>NC_066617.1:253145313-254462929 GCF_025201925.1 Gopherus flavomarginatus
AGGATGTTTGTGAATATACAGTAAATACCAGAGCTAACACTAAGCTATTGTGCATTCTCCTTCTCTCTGGGATTATGTATTTTTAATGTAAACTCTATCTATCTATCCACACACACAGACATACATAGAGCTAACAATGTTTTATACACAGAGAGATAATGCAAAGCAAAAGTGCAAATTATTAAGTGCTAGTATTTCACAATTAACATATGATTGAAATATCAGCTCTCCTGAGCCTGAACTTTCCTCATACGGAGTGAGCACAAAAAGGATTCATATGTAGTCACTGATGGAAAAGCTCAGGTCTCTAACAGCAGGTCACCCTAGGAAAAACAAGTCCTTTGTAACAAGCAAACCCCCAAAGCTTACCCCATAGCTATAAATGTAATCAACTATCACTGCATATTGCTATTGGTCTCATTTCCTCAAATGTTGTTTCCAGATATGCTGGCACAGGTTTGAGATACAGTTGTGTTGTTGGAAGATTTGTGAAGACCTATTGAAATTTACTTTTTTAATGACATAAAATAAAAGCTTTGTAAATATTTTAAAATACATGTTGGCTGATCTAAACCAGGAGTAGAATATAAGGAAACACTTACTCCAGTGCAGCAAACAAGGGAGAGAGGTGAAAAGGATAGAGAAGCATATAAATTGTACTGGAATAGGAAGAAACTATGTGCCTTTAATTCTACAGTCCTTCTTGCGCCCCCTTAAAAACCACCAAATATACTATAAAGAAGTAATTTAGCTTAGTAAAACTGGGTAGCTAAGTCAGATAATACCTCAATATTCTTGGGAAATATTCATAGTGCTGTTCCAAAAGAACAGGAGTGGAACTGTTTAAGCACTAGTTTATAGGAACATGAAGGAAAAGCCCATACATTTATTGCCAAAGGAGGGAATGAATGAACGGCAGCAAAAATGACTAGATGTTGGGATTAATTTATCAATATAATTGTTGTTTTTTAAAATAAAGCAGCATACCAAGTTTTTTCCCCCTCAGTGTTGTAAAAAAAGTTTAAGAATAAATAATATAATATTAATTAAATTACTAGTGCAAAACATTTCTGATCATGGAATTTATTACGTTCACAAAGCTCCTTCTAAAAGCTCAATATACATATTGGTATTATCTTTTTCTACCACTGATATTTAATTCTGCTTCAAGCATTGATTGTCTTATCAACTGAAGGATTAGTAATGGTAATATATAGAGAGAGTTCTGACTGAATTGTATTACATTTTAAAAATTAATTCATGGTGCAAATAATTATGTTACTACAGTAGTGCATTGGTCTAACTCACCAATCACCTAACATACTTTATGTATTTTGTCTACATTTAAATTTGCCTTCAAGAGTTAATTGACACAAGTGTTGTATTTGGCACTCCAGGGTATTTTCTATGAAGCAATGATGGGTCCACACACACACACACACACACACACACACACACACACAGAGTGTTTTGCAATCGTTGTGATCTTGCACTAACATACACTAATAACAAATTATGATCATATTAAAAAATCTTCCTCTTGATTTATAGCCCAGATTATTGGACCACATTTGACTGTTTTGGGGAGGTATAGGGGTGGTGGGAGAGAAAGCAGTGCACAATGGAAAGAAAGAGATTAACAAGCAACAGCAAGATGGCTTTTGCATTTTCCATTTAGCACCATCTTGTGCAATCCCGTCAGTTTGAGTTGTATGATCCCCCTCATACAGTGCACTGCACAAGGGATGATTAATATCCTCCTCCACACGTTGTATGCTATTGGACATTGTGATTGTGGGTGCCTTGCAGTGCTGTTATAAACACAACCTATACCCCTGCTCTCTCATTTGAAGGATATTAGAAAAATACATCCACTTACATAGGTTTCATTTTGTAAAGTGGAAACCAAACACACACATTTTGGAGGTAAGTTCTGCAGAAAAAAAAACTTTATATTTCTGCTGAGGCAAATGATTTTTAAGTAGGTCTCATAATTTCAGCTGGAAAATATGCCTTTAATGTTTGGTCTGTTCATTTGCAGTTCATACGAGGAAGGGTTATATTACTATCATTACAAAAACACTTAAGTGGGTCTATTGATTTGTTTATAAATGAGATGTCAATTATTCAATAACTGATCATTAATTTTGGGCAAATGATCAGAGACCCTTGCGTGAATGAAATGGGTTTTGTTAAAGCATGTAGCACACTACTTGGCATTCATTTTCTTTCGCTACAGAAAGGCAGTGTTTTAAACAGATTAATGAAATGTTTTAATACTACTAGGGCAAACTATCAATAAGAGAAAAGTTAAACACACAGTCAAGGGGATTATTATCTAGCTGTCTGTATCTTTCATCTAACCTGACACCTTTCTATGTCTTTTTTGTGGGAAACAGTTTTTACTTACTTAAACAGCCTTCTCTTAATTAATCCTTCTCTCTTTTCCTTGCATTTTAAGCTTTTCTAAGGAGATCAAGGACTGTTCCTACCTACTGAGCTACCGCAACATTAGCAATTCAGGATGATGTTCAAAAAGCAATGCTTGTATAATGAGGGTACCATCAGTCCTTATATTTTTTAATTAAAGTTCATTCAAAGTGTGTACTCAAATACTTTGTGTCACATTGAATCTCAGAGATTCACTAATGATTAATAAACAACACAACATTTTCTTTCACTCCATCTGCATGGGATCTAGCTCTAAAAATGTCCAAAGAATAAATCAAAGCAGAATTAAAATGACAAAATACAGAACATTTCAAGCTTTCTTTAAAGCACTACACACTTATGCCAAATTCCATAGCACATATTTGATACTGTAACATCAGTGTACTGAGGTCCCCTTGATTTTATAACAGGACAAATATGAAACAAGCAATCTAGATTTGCAGCTGTAATTCTAAATTTATTTGCTTTTCTGGTCTTACTTTAAGTTTCTGACCAAATTCATCCCTGGGATAAATCCAGTTTCCATTTACTTCAGTGGAGTTACACCAGAGATTCACATGCTGTTTAGGATCTGCATGCAGATATTCCAAGGATGGTCATGGGAGTTCTGTGAAGACCAGTTGTAGCATACTGAACAACCATAATTTTATTCTGGATTAGTTTTTAATTTTGTGTTTGCTGTGTTGTTTTACCTGTGTTGATCCCAGGATATGAGAGAGACAAGGTGAGGTAATATTTTTTACTGGACCAACTTCTGTTTGTGAAAGAGACAAGATTTTGATTTCCATCAGCCCAGACCTGAAGAAGTGCTCCAGAGGATGTCTCTTCCTCCAACAGAAGTTGGTCCAATAAAAGATATTACTTCACCCACCTTGTCTCAGTTTTTAATTATTTAATTTCCCATGTACCTGTTTTGATAAGCATAGCACATAAGAAATCTTTCATGTAAGGACACCACATGTATCATGAAAACATATATTTTTGAGACATTTTTCCATCATACTTATTAGACCAACAGAAGGGCAATGAATAACACAAAATCACACCTACAGGAAGCTTAGGGAAACGCACACATGTTTTGCAACTACTATAAAAATGGATTGAAAAATGTATTTTTCATAATGGGAAACAGCTTTTCCAGCAAAACTGAAATGTCTGTCACTCAATGAAGCAAAGCAAAAGAGGCTGGTCCAGAAATGCAGCTTGCTACCTCACTTCAATGTGAGCATTACTCATGTGATTGCCAAAGGTCAGTGTCACCACAGAGAGGATGGGCACCAGGAGAAAAAAAAAGTGATGTTTAAAAGGATGAAAAAAACAGGCCTGTTAGTGTCTCTCAGAGTTTGCCTCCCTTCTATCCCCATGTACTGTACATTAGCTACTCAAGCATCTGTTTTCTTTGTGGAATTGAAGTGGAGTGTTGGGGGAGAAGCATACAAGGAAGAAAAAAAAATCTAAGCTTTGGAAGGGAAATGGGAGCAGGAATAAAAGGGCAAATCAGATGATAGCCTTGTAACCATAAAATATGCCACATTCAGTATGTTGAACAAATGACACCACCCTCTCTCCCCAGTGCTGCTGAACATGGGTTATTGCTAACCCCAAATGTTCAAAAATAATGACTCTTACTGAAAATATTTTTTTAAATAATAGGAAATATTTGGTTCTTTTTCTTTGGATTCTGTTTTTTGAGCCTCTTGAGTACAGTCAGGCCATTATTTCAAGCTTTCCTCTGTAATTGTGAGGCCTAGAAGTATATACATTTAAACACCTGAAAGCTAAGATTCTTATGTATTCATTTGACTCCATGGGCTGGACCATTCAAATGCCTTGAGACTCACAATAAAACTCCAAGAGATGGCAACCTTCACGCAATAGCTGTCATTACTCTGATTTCAGCTGAAAAACTAATTTAAAGCAACAGCGAAGTCCATGGGCACCTAGGTCCAACAGCGAAGAAGGTAAAAGAAAGGTTTGTAATGTCAGTCAGAAGTCCTCAAAATTACTGGTAGGAAAGGAAACACATCAGGAGTAAGCAATAAAATCCCTTCTCTGCAGGGCCAGCGCTTCCATTTAGGCGGCCTAGGCAATCACCTAGGGAGCCAGGATTATTGGGGGGCGGCATTTTGCTGGTCCCGCGGCTCCGGTGGAGCTGCCACAGGCATTTCTGTGGACAGTCCGCTGCTCCTGCGGTTCCGGTGGACCTCCCGCAGGCACGACTGTGGCAGCTCCACCGGAGCTGTGGACCAGGGGACCCTCCGAAGGCACGACTGCAGCAGGTCCACCGGAGCCGCGGTACCAGCACGTGGGGTGGCAAAATGGCCGTGCGTCTACGGCACTAAAAATACTAGAGCCTGTCCTGCCTCTCTGCATCAGTTTCATTCCATTGATGCCCATCTCCTCACACTCATCCCTGAGCCTTTTGGGAGAAATCCCTCACCATTGCACTAGTATGGTTACATTTCCACCGCTGGAAGCCATATTGGGAGGTCTAGTATGGATGGGAATAAGGCCCAGGCACTGTGTAATCTAGATCTACTCTTTGCCTCTTAGCACTTACTGCAGTATAAATAACATGTAGGAGTTGATTAGTTTTGTAATATTTATCATTTTGCCATTGTAACTTTTTTTTGAGAAAAGAAACTTACAGCCCCAGTCCTGCAGTTGCTGTGCTCTTTGCTGAAGTTTTTGGGGCTCTGTATGGGCATAGCAATCTGTCCATGTGCTATCAATTGCAGGATCAAGGTCCGAATGCCCACTAATTCTCAAATGCAGCCACAGTGGCCCAGAGGCATTTCTTGTGGCCACAGCCTCCTGGGCAGTGATGGTAGGGTGGAGCAGTGGCTCCACCCCAGGGCTGCCAGCAGGGGTTGGGCCCTGCCTGCCTCTGCAGCCACAAATGCCAGAGGAGCAGGCAGCTGGTGTGAGATCCCCACCTTCCCTGGGGTGGTGGGTGCCAGACTCCAGCCACAGGGCTTCAGGCTCCGTCCCCCAGCTGGGAGGCTTTGGGCTCTAGCCCTGGGCTCACCTCCTCATCACCCCAACCCCCAGTGCCTCCCTATCTACCTCTCCATCCATGGCTTAACTTGTTCTCTGGCCTGCATAAGTCTGCTGTGAAAAGTGATATTTGTATGTTTGTTAATATCACTTTTCACTGCCTCCCAGCTAGCTAGTAAGTTCTATAAAAAGTGATATATACAAATATCAGTTTTCACAGAAGCAACCTTACTAGCTAGCAAGTCTTTTAAAAAAAAAAAGGAAGAGAAACAACAACAAAAAGGACAAGAATGTACAAAGCACCTTATTTTGTTTCTATTCCACTTAGGTTCAGTAAAGAATAGAAACCACTGTACGTTATTTTCACTGAGTCTGCAAAAAACATACATAAATAAATTACAATGATTTAGACGTGTATATGTGCATAATTATTTGTTTTTCCTAAAGTTAATTAAATATTTTAAGAAAAATTGTCAGAGTGGCCACCAGCAAGAGTTGGCGGCTGCACTCTAAGGCAACCAAAATTTTTCTCGTAAGAATCCCTGGACTAGCTCGTCATTTTAGAGACTAGTAGTCTGTACAGGTTTAGTCTGAAAAAGGAGGATACTCCTCAGTTTCCTGGGTACAGAGGTGAGCTTTAATAGGAACTCCTTCTTTTTCTGTATTTACTAATGGACAGATTAGGAAAAAGATTGTCTTTGTAACATCAAACCTGGAGAATCCTTTGTTAGGTAATTTAGACATTTTCACCCATGAAGACCATAGCTCCTTTCTAATACATAATGCATGTACCTGATATCTGCAGAAAGTAAAGCGTTTATCCAACCATATCAGCTGCTCTTAGTTCACTCCAGGGCAAAGTCCTCTTTAGTACTGCTCCAGAAGAATGTTACAACTTATCAGGAGGAATTATCTCGATAATGCAATGACAGATATCTGACAAACATGCTTTCTGTATAAGAGTCTTACGTCTAAACAAATACAAATTGATCCCGTTTTCCAGGGCAAAATACACAACTGATTTTTGCACAACTCAACAAATGAAAAGCAAACCACTTCTTCAAAATGAGCTCATATGGAATCCCAGCACACTTGGGTATTGCAGACATTACTAAACAGCCTCAATTACTGTAATATCTGGGCACCTCCCACTGAAATACATTTCTCCTCACAACAGTTCTGGGAGGTACAGATGGTAGACCAGAGAGACTATGTGACTTGTCCAACATCATACTGGTAGTCTGAAGCATAGTAAGGAATTGAACTGCTAGTTCTTGAGTCTTAGGCTAACACCACAACCATGGGGCCATCCTGCCTAAGAAACATGCTTTCAACCTGAAGTGTGAGGATGCCACTGTACAGCCATATTGAGGTACTGCACAGAAATCCATGTGTATATGGAAAGATCCAGTCTAGAATCCTGATCCTGAAATATGATTCATATAGGAAGACCCATGCACTGACACAGAGCCCCACTGAAGTAATGGTACAGGGTCTAGGTTACAAAACTTATTTAAATCTAAAACAAGAGATGGGCAAAACTGCATCTTTTCATTCTGGGAATTTGGCTTTGTGAAAGCTGAAATATTCATCAACGTTTAGATAGCATGAAATTTCACATCAGTCTTGTGCGTGTGTGTGATTTGTAATTTGGCAGCCTTCTCTTATTCACTGAACCCTTTTGTCACCAGTATATCAGAGTTTGTTATGTGGGGGGCAAAATGAATGTGGGACAAATTTCTAAAGTGAAAGGTAGTTTTCACTTAAAAAAGACTGCCATTTCTCATATGTAAAATGCAAAAGAAATTAAAAATGAAATAAATAAAAAGGTGAACATGAACTAACTGTTTAAGCTTCCACTAAACTATCATAAACATTCACTTATAGCTTTGATGTCGATATTGCACAATCTTCAAATTCAAATACAACGTGGGGGGTGAAGCAGAAGCCTCTGAAAGGGTTTTCCTGAAACCATATTGGATTTTACCTAGCTCTACTCATCACTGCTCTGGAAGCCTGCTGATTAGAGACCTGCACCTAAATTCCCAAGTGAGGTTTTTTTTACCCAAAAAGCTTATGCCCAAATAAACTGCTAGTCTTTAAGGTGCCACCAGACTCCTTGTTGTTTTTGTGGAT
The DNA here is from genome assembly GCF_025201925.1 of Gopherus flavomarginatus. NCBI lineage: Eukaryota > Metazoa > Chordata > Testudines > Testudinidae > Gopherus > Gopherus flavomarginatus. The sequence continues at coordinate 253,152,898 of NC_066617.1, forward strand.
ACAGACTAACACAGCTACCCCCTGACACCTGATACCTTTCCTGAAGGCACTCTCTTTCTGCAGGGCAGGTGCAAAGCCCGAGGACTGCAGGGCAGCTTTTTTTGCCTGTTGACATAACTGCTTGACAAGTTGATTGTCCCCCTTCTTAACATATAATCTATGATTCTTTCTTGTAACAAGATTTAATACAGAATGACAACAATTTTGAGATTTAAAAACCCCAGCGGCATCCTAATCATAGATGGACAACAAATTTGATAAGAAGACAATTATAACCAGCATTGTTTTAGCAGCTAGAAACTATTTTTGCATTCTGTTTCCAGGGTCATGTAATAAACTCATGCAATATTTGTAAAACTAATGAACAGCACCAGTTTGTTTCAATATCTTTCCTAACCCCTCCCATCCAAAATGCCCTAACCTAACCTCCCCTACTCCACTCCCTTTGTGGCTGAAATAACTTCTGTCTTAGAGAACTAAGGAGCAAAGGGATTTATTTGGGGAATTGGGAAAGGAAGGACTGTTGCCTTCTTTCCTTCTCCTTCCTCTCCTTCTTTCCAAAGCTCAAAAGAACAGGCTGGATAGATGTTAAACATGAATTAATTATTAAAATAAGATGAATTATACTGAAAGGACTCCAGTTTGGTTTTAAAAAAAGACTACAATCTCTCCATTAAGCAGTGTACCTAAAAATGACAGGTTTATGTACAGTATAAATGTACGCTGATTGTTAAAACATAACCATTGTCACTCTGTTTTTTTTTAAACCTCTACTAACTACCATCACCTTCAGAAAGAGTGAAAGAGACATCAAGCACTAAATGGAAATTAAGTTCCACATCAATAATCACAGTCTATGTAATTTCTCATCTCTTGAACATTTGATTATTTCTAATGATCATCAAAGGCAGGGCAAATAACACAAGAGGGATCTAGATTGTGTGGACAGGCACTGTACAAGTTTCCTTCCCAAGAAAGAAATCCTCCTGTGACATCCATGGCAGAAAGGTGCCTTATCGCAGTTTCTCTCCAGGTGTTTCACCTATAGATAGAGGTCTGCATAGCACATCTGTGCTGAAGCAAACATTTTCGAAAAGGGAGGGTTGCATGGCAAAAAAAAAAAAAAGTTTTTACTTTAGCACACCCCTGTGCTTATTTTTCTATCTCAAACCTGGCTGAAAAACAAGATGGTCTGAAGTGAGGGGGCCCCCAAACCATGGGGCCCGGAGCAGTTGCCCTGATTCGCCATACTCAAGGGATGGCTGGATACAAAATATATTTTACTCTTGAGTTGAACTAGTTGATAATAGTGAATACAGAGGGAGAAACACTTGGGAAATAATGGAAATACCTGTACCAAATATGGTGGTTATCATTATAGGAAACACTTATTAAAGAGTTACCAGATCACAGTACGTAACACATTCTTGTTGTCTAACCGAGATAGAACAAAATCTCCCCCCTCAATCAGATTGTGCTATTTCAAGATTATAATTCAGATGTACAAGGTTAGCCAGCAAAGTATTTTCTCTTCTCTTTGCCTAATAGTTCTCATTACTGTTTTAGCTTGTTGGTATTAATGATTCAAAGCTTGTAGCCACATGGAGCACATGACCAAAGCTTTCTGTTTTCTGGGATGAATTGGGATCTAGATGTTGAATCTGGGAAAAAGTTACAAAAGTGCCTAAATTACATTTTCAAAAGTGATTTAGGAGACCAAATCTTATTGAAAATCAATGGGAGTTAGGCTCCTAAATCCCTTGAAAGCTTTTGAAAAATGCACCACCCTGTTTCTAAATAGTGGTTTAAAGGGCAGCCTCTTTGTTATCTTTTGTTACACGTCTCCCCCTAATAAACCTGCAGAGGAATGTCCTTTAGGACGTATTAATCCCTCTGCCAGTCATGGATAAATAATTTAAATTGGTGTCTTGGAATGTAAAAGGGCCAAGTAGTCCCATTTAATTTAAAACAGCTGCCTCTCTGAAAACAAACCAACCAACCCTGAACCAAAAATAAATAAATAAATAAATAAAATTAAAAACTCGGATTCTGAAGCCTCCAGATATTAAAGAAAAGACTAAGTGGTGATAGCAATATTAAAAAACTTTTCTTCAAAGTCTAGATGGAGCCCTTAAGTGTCTCTGAAACATCTCAGCCTTAAAGTTTAACTTTTAGACACAGCAAAATATGAAGAGGGTCATATATTCCTAGTGCGATATAAATGATCCCATTATGGTACTGAACAATGTCAATGTCTCAAACAAAGAAGGTTCTAACATCTTTTACAAACTAATTGTACTACTAATGGATAAGGAGAGCAGCGGCATAATATTAGCTGGCAACTTCAACACTATTCAACGCTATTTTATATTAAACAGATTCACTTACCCTAAAGGGCTTTTCCTCCAGAATAGCTATAAATGCTTTACTTACGCAGGTAGGAGTAGATGACATTAGTAATTAGTAATTGGTATAAAAAGAAACTATTCATGTTTCTTGACCACACGCTCCATATATCTCTCATGCAACATTTGATGTTGAGTCAAGACAAGTGAGATGTCTGATCATGTCCTTGTTTTCATTTCCTCATAGTTGTGGGAGCCACCACAATACAATACTACCTGGTACTTGTATTCTGCTTTTCATCAATAGATTTCAAAGCTCACACTAACTTTGGTGGGGTTTGGATAAAGGCATAGAAAAGAAATTAACTTATATTTGGAAACCAACATCTCAGTAACTCCTTCCTAAGGTGTGGATTGATAAACTATAAAGGTCTGATTCAGGAGCAAAATCATTGATCAAGTATGCAATAAAAATAAAATGCCATTCTAAACTCACAAAATTATCTGAAATTTGGAATATTTCTCTCTTTCGCTCTTCCAGCTCATGACAGCGACCAATCCTACTAGATATAAGGTGCACAAATTCCACCCAGCATTAACTGATTTCACTTTAATTTAGACACTAACAGTTATAATGGGAATTAGGGCCTTGATCCTGCTGAAATCTGTTCTATTAACAGCCCTAGATTTCAAACTAATTTGGATTGCAAAATCTAGGTACTGTAAAAGATTTAGATGAGAAATTATTCTTTTTGGTATACGTGATACTAATATGTGAGAAATGGGGCCAGTAACTTATGTTAACTGGTGGTTAGCACAGCCTTTTGTCAGGACTCCTTAAATCCTTCACCTATAATTTCACTCAACATGGGGGACACATTTGAAAGAGTGAATTAGGACATTCTCTTCTCTGCAGTGTCTAAATATAGCTTCCGTCCAAACTCTGAATCCTGGTTCAAGCTTCTTTATACTAAAACTCTGACTCTGATTATTACTAACAGGTTTCTATCTCAACCATTTTATCTGAATCAAGGGATGCATTGAGGTTCCCCTCTTCAACTCAGTGTGGCCTTGGAGCTATTAATTTTAGCTATTTGAGCTCGCCTTCATATTTCTGTGATTTAGCTTGGTCAACTAAAACATATGATGTTATACATGGATGACACACTTCTGTTTGTCTCAAAATCTGACACCTCTATTCCTCTTTTACCTCTCAAACAGAAATTCTGTACTTCATTGAGTTTAGATAAACTCTAATAAAAATCAGAAATCCATTCTATTTCTAGAGGTTGTTTGAAATATTGCTCAGATAAACGGGTTTCAGTTGGGCAGAAACAGAGATTTAATATTTTGGGATTCTAGACTGCAAAAATAATGACCTCAGGGTGAATAGGAGCATGGATTCCCTGCTCCATTAAACGACAGAAGATTTGAAAAAATGGCAGAATTTGCCATTGTCACTCCAGGTTAACATTATTTAAATTCAGATTCTCCTCTGCAAGCTATTCCTACTCCACTCTATAACCTTTATGTAGACCCCATACCTATTTTTTAAACCAATAGAAGATTTAAAGCTTTTATTTGAGAAAAGACTATCACTGGACAAACATTACCTCCTACTTTCACAAACCAGGTTCAGATTCCCCAGTCCCACAAAATACTACCACAACTCTCTTCTAAAACAAATAACTCTGGGATATCAAGATATAGGTGACAACACTCCCTTTTGTGTACCTAGAGAATGAGAATTAATGCACCCTGTGTCTCCCAGGCCTATTTCCTGGGTGTTACATATTTTAGATACCTACAGCAAAGTCATGGTCGCATATGGTTCTAGCTGCTAGATGACTATGGTTACATCTAGCTACAAAAGTTAAAGTACATATTCTATTTCCAAAAAATTCAGTTCTCTGGGGAGCTCAGCTCTTCTTATAGACAATAAACTGATAATATGGACACACTGGATTGGGAAGGAGTTCTACCTCTATATCCCAATTAATTCAAGATATTTAAATCATTTGAGGCCCTGAAAGACATACAATCTACAGAACTCTTGCTCTTGGCAATATCTGCATGTGTAGGTTTTATTAGAACATCAATTAGATCTCAGTGCTTTGGCCCCTCCCTGGTTAAAAGTCCTCAAAGGCATGGGTAAGTATGATAAATCCAAGTGTAATGTTCTGTTCTGACCTTATAAATCATCTCATTCAATGCAGGTAAAAGGGGATGATAACTGAGAGTGGATCAGTAAAAGAACCTATTTTGTTGCTCTGGGCTTCCCCTAACATAAAAGTTTTTTTGGAGAGATGTGGGTTACAAAACAATTTAATACTTGAAACTGGCATACTAGGGCATATATGGTGCAACTGAAATTAGTGTCATTCCACCCACATTGGCAGGATCAGGGCCAAAATATGGCCTTACAGGTCCTCAAACACTTGTAGCCAATGGACTTAGTCGTCAGCCTTGGAAATAAACAAGACTTCTTCCTTTATCTAATATAACAACTTATCAGAAATAACAGCCCTTGAAAGATTCATGTATGAATGATGGCAAGAACTTTGAAATGTTCAGGATATTTGGCCTTCATTTCTCTTAGTGATAGACTAATTGTTACCTTGCCTTGCTTAAGTCTGAATTTTTTTGGTTTACATAAGAGCTTGGCTGATAAGTGCTACACCTGCTGGGTGATTATATTCTTCTAACTTTTATCACTGTTCTTTTTTCTCTAATCCTTGCACTTCTGTGCTCTGTAGAGAATCCCTCTACTCTCCTGGCACTCTTTTTCTTCTCTTATAGACTTCTTTCTTCCTAGTCAACTTTGATGCTACACTGGGGAGACTCATCAATGATTATCATTTGGTAGCACCCTTTAATGTATCTCTGCTTGACTTTGTTTGTATTCCCTTCCATCTATGTTACTCTGAAAAAAAAATTCTGATATAAAATATAGAAATAATACAGAAAGATTATTTTTTAAATGATTTCATGTGGCTCCAGAATCTAAGTCACACAGAAATCATTAAAGAGTCTTAGCGTGAAATCCTGACCACACTGAACTCAATATGAGTCTTGCCTTGACTTCAGTGCAGCCAGTGTTTCATTCCAATTATTAATTTTATTTTATTGTTTGATTTTTGAATGATTTTCCCTACCCCATGTATCCAGAAGGCAGAAGTTCTTAAAGTGCCAGTAAATGCTGGGGGAATACTTTCTGCAGGAAATTTGCAAGTACTGGCACAATGGTAAATGTATTAAATCTAAGTATTTCTTGACCAATTTTTTATTGTCAAATTCCAAGTGATACCACAGGCCTGGCTCAAGAGCAATGAAGTCCAACCATGGCCCCAATGGCCTTAAAGGAAACTGGAGCCCAGCTGCAACTGCTGGGTTCAGTTGAAGAGCTACTGCAAACAGGAGTTACCTTTCCACCCACCTCCATGCCTAAGAAGTGCCCCGTTTGGAGGGAGAAGGAGGGCAGTAATTTTGTTATGGTGCTCACAGAAGTTGCAATTTGTGTGCGTGTATGTGTTGGGGGAGTTCCTCTTCTCTTTTTTGAGTCCATAACGTTGTGTTTCACCCTCTCAGGTTTGAGGAACTGCAGCAGCCACAGGCAGGGCTGCCTGGGGTAAGTGGAGCAGTTAGGGAAAGGGGCAGTTTTCCCTGGGCCCCCTGTTTGAGAGGGGCCCCAGCTGAACGGCATTGTGACCTGGTGCATGGAGTCACAATGCCACTCAGGTTTGGCCTGGCAAAAAATTGAATGGTGTTGCAACCTGGTGTGCGGGGTTGCAGCGCCACTCAAGTTTGGCCTGGCCACCCATCTGTCATGAAGTTGGGTGGCCAGGCCAAACCTGAATGGCACTGCAACCCACATGCCAGGTTGCAATGTCTGGAGCAAGGAGGTGGGCTCAGCCCCATGGGATAGGAGTCACTGCTGCAGGAGGAGGGCAGAGAGAGCTCCCTCTCCAAATCTGTGTTAATTGTTTTGGAAAGGTGGGGAGGGCTCAGTTTCAGATTTTGTCCCAGGCCTCCCAAAACCTCTGTGGAAGCCTCATCATGGAGGGACAGAGCCGTCCCTTGCGTATGGTGAATTGGGGCAACTGCTCCGGGCCCCGCGCTTTGGGGGTCCCTGCATTTCAATGTGCATGTGTTGTGCAGGGGATGCTAGGCCAGCCCGGGGGGGGGGGGTGAGGTTAGAGGTTTGGGTGGCCAGGATGGCCCTAGGAGTTAGCAGGGGGCCTCGTGCTGGCAGCGGGGGTTGGGCCCACACTTACCGGTGGGAAGCACGCATTGTATTTCTTTTTCTTACTTGCCCACTGCCGCACTGGCCGCCAGCATCCTAGCACTGCCAGAACTTGCCAGCGCCAAGCTGACCCCATCTATTGCCCTTCCACCTTGGACCCCTCCCTTTTCCGGGACACCCCAGAACAGGGGGCCCCCTCACCCCTAGCACAGGTGCCAACCTGTGAGTCTCCATCGTCCCTCACCCTCAGCACTGGTGTCCCCTCCCCACACCAGATTTCACCTGTATAAAAAATGTTAAGGGGGGGCCCATACAGGCTGATTTGTCCAGGCCCTGCACCTCCCCCAACCCTGGATGGCACATTTTCCAAGTCTCAACTAAGAAACAAAAACAAAAACCTCAAGAAGAGACAACCAATGAGAAATATTATGCTGAAAAGTTTTGAAGGGAAGAGATCAAAATATATTTTATAATGGAATTGACTTACACCCTTCAATAAAGAATTGCTGCCCTGAATTCATAACAGACACCTGTGAAATCAAGAGCATTTGGTGCAGTGAGATAATCTCTGAGTACCCACAGCTTCGTTGACTTCAGTTGGAGCTGCGGGTGCTCATCATTTCTGCAAACCAGGCCCTGAACAATGACAAGACCCATTCAGAGAACCAGAAAGTCCTTGTGATTGACTATGGTTTTTAAATGATTGAGGTCCCATCTGTATGGTAAGTACTATGGGATATTATTAGCTATAGAGAGGACTCATAGCTTTTTTGGTTTTGTTTTGAATTTCATCATATTGAAACAAATGTATTGGGTACAAGAACCCAAGTTTCATGATCTGGATCTTTGTTGACAGATTTTTCAATAAATGCTTCATGGTACAAACAATAACTTTCAAACTTACTGGAAGGTTTCAGTAATTGTGCTGAGTAGCTAAATCAGTTAGCTAACGTATTAGCATGTAGGAGATGAAGGTAGCTAAAGCAGACCAGTCACCATCCTCCCGTTTCGAGCAAAGACAGGCCTCAGAGAGGAGCTGAAGGTGTCAGCTCAGCAGTTAGTCTTGCTTTCTCTTTATGTTTCATGCAATTCTTTTAAAGGTAAAGGAATTGTTTGAATACAGACATGTAATTTCTCTCCTTTCACTAATACAAATTCTCTATACTTGAAAAGTTTCAGGCACGTGGTTTTCATAAAGCACCATGTTTTTTTTTTATTTTGTGTGTGTGTGTGTGTCTATGTGTCTGGATTTTTCTCAGCTAGGGCTACGTCTTCACTACCCGCCATATCGGTGGGTAGCAATCGATTGCTCGGGGATTGATATATTGGGTCTCATCTAGACACGATATATCGATCCCCGAACGCACTTATATCGATTCTGGAACTCCACCAACCCCAACGGAGTTGCGGAGTCGACATGGGGAGCCAGGGACATTGATCCCGCACCGTGAGGACGGTGAGTAATTCGATCTTAGATACTTCGACTTCAGCTATGTTATTCACGTAGCTGAAGTTGCGTATCTGAGATCGATTTTCCCCAGTAGTGTAGACCAGCCCCTAGGTGAGTAGTTTTCTATATTATTTTTAGAGCTACACTAGTGTGGGACTGTGCTTTTTACAACCAGGAAAAACAAAAAAATGTCTGTAGAGTAGCTCTGGTTACTTCAACCCCTTATATAAGTCAATCATCAACAAGTATGGCCCTGTGAGGGTGGAGAGTCCCAGATCTCAAGCTCCAAACCAAGCCTGAATGTCTACACAGCAGTTTTTAGCCCTGAAACCCAAGCCACGTGAGCCTAAGTCAGCTGATCTCGGCTAGCCACAGCCATGCCTTGGGTCTTTTATCCCCAAGTAGACATATCCTTTGTCTTTTTAGCTGTCAGTGAAGAGTGCTCATTTGCTCTAAGCTCTTTTAACAGCTGCTTGTTAAAGAATTCAGACTGATCGCTGGGACTTACACAATAGGACAGGGTATGACCAGATGATAACCACCTAACAATATTGAGTGACCTGCAGGAATTCTGGGATATTTTCCCCGGAATGGTTCCTCCCCTCTAAAGCCTTCAAATTTTTATTTTTCAGATACCATCATAAACAGGAAAAATCATTTCAATGACATTTTTATTTTGTTTGTTTTTTTCCAACCAGCTTTAGAGCTGGCAATTTTCCCCCCAACTCTGAAATGTCGATAAAAATGTCATTGAAATTTCAAATGTCAACTAAAAAAATGAGGTTGGGGTGGGGAAGAGTGACAACATTTTCACATGTTTTCTCCTCCATTTTTTACCTTAAAAGATGACTTTGGGCTCTGCAGTATTTGTATAAGGGAAGAGCTTGCACAATGTTCCCTTTCCCCACTCCCTTTTATGTTGAGTGCACTAAAGGAGTCTGGGCCTTCCCTATTCAGTTCTGACTTAGCTTGACCTGCTCTGTGATTTGGCTTGCCCTGAAGAACTTGTAAGCCAGAGCACTTGGCAATTCAAAAGGAACTCAGCAACCCAGGAGAACTCAACCCAAATTCTGTTAAAAATCAACTCTAGTTGTGGGGACGGGAGTGTGTGTTGCCAGAGAAGTTGGGGGTCCCAGTAGGTGGAGTTGTGGGCAACCAAAAGCATAGTAAGGAAGACGAGGGAAGAGCCAACAATTCTACATTGACAATTCTCCCAACTTTCCCTCCAGCTTCCAAAAAGTGATCTCATACCACAACACTTCTCATCTGCCAAAACCCCAATGTAACCCCACCCTGCCAAACACATCCTCCTTTTGCTACACAGGTAGTCCTCAATTTTAATCTAATATTGACCTTTGGCCCAGTAGCCTCAGTCATCCCTGGGATAAAGAATCCAGTGGTTGCTAGGTAGTTTGAGGCTACTGTTTTGGTTTGATTATTTGCAGGTCATTTCACAATCCAAGCCATGTAAGAAAACAATATTTATTTTATTTGTGGAAAATAACATTTAAGGTTGGATTACCTCATTAGCACAACAAAGCGATATTTCTACTATCTTCTTCCCATTTACTCAATTTTAAGACAACTTTATGATCGATAATATTTAATCATTTTAAATTGCTGAATTGGAGAGTTTCCAAATTTTCCTAAGTTTGAAGTTGTGAAAATTTTAACTTTGTCCCAGGGCACACTCTTCATATATTCTCCCTCTGCCTGTATATGTTAATGTGCACTAATTAAACTCTTAGTTAGCACACGTTTCTGACATGTGGATTCTACATTACAGTGAAGGATTATTGTACATTCTAGGCCATTAGCAGCTACAGCACCTTCAATCAGTTTAATATATTTTATTACAAGTAGCATTTAATTTATAATACATCTCCTATGTTAGATAAGGCGCCGATCCTGCCAGGACTTATGCATGTGCTTAATTGTATGCACTGTGTGTAATCTCCTACTCACTTTGTAGCGAAAAAGAGATGTATAATCCAAACAAAACCCAGCTCTTCACTGATATGTAGCCAACTGGCAATTCTGAGGCAAGAAAGAGGAACTAGAACTGTGCCTGGTAAGGATAAAATATTTTATGGGAAAATAGGATACCCTGCCACCCTTGACTTTATTTTTTATTGTTAAAATTTAATGTTTTTTATTTGTATTCAAGAAGCACAATTGTTTTGATTGTATAGTGAATATTCAAGTAACAAACAGATACATTAGTGTGCTCAAAACAAGGGCTGACCTGGTGGTGAATTGGTGGAACAATATACAGCCACCTTGAGGTCTGCAGGGAATAGGACTATCACACATGCAGTCAATTCCTTACACCTCAGGGAAGGAGCATCTGGTAGTACTTTCTATCACCCTTTTATGGTCAAATGAAGAAAAGCCTTCAGAAGTTTTGGCACAAGACACAGCTAGCCTTATCCACAAGCAAAATCATACCCCTCAAATGCCCCTTATTTTGAGGGCCATCCCTCATTTCATCCCATAGTCACATACATTCCACCCTGGTCCCCCTCACTGCTATTTCTCAAAATTGTTTACACCAGAAATAAAAAATCCTGAAAATGAGGTTATAGAGAGAGTTATTTACACTAAGGACAAGAATCTTCACATCATTTTAAGTTACTTCCATGAACCATTTGTTTGTCTCCCCTTTTTGGGCTCTTGTCACACCAGGTGTCTCACATTTTGGACTAGGCCAGTTGGGAATTATGCCCCTCAACACTGCCATTGCGACTTATGAGTGAGTGAGTACAATGTTGGGTGCTCCCATGCTCTACCAAAATATGGTTGTTTTGTCAAAAGATCAAAATGTTAACAAACGTTAAGGAAGAAGGGAAGAATTATTATTGTATTTTATAGGACAATGGAAAGCCAACATTCAATTTTTATGTATGTCCCTAAAATAGTTATATTTTAAAAATAAAATCAATGATCTAATTTCTTTAGACTGGTGTTACAATGTAAAAACTATCTTGGTGCTAATATTGCTGCAAAAATAATTGCTCAACTGTTCCATGAAACCACTAGGTGGAGATGTAGGTTTACCAAGCCACCCCATGAAACAGCTTTAAAAGGTACAAGATTGAAAAATTCCCTTTTCAAAAAAAAGAAAAAAAAAAAAGAAAGATTGATAAATTATGTATCTTGTTGGTTACAAATTCCAACACATCTTTGAAGGAGGAAAAATGGGAAAAAACTAAATGCTTGGTTGTAAAATTGTCCAAGCAAATTATTATTTTTTAGGACACAAGTCCTGATGTTTAAGACTCTCAGAGAATAATCGCTTCGTGTTATAAATTGTCTGCTGCCAATACACACACATTTTCCTTTATTCTCACACCAGCTGCTAGCTCATGCTATCAGTGGTCAGGAACAAGCAAACAAAAACTACCCCTAAATTTTTTAAAGCCTGCTTTCAAAACTTCACCAGTGGAAATGTGCCAGCAACTGGCAGATTCAGGACTGTTTGCTAAGTTTAGGGAATTGCTTTTAATTACAGTACCTCTTCAGCATTACCTAGAATGTTGATTTTAGAAAGCAGAGTACAGTATTCCTAGTTGTTTTTTAAAACAGAAGCAGTTGCTTCTTGTCCTACATTTTGTCAGCCACATGTGCCTAATCAAGTAGTGGGGAAATCATTATATCAAATGAAGCATTTGTTTGTTTTGACTTTAGCTTCCACTTTATTTCACATAAACTTTTCCAAATACCTGTGTGCACTACAAACGTTTCCACAGCAGTCATTCCATAGTCATTTTCCAGTAGAGCAGAGTCATTTAGAATTCATCCCTAAACACTATTTTCCTTGTCATACATACTTTAAAAATAACTGCTCCTGCAACACACACCCCCATGTGTCTGATGGGTGTGTGTGTGCGGAAATTATCTTGATTTCTACCCAAGACATCCAAAAGAACCTCTGTCAGTTAGTATAGTCCATTCCACTTTATCCTGCAAACATTATGGTTTGGAATGTCAAGCTCATGTTCAATACCTTTCTTTTACTGTAACTTTCAAATTCTTAATAGAAAGGATTTAGAAATCCCAAACTTTAAGATAAAGGAATGTGTGGTAGAATGCTAAGTGGAGAGTCAACATCTTCATAAAAAGACTCCTCCCTTTTAATGATAGCTATGGGCCTGATTTTAGCCAGTGGTAAAAGATTGAATACCATTTACTACAAGCTCTATAATTCTGCTAAGAATGTGTGTAAGTCTAAGGTGGACCTGGATAGCTTTGATATCTGTTCTGGCTTAATTTCTTCTGATTTCTCATAAAGCCTTCTTGTTTTCTTGGCAAAATGGGTAATAATATCTCAGAAGTAAAACTGTGTACTGGTATTTTGGCTGTAGTTTGTTTAGTGTTACAACTATTTCCAGCAATGGCAGCAAATTCTTGGAGTATTTCTAGTTGGAAAAGCTGCTGTGGGAGTAACAAAGAAATAGATGAAAAAGGTATAAGGAAGGAGCAATCCCTTTCTCTGCTAGAAAACTCTTTAAAGTCAAACAGCCTCACAGTGCTAGTAACGGAGGGTGCTATAACCCCATTAAAAGAGAACTGCAAATAAGATCTTCCAAAGCTGATGGGGAAGGGGAACAGTTCTAATAAGAACCCTAGAAAGAAGCACCTTCCTTAGTAACAAGATATTCTAATTTGCTAGAAAGTGGACTCCTACCTAACAATGATATCCCTCTATAGGCATTGAAACCTGGGATCTAGGTTCCCCGTGTAAGGACTGATGTCTTTCAGGGTTCTGTGTTAGTGGTAAAAATACGAGGAAGCACTTTTGTGAGGATAATACAAAGGCCTAAAGGCCATGGAAGAGATGGGGGAGCGAAGGGGCAGTGTAGTACTGTTCAGGGAGGGCATCACTGAGAGCCCAGAAGGACCAGATTTGATTTGAGTTTTATTAAACTTCAGTCTTACTTTAAAAACATGCATTTTCTTTTTACAAATAAATGAAAACCTCTTTAAAAAACATCTCCAGTGCTGCTATAAAGGATGACATTAAAATGACAATTTTCAGCACACTGTCTCCAGGAAGACTCTCCTGGTTTTTAATAAAGCAGAGTTGTTGCAGTGAAAGTGTTTGTGCTGATGAAGGGCAGCCTGCCTCCAGTCTAGCGCCCCAACCAAACTCTAAACTTCCTTTGGTGCTAATCCGATTCAGATCTTTACCCGTACCAGCCCCCTCCCGCCTCCCCAGTTGAGCATGTGCCCATCTTTTCATCCTACATTACCTCTGAATGCCTCCTAATCAGTTATAGATTGAGAAGGGAAAACCGAGGATTCCCATATTAAATAGCTTTTCTCCTCATATTTTAAATATGAAGAAAGGTCTCTTTAAAAGGCATTTCTGCTCTTGTCACAGGCACCTTCCAAGACACTCACCGAAACAACTCAGAGCAGACTAAAGATCTCTCTAATACCCAGGAAAAGAGAGATTTCAGCCATATACTAATAAAGAAAATAAAAGGCCTAGTGGGAGGCTGCTTTGCTGTTGCTAGCCAATGACTGTGCATCTTAACCCTTTGCGTGTCACACCTCAGGCATGCCTGGGGCCACACCTTTTCTAAATCCCATAATACCAGGCTAAATTTCATATAAGAAACTGACCGAAAGAGGCAGGAGTCAGTTGTCTGTTTTTAAAGTTCAGCTGTCAGCACAAAGACTATAGAGTGTCTGGGTTCTCAGTCTCACACAATATGCCACATTTTTTTCTCTGCTCCTCTCTCCTTATCTCCATACAATCATGTTGCTAGCATGCTTTGATTAGTGCTATGCATCTTCCAGTAAGAGCTCCCTCATTTTATATATAATATGAATGAGACTATATATATATATATATATATATATATATATATATATATATATATATATATATATATATATATATATATATACAAACACACCCGTTGTAACAAGTAGGAGGGTGTGAAAAGTTGTATTCTTTGATGATCAAATCTTAGGAAAACAGACATTCTCCTCCTAGCCTTCAAACCCCTTCTACTCGCAGACGAGAATACATTTGACCAAAACACGATGCCATTCATCTTATGTGGCTTTTTGTCGATCATAGCTCCTGGAAGGATAAGCAAACTCTGTGGAAAGACATTTATCTAAATTATCCTGATAAAATGCTCTCTCTCTGTGGGGAAAGAAAAATGAGTCAGAAGGCAAGTTTGTACACCAAAACTCTGCAATTATTTTAATCGAGGGGGAAAACCAGGGCATTAAGTGAAACTATGCTTTCTTCAAAGTTAGAAATGCCAGTTCTGGAAAAAGATAATACTTTATTTTACAAAAATAGGTGATTATTTGCCTCTTAGAGTGGGTTTACTTTGTTTAAAGCTAAAATAAAACCCCCAAAAAAACAAAGGAACAAACCTGCCCCTCCCCTCCAAACAATGTATAGTTAGTGTTTGTGACTTTTTCCTGACAACTAGATAAGAAGATAAATGCATAGTTTCTCTTAATTAGCCTTTCTTAATTAAAAACACCAGAGGTATTTGTGATCATAATGAACTCTGCAGACAGGATGGTCACTTGTTTGTCTGCATGTCACTTCTGGAAAATTAGATTTTTTTTTTTTAAGGGGGATAAATTCTGTACTGAGGAAGAAATAAATGATGCCTGCAAAGCAATGTCCCTTTGGTTTTATCTGAGTGAGATGGATGTGCATCTTGTGGTTTTTAGAATGGTGTGGGGCAGTATTAGCCATCATTAGCACCCCAGTATGGATCCAATTCACTAATTACTTATGCTGTCTTGGTTCACTGAGATTTAAGTACCAAGTCAATCCCATTATCTGTAGTCTCCCAAGCTTGCCAGAGTCATCTGTCTTTTATGGGGAAAAAAAGCGCAAGGGTTATCAATAGGACCCTGAAATACTTGGGATTTTCCCACTTCAGGAGGAGGCAAGATTAGTCTTGACTAAAGTCGCAGCTTCTCTAAGCTGCTACTTTGGATGTGATAAAAGTGAATGGTGACAATTATCCATAACTACATAAAGAGCAAGAGGAGAGGGAGGGAGAGAGAGAAAAAAGAAAGAGAGAAGAGCAGAGAAACCTGCTACACACTCCTGCAGCTGCCCTATGGTTTCAGGCATCTTTTCATATCACCTCAGAGCTACAAATTACAATTCGTCTGTTACAAACACATAATAATATAGTCAGAAATCAGAAATTAAAATATTCTGAAGGCCTCAGGCCTCCTTGCGGGGAGAGAGAGGGGTGAGGGAGTACATTGAGTCTGTGAGCTGCTTGTTTTGTTTGTGCCCTCCCCTCTACATCCTACACGTTTAATGTCTGTGGCAACACCGAGGCCTTGTCTGTTTGGGATGGTTGATTGACATCTGCTCTGCCGAGAGGAAGGAACTGGCAGCTATTGGCAGCACTGTCACGTTCATTTGCACACTTTATGAAGCAGCAGTGTGGCTACTAATACAAAAAGAAATCTTCTAAGCAGCATGACATCTCTTGGAATGGAATATTTGTCTTTACAAATGATTGCACTGCTGCCAGTACTTGACATGGTGCTCGCAAACATGTGTAATTGTTGGAAGTGTAATGATGATTATTTGCATATTTAATGTTCAAACAAGTACTGGAGAAGCAACTTAGACTAAACCTTTTATGGGGAAGATTTAAATATGTTCAGCATCATCCTGATGAGTTCCAGAAAGGAGTCAGCATCTGAGGGAAAAGGCAGAGCGCACCATTGCCTAGAGGAGGGTGAGTTTAAGAACACACCCTGGGATTTGCTATATAAATGTTGTCAGTGGTTCATTTTTTTAGGTGAATTTCATCAATATAAACACCTTCCTATTTCATTCATTTTTAATCACTCAAAATTACATTTAAATGTAATTATGTCAAAATTTTAAAATGTGTCTATTTACCATGCATTTGAAATCAACCAGACAGAGAACTCAGGAAAGTAGATAAATAACCATAAGTTTATGCGTAAGTTACTTTACAGAAACCCTGTAGATAAGGTAAGGCAATTATTTTAACCCCTTAACCTAAGTATGGGTTTGATGCTATTGGAGCATCACCCATAATCTAATAAGCTCTTTGGGGTAGGGATTTTTTTTTTCAATTCTGTATTTGTACAGCAACTAGAACAAGGGGAGCTTGGTCTGTGACTGTCTCCTAGGTGCTATAATAAAATAATAACAACAATAATAATAGTTAATAATAAATAAATAGTTTTGTATACTGGAAATATAGTGTTAAAATGTTTGGTCTGGAAAAACAAGGCACAGTCAGAGTGATAGGAAAGGGCTTTTCTTTCTATAGGAGGTTTCTGTACTGCTGTCCCCAAAATGGACTTTTCATTTTTCATTTCAGTATGAAAAGAATTCTTCTCAACCCCACGCCACAGAGGGCTGGACCCCCACCCCTGCACCCCGCATGAGCACCTGCACATAGACACACACCCCACACATGCTTACAGGGATGAAAAGAAGATGGTTATCATTTGGTTCTTCAAAACAGCAAGAAGAAACAATACTTTTGATGGCAGTATTATTCCCCTAGGAAGGAATCATCAGTTTTATCAATGGAATCGTTTCAGATGATACCGCCACTTGAATTGGCAATTTAGCCCTTCACCTCTACTGAACAACCTCTTTAACTGAAGGCTATCTCCCAGCCATTCTTCCCCAGAAGCAGGCCTACTCCAGTGGCATTCTGCTTTAAAATATTTCTCTTAACAACTAGCTTTTGTTGTTCACCCCTTCCCCCACTCCCTAAATCTCTCTTTCTTTTTTTTTATGTTTGTTGTGGAGCCACTTCAATATCAAGCAACTTATAATCACCAAAATCCTGCATTGTCTGAGGGGCAGCACAATAAACTTGACTCAATTATCATGCTGTAAATTGATTTTTAAAAAAATCTGATGGATGAATAGAGACTGAACATCTTTGTCTCTGACCCTGTTGTATCATCAGCAGTTCTCTGGCAGGACTCCTACTTGATTGACAATGCCGCTAATGAACACTGTCTTAGGCCATGTAATGATTTACCTGCAATGAACAAGGTTTGGCAACACTACCTTTGCATACCTGTCAGACAATTAATTCCTTAAAAAATAGATATATTGTCCTGAAGTATGAAAGTATCTGGAAATTAATAGAAATGTGAAGAAAAAAATAAATACACTTCTACTCATTAAACTAATCAGGATTGTTTAACTTTTCCCCACCTGCTCTCCCATTCCGTTTATTCATTTTAGCCACCTGTTATCTCATCAATCCACAAAGCCACCATCTTATCCTCATCCAGTCAGGTCCCTCCTCAAAACTCACCACTGCCATAATGCACATGGAAGGCTGGAATCTGACCACAGCGAGGCAACTAGTGAGTTGTAATTGCTGCTCCCAATGGCTAAGAATTGCACACATACTATTACTACCTCGTCTCTCTGACTGTAGGTCACTTGCTTGTCTCCCCTGCCTGTTATGTCTTGCCTTTTAGACTATAAGCTCCTTGGGGCAGGTAGAAGTGTATAAAGCGCCTCCCACAATGTGCCTTTAAGTGCTCTGCAAACTATATACATAGACTGTGAGCTCTTTGGAGTATGGACTCTCTCTTTAATAAAAGTGTGCACAGTGCCTCGCACTATGAGGCCTGGAAACCAGAGATAGACCTCTGCCATAATAGAAGTAATAATAATAAAACAACAAAAACAAAAAATAAATCAGGCTGCTGAAGAGAAAGTTTACATTTTTGTCTTCTTTTCATATTTCCACATGAAGTTAGCTGGAAGAACCGTCTCATTCCAGGTACATTCTTTGTTGAGTTTTACTGTACAGCATCTATAGACTCTGATGATAGTTATTTCAGGTACCTACTTATAGAATTCAACTTGTCTGATGGGTAGCCGATCGCTATTGATACACTTGTAAGAAGCTAATTGCTTTAAAAAAACATGGGGATGGGGTGGAATGGGGGTACATCATAAAAGAAACATTTGGTTTGCAAAGTTGAATTTTGTTCCTTATTAAATTCTTTTAAGAAGCGAAGTATTTAAAAAACATATGACAATAATTAGCAGTATTTCTTTGGGGATTTGTTTGTTTGACCCTAGCCTTTTAATCCGTCAAAGTATGCTAATGAGCTTGACAGAAGATAAAATGCAGAGACAGATGAACTAGCTGAGAAAACCTCAGTATAATACTGAATATACTTGTGGAAAAAGAAATGAAAGTGTTACTTCTAGGCTGTGATGACATGCTTGCTACCACAGCAGAGTTGTTTCTCAGTCTAGCAGGAGGAGTATATACATCAGGTCACTGTGGCAGAGCCTGGGATCTTTGATGATTCTGCTTGGAATCAGGAGAATGTTTTTTTTTTAATGTTCACTCTTAAATTTTAGTCTGACATACTGAAATGCTGACTTCCCAGCTGGAGATTACTGACCACTCAGCAGGCACAAGTTATTGATTATGGCTAAACATTTTCGAATCGACTAGGGATTTTGAGTGCCCAGCTTGAGGCGCCTTCAAGAGACCTCATTTTTCAGGAGGGTGCTCAGCATTTACTTTGGGATGCTAATTAGGATACTTCCAGTTTGTCACCCAAAAATGGTGATACCAAAAATCGCAAAAACAACAAGGAGTCCGTGGCACCTAAAGACTAACTGATTTATTTGGGCATAAGCTTTTATGGGTAAAAAACCCACTTCTTCAGATACACAGAGTGAAAATTACAGATACAGGAATACCTTACAAGTGGAGAACCAATGTCAAAGGCCAATTCATTCAGTCAATCAATCAATCAATCAATCAATCAGTCAGTCAGTCAATTTAATCTGTTAGTCATTAAGGTGCCACCAGACTCCTTGTTGTTTTTGCGGATACAGACTAACATGGCTACACCTCTGATACTTGGTAACAATCACTAGTCACTTTTGAAAAGCTCAGCCTATTATTCTTTAGAGATGAGCTGGCAAGTGGGCCAAAAAGGGGGAGTCACTGTTCCTTTAGGACATTTAAAGAAGTCTTCAGATTTCCAGTCCCCACCCTCATACTTCAGAAATATCAAATTCTGACATCCCTTGGTTACCTGGAGGACTCTTAGTGGGACTGGAGTGACTCAGTTACATAACTGTAGGTGAGAACCTGCACGGCAGCATTCTCAGCTCTCACATGCAAAGCTCAACAACTGCCCCCATACATTTGGGGCCTAGGAAAACCACAGATCAGGTTTCAGCTTCCTGTGATGATAGCAGCCCACCCTAGACCGTCAAAGAGTTCCCCATGAAGAAGAGGAGTGTCCGGATCTGACATTCCTAATATAAAACCATAACTGCCTCATAATGCATAGGATAGAGATCAAAATCTTCCCTTGGACTAAGCACAGCTCTCTCCACCCCCATCATCAGCTCAGAATTGGAGATACAAATGGTGGAAACTGCAGAGATCAATTAGGATGATCCTAGGTATGAAAGGGGAAGAAGGGCATTTTGTGGTTTTCTCTTTTGACGTGGTGCCTCCAAGGGCGCTAAAACAAAGAGCTGAGGCCTATGAGGGACATAGCCTTTCCTTGGATTGATGAGGGTCTGATGTTAACTCTCTTCCATAAATTTCTGGGAAAGGAGTTGTTCTAAATAACATGCTTGCTTGTTATAAATCAGTTTCTCTTATTTACAGCCAGTGCAAGGCGTTTGAGATTTGGCTTTTCCACGCAGGCTTTCTACCAGTTGGTGTGCAGATTGATTTTATTATTTTAAAGAAAAAACTTTCCCTTCCAGTGAGCTCCGTGCCTCCCGTGCTATCCCTGAAAACTCTCAAGCATAATTGTATGAGCTTCCCTCTGAAATCACTACATTTTACACACATTTACACTGTCAACTTTCTAATCGCTTAAAAAGCTCATTCCAGCTTCCACATGATGACTGAAAAGCAAAGAAATTCTCTCTCTCAACCAGATGCACATTTAAATGCCTAATTTTAAACAGTTAAAATATGCAAACATGCTGTAGTAGAGGGAGGGGCGAAGTGGTTACAGAATGACCTCATACATGCATAGACTGCAATAGCCCTTATATCAACACCTTAGGATTTGGGATATTGATTTGCACAGTGCGCTGAATGTGATTATCATTTGGCTTTTCCTAAGAACTGCGAAACACTCCACCTGATTTTGAAACAGCATTTCCATTGAAGTGATACTCCTCAGGGAAAGGAATTTGCCCCCTCTACTAGGCAAAGTTTATGTGTCCCTACCCCAGTGTTTGTGTATCCCTGAAATGCCTGGGTTTACAAGCAGCCATCGTGGGCTGTTTGTTTGTTTGAAATAACATGCTTAAAGCCATACCTTCTGAACAGCAGAACAGTGTGGGCAGGCACTTCTGAGACTGGCTTCATTCAAGGTGCTAGCAACACTGGAGGCTGCTACAGCTCACAGAGCTGAAATATTCCACCTAAGCCCAGACATCCGTCCACCCTTCTCTCTTTCCAAACCCATTCCAGTCCATCCAAGCCCTCTGTTGGGGTCCCTTATAGCCTAGACTACTGACAGACTCTGCCCTCTAGCTCTTCTGAGCCCTTCTGTACATATTCTCCTCACCAGTGCCCTTTATCCAGCGTTCCCCTTTGCAATGTACATTGCTTCATCTCTCCAGCTCAGGAAAACAAAAAAAAACAAAAAACCAATCCTCTGAAAAGTGCAGTGGTGAGATGTTTAAACTTGAAAAACCAAAGGGGGTTGGTTGGGGGGGAGGAGGTCCCTTTCTCCAGCAGCCGTGATGTAGAGGTGGACTGAGGCTTTCAGAGAAGCTGAAAGATCTGAAGTTTTGGAGGCTGAATGAAAGAAACACTCAGCTAACAAAACAGTGCACCACAGAAGAAGCTTCATCTGGTCTGGCCAAATCCCTCCTTTCTTTCCATCTTTTCTCTCCTAATAACAGCTGCCCTCTCATTCCCTGTTACTCTGCTGTGAAGAACAAAACCTCCCTCTGACTATCTGTTTTTCTTTTCTTCCCCAGAGTAGGTCTCATTACTGGTGATTAGCAGATGATTAAAACCAATTCAGCTTCCCCCAGTAGATATTTTCTCCCTGTTTGTGACTAACGCGTCAGTCTTCAATGAACGTGCTCCTAAGCTTATTAACAGGCTCAGAGGATTAGCTGCCACAGAGCTTCGTGGCTTCGATATTGTGATGCAGCGAGTGACATGGAACCATTTGCCGAGCAGAGACAGGGCCGCTGGGACTAAATATCTAAATCACAATTTTATTTCTCATGTAGAGCAAGATAAAAAAAAAGTCCTAACAATAATGACAAAAATCAAACGTTTGGATAAGTCTGGAAATAGCCTTAAATTTAAGGGCAGCTGAACACACACACACAAACTTCACTCATCTATAGACTCCAAGGCCTGTTATGATAATCTTATCTGACTGCATCATACAGGCCACTCTCTGTGTTTTCTGTCTATCTAAATATCTGTCTATTTGCTGCCTACATACAGTGTATGTAAAACCTGATGCAAAATTACAACCTTCATTGTAAACCATCCAGCTTTCTACAAGTATGAGACTTGAAAACAATCTAATAGCTAAAGAAAAAAACAACCAAAAAAACCCCAAACCAGAGTCGTCCCCCCAACAAATCAGTCTTAACATCTAATTTTCAGCTGCACATTAACTTAAAAAAAAACCAAAATCAAAAACAAACAAACAAAATTCAGAAACATTGTGGCCTGAGGTATAATCGGATTTGAAAAATATTTTTGAAATGATATGCCTCTTAATTATTTTATTGTATTAATAAAAATGTATTATGTCTTCAAAGGGCCATGGTATTGAACTGCGGGAAGATCTGCAAAAATGGACACCTTAATTAGGTTTCTAATAATCAATACTTAGGCACCTTAAATAAATAGCCTAATTTTCCAAAGTGCTTGGCTGCCAGTATGTCCTGTTGAAGTCAGCTGGAGCTGCAGGATGCTTAGCAGTTCGGAAAATCTGCCCACTAGATCTGTGCAAAAACTGTATTTATTTTTCATTTTGCAAGGAGTTTTGTGATTTTGAAATGTCTTCAAATCTGGTAGATCAAAATGTTTTATTTAAACAAAATCGAAAAAAAAATTCAGATTTTGACCTTTTCAAACATTTATATTATATTTTATAATTTTTTTTTACAAATTAAATTAAAAGTCATTCTGAAACAGGAAATAGAAACATTCTATTCCAAAGAGGTCAAAATGGAATGTTCTGACCTTATCAAAATGCTTCCCCCCGCTTTCAATTTTTGTTTCAAAATTAATTCTCATCAAAGGTTTCTGCAAAATGTTTCACTTTCAATGAATTGATATTTTCTGCCAGAAAAATATTCCATTGGAAAATTCCAGTTGCTTCTACTAGACACATATTCAGATGCCTAAAAATCAATTGAGAAGCCTAATTCATTTTTGAAAATTGGGGTAGGCATGTATTACCTAGCCGAGTAAATAACCCTTCCCAACTCTGTTACTGCTTTTATAGGTGCACTAACAGTTTTTAAGAAATTAAAAAAACAAACAAAAAAACTTTTGCTTTTTGAGACTAAATTTTCTTCCATTTATATTTTTAATTGTTTTTTTTTTTCCAGTGCAACTTAACTTTGAGTCTGCAGAAGCTTGAAATGTAGCTTCTGATTTATCATAGCAACAGGGCATGCAGCAAATGTCAACAAATCCCTTCTCACCCAGGCAAGTAGGAAATGTGAAAGAGAAGGTAGAGGAGACCCTCCTGGCTGCATAATTGAAGAAAATATTACGGAAAATAATAAAAATACAACTTGGCACATGAAGCACTAGGCTAGCCACTAAAAACCATAACCGAAATTGATACAATAGGGATATAATGAGGGTTTAGCAGGTTACCTCTTCAACCACTGGACAACAACCATATATATATTGGGTTGTTGTCCAGTAGTTGAAGAGGTAACCTGCTAAGCCCTCATTATATATAATTCCTATTGAGCAATTTGACCATATTCTGAAAAAAAACATAAAACCATAACACTGACATCAGCTGATCCCAATAAATAATCAACTCTCTTGTCATGAAATAGTAGACCCAAATGTTAGTATTGCATATACAGTCAAATGACACTGGAGTGTATCAGAGGACTACAGAGCAAAAAGAAAAGTTTAGAAATAATAACAGCAGACAAATTAAAAAGCAAAACTGTTAAAACAAAAAGAACTTTGCATTTGCTTCCAGTTGTAAAGTGTAAGGGACCTCTCCTCACCATGCTTAACATAGGTGGGGAAACTCTTTGTGGCAAACAATTTATTAGCTTTAGCTGAATCTCACTGCTTTTTTCTGCTTGTAACTTGTTCACAGATTGTGAGTTTGTTCACTGTGAGTTTGTTCATTATTCAACAAATGATTCATTCAAGAATATCTCAGCCTACAGATAGCTTGTGAATTGTGTTGATTCCTTGAGTTCCACACTGAGCAGTCATTGTTACTATTGTCTGATGGGTCATCTTAGGGTATGTGTACACTATGGAATTAGGTTGATTTTATAGAAGTCAATCCTTAGAAATCAATTTTATACAGTTGATTGTGTAAATCCCCACTAAGCACATTAAGTTGGTGCAGTGCGTCCTCAATACTGTGGCTAGCAATGACTCATGGTGCGGTGCATTGTGGGTAGCCATCCCACAGTTCCCGCAGTCTCTGCTGCCCATTGGAATTCTGGGTTAAGCTCCCAGTGCCTGATGGGGCAAAAACATTGTCACAGGTGGTTTTGGGTACATGTCATCAGTCTCCCCTCCCTCTCTCTCTCCCTTTGTGAAATCAATGGAAGACAATTGTTGTGTGCCTTTTTTCCTGGATTACCCATGCAGACGCCGTAGCATGGCAAGCATGGAGCCCACTCAGCTCACCTCTTCTGCTGTGAGCATTGTAAACACCTAGCAGTATGTGCAAAACCTGACTAGGGGATGCCAGCACGAGAATGATTGTGAGGATGACGTGGACACAGACATTCCTGAAAGCACGAAATGTGGCAATTGGGACATCATGGAAGCAGTGGAGCAGGTTGATACAGTGGAACACCAATTCTGGGCCTGGCAAACAAGCACAGACTGGTGGGACCGCATTGTGTTGCAGGTATGGGATGATTCCCAGTGGCTGCGAAACTTTTGCATATGTAAGGCCACTTTCCTGGAACTTTGTGAGTTGCTTTCCCCTGTCCTGAAGCACAGGAACACCAAGATGAGAGCATCTCTCACAGTTGAGAAGCTAGTGGTGATAGCCCTGTGGAAGCTTGCAACATCTGACTGCTACCAGTCAGTCGGAAATCAATTTGGAGTGGGCAAATCTACTACGTGGGCTGCTGTGATCCAAGTAGCCAATGCGATCACTGACCATCTGCTATCAAGGGTAGTGACTCTGGGAAATGTGCAGGTCATAGTGGAAGGTTTTGCTGCAATGGGGTTCCCTAACTGTAGTGGGGCGATAGATGGAATGCATATCCCTATCTTGGCACCAGATCACCTTGCCAACTAGTACATAAACCACAAGGGGTACTTCTCTGTAAGCCAGCCACCCTCCTCCTTTCAATCACAGCTGGCAAAGGAAATAAAGTCACTATTGTTTTGAAACCAAGCATTCTTTCTTTATTAATTTAAAAAAAAGTGGGATAACTGACAAGATAGCCCGCGTTGGGTAGGGGAGGAGTAGAGGCGGGAAGGACAAGGCCACATTGCTTATTGTAGCCACACTAGAAATCAAAACTGTTTGAATGATAGCCTTCTGTTGCTTGGGCCATCTTCTGGACCGGAGTGTCTTGGTGCTCGGAGCCTCCCCATTTCGCGTTCTTGGGCATCTGGGTGAGGAGGATATGGAACTTGGGGAGGAGGGCAGGCAGTTATATAGTGGATGCGGGGGCGGTCTGTGCTCTAGTTGGCTTTTCTGAAGCTCCATCAAATGCCTCATCATGTCCTTTTGCTCCCTCCATAAGCCTCAGCAATGCGTCCTGCCTCTTCTCATCGTGCTCACTTAATGCTTTCCTGGACTCTGCCACTGAATGCCTCCATACATTCAGCTGTGCCCTATCAGTGCAGGAGGACTGCATGAGCTTGGAAAACATGTCATTGTGAGTGTATTTTTTTTTTGACTTCTAATCTGCAATAACCTCAGGGATGGAAATTATAGGGGGAGCATAGAAACATTTGCACCTGCAAGGGGATAAAAAAGGAGAGTAACATTTAAGAAGATACATTTCTGAGAACAAAAGGGAGACTCTTTCACAGAGAATCAAGCAGTTCACAGCAGACAGCACATGTGCTTTAGGTACAAGGTCACATATTGCCTTTTCTATTGAGTACCTGTCAGTATGGTGACACATCACACACAGCTGGGCAACAGAATTCGGTTTCCAGGCAGCCTTCGTAAACCAAAGTGTATGCAGGGTTGGCTTCTTCCACCTTCATAACATGTGGGAATGGTTTCAACCTGCAGCCTCCTCCAATGCAGGTTGGGTTTGCCATTTAAAAGGAGGGGCTGTGGTTTTCGGGTGAATGTGCAGCACACACCTCCCCCCCCTGCCGCATGGCTATTCTCAGGGATGATCCCTTTTAGCCAAGTGCAAACAGCCCAGCACGAACAGGGTCCTTTTACTGCTCCCTTACAAAAATTCCCCTATTTCAACCAGGTGACCATGAATGATATCACTCTCCTGAGGCTAACACGGAAAGATATAGACTGAATGTTGCTTGAGTGCGACCAAAACCCAGGACCATTCGCTGCCATGCTTTGTGCTGCAATGATTCCAGACTACTTGGTACTGGCTTGGCATCGTAAAGTGTCCTCCTGTGGAGGATGAAATAAGGCAGCCCTCCCCAGATACCTTCTGCAAAAGCTTTCAGAGTACCTCCAGGAGAGCTTCATGGAGATGTCCCTGGAGGATTCCCGCTCCATCCCCAGACACGTTAGCAGACTTTTCCAATAGCTGTACTGGCCGCTAATGCATCCCAGTTCTTCAGGACAAATCAAACGTTAAACATAATTGCTTTTAAACCCTGTATTGTAGTTACACATGTGCACTCACCAGAGGTGCCTTCTTTGGTTTCAAGGTCCAGGATCCCGCCTTGGGAGGGTATTGGCTCCAGGGTGATGAAAAGGTCCTGGCTGCCAGGGAGAACGGATTTACTGCTTGCCTGCTGCGCATTCTCCTCCTCCTCTTCCCCATACACAAAATCCTCCTCTCTGTTGCATGAGACTCCCGCCTTGCAGGTGTCCACGGACAGTAGTGGGGTAGTGGTAGAGTCCCCTCCTAGAATGACATGCAGCTGATCATAGAAGTGGCATGTATGCAGTTCTGACCTGGAGTGACTGTTTGCCTCCTTTGTCTTTTGGTAGGCTTGCCTAAGCTCCTTAACTTTCACGCGGCACTGTTATGTGTCTCTGGTGTAGCCTCCTATGAGATTTTGGCATATATATTAGCATTTCTTCTTTTTGATCAGAGTTCGGCCTGCACAAATTCTTCTCTCCATACAGCTGTCTATCCAGTGTCTCCTGTTCGCTCCATGCTGGAGCTCATTTGCAATTCTGAGGGGACTGAATGGTCACCTGTGCTGCTGAGCTCGCCACCCTGCCCAAACAGGAAATGAAATTCAAAATTTCCTGGGGCTTTTCCTGTGTACCTGGTTAGTGCATTGGAGTTGAAAGTACTGTCCAGAGCAGTCACATTGGAGCACTCTGGGATAGCTCCCAGAGGCCAATACCACCGAATTGCGTTGTACTACCCGAAATTTAACCCAGCAAAGTCAATTTTAGAACTACTCCCCTCACTGGAGAGGAATACAGAAGTCAATTTTGAGAGCCCTTTAGGTTGACAGAACTGGGTTGGTTGTGTAGATGTATTGCTTATAAAATTGACAGAACCAGCTAAATTCAACCTAACCTCATAGTGTAGACCAGGGTTCAGTCACATTGTTTCTGTCCCCTAATTGGGAGATTGTACCTGCAACATAAGAGGAAACAATGATCATCTCATTTTGGATTCTCTCAGAGAGGGAAGGTGCAGTCTGTGAAGTCAGGAGTAGCTAGGCTGGCATGATGATGGGGTTTTTAGTACTCATAGGCTCATAGACTTTAGGTCAGAAGGGACCATCATGACTATCTAATCTGACCTCCTGCATGTTGCAGGCCACAGAATCGTACCCACCCATGGGAGTAGAGAGACTTAAAATTATAACCCACTCCAAAAAAATTTACAAATGGAATTAATTCCCTCTCTACAGAATGTGTTCAATATCCCTGCATCAACTCATGTGGCTTTCAGAGGACTCTACTACCACCACTTTCTCTTCCAGCATCTGATTTTCACTATTCACTGGTGCCTCCCCACTCTTTTAAACACCACTGCAGCAGTTTACCAATCTAGTTAAAGAAACAGTGTCCTCAGTGCTAAAGTAGCAGCTGTTCAAGAGGAATGGTATTGTGACTGGCTGGGCAACTTCACCTGTATTTCTCCTCCGTGATCCAGCAAGGGGCCCCATTTGCAGACTTTGCTTTTCTTGGGTGGAGACCCACATCTCTCTCCTTCCTGACCAGGATATTTCCAGGCTGCACAGTCACCTTATTATACTGTGATTTTCTCATCAAATGACAGACTGCCTAAGCATCTCCCCTCAGAGATGGTATGCAGCAGGACATCCAATTATAATTTACCACACGATTGTTTCTAAACAAGCAGATTTAGAAAGCATTACAAAGAAAACATACAAAAAATAAACAAAGAACCTCCACAAGTGCTAATAAACTTACGAGAGATCACCCCCTCACTTCAACAGGGGCTCTAGTTGGTGATTAGTCTTTCAGCTCCTACACTGGGCCATTCCCTGTGGTCATAAGCTTCAGCTGAGAATTAGCAGCCATCTTATGGGGCCTCAGTCAGCCAAAGTCCGTCCTTCCAACCCTCCCCCAAGGATTCGGGCCCATCTTGGACCAAAGGTCCTGTCCATTTGCTGGATCAGAAAGGAGGGCCTGAGCCAATTTAAAACCAGGCTGTTTATCCAAAAATCTTTTGTTTTTTGGTCCCTGGAGAATCCAGTTTGAACTAGTCTAGGTGACCCTCTCTCCAGTGGGTGGTGTTTCTCTGGAGATGTGACCACCTGAGTGAAGTTGGCTAATCACCCCCTGCTGTTCTCCCATTTACCCTTTCTATGGAAACACATATAATCCCTCAAACACACAGACAATTGCATTTTGAGTACAATGGACTCCAAAGATATAAACCTCAATTCAATAAAGTTTAAACCAATGCACTAAGGTTTGTTCAGGATATTACAGGCTACTGTCACAGGGACCATTAGATCATATAGTCTGATGTATAAAATCTACAACATAGGCCAAAGAATTTCATCCAGATACTCTATGCTCAATAACTTGTGTTTGGCTAATGCATATTTTCCAGAAAGGCCTCCAGGCTCTTTTGAAGACATCAAGAAATGAAGAATCCATCCCTCCTCTTAGTAGTTTGGTCCAAAAGTTAACCATTCTCCCTGTTAAAAATGTGCCGTGTTTCTAATTTGTCCAGCTTTAATGTCCAGCTACTGGTTCTGGTTAGGTCTTTCTCCACTAGATTAAACAGTTCTTCCTAATGCCACATACAGAGGTAAAATCACCTCCTTCCTCCTCTTCCCCTGCTTATATGTCCAAGGATCCCATTAGCCCTCTTTGCCACAGCATCACATTCTTTGTCTGTCATGACCTCTAAATCCTTTTCAGAGTCGCTGCTTTCCAGGGTACATTCCCCAATTCTGAAGGTTTGGCCTGCATTCTTTGGGTCCAGTTTTCAAAAATAGGTGCCTAAAAATGCAGCACTTAGAAGACTCAGTCATATATTCAGATGGTACTATACTAGTTACTGTACAAACAGTAGTATTTCTTCCCAATATCTTAGTTCAGGCAAGGCCTTGCATGTATTTTATCTTGAGTGAACAGACCTTTCCCACTGTGGGTCCATTTTTATTCCCATTTTCTGACATTTGCTGACTCTGAAGGAACCCAAAGCCAGTTAGTACCAATTGTTATAGGCACTGTATGTTTATACAATATTTTCAAGACAGCACCACACCTGGCTTAAATTGGCTTACCTCCAACAGCGCCAGATCCCAAGCAGGTGTAAATCAGCTGTGACCCATTGGAATCAATGAGTCCAGATTCCAGCCAGTGTAAATTGTCCATAGCTCCACTGACTTCATGGGATCCATGACAGTTTACACTAGCTGAGGCAGCAGCCCACCAAGGGTTTGCAATGCACACACACTTTGCACAGATTCCCTTGTTGTGTGTGACAAGGTGAAAATTTACTCCTAGCAAATAAGTGCCACAGGCAGAAAAAAAGGATGAAGGCACAAATTTTAATCAAACCAATTGAACTGATTTTTCAAACTAAAATCCCCAGCGAACTGCTCAGGGAGCAGGGGCAGTTTAACCAGAGTTTGCAGAGCCTTCAGCCAGCAGCACCAGGGTAACCCTCCCACTGCAGACGGTGTGTAACCAGGAGGCATCTTTCCCTGTGAGAGTGCAATGGGAAGGTCTCTCTTACCTATGCTCTAAGTAGTGCCCTCACAGGGAGCAGGGCTGCTCAGTGGGAACTGTCCTCCTCACCAGGTCTGGGTCCCCACTTCTTTGATGGAAGTTCTGCTTTCCTAGTATGGGCTGTCCTGAGCAGGCTGAGGTTTGCAAATTTTCCTTTCAGAGCCAGCTGAGTCTGGCCTTGCATGAAATGTCACTACCTGAAAAAATATAGATATAATAAAATTAGGGGCGCAATAACTGTTACATTGATTTTCTTTTCCTACCGTCAGAAACAAAAGTTGTTCTGGTCAAATTGTCTGGGAATGGGGCAGTGAGAGGCTTTTTCTGTGTGTGTCCAGTCATGGGATGATACTGATGAGACTAGTGTACGTGAAAAGGGGTGTTTTCACATAACACATGCCTTTTTTTTCTTTTTCTTCTTGAGACAGAAGATGATTCTAGGATGGTGCCCCTTCTTCCTGAGAAAAGAAGGGGAAAGACCACGAGGGAGGAGCATTCCAGTTGTGGCTGGGGATTGGGGGAAAAAAGAAAAAGGACTCGGGGAGAAGGATATGAAGGGACTTTTGGAACAGTAATAATAAGCATGTACTTCATAATGTAAGCTGTCTTTTTCTTGAGACTACTTAATTTCAATTGATGAATAGGAGCATAGGAGTGATACAAAGAAAGATAGAGAGAACTACCGTGCATCCTCAGAAGTTAGCATGTATCAACAGTATAGACATTACACAAGACAAGCCAGCACGAGTGCCATTCACGTCAGAACTGCATCTTTCTGTCTTTCTCTCTCTGACTTTCCATCTTCTAAAAGTTTGATTATACAACTTTTTTTTATCTGCATCTTTTTGTGTGCATATGTGTTGGTGCAAAGAAAAAAACATTTTTCAATTTATGTATGTGTTCACTTCAGCATTTATTATATTTCTGAGCACATATGATCTAAAATTGGAAATCTGTTTTCTCTTGAACAGCTCTTGAACTCAGTAGTTGAAAAGGAAAGCATTTTTGCCTAGATGCCCAGAGATAGTCCTAACCTGGACATCACCAACATAACTTCATTATAAGACCCTTCATCTTCAGTTTTTACTTTGCTTAAAAACTCCCAGGAATTTATCAGAGTTTATTGCAAAAATTAAACAATGAGTGAAAATCAGTGCAAAAAATTAACCTTGCAGTTTTCTGGCTAAATATAGGATGTTAATATTGGGGATGGGAAGACAGAAGAGAGCAAAAAGAGAAAAGTTGGAGTACTGAAAATAAATACAGTTTAACGTTGTGGTTTATTTCATTAACTTTACATTAACTATACGCACATATATGTATGCGCATACCTGAAGGGTATCTTCCACTATGTTACCTTGCTTTAACAGACACTTTCCCATTTACACTTAGGCTAATTTATTATTAACATAAACATCCACCTAATATAATGTATTGGGTTTTCTTAACAATCGTTATTTTGCTTTACTTGGATGGTTCAACATTTGGGTGAAATTCCCTACATGCAGTGAAAGCCGAATAATAGCTTTTGTAATCCCCAGGAATTTTTTTAGTAAATATCAGAAAAAAATGAAAGCAAAGGGCCTTACTTCATACTCATAACTTGGTACTTCTACTAGTGGCAGACACTGGTGATATCTGGCTAAGAAAAAAGCAATTTCCCCCTCAATAAATAGAGGGAAAAGCAAGAAGTGAACTACTTCTGTTTTCTTCTGAAACAAATTTAATCTCAACTTGAACCTTGTGAAAAAAAAAAGTGTGCAAATGTGGCAAACTGAACTTCAATTTGTAATTGGCCTCAATGTTTGTGAATATTTTTCTTCACTGTTTATTCAACTGTTTATTAATATCAAGTTCTCTTTATATTGTACTATGCCAGCAAACTACAATCTAGAGTGTGAAAGTGACATTTCACTGGGAATATATGAACCAGTTTTGATAGTGAAATAATATCTACACTGTACAAATTGCTAGCATGCAATAGAAATAGGCTAAAACTGACTCCAAATCTTCTCTTTTAGGGGAGAGATTAAACTTCACATTGAGATGCCCACCTTGTTGACTTCACTTGTGATTAGATAAAAGAATTTGTTTTCCAATCCTACTTTGAATGCAGTCGAAAATTGTGAGACTAGACAAATAGAGGGCTTGTCTAAACTGCGCTGCAGTGTGACCTAATCAG
Source organism: Gopherus flavomarginatus (assembly GCF_025201925.1). Classification (NCBI taxonomy): domain Eukaryota; kingdom Metazoa; phylum Chordata; order Testudines; family Testudinidae; genus Gopherus; species Gopherus flavomarginatus. The sequence continues at coordinate 253,184,685 of NC_066617.1, forward strand.
GTATGAATTGCAGAGAGCACCAAGTGCCGCTCAGTAACTGCCCTATGTGGACGCTGCTGGCGTGAACTGAAAGGTTTGCATTAGTTTGCATTAACATAGTCTCATGTCAAACAGGACAGTTAACATGTCAACATGCTATGTTCACACCAGCAACATTCGCATGAGGCAGTTCATAAGAACATAAGAACGGCTGTACCGGGTCAGACCAAAGGCCCATCTAGCCCAGTATCTGTCTACCGACTGCGGTCAATGCCAGGTGCCCCAGGGGAAGTGAACCTAACAGGCAATGATCAAGTGATCTCTCTCCTGCCCTCCATCTCCATCCTCTGACAGAGAGAGTCTAGGGACACCATTCCTTACCCATCCTGGCTAATAGCCATTAATGGACTTAACCTCCAGGAATTGATCCAGTTCTCTCTTAAATGTTGTTATAGTCCTGGCCTTCACAACCTCCTCAGGTAAGGAGTTCCACAAATTGACTGTGCGCTGCGTGAAGAACTTCCTTTTATTTGTTTTAAACCTGCTGCCTATTAATTTCATTTCAGGACCCCTAGGTCTTGTATTATGGGAATAAGTAAATAACTTTTCCTTATCCACTTTCTCCACATCACTCAAGATCTTATATATCTCTATCATATCCCTCCTTAGTCTCCTCTTTTCCAAGCTGAAGAGTCCTAGTCTCTTTAATCTTTCCTCATATGGGACCCTCTCCAAACTCCTAATCATTTTAGTTGCCCTTTTCTGAACCTTTTCTAGTGCCACGCCTCTTCTGGTTGAGGCAAAGCCCCTCAGGACTCCCGCAGTACCGGTAAGTCCTGTAAGTTACTTTCACCCCTGCTGGAGACTGACCTTCCCCTGGCCATTCCCCCTTCTTCTGGCTGCCAGCCAGCCTTTATAGCCCTTCAACCCTCAGGCCCGTAGGTGCAGCCAGTTCTAAAGGCCAGGCACCAGACCTCTCCTCAGCCCCAATCTATTTCCTCTGATTTGGGCTGGCTGAGAAGGGGCTAATTAGGTGCCTTTGCACCAGCACCCTGCTACAAGACCTTTTAGAAAAACCTCCAATCTTGGTTTAAAAATTGTCAGTGATGGAGACTCCACCATAATCCTTGGTAAATTGTACCAATAGCGAATCACTCTCTATGTCAAAAAGGTAGGCCTTATTTCTAGCCTAAATTGTTCTTGCTTCAACTTCTAGCCATTGGATCATGTTACACCTTTCTCTGCACGGTTGAAGAGGTACTTAAGGATTGGTACTTATAAAATGCAATCCAGTCACTCCTTAGCTTTGTTTGCCAGCCTAAATAGATTGAGCTCCCTGAGTCTATCACTGGAAATCTTGTTGTCTAATCCTTGAATCATTCTCATGGCTCTTTTTGGAACCCTTTCCAATATATCAACAGCCTTCTTGAATTGCAGACATCAGAACTGGACACAGTATTCCAGCAGTGGTCACATAAGTAACAGATACAAAGGTAAAATACCTCTCTACTCCCACTTGAATTTATGCATCCAAGGACTTTATTAGCCCTTTGGGCCATAGCATAGCACTGAGAGGTCATGTTTAGCTGATTAGCCACCATGACCTCCAAAGCCTTTTCAGCTTCCCAGGATAGAGTTTCCCATCCTGTACGTATGGCCTACATTCTTTTTCCCCAGATGTATATATTTACAGTTAGCTATATTAAAAAATGCATACTGTTTGCTTGCACCCAGATTACCAAGTGTTGCAGATTGCTCTGTGTTTATGACCTGCCCTCTTCATTATTTACCATTTCATTGTTTCATCTGCAAACTTTATCCATTAGATCGCAACACTTTGGTGTGCCCTGCAATTCTCACCTCATAGTCTGTACTGTGGTGCAATGTGCACTTAGCCTTAGAATAGACCAGGGGCAGGGCCGGCGCTTCCATTTAGGCGGCCTAGGCAATCGCCTAGGGCACCAGGATTATTAGTGGGCAGCATTTTGCCGGAGGGGGTGGCAGGCGGCTCCAGTGGAGCTGCCGCAGTCGTGCCTGCGGACGGTTGGCTGCTCCCGTGGCTCCGGTGGACCTCCCGCAGGCACCAATGCGGCAGCTCCACCGGAGCCGAGGACCAGCGGACCCTCCGCAGGCACGACAGTGGCAGCTCCACCAGAGCCGCAGGACCAGGGCACGGGGCGGCAAAATTGCCGTGCGCCTAGGGAGCTAAAACCCTCAGCACCGGTCCTGACCAGGGGTAATCAATTATTTTTTGTCAAGGCCCATATTTCTAGGTCAAGATATAGGCAAGGTCCAGATTCTAAAGAAAACAATGCAAAAGTAATAACAATAATGATAATAATAGGGAAATAAAAAGTTTTTGTGGTCCATACCAAAGTGTCTGGCAATCCAGATTTGTCCTGCAGTCTATGAGATGAGAATTGCATACCATGGCCCTTAAGATGTCACATGAGCCACAGCTGTGTGCTAATTGGAATGCAAACAGCTGAGAGCCATTGAGTTAGACTATCCGCTGAATCCAGAATGGTTCTGTTAGGTTACAGGCCAAAACAGGTTATTGACTCAGAAAAGGACCCATTGATAACCACTAGCCAGATTTGTGATAGCTCATTTTGGAAATGGACAGATGTCTCAATATTAGTGGCATGGCGATATAAAGCACGGGGAATCCTTTCAGTAGAAAAATGACAGACAACCTTATGTCAGGTTCAAGCAATATTATAATAGATGGTTACCATTTTTGGAATTTTGAAGAAAACAAATACACAGATAATGAGAAGAGTTTGACCAGACACAAATATGTCTTTTAAAGGTAATAAATGAAGAAGTCAAGAATTTTTCAACAAAATGTTGTCAGAAAATGATGATTCAAAAACTTTTTGCAGGAAAGAGATAGTTTTGACAAAATTCTCAACAATAAAAAATTGTGTTTTTTTTAAATAGTAATAACATTTTATTTTGTCATTTTCAAAATGAGAAGTTCCATTTTTCCAATTCAAAATTACATTATGTTTAAAAATGTAAGCTAGCTATAATAAAAATATGGTAAAAACTGAAACAAAATGTTTTGAAATTATTGATATGAAATGTGTCGATTGATACAAACTATTTATTTTTTATTTTTGATTCATGACAATTTTTGAGATTTTATTTTTTCTGAGTGATTTAAAATGAGAAAACTTTCTGGAAATCTCAAAAATGTATGTGGGATTAGAAATCTTTTTTCCACTCAGTTCTATTAAGAAATAAAGGTTATAATGAATATTTCTTAATACTTGTGTGAAAAATTCATGGAAGTTAGTAATTTTTTAGAGTCTGTTCAGTAGGACATAAAGTACTCTAAATGGAGCCACATAATTACAAGCCTGTTCAGTCCATTTCCATTATTTACACATCTTTATTAGAAAATGCTTCCTTCTTAATATTACACTAATAGGCCAAGTGTACACATCTATACATGAGCTGACAGGATGATGCTAGCCCTTCCTGATGGCGAATTTAGTGGCAGAAACTTGTTTTGCTAAGAATATATGATTCAGATTATGCCTTAGTTTCCAAATTGCGTTTCTGACAGGTTACTTGCACCCCTACAATCAGATTAACAAATCAAAGGTGTATTCATGCTTTGAGACTAGTTGCCACTTACATATTTCAAACACCCAGGCATTTGGTTAAACTAAGCTTGGATTAACCAGGTCTGACTTTTAAGAGGGAGTTATGTTTAAGGGGGGTCTCTATCTATACTAATTTAAAAATGGTGTGCTCATATGGGGAGGGAAGCCCACTCTTATGAGCTCAGTAAGCTTACAGAGCTTTATGGCCTCCCTGCAAGCTTCATGAGCTTAACTGAAGATAAGGCTTACCTTCCCAGACAGACCTCTCTGTTGATGCAGAGAAAAAAAAAATCACCTCTTTATGCAGTGACTTAACTGTATCTACCCTGTCTTCATTTTTACTGATTTTTAATAGCAGCATTAGCATAAAGCACTTAATCATATGGAATAGACAAAAGTAGAATCATCCAACACTTGTTGCCTTTGTTGTTGCTGTTATTTTAGACTCTTGAATAAGTGACAGAGACTGCTTAAATTATTTCTTATGAATAAATTATCTGACAAATGTAGCCCTCTTTCTGTGATAGTATTTGCATTTTGTATGCGCTCACACAATGGCAGGGGCAAACGTTCATCTTATGGGTTGTTCATAAAGGATGAAAATCTATCTACATATTTCTCTCTCTCTCAGATACTACTAGGGCCCTCATTACCATAGTATCTGAGTATCACACAATCTTTCTGCTAATACCACCACGAACTAGAAAGGAACTTTACAGTTTGGGAAACAGAGGCACAGAAAGACTAAACAATTTGCCCAAGGTCAGGTTACACAGGAAGTCTGTGATGGAATAGGAAATTGAACTCTGACTCCCAAGGCCGAGGCTAGCATCCCAGATACTGAACTGTCCTTCCTTTCTTCATGTGCTGCAGGTCTGCGTGAGGCCTCAAGTTCTAGTGTCCTTCCTTCTGTACTTAGGCTACTGACAGAATGTTGAGTGAAGTCATTTCTGATGGTGCTTTTTATTATGTTGGTATCTGTCCACATGGAAATACATTTCACACAGGCCACTAAACATTGCTTAAGCCTCATGTAAATCCTCAAGACTGAACTTGAGTGGTAAGTAGTGTTTATGGGCTCTCTGCACTGGTGTGAATTTCACACTCAGGCCAGATCCTTAGCTGGCATGACTCCATTTAAGAAATTGGCCCTCCACATCCAATTGTAGTGTGTAACTGGAATGGTAACCAGCTGAAGCAGAACAGCTGGCATAGCTGCTACAAAAGTAAAACAAAAGAATAAAGCAAATGCAGGTGGTTGGCCCTGAGCTCCTTACAATGGATCCAGTCATCTAGCCGCAGTGCAAAGCACCCAGGTCATGCTGCATTCAAAACTTTGGGAAATAAGGTATGTGCAGCTAGAGGTCATGTGGATGTAAAAAGTTATTGTGATGTCCTGCGTATAGGTCCCATTGAGTGCTGATGTAATGATGCAGTTGTTCAGAGAGTTTTTTTGTGGTCTGCATGACAGGGACTAGCTATAACAGAGCAGTTGGAACGTGGCCATGGAGAAGGTACTGAGAGGGAGGTTGGAAGAGGTTACTGTAGCAGTGTTTCCCACTAGTGCTTCTTTCAAGTTCAGAGCTTTGGCAGGGGGCAGCCAGCGAGAAGTATCTATCTCTGTTATGGCTGTGTTGGCATACAAATGTCTTGTATATTATCAATAAACACTTATAACTAAGAAATAAACATTTATTTCTAACACTGGTTCAATTATATTCAGCTTGTGAAAAACTGTTGGTGACAATAATATAACATAATAACATAAGCAGCACTTAAAGTGCTGGGTTATTTTTTTACACATGCACTTAAAATAAGATTGCTTCTCCTTGGAAATGTCTGATGAAGCTTAAGGCAGTCTAAGGAAGGAGAAGACTCAGAAAGAGCACAAGAACAGGCAGAAAATGAGTAGGGCCTGGTCTACACTAAGGGGGGAGGGTGTCGATGTAAGATACGCAACTTCAGCTGCGGGAATACCATAGCTGAAGTCGACGTATCTTATTCTGACTTACCTCCCATCCTTACGGCGTGGGATTGACGTCCGTGGCTCCCCCGTCAACTCCACTACTGCCGCTTGCTCTGGTGGAGTTCTGGAGTCGACGGGGAGAGCGTTTGGGGATCGATATATCACGTCTAGATGAGACACGATATATCAATCCCCAATAAATTGATCACTATCCACCAATACGGCAGGTAGTCTAGATGTACCCTATGAGATAGATTCTTAGCTCACATGGGTCAATGAAGCTCCATTGAAGTTAATGGAAGTATTCCAATTTACATCAGTTGAGGATCTGGAATAGTGTTTCCACTTAAATGGTATTTTTGGGCTGGCTCTTCCCACACATCACAAGAGCAGCTCCCATCTAGATAATTTGTGATTGAGTATAGAAATGCAAAATGCCATTCCAGATTGAGAAATTTCTCTGAATTTTAGCTGTCTATGTAGTTGAAATTCAATACAGACTGACTAGTACTCCCACCTATAAGCATTCAGATTACCTGTAACTGCCTGTTATCTGATCTGCCAATGACTTATATATCAATACTTGGTTCAGAACTTGAATTAATTACCTGACTATGACTTCCTGGGACTGCCTCCAGGCATTGCTGATTCATAACCAGCCCTGATACAATCAGATTAATGAGACTGAGAGAGAAAAAAACACTTAGAAACTTTAGGAGGTTAAAAAATAGCTATTGGAAGATAGAAATATGCTTTTATTTGCTGTTTTCTGTGGACTTTCTTTCTGAGAGTTTTTAATTCTAACCCTACCTAAACAAGGTAAATAGCATGTTGCATGCACTGCAAATGAACGAGCGGCTCATACACAGCTGCATATTTGGCATAGAAATGTTTGATTTTCCTTTAATAGAGAAAAGATAATGACTACGATAGGATCCAGAGTGATAGCACAGAGAGTCAAATCTTTTATTCACACTTACAACATGCATCGTAAGGAATGAGTTGTCCCACACCACTCTAGGAGTGGGTCTCAGTTCTATTGAGGAGAAACCACTTCTAGTATAACTTATTCAGTCCTTTGCACTCTTGGCACTCTGCAGCCTTTCAACACCAAGTAGGGTGATGAGATGTCCCGATTTTATAGGGACAGTCTTGATAGTTGGGGCTTTTTCTTATATAGTCACCAATTACCCCCCACCCTCTGTCCCACTTTTTCACGCTTGCTTTCTGGTAGCCCTAACACCAAGGGAAAACTGAGTGATGTCAATTCTGATGGCAATTTTTACTACGTTGATATCTGCCCACTTGGAACTACATTGAGACCATTTGTGCATTTCACACAGATCACTATACAGCGGGCAGTTGGTGGTTGGTTTCCATCACTTGGGCTTAGTTTGAGCTATTGACCTACGCATAAAAGGCACCAAAACTAGGATCCAATTCAATACCCATTTAAGTCAGTTGGGCTTTCCCCTTTAACTTCAGTATGAGCTTGATCTGGCCTCTGAAGCTGGATAAAAAAAAATCATAATTTTCAAAATTTGATGAAAGATTGCACAAATTTTTACAACAGCTTTTGCAAAAGATTTTTACCATTTTTCAACCAGCACTGTTCATAAGTCAAAACAAATTCTCTGAGCCACTCTGTACTGCAAAAAAAGTTTCATTTTGTATCTGACAATTATCCTGGCCTTTGGGAGCAGAAAATTTTAAGAAGGAGAAAGCCATTTTTTACAATAATACAAAGAAACAATAATCACTGATTCTCCACAGTCACAGTACTCAAGCCATTTACCTCACTTCCCTCTCACACTAAGTCACTTATCATTCTCTGCAATGGACAGAAAACAATCTCCTTTCTATACATTGCTCACCAAAACAAGACACAGTATTCCAGCTGAAGCCTAACCAGCACCTAGCAGAATGGTATTATCACCTCCCATGCCTTGCATGTTATGCGACCAAAAATTGCATTTGCTTTTTTTGTAACAGCATTGCATTGCTGACTCATGGTGAGGTTGTGATCTATCACAGCTCCCAGATCCTTCTCCACAGTGCTGCTGCCAAGCCAGTTTTCCCCGTTCCATATTGATGCATTTGGTTTTTCTTCTCTAAGCATACCACCTTACATTTGTTGTTGCCCAAATTTCATTTTGCTGTCTATAGCTCAGTTCTCCAATTTTTCAAGATCCCTCTTAATTTTAGCTTTATCCTCCAAAATGTTAGCAACTTGCCTCCCCACCCTTTTAGCCTTGTGTCATCTGCAAACTTGATCAGTATGCTCTCTATACCTACTTTTTGGTAATAAATAAACAACAAAATATTAAGCACTGGAACCAGAACAGGTCCCTGTGGAACCCCATTTGAGACCTCTTCCTTTTTTGACATCATTCTATTAACAGTTACTCTTTGTTTGTGGTTGTTTGAACAATTATGTATACACCTAATGGTAGTTATGTCAAGCCCGTATTTCTCCAGCCTACTAATCAGAATGTCATATGGGACTTGCTGAAGTCCAAGTATATTATGTCCACCACATTCCCCACATCCACCAAATCAGTTACGCTGTCAAAGGAGGAAATCAAGCTGGTTTGGCATGATTTATTTTTGATAAATCCATGCTGGCTACTAGTAATTACCTCGTTCATCCTCCAAATATTCACAAATTGAATGTTTTATGCATTGTTCTAGTAGCTTCCAAGGTATCAAAGTCAGGTTGACTGGTCTATAGTTTCCTGGCTCCTTCCCCCACCCTTTTAAAGATGGGAATTATGTTAGCCCTTCTCCAGTCTTCTGGGACCTATCCTGTCATCCATGAGTTTGTAAATATTATTGCCAGTGGAGCTGAGATTTCTTCAACTAATTCCTTCAGTACCTTTGGGTGAATAGCATCCAGATCTTTGATGTCTTCGTTACTTATCCCAATCTGTATCCCTTCCCCTTTATTGTTATCATAACTTTGCTAGTTGTCTGGTCACATAGGGGCCACAACATGGTACCCCTAACCCACCCAGCAATATCGTCAATCTATCCAGCTACACACTCAGCCCAGAAGAAAAGTCTGTCCTATCTCGGGGACTCTCTTTCTTCCCTGCCACCCCCACCAACATGATACAGTTCTGTGGCGATCTGGAAGCCTACTTTCACCATCTCCGACTCAAAGAATACTTCCAGGACAACACTGAACAGTGCACTGATACACAGGTGCCCTCCCACCAACAGCACAAGAAGAAGAACTCCACATGGACTCCTCCTGAGGGTCGCAATGACAGTCTGGACCTATATTGAGTGCTTCCGCCGACGTGCACAGGCAGAAATCGTGGAACAACAACATCGCTTGCCTCACAACCTAAGTCGTGCAGAACGCAATGCCATCCACAGCCTCAGAAACTACCCTGACATTATCATCAAAGAGGCTGATAAAGGAGGTGCCGTTGTCATCATGAACAGGTCTGACTACCAAAAGGAGGCCGCCACACAACTCTCCAATACCAAATTCTACAGGCCATTTCCCTCAGATCCCACTGAGGAATACATTAAGAAACTACAGCATCTACTCAGGACACTCCCTACACTAACACCAGAAGAAATCAACATACCCCTAGAGTCCCGACCAGGGTTATTCTATCTACTACCCAAGATCCACAAACCCGGAAATCCTGGACTCCCCATCATCTCGGGCATTGGCACTCTCACTGAAGGATTGTCTGGATATATGGACTCTCTACTCAGACCCTATGCCACCAGCACTCCCAGCTATCTTCGTGACACCACTGATTTCCTGAGGAAACTACAATGCATTGGTCACCTCCCAGAAAACACCATCCTAGCCACCATGGATGTAGAGGCTCTCTACACAAACATCCCACACACAGATGGAATACAAGCTGTCAGGAACGCTATCCCTGATGATGCCACAGCACAACTGGCTGCTGAGCTCTGTGCCTTTATACTTACACACAACTATTTCAAATTTGATGACAATATATATCTCCAGATCAGTGGCACTGCTATGGGCACCCGCATGGCCCCACAATATGCCAATATCTTTATGGCCGACCTGGAACAACGCTTCCTCAGCTCTCGTCCACTCACGCCCCTTCTCTACCTACGCTACATTGATGACGTCTTCATCATCTGGACCCATGGGAAGGAGACTCTGGAAAAATTCCACCACGATTTCAACAGCTTCCATCCCACCATCAACCTCAGCCTGGACCAATCTACACGGGAGGTCCACTTTCTTGACACCACGGTGCAAATAAGTGATGGTCACATTAACACCACCCTATATCGAAAACCTACCGACCGCTATGCCTACCTTCATGCCTCCAGCTTCCATCCTGGACACATCACACGATCCATTGTCTACAGCCAAGCACTGAGGTAAACCGCATCTGCTCTAACCCCTCAGACAGAGACCAACACCTACAAAATCTCCACCAACCATTCTCAAAACTACAATACCCGCACGAGGAAATAAGGAAACAGATCAACAGAGCCAGACGTGTACCCAGAAGCCTCCTACTGCAAGACAAACTCAAGAAAGAAACCAACAGGACTCCACTGGCCATCACATACAGCCCCCAGCTAAAACCCCTCCAACGCATCATCAAGGATCTACAAGCCATCCTGGACAATGATCCCACACTTTCACAGGCCTTAGGTGGCAGGCCAGTCCTTGTTCACAGACAACCTGCCAACCTGAAACATATTCTCACCAGTAACTGCACACCGCACCATAATAACTCTAGCTCAGGAACCAATCCATGCAACAAACCTCGATGCCAACTCTGCCCACATATCTACACCAGCGACACCATCACAGGACCTAACCAGATCAGCCACACCATCACTGGTTCATTCACCTGCACATCCACCAATGTAATATACGCCATCATATGCCAGCAATGCCCCTCTGCTATGTACATCGGCCAAACTGGACAGTCTCTACAGAAAAGGATAAATGGACACAAATCAGACATTAGGAATGGCAATATACAAAAACCTGTAGGAGAGCACTTCAACCTCCCTGGTCACACTATAGCAGACCTTAAGGTGGCCATCCTGCAGCAAAAAAACTTCAGGACCAGACTTCAAAGAGAAACTGCTGAGCTTCAGTTCATCTGCAAATTTGACACCATCAGCTCAGGATTGAACAAAGACTGTGAATGGCTTGCCAACTACAGAACCAGTTTCTCCTCTCTTGGTTTTCACACCTCAACTGCTAGAACAGGGCCTCATCTTCTCTGATTGAACTGACCTCGTTATCTCTAGCTTGCTTGCTAGCATATATATACCTGCCCCTGGAAATTTCCACTACATGCATCTGAGGAAGTGGGTATTCACTCATGAAAGCTCATGCTCCAAAACGTCTGTTAGTCTATAAGGTGCCACAGGATTCTTTGCTGCTTTTACAGATCCAGACTAACACGGCTACCCCTCTGATACTGGTCACATATTGTTTTTTGTAAGACCAAAGCAAAGTAGGCATTGAGCAGCTATGCCTTCCTATCATCTTCCGTTACCAGCTCACCTTCTCCATTGAGCTTGATCTTTCTTTTTCATCTGACATATCTGAGAACCCTTTCCTGTTGTCCCTAGCATTTCTTGCCAGCTGTAACTCATTCTTTGCCTATTGTTTGTTCTTTTTCTCACATGTGGACAAACAACTCCTATGATGTATCCCACAAATATAGCACACTGATAATTTAGTCTGTTTAAAATTCAGAGGTTGAAAACCATGTGCTGCTGTAGATGTTTGTTAGCAATGCATGAGTGTAATGCAAGTGTCCTGCTTGTTTAAAGCATAGAAGCATGTACTGTATGTTAACATTTAAATGCTGATTGCAACAAAACAAATACAAACCAGAGCCAATTACAGTTGTTCTGATTAACATTATAGTTTACAGTTGTTATACAAACAGTTAGGAGGAAAAGACTACAACATCAGTTCTGTTGCCAGGACAAGGAAAGGGCAATCCAATCCAATCCAAATCACGAATACAATATGCAGTTAAACAGCAAAAGGGCAAATCAGAAAATACAGCTATATTGGCTTTCCCCCAAACACTGCCAGCCCAATCCAGTGAGGTTCTGAGTGCATTCTGAGGGAGCAAGGAGGCCTTCTGGGGAAAAAAAAATCATAGTGCGGGAAGGGAATTAGAAAACTAAAATTACTTAATGAATGTATATTGCATACCTACAGTGGGAACTAGCATTCATCAAAACTTGGGATTTCCATTCTGTGGAAGATACTGATATTTCAAAATGTCCTTTCAACCTGTACAAGAACAAAAAGTTGAACTTTACAAATTTACCAAAAATGAAATTTCAGAATTTCCATTTAAAAAAAAATATTGAAAAGAGCTATTGGAGTACTTCATTTCAACTTTATCATTCATTGTTTTATGTTAAGCAATGATAAAGTAGAATCTGTGTTCACTTTACTGAAATGAAATGTTTTGATAATTTTTTATCCAAGGTTTCAGCAAAATTGTTACATTCCCACAAAATATTTTGATTTAAATGAGTCAACATTATTTATTTATTTATTCTGGGGAGAGAATGGGGTGGAAAGATGTACCACTGAAAAATTTTTGACCAGCTATCCTGTAAGGTTATTTAGACCTTCTCCAAAACTCCTTGAAGTGTATGAGAGTCTTTCTATTGACTTCAGTGAGCTTTGGGTCAGATCTAGATTAGTTCATTTAATAATTCTTAGTTAATTAAAGTATGTTGTAAAGTCTGTGAAGGGATTTGGTTAGTAATTCACAAAATTAGTTCCTTTTCTTCTCTTCTCCCACCCACAAAATAATTCTTTTAATCCTCATTGGTCAGTATACTAACACTTTTGCTTAAAGTGGCCTGAAAATTTTTCAGTTTCTTAAAAATCACTTAGTTCCATCTGAAACATTTGGGACTTTAGCGAGCTGAATCCTGGCTCATTTTCTGCAATGTCCCTTTCTGCAGAAAGCCCAAGTGAGGCTCATACAGAGAGTGGTGGTAACTCATTGCTGTAAATTCAATTGAATGATTAGTTTGATTAATCTGCTGTGAACCTATTTGTGAAGCTCTAATTTCCATGCCTCCTCCAGTTACTAGATTTTGAGCATTATCCATTTTTTGTGAAGCTGATCTCAGAAGTACTAGTTCTTTAATGTGAGCCTGCATTTCTAGTACATCTAACTATACAGCCTGTAGTATTTTGGCCACTGACTCCTACACTTTGTGAAACACTAGGGAAAGACAGTCAAGTTTATGATGAAAGACAATTCAATTGCTACACAAAAATTTTGATATGCAAACTGTCTAATCGTCCAGTTTCCTGTATGGACAAGGTTTTGCAATTGCATAAAAATGGATGTGAAATTTGCAGTAAAACTGTGCTTATTTCTCTTTCTGGCAGTTCTCCCCTTATGTTGGCACAGTCAGGGTGAGATGGGATGAGTCTCTTTCCACTTTTGCAAAAAAATGTGATGATCAGCTAGGTAGATTAATAATATAGACTTCACTCACACTGCTCAAGTCATTAACAACCAAAGATACCTTAATGTATCAAAAGTTACTTTGGGGGTATTTCTACCCGACTGTCCTTTTTCTGCCAATAAGGAGCAACAGCTATATTACCCAGAATCACCCGCGACACTGTTTTTGCACCATCATGCATTGGGATCTCATCCCAGAATTCCAATGGGTGGGGGAGACTGCGGAAACTATGGGATAGCTACGGGATAACTACCCACAGTGCAATGCTCCAGAAATGGACGCTAGCCTCGGTACATGGACGCACACCACCGAGTTATTGTGCTTTGTACAGCCGCGTGCACTCGACTTTATACAATCTGTTTTACAAAACCAGTTTATGTAAAATCGGAATAATCCTGTAGTGTAGACGTACCCTTAGAAACAACGGTTGAGGTCTTATTGGCTTTGGTTTTTGCACTCAGTTTTGAAAATAGGAGAAAACTCAAGAATCTGTCTTTAATCCTTGTCACTGTTTCAAAAAACTACTCCCAATGATGGCATTTTTCTGCCCTGGAAATATTTACAATTTCACCAGCTAAAAGTGAAAACCTGCGGACACATTTGATGCCTCTCTACTATAATTTCTCACTATTTGACCATAGAGTTCAATCAGTTCATTCTGGGTGTGGGCTGATGTGTCTTGTACTATAGCTAGAGTGCTTTCCAAGCTAGATCTCAAATATTGTAAGGTAATCCTGTGATTCACAAGAATACATACAGCTGAAGGGCTGTGTAGCAGGGTGCTGTTGCAAAGGCACTGTGACAAAGTTCCTCCTCTACCTTGGTGGGTCCTATGCTTATTGGCAGATTTTCTCACCTCAGTGATCTTCCCCACAGTCTGGATCAACTCCTCCTGTGTCTGATCAGGAGTTGGGAGGTTTGGGAGGGAATCCGGGCCCGCCCTCTACTCTGGGTTTCAGCCCAGGGCCCTGTGGATTGCAGCTGTCTATAGTGTCTCTTGTAACAGCTTCGTGGCAGCTACAACTCCCTGGGCTACTTCCCCATGGCATCCTCCAAACACCTTCTTTATCCTCACCACAGGACCTTCCTCCTGGTGTCTGATAACGCTTGTACTCCTTAGTCCTCCAGCAGCACAGCCTCTCACTCTCAGCTCCTTGTGCCTCTTGCTCCCAGCTCCTCACACACACTTCCTCTCTTCTGGCTCCTCTTCACCTGACTGGAGTGAGCTCCTTTTTAAATTCAGGTGCCCTGATTAGCCTGCCTTGATTGGCTGCAGGTGATCTAATCAATCTGTCTGCCTTAATTGGTTCTAGCAGGTTCCTGATTATTCTAATGCAGCCCCTGCTCTGGTCACTCAGGGAACAGAAAACTGCTCATCCAGTGATCAGTATATTTGCCCTCTACCAGACTCCTGTACCCCATTGGTCTGGGTCTGTCACAGCACCTAATTAGCCCCTGCTCAGCCAGCCCCAATCAGGGGAAATAGGTTGGGGCTGAGGAGAAGTCTGGTGCCTGGCCTTTAGAACTGTCTGCACCTGCGGGCCTGAGAGTTCAAGGCCTATAAAGGCTGGCTGGCAGCCAGAAGATGGAGGAATGGCCAGGGGAAGGTCAGTCTCCAGGCTAAGGGCAGACTTTGTGAGGAAGAGGACACTGTAGGGCCTGCAAGCTCTGTAAATAGTGTATCACTGGTGGTGAGAGAACATATGTAAATAAAGCCATGGGTGCTGCAGAAGAAGAAGCCTCTCTGTGCTTTATTGGGGCAGCCAGTGGGCCCCAGGAAGAGGGGCGGGCAGAGGACTTGTTACAAGTGGGGGCTTGTGCGGGATCCTAGTGCCAAAGACACAGTTTGGCGACCTGGCAATGAAGAGCACCCTGCAGTGGCTCACCGAACAATAGACAGAGATGCACAAAACACTGCAGTCCTTCCAGCAGTCTCACAAGCTGGAGAGGCAGGCTCTACTTGCTTGGCAGGCACAGCAGCAGAGGGCCCTACAGGACTTTATCAAGGAGCAGTCAACGGTGCAGCAGCAGTTCCTGCAAATGCTGGTGAATCCTTCTGGGGGAGATAGCACCTGGGCCCCAGGCCTCAGCCTCTGTAAAATGGCCCCAGCAGATGACCCTGACGTCTTTTTGGGTACCTTTGAGCGGATGGCCCTGGGCGCGGGGTGGGACCAGACAACCTGCGCCCTGCGGCTGGCCCCTTATCTCACTGGGGAGGCACAGGCCATGTATATGGCCCTGATGGACAACCAAGCCAGGGACTATGATGCAGTGAAGGCAGTGATTTTGGACCTCCTCGGGCTTTTGGCTGAGAAGTATCAGCAAAAGTTTTGAGCAGCCCGGTGGGTGGGAGGTGTGCAACCACGGGCCTGTTCAAAAATTAACAGACTGGGCGACATGGTGGTTGAGGCCTGATGCCCACACCATGGAACAGATACTGTATCAAGTGATCCTTGAACAGTTTATCCAGTGCCTCCCCGATAGCGTGCAGGTTTGGGTGCTGTGACATCAGCCGGCCACCATAGAAGGTGCTGTGCAGAGAATGGAGGAGTATGCAAAGGCCGACTTCCCACTGAGGGAGCATCAAACCCCGCGGGACACAGGGTGGGGCAGGAAACCCCTTGAGCATGCTGGGGTGAAGCTGGTAACAAGGCAATGAGAGGAGCCCAAGGGGACCCCTAACCGCTCGGGGCAGATCCTATTCTGGCTGTGTGGACACTGGAACATAAATGTAGGGACTGCCTGGTGATGGAATGTGGGGCAGTTGAATTTTGTGGATGGATTAAGATTGGGAGGCGGAAAAAGAGGCGCAGGCTAGCCACTATCCCGGTGCGGATTGGAAAAAGGCCCCAGAGGGGTCTAGTGGACACGGCCTCCTCTCACTCTCTTATACAGTGGTGCTTAGAGATTGGCTTATCCTTGGGGAAAAGATGTTAGTAGAATGCATCCACAGGGATAGGGAATATGGTCCTGTGGCCCAGGTACCCCTTGAAGTGCAAGGGCGGTTTACCTGGAAGTAGGTGGGGGTAAAAGAAGGGTTGGCTTACCCCGTGGTCCTGGGGCTGGACTGGTACCCTCCCCACAAGGGGAGACAGACCATGGAAAAGGGACCGTCAAAGAACTAGGGAAAGAGAACCCTGGAACGAGAGGGCAAGACCCTGGTGGAGCAAGGGAAGGCCCCACAATCTCCAGGGGGAAAAGCCAAGCAGTCTAGACAACCAAGCCAAAATAGGGAGCTTGAGGGAGTAACTGAGAAGAAAGGGAGCTTTCTGGGCAGGAACGCCTGGGGGAGGGAACCCCAGAGAGGATGGAAGAAACCCAACAGGGGGGGGCCCAACATCAAAGGAACAGAGGTCCTGGACCAGAAACAGGGGGCCGACTCGGGGCAGCAGCTCTGAGCCATCACCCCCACTAGAAAAGGAAGGGGAGCCTCGGGAGTGTCCAGCCCAACCGTGTGACTCGTGTGAGGACCTCTGGGTAAGCGTGGACCTGTGGGGTCCCCCACCTCCTACCTAATGCACCTTTTGTGGGCGGGATGTGCCAAAGCCCCATGGGGTTGTTCCTGGGGATCTCTCAGCTGGTCAGGGGGCTCCTCAGGGTAAAATCACCAGCCGAGGAGAGCTAGGCCGAGGAAAACCAGGCCTGGCACCAGCTTAAGTGGGGAGGTGCGTAGCAGGGTGCTGGTGCAAAGGCACCTGATTAGCCCCTGCTCAGTCAGACCCAAGCAAGGGGAATAGATTGGGGCTGGGGAGAAGTCTGGTGCCTGGCCTTTAGAACAGGCTGCACCTGCAGGCCTGAGGGTTGAAAGGCTATAAAGGCTGGCTGGCAGCCAGAAGATGGGGAAATGGCCAGGGGAAGGTCAGTCTCCAGGCTGAGGGCAGACTCTGTGCTGAAGAGGAGACTGTAGGGCCTGCAAGCTCTTTAAATAGTATATCACTGGTGATGGGAGAACATGTGTAAATAAAGCCATGGGTGCTGCAGAAGAAGAAGCCTCTCTGAGCTTTATTGGGACAGCCAGTGGGCCCCAGGAAGAGGAGCGGGCAGAGGACTTGTTACAGTCTGTCACAATAAAATAGAACATCTCCCAAACTTCATAAATGAGGCACTAATCTATGAAAATTAAGTTTACATGTTATTTTACTTGCACTGTTTATGTCTTTAAGTGAACAGATATTTAAATTAATGAGATCATATATAACATGATAGAAAAATTACAGTAAAAATCTCTCCTGTCAGTTCCTCTCCCATCCTGGATTCCCCTTCTCCGCCTCTGCATTTTAGGCCCCGCATCTTTGCCTCACTCTCACAGATTCCCTCTATCTCTATCATGAAATCTGCACTAAAAGATACCCAAATATTTCTATCTTTCACTTGGAGATAGTTTATACAAGTTTATTCTCCATTTACTTCTTTCAAAGATATGTCAGCACTATATCTGCTTATACGGTATATACAGTACCGTATATAAGCAGTGAGTGTGAATTGGGTCCTTTCTATTACTATAATCAACAAAACAACAACAACAATATGCTGACACAGAGAGGGTCCATAGTGTCAAACGTCCATGGCCACATTGTATGGATTTATTCTAGTGTCTAAAAGGTCCACAGGGTTATCACTGATATGGTGCAGACAGGTTAAACATAGACACCAGCATGGCCATTGCCAGCTAAAGGCCAGGCAATGTCCCCCCCGACCTCAAGACTGATCTTCAGGGCTTAATATGTGGGGACTTTATCTCCAAGATGGGATATATGACCAAAAACTGCCAGGCAGCAGTGACCAACAATCACTTCAATCCTTTCCAGGCCAGTTCTCAATAGTACATCCCTATTACTGATAAAATCAAACCATCTTATCCCCAATAGTCACTGCTGGCAACACATAATAAATTCCTCCGACATACTGATGTCTTGTTTAACCAACGTTCATATTTCAGATCCATGCAAGAGGATTTGAAGTACACAGGTTTGATAAGTACATATTTTTGTATATAATTTCACCTTCTTTTGATTCCAGACCCTATGCAGGTCTCTCATAGCTGAGTATATTAAACTGATCCTCTGTTTTGCTGCACCCATTTGAAGACAATTTACTGCCTAGATATATTAAATCATCCACTACTTCCCTGGTTTGTCAGGCAGCACAGATTTCTTGTATCACAACTTTTGCGGTGACATTCTCTCATTTTTGTTTTGCCCAAGACACCCTTAACATAAGGGCAGCTGCCATGTGTTCAAAACTCTCTAGTGTGTCTTTAAGGTTGTTTGCATCCTGGCTGAAGAGGATGGTTTTATCCATATAATCCAGGCAGGTAAAGGGAATTGAACCAACAGATATACCAGTACTCGTGGAGATAAGTTCAAAAAGCCAATCCACTGGATGGCAGAATGAGGCTGGAGTCAGGACACAACCCTCCTTCACCCCAGATCTAATGTAAAACCTTTTATACCTATCGGTCCCTCCTCACACCTATGCCCCTGAATCATTATGTAGATCTTGAATTAACCTCAAGAGGATGTCAGGAGCACCAATGCCTAGTAGACGCTTCCACAGGGAAGTTCTAAAGACAGAATCAAAGTCTGCCTTCACCTCTACATATGCTCCTCATAAAATTAATCTTTATTAGCATCTGTAGCTTTCTCAGTGGGAGTGTAGGCTACAATGATGGACAGTTGTCTATGGAATACAACCTGGCATACACCAGTCGATTAGAAATCAGGTGCCACATTGAGAGTGATTTATTAAAGGGTGAAAAGAGGACAAATGCTACTCCATTTATGTGTTTGTTTCCTCAAATACAGTAGACTTGCATCCTTCACAGAATGTTGATCATTTTTCACTAGTCTTTTCATTATCCCAGCAATTGCAAAGTTGCATCATTTCATCTCTCAGACTAATGAAACCAGACCTCATTTAGGGTTAGTACATTCCAAGTGGCAAATCTGGTGGAGTTTCTTGGATCAGTTACTATAGGCATTATGGAGTTTGGTCTAAAGTGTGAACCATGTTTTATTGGATTCCCCTTGATTCAGTCTACCTCCTTTGGGAGAAAAGATGTAATGTGGTGATTTTGTTTATGGATACCAACCCCCTCTCCTGAACCCTTTCTGCATGAATCGGATGTTTCTGAGATTGTAGCTCATCTGCCTTCCCCAATGTTTGGGGAGTATTTTTCCTTTCTCACTTTGCCTATCATTCACCTTTGCTCATAACCCTGACCAGGGACCCTTATCAAATACTACTGGCCGGATCTAGTCAGAACTGAGGCTTGCTTTGGGGTGGGGCGGGATGCCGGACCACATTCTGAAGTAGCACAGCAAATACAGCTGTCCTATCCACTACCCAATTATCCATTACCATCAGGACTTCATCCATATCATCCTTTTAATCAGTGTGGTATGTATCTGACTGCATATCCTTTCTTTTATTAACAGATATTTTTCTTCATTTTTGTTGATTGTCTTCCTAAAATTATTTCATCCTTACGGTAACATTTAAAAGAATGTATATTCTTTGTCTTCAGACTATCCTGGCAACTTTAATTTCCAGTCAAACGATTATCTTAGACCCAGAGTTTGAATGCTCATTGTGGGGTGGGATCTTGGATCTCTTGCAAAATTCAGATCTTGACACAGATTTTGAACACCTTCAAAATTCAAGGGTGTTCAGATCCAAGGATATAGCCTTGCAATTTATTCACACAAGGTCAAATCCTGACCTTATTGGATCTTGCTATTAACTTAAATGGGACTAAGATCAAGCCCATAAATTTAACCATAATTTAATAACAATTTTCTATAAAGAAATGGTATAGTCCTGAGGATTCCCATTCTGATTTCAGGCTCAAATAGGAAAAAAACTGATACATCCTCATGATTGTTTTTAGAGTCACTCACACAAACAATCCCTGAAAATCAGCTGCCCATCTGCAACACCAACAAAACAAAACCAGACACATTTCCAATGGACTGAAAACTTGCCAAATGATATGTTGGATCCTCAAAGCATACTTGGTTCACACTGATATTATATGTCACTATCAGAACAATATGTTTTCTGGTGATCTTGCAGAACATATTTGAACAATGAAGCAATACTATGGAAAAATAAGTCTTCTTTCCTTTTCTAATAAGTGTTAACAGTGTTGGCGACTTTCACTTATTTTTTTCTGTCTAGTACCTCAACATGTGAGACATCTCAGATATTAAAAGCAAACAATGTATTACATTAACATGTTCACAGGCAATACAAGGATCCCCTTCCCTGTTGTAACCTAGACCATTCAAAAAAACACCACACATACACTTTAGACATGATCCTTAGTCAAAAAATGTTTGACCAATAAGGATGCACCTTGCTCTGTGCAGATAATCTTTGGAAAGGCTGCAAAACATTTTACAAAACTGACAGAGAAAAACAAAGTTTAGAACTGGTCAAAGGCAGACACTTTAGATAGTCTTTTTAAGCTAAGGGTGAATAGCTTTAAGTTCATGTATTATGTAAAACGTTCTCCAAAGCTCAAGCTGTTTTCCATAGCTTTAAAGAGCAGAGAATGACTTTCTGACATTCAACATGTAGACTGCATTTCTGCTGGATTTGATAAAAATGCAATTAATATGTTGTACAGAGGGTTAAGCCAAATTGGCCTGCATCCTAGAACCCACTCCAAGCAAAACCTTGAGGAATATACTATACATAGAAAAGGGTTGTCCTCTGGGATTCCCTCCCACTTTCTTTAACCTGATATTTTGCTCATCCTATTACGCAATTCATCAGAGGAGTGAAACACTAGACTGACTCATTAAGACTCATCATTTACAAGATGTTGACAAATGCTGGCATTTATCCTGTTGTCATAATAAATGTGAGAAAATGACCACTTGGCAAATAAGTGATTCCATGAAATTGCAAAATACAAAAATACAAGGGTTTGTAGTAATGTGTTGGTATTGCTATGCGGCATCATTACAAATAGTTATTTCTTTTAAAATATGTGTATCACAATATGTAAAGCATGAGTTTTCCTTAAGCAGAGGTCATAATGAACATTTTTCATGCATTTTAATAGAGCTTTCCATCCAAGTATCTCAAACTTTAATTAAAAAATTGAAAGTATGAATGAATATCTTAGAACACTACTGTTAGGCCCATTTTACAGATGAGGTCAATAGGAGGTATGGGTGCTCTGCTAAGATTGTCAGCTCTTTGGGGCAGGGACCATCAGGGTACTTTAATTATTACGTATGAGTACAATGCCTAACACTGTTTGGGGCCTGTAGTGTGATGAATCTGAATCCTTCCTGCACTTTTAGTTGTAGCTTAGGGCACAAACAAAGCATCACCATCTCCGGAGGAGTAGCTGACTGCTTTTTGTCTGGCCCTACCCTCTGACCTCTCTGGCTTTGGTGGCCCTTCTAGAGGTTAAAATTCCTGCTGGCATAGCTCTCCGTGTCATTGGGATATACAAACATCTTAAGGTGCTATTTCCAGAGAAGGCCTAGGTGCTACTGCTATGCAAAGGGTAATAACGTTAATAATATTAACAATAGCATTAATAATAGTAGTAATAATAATAACTATAAAACACTTTTGAAAATCAGGCAGTATCTGTGTAAAGTCATGGACTCAAAAAAGGAGGCAGCCACAGTTAGATGACCATTTTGAAAATCTGGCCTGAAGTAGCTTTCTCAGCATCTGTTCAGAGCCGAAGTAGAACCCAGATAGCCTGTCTCCTGCCCCGAGTATTGGCCACATAACCAGAGACAATCACTTAACAAACCTAAAAAGTGTCCTGTAAGGAGGGCCATCTTTTTTCACACTCAATTTCATTATTTTCATTTTTTTGTTTCTTGCAGTATTCTTTATTATGAAGGGCTTTTTGTTTGTGTTGTGTTTAATAAAAACAAAGGAGTAAGTGAGACAAACAAGTTTGACAGATTTCAGAAACACACATAATACAGCAGGAGATACAAGGCTAATTTCTGCTCTGAGGTACATGCTGCAAATGTAAATGTAACCCACTGGTCAGTGTGTGTTACTTATCTCTCTCAGTGCCTGTTGAAGAGTCTGTTACAATGCCCATCTGGAGATCCTGGCTCTTTAGCGCAAACTACAGAGACACATGGTTTTATCTCTGGAGGTCCCTAGCTGTTATATAAATACAAACAGAATTTGTCCCATGTTAGTTAAACAATGTCAATCACCAGGTTTCTAAGTAGTGAGGTTCATATTGTGATAGACCAGAATAATAGATTGTGGAAAGAAATAGATAATACAAGGAAAGAAGTACATGTGAGAGGAGGGTCTATGTAAAAGTAACCCAAGGTTCTTTTTATTATCATGTGTTTATTAATACACACTTACCAGTTCTTCCTTGTGAGATTAAAAACAGTTATAGTATTAACAATCAAAATCAAATCAGTTGCCAAGAGTACTGAGGCACAATTGGTTGGTAGTTCAATTCATCTACTGTCCTGCTTTAGTAGCAATCTGCCTGATACAGCAGCTATCATACAAAAAATGTTATCATACAAGAATTGATAGAATTGCTTTTCTGTTAAATCCCACAACTTGCATCAGTCAAAATTCCCATAGTAGGCAGGAGTTCAGAGCCCAAGATGGTAACTCAAAGGTACTCTTTCTTCCAGTAAACTTGAAGTTATCAGTCTTTCATCAGGCACTTTAAAAAAAATAATCACAGACAGTATTTTGGCAACACCTTTGGAGCAGGCATCTTTCTGCCCACACATTTGGCTGAGTTGTCTAACTGAGATCACTCTGTCTCCGCTTCTGCCTCTCATCAAGCTGGAAGCTAGCTTTTTTTTGCCTCCAAAAACAGTCTGCAGGGATATTCCCAGCAACAGCCTAAATCCAAAAGTATCTCAAAGAAAGAAACATTTGCTAGAAAATTAAGAAACATCATAAATCAAATGCAAGCAACATAATATTATATCTACTATGATATCTGGGTAACAGAATGGCTAAAGGGACAAAAATCTTGAAGTTTACATTGATTTAAGACACCATACATTTATAATCTAGAGTGCATGTGTCTGCCTTTCTCATACCTCTCAAACTGCCAAGGCTGCACTGTGGAATGCAATGTGTAAAAAGATCCAAAATAAACAATAAAAAGATCACCCCCGAGGGAAACATAAAATGCCATGGAACTGTGACAGGGAATACCAACCCCACACTGGGGAGGAGAGGGTTAATTAACTGCTCTGGGCCCAAGAGACCATGCATCCTCACCCCTGCTGGGCATGCGCCCTGTGGAGGGAGCATTCAAAAAGAAGCAGCTCAACTCAGTCTGGGCTGACTGAGGAGAGCAGATGGGTGCAGTAACCTCCTGTCGGGAAGCTGCTGGGATTCCAAGCTGCCAGGGTTAAGCCTCCTAGCCACGCTTTGGGAAGTCAGCTGACCACAAGAATCGATAGGGATGACCCACTGTTGCCAGCAAAGGAGACTTTGGAGACAAATCAGAGGGAATACTAGAGGGGTCCCATGTCCAATCCCGGAGATGACTCTGGAGAGACTGGAACAAGGGTAGCAAATGACCCAGGGAATGCGCTTGGCATCTCAGGATCTGAACCCTGTGTCAAGGTTCACTGTTTCAAAGGGTCCTGGGTCAGATCCTGGTGAAGTAGGATGGAACTGGGTTCCCTGACCCTCCCCACTCTCACCAATGGAGGACACTACCTTGTGATATTGCTGCTAAGCAAAGTGGCCCTTGGAGGCTCACTGTTAAGCGTTATATTCTGGCATGTCACCATTGAGATGCTGTTGGCTCAGAGCACTCAACCAGCTCCTGACAGGGAACCATTCATTTAGGGTAAATAATTCTTTCTAAAAACTCAGTTCCATAATTCTGCATGTTTGTGATAAATAATGTTCAATAATAAATGTGAGCGGAACACCTCATTTATGTGGGATATAGGGAACTTTAGGACGCAGAAGGGTGATGTCCCTTGGTATAAGGGACATCTAATGGTTATGGTCCTCCTTCGGTCATCTGCTCATCATCTGAGATTTTCACTTGTATCAGAAACTCTCTCAGCTACACAGTTGTTACTTTGATGTTTCAGCCCAAACGTTCTTTATTACCACTTTAGACCCAGAGTAATCTCTCCTATAGGCATCTAGGCAATGACATTTTCTCAGTCACAATGCTGTGGTGTGAACTTATCACACTGCTTCCTTTTCTGTGCACTCTGCTGTTGTATTTATAGTGTTTTTAATTGAGTTCTGGACTCCCAAGCTGCATTTATTAGACATGGAGCAGATCAACACTTGTAAAGACACAATTAAGTCGCAGCCAGGTGTCAGCTAGTGCTTTCCTCCCCGCTGGCTTCTCCTCTGCTGAGTACAGTCCATTAACATTTCCATAGCTTTGTTTGTCCCACAGGGGAGTGTTAGGAGTCCCACCCCCAGGAAGCTCTGTATTCCTTTGCTTACTTGTTAGCTTAATCAGAGTATAGGCTAACTTCCTATTGCAAGATCCCCTTCCTATTTATTTATGTTAGGCTGTGCAAATTTTCAAAATATGATCATGTGTGTAGTGCTGGCTCTACTGCCAGCCAGTGAAATGTATATGCTTTGGGTTTGGCTTACCCTAGGTAAGACTCACGTACCCCATTGTGCTCCACGGAGCTCTACAATATTTGCTCCAGTGTTATTCATGATATTATGTGCAAATCATAAAAAATCCTCTCTCTCCACCGTTGCACACTTTGAGCAGATGTGAAATAATTACCAAAGTGCCATTGAAATTGTCATAGTTTTCAGTGTTAACATACCACAGAGATCAACAGGGGCAACTCATACCTTTCAGAGCTAGTGTTTAAAGCTGTCTGCAGACTCCGGCAGAAATCATTGCTTTGGTTACCTTTCGTTCACATTCATATCTTCTCAACCATACATACTAGAGAGTTAATTTTTAGAAGAGAAGCTTAGATGATGCCATTGTAAAAAATGTTCTGGCTCACCAAGACACTGAGAACCAGGCCCTTGTGACCCCGATCCACGTTTAAATTCATCACCTTTGCAGTAAAATCACCTTTTCACAGGATAAAGACAGTTTTCCAGGGTAATTGCAAAGCAGGGACCAAAAATGTTTTATTGCACCCACAAAAATGTCACTCTTTTTTATGATTTATATATTTTTTATTTTTTTCCCGAATATAACAAATGTACCATAATACCAAATTCATCATAATAGATGAAGTAAATAAAGAGGGTTAGGATTAAGGGAGGACCAGGGAAGCGACATATCTATTTTCAAGTTCTACCTTAATTATAAAAAGTCAGCCCAAATTGTTCTGAATTTTTCAGGCATTCCCCTTCAGCAAAATGCCAGTCATTCATTTGCTGCCATGCCACTGAGCCAGTCATCAATGTCTGGCGGGGATCACCTTTTCCATTTTTGCAGGTTTAATTTGTTAGGGACCAAAGCTGTGTATTGGAACCACAATGTTTTGTTACCAGGTAACTACAGGCATCAGGAATATATCCAAAAGTGAAACTTAAGGGATAGGGCTCCAACTTAGCATCAAGTTGGCCCTTTGACCCAGTTTGTATCAGAAATTCTTAATACTGGGACACTCCCAAAACATATGAGCTAAAGTAGCACCAAGGAAGTTACAATTACAACAGCGGGCAGCATTTATGAGGCCCATTACCATTAGCCTTTTGATTACCATTTATCAAAAAGTGTCTTTTGATAAATAAGCCTGGCCTCAGATCGATAGTTGCTTTTTTAACATTAAATACATTTGTATTGCATTGGGTCAGAGGTAGTTGTGTATCCAAATCTCTAGTCCAAGCAACTCTCAGATTACACTCTCTTTTTTAAAAAAGAAATCCTCTCTGGTCATGAGCATTTTTTCACATACCTCTGTAAGGACTCAAATTTGCTTCTATTTAAGTCAATAGCAAAATTCCAATTGACTTCAATGGGAGCAGGTTCTGGCTTTTTGTGACCTAATGATGTACCTGAAACAGATGTTCATAAACACACACTTATGCATGCTCATTTGTGTCTCATTGTTAATTCACACAGATTCTTCTTTACTCCAATATACTCTCCTTCAAGTAGCAGCTACACACGTCTTTGATTTCTTTCTTGAAGTCACAGATTTATTTTGCAAACACCTGTAAACAAAAGACAATGAATAGAAATAAATTTTGCAACAGCCAAGAAGAACAATGCAAATAAAGAAAAGCAGTTTGCTGACATATAAAACGTTAATCAACCATCTGGAGTCATGTGAAAGTTTTTATGCAGCTGGTATAAAAGTTGAACATCTTTCCCTGAAGTTTACCAATTTGTTAAATAATAAATCTGTCTTTTTTCCTGAATTTGTGCATGTTGTTCTAATTAAAGTGAAAAGCAGTTCAAGTGCTCACAGCACTCAATGCTTTATAAAGTCTTTTTTACTGATATAGATTAGGGAGAAAAAGTAAACCATAATGTACTGTTATGAATATTATTTCAAGTAAAACCCAGAATACTAACAACAACACATAAGAATTAGAGCAATTGTTAGATCTAGATGGGTGTAATTATAGGCCACTTCAGTGAACTAAATTTCAGCTGGGCTTGGTTCTATGATTTAGGGTAGTCTCCATTAAATATAGGAAAATTCAGTTAATTAATTAGCCTTCAGTGTTAAATGAGTTTTTAAAGCTTGAGAGACCAGGGAAATGTGGGATTTGTGGGGACTTGACAGTGCACATTTTATCATGTTAAACCCAAAGTGACTGTTAATGTAGGCTACAGTACCTTAGAGTCAGAAATACAGTTAGGGATGAATGTAGATAAAATGCCAAGGTTTAACAGGAGATGATGAATGTTAATGCAACATTGAGGGCCAGATTGTCATTATGTGATTTTTCTCAGTGCTGTAATACCCAGATCCCCTCATTTTTAGACTATATAGGTTACATTTTTAAAGAGGTACACGAAATGTTATGCAAAAATGTGATTGGGTCTGGTCTCTATGTGTGTGCGTGTCCTTTGTTTTTTGGCTTTTTTCCCAAAAGGTTTGTTAGTTTTTTTACTCTGCAGGATACACAGGAGGGGATGCTTAATGTGGTCTTTGCATCTCCCAGATTCTGGGATGCACTGAGGAAGAGAACAGCTCCCAGCGTAAGTTACAGAAGCCCTTAGTGTTATTCTACTTTGTGTCAGCTTTACACACAGCAACTACCCCTATTACTCCTGATTTCCTCCTTCAGGCCACTGGCCTTTCCCCCATACTAGAGGCTGCACAGCTGGGAGAGTTTCCCCAGGGGCCCAGCCACACCCTTTGGGGATCTTGTCTGCCACTTGAGCATAAAGGGGTTAAAGTGGGGGCCAGAATTTTACCACTAAAATGTAGCACATACTACTAAAATATATAGATGGGTACATATATGTAGAAAGACCCAGACTTTAAAATATGGATTCCAGGAAGGATTCTGAGAGGAAGGATGGTTGCAGTGGTTTGGCAGCTAGCCAGGAACTCTGGATACCCAGGTTGTTTTCTGCCCTACCATAGATTCCTGTGTGACCCTGAGAAAGTCACAAGGGTCTCTGTGCCACAGCTCCCCCTCTGTAAAATGGGGATAATAATGCCTGCCTCAAAGGGGGGTTGTGTGGATAGATACATCAAAGCTCATGAGGCACTCAGTTACTGCAGTAATGGCAGCCATATAATGAAAGGACCATATGAAGCACAGGCCCAACCCTGTAGTCTTTACTCTGTCAAAGATCCTATTGACTTTAGTGGGAGCTGAAGTGTGTTTTCCCTGAATAAAGATTGCATGACCGAACCACAAAAGAATTAAAAAAAACCCAAAAACCCCCAAAAACAAGAAACCCACAACATTCGGGGATTTGACATGATTCCTTAGTCAGCTATAATTTAGACATGATAATGATAGGAACCAATAAAATTTTCTATAGATTAATGTGTACACACTTATATTTTTGTAGCAGTGCATTGCTAGTAATGCCCTCTGTGGGACACAACATACTGTCCCCAGTGTGATGGTGTCTCTTTGTGAGCCATTGTGGAAAGCCATGGCTCTGCATTCTCTCTGCCTCTCACTGACCCTCTGGAGGAGAACAGAGGGAGTGGTCCCAGTACTTTCCTGACCAGGACTTGCCCTACTTTTGGGGGGGTGCTTTTTCTGAGCCAATGTTATGAGCTTATGACCACAGATAAATCCCTGAATGGGGTTTGAAGGACTGTTTGCCTGCCAGAACTCTTGCTGAAGTTGGGGTGAGCTATGGTAAGCTTATTAGCATGTGTGTAGGTTCTGTTGTTGTTTTTCATATCTTTTTTCTGTAATGATTTTATCTTAAAAATAAATGTGCTTGCTCAGAAAGAGTTGTGTGGTAACTTAATTATGTTGTGGACAGCTTCTGAGGAGGAAAGCAAAGCAGCCCTGTTGAGGCAGTCTTATTTCCTGGGGAAACCAGTGTAGGCAGGGAGCTAGGCAGCCTGGAAATACCCCAGTCAGGTACAGGAGAGATGTGTGTTTTTGCTCAAGAGAGATGACTGCTAGGGAGTTGAAAGCTTAGAGTGGGTGCCCTTGCTGGACCATAGGGGGGGAATACAGGGGCATTTACCCTGAATTGTGACAATGGTGTGCACTGGAGTTCTCCTGTTTTGGGATCTCCCACTGGGATGTGATGCTTTCCCTCACTGGGGATCTGGGATCACACATTAGAGCTTGGGGTCTGCCAGTGATTCCTTTGCTAGCAATTGATGGAGAAGATGTTACATCAGGTGGGGCTCATATGCCTGTCTCAGATAGCTGGGGGGTTTTTTCTGAATTTTTGTGCCACGGACTCCAATTGGCCAGTAGTACCAACAGAGGATGCATTCCCATCAGGGAGCTAGTGCCTAGGTGACTTTCTATGGGGAAAAATCTTGATTTTATGTCACTAATACCAAAGCCATGCATCAACAATATTAACAAACAAATACCAGAGACAAACAAGATGTGAGGCTAGAGCAGGTATTTAAATAATCGTCAGCTACATGGACATACATTTCCACAAGCGTACATGAGGGATACTGTATGCTTTACGGGTGAAAGTCACTTCCACCCACTCAAAGCTGGAGTCATTAGAGTACAAGCCCTGCACAAAGCCCAAATTTCACAATAATTGGGCTTTCTGTGGGGAATTAAGCACGGAGGGGGGATCAATCCACAGCTAGGCTTGAGGGTTGCAGTGTACTCCCCCAGCAAATTCTATGTGGGAGCACCAGACAGCTGGATTCATAAAAGTATAACATTGGCTCCTGCCCTTGCTTGCTCACAATTTTCCCTGTGCACCATTTTATTAGGAACTTGTGTAGTTGCTCCACTTTTGCTTCTGAATAATCCATAAACAGGCTTACCATAGAGAGTAAATGTGTGGAGAGGTTTACATTAGCCTTCCACTCTGGGGTGAATTTAACCCCATGTCCATGCTCTGTACCTTTGGTTTTTTTATTAATACTGTGTTGCATGCAATACCGCTGTGGTACTATTGGAGTTGCTCTGAGTCACATGCATGCCCTACTAGTGTAGAGGATCAGAAGAGGGGCATAGAGGGAGGGTAGAAGGCATGTGGTGGAGCTCTGTTATGCTATGCTGATCTTCCACTTTTGTAGGGTCCCCAGAGTTCCTCTGCCTTCCACAGAGGGTAGGTCAGGTGCATGCCAAATGCCCAGATTGGTGAGTAGTGACTGGCTGCCTGATGGCCCCGAGTTCCCTGCACTGGATGGAGCTAGGATGTAGGGGAGAATCAAGACTTCATGCTTTGTTAAATTTTATTTTTTAAATTTCCAACCTACACTTGAACCTCATGCTAATTCTCTGCAACATGGGCAGTAGCAATTTTTTATCAGCTTGGTTGTGGAAAGGAGATCAGGGACCTCTTGAGATGACAGTCTGTCAGAATTTAAATCAAGGAGGATCTCTCTCTTAGCAACCACAAAGATTAAACAGACTAATGAATCAATGTTTTAGACCATCCACTCTTGGGAGCTTTCACTCAGGTCGCATCCCTGATGGTCAGGTCAGAAAATGTTCTTTTCTGTCAAGTGGTAAGTTTCCCTATGTGGTCGTGTGAGTTTTCTCCTTTGAGTGAGATCCAGAAACTTGACAGAGACAGATGCCAATCCATATTATGTGACATTTCCTCATCTGACTCACAAAGTTTGCAAGATCATTTCACCAGCCAGTAGTTTGTGAGGGAGACTGTGTTTGCTTGTTTAACAAAAGCAGTTCTAGGGTTTGTTTTTTGCTTCTTTCCTCTTGATGGAGGTTTTATTCCCCTCAGCTGTGTGCTGTTAACCTGCCTCCCTCCTCCCCCCCATGTATGGTGTTTTCTATCTTTAAAGCATTCTTGCTGTATCTTTGATCTGTCCCTCACCATAGTACCATTCACTTGATGTTAATGTGTTCTTTTAAGATTCTGTAACTTTACACACTTCAGGAAGGTTTTGAGTCCTACTTTGTATCACTTCTGAAACCCTCAATCATTCATCATTTTCGTTAGATTTCTTTTGAATATGTGAATAGTATTTCTGTCCTATTCAGGCTCATATATTCTGCCCATCATTGTGGTATGTGAGAGACTGATATATCACACATGCAGGATTTACAGAATGTCAGAAATCAATTGTATGAGGGAAAGTAGCTTAGATAGTATCTATGCGCTTGCATGGATTTAGTTTGATATTAAAATGTATCATGATAATGGTACATAGGTAAATAAATAAAATAAAAACAAACAAAAAATCATTATTTTAAGTAAACAAACTGCTGATTTTTTGACAGGGAAATCACTTTCACCAGTATTTGTGAACTTCCTAGTTACTTGAGTGCTGACAGTTTGTCAGCAAATAGGACTGCAGACAGCAAGCACACTTCATTTGGGTCTACTACAATGCTAGTTTCTGATGCTCTCATCATTGAATGATGAGCCTTGTCATCTGCGACTTGTTGCTGTTTAACAATGCAGATCTGTGCCTAAGAGACCTAATGCATATTATCTTATGAAACAGTTATGAGACATAGATAGGAAAAAAAATTCTATAATAATACACACTGAATAATAAAGTCCTGATCTGAACACTCCCTTACTATGGGAAAGAGGATTAGAATCTGAATACAGATTCCAGTTTTGTATTTTGCCCTTTACTCTAAAACCTGGATCTGAACATGCCCAAATGTTGGGCCTAATTAAGGAAAGTGCTTGAGCATATGATTAATTATAAACCAGTGTTTGTAGTTGCACTTACCTGAATTGGGATGCTTTACAGAATATGAAACTGAGAGGGGTTTGAAAGCCGGATCCAAATTTTGCACCTTAAATGAAAATGGATAAGATTAAATTAAAAATGTTATAAGTTAACTTTTCACAAATTTATTTCATTAATTTTTAAAGTGAACGTAATGCTCATGAAAGCTGTAAAACTCTTCACTTGAGATTGAAGTCCTTTATTGAAGAAAGGAAGCAGAACTGACTGGGTAATCTGCCTCACTATTGCATTCCACCATCTTGCAGAGGAACTGCCATTAGAGTTAGAGAAAAGGGAACTCTCCAAAACCCTACCCTGACCCAGCTGTGATGGTAGTTTTGCGATGAACTGGAATCAGATCTCAACTCATTTCACATAGTAGCCAACTTCAAAGAAAGATACAACATTGCTGATCTGAGTTGGAAGTAGAAGTAAAGTTGGTCAAAAAACAGGTTTTTTCTGCACAAAATTCTGACTTGATGGTGAAATATTTTGGCTGAAAATTGAAAAATTTTCAGCCAGAACTGAAAAACATTTCATTCAAACTGCCACCAGAGTGCTTCATGGAAGTTTCAGTTCAGATGCTTAATGCTCCCAATTCTCCTCTAACAGCTGGACTCTATGACCTGACTACAGCTCCCATGATGTCCCACTTTCTTCCCTTCTGGTGAGGGAAAGGGGTGCATCATGAGAGATTTAGTAAAATGTTCATGCTATTTTAAAGTTATACTAATTAACTGAATTACACCTCAGAGAAAAGGTAATGTAAATGGAAGGAACATTTGAGAAGTAATAACACAAAAAGAAGGATGAGTTACTGGCAAAGAATGAGAAAGCAACAACTGAACATAAGAAATAAGGAAAACTTAGATTAAACTTATGATACTGTTTGCTAAAGGTGAGGTCAGTTAGATAATGAAATAATTTGCCAAGGCAGGTCAGAGAACTACCACCAATATAGATGATCAAAAGTTAATTTGAGGTGAAGGAGTGTGCTACCCCTTTTAGAGTCACCCTGATCTCACAAACCGTACCTTTTGGATGAAATTAAAGAGCTTCCCTACTCTCCCTTAGTGACCTATTTAAACAGAAAGAGGAACCTGAAGATGAGGAAGGAGACTAGTAGCAGAACAGCCTGCAAGGGATGGCAATCTCAATCTCTCTTTCCCCGGAAGGCTAGGCTGACCAGACACAGAGACTTTATTTTGGACTTACAGTTTGGGAGACTGAACTAGGGTCCTTTGATCTGTTATTCCATCTGCTCCGTCTCTGGAGCATCTTTAAAGGAACTGTTCTGCTTTTGATTAGTTTGTTTTGGCTTCTCATTGCCCTGATCTATGCAAGGAGATTGGTTGACACCCTGTTGGGGGGAGGGAAGATGGGGCTCACCTGCAATGCCACACTGGACCAAAAGAGGAAGCACAGGGTGTCTCATCCCTTTGTATTATATGGACTAAATTCTGTCTTTTCTGACACAGCTTGACCAATCCCACTGGTTTCCCTTGGCATTGCCTAAGATGTAAATGGTGAGTTTAGCACAGAAGACAATCCAACACCAGTGTAAGCAGATGGAGTAGATAGCGCAGCATTTACTTTCTAATCAGATTCTCTATTATTCTGTACAGCACTTTGCAATCATTATTATCTTGGTGTCAATATGAAATGGGTTAATGGGGTAATATTTTAAATTGGTATGTGCATTACATTTGATCTAACACAAAACTAAATGCAGACCCAAGATCTGTACAGATTTACACGTCATCCAATCTGGTTGAAACACAGAATTCAAGGAGTGATGGATATGACTATTGCATCCATGCCCTTCGCACAGATCCTCTGCACGACAGCCTCCATATAGCTGGTGTGTTGTGGATGCTATTCCTGTCCATGAACACCAGCAGTGGCTCCTATGTGGCTGTGCAGCTGACCTTTCCCTACTTCTAGGTTGTGCGGGAGGATCATGTTGCTCGCTCTAACCTCCTTTATGAAGACTTTGCTTGAGGTAGAAAGATTTCATTCAGAATTCCTGTGTATAAAACTGCAAAGTATTCCAAAATGGTGTCACATCACCACAGGGGAAAGTACTAGATTGCTTCAAAGTCTGCTGGTTATTGGATAATAATTACAAGATGAGCTCCTAGCCCTATGGAGTCAATGGGAGTTTTGTCATTGGCTTCACTAAGGCCAGGAGTCTATCCCCACATTCTAAACTGATAGCCCATACAAACTCAACCAACAAAAATTAACTGGGGTTGTATCTTTCTCTTACTATTAATCTTTTTTTCATAAGATAAACATCAAATAATTTCATATTGCACATTTGTTTTACAGAAAAATGCAAAAGGATTGGTAAGGCATGAAGTAAAAGGTAAAGAGTTTCAAGTCTGAACAGCCATGTGATTTGTATATTACTGGGTGAACAGAAGAGATAACAGAACATATCAAAGATTTGTAATTGGACATGGCAATGACATAATCATATGGCTCTCTCTATTCCTTAGATTAAGCCTTTGTCTGTCCACAAAGAAAGAAAGAAGTTGTCTTGTTTAAAAAAAGACAATCAAACAGATCCAAGCAATTCTGCACAAATCAATCATTCAAACAGTAGCTGGTTTGGAAGATACTGATCTATGTGGACTGTACCTATTCACGCCAGAATCAACCTGTTTTTTGCATGGCCTGTTTTCAATAGTTTAAGCAAACAGTGATAAGTCCTGGCCTCCAGTGAGTTTAATTGCAAAACTCCAGCTGACTTCAATAAGACCACACCCCAAACCTGTATTATGGAAAGGTGTTTTTAAAACAAATAGTCATTGAACATTAAATAATAAACTAGAAAAATTAAACAAGGTAATATAATCATCCACACTCCAAAACTGAATGCTTGATATGTACTATGTGTTTTTAAAGCATGTAGCATGCTATGTAAATAATAGATATTAATACATTTAAACAGCATCATTCTTCCCAAAGCACCATTGTATGTGGTATCTACAATATATCAGAATAATCATTCCCACAGTGAAAGACAGACATTTCTGGAGAAGTATGGTATGTGGCAGACATTCTGCATTAACAAGACAACAACAAGCATTTATAAGAGGGAATGTAAAAAGAACTCCTTCATCTGAAATGAAAGTGCATAAATACTAATGTATACAGGCCAAGCCACTGATATGCAGTGGAATGGATTTATGAAGAAATCAAAATGAAGGAGGTGAAGGAGACATACAGAAAATTAATTATGAACTTATGATAAGATATACTGAAAACAACAGTAAGAAAACTTACCATAATAATTAAAATGCACATTACTGTTTTGGACTGAATAGAAAAGGTAACATATCATGGGCCATGGAAGGGATAGTCCAGATTTACATGACAATGGTGAGAGCTCACCTGACTACTGCATACAGTTCTAGAACAGCACAATTCCAACAAGGCTTCAACAAATTTGAAGGAATTAAGAGAAAAGCAATGAAAAATATAAAGGGACTGGAGGGACTGTTGGATGAAAAGAACTAAATATTCATAGCACGAGTATATGAAATGTGATAGCCATTGTGACAGATATGGCAATTTCCTGCAATATCCTTGGAAAAACCCTAATTGAATTAAGTAGCTGTGGAGTCCATTGTATTAAATGCACAGGTTATGTATTTTGGGGGACCAGCATTGTATGTAACCTCGCTAAGGGAGAGGGATGACGTGAACCTTATGAAGTGTTGTGAATGTCAGATAACTGTATTGCACAATGCACCAGACAAGAACGGACTATTGGACAAACAGAGTCAAGCAGTTTGCATGGGAATCTCTAGAGGGAGGTGAAGGTAAATTTCCTCCTCTGGTGATGCAAAAACCCAGCCTTTTGAAGCTGTGACATGATTAGGGGGCCATTGTCTACTGAATACCTGCTCCTAGAATCTGAAGTTAAAAGACCAAACTATATAAAGGAAAAACTAACCTATGCATGGGTGCTCTTGTTCTGGGCTAAAGCTGTTATGAACTCGTAACCCTATGTAGGGTTTGAACGACTGATTCCTGCTAGAGACCTTGGAGTTTGGGGATGATCTTTAATAAGCTCATAGACATGCATGTAAGATACTTTTACTGTTTTTAATATGTTTTTTTCTGTAATGCTTTCATCTTAAGAATAAATACGCTTACTTAGAAAGAGCTGTGGGGTAACTCATCACTCTGGCAATCATGTTGTTCATAGCCTTCAGAGAGTAAGCAAAATGTGGATGCTGGTCTGGTTGTGCACTCTGGCTTGCTGTGAATAGCATAATGTAGGCAGGGAACTGTGCAGTGTGGAAAAACCTGGCTAAGAGGAAGAAAGTCTTGGGTCTTCTTCAACCAACAGGTGACAGCTGGGGAGCCAGAAGCCTCGAGTAGATGACTTGCTGGGCTACCAAGGGGGAATACAGATGCAGTTGCCCTGACTGTGACAGTTGTAAACAAGTACTGGAAAGGTCAAAGCAGCAAGAAGGTAGAAGAAACTGATGATGATTCAGAAAGGTAAAACTAGAATTAAAGAAAAATTCAAGCAAAGAAAAATGCAGACAGAACTTAATAAAAATATCCTAGGGACAGTTATGCTGGGTTTCTGGCTGCTCTTCATCACTAGAATGGTGCAAACCAGCTCCAGCATACCATTGCATCAGGCCTCTAATAGCTGTAGGGCCCCAGGGAAGTAGAGGAAATAGTAGTGCCCATCATCATAGAATCTAAGACACTTTGGCTATGCCATGATGTCAAATAAAAACAATTTAGGAAGCACACAAAAGTGCTGTCAGCCATCTGCATATTCAGTATTCTGTTTGATTTTTGGTGGAGTTTGTAATATTCTTACTTCATGTCTCATCCTCTTGTCCTTACTCTTCTCTAATCCCTCGGTGTTCATATGTCATTACTAGGGGAATTCTTTAGTGAAAAAGTGGGTACTGCATTTTCATAGATTCTTAGATTCCAAGGCCAGAATTGACCATTCTGATCGTCTGGTCTCACCTGCTGTATACAGACCACAGAACTTCCCCAAAATAATTCCTAGAGCATAACTTTTAGAAAAAACATCCAATCTCGATTAAAAATGGTCAGTTATGGAAAATCCACCACAACCCTGAAGTTGTTCCAATGGTTAATTATTTTCACTGTTAAAAATATATATCTTATCTCCACTCTGAATTTATGTAGCTTCAACTTCCAGCCACTGGATTATGTTATATCTTCTGCTAGATTGAAGAGCACATTCTTAAAAAAATGTTCCCCAGATAGGTACTTATCGACTGTATTCAAATCACCCCTTAACCTTTTTTTGTTATGCTAAATAGATGGAACAACCTGAGTCATCTCTCTAAGGCATGTTTTCTAATCTTTTAACCATTCTTGTGGCTCTTTTCTGAACACTCTCCAATTTATCAATATCTTTTTTGAACTGTGGACCCCAGAGCTGGACACAGTATTCCAGTAACAGTCACACCAGTGCCAAACACAAAGGCAGAATAACCTCTCTATTCCTACTCGAAATTCCCATTTTTCATCCAAGGATTGCATTAGTCCTTTTGGTCATAATGTTGCACTGGAGCTCATGTTCAGCTGATTATCCACAATTTCTCCAAATCTTTTACAGAGTCACTGCTTCCCAGAACAGAGTCCTCTATTCTGTCATTATGCCCCATATACTTTTTTCCTAGATGTAAATATTTAGCCATATTACAACACACATTGTTTGAGCCCATCTTATCAAGAGATCAAGATCTCTCTGTATCAGTGACTCATCATTTGCCACTTCCTCAATTTTTGTGTCATCTGCTAACTTTATCAGTGATGAAGTTATGTTTTCTTTCAGGTCACTAATAAATATGTTAAATAGCCAGGGACCAAGAACCAGTCCCTGTGGGACCCTACCATAAACAACAGCTATTTGATGACAATTCCTCTTTAACAATTAGATTTTAAGACCTATCAATCAGTTAGCCAGCTTTTAATACATTTTATGTGTGCATGTTAATTTTATATCCTTCTAGTTTTTTAATCAAAATGTTGTGTGGTACCAAGGCAAATGCTTTGCAGAAGTCTAAGTATATTACATTTTACACTATTACCTTTATCTAATGTCATTGAAGGTTGCTGAGAAACCTAGCAATATAACCATGGAATGTTTGTTTTCTGCCCAAAGTCAAGGAAAAATTAGCCACCAGTGCACAGACAAGACTCTGCTGGCAATGACCTGGCCTGAAGCTTGGATACTAATGGCCCAGGACACTGAAAAGCGAGAGGTGGTGGTGGAGTTTTGTCACTGTCACTTTCTAAAGGAGGAAAAGGAGAAAGGAAACATGGGGGTAGATTGTGAAGTCATTTGTATTCACTGTGAACTGGGCAGGTCACTGCATTATTTATTCTATCTGTTTACTTCTTTGAAGAAGTCATCAATGATCTCATTAATAAGGAGGATCACATGTTCTTTCCTCACCTTTGCCATCTCATGAGTCATTTAAGTTGGATTGGACAAAACAATTAAAGAATCAATCCTGCATGGCTGAAAGATGGGCCTCATTATTGGTCTAATACTACTGCTGGTCATTTCCAACTCTAACTTCTATGATTCTCTGACTATGTGAAACAAATAAAAATAACTAATATATATATGTTAGTAGAGTCTAAATGGGCTCTTCCCTGAAATCTAGTGATCAACTGGAGTAAAATACCTCAGGAACTGCTTGTATTTGCAAAGACACACCTACTCTGCCTAGGTGATCATCAGCAGGGCCGGCTGCAGGATTTTTGCAGTCCCCTTCCTCCCCCTCCCCCCCAAAAAAATCAGCACCTGCTCCACCTTGCCACTTTCTTCTTCGACTGCAATTTGACGGCTGGTCCTTCCCTCCTAGAGGTACCAAAGGACCCACAGCTGAATTGTGACCAAAGAGCCCGATGTGCCGCCCCTTCTCTTTGGCCACCCCAAGCACCTGGTTGCTGAGCTGGAGCCTGGATTCGGCCCTGATCATCTGACATACTTGCTTTGCCAAAATGATCAGTTTTGGATGTTTTGGGTTAATATTCACTTAATGCAGGGGTAATGAAAATGAGTTGTCCTTTGGAATGAGTATAGGGCAGCAGAAATGTATTTAGCATGCCCTAACTTTAACCTTCTTTTCTCTAGTGTTTAAACATAGAGCCAATTGGACTCCATTGAGAGTCCTATTTTCTGTTTGGTGATTACTAGAGCTGAAATGACCAATGAGCAGTGTGGCCTGGGGTGCCCGGTGTAACACTCACTAAAAATGCCAAGGTCAGGGCAGCCTACAAACAGGAGAGCAGATTCTCCCAAAGGGTGATAGTTAAACTGACCAAACAGTCACAAACTGTGCTCCTGATCCCCCTCACTGGTTATCAAGAAGCAAAACAAGAAATCACAGATTCCCCCAATTTATTGCATTCCAATTCTCTGGCTCCCAATCAGCACTTAGATCTAGTACAGTGAAAAGTTATTTGAAAACTCTGCTCACTATACAAAATGTTCTTCTGAATCCCAAGGGTCAGCCATGTTACCAGGTCAATATCAGTTTGGATCTTACCCAAAATACCACACTGACAGCCAATCCTTTAGCACCTAAAACTAAAGGTTTATTATAAGGAAAAAAGAAAGAACAAAAAGAGATTTGTTAAATGAGAAAGCAATCAGATATAAACAGTGTCCATATATAAGGTTTTTAGCAGTATTGGTAAGTTTGCTGGCTTGAAAGTCCCTCTGGAACACATCCACAGCTTGGATGGGTCACTTAGTCCTTTGTTCAAAGCTTTGTTTGTAGAAAAGTTACTCCAGAGGTAAGAAGCAGGACTGAAGATGAAATGGAGATGATGCAGCTGTCCTTTATATTCCTTTTACCATGTAGCTTGTACTTCCTGTGTCCCAAACACAAGCTTCACAGCACATGGCATGGAAAAGCCTTAGAGTTCTGTCCATAGGCATGCTCCTACATGTCTTGCTGACTCACCAAGTGTATCCCTAGTTCCTTTCCATGGGCTCAAGCAGCAAGCAGTGACAGAGATAACAGCAGCATCAGTTCCAGTGGCAAAGGTAGCAGCATGTGGTGAGTGGCAGCAGAGACAGTGGCAGAGGTATTGCTTGATCTCCTCGCTCTTTTCAGGTGAACCCAAGTGAATGCATCCTTTAATTATAGGACTTTACTGACTTCAGGCAATCAACTGTGAGTAGGGTGCAGCAGAGGGAAAGGGAAGTGGTGTGTTAAAGGGACATTCATCCACTGGACCTTCCCACTGTATGGTGGGAAATTGAGACAAAGGATACTATCCAATGTATTGTTTGGGTGTTTACTTATGGTTCACATGCTTTTGAATCATTCTTGTGGTGTTTTCTCAAATTAATGCTGAATTCCCTTTCCTTTTTAATAAAAAATTGTTTTGTTATATACAGACTCAGTGCTTATAAGTGGGAAACTATTCCCTCTTAGAGGCATCCTGGGATGATGTTTAGTTTTCCCAGATTACTGGGTTGAGGCATGAGTCAGTTCTGCTTTTCAAAGTCAGGACAAAACCCTAGATATTGAACCTAGCCAATTTTGCTGTTAACCCCACCTGGCAGTCAAGAAACCAAACATAATAAATAAAAATGTAGTAGATACTTCAATCAAACTATCAGAACAGAAGGAAGTGGTACATAATGTATCACTATCTTGTATGAGTATCTTGTTTCCAAAAAGCAAAGAAGCATTCATGGAGGGGGGAAAAAGAAAGGAGACATGTTGAGCATGTGTAGTGGTCACCATTTTGGCCAATGTACTGGAGGCTGACCAGAGACTTCCAGAGCTAAAAGTGTGAGCTATTCTAGCTTGAACTGAAGAGCTAGACCAGGGGTCGGCAACCTTCAGCATTTGGCCCATTAGGGTAAGTTGCTGGTGAGCCACGAGACATTTTGTTTATGTTGACCGTCCAACATAAATATTGTCATAGAGATTTGCACAGAAATGGGTTGATTAATTTTTAATGACTTATGCCAGAAAAAGTTTCCCTGTAGAAATTACGATGAGAATACTGATGGTAACCAAGATGTTTAAAAAGAGATTTCCAGAATTTGTACATGTGAGTCTTACATGCACAGAAAACTCAAAGTAAAATCTAATCCAAAATGGCATTTCTATCTCTAATAGATATAGGCACCTGGGGATGGGGGTAATAGGTGCCTATAAATAGACGGGGAGTCCAACCCGTCACAGGCCTTCTAGAACCAGAACTTAATTTTTCCATAGCCCTTTGGCTATGTTCCTCTTATTGGTTCTCCAAGTTGTATGGAGATTGCCAACTATGAGTTAGATTAGAAAGTTATCACATTTACTGTTGCTTTTGATATGACCAATGACACTGCTCAAAAAGAGATCCCTTGCAGGATCACCAAGAAAGACATGGATAACTCAGGTGAAGAAATATCTCATTTTCCTTTCATTGACAGGGTGGAGACTCAGCATTAATGGAGTACCATAAGTGAAAGAAACATAATTGCACATAAAGACTGAAAACACATTAGTGAATTTCTTCCCTGTTATAACATCATAGCTATAATTCCCAGGGCAATGTGACTTTAATTACCAAAGAGGTGCAAGAATTCTCTAAAAATACAGAGCCTGTCATGGTATATGTTCATTATAAGGCAAACAAGCCAACCTGTGCATTTACTATGCATTATAGACATGGGTATGACATCACTGAAAGCCAATTAGAAAGTTCCACTTGTGTCACTTTATAGTAAAGCAAAGACTATTCAGCACTCACTGCATCAAAGAATGCATGTCATAGAGATTTGCACAGAAATGGGTTGATTAATTTTTAATGATTTATGCCAGAAAAAGTTTCCCTGTAGAAATTACTATGAGAACACTGATGATTACCAAGATGTTTAAAAAGAGATTTCCAGAATTCGTACATGTGGGTCTTAACATGCACAGAAAACTCAAAGTAAAATATAATCCAAAATGACATTTCTATCTCTAATATATGCAGTTCAATAAAAAGCAATAAAAACAATGTGTGGCATGAATTTTCACAGTTATATAGGTTTTAAATTGCAGTTCATTGAGGGAAAAATGTATCCTTACCATGGCAATCCCTTCATCTTGATGCTTTCTGGTTGGACTGGATGCCTTTCTAGAAAATAGGCTTTAGTTGAACAAGTTATTGTCTTCAGTGCAGGAGAACTGGTGAAAGCCTATAGCCTGAGTCATACAGGAGGTCTGACTAAATGGTGTAGTAGGCTAGGGTGACCAGACAGCAAGTATGAAAAATCGAGACTGGGGATGGGGGTAATAGGTGCCTATATAAGACAAAACCCCAAAAGTCTGGACCGTCCCTATAAAATCAGGTAATCTGGTCACCCTATAGTAAGCCCCTCTGGCCTTAAAAATTAATGAACCTTTGAATCATCTCATGCATACATCATTGGTAAAATAAGCAACGAACTAACAAAAAACTCTTCTAAAGTAAAAATAGACAGAAATGAAATACAATATTATTTACACTCCAAGGTATCATAGAGTTGAAGGCCAGAAGGGACCATCTGATCATGTAGTCTGACCTCCTGTGTATCACAGGTCACCAACACCAGCCAGAATGTGCTCACTAGCCCAACAACTGAAATTAGACAGTGTTATAGCCTTATAACTAAGGATCCATGTTTGTCATGGAGATCATGGAAGTCAAGGATTCCTGCGGGGGGGAGGGGTGTGTGTTCCCTGGAAGGGTGACAGGAACTCCCCTCCCTCAGCTCCTAGCTCCACATGCTGTCTCAACCCACAGGCACTAGTGTTCCAGTCAATGGGAGTTGCAGAACTAGGGTCTGGGATGGAGTGGAGGCAGCGTGTGGAGCTAGGAGCTGAAGGTCACTGCTTTCCAGAAGCTGGGTAGCGAAGCTGCACCAGCCCCACCAACCTGGTTCCCAGCACCCACAGTGCTCCCCGGGCTGCGCCCACCAAGCCATGTCCCCCCAGCACCTGCAGCGCCCCCAGGGCCAACCCCCTGAATTCTGCCCCAAGTTTTAGTCAGAGGTATATAGTAAAAGTTATGGACAGGTCACGGGCCATAAATTTTTGTTTACTGCCCATGACCTGAACATAACTTTTACTAAAAATACCCATAACTAAAATGTAGCCTTACCTATAACACCTATCGGAGTAAAGGAAACATACACTGAATGTTACTGAAATACCATATAGAAGACATTGTTTTGATTTTACATTGCCCTGGGAAAAGCCCACCACCTGTCCCTTTGCTGGGTGGGACATTGTGGAATGAGGCAGAATGGGAAGTCGAGGGGGGTGTCAGGTGGCATGGTCTACATGTTTATGTGTGCAGATCCCCAGAATCTACAATATAGCCCCTCACATAAATTACTCTTGCTCCTGGCAGGAGTAATCATCACAGGCTGCAACTAAATAGAGCATAGGCATACATTGGCAATACTTTCTCAAAATAAATACACCCCTGTTTGGAAAGCATTTTGCACAGGTTGGCCCATATGCTCTAACTATACACAAACACTTTCCAGTACTTGATAGCACCCAGATTTAAATATGGAATAAAGATTTTATGACATTAAAAAATCAATCACAGCATTAGCTGAATATTTGAGATAATTCATGTCTATTAGATTCATTTAAACTTTAGTAAGGAAAGATGGACCCAAATCAGAACTTTGTACCTCTGAATTTTGGTACTTCAGATAAAGTGAAACCTATATATGAAGCAACCCTGATTTTAGTTGTGCAAAACCAAAGCTACTTTACACGGCCTCTTTGGCCCATCTCATATGCAGAGTGGAATCCCATAAGAGGAACTCACAGGTTACATACACCTCTATTCATACTGAGCTAGAAAAAGGGTCCCAGGATGTTTGAATGCAGGGAAAGTTGTGAATAACAATTCTGACAATAGCGAACTCCTTCTTATAGTAAAATAGTCTGTGTAAAAACAGGGTCATCATTCCATAGTATCCTATACAAAATAAATTACAATTCTTTGATACTTACAATGAACTGGCTTTAAAATAATATTGTGCTTTTAAATATTTACACCCAGTGCCTGAAACATATTTTCTCTTTTAGTTCCTTGTCATATATGTTCAGGATTCATTATATTACTTGAAGACAGCAAGGTAAATTTTCTCAGAATGTTGTTTGTGATGATCAAGGAGTGCCAACGAGTGGAGCACTTTTATTTTAATTGATCTGACTGGGATGAATTTCAGCTCTTCTCTGCATATGAAAACATCTCTCTATGACAATTTTTGTTAAATTTTGTAACACAGAATGATTTAGGATTAAAGGAGAAAATATGGACTCAAACACATGGAGGACTTTCAATATTCAATGTTATTTTTTTCATACTCACAAACATTGTCATAAAATAGAGAGGAGATGGGCCTAAGAATGGCATTTGTAGAGAAACTCTGAAGAAAAATCACACTAAAATCAACACATTGAATGGTACTGAGTAAATTAAAAGCTAACAAGATCTGAAAGCACCACAATTATTAGTCCTGATTTAACAGTTTCTTCTGCCACCAGTAAAAACAAAAAAATTTGGAAGTGAGAAATTTGCCTTTTTATTTTACTACTATTCTTCCTTTACAGTTTACTGTAGTTCTAAAATAGACAGGCAAAGAAAGAAAGATTTATTTGACCTACCTGTGTGCCTTGAAATATGTATTTAGCACAGCTGTTCTTTTGTGCTTAAACTCATAAAAAAAATGCAGCTTTAGTGTAACCCACCATTGATCTGCAGTAAGTGGAAACAGAATCTCTCCTTAATTAGTATAATCCAATCACTTTTTTACATTTCTACAGAACACACACTGTGAACTGTTTAATGGACTATTATTTAGAAAAGTGGCAAAGAGCTTAAAAAAAGACACAGTGAAAATAAAAACTAGCGGTGTCATTGAAAAATGTGTTGCAAAATAATGGAAAAAAAGATGTTTCGTTAAGATGGGCTTCATTGGCATTTTACTGTATAGATGAACACTGCTCCAATTACTGCCAACAATGGGGAAAGAGATAGAGAGATATAGATTCATTACTTTCAACACCCTTAACTGTCTACCACTGAATTCGCTTATCTGCTCCTTTTTCTACAGGACTAGCTCTTAGGGGGGAGGAATAAACAAAGAACTGAGTAGAGTGAATGTGTCACAAATTACCACAAACACACTGTGACTCAATGCACTTTTCATTTCTCTCCTCATTAACTGTGTCTTGCTCAAAATGAGAGACTGGGTCTAAACATAATCAAGTCCCACAGATAACAATTGACTTGACTGCTGGGGCAGTCATCACCTTCTAGCTATGAGGAAATAAATTTAGAAATAAAATGAGTTAAAATAAAATTCACTCTGCTCTCTTTTCTGTGCTCAGATAATTTGAAGGCCATCAAGGCCTGCAGAAACAATCCATCTCTCTGTGAAAAGGAAAGCAGCCTGTGCCACTACCAATAAGGCATGTCTTTAGTGTTATCAAGAGTAAGTATAATTACACAGTGGAAAGGCCATCAAAGTGTCTTGGGCTCTGGTATTTTTTTCCTGAGGTCTTCA
The DNA here is from genome assembly GCF_025201925.1 of Gopherus flavomarginatus. NCBI lineage: Eukaryota > Metazoa > Chordata > Testudines > Testudinidae > Gopherus > Gopherus flavomarginatus. Next base: position 253,229,610 of record NC_066617.1, read on the forward strand.
TCAATAGTGCTGTCTGAATGGAAAGAATAAGTGTGTGTGGGGGGGAGGGTGAAAAAAATAATATCCTCCAGATTGGTGTGACTGACCTGCAATCTAGTAAAGCACATTATAATTTGAGAGCAGTAGGAAGATTCAATAAAAAAATTGCTGTCTTCTACTTTAGATCAGGAAGAATTAATTTCAAGAATCTTTGTGTATGCTCTTGCAGTACTGGTTTGTCAGAGCTGAAATTTCTCCACAACCCAGCTAAAGGACTTCCTGCTGGAGAGTATTTACACAAGCTGAGGTACTTTCTCTAGACTTAAACAGCCACGCATTTCTGCAAGGCAGATTTAAATTTCTATCTGCTGAAGATATACAGGGCTACTTGTTCCTGTGAAACAAAGACCTGCTCCCGCACTTCTTATTCAGACAAATCTCCTCTTGAGTTAATTGGTTAGTTAAATGTCCTTAGAGAGGAGCACCAGAGCAGGCCCCTGATGTGCATTTCTCAATCGTTTTCTCGTGAATAAAAGAATCACAAAGCATATCTGATATTATTTAGTAATAAAAATCCATAGATACTATATGTGTAACATGTACGAGTTCAGTCCTGCAATGCCTTACTAGATCTGTAAGCATTACTGAGGTGAGGTGTCCCATTGAAATCAGGTGAGAATTACTCATGTGGGTAAGTCTCGGGAGGACCAGGCCGTATGTTTGGAGTTCATGCAATTAACTTGCTCACTTGTTTGTATTCTTACAGTGTATATGTCATTAGAAATGAGGAATGCTCCATAGCTATGGATGTCCAGAGCTATTAACTTGACACTCTGCAGTCTGTCTTAAATCACCTATAAGAACAACCGTAGAATAAGGCTTGAGAATAATGTTCCAGTTTCATCCAACCATCATGACCCATGGTTGCCATGTTATTCCTGGAACTCTCCCTTTCCATGGCTATTGGTGCTGGAAAAATTATGACATCCAAAACTGCAGTCTCTGAGTGCCCTGAGGTAAACTAGGTAGCTGGAAAGCCTTAACCTATCCACAAACAGCTGAGTCTGGCCTTGTTGGCTTATATCTAGTTTTCACAACACATATACATTTTCCAAACATTTCCTTTAATAATGGAAAAATATTACCAGAAACATGGCTGAGTTGTACTGCTTTGACAAACCTCTTGGCTCTAAAATAATGACTATAGCTCTCCTGGAGTTTAGAACAGCTGAAGTACAGAAGACAGAGAGAAGTGGCCACACATAATAGAATGAGAGGGAAGAAGAAACATAAGTGATAGAATGAAAATGTAAAATGCACCTGATATATTCCCTTGAAAATGGAATATATGCAAGGGTTTTGTTTTGTTTTGTTTTGTTTTTTTATGGCTGACTAGTAAAATAACTCTCCATATTGGGTTTTGTTTGGACACAAATACTTTCTGGAAATAGTGGGTAAAATCCTGACTTGCCTTTCCCTAGCAGCACTGAGAGCTGGCTTCTGGAACAAGCTCAACCAGAAATTCAGATCTTGGTGTACTCTGTGTGTGTGCAATACTGAAAAAAATCCAGTCTCTCCAGTTATGTTAGTTTTCTCAGTCCATCTGGCAATCAGAGGACATGCTGGCTGAAATGTAGTAGTATGAGTTCCAACCATATGCCCTCTATGTGTGGTCTAATGTGTAATGGTTTGCAGAGTGTATGTGAACAGGAGTTTTGGTGTAGACACTTCTTTGAAAATTCACATTGCAAACAGAACTATAGAAAAAACCTTTGTTTTCAGTGCCCTCTCTCATGAAAAGTGAAACACATAAAAATTTCATCCCATAAATTCTATCCTGAGTACCTACAGATGCTGCCTCCAACCTCCATACCTGTTAAGTTTACTGAAATTTTAGGAAGTGCGAATAGGTTAGTAGCTTTTCAGGATGATCATCAGTAAAAAAACTCTTCTGGGTTGATGAATACTGGAACGCTATTCACAAGGTATACCACTAGCCTACCAGGAAGTCAGAAATCTTCAAATATGCTCCAGAATAGAGCAAAGCTACAGAGGGAACACATATTATTTCTTTAGGCTCAGTCCTTGTAAATGTCATGGTTCAAATCATGTGTACACAAAAATTGAAAAGGGGAATATCAATACTGTTAAGTCAAACTTGTCCACATCTTCAACCAACAGTTTGTTAAGGAAGACAGTGCGGCAAGTCACAGAAAGGTGACCTAACTTTAGCATTCCACGTGAGACAGCCCCACACTCATTTAAAACAAATGGTGCTATGAAGACTAAAGGAAAGAACAAGAATAAGAAATAAAGGCGTCCTTCAGCCAAAAATTTCTACTAGTCTCATTAAAATATCTCATATAATAGATCTTTCCTCTGACAGACTAAAATTACCTGAGCAGGCCTCTACCAGGTCTCTGACAGACAATGGAAATTTGGGTTTTGTGACCAGGGTGGCATCTGCGTCTGTGCTGGTACAGTACATTTACTCTTTGGAATGTTTGTCCACACTGTAGCTGGAGAGGATGAGGCTACACCTTTCACTGCAGCATGTAGCTACACGTACCCTACATGTCGTCACCGCAAGAGTAGGCAAGTGTGGCACTGCAGCTTTCACTGCTCAAAGGTGAAAAAATTAATGACGTGAAAATTCTGCTCTGACAGTAATTGGGAAAATTTTAAAAAAGTTATAAGCAAGGCAAGGAAGGCTGCTGAAAGCCTAAACAGGTTTGCAAAAGCTTGTATGTCAGAAATCCTTTCCCCCTTCAGAATTATTTGTTTGTTTCATAATAGCAACCCAAATCAAGGATCAGGGCTCCATTGTGGTAGGTGCAGTAAGAAAGAGAACATTCCCTGCCTCAGACAGTTTGCAATCTTGGTGTCTGACAGGGTTTAACAGAGAGATGACAACAGACAAATGTGGTGGGGGCTGGAAGTAACAAAAGCAGAAGTAACACAAAAGCAGAAGTCACAGCTCTTCTCTTGTCTAATCAATGTTTATCACTGTAAGATGAATGTATTTATAAGTAAAATACTTAACAATATTATTTCTGTGTGCTTTCTGTAGGGCAAGAATCTACCAGTGCTCATGAGTAGCACTGCCTGATCCATAGTGTCTTATTGAGTATTAACTTCAGCATGGCTCCAACATTCAATCTCAAAGACATAACTAGCAACAAATTGGATGAGGATGGTAATGATCAAGATATGCAGTTGGCAATTGTAAGTCAGAGTCAGAGACTCCAAGGACAGAAAAGGTAGAAACAGTAGAAATAAAGAAGAAGGATTCAGAAGGAAGCATTTGATAAATCATGGCCTACCAACTTACCAGAAAAGGAAAGATGCTTTAATGGTATGTGTGTATTTGATTTAGGTCAAAAAATATGGCATCAGAGCAACGTACTTGTATAGAAAAGGTTCACTAGCAGAAAGAAGAACATGCAGCACTGCAAAGTGATGCACTGTATAAATGGTATCTTTTAGCGTAAATGTAGTTGATTTATTCATAAATGTTTCTTAAACGAAGCTGAGTAAAGAGCTAGAGGTTTATATTTCCACTTCTCTATGTCTTTAAATCTGGGACTGCACTCCAACACAAGAGTAGCTCTCAAGTGCTTTTGCTTCAGGATGCTCCCTGCAACACTTTCATAGTAAGCTGATTTTTTTCCTTTGAATTTGCAGACGCTGTGAGCTTTTTTAGTTTGAATTTCATTCTGATAATCAGCAAAGGTATTCTAAAGTTTCAACCATCATCACATAGTCAAAAACTGACATTATGAAACGTTGTTCATTAGTCTCAGCAGAAAGCCACAGCATACAGTTGCAAAGTGAGAAACAGTCTGACTGAGGGCTTGTCTACATCAGAAAGTTGCAGCGCTGGTGAGGGAGTTACAGCGCTGCAACTTAGGAGGTGTACACATCTGCAGGGCACCACCAGCGCTGCAACTCCCTGTTTGCAGCGCTGGCCGTACTCCCGTTTTGTCTCGGGTGTAGAGGATCCAGCGCTGGTGATCCAGCGCTGGTAATCAAGTATAGTCACTTACCAGCGCTTTTCTTGACCTCCGTGGAATAAGCAGGTATCCCAGCATACCTGAGGAAGCCTCCGGTAATCAAGCTGGTCTCCTTCCCCGGCTTGCTCTCGCGTTCCCCGAACAAGCAGGTCTCCTTCCCTGCGGTTTGCACGGTGGTTCGCGGAACGCGAGAGCAAACCGCGGCGAAGCTGGTCTCCTTTCCCGGTTTGCTCTCGCGTTCCCCGAACCCGAGCAAGCAGGTCTCCTTCCCCGCGGTTTGCAGGGTGGTTCGCGGAACGCGAGAGCAAACCGCGGCGAAGCTGGTCTCCTTTCCCGGTTTGCTCTCGCGTTCCCCGAACCCGAGCAAGCAGGTCTCCGTCCCTGCGGTTTGCAGGGTGGTTCCGGGAACGCGAGAGCAAACCGGGGAAGGAGACCAGCTTCGCCGCGGTTTGCTCTCGCGTTCCGCGAACCACCCTGCAAACCGCAGGGAAGGAGACCTGCTTGCTCGGGTTCGGGGAACGCGAGAGCAAAGCGGGGAAGGAGACCAGCTTCGCCGCGGTTTGCTCTCGCGTTCCCCGAACAAGCAGGTCTCCTTCCCTGCGGTTTGCACGGTGGTTCGCGGAACGCGAGAGCAAACCGCGGCGAAGCTGGTCTCCTTTCCCGGTTTGCTCTCGCGTTCCCCGAAACCCCTTGAAGCCGCCCAACAGCGCTGCAGTGTGGCCACATCTAACACCACTTGCAGCGCTGGTTGCTGTAAGTGTGGCCACTCTGCAGCGCTGGCCCTATACAGCTGTACAAATACAGCTGTAACAACCAGCGCTGCAAAATTTTAGATGTAGACATGGCCTGAGTTTAATAATACTCCCAAAGGTAGTCATCGCATGAAGCAAATACTAAAGCTATGTAAAGAATTTTATTTTGTTTATAATAGAAATTAGGCAGTAGTTTGAGACTAAATCTTAGGAAAGGGTATTGCAATCATTTAAATCAGTGTTCTAGTCACAGCTGCTGGTCTTGAAAGAAGCTATGTCTAATGATGCATTATATGTACAACTTTATTTACATTTATAAATTTATTTTTGCTAACAGTTCAAGTAACTTGCAACTGTTTGTATTTAAGCATACAAAGAAGTGCTTTGGTGCAGACACTTCACCTCCTTAACATTTCTATAACAATCTGTATTTTCTTGGATATTAGAATATATTAACACACTATTAAAGGCTCTAGACCACACATTGGTTTGTGAGTGTAGCACAAAGAGTTAGTTCCTTTTGGCATACACTCAAAAATAATGCAAAAAAAAAAAAACTTTCATAGCATACACCAGATTTATGAAAGACACAGCAGAAATTGCTTGGGAGAAGGACAAAAATAAGCATCAGTGTAGGTCAAGGCTGGTTGGCCCTATGGGTAGTTAAGGTGGCTCCATTGCTCTTTCCATGTCTATTTGAAGCAGATCAAGATCCCACCCTAGTCTTGTTAGAATACAGGCACAAACTCAAAATTGAAACTTCCCCCTTTCTGGGTGTTTTGCTAGTAACTAAAATAGTAACAATACTACAACCTTCAGCTAACACTTCCACAAAATTGACTATTCCTAAATCTCCCCCTTCACACTTTCTACACTTCTTTTCCTGCCCTGTGACTCCACTATCTTATATCCTGGGGCTACCTGAATCCACCTGATAATACAACTCATCTGTAGTTCGATCATCCCTTAATTCAAGGTTTAAGCACCTGGTAAGAGGATAGTTCTGCCAACGAGGCCTGCAACTTTATGCCTCTACGATGCAACCTGTTACACTACTCTCATGTTTTAAAAATCTATTCAAAGGCAATAGGACCTTCTCAGGATGAGACCTTTAATGCATACCTGGGGCTATAGTTGGTTGCTAGTTAGGCCAATTGCATATTAGATGGAGCAAATTATCACTGAAGAAATACTTGAAAAGCCAACTAAATATAGCAGAAGGCCTGTTTCAGAAAGCTAAATGCAAACTTGGCTAAAATGCTTGCAATGAATTTACAGCTATTTTATTAGTGAATGCAGAGGAATTTTAGTAAATCATTAATACAGTCATATTTTCAAAACAATTCAGCAATCATTTAGACACTTACAGTGGCCAGATTTGCAAAAGAGCTCAGCACCTAGGAGCTCTCATTGCAAATAATGTGCAAAGACCTGCCTGCTGAAGTATTTTCCAATGCCAGTCCCATCCTCTTGAGATGCTAAAAAAGCAATAATAAGTCAGATCCACTGCTATGAGCCTGCAACTACTTTAACAAAATGTTGGAGATGACTGGGGCCATCAGATGAAGTTTGGACCCAACACAATCTAGTGTAGTAAAGTGTGCTTCTTTCAGATTGTACACCTGCAGTGCTGGCACTAAACTCCCGCACCCTGATGATCATAGTATTATTTATTTAATTTCATTAAGGGGCTGGAGCTAGGACTGAGTGTACATTTGTTGGGTTGGGACTGGTTGGGTGTGTATCTTGAGATTTTGGGGAGGTGGGTTTCATCTTTTGAGCTCCAGATACGGTTAGTGACTTGGTGTTCCACCTTCCTCTACCATCTTCCCAAAACTAACAAAACTGTTCTGGAATCTGGTAACTAAATATGGTACATATATATATTCTTCTGCTTACCCAATGGTCTTAGCTTAATACAAAGAGGAATTTGAGACGTATGTGCTTGCTTTTATCTTCATTTAACTGCCTGACTTGAAGATTGCTTTGATGTCTATCTATGGCCCGCATAGTATCTGAGTATCTCACAATCTTTATTTTTCCTCATTTAACCTGAGGTTGGGGTAATTATCCCCATTCCAGAGAAGGGAAACTGAGGCACAGAGTGACTAAGGCCTGAATGCACAAGAAGAGATAGGCGTTGTAAAGCTAAGCATCACAACACCTAGCGTTTAGGCACCTATAAAACCCCAGTGATTCACAAAGTCTGAGCTAGGAACCTAAGCTCCTATTGAAAGAATGGGAAGAAATAGGCACCGTAGACTGCAATTCACAAAAGTCAGGATGCTCGGTGCAGAGCCACCTATGCTAGCTAATAAGAAATATCAATGAGAGGGGTGTGTGCTAAGCCCCATCTGTGTCTTGCAGATAGTGCCTGGCTATGGTTGGGATTCTCAGCTGCAGATCCTCTCTTGGTGTTAGGTGCTTACTATGCTGTTAGTAAATTGCTGAGGGCAGAAAAGGGAAGGGAAGAGGAGAAGGAAACTACTTCCCTAAGAACTTTTAGCCCAGTGGTTAGGGTACACAGCTAGGGTGTAGGAGACCCTCAGTTCAAGCCTTCCCTCTACCTGAAGAAAATAAGAAATTTGAAGAGTGTGTTGCTACTGCTCAGGTGAATGCCCATGCTGCTGAGCCAGGGCCGGCTCTAGCAATTTTGCCGCCCCAAGCACGGCGGCACGCCGCGGGGGGCACTCTGCCGCTCGCCGGTCCCTCGGCTCTGGTGGACCTCCCACAGGTGTGTCTGCAGGAGGTCCACCGGAGCTGCCTGCCGCCCTCCAAGCAACTGGCAGAGCGCCCCCTGCGGTGTGCCGCCCCAAGCACGCGCTGCGCACTGTGGCCTGGAGCCAGCCCTGTGCTGAGCTATAGGGCATTCTGACATGGGGTTCACTCTGTCTCTTGTGTTATAGCTGTTTCAGTATTATTTTAATAAATAAAGACCCATTGGCATGAGAGGGTCCTGGATCTCCCTTCACCCAAGTAAGTGCACTAATCACCAGGCAACAAAGTCATTCTCATGTGTCTTCTCTGTCACTCTTTAAGCTGTTGAGGTGGGGCGGGAGGCACCAGAGAGAGAGAGTGAGATAGCATACAAGTCCCATCTGAATATCCCATAGTTTAGTGGTTAGTGTACTCAGCTGAGATGTGGCAGTTCCCTCTTCAAATCCCTTTTCCTGCTCAGGTGGAGTGGGGACTGGAATAAAGGGACCCCACACCTCAAGTGAGTTCTTCAACCACTGGGCTAAAAGTATCATGGTAATTTCCCCACAAGTTTTGTGTGAACTTGCCTGCGCAGGGCCTGATCCTGTAAGTGCCTTTGAGGCCCACACACACCTTAGGTGGAGGAATCCTATCTTTCTTCAGTTTGTGGACTGGTCTCAGGCTTAGGCAAGAGCCTGGACACCTAGAAGAAGGCAGCAGTGCCCGTGCTCAGAGGCAGAAACTTAGGTGCATTCAACAGCCTACAGTGGTGAATGGGAGTTTGTGAATTGTAGTGAACCCTAAACCTAGTACTCAGGCACCTAACTCCTTCTGCGAATTCAAGCCTCACTAATATACCCACAGTCACAAAGGAAATCTGTGGCAGAACAGGGCACTGAACCCAGTTCTCTTGGGTCATAGGCTAGTATCTCAGCCATTGAACAATGCTTCCTCTCTATTGAGGGTGAGAGAGAAGAGTACAGAACCAACCCACCACCCCCAAACAACACACCCTATGTTTTGCCAAAACCATCTTCAGTCTTTCATCCTCTATCTTTCTTTGTCCATCATATTCTGCCTTCACCCACTAAAAATGATCAGCATAATGTTACGATTCCAATGTATAGTGCTAAAAGTGACACCACCAATGAACCCACTATAACACATCCGATGTTAATGAGTGTATCTGTGGACCTCTTGGTAACTTTTATTTTTAATTACTGCATCTGTCATTTTAATAATGTAATTCAGTAAAATAAAAACCTCTGCTACATTTCCATAGAAAATGGGCATGTAATACACAATAATTAGCTACAGGGGTCTAATTAATTCAATATCTCTGGGGTATATAATAATATATAAGTCCTGTGTATAAAATTATAGAGAATTAACTGAATTGTTAAAGTTCTTTTAACCTGACTACAGGTGTCCCACCAATAATCCTCTACGAGGGGTATTCAAATCCCACCCCCCTTTCTGGTGGGATTTTTTATCAAGTGTGTGGCTATGTTTTGCCAACAAAAAATGAGAAAAGAGAAGACTCCATTCACATTCATCTGCGGGGATTCAGCAATTAAATCAATTTGATTAACCAAAGGACCATTCTGCTGTGTATTTACATACTGTAATTACAAATTGGCAAATAGCGGGAAAAGTGGGAGCGTGGGATATCGTGTTTTTCAGACAGTTGTTCAAGTGAAATACATTTAATACTTCTAAATAAGCAGCCCAATCTAGTCGCTATTTTAGCATCACAAATAGCAGGGGAAAAAAGAGGGAAGGCTCTTTTTCAGGGTTTTAGGCAGTCACAGATTATGTCTAATTAACCAAAAAGGTGACACATCCATTTATATTTTATAGAATTTTACAATCTCTCTACAAGTGTTATGAGTCAGGAATGCCAAATTCCTCCTGTATTTGTTCAGATCCTTTTCTCTAAGCAATATAACTTCAGAGTAAAGGGTAGCTTAACCTCTTCATAGTTATTTGAATGTAGTGATGTTCCATGTCATTACATTGGATACTGAAATGAATATCACAGTAAAAATAATCAGGTCTTGAAAAATCCACGTGACCATTCACTGCAGGCAAGTAGGCAACTTCCCCTGGGTAAGGTGGGAACTAAGGCATCAATTTATCTCAAATGTAAGCTTTCAATATTATAAATATAATTACTTTTCTTGCTTTTTGCAAAAGTACAATGATGTCTTTCTGAGTCTGCAAGGAGATTGCTCTAGTGCCTCTGCTGTGGCTCACAGATTTTGCAAGAAGCAGCAGAATGATAGTAGGAAGACTCAGGCCAGTTTTCATTACCTCTATTCAGCATTCTGTAAGGAGAGGCAAAGCTAGTAAAAACAATTGTCATTTTAATTTGGCTGCTGCTGTAAGCAGGAAAGAGATAGACACTTAAGCAAACCACAGAGAAAGAAGACCCAAGAAACATAAGATAGAGATGGGTAGAGTGACACTGCAGTAGTCAGAACTCAGGAGATTGTGGAGTGGAAAGCCTGAGGCCTGGTCTACTCTATGAGTTAGGTCAACGTAAGTCAACTTACTTCAACTTAGTGTTTCATGCACTCACTTCTAAATTTGTCTCCTGCTGACATAGGTGGCCCATTTCATCCATGTAATAGCTCCCTTCTCTGCCTCCATGCCATGTCATGCTCAGTGCAGACAAAGAGCTACACCTAGACGTGCTCCTGCTGGGAGCAAGAGACACGTGCTCCTGCCTGGATCTCTTTTGCATGTGAGGAAAAGAAGTTATGCAATCCCAGCTAAGGAGCAGCCTAAGGAACAGATTGCACAGGGGTGCTAAAGCTGAGATATGACAGGGATGAGCAGTCATGCTGGCTGAAAGCCAAGGAACTTCAACAGCCGTATCAGAAAGTGAGAGAAGATAACAAACCTGGGGCCACCTTGCAGATCTGCTGCTTCTACAATGAGCTGCAGGCTGTACTTGGCAAGGATGCCACCAGCACTCCTAGTGTGACCGTGGACACTTTGTGAGAGCCAGGTGCAGACCCCTGCAGGGCACAGCAAATGGGGGCCCACACCATGCAGCAAGCCTGGAGCTCTTTGAAACTCCACCGGAGATGAGCAAGTCCCACCAGATAAGCACAGATGATCCCAGTGATGAACAGGAAGGGAGCTCAGGTAAGTATACAGATGACTATTCCTTATAGACATGGTTTGTTTTCCTTTCTGGTGACTAAATCCTGACTTCCGTCCCTGCCCGTCCTCCATCTATTTAAAAATGGCACCCATCCCAGCTGCACATTTAAAGAACAAAAGCATTGACTTTTGATTTGTCACTTTAACTTAAAACCAGCACTGGGAATGCAATTAAAGTTAATGCTTTGCAATGCATATGTGATTGCCACTTCAATCAACTTCTATATGTTAGGGAATGAATTCAAACAGATTAGTGTGGCATTCTAAATTACACAGTCCACAACAGATCACTGTCCTGTGCTCAGCTAGAGGTAGGAGGAGGACAGGGACAGGGAGAGAAAGCAGGATTTTGTCACCCAAAAAGGAAACAAACAATGCCTGTAAAGAATAATAATATCTACGCTTATCTGAGTTCCCTTCCTCTTCATCACGGGGCTCATCTGTGCTCATCTGGTGGGACTTGCTCATCTTCAAAGAGCTCCTGGCTTGCTGCATGGTGTGGGCCCCCATTTGCTGTGCCCTGCAGGGTTTCTGCACCTGGCTCTTGCAAAATGTCCATGGTCACACTGTAATTCTGAATTACACAGTCCACCACAGATCACTGTCCTGTGCTCAGCTAGAGGTAGAAGGAACAGGTAGAGGTGGTGTTCACTTTTCCTTTCTTTGGCTTGTTGGGCTAAGATACAAGTCTCCTCATGTGGAACACTTTGTTTATCTGAACAAGGATGTTCCTTTTATCCTCTTGAATAGCCCCCTGAGACTTCCATGGAGATACTCTGCCATCCTCTCCCCAATGTTGCTAGGGATGGTGGGGTTATTTCATCCCCTGCAATAAGAGTCATTCCCATATCATTCTGGGATGTTGAAAAAATTGGGTTTATTTAGTCTGGAGAAGACTGAGAGGGGACATGGTAACAGTTTTCAAGTACATGGTTGGTACAAGGAGAAAAATTGTTCTAATTAACCTCTGAGGATAGGACAAGACACAATAAGCTTAAAGTGCAGCAAGGGAAGTTTAGGCAGGACATTAGGAAAAACTTCCTGTCAGGGTGGTTAAGCACTGGAATAAATTGCCTAGAGAGGTTGTGGAATCTCCATAACTGGAGATTTTTAAGAGTAGGTTAGACAAACACCTGTCAGGGATAGTCTAGATAATACTCAGTCCTGCCATGAGTGCAGGGGACTGGAATAGATAACTTCTCGAGGTCCTGTGATTCTATGAGCATAGCTTGCACCATTGCAGGAAACAGGCTAGCAACATATGGGCCTGGTGGCTTCAGGATGCCAGCAGCAGCTGTGCTCTCTAGGCTTTTGTCACCCTCAGGAGTGAGCTACCATCCAAAATCACCACTGTCTATGAAAATATTGGCAGTACTCACTGCACTTTCTCTATACTCATACCCAGGGGAGCCCAGCATCTGACCTCCCATGCAACAGATCCTTCCCCTTTCCCCACTACTAGTCTGTACTCTCTGTCACTTGAGCTGCAGAGGGGTAACGTAACTAGGTGCTCCACAGCCAAAGTGACAGTTAGCCATTTTGATAAAAGGTCTTTATATGAAGAATGTGAGGGAGCTTTGAGATTTCTTTGCCTTTCCACTGTGGCTGTAAAGCAAACCATGTATCTGTCTAGTTTTTTTTATCAGCAGACTCTGCCATGGTGGCCTTGAGAGGTGCCCTCTCCATCGCTGCTGAAGATCTGAACCAGATCAGGGAAGAAGGAAAATGACCAGCGAAGGTATCTTCTTTAATCCTCCCGTCCTCTACACCTGCTGACTGTAAACACAGGGATTGGAGGGGCTGAAAGGCTGAAGGACCAGGAAGGGAGAGAGCGGTTGATGGAGAAAAGGCAAGGGACAAAGAAGTACAACAGAAAGTGCACCAGGACATAATGGGTTTCCTCAGGCAACTAACACGGATGTTGCAGAATGCCACTGAACTAAATGCCAAAAGAGCCTGTACACAGAAACCTTTCTAATCCATGGGAAACTCCTTGGTCCTGCTCTCTTTACTCCTCAAAAATGGCATATGGGACTATGAGAATTTTAATGATGGTACAAAAATTCTTAAACAAAATAAGCATTGCAATTGGCACAGGTGGGATTGTGGGAATTTGACCCCAGTTCCCAGAAATCTCTGGGCTAATCAATAGTATCCCACAAATTACTGTGAAAATGTCCCACAAAACAGTGCTCCTGGTGATAGCATGGGGCACCCTGGGATACCTACCCATGGACAACTGCTTTTCCTATTGACCCAACCATTCAGGTGAGGACGTACAGCACTGATGCAAGCAGCAAAGTGTGCATGTGCCTGAGCCATACAAAAGTTGGTGACTGTAAAATTACATAATTGATGCTGGCCTAACTTTGTGGTTAAGACACTGCCTGAGAAAGTTCTTAGTTCTGGCAACTGGGTTCCTAACTTCCACTGATTTCTAACCAGGCCTTTGCCCTGGGTCTGGTGAACGTCTCATTTCACTGATTCTCCGTCCAATCTTTAGTGTTGGCCTCTGGCTAGTATGTTTACTGCGTTGGATTAGTAGGTGTCTGGTAAAATTTTTAAAACCTGATCATAATTAATCATAAAAACAATAACTGTGTAGTATTCATGTTGATAATCTACTCCTTTCCCAAATAAAAATCACAGTCCAAAGAGGTTTTTACTCTTCCAGGGCAATTAATTTAGCACAGAAATTTAGGAGAGACCATAAGTGAAATATAACTACCCAGAAAGATAAAGTAAAATTGGAGACTGTATGATGCAAAAGTCCCACAGTATAAATTCACAGAAGTACCATTATACCTGTAAATGAGCTACACAATCAAATTATATATCACCAAATACAAGATGTAGACACATAGTTTCTAGAAAGTTTTAAACTGAAATTAACTCCATCCCCACAATAGCATTAACCCTCAATTTTCAACAGTGAATTTAAATTAAAGCATTATGACTGGAGCAAGTGCTTGCTTCTAGAATTGGCCTCAGTGTAATATAGTCATAGATTTTAAGGCCAGATCGGACTATTATGACCTGATCTTCTGCATCAAAAAAACACATTCAATAATTTCTACAATAAGACCAAGGAGATATCCAGCCTCGATTTCAAGACTTCAAATAATGGAGAATCCACCACATCCCCTCGTAAGGTGTTTCAATGGCTAATTACCCTCACTGTTAAAAATTTGCTCCTTATGTCTAGTGGGAATTTGTCTAGCTTCAGCTTCTAACTATTGTCTGCTAGACTAATGAGCCCTGTCCTATCAGAAATCTCTTCCCCATGTAGATACTTGTAGACAGTGAACAAGTAACTGCTTAACTTTCTTTTGGATAAACTAGATAGATTGAACTTATTTAGTCTCTCACTGCAAGACATGTTTTCCAGACCTCAAACCATTTGGTCACTGTTTTCCAGGATACAGTCCTTCAAGTTATAAGTGTAAACTATATTCCTTGTTCCTAAATGTATGAACTTGCCTTTGACTGCATTAAAACATATATATGTAAATGGACCCATCTTACCAAGTGATGCAGGTCTGTCAGTATACATCATCTTTTCCTGCCGCTATTTGTTGCTCCCTCAATGTTTATGTCCTCTGCTAATTTCACCAGCAATAATTTTATATTTTCTTCCAGCTCATGGATAAAGGTATTGAATATAATTTGGCTGATGACAAAAAGAACAGCATTTCTCTTCATTGTCACTAAAATTCTGCTAATGTTTCCTCATTCACAGAGAGCTAGAGGCAGAGTTCTGATAAGGTCAAAGGGGCATGAGATATGGACAAAAAAGGTCACTGCACAAAAATTGTGTGCATCATCAACAAAGAATATTTGCTCTTTTGATAGTGCTTTGAACATTTTCAATGACTGCTTGAATGGCAAGCTAGAAATTGTTCTGTTTCAGGTGTGTAAAACTATTTCCAACATTGTGCATCCTTCATTAACCACGAATGTAGGGGTGAGGGGGCTGCCGTAACACAGTGGATCAATATACTAGATTCTGGAGTTCTTGATTCAAATTTAGCACAAGGTCATTAGGTTGCCTTGTTCGTGGAGCCATTTATTTATATCAGCAGTCATGAGTGGTCTCTGCTCAGGAAACATCTGTAGCTTGAATAGTTCAGATGTTATTGCATTTTGAGATGAAGCTTCATTGGCAGAGGTGTGTAGGGAAGTTTCCCTAAACTATGCCTGGCTTAATCCAGCCATTATTACTTCATTTTTGTGAGTGCTAAATTCATTCATATTTATGTAAAATCCATAGCCTCAAAGACTTTAAGGCCAGAAGGGACCATCATGATCATCTAATTGTTTTAATATAATACATCCCCAGTTTTAGGAAGGAGCTGGGAACAACCTAAACCTTTGAAAATTTAAGGAGGTTGCCTAAATGGTGCAATGGGCATATGCTCTTTCTCTCCTAAACTGACTGTAGAGAAGATGCTCTGGACCTCTCTATACCTAGATCTGGGAAAATATTTGGTTTTCAACAGAAAGAAGTTTGAGATTTTCTGGTCATCTCTAGTTAGTACAACTTAGCACCTGTCAGTCTCCAGTTGCGGAAGGCATCAGCTCCCAATGTAAAAAATAATGTGGCACTGTGCTCAGATGTATAAAAATAAATTACCTTTGATTTTTAATAAAAAAGATGTTTTGTTTATTTGTTGGGAATAAGTATATTGTTTTTCCCAACACACACACACACATGCACACACACACACACACACACATTTACTTTCTTCTTTCCCAGCCTTCATCTAACTAATCATCTTGCTTTCCTTTCGGAAAGCAAATTTCTACCATCTTATTTCTTGTAGGAAAGAAACTGTCTTGTAGGACTTCACCTAGAAACAAAACAGGATAAAGGACTTCTGTATTTCTACTAAATTATCCAAATGTCTCCTCTGAGGATTTGAATGTATTTTTATTTTGGATTTTGAATGGTTATATTCAGGTTCACACTGGTTTAGCTTTATTGACATATTCTTGGAAATCATGATTCCTCCCCTCCCTCCTATTTCCCTTTTTACCGATGCTGTTTTCTGGTGTAAGTTTCAGTGGTGGATGCTCTTCTTTCAGATGAAGAGTGCACTATATCAACTGGTAAATTGGTATAAAAAAAAGGTAAGCTAAATCGAAATAGAGCACTCAATCCATGTTGTGTTTTTGCGCTCTAACAATAAGAATCTGAAGAAACCACATTGACACAGTTGGGTTCTAAATAACCATGTTTAATAACTATATATAAACATTCTTAACCTAGCTACATATATACACTGCTGCTTTGTGAGGTTCCGGTGGCTTCTGCAACAGAAGATAGCATGGGAGGCACTTATAAACTATTTAAAGGGATACTATCTAATTACTGTACACAGCATTCTGGAAAAAATGGGAGGGGGCACATACAGATTTTTGCCAAAATAACAAAATGAGTGAATTAAAACCAATTTAGTTATTTAAATGTATGTTTGTGGGTAGGCCAGCCCTTCTACACAGCATATGTAAACATTATTTGGAGCAGGGTGGGAATACCACCTGCTCACAATGCTCCAAGAAACACCACTTGGAACGTTCAAAAGCAGCTGGCATGTTAATGTTTGAATCATACCATCAGAAGCTGAAATTAGAATTGAAAACATTGATCATTTCTTCAAATAACATTCCATGAAATTATTTCTTTCTTAATATTTGTGGTTCAGGGAGATACCATGAGCTGTTGACTCACTTATCACTTACAGTTTGTTTGTCATTGCTTGATATGGTTTATCTGAAAAATAAATATAAACAGTTATGTTTACCAAGATTTAAGCCCTCAGGCTTGCACCTGGAATGCAGAGAAGCTGTTCATCCTGGCAAATAAGTGCACACTGCATGGCCTAGTGCTTGGTCAGATATTGCTTTTTCAAACCCCACACAGATTATGGCAATTTAATTCTGACCTGTGGTGAGGTCAGTGCAGAACTATGCCTTCTGAGCAGGAACATCAAAAGGCATTTTCATAGAATCATAGAAATGTAGACCTGAGAGGGACCTTGAGAAGTTATCAAGTCCAGCCCCTTGTAACGAGGCAGGACCAAGTGACCAGTTTTTGTCCAACTTGTTCTTCAATACCTCTAATAAGGGGGATGCCACAACGTCTCTTTGAAGCCTATTCTAGAGCTTAACTACCCCTATAGTTAGAAAGTTTTTTCCTAATACCTAACCTAAATCTCCTTTGCTGCAATTAAGACCATCACCTCTCACCTTACCTTAAGTGGACATTGAGTAAAATTGATCACCATCCTTTTTATAACAGCCCATAATACTTTTGAAGACAGTTATCAGTCCTCCTTTAGTCTTCCCTCCCCAAGACTAAACATGTCCAGTTCTTTTAACCTTTCCTCACAGATCAGGTTTTCTAAACATGTTATCATTTTTGTTGCTCTCCTCTGGAGTCTCCTCAGTTTGTCCACCTCTTTCTTAAAATGGGGCACCCAAAGAAGGACCCAATATTCCAGTGGCAAGGCCTCACCACTTCTGAGTAGAGAGGTATAATTACCTCCCATGTCTCATATATGAGACTCCCGTTAATATATCCCTTTTTTGGCAACTGTATCACGTTGTTGACTCCTGTTCAATTTGTGATCCACTATAACCCCCAGATCCTTTTCTGACTATCACTGCCTAAGGAGTTGTTTCCTATTTTGTAGTTTTGCGTTTGATTTTTTTTCTTCCTTCCGTAACTTCCCAGGATCCAGGGGAAGTTCACCTAGAGTACAGGTTCTCAACCTTTTTCTTTCTGAGCCCCCTCACCATGCCGTACAAACTCCATGGCCCAACTGTGCCACAACAACTGTTTTTCTGCATATAACAGCCAAGACCCATGTTAGGAGGTAGCAAACAGGGCAGTTGCCCTGGGCCCTATGCCACAGGAGGCCCTGTGAAACTAAGTGGCTCATACTTTGGCTTCAGCCCTGAGTGGTGGGGCATGGAACCCCAGGCTTCAGTCCCAAGCTATCTGGATTCAGCTTTCTGCCTTGGGCCACAACAAATCTAATGCAGGCCCTGCTTGGCGGACCCCCTGAAACCTGCTTGTGGGCCCTGGACCTCTGGTTGAGAACCACTGACCTAGAGCACCATTTCCTAGGAAGGTGAAACAGATAGTCTTCTCCATGACTGGCCACTGCAGAGCAGGTTGGTGAGCCATGGCCCTGCCTTCTCCTTGACCCTCCCTACACCTTTTGAGGTGACTTGTTCCTCATGGGGCATTAGCAAGGAGCAGTCCCTTCATTCAGTAAGGTGCAGGGCTACATTTGTTGTTCATCCCCATGCAGGGGGCAAAAGAGGGGTAGAAGGACCCACAGGCTACTGGCCAAGAACCTAGTTAAGATTTCATCTTTGATACAAAGTAATATAAAACCAGCTTGTTTTATTATTAAAATAAATAATAAGATCATCTTTAAATCAGTCTTCCTTTAATTACATGCAACAGTAGCAATATTTAAAAGATATTTTAGGATTTGGGTGTGCTCATAATTGCTACTTCACCCACAGGATTCATAGATGATAAGCTCAACATTTCCAGAAGTTGATACCTGCATGCACAAGCATTTGCAAAACAGGTTATTACATGAGAAAATAGATATTTATGTTTGCAATTGCCTGTTTTTTTCCCATATCCGAATGAAGGCTGTACGTGAGAAATGGGAGTGCACACTAATTTTGTTGGCATCATTTGGGAACCACATTTTGAAATCTTTATCCTGAAAGTCCAATAGCTGCTACATGAGGTGAAACTATTACCCAAATATAGCAGGATAAAAATATTCCATTTTACTAGTACGTGAAAGAGTCACAAACCAGGAAAAAAACAACAACAAAAAAACAAAAAAAAAACCCTCTACGTATATTCCAGGAGTGAGCATAATCTAAAAGAAAGTAGAAATGAGTCAATCAAGCATGGTGGTGAAAGAACAGGTTAAGGACTATTTAGAAAAGCTGGACATGCACAAGTCCATGGGTCCAGATCTAATGCATCTAAGGATGCTCGGGGAGTTGGTTGACATGATTACAGAACCATTGGCCATTATCTTTGAAAATTTGCGGTGATCGGGGGAGGTCCCAGCTGATTGGAAAAAGGTAAATATAGTGCCCATCTTTTAAAAAGGGAAGAAGGAGAATCCAAGGAACTAAAGACTGGTCAGCCACACCTCAGTCCCTGGAAAAATCATGGAGCAGGTCCTCAAGGAATCCATACTGAAGTACTTGGAGGAGAGGAAGGTGATCAGGAACAGTCAATATGGATTCACCGAGGGCAAGTAATTCCCGACCAACCTGATTGCCTTCTATGATGAGGTAACTGGCTCTGTGGATATGGGGAAAGTGGTGGACATGATATACTTTGACTTTAGCAAAGCTTTTGGTGCAGTCTTCCACAGTATTCTTGCCAGCAAGTTAAAAAATTATGGGCTGGATAACTGGACTATAAGGTGAATAGAAAGCTGGCTAGATTGTCAGGCTCAATGGTTAGTGATCAATGGCTTGATGTCTAGTTGGCAGGCGGCATCAAGCGGAGTGCCCCAGGTATCAGTCCTGGGGACAGTTTTGTTCAAAGTCTTCATTAATGATCAGGATGATGGGATGGATTGTACCCTCAGCAAGATGGATGACACTAGCTGGGGGGAGAGGTAGATATGCTGGAGGGTAGAGATAGGGTCCAGAGTGACCTAGACAAATTGAAGGATTGAGCCAAAAGAAATCTGATGAGGTTCAACAAGGACAAGTGCAGAGTCCAGCACTTAGGACAGCAGAATCCCATGCACTCATACAGGCTGGGGACCGACTGGCTAAGCGGCAATTCTGCAGAAAAAGACCTCGGGATTACAGCGGACAAGAAGCTGTATATGAGTCAACAGCGTGCCCTTTTTGCCACGAAGGCTAACGGCATATTGGGCTGCAAAAGTAGGAGCATTGCCAGCAGATTAAATGAAGTGATTATTCCCTTCTATTTGGCACTGGTAAGGCCACATCTGGGGTTTTGCATCCAGTTTTAGCCCCCCCCCCACTACAGAAAGGATGTTGACAAATTGGAGAGAGTCCAGAAGAGGGCAACAAAAATGATTAGAGGGCTGGAGCACATGACTTATGAGGAGAGGCTGAGAGAACTGGGCTTATTTAGTTTGCAGAAGAGAAGAATGGGTGAGGAGTATCTGATAGCTGCTTTCAGCTACCTGAAAGGGGTTCCAAAGAGGACAGAGCTAGGCTTTTCTCAGTGGTGGCAGATGACAGAACAAGAAGCAATGGTCTCAAGTTGCAGTGGGAGAGGTTTAGGTTGGATATTAGGAAAAACTGTTTCATTGGGAGGGAGGTGAAGCACTGCAATGGGTTACCTAGGGAGGTGGTGGAATCTCCATCCTTAGAGGTTTTTAAGGCCCAGCTTGACAAAGCCCTGGCAGGAATCATTTAGTTGGGGTTGATCCTACTTTGAGCAGGGGGTTGGACTAGATGACCTCCTGAAGTCTCTTCTAACCCTAATCTTCTATGATTCTATGATTCTTTTGTTCAATATATAAGCAAGACATTGTTCTTCATCCAGATATATATGGGGGAAATAAGACAATAGAAAGGAAAGCTCAGCAAATACCAGTGTAGCCTTTTTCCCAAGGATATGGTACCCACAGGGCAAAAAAGGACAATAGAGCAGTTACTTTGTATGCCTTTTGGCTCTGGAGCTATCAGTTGGCTGACAGTGTAGACTGGAAAAGGTGGTCTGTGGTCTGTTTTGGACTGAAAAAGCTGAGGTACTGATGTTCTTCATAGGTCGTTTCCTCCTTGTCCAGTTACAGTCCCACAGAGTCAGTAGTGTCCCATCTACTAGTATTTGTTCTGCAGCACTAATTGCCCTCCACCAACAGGCTGCTAGACATTGTGACTATAAATGACAGTGACTGTAATAATGATCAGAGGGATAGCCGTGTTAGTCTGGTGAGAATATGTTTCAGGTTGGCAGGTTGTCTGTGGGCAAGGACTGGCCTGCCACCCAAGGCCTGTGAAAGTGTGGGATCATTGTCCAGGATGGGTTGTAGGTCCCTGATGATGCATTGGAGAGGTTTTAGCTGGGGAAAAAAAAACTTCAAGACCAGACTTCAAAGAGAAACTGCTGAGCTTCAGTTCATCTGCAAATTTGACACCATCAGCTCAGGATTAAACAAAGACTGTGAATGGCTTGCCAACTACAGAACCAGTTTCTCCTCTCTTGGTTTTCACACCTCAACTGCTAGAACAGGGCCTTATTCTCCCTGATTGAACTAACTCATTATCTCTAGCTTGCCTGCATATATATACCTGCCCCTGGAAATTTCCACTACATGCATCTGACAAAGTGGGTATTCACCCACGAAAGCTCATGCTCCAAAAAGTCTGTTAGTCTATAAGGTGCCACAGGACTCTTTGCTGTAATAATGATATGGAACAATTTAACTCACATATCAAAAGAGGCAAGTACTTGCTTCTCCCTTACAGTAGTGCACAGTTACTTAGTAAAATTAACACCTGGGTTAAATAAGTTCCTCTGGCATATTGGTTGCCTAATAAAAAGCTTATGACTAATCCTACGGCTATCTTGCTGCACAACCATATTGGTTTGAGAGGCTTTTTTATTTCTGATGGAGATGTGATCACTGGGAAAGGAGCCACCAGGAGTGGGAAAGCCCACATCTCTTAGCACTACTCTGCCCAGTGTGGGCTATAGTTATAACCCGACTTTCTGTTTAAGGATTTATTTACTATTTTCTATGTGTGTGTGTGAGAGAGAGAGAGAGAGAAATCATTAAAATGACAAATATTAACTTTGTTAGAGTGGTGTTGTATGCTTATGTATAAAATTTACCCTTCAAAACTATCAAGCCCAAGAAGTTTTGGTTAAGTTCAGAGAAGCATCCAGATTCTGAGGTGAAGAGGTGACTGTTAGCCAAATGTCTGAACCTCTTGAGGTTCACCCATCACAAATAAACATCCAGTCTTGGGAACAGCATGGAATTTACTTTCCTATTACAAGTAGCATACATTCCCAGGGACGTCAGTTGCATACTCTATTATAGCAATTATATTTATTATTAATTATTATTATTATCACACACAACAGTTTTATATTAAGGGACAAATTGTGCCATCTGTCTTTCTTAGATACTTCTACGGTCCCATTAACAAAATACCTGAGCCCCTTCACTGTTTTACCCTCATAGTACCTCTATGAGGTAGGGAAGTGCTGTTATTCCCTTTGTACAGATGAGGAACTGAGGCAGAGAGAGACTAACCTACCCAAGGTCACAAGGCAAGTTGATAGTGAAGTGAGGAATACAACTCAAGTCTCTCTTGTACCAGGCTAGATCACTAACCATTGTACCTTCCTTCCTCTCAGCACTTACATAGGTGGGGAGTGTTCCGTGAATCACCCCACCTCCACCAGAAACACAAAAAAGCCCAGGGAAATTGGAAAACCTGCTCTTGGGATAGCACATGGACCATTCCTTGGGTGCATTGCTGGAGTGGTGTGGAGGTGGCAGGACTGTGTTGCAACTGGCACAGTCTCAAAGGATGGTGAGGCCTCCTATTAGTCTGCATGGGAAGAACTGTGCCTCCTTGGGGTGCAGTCTCTACCCAGATTTCCCATGACTCAGTGTGGCCCCATCTCACTCCTTGCTCAGATCAGTAGCTAAATGCCATAATTTGATCCTAGACTTGTAAATATAATTAAAGCAGCACGGCCTAACTCGCATGCTTACAATCCTTTGCAGCTATTTAGCAGAAAATACTTGAATAATCTTAGAAACCTCCACTGCCCTCCCCACCCCCACAAAAAAACAGAGTAACTTCTCTTGACAATTATCTGTAAATTGTGACTATTATTAGAATTGAATGAATCTTTCAAGGGCTGGAAGGTACCACATCTCCTCCAGCCTGAACTGAATGTGGATTCCAGACCTCCTGTATTGAATGCCTGTGTGTGAATGTGCATGTCTTGATATTTTTAATCAGGGAAAAAGAGATGTAATAAACTTTTTGAGAAGAATGTCAGTCACTGTGCATTGAAATGAAATGTTTCCTCTGAAGATTAAAATGCCTTGTGAGACTCCTCTGCATGAGCAGTAGCTGATACCCTAAGCTATCCTAAGAAGGATCAGTTAGAGCTTGGCTTATCCAACCTTAGAGCCTGATCCTTCAGTGCTTAAGAAGGCAAAACTCCCCCTGAAGTCAATGAGGTTTGGGCGCTTAATCAGAATTGCCTCACTAATTCTCCCTGTACAGCACTGACTGTTTGACTCTACTGTGATAAAATGATACATAAGGGTCTCTTAATAAAACTCTTAATATGCTTTGACCACTATTAGATCCATAATGGCCTCAGAAGCCCTCACATTGTGCTTTGTTCAACAGCATATTAAGGTCAGAGCTAATTCCTCCTCAATGCTGCCTGCTGTATTCCACTCATGTCCTTCTTGCCAACATGTATTCAACCTTTGTTTCACTTCTGCCACTCTTGGCCATGTGTTTCTCTTACAGCTGAGAGTCGGGGTTTCCTTGTGCTTCCCTGCTCTTCTTTCTTTTTCTTTTCCTTCCAGTGTGACTGCGGAGCAAACAAAAATCTGCCACCTTTATTTGATAAGCAAGATGAAGGAATAATAAGAGCATTGCAGTTACCATGAGTTCAAGAGGAGAGGAGTACACACTGCAAGCTACCAGCTACTTAATTCAGATCCCTAAATTGTAATCGAAATAATCATCATCACAACATTGCACTATATAGCAACTTTCCCTGAACTATTGCTAAAGAATGTACAGATGTTAATCAACTAAACCTGGCAATATCTCTCTGTTGTGGTGAAGTATTATCATCCACATCTGACAGCTGGTAAAATGAAACAGAGATGGTGACCTGATTTTTTTTCAGAAGCACTGCCCTGTGCCCTTGCAGGCAGTCCATGAAAGGACCAATCAGTTATCAGGGGGAAAAACTAAGGATCCCTGAGCTCTGCCCAAGTTCCACCCAAGCACGAGTCTGCAAGAGATAGGGGAGGAAGGGTGTCAGTGCTCCTCCCCCTACCAGTAATGAAACCGCAAGTGCAACCAAACCCTCCTGGCCACTGGATAAGTGGGGGTTAGAGAGAGGGGTACTGCATTTTGAATGGTGGACAGGGGAGTTGGGCTAGAGAAAGAGGGGTGCTTTGAGAAAGTTAGGATATTCACCTTAGGCTTCTACGATGATGATGCTGAAAAACTTGCCAATTTTACCTAATTTAAATATCTACAGTTTGCTCACTAGCTTCAGTATTCCCTTGGATCCCTTGTATTTTCTATAGGAAGTAGCTTGAATGCTGGAAATACTGACATTAGCTAACTGCAAATATCATTTAGCTATCCCAAGCAATTGGCAAGTTTCAATACCCGCCCTGTAAATGGGTCTTCTGTGCATGTGTCTTGAAGACATATTGAGCCTGACAATTTCTTGAGATGAGTTTTCTTTTTTGCAGAATAAGGCAAGGCATTAACTTGCCTCTGTGGAACCATAAATCCACACCTTATATAGTTCAAAAAGAAACAAAGCTGTATTTACAGAGAGCAATGTTTTCAAAAGAAGCGCGATCTCTCTTTTTTACTAACACAAAAAATGTACTTAGAGCTGAAAATAGTGAGACTGGCACCCAAAATTTAGTTCTAGGGTGCAAAAATGTGGGGAGACATTTTGTGAGTACAGACTGCATCCCCAATTAGAGATAACGGGTTTCAGTTTAGATGAATTTTTACTTCTTATTGTTACTAGCACAATCTCACCCACCACCCTCTCCGCTATCCCTCCACCATATGCATGTGTATAGGTATCTTTCAGCAGGAGGAACTGGCATAGGGAAAGGTCCACAGAAGTGGACATGTGTGTAAATGTAAAAATCCAAACTACATTTCCTTTCTCTTCTGTGGTGCAAAATACTGCCCAGTTGAAGCTAATGGGAAACAATTGGGCTAACTCAATGCCAACATCGCCAGGCATCTAAATATAAGCGGGTAGCAGTGTTTATCCTGGTTGGTATCCTGCTCCATGTCCCTGTAATCTGAACATGTTCTTTGCAATATTAATGGAGTTACCCCCAAAAGAAAGATAATAGCACAAGTGGGAACCAAATCATTTATGTACTATGGCCAAAACCCAGACCGCGAGGGCCTGAGGTATATATTTACTCTGATGTGAGGGAGCTAGACAGTGAATTGCCTGCAGAAAAGCTCTGTGGAAGTTACTTCACCCTAACTATGCACCTTATGTGCCTCTTACAGAGGGGTTCCAGTCTATGAGCAGGAGGTTGGACTAGATGACCTCCTGAGGTCTCTTCCAACTCTAATAGTCTATGATTCTATGGTTCCCCACATTACCCCTTTCTGCTGCGTTGCTCTGCTTCAGAGGGCACCCAGGAAGAGCAGGGCTTTCTATGCTGACTTCCATTATCCATCCCCCCCATGTGTAATAGAACTGCACTAATTCTGCTCTGGGTTGTCTGTATCCATAAAAGAGTGGTCTGAGTTTGCCCCCAAGGGTCACATCATGAAGTCTTTACTTAGTCTTTACTCAGGCAAAATCCCATTTAAATCAATGGGAATTTGTATGAGAAAGGACTAACTTAAAATTAGACCTTGTCAAATAAAGGGGAAAAAAGATGAATGAATACTTTTACAAATTAAAGTGCAAATTGTGGTTTGGTCTTTATGATTCATGGGGTCATATTACTCATTATTTGTGATTCTCTGATTGACTGCCAAATTGGAAGGTTTATGCACCTCAAAATTCATGTTGGAAGTTCATGATCTGTGTTAATTTCCTTTTTTCAAAAAGTTTCAGTCGTCCAATCAGGAAACAGAAACAAAGCCATGTGTCTACAGCCACCTATCACACAAGACAAATATCAACCACCAAATAGTCAAGGCCAACAATTCACAGACAGTTCATAGGATAAAAATTATTCACTGAGGCCAAGATTTCCAAGAATGAAAACCTAACATTGGGCTCGTAAAGCCATATTTAGGCACTTGCCTGATTTTCAAAAGTGCTGAGCACCTAGCAGCCCCCACTGGCTTTTAAGAGAATCCAATTACCCTCCCACGCCATACTAGTAACAGATAGGAAGCAGTGATGGTGATGATATGTCGGAACTGAGAGGTGGGGGTTTGGGAGCGATAGATACACTTCACACTCATAAAGCTCTGTTGCTCATGCTTTGTGCTGATTAAGTGAATTTCACACTACAGAATCTAATCTACCTTAGGTCAGATTAGGAAGCCTCTCCGTAAAATTTTAGACTTAGTTAACATAACCCCATCAAACATGGTATTTTCCAAGTTGTGCATTTGTACAAACTGATATCTTAAGAAATCACAAAGAGAGCTCAAAACATGATTACTGTCTTCTGGGGGGAGGAGAAGAAAAATGTATACAGCATTAAGGGAAAGAAAAGCTGGCATTAAGAAGATGGGATTTAATAGGTTAAGAAGTCACAGAACTTTGACAAAGCATAACTTTACTAATACAAATAAGAACTCTGAGCTACATTTGAATTCACATCACACCACACCTGGTAAGAATTAGTCTAGCACAGCATCATCAATCATAGTGTGGCTGTCAGTTTTGACATCCTTTAAGTCTATGTTGTGCGCTTAATGACTACATTACAGAAAATGTAAACAGACACCAAACATACAGGTATGCCTTATTTTTTTTCCCTTAGCTAGAAATTTGTTTTTTAAAAAATTGACCAAACAATGTTTCTTACATCTAAAAGGAACAACTTACAAAAAATATTTTGAAATAACCAGAGAAAAGTTTCTAAAGAAAAGGAATAAAAGGAATAAAAATACAAAATTTGGGACCTTTAGATGCAAACTGGAAATTCTGTCTATATATAAAGAGAATGAGTGCAGAATACCATATTATCTGGAATTGTGTGTGTATGCATACATATACAGAAGAATATATAGTATAGTATTATGACAAAATGATCATGTTTTACTAATAAGGATTCAGGAGTCACTGGTGAGCCCATTACAAGCCCCATATCAACAATTCATAAGGGAAAAATGCTGAAGAAGAGCTTGAGTTCAAGACCTAATTGAAATGCTCCAAGTTCAAACCAAAATCTTCCAAATTACATTTTTATTATTAGCAGATTTCTTGAATTACACCACTTCCAAGAAGGCTCTCAGCTCTGCTTATTCACGTCTATAACTAGTACACAAGTATTACAAATGTAGGGCCCTGTAATGTTTCTCTTGAAATCAGTGGCTAAAACTCCCACTGACTTCTGTGACAGCAGGATTAGACCCATCAGAAAGTCATTCATGGATCTGCTTAATTTGAAATTTTAGCAAGTGCTTATTTTTTTGCTCAATAGAAGTTTGTTTGGAAGAAAAAAATGCATGCAAAAGAATGGGTCAAAATCCAGATGTAAGAATGAATAGCAAGGATAGATTGAGATAGGACAGGAGTTTTGAAAACTGAAAAGAAATGTTTCTCTTTGGTTTTGAAAAGTAATGCCACCTCCCTACTGAGATTGAATCATGTTTTTCTCTTGTGTGCATGTAATGTTTGTATAATTTTTAAAAGTATAAACCCCTATTTTTATTTTGAAAATTAGTTTGACTAAGTTTCCAAAGTAAAAGAAACAGCAATATGACAAGATTTCCTTAGGGTTTATTTATTTATTCATTTTCCTCACCTCCATGACCCTAAAGCACTCATAAATAGAAATCACCTTGCAAAATTAATATATTGCTTCATTCTTTCCATCTAACATACAATATTGTTCAGTTATCCTAGGTGAAACCTGTGTAATTAAAAGGTCAAAATAATAGTTTAATGTGTTTTAAAAACAGACAAATTAAAAGGTCTATTTACACTCAAATAAAAGTTGATGGAAATGTATACTATTGAAACTATTACCATACTTCGGAAAATCATCATGCATAAGAAAATATTTTCAAACTTGCTGTTAATAGGCACAGAATGCCCAAACCTGTTCCCATTGAAGTCAGAAACAGAATTAGATCCAGGAATATCTTCAAATATTTCAGTTTTCAGTTCAGATATTTGTCTTTAGAAGCAATGAGGGTTCAGAGCGTTTTAGTGAGGAGTAGTTCTTTTTGGAATTCTGATTTATTCTCTGCAGAACAAAGCAATCATAGACACACACATCCCCTAAATGTCCCTTATTGGGGAAGAGAGTTTTAATTACCAAAATATTTCTGCAAAAAAGAAATAAAAGCAAAGGAGTTCTAAACTTCTGTTATCACAGGCTAGAATATCCTATTTATTTAAGATATTTTTATAAACATATGTGTATGTGAGTATGTGGGTCTCTGATAAAATATTGTAATGTGAACTGTAATTTCTGTATAAAGCTGCTTTCATAAATCTTAGGACAGACCCTACAGTCCTTGCTCAAGCAAACTTTAACTGAAAATCAGTGAGAGTTTTATTTGGCTCTGTGCTGCAATACTATAGTTTTAGAGAGTGACAAAAATGTAAGTTATTTTTAAAAATGTAATCAACTGTGTTTTCAAATGGGCTTATTTTGAATGGCTCCTTGTTTTCAGTTCTGAGGATACAGCACTGCATTTTTTCCTTTCATCTGCACCCTCTCAAAAAGATCTCTGCAGGAAACATCCAAACATTCTGAAAGGTTATGTCTAGCTAACAGCTTGGCTCTAAAATAGTTCCATTTTTGGATTGCTTTACCTATAACAACCCGATTACATTGTGAAATGTACTTCCAGAGTTCCATTGTTTTTTATTTCTAATTCTAATAGCAAAAACTTGCCAGAACCCCTGAGAAGCAAACCTTCAAATTTTGATATAAATAACAGAATATATTATGTATTGGACATTGCAGGGAAACTTTACTTGAGGGGGAAAAAATACGAACATTTTGTTTTGTGATCTGTAAGCAAACTACTTTAACCACTGCACTGCTCTTTGAAAGGCTGCTGACAATTACTTCTTTTTAAACCAAAGTTTTAACCGTGTGTTTCTGAAACTAGACTATACTTCCTACAGTATTAATAAGGAGTTACACTGAATTTAATGAAAATGTACCATGTTCACATGTAATAAATAAGTATCTAATTAAAAGCACAGCAAAGCCAGAAGCACGGATATTGTTTTTATATTAATATCTATTGTATTACTCTAGCATTTAATGTGAGTCTCTTCAGCTGACTGATGCCCAAAGGGGAAACTAACAAATCGCTCAGCTGGTGGCTGACACCGGTCCTGAAGAAAGCTAGTAAGGAACACTTTGCAGTCTTTCAGAGGCTCTGCACCAGCTGTCACCCAGCTATGGGTGCTGAAAAGCTCCTGTCACTTCATCCAAAGGGATTTACTTGGTCAGAAGGAAAATTTAAATACAAAGCATGCAGCTAAGAAGCTAGTGAAAAGGATTATGAGTGCACAAGAGCACATGTGTATAAGACACTAATACATCTTTAGGAAATTTCAGATCCCCAAAGCCAGGATTACTGCCAGAGGCAGGGTGGTATACGTATGCAGGGACCTTTACCATTTGAGTTATTATCTCCTAACTATTCAACTTTATCGATCTTTCATGATGCCATTTTTTAAAACACTCCTCTCATCCTCAATAGAGAACTAAGAAAAGACATTCTTCTTCTATTATTCCTAAGAATCACCTGCATGCAAAATACTCTGTTGCTTTTTGTTACCCTCAGAGGTTTAATTTTTCTTACCATTATGCCATTGTACCAATAATGTCCTACCTAATTGTTTAATGATTAAGGCAAATGAAAGCACAGAGAGTTTCATGTTTACAAACCAAACTGCTGTATGCCTGATAGGAACAAACAGCAGAGGCTTATGACTGGAGCTTTCATCTAATAAGTAGAAGGATCCTGGCTCTGGCCTAGCCACCTTTACAAGCTGGCGCTCAATAAAAATGGTGTAGTGTACCTGCCAGCTGAGGAAAGGGCAATGATATGAGGGGGGAAGTGCCTTACTGCATAGAGACGATGGAGGGGAGGCAGGGGTTGATTTTGGGATCCAAACTTTTGGTTGATGTTGTTTAAAAGAAAGAAAGAAAGAAAGAAAAAAGAAAGAAAGAAAGAAAGAAAGACACTGAAACAGAAAAGCAAAGTCTTTAAAAACTTACTTTTTAGCCAGCCTGGCAGTGTAGTCAAATTCAACTCGAAGCGACACCATGCTTGTTGACCTGTGGCAAGTACTGTTAGTCTCTGTGAATAAAGTCTTTGATATGGCCTGCTGGAGGCAGGAGAATTGATGATAATGCCAAGTTGTTTAGAAGAAGAATGGGGAGAGACCACAGCATAGGTTGCAGACTACCACTGTTGGGCCCCAGAGGAGGGTCATGCAAGTTGGGACTGCAGTTGGCTTGGGCGTAGCCCTGACTTGGCCTCCAGCACAGTTAGCCAGTGTGACCAATCCATAAGAGACGAGGAGTCTAGTGGGCGCAGGACAAGGGAGCTTACCTGGAATCAGCAGAGAGAAGGAGAGGGGTGAGAACACAAAAATGAAATAGAAAAGGTTTAATGTAACACGATTAATCATACACTTTGGAAAAAATTCCCCATGAAGAGGCTTAAAGAACATCATTATGTGTAGTTCAAAGCATGAGATTTAACAAAATAACAGCTCAAACCAGCTGCCTTTAGAGGTCACTAGAACATCACCGCAGTATTTACACATTTTCCATGAAGGATTAGAAGTTAGACTAAAGCCCCATATACACTATATACAGTTCTAGTGGATGCTGCAGACTATTATCTAAATTTCTTCACATAGACTATCATGTATCTGCCCCAGCAAAGCTGATTAGTGAAGCAGCTTGACTCTGACATATCCTTTATGCCAGCCACAAGCTGCCTTGCACAGCCACCTTATTCACTGCGGAGACAGGCCTGAAGCAAGATTGTAACACAACAAATGCAAATGAGATGAGCCTTACACCACTTAAACCGAGAAGGCTGTAATATGTAACAGCTTAATGTGCCCACAGAAGTGATTGATGCCCTTTCCATATCTCTAAAGAGCTTCAGTTTTGATGCATTCATTTTAACTAATATTTCTTTTTACTCTTCTTTCTGGCTATATTTCTTTTATTCTTCTTTCCTCATATCCTAGACTTGGGGGAAGAAGGAAGAAAAAAAAATACCAACCTCTGCCCCCATACAATTGCTCCTAATTGATTATTTCTTTCAAGAACCCGAATTGATGCAAATTAAAATTTGGAAGGATTCTAAATCAGTTCAGACTAGCACTTTTCAAATACTCCCTACAGAAGTTTGCCCCATCCTAAAGCGGTGATTATTAATACTAAATGGAATTGCCTCCTAAAGAAAATGCACTAGCTAAGAACTGCCAAATTATTTGTCACAGTGCAACACCACAGTGCAGTTCAACAGCAATGATTTCAAGTAGTTTGTAATGCTGTCACACCACACTCCCACTACCAATTTGGATAACTAGCAGTTAGTCCAAAAATTTGGGGAAAATTTGAGGCAAATGGAGTATTCTGCAAAAACATAACCAAATGCTGCCCAAGCCCGACTGCCTATACATTTCCAATCAGTATTCATTTCCTCTCCTTAAAATAAACAGAAAACAGATTTATCTTTTTCCGCTAAAATCAGTCTTTCACTTATCTGTCAGTTGCCTTTTTCCCCAAAATTAGTATTCTAAATTCATTTATCTGTGTAACAAATTATTATTTTTATATATATATTCACATGCCTTGGCATGGGCTTCTCACTCAATACTCGTGTGCGATGCCACAGACTTAATGTTGTATTGCTTAGCAGCAATAATTTTTTAAACTTTGTTAATGAATTGAGATGAATGAAAAATGCCTTATTAATTATTGCTTGCCTAGTAGGTTAAGCTTTGGCTCTTCACCTCACTGGCCCAGAGAACCTTGTTTGCCTTTGGCCATGTTGGAGGGGCTCATTAAAACATCTCTTGGGAGCAGCCAAAAATTGTTAGTGAAAAGCAATGGTCAGTGCTTCAGCTAGAACCCAACAGGGAAAGGAATCCCTCATCACCGAGAACTAACAAGGCTGTCTGCATTACACCTGTAACCAAACTGCTCTGAAAATGCCAGGAGACCACTGAGCTGTCTTTGTGATTGGTGAAGTTATCCGAAAATGCTGAATCCAATCCATAATTGATGTGCACATACAATTACAAACCTCCAGATATCCTTAAAATGTTGCAGTTGCAAGCCTTAAGGAGTGGTAAATCTTAACATGCATGGCATAATATAAGGTGTTTGACATAAAAAGAGAGAACCTGCTTTGCTCTCATGCACTGTCAGTTAAATTTTAATTGAATTTACGGCATTTGTTAACAGATGTAATTATAGAAATCTCATTGAAAAACAATGATATATGGACGGGGTTGGGTATCTTTTAGACATTTTGTGAATTAATGTGTATGATTAAATAGAGAAGATACCTATGCCATTGCTTTGCCCAAGATGAGTAAAATTTAGCATTACATATAATTTGACCTGGGATATTTAACCACATGTGTCCTAGGCTTTCAGTCAGTGCAAGGTGGGTAATTTGTCTCTCTCTAAGCTTGCTATTGCATTAAATTGCTTATAACAAACATCTGTGTAACATTAGCAGTGATTGGCTGCAAATATTTCTGCCTCCGTCTGAGGAAAGATGGGCCAAATTAGAAGAACAGTTAATCTATCTACCTAAAGTAAATTTTATCACAATAGTATATTTACCATAATTAAACTTATTTTGTCTCAAGTCTGAAATTTTCTTTTAGTTTTTATATTTGTCTCCTTCTTGCTCAGCAAATACTTATGAAAATAACTTGACATGCTGCAATATATGCTGCCATAGAGGTAGAATACATGCATGACAATAATCAAATACTTCTGCCAAAGGCAGCTCAGAATGGAAATATCAGAAAGGTAAATTTCTTGTTTTGAACAGGAAGCATTCTGACACTGGATCAAAACTGGATCTCCCTGCATGAGCAGACCCCCGAAGTCAGGATTTGGTCCTTCAACGGAACATGCTTGATGTCTATGAGGGCAGGAGTGAGCTCCATGGTATGAATGAAAATATTGGTGAAAATTATACAGTGAAAATACCACATAAGCAATCTGTTCTGCAATACTTTATGTGGCTATATTGCTCATTCTGCACTCCAAATAGTTCATTAAAACAATGAAAAGAACAGGCTAGAACTACAGAAGATGCTGTGGTGTTTGCTGTGAACATTTAAAGTGACCATTAGGGGTATAGAGCAAGGAGGTAAGAGTCTACGTGTAAACAGGAAAGAAAGTCAGTCTTGCATTCACCTCAACCATGGTGGGCTGAGTCTCTGTGATTTCTACAGAAACCAACGGAAAAGACCAGCTAGAGCAGGGATCTCAAACACATGGCCCGCCAGGCTCCCCGCATCCCCCGAGTTATTTCCTGCGGCCGCCAAGCTCTCCTCACCTGTTACCCCTCCAGCGCACTGCATCCCCGCTCCTCTGCCTACCTCCAGGCACTTCCTGCTGACAAACAGCTGTTTGGCAGTGCTTAGCACTTTCCAGGAGGGAGTGGAGAGCTGTGCACTCTGGGGAGGAGGCAGAGAAAAGGCAGGGCAGGGGTGGGGATTTGGGGAAGGGATTGGAATAGGGGCAGGGAGTGGGCGGAGTTGGGGTGGGGACTTTGAGGAAGGGGTTGGAATGGGAGTGGGGAAGAGGTGGGGCAGGGGCATGGTCTCATGGAAGGGGTGGCGTGGGGGAGGGCCAGGGGGTGTCAGTGATGCGGCCCTCCAGCCAATGAACTAACCCTCATGTGGCCCTCATGGTCATTTGAGTTTGAGATCCCTGAGCTAGAGTATCTTGCCCATCTTCTCTAGCTGACTTGCCCTTTCTAACTTTTTTACCATCCCACCAAAAATCTTGCAGACAAAATGTCATTTTACTCTTGCTATTTCAATAAGGCTTCATTTAGTATCTTCTTTTAATAGTGCCTGGTTAAGCTATAAAATGAATAGGTGGAAAAAAGAAGGAATCAAATGATTCATGAGGAGTCATGTAAGAATGTTAACTTGCCCATTGATATTAATTGGAATAAATGCTTTGTTTTTTTTAATTTATTTTTATTCAGAATTTATTTTTTTTAAAGGCAGTTTCCAGCAGTAGAAAACAAATCTTGTGTGTGGTATTTAAGCAGGTAGTTGATAGTGATGTAATTTTTCTAATCATTGTCACCCTGGAGTTTCATCCTATTATTCTCCTCAATTAGTAGGCATAATGAGGAAACGGTAATGTATCATCATGTTTGTGGCTAGGCATTTGTGTTTTAAATTAGAATGCTCCTAGGTTCTAAGCATATGGACATGGCCCGTGTCATTTCTGCTAGCAATTTGCGGTCATCATCAAAGCATTGGAGTTACATTAGTCATGAATTTGGCCCACTGATTTCAGTGCTTGCACCGGTATAAATGATAGGTGGACAAAAGTGGCTTTCACCCACCTTTGCAGTCTTGATTTCCATGGGCTGGTTTGTCACTCAGCATAGTTTAGAGCTCTAAGTTCCACTGCCTGACAGTAGTCTTATATATTTTTAAGGTGGCTGGGACTGCCAAATCACTGATGGTCAGGTACAGATGAAGTAGAACTGGCTATGCTGGCTCTGAGCCACTTGAAGAGCCCCCACTCCAGGGTAATTGTCAGATATCCCATTAGGACAGTTTTCTAGCCCCTTTGTGCTGCTGGAGCAAGATCTGTTTGTAAGTTACATCCATTTTGCACACCCACTAAATGCTAAAATGGTACAAATGATATTAATTTGTCATGTACACTTTTACTCACGTTATGGCCAGCTTAAACAAGCGTTTACATCACTGCCAACTTTGGCCCAAAGACTTCCATGGGAGTTGTACCCACTTTCTGCAAGTTGTATTTTGCCTGTATTTGACACTTTTACCTTTTATTTATTCCCAGAAGGTATATAATGCTTGGAACCAAATAGCAATACTTGCATACAATAAGCCTGTTCTTTAACCAAAAGCGAGACTAGCAATATGAGTGTCAGTGACTTTATGCATGACTTTAAGCACAAATATCAATAATTAACAAAGTAGCAATAATTAAACTTCTGTAGCTAGGTTTGGTGACAATTGACAGATGTAAATATATGTTTCACTGTATGTGTATGTATATAATATATGTATGTATTCCCATACCTGTGTATGGACAGGTGTATACCCCTCATGTATCTATACACATTCACACTGCAGTTTAAGATCAAAATAAAACCCAGAACTGATCATTTAAGCTGATAGCAAATGATGCTTACAGTCTGTGGTCCCGGTTCTGAATACAAGCAGGTGAGGAGTGGTGCTAAGTGCTTTTGATGTTGCCAGCTCCCATTTGCCACCCAACTTTTTTCTCCTCCAAAACCTCTTAACAAACTTCAAAGGCCTTCTTGCTTCTTGCCTTAATCCAGTGCACTGAGACCTCTAGTTCAAAGAACTTTCCTTAAACCCTCTTCTTAAACTGCAACCAAAACTTTTTCTTTCCTTTCCACAAAGTAGCAATTACAGCTCTGTTGCGTGGTGATTGGGCTTGGGCCGATCAGCTCCTGCTATTAATTAATCTCACAAAGAGGGCTCATTTCCTGGCATTCAAATTGACAAGAGACTGGAGAACAGAAAGCCCTTTCAAAGCAATTCCAGTTAACTAAGGGAAGAGGTATCAGAAGAAAGAGCCCCACAGTATTTGAAATAGAGGGCACATTTGATACTGCCTACACTTGCTGCTGATTGAATGATTTTGTTAAGGAGAGCTCTTTACTAATCTTTTACCTGAAAAAGCTTAACCAAAAGTAAATGCAGCACAAATGTTGCTAAATTGTGATAGAGAAGCTTCACAGGCCAGCCTTTCGATTTCACTTTCCCGAGGCATCTTTTTGAGTATTATACTTACTTTAAACTGAAAGTGTTAGCTTTACTTACACTGAAAAGCTCTTAGAAGAAGAGGAGATGAAGAGAGGCAAGAAAGAAGAATAGCAGACAAGAGATTAAAGCTTTTTATTCAGTATCTCTTTCGTATTCAAATTGTGTTAAGGGCTCTGTGAAAGTTAGAAGCAAGCTTGTTCAGGAGGGCTTCTAAAGTGTGTACATGGATTTCATGGGAATAGAAAAGAAGCCATGGACTGGGTAATGAAAGAAAGATAAGATGTCCTATATAAAACAACTCAAGAGTGGTTCAATTACTTCAGCAAACCATCAAGGCAAGCTTTGAAGATTTGAGAAAACACTGTTAAAACTTAACAAAAACCTCATGTTGCAGGTTTTGTACCAATAAATGTTTGTATACTGTGTGAATTACTTAAGCTATATTCCCTGCATGAACGTTGCTTGTGTCCTTGGTTTTTTTGGAAGAGATACATTTGCCATGCCATACTGTTAAGAAAAATAAAGTATTCATGTTTGATCTCTTATTTTTCTGACAGAGAGTGATGCCATCAAAAAAAAATTGCATCATTGTTTAAAAAAATAAGCTTGGGAATTAGATTACCATGAATGCCTGACAGTTTCTTGCGTATTTCTGTTAGTAGTTAAAGTAGTCTTGACAAAGGCCTAAGTCATATAAGAAATAATTAATCAGATTCATCTAGTGAAAGATCCGAACTGAGGGATGTGCCAGCTATAAAAATAAAATGCTGCTGTTTAGAAAATACCTATTTTTAATTGCAGCTATCTCTCTCTGCCAATTCTCTATGCTGGAGACTTGACAAGTAACATCAAATATGGTCCAAGAACAAAGCTAACCAACCATGGCCTGCAGCATCCTTCAACCAAAAGTCACCTTTACTCAGGCTTTGCCATCTAATTTGCTGTGTTTCTGTATGGTGCTCTTCAAGCAGAAGTCCTACAACTCTAAATATAAAGCTTTCCTGTTTTCTGCTCTGAGAGATTACAATGGCAATGCTAGAAGGATTTAACAACTTTGACAATCTTAAGCCACCCTGGAGTTGTGAGATTTCAAGATGCAGCACCCTATCCCTTCCCCCTTAGTTTTATATATATATACACTGACTGATAGTTCTGTAAGACTCCTTAATTTAAATGCACTTACATCCATTTATGTGCAAATATCCTCAAACGATTAAGACAAAATTAACTTTACAAGGGTTTTTTTAATGGAAAGGTCAAACAGATGGCAAACTTAGATTCCAATTCAAGTGAAAGACAGCAATATCTTGTTTAATTCCCAGGACAATAAATAACTCTTAAGAAAAGCTTACAAAAGTGTGCCATGAACAAAACTCATTTCATGAAGTTATTGAAAAGAAAGAAGCTAAACTTAATACAAAAAATAAAAAACAAACCCCTGCACTCCTGCCCCTAATCTCCAGGAAAGATTGATAAAGACTTCCAGAACAATGCTAACATTCTAAGATGAGTAACCAAGATTTTCCACAGGGCTGTCTAAAATTTCATAGTCTACTAAAACCTCAGCTCATCAACTTGAGATGTCAAAGAACCATTAAGAATCAGACTTCTAAGGTTGCTCATCTTCTTTACTATTGAGTAGTTCTATTGGCTTGACAGAGAAACCTCATGTGAGTAAAGTAAGCCTGATTCACCCTCTAATGTTGACACCTGTTAACACCAGGTGAACTGAACAGCTTTGACACTCAAACCCTCACTGGTTCATTCTTGAAAATACTTTGGCACAAAAGGACAAGAACAAATTGTAGATAATAGATTTCTGTGCTTAAAAAGCTATATCCAAATCATATAAATGAAGGAAGAAAGATATCCTATTACAGGAATTGTCAAACTCAGCCTTCAGAGGGGGCCAAATTCTATTTTTAATTATGATTTATGAACCAATTTATGCACTTAGGACTAACACCCAACTTAATACAGAGGAACTCCCATTGAGGGCAATAAGAGGTTTGTACAGAAATCAGGTAGAATAATGCCTTTATGTAATAGTAACTAAACACTCCATTATCATTATTCTATGCTCAGTACCCTCTCGTCATATTCAGCACCATTCAGTGGGAAAATACACTTCCCAGTTGTTATTTCTGCTTTGTTACTATTCCTTCCCCATTCTACTTTCTGTTTCTCTCCTTCTTTCTTGTTTGTGTGTCTCCATTTTTTCCTCTGCATCTTCTTCTGCAATTCTAATCGAAATGAACCAGTTCTTTTTCAGTAGTGGAATTGTCTTTCTACTCCTTTGTGTGATGCTAAGCATCCTTGTATTCACTCCCGACACACTACAGTCGAAATATTTGTATAAAATATACCTTGTGAAGTATCAGTTGAAAACTATTAACTCACTGATCATTAATATTCTTGTGTAATGCATGTATATAATGGGTATTAAGAGTTATGGATATAGTCTAGAATTATGACTAAAGTGTGTATAAACCAACTATGCCAGGGGAGTTGGTAAACAGGTCTCCACTAGGCAAAGGAATGTGTTTTCCCCACCTGGGAGTTACTTCCAAAGTATTTTGCAGGAAAATGAAATTGTATTTGCATACTCCATAAATAGACCCATCAAGATAACAACGGGTGTAGGCAAACCTCACACCAACAAGAACACATGGCATCTACACCCAGCAGGAGAGTGAAGCTTGGTCTGGGTTTTGCTTTTCAAAGAATACGCTGCAAAAGGTTTACTGGTCTATAAAGATAGGGGAGCGGAACCTCAGGTGATAAGCAATTGAATCAAATGATGATATACAATATTACTGTTTTACAGAGCGAGGTCTCGTCTGAAAGCTAATGACACATGGGTGATTAATATCATTGGGATATGTGTGTATTAACATTATATAAGGAATTATGGATACTCATTGGTATTAGGCTATACAACTTGCCCAGACAGGAAGGAATGTTACAGCTATCTACTCGTCTCCTATGTAAACTAATCATGGTATAACCAGAAACAATGGAAGCTCCATTTACATAGAAATCAGCAAGGGGATGGGAAGCCCATTGGAAGGGGAAAGCATCATGAGGTCATTCTGCCTCTTGAAACAAAGTCATGCTTGTAGGCTATGAACTTTGAAAAATATGAACAAAGACAGAAGCTATCTTTGGCATCCATCACTAGACAGACAAAAGGGAACAGAGCTCTTCTTGCAAGCTGAGAAAGATAGCTCCTTCAACCAAGGCAGGGGGAGGGGGATTTGAAGTCTCTGGAACTGAATGTAGGTGAAAAAGCTGGTTAGGCAAAGATCTTTCACCTAGAAAGACAAGTAAAGCAGCACCTTGTACTTTTGTGGAAGGTCCTGACTAAGGGAAAATCAGCCATGGCTAGGGAGAAGAATGACTGGTGAGAGAAACCATCTTGAACAAAGCCTGTACCTTGCTGGATTAAGTTTTACACCCTTAGAAGCGTGTTTTCTTTTTCTTTGCTTGTAACGCTTTCTAACTTTATTCCTTTTACTTGGCATTACTCAAGCTAAATGCTATTGTTAATAAATTTGTTTTAGTTTTTACTATGAACCACCTCAGCATGGTGGTTAAATGAAAAGGTGTATTTACTCCAGTTAAATTAATAAGCTGTGAGGTGATTTTGTCTCTTCACAGGAGCAACAAACCTTATTGTTTCTCTGAGATGTACAGGAGAGGATACATCAAAGCACCCAGTGTGGTGGAAATTGGGAGTGGACCTGTATTGGGGTGATCTTGCTGGTTGTAACCAAAGCTAGTGGAAGCCAGAGTGGGGCAGTGGGTTGTTGACAGGCTGCTGGGGTCAAAGCTGCTAAACCAGGGCTCTCTAGCACACAGTCACTCAAGAAGTGACCCCCATGCTTGTAGGCTGGGTTTGAGCAGCCCAGGTTGGCAGCAACAGCAGCAAAGCATTGTGAGACACCCAGGATTACAGGGCAAGTGGTGACACAACCTCTCACTGATCTGGATCTAAATTGTGGAGTCCCTCAAGTTCTTGGATTTCAGATACACTATGTGCCAGCTAATCTTTGCCAGGTTGGACTAGAACAGAGATTTTATCACCTCTTTTCAGTAAAACAAAGTTAGACTCAACAACGAAACCTCCAACAAACTTGGGAAAGTTGAAGACTTCCCAAATAAATATATACCAATTGATTTGAACGTCATGATAGTATCTGTCACACTCCCTACCTCTGCCACATTCACTGAAAGAATGAGCTAACCTTTCATTTCTTTTACAAAGGCACCTGCCTACCTTTGACCTCTATTGCTTCCCTTATTCTTCTCTTACTTCTCCTTCACATCCTACTCCCTCCCTTCATGACTGCTTGTCATTCCCATGCTATATCTGTCTAATTTAGACTGTATGCTCCTTGAAGCAGGGATCTCCTCACTTTGTGGGGCTAATCCAGTGTCTCCCATTAATCTGGACTCTGATTAACACCTTGAATGCAATATTTATGCACGGCTATGATGCTATGTAAATACTACATATAATTAACAGTTTGCATGTGCAGACTTGTTTAGGAAATACAGTAATGCAAAAACCCTCCTAAAGGATGTTTTCCAAATCCCACTGAAGTCTTTTTTTTCCACGGACATCAGTAGGAGTTGGATTAGATCTCAACCATAAATGGAGACAGCTTTTATAAAGTTTGAAAACCTATACAAAAGAAATTTCATGGATACTCTTGCTTCAGAAGAGTAGCAAAGATAGTTTCACAGGAACTAAACAAAAGGGCTTTGATTAATAGACCATCAAAGGAAATGTCTCCTCTATTCCTTAAAAGAGCAGTTTCCTTCACTATCAGCTTGATGAAATTGTACAAGGGTACTATTTAACCAGTTGCCATGGTTTTGAACTGGATGTACAGACAAATAGCATTATTAAGACACTATAAAGTTTGCCTTTACATCTGGAGAGCACATCAAATCCTCCAGAGATACAGTCTTGTTTATGGTCAGTGAAATTTTTGCAGGAGAGAGGGAAAAGGGTGTATCATAGTATTCAGGTTCATTAGAATAAGCATCAGCCTGGAAGAGCCCTAATTTCTTCGAGACTGCAAAATAGATTCAATTAAAACCTAAGCCCTTTTTCAATTGTGGCACTAGGATAATAGATTCTATGGCAAGTATCTTGGAGACGGTGGAAACGGCTGCTCGCTTTTTTATGCATAGTTCACTGATTAACATCTGCCTGATTGAACCCTTATAAACTTGGAATGGACTCAAATTTATTGAGTAGACTTGTTGAAAGGTCTCTGAAACGTATGTATATGAGTCTCCTGGTATGAAAGAAACTGGGACTACTTCACATTCCACTTCTGCTACCTGAGATCTATGAAGGATGACATTAAAAGCCATTCAGAGTAATGCAGTCAAACATATCAATAACCAAAGTTCTGTACTGTGAGCTGCTTAAAACCCTGAAGAAAGTGCTGAACACCCTTAACTTTGATTCAAGATGAGTGATCTCAGCACCTCTCAAGAGACACCTTGCAGCACTGGGGCACAAGAGCAAGCCTTCAATGATCACAGGCTATGAACAGATAAGATATTTATTTATTTTATTAATTATTAAGGACATCAATGATCAAATATTTAATTTGGATGTTGTGAGTTTGTTCCCTGATATGAAAAAATTGTACAATAGATGATGGCATATCTGTATAAAATTTCCAAAAAGAGTAAGGAAAACACTGAGAAATTAGTTTTACAACAATGTATGCCAAGTTCTTCTATTAAAGGTTGCTACCAAGGATCATACTCTACCACCATCCTGAAAACTGGTTCACTAACATCATAAAAAGAGACTCTGATATCCTTAATGAGATTGAGTAGTACCTTACTCATTGATTTCAGCAGGATTAATCACAAATGAAGATGCCATTCCACATAAGCATGAGTAGTCTAGCCAATGCATTCTGTAGAAACATCAGATGCTGCAAAAAATTGTATCATTGTACCATTATATCAAAACATGTATTGAACATTTCTGCCTTATATTTTGCTGAACAAATTCCTGGTTGTAGATCTGCATACAAATGAAGTATTATAAAAATCTCCAGAACGCTGAATATTGTCTAAACTACTATTCCCATTTTGCTGTATGTCTTGTCTGTGCTTTTGTTCTGCAGTATACAGGTTGATTGGTGTAACTGAGATGTGGTACGCTATAGAGTAGAATACAGGGGACAAGAAAGGATCTGTTATATTTCTCAATGAAAACAAAATCTGAATTGAAAACATATATTCTGCATGATGCAATCCATATTGTATTTTTCAATTGTACAAACTTAGTGTGACCCCAACAATCCACCATGAAGACCATAAGGCATTAACACTAAAGTTGTGCAGGATTTACATTGTACCACAACCAGGTGATTCCAATGATACACTAGAGTAGAAACTGCAGTGCATCTAGTCCAGGCAAGGAGAACAGTTCAACACCCAAACTACAGCTCCTCTGAGGCACTGCAGCAGCTTAGACAAATGTAGTTTTAAAGTTAAACTGAGGCGAAACAAAGTATTTGGTTCAGTTGAACAAACAGGAATATTTTGATTTGAGTCAAACCATCCCAGAATGAACTATGTAATTTCAGTTTTCCATTGTATAAACAATGTTTCTGTAGAAAAAAAAATCAATGGAAAATTCTCAACTGGTTCCAATTATAAAACAATGCTAGTACCTTTATTTAAGCACATCCTGGCCCCTGAAGTCAGTCCACTGGGAACCCTCCTATTCATTTTCCTCTCCCTATCATGTTTTTGATTAAAATGTATTTTTTTAGTAATACAGATAAATACAATCAGCTTTAACAAAAGCCAGTGCAGGAACCCTATGCTGGTTTGCTGCAGCAGCAGCTCACTTAGACCTACTACATGCTACAAAAGTAACCCTGTGGTATCACAGTTATGAAATTGTTGTGGCCTATTCATATTTTACCTTACCTGGGTGCACAGATATAAACATGTGATTTTCATGTTAAGAAACTGTTTCAACCTTGGGTAGTAATTACACTAGAACATGGCTTCCTACCATATGGTTTTTTTTTTTTTCTGCCAACACAGGCAAAGAAAAATCAAGCTATTGAACTGCTTGGGGCAAAATAGGTTTAATGAGGTTTTTTTGTAGGATAAGTGGTTCCTAAAATATTATTTTGAAACTGACTGGGGTAAAGGGTGCAGAGATGACAGCCAAGGAGAGGTTGGGTGGAGTGAGGGAGGACAGTGTGTGCAGGGGAGGGGAAAGAGACAGGGACAGGTTGGCTAGCAAAGAGGCTAAAACTAGAGAAAGAGGGAGTTTGTCTAGGGGCAGCAGGGATATCGGGTGTGGGGATTTCTGCTCTGGAGGGCCTCACTGAGTAGCAGGATAGAAGGGGGGAAAAGGGAGGGAGATAGCAACAGGCAGGGACATGCTGTTCTAGAGGTGGAGATGGGACATGGGACACAACATGGTTAAGATGGGGAAGGAATGGAGAGTGGGGAAAATACAGGGACTGATTGGCTGGAGGGAGCAATATAGGCAGAAAAAGTTGGCCGACTGGGGAAGAGCACACAGGGAGGGACAGAAGGACTTGGGCAACAAGGGGAGTGGGGAGAGAGACATACAGAGACCTGTAAACTCAGAAACAAAGCAACGCAACTAGCAAACTGAGTGTAAGAGACACTTCCTCAGCTTTGGAACCAGCTTGCATTTGTATGATTTTTTTATATTATAGCCCAGTGTATTAACACTAGATCACCACTACAAACCAGTAGAAGCATGAGTTTGAGGGCCATTGAACATTGTGAGGTTTTTGCCAGTGTTTCACAATTACAGAAACACCTGTGCTGAATAAATGTGTGCTGGCCTACTGTGAAAATGCTTCGTGTTCAATGGCCCTTAAAATTTCTCATTTCTCACCTGGGGTGGGGTGGTCTAGATTGTTGTACACTGAAGTTTCATGTGAAAGCAGAGGGTCAGAGGCACTCTGTCAAGGCCTCTGTGAAGGCTTCTGTTTCACTCATCTTGTGAAGATACATCTCCTTACACAGCAGTGCACCACATCTTTGTCCCTGCACTCATACCTGAAAAGTTTAGAAAGGGTAACATTGTTTTTTATAGCCCCTATTTATTAAAATAATTATAACAGAACGTAGAAAGCAGGTAGACAGTGGTGAAGAAAATGCAAAAATGCAAGGCAGTGTCTTCCTTTCCAGGTATACATCACAATATGCATCTCTGATAAATACTTAGGTTATGGTTTGCTGTTTTAGAGCTATTAAATAAGGCAACAGAGATATTAAATTAGGCGAATATTAACAAATACCTAAAAGACCACACAAGGGAAAGTTCACAAATGCATAACAAACAGAGTGGGCGTACCTGACATTTGGTGGGATGTTTCTTATAATTGGAGTATAAACACTGATGGATACAATCTGTGAAGAAAAGTTAGAAACAGGTGGAGGGGTGGTCCCTATATTAGAATTATTTACTAGACCACTGAAATAGAATTTGCCAATGC
Organism: Gopherus flavomarginatus; assembly: GCF_025201925.1. Lineage (NCBI taxonomy): Eukaryota > Metazoa > Chordata > Testudines > Testudinidae > Gopherus > Gopherus flavomarginatus. The sequence continues at coordinate 253,273,723 of NC_066617.1, forward strand.
AGAACATAGGTGTGAAGTTTTTTGGGTAAGAATATGTTTTCACTTTATCCAATGAAGAGAAAACTATTTTTGCAATTGCTACAGACTTTCACGACTGGAAGAGAGTGAAAACAAACATGAAGCAACAATCAAGGATGTATGCCCATGGGAATGGGATGGGTGGAGGGTTTATCTCATGAAATATGTGTTGGGTAACTAATAAATCTAAACATGGATCACCATAGGTGGAGGACAACTCTGTGAACCAGACTCCAGAGACTCAATGGTGCATGTAACAATGTAATTTTAACACACACAGGCCCCAGCCTTTTCATTGCACCTTTTAATGTCTTGGACTCAGCTGTTTGCAAGAACAGCTGCCATTTTGTAAGGCAGTGTTGATGTAGCAAGTTGAGAGGAGATACAAACCATGCTGTCTGGTTGAGTCTTAACTTTCATGTTTTCTTCTTTTGCTGGTTCTCCTCATCTAAAATAATCTATTTTTCTCCATTAGGGAAAGATGATCAAATAAGAATATCAAAATAAGGAAGATTGGTGCTAGAGACTATGATGTTTTAATTAATCAACATACAACTGGTTAATCAAGTACAGCATTAAAAGTGTATGACATTTCTGGAAAGTCAATTTTGGAGAATTAAGACTTTTATGGCCACATCGTCTCCTATGTGGCAAAAATCTACACAAGGAATGGGAACCTCTGTGGCTTTATCTTTCAGTTACATTAACGCCTTTACACTGATCTGGCAGTACAGGAGTCTGAACATGGTGAACATGTTACATACACCCATTTTAAAATCTTTTTACACTGCAAAATTTTTGTAAAGGGGCTTTAGTGTAATTAAGAATCAGGCCCTCTGAGTTTCCATCATGCGTTTCATGCAGAGTGGGTCCCTCCCTTCCCATGAAAGAAGCAGCAGAAGAGATGAGGAGATGTCCTAAGAATGTGGCAAGGTCTCACAGATCTTGAGATGCCTGTGAAAGGAAGGGACTTTTGTGCAAAGACTCAATATCTCTGCACTAATCTCCAAGCCTCACCCCATGGACACATTACTCCCTGAAGGTTGGGTCAGCACTACCTTCCAGGGAGAAATTATTGTGCATGTGACTGAGGAGACTGATGGAAAAAGTAAATACCCCTCAACCCTTGGTATGGTCCTCACAGGGTGAAAACCTGACCCCGTTGAAGCAAATGGCAAAATTCCCATTGACTTTGATCTAAATAGAGATGAGAAGTTGAAATTTCTTAACTTTTCACAAAACGACATACTCCAAAAGAACTCAATATGGAAATATCAAAACATTTTGTTTTGACATTTTCAATCGAAACAAAGATTTCTGACTTTCCCAAAATTGAAAAGTTTTTTTGTTTGTTTGTTTGTTTTTGTTTTTTGTTTGTTTTTTGCTGAAATGACATGAATTGTTTCCTTTTGAATTAGTTCAACATTAAACTGCATTCCCTAACTCCAATCAGGTCTAATAATAACTCTTCACAAATATTTAAAGAATAAACTCAATACTGACAAAGGGCAAAAATTGTTCAGGGTCGCAAAGAGAGTTATCACTAGAAGTACTGATTTGTAGCTGAGCACAAGAAAATCTGGGCTGGATATTAAAAAACTTTCTAATGGCGTGCTCTATGAGACTACCTTAGAGATGAAATGGCAGAAAGCTCATGGAATGAGTAATTTAAAACCAGATTGGACATAACTCTTAAAACTGTATTGCAAGGAACAATGCTGCATTGTCAGTGATTTAAATGATCTGTTCCTTTTGTAGTGTCTTTGATCACCTGTATATAAACAAGTAAAATTAGTGTGCACTGTAGTAAAGGATACATGGACTGGGAACCTTCTTGAAGGCAAACCATTTTTCGATTATATTTTCCTGTGGCCCACCACTATGACATAGTCCATTTTAATAGAGTGTTAGGGTATTTAATGTGCAATAATATCTAAAATATGGTGGTCATGTCTAGCCCCTCATGTCAAGGATGTAATTGATGAAAAAATAGATTAAATAACTTTTTAATTACCACTCATTTTCAGTGGAATAATGTACCTAACATAGGAACCTCAAAGTTCAATTTTTGAATATAAATGTAGTTGAATAACTTTCATAACTTTAAAAACTAAAGTGTTTTTGATTATAAAGTCATTGTAATATGTTTTCCTCAAAATTCTATTTACCCATCAAACAAAACTTTATTGATTAAATATAAAAGAGTAAAGAGAAATATATTGGTATGAAATACACACATTTCTAAGTTAGAGCAAAATATATCCTACACAGGAACAGTTACAAAATAGATAAATCAACTTAAAACTCCTATAAGCAATAATTTACATACATTTTATTACTATAGACACAGTTCTTGGGATTAAAATTTTACAGTATCGTAATACCCTTACCGGCTCACCTTAAAGTATTAGTGACGTATGAACACTATTAATAATGTATATTGTAAAGTAGTTATTTCCTGAAAGATGTGGCTTTGAACCATAAGTATTGTATTAACCAGGAATTATTCTAAGCAATTGTACAATTTTTACTCTCTTTCCCTGAACAAACAAAAACACACACACACAAACACACACGTGTCTATTCTCTCCCCACAAAAATCAGTGTTGTTCAACATATAAAATATGGAAATTGTAGCATGATTTATTCCAATCTTGCCACATTTGTAATAAAACAGAATAATCCAGGGAAATATATCTGGTGCTCCTCTGTCATATGACTATCCCAAATATGTGTTTATTGATTATGCCAAAATAGTTATTTTTATATTCATTACTTTAATTTGGATCAACTATTGTAGTGGATATTTTTAAAGTACACCTTTTAAATTTGTGTCATTTCAGAAGAATGCTTTTTAATATTGTTAATATCAGTTAAGTTTACTATCATTGAAACATCACACGGTATTGCAACCTTAATAAAAGAGATTTAATTAAGTTGTCAGGCTTTATCAATTGCTGCGTAAATAGAGAAGCTGGGTTTCAGTAGGGTTATGTTTTTCTCATTCTGCTTTTGCAGTTTCTGGCTCGCTGAATCACATTCATTTCTATGGAACCATCACTGATTTGTCACCTATAGAACTCACAAGATGTTCTGTCCCTCCATATAACACACATGCACAAACAGACCTTTTTAGCTCTTCATGAGTTCAGTTTGACAAAGATACTTACAGCAAAAGTGTCTTTTGCAAACAATTACTATAAAACTACAGTTGCCACCAACATGATGTGATTTTGGGGTATTTATCTAGGTGTTTGTTCATCTAATGAGTCATTTTGTATCCTGGGGAGAGGTAAGAGACATTTAAAGTTATGTACGTGAAGATATTTTGGGACCACTCTGTGTGGAGTGCAGAAAGATGGTGATATGTAGATTCAAAGAAGAGAAAATTCTGAGTAGTGAAGCAACTCATAATGTATGGGAACAGATACTTTAGTAATTTTTAAAGATGGCTAAATATGCAATACCAATCCTTAGCTTTATAGGGACTTTCCTTTGGATTAGCATGTGACCATATAACGTCACACATCCGTAGGAAAAATGATCATGGCTAGATGGTTATAGGCCCTTAAGTGAGTGCACAGGATGGGGATAAAAGGGGAAATCACAAGGAGCCTCCTGTTTTGTGCAGGGGATTTCACAGTTGTCAAAGTCCTTGGAACCCAGGGGAGTGCATTGACTGTAGTTTCACTGTGCCGAAATGGAGGAGAGAGGAGTAGGGAGTATGATCCATTCCTCATTGGTTTGCACAGCAATCTGGCCAAAGCTAAGAGAGCAGCCTGCATATTCTTCTTGCACACTGAAAGGATTGTGCCTTCCAGTGTTCCACATGGGCCCTGCACCACCCACTACTCAGGCCACTGGCTAACTGCCACCATTTTCCCCTCTGTTTGTAACAGGCCTGCAATTTTGTGTATTGAGATGGAAGAAACTTCCCAACAATTTCTAAATAAAACAGATGTGATACCTTCAAACAAGTGAAGATCACCATCTATGGTGTACAGTTATTCCAAGCCTAATGCTCAGGCTTTGCTTCATTACTTTCTGTCCAGTAGAAAACTGGAGTATTTCAGGGGAGAATTTGGTCCTAAGTGTTTGTAGTAAGTGTAGTCGTGTCTCCTCCACAAGCAAAAAGTATCTGCTTATATTTCATTCTAGCTTTTCTTCCTTCCCTTTTCCCTAAAATTTGCTGGAAGAGGTGGTGGGTGATCGGAGAGACAGAGGTTAGTATGAGTTAGGGTTAAATGTTGATTCTTTTCCTACTCAGTGCATATATTATTGTTAATTGGTTGCCAGATCATTCTTGTTTTGTTACATGTAAATATAGCTAAACTGTACTTGGAAAACTATTAATTTTTTTTAAATTCATTTTGAGTACATGGAGAAAACAAATCTAGTTTACACATTGGGCAGACTGTTAGATTTTGTGCAGCTGAAAACTAGCACAATTAAAACCTAAATAGTGTACATTTTCATAAAGCACAAAAGAGAGGTCAAATGTAAGCATTTATTGTTAATTTTCTGTGTATAGCCTGGCCAGTGGAGCACATAGGACAAAACTAAGCAAGATTAATGCATGTTCTTGACTAAATATGATTGGAACTTCCTGCTGGCATTTATACATAGATTTAAATTCATTAAAATATATCCATCTAATATTTGTTTTATATGACTGAATTAATTATATTTGTAAATGTTAACAATCAATGACAGTTCTACACAAATCACCTCATTAAAATACAAGTCCTGTATGTGCATGAACTTCTATTTGTAACTTGTTTTAAGCTAACACCGATATAACTGTTGCCGTTGAAAGGATTAAACTTTTAAATAGTTCGCTCACCAGTGTCCTATGTATCCTTTTTTACTACTGAGAAAAAAAAATATTAAGAGACAACAAACTGCATGGAATTTGAATGGCATGTGTCAATAGCAGAAGAATATGGAGAGACAAACTAGTAGTTCTTTCCCTTCACCCCTAAAAAAGAGCAGACTAGGAATGTAGTATAAGGACATCCATGTGGCTTTCAAGGTAGCAGGAGATATCAGAGAAGATTCAGCATCTCACTCTTCTGTTCACTGTTCCATGGTCTTCTTAATGCTGGGAAGTACTAGGATTTTAAGACACGTCTACACTGCATTTGGGAGCGAGCCATCCAACCCGTGTCCACAGACTTACACTAGCAGGACTTGTACTAGTGCTCTAAAAATATCCACATAGATTTTGTAACTAAGCTTAGACCTCAGGATCTAAAGCCTGGGGATTGGGGAGCAAGGCCCAAGATTCTGAGTGCCAGCCAGAGTTGCAATATAAAAGCAGCATATCCACAGCTATTTTTGGAGAGCTACTGTGAGTCTGTGGATCCAGGCTGGAAGACCCACTCCCAGATGCAGTGTAGTAAGTGGGATTTAGGTAACACATAGGACTTGTGCTGACCCTCAGCAGTGATGAGATTTATATCCCTTGTGCTCCAGATGAATTCCATTTCTCCATTCATATCCCTTTTTTAAATACATTTCTGCCATGAAGTCTTTCACTGATAATCCACTGATATGACAGACAATTTTCCAAAAATCTCCCAAACTCTGCACCATGCTGAGATCGGATCCTGTACTCCTGTTTTACATGTGTGAACTTCATTATTTTTTCTGCTTTATGCTGTAAAACGGTTAGGACAGAGCCTGTGTCTTGCTCTGTGTTTGTCGGCCTATTGCATAGGAATGGTACTCAATACATAGTAATAGTGGCTTTTGGACCTCACTAAGAACTGCTTGGTTAAGGCTCCATGCTTCAGTAAGAATATTATCTTTTATTTACCCAGAATTTCTCATCCCAAAGGTTATAAAATATCCTTCGCTACATACATATAAAAGCAACAGTGAAATGTAGAAGTCACATGGACAACTAGAGCACAAAAAAGGAACAATGGGAAATTATGGTCAGGAACACCTGCTCAAACCTCCACTCTTAAGGAAAGTACCACAAGAACCATAATATCCAAATGGAGAAGGCATTTTTAATGTCTGATCCAAAGTATATCAATACATTTAATTTTCTGGTGCACAATGCTTCTAGCGTGGAATGTTCAAGGGCAGAGTTGACTCTCTGAGTATTTGAACCCTGAGTTCTATGGTGTTCAGTTATTTAAAAATTAATAATTAAATCGTGCATCATCCCCTCCATCAATATAAATAAAGCTGGAATGACACTGTGTAGATAGTAAACTGTACATATGGCTGTTATAAAGAAAACAGTTATTGTTCATTATCGTATTCATATAACTCTGCTTTGAACCTAGATAAGTCCCTGTAGAGTGCACTAGACAATGTGTCTGTTTATATATCTACCTACTAACCAGCCTAATGTTTGCAATGTATTTGCTTGTTTCACTTATAAAATGTTTCATTATAAAGAAATCCTTTTAATCAGTTAATGATTAGAAGAAAAGATAAAACAGGAATTAATCTATGGACACAAAATTTTCAAAGTATCACTATGTTACTGACTTATACAAAAATTTCAGATTTGTTTAGGAAACTGACAAATCATTGTTGAATGCACACTCAATCAAAACATGGATAAACATGCTGAGCTAGATGGAAAGATCAAAACTGATGTGACAGAATTTGAAACATTCCAATGATCCTATTAATAATGTAAAGATGCAAAGCTGTGAGCATATAACATATATTCTAAACTGTAATGGGAGCATTAATTTATGTGCAATCCTTAAATGTTTAAAAGAATATTTAGTGAGAGATCCTACTCTTTATCTGTTAAATCAAAAAAGAAGAACTGGTGGAATAGTAGAAATAAGTACTAGTATTTTATAAATACTAGAGTCATGATCCATTGACAGCTTATCCAAGTCTTTGATATTTAGGAATCTTCAAAACTTCAAAACCAGTCTGCATGATTTGGTTGAATACAACTATTAGAATCTATGTGACCATTTTTCAAGCTCAAATACTGAACACCAATACTGGATACTTTGGGAATACTCCATAGGTTGCTATTATCAGTTTATGATAGATTCTCAGATGATGGGCTTGTTTCAGCGTAGTTTAAAAAGTTAATAGCCAAAATTTTCTGAATTTTGTATTTGGTGGGAAAAAATGCTTATGGTAGCATTGCAAACACACATTCTTCAAGCCGTTTTCTAAGGGTGTGCACTGATGACCACAGAAGTAAAAGTGAGTTTCCCATTTACTTCACTGAGGCTAGGACACAAATACTGTATTATCACCAACTATTGGAGAAACCTAAGAGAGTTTGGAAGCTCTGTCCAAAAAGCTTCTGAAAGGTGATGTTTATTCACACTACATATCATGGTGGAAATCTCATTTCAGATCCTTTCCACTAAATTATCATTACTTCCTGGTTTCAGCTAGGTCAGAATCTCATGAGAATAGCCTTTCTTGTGGTATTTTCACTTATTATCCTGGGCAAAAGATGGAAGTAAAAACATGTGTACACACAAATTCACAGAGGATTTTTTCTAATCTTTGAAAGGGTTTGGGTTTAGTTTGAAGTGAGGCTGGTTTCTATTTTATCATAATTGGTTAATTAATCCAAAATATCCTACATAATTCCACTTGTTAGTACAAATTTCTATTCAGATATCATTATATCACGTAAATCAGATTAGTGAATATTTTTCTTTTAAACCTAACGTATATGTGATCACTGTCACTGGTCCCTAAAACTGCATTGTGGTTTGAGCATAGCTATGTAATGAATTAACTGCATGAAATAAATGACATATGAATTGTTGGTTTGGTCAGAGGAAATGAAGACTTTGTTGCTGATTGACATATAATAAAATATATCCTGTTGTTTTTATAATCGACTCTACTTAGTGAAGCAATTACTACAGTGTCAATATGAAAGTTAGACCTTCCTCTAGGTTCAAATTATTGCATACTCTAATTATCACTTGTATATCGGCTTACATGTTCAAAGTGCCATGCAAACATTAACCAATTAATTAATCCTCACATCACCATGTAAGGTCATTAAGGAAGCTTTATATTCCCCATTTTTCAGACAAGGAAACTGAGACATTGAAAGGTTAAGGGATTAATTTTCAAAACATTAGAAACCCAGGTCAGCATGCAAAAATATGCTCACAATGCCTCTGCAGTTATACAATTAATAATTGAAATCAGGCACCTTTGCATAAAAATAGTTAGCTAGACATTTAGTGGATCATGTGAGCATGCAATTACCTGATTCTTGTGCTCAGTCATCCAGGCAAATACAAGAGCAAGATTGTGTCTTGACCTATGTGTTCTCTAAATAAGCTGCATGAATTGCGGGTCACAGTGTGGGGATGGGGAAAGCATCTCCCCGAGGCCAATACTCTACATCCCGTGGATATTGGTGGAGCATGGGCAGGCAGGGGTGAGGAATGGGAGGAATCTTTGCTCAGCTCCTCCAGTCTCCAATGCACCAGCCAACAGAGATGAATAGGAGCAAGTAATCTGTTACTGAGACCTGGAATAAGGGGAGAACCAGGAAATTAAATATAACTTGCAGAGTCACAATTCATTTCTTGGTCTATTCCTGGGTGCTGCTTTTCCACAGGACTTACTGTTATGTAACAATATAGTCCTAAACATGCCCTTATACATGTCTCTGACTTCTGATGTTTTGAAAATCTGACCCTATGTAATTTAATTGAATCCAAAGTTTGTATGCTCCATTTATAAGAACTTGCTACCTGTCATAAAATCTATATAATAAATAATAATAAGATCTCATATTTACAATATAATTTCATGTCAAAGAATCCCAAAGCATTAACTATAGTTAACAAGCTATCATATAAAGTATTATATGTGGGGACGGTTGACTCACTGTAACACAGTGACTGGAGTACAGATAACCATGTAATGCTCTCCTGAGTTTGACTAGCAATGGGACATCATGCAATTATGATGGTCCACACGAGAGTATTCGTTTCCAGGACTGTGTCTGTAGTTAGTTGTGGATGGTTCTGAACTGGGCCTGGTTCATTTTAACTGTCACTCCTACAGGTGTATACAAATAGAGGTATAGAATGAATCAGGGGTGTACACAGGAATAAAAATTTGAGGCTTTTGGAGGGGCATGTTCTGTGCCCCTGCCATGGCCTTGGGACCACAGGAACTCGCTCACCCCAGTCCTGGGGTCACAGGAGTTCTGTAGCCCTGCGAATTATTGGGGGGTGGGGGCACCACCCTGGAATAAACTTATTTTTAGACAAAGCCCAGACAATCTCTAAAGGAAGGTGTATGGAACATTCTTGCACAGCAGAGAATAATCCAACATTAACAGCAGAAATGATTATATGACCTAATTGTTCTTTCCATTGCTAATGTCTCTTTCAGAAAGACAAGATGTTAGAAAGAATTTCTCACCTAGGAAGACTACAGCTTGAAATCTAACTGCAACCATAATTTAATTTACTAATTTACCGCAATCTCCAGTGAAGGAAACAACTTTAAAGTCATAAACAAGCCATGTTTTACTGAGTCTTTGGAAAAGTGTTCTGTCAGAAAAAGGAAGTGAATAAAGTATATTAAACTTTAAGATTATCCTCATAATAATATTTCTAAAAGCTGTATTTTTACTTCTTTCATGTTAATACCGACAAAAAACACTGTGCCACCACTTCTGTGTGTATCACTTTAAGTTTAAGAAACAGCACTAATTGCAAGACAAAATGCCAGATCAGAAAGCATGAGATTTGTTAAAGAGAAAACATAAATTTCAGTTTTATTGCTTTTTCTGATAGCAAATCTAACAGAAGTCCTGGAGAAAATCTTAAAGCATCTAAATTTTATGTGTGCTCCAATAGCTTTTCTCTTCCCCCAGGGAGAGAATGATACCTCTGTAAGAGATAGTTTGGAGATCCGGAGACTCATTGCTTCCTGAAATATAAATGTCAGGGGTTTTTTGGACTGGGCCAGAAATCATACTCTAGCCATTTTTATATTTGAAGTTTTGAATTCAAGAAAGTTGCAAAACAAAAAAGGACTCTTTCATAAACTGATCTTTATAAATTGGAAAATATGTGTTTCTTCCCATTTTAAACTGAAGTAGTAAAGGGGGTTACTAACTATCAAAGAATAGTATATATCACTCTCTAATTTATCATTGTGTTTGCCACAGAATAACATTGTTCTGAAAATGTTTCCATCCACAAATATTATTTTCTGCTATACACATAATTAATACTCTATTTGTAAGTGTTCAATATATTAAAAGGTAAACAAATTTTATCACTGTAACTGTTATTCATGTTTAGCGCTGGTTCTGTGAACCAGACCACCAGGACTATTCCAGTCTGCAGCCATTTCCATGTATAGAACAAAGACTGAGATGCAAGGAACTGTAATAGGAAGATAGAAAAAACATCTACAAAGCGTAATCTAGTGTGTGGTAAAATAGACTGGAATCAATGTGACCCTGCTTTTTCTGAGCCAGCCTGTCCCGGAATAGACATGAGGAGGCAGGGGTGGGTTTATGCCATCCTTTGCACTTCTGTTCAGGGCCCAAAATAAATTTGATTTCAATTAAAGTTTTGACTAAAACGTGAGTCTCCTTTTTTCCTGGAGTTTGACTCACAATACAATAGTCTGAAATTATTATTTATTATATGTGCTAGTGCAGGGGTCGGCAACCTTTCAGAAGTGCTGTGCCGAGTCTTCATTTATTCACTCTAATGTAAGGTTTTGCGTGCCGCTAATACATTTTAACATTTTTAGAAGGTCTCTTACTATAAGTCTATAATATATAATGAAACTACTGTTGTATGTAAAGTAAATAAGGCTTTAAAATTTTTAAGAAGCTTCATTTAAAATTAAATTAAATTGCAGAGCCCCCCGAACCGGTGGCCAGGACTCAGGCAGTGTGAGTGCCACTGAAAATCAGCTCGTGTGCTGCCTTTGGCATGAGTGCTGTAGGTTGCCTACCCCTGTGCTAGTGGGACCTACTAATCCCAGTTGAGATTGTGCTAGGCACTGAACTAATACATGGTAAGAGATGCTTTGTTCCCTGAAGGTGACAAGACAGCAAAAGGGTAGGAGAAAGTCACAGAGCAATTAAGTGACTCACTGAAGGTTGCATAGGAGGTCTGTGGCAGAAGAGATCACAAAGCCTCTTAGTCCAAGTCCAGTATTTTAACCACATGATCACTCTTACTCAATAGAATGGGAATAATTTTTTCCTGTGATGTTTTTCCTGTGCCCTCCCGGCAGGTGAACTACCTTAATAAATAAATAAAATAAAATAAAAGTTGTGTAAAGGAGGATAGAAATAAACAGAGAGAGAAAGAGAGAGAGAGAGAAATCACTGACAGAATCAACAAGGGGAGAATCCAGCAGCAAATGTTCCTTGGGTTTCCTTCCCCAAAAGCTTTTTGTAAGAGTCTATCCATCCCCATGCAATTTGCTGTTTTTCCATAATATAATGTTTGGGTACAGGGGATGTTGGACTAAGAGGGTGAAATCAATGAATTAATAAATAAGCGTTGTCCTTTCAGTTCCCAAGTGCCTTATTCAGTTCAGCTTCCTTGAGCTATTTCTTTTGATGGGTTAAATAACATTTTTGTTCAAGATAGTTAAAAAGATGAACTTTTTGACATCCTTAAGCCAGAAAGAGGCAGACTAGCTAAGTGTGAATAAGTTCCCCACACAGCCAATGACCTCGGCCCTGACCTAGATGGACCACCCTCTACAGAGCAAAGATATAATTATACTTCTGTGCTATTTCAGTCATGAACTTTTCCTGAGGCTGTCAACAGAGTAGAACAGTATTTATTTTGACATGGTACTTTTGTGATCTTGGCTGCTGTGTAATTGGAAAGGAGAAATAAAAAACCCCACCTTATCTTACATCCCAGAATGGGATAGTTTAAATAGAAAAGTAATATAACAGGGATCTGAGGTTTCTTGTTTATCACATTATGTCAGTATTATCCCTGTTCAGCATTGTACAATACTGTACATATGGAAGTTAAAATGGGAATGAAGGTGGATTGCATATGTAGAACAGAAAACACGGTAAATGAAGTAGGTAGAGATGAGAACAAGGCATACAGATTCTGCTCTTGCAAAACATGGAAAACATTGTTGCCCAAATTAAAACTGCCTGGCACTAGGTTGAAGTAATTTAGTAACTTTGGCTCCTACTGCTGCCTAAACCTAACAACAAATGTGCTTGCAGCTGTGCCACCTTTGCTGTGACCCTGTCAAACCTTCTGATTTATTTATTCTTTTGAATTTCTAAAATGTAGCTACAGGTGTACATCTTGTGTTTTGAATGCCTGTCCAACGATTAAATAACAAAATAAGCAGAGGACTGGCCATGAATATATTTATCATCTGAACTAAAGGACTGAAAAGGCACAAAGAATAAAACACCTTATTACTCCCTAAAGATATTCCCTCTATGGAGTCACTGTTCAGAAAATTTGCTAGGGCTGTCTGGCAAATCCTACCCACTTTCTATATTTTCTGAATCTGACCTCTTGTGTGGGTTGATACAACATCTTTCACTAAATTCACTTCCAAAAAGAGCTTTAACATTTGATTGTAATTCTAGATTGTCCTTTTAGCCCCATGACTTGACATTTTGTTGTGTGGCTGACAAAATTAACTACTATTTTTGTTTTTACACCATACTTATCTCTACTATAAGACTTTTTTTGTTGTAACATGCAAAATGATTAGTTTACTGGGATACCTCCCTATGCAAAGATTATAATGACATGTATTTTAACTTGTAACTTTATGCTGTGATTTTAAAATCATTGCTTTGCTTGCTATTCTTTTGTAGCTCTAGCATTATTTGTCCCATTATTTTGAAAGACTGACAACTTTCTGCTGAAAATAATTATTAGTTAATGTTCATACACCATATAAATGCAAACACTTAATCCTGCGGCTTCTTGTACAACTAATGTGTGAGTGTTTTCATTGCTGAGGCACTGCTGAATTTTATGTTTTAAAATGTGATTTTCATAACACTCATTGGACTTCCACATCGGTTCTCAACGAAGGGGTGGGGGTGGCACTGGGAACACAGAGGAAGGTTGAGATGAAAAGCTTTATACTATATTCTACTTTGAAACAAATGTCAAAGCAAAATATAACTTATACCACCTCTCGATTCTGGAGCAAGTCTGAGGTACATCATGGCTCTGGCCAAGGAAATTTTCTCTCTAATGACCAATTCACTTTGTTGCTCCTCACTACCCGTATTCAGGACTGTGACTGGAAAGCCACAGTCTAACCCTTATGAATTCAATTTTTGGTTATGGTTTATGGGCTATGGAATAAATATAGGACTATACCATCCATTTTGATTTGCCCATTGTGTTAATGTCAATGGAAGATTTGCAGACATCAAGGATAGGATAAGGTACCTCATAGTTACTGTTATTATTTATTTGTTCACTCCTTTGTTGTCAGATTCATCATTACTCCCCTTCCTTTTTCTTTTCTCTGTTTCTCCCCCTCTTCCTTATCTTTGTGAGTCTCCTCTTTTCTCCCCTCTACATTTTATCCCCTGTAGCAATTTGCAATTCCACCTCCCCAGCTGGATCACTCCTAATTGCTTCTCTCTTCCCTCCATCCAAATCATCAACAAATAGATTATTAAAGTTCACAGTAAAATGTTGTCAATGGACTTTGGCATTAACACCCCAAGAAGTGCCCACCTCTGGCAGTCATCAGTTCAGACTATGTGCAGACTCAGTAAGACAATGTTGCATGGATTGCACTCAGCTTCCAATTGGAAAATTATCTTTGCAACCCTGAGAGCTAGAAATGTACTTTTCTCTTTGTAAGTTAAAACTGATGTTCTTCAGAATTGGAATACAATATTTGGGTCACTTGTGTACATCAAGTGGGCCAGATGTGGCTGCTAAATGGGGTCTTTAACACCCCTTTCTGTTGGTCTATAAATTTTATAAACTCCCTTTTTGTTATCGTTCAGATAGGACTGAGACAAGCACCCTGACTTTTCGAGCTTAGCCAAACTTCACTGAACCTCCAAACCTTTGAAGTATCATCCATTATTAAAGATAAATGAACAAACAAGCAATTTTCACTGGGGCAGGTTTTTACCAGAGAAACTGCTTTTTCTCTTATCAGGGGTAAGGAGGAAGAAACCAAAGACCAAAGGGTAAATTCCACTTGCTGCCACACATATGAGGTAAATCTTTCCAATGTGTTCAGCTGCCTCCAGACTTATAACATAAATAGGGAGGAAAGGGACAGAGGGGGTTCATTTAGAGACCTTGAGAGAAAATGTTTGAAAAATACTGTAATACATTTACTAAGAGGCTAAAATTGGTATCTTTGGGTTAGCTGTTCATTTTCTTTCCTATTTTTGGATCTGGAGTGAAAACATATGAGCATATTATTCTGGAGTTATTATTTTTGGAGACAGAATCAGAGGATAAGAGAGTGGGGACTGGGACTGAATGACTGGTAACAACAACAAAAAAATCACAAAATCTAGAGAAAAGGCAGGGTTGGGGGGAGAAAGAGATGGGAAAGAAAATACTCTTGACCTTTCTGTCAGGACTTTAAAAAAGAGGCAGTGAGGCAGGGATATGGAGTAAAACTTGAAAACCATGCCCTGCATTTTGAGAAGTACTGTTAAAGACCCAGGAGTCTTGGGGTAAAATCTTAGCTCCATTGAAGTAAATGGGAGGCAGGATTTCACTCTCCAGTGCCACAGGCTGGAACCATGGTTTTCAATAGCGTTTCTATTAGGTATAGTGACTTTTCAGAACTTTCTTTTTTTAGGCACTGCCTTCTACTGACGCCAACAATCATCCTGCTCCTAAGAAGCCTACTTGAATTTAAAATCAGTAATATAAAACAAAAGGCAGGGCAGATAACTGCTGACACAATGAAAATAGAGCTCTGCTTGGTTCAGGAGTGTGGGGTTGGCACCAGGGAGCTAGTTTTGGCTTCTTGATTCTGATGGCCAGTCAGAGCTCTGCTGCTAACTAGAGCTGCCATTAGGCACCCAGGGGAGGATTGGTGTACTGTAGCAAAGCTCTGCCACACTGTCATTCCCAACAGACTCTCTACACCAAGAGGTGCAGAGACCAGCAATGGCCTAGATTCATCAGCAGGGAGTTCTCCAAAGAAGGGAAATTCTTTCCTGGTGAGATAGATTATATACCCTTTACAGCGTCTGAGCATCACAAAAGGGGCTTTCATTAGGCTTCAAATTTGGGCCCACTCAGACTAGACTCACGGTGCTAAGCTGTAATTATGGTAGCAGTATAGCAGTAGGGGAATATACTGTAATAATTAAACTATAATAAATCATAATATACTGTAAATTCATAAACTACCTGGGGCAGAAGCTGTAGTAGGCAACGTGTCAGTAAGGGCAGTAGCAAATCTTTCTTGGTTTCACTAATTCTGCTTTTTTAACAAAAAGATGGTTGATTACTGGAAGCAGAACTATCACCACTCTCAGCATTAGCACATGAGCTGTCTCTTTGCCTTAATAGTCTGCAGCACAGGCAACTGTTGAAAGAAACAGAAATTATCGCCTAAACTCAATGATGTTGATAGCTGCTATTTACCTAATTTGTGCATCAATCGTAATGAGTCTGAGCTCCACTCAGTCCCTGTCTCACTTTTGGTAGTGCAGGCACAGAGTTGGCAGAGTTGGATTTTTGAAGCCAAACTAAAGATGATGAGGCAATTGCTACATTTCTCATTCATTTCTATGTTTGTTTATATGATCTTAACTTGAACTGACTTACAGCTTGTTCATCCACAACTACAGACTTTCTAGCTCCTTATCATGCTAGGACACCTTATGATGATAAGAACATTAACTATTAATAGGACAATAAGTTAGAAGTGGTCAAAGCAAGTGTCTTAGCTTAGCCTGAAATAGGGAAAAGGCTAGGGAGATTGTAATGCTAGAGGAAAATGAGTTTCACAAAACTGACATAGGTCTTGTATACTCTAGCCTTTGTCAGGAAATCTCCCATTATTGCAATGCCACTGGTTCTGCTCCACCAGTGATGGGAGCGCTAGTGTAGACAGGATTATCACCCAGCCTGGAGTTAGACAACATGATGTCTACAATAGCACTGAAAAATAATTACTCCACTTTTCTTAGTAGCGAATATTACTCAGTCATTTGAAGATTTTCTCATCAAGTATCAGGATTTAGGGCCAGATCTGAAACCTTTTGAATGCAATGGGACTAGCTGAGTGAGTAAGGGCTCAGGGTCAGACCCTAAGTCCACAAATAATATCAAATTTCCCATTTTTAAAATAAAGACTTCTTTCTGAAAACTGGCTGGCTGCTATGTTGTTGATCTGTGTGTGCCTTGATTTACTAAACCCAGATTTGTTGTCTTTAGGCTGCCAAGTGGCAGGCCCATCTTTGGTCACTTGGAATTAGAAAAGGTTCAGATATGAAACATTGAAAATCTGGGTTCATAATGAAAATGCTAACTCAGCACTACTTACAACAATAATACCAGTGGTGTTGTAACCAGAAGCATATGTAAGAAGGGAGGAAAAAACCCTTGTTTGCTGATAAACCAACCTCAGATTCAATATGCATTATCACGTTTAAAATTGCAATGATCAGTATTCATGGAAAATAAATGATGCCAAATATGCTTTAAGAAAAATATCTGTTTAAATGGCATTAATGGCAAAGTGTACTACTGCAAGGTGAACAACACTGATAATATTAAATTAACCCAAGAGGCTCCCTAATCAGGATCCCTATGCAGAAATCTGCTTGCCAACTGTGGTTTTTTTTTCCCATTGGTTTAGTTAAGGGTTGAAGTTCTTCTTGAAGTTTCTTTTTTTAATCATTAGATCCCGACCTTACAGTTTTCTCTGACTAGTTTCCTTCAGGCTGTCTTTGCTCCTGTCAATTTAGGATTTCCAGGGAATTATTCTTCTTTGAAATGCATATTCCAGGCTTGAAATGCTGGCATATGTACACTGTAGAGTAATTGTGGAGGCCAAATGTTTAATTACACATGACAGCTGGAGCTGTAGGAGTCCGAGGCATGCTTGAAAACAACTTATGCCCTATCCAGTCTTACGAAAAGGAACAAAATAATATATATTTAGGTTTGGTGCCACATGGTAGCCACTATTCTCTCTCTTTCCAGAACTTCGTGTGGTTTGCAAGAAGTTCAGCTGCTTCCGCTTCTGCATACTGTCTTCGTAACAAGACACAAAGCGTTTTTTTCTTTATAAATTGTTCTGCCAATCTCGACACAAACTTTCATTATATACAATCCTGCAGTAAATGCTCAGCATTTTTTCTTTTTTTTTTTAAGCCCCAGAGAAAAGGTTTTCTGCGCTTTCTTTAATGCAAAGGTATCATTGGAATTTCACTTTGTCTTAGCTTAGTAAGAAATGATAATAAAACCACAGCACTGGATATGCCAAACAAGGATTCATTTGTTTTTAATTATAAAAGATGTAAATTATGGTGATATTTTACTATAAGGAATTTGGTTTATTCAGAAAAAAGGCAAACAGTCAACCTAACTTCTAAAACGCCAGAAATTCAAAGGAAAAACCACATACACATGTTTATCTATATCTTTATGTAGACAGATAGATTAGATGAAAACACAGATTTAATTCTGCCTACAGAAACATTCAGTTCATAATTCAGGCGTAATTCTGCCTACAGAAACATTCTGTTTATAAAAAGACAAAGAAATAAAATTAAAATCCATTTATAAGTGCCTAGCTCCTTACTTGGGGTGAATTGGCATGGCTTCACTAACTTCAATAGAGCTATGTTGATTTACACCGGTTCAGGATTCACCTGAATATTTGAGAAAGGCTTTTTAAAATCAATAGCAAAGCTCAGTCGTATATATATATATATATTTACTCTGCATAAAGGTGGCTACAATTTAATACTGAAATTTTGGCAAATTCAATTTTCTCTACATATTGTATTATCTAAGTATATATTTATTAAGCTGTTCCATAACGAGAAAGAGTTTTATGATAATCTCTCTGTTTTATAGAGGTGATGTAAGATTTAATTTGTAGGGGTAGCATCAGCATTTGACATGAAAACAGTTTTGGAATGCTCAGTCCTACAGTCAGAAAGAATATATCAGCAATGCCTAAATGAAAAGGATTTTTTTCCTTCTTCTTTCAAAAGTTAATGAATGTCTGTAACACTCAGATGTATAAACAAACACAGAGCCTTTTTATTTTATCATTATGACTTTTTCCTTTTTCACAAAGACTAGACTGATTTGACAAATGGAGTTTAAAGGAATAGGTTTCACTGGTACAGGAAAGACGCTGCTTTGTATAGTAGATTAAGACTAAGCAACATTTGTAACTGAATGAAGTTAAAAAAGAAACTCTGGCTCCCACTAGCAAACAATTAGAGCACTTGGAAATGATTGCCATGCATCAGCAGGGAAGACCAAAGCTCTCTTAAAAATGTGAAGCATAGCATTAATTTCAAACCACTCTGCATTTCATAAACCAAAAAATCCCTTTATTTCTGAGGTAAGCTGCTTGCAGAAATGTTAACCACCAAAATAACTTCACATTGTAGTTTTCTGTGCCCTAGTAATTGAATATTACTGAATTGATTCTGAGGTTTTTGAGTTTTTAAGCAATTCCATTTGAAAAAAAAAAGAGAGAGAGAAAATGTCTGGATTCAAAATACACACTTAATGGTTACAATCCAGGTTAACACCAAAACAAACAAGACCAAATACATGCTAAATTTTAAACAGTTCCACAAAAATTAACTGCCCTATGGAGATACACTGTGAAACCTCTATATTAGGGCAAAACTCTTGACTGAACGTTGAGACCAGATCTCAAATGGGCCCAAGTTTTCCAGGGCTGTGATGCTCTCTGTTTAAAAAGTAAAACATGAAGAATGATTGTGAAGTCCCCACTTAAAAATCCCCATTTGAACAACAAGGAAATTAGAGGCAAAATTAACAATCATCCTTAATTACCACCTCAATCATAAAAAATATAAACTACACAAAAAGTGGCAAGCACCACATAGTTCTTTGTAGCTCACAAGTTTGGGGCTGGGCGGGGGGGGGGAGGGGACGAAGGAGCAGAGATGGCCTGTGAATAGCTTGTTCTTTTTACCCTCTGAGAGACAGAAAGAGCATGGAAGAAGGCCCCTGCCCTCAATAAACCCACACTTGAAACATTAAAAGTCCCCCCACAGAGTTTAGCTAATCACCATTTAGACACCAAGGGCAACCCCTCTCCTCCCTTTAAAAAAACAACTCTTCACCTTTGAATCATCCACCATGCTACAGCCTTTCACGTTTGTCCCTGCAAACTCTCTAGTTCATCTGGTGCAGACCCAGAAAGCTGTTCTTGGTTTTGCCCACTCTTTTATTTCTCCACAAGAAGGCTGAGCCACGGTTTGGAACCAAAATGCTAATACAAAAAGTTTAAGAAAAATAAATATATTTGGTGGGAAAAAGAGCACAGACTCTTTACAACAAATGAGCTTTTAGATAAGTTGCCATGGCTTTTATTTTCTTTAAAGATCTACTACTTTTCTGGAGTAGACAGAAGAACATAGAGACAGAAAGATTTGCACAGTATCACAGGGTGTAAATAAAAGTAGCCAGGGCAGAAAACATAAGAGATGAGGAAAGGTTATTTTTAAACGTTTAGCAATGTGACAAAAAATACTCACATAATGACTGTAAGTGTCATGGCTAAGGATTTATAAGAATTTACCGTAGGAGATTAATTCATTTGTAAGAATCAGGATGATTTTCAATGGATAAGATATTTCACTGGCGTGTTTTCCTCATTACACTACTTCCTTTCTCCAGCTTGAATGAACAGTAATCTACCCCTTTGATATGTTTTTCACTTTTTAAAATATTTTAATGTAGTTTAAGATTATCATTATAGGAAACGAGGTATTTAAGGGTATAAGCAAAAAAAGCCTTAATAACATATTTGACACTGTAGAGACATGATATTTTCATTCTAGTAGGCAATATTATCTGGAATTTGATAGCAAGCAATTGAAAGTTTCAGCAGCTCTAGACTTGCTTTTAATCTAATACAGACTTAGAAATACGTGTTGACCTATGGGCTTTGCCAGAGTTTAAATAAGAACACAGGAAGTGATACCCAGCAAGAAAGCTGGAACACCTGTATAGGTCACTGTTGGTCTATCATGCTTAACTAATTTTTCAATGACCTTTGACCTAGATTTCCACAGTGCCATAGGGATTTATATCTTTCATCCAGCAAATCCTACACCTGCCTTTAATTAATGAAACTAGGCTTAACTTTGTTATCTGATAAACTGAATTCTCAGTGGGAACAATTGTTTTATTATTGTATTGACAAATTATCCCATTAACAACTGGCTACTATGAAAATCAATTAAAATCTTGGCTGAAACACTCAAATATTGCTGGAGAGGGTACAACTGGGAATTAGCTGGTGAGTTAATGTTATTGTATACAGTTTGTAAATTAGGTGTGACCAGCTCAAACTTGGCAATTTGTATGGATAATTAGAATTCTAAAGTATCATGTAATATATAAGGCAGCATGAAGTATGATTTCATTTTAGTTTATACAAAGAATACCTGTATGAATCATTTTCAGTGCATTCCACGTTACATTTCCTTGCTCTCTCATTTCCATACTTCTCCTGCAGATATTTGTATATACTCTGGGCCCAGAGCCAACCTCAGCTACATCCAGTCATCCCCATAGGACGGCAAAGGTGCTTGAGGGCAAAATCTGGCCCAGTATGTTTTTCTCTCATAAACCCTGACCCTAAGCACAATGAGGTAAATAAAAGGACTCTTACAGCATGTCTACACTGCAAGAAAACAAACAACAACAACAAAAACAACTAACAATAACAAAAAAGACATTGCATCAAGTCTCATAGCTTGAGTAGACTGACGGAGTTATTTAGCTCACGGGGCTAAATACAGCACTGTAGACTAGAGTTACTAGATGTCCTGATTTTATAGAGATAGCCCCGATATTTGATGCTTTTTCTTATATAGAAGCCTATTACTCCCCACCTCCAGTCCTGATTTTTCACACTTGCTGTCTGGTAACCCTACTGTAGACTTTCCTGCTGGAGTTAGATCTGGGCTCTGAAACCCTGCACCCTCACCAGGTCTCAGAGCCCAGGGTCCAGCCCTAGTGGGAATGTCTACACTGCTATTTTTAGTACAGTATCATGAATTCCATGAGCCTAAGTCAGTTAACCCCAAGCTCTAAGACTCAATGTCATGTTTTGAGGATTTTCTGCATTGTATACATATCCTTATTGACTACAAAGGACTTTGTATCGGGCCCCTAATTTGTGAAACACTATTACGAATGTAATTTTTTTAGATCAAAGTCCTGGACCTCACAGTGCAGGCCAGTGGGAAGGTTGAGCACTGCTGGGGATCAGATTCTATCCACTAGCTAGTATTTTTCAAACTATTGTACTGGTGATCCCTTTCCCACAGCAAGCCTCTGAGTGTGACCCCCGCTTAGAAATTAAAAACACTTGTTTATATATTTAACACCATTATAAATGCAGGAGGCAAAGCGGGGTTTGGGGTGGAGGCTGACAGTTTGTGACCCCTCATGTAATAACCTTGCAACCCCCTGAGGGGTCCTGGTCCCAGTTTGAGAACCCCTGCACTGGGCTATGGAGTGGAAACAGAGTTGCTCCAAATCCTTCTGGATTTGTGGAGCTGTGATAGCCAGAAGAGTGTCATTTCTTTCCTTGTCGACAGTGGTACATAAACTCATATATCTGTAGATGCACTGATCTCATGCAGACTTGCCCCCGGCTTGTCCACTTTCCAAAGCCCTCTATGTACCGGCGTGCCAGAAGCCCTCATAAATCAGAACTCTATAGCATGCAGAGCTCCTGCATGGGGTCCAGATTTATCCCCATTGGGCGAGGCTACAGAGTTTAGTGTTACGAAACAATTTAGGAATTAAAACCTTCATTTGAATGTCTAGAAAGATAGAGATTGATTCTGTGCTGACTTATGGCATTGGAAATCTGGTGACTCCATTTAAGTCAATGGGTTGGAAGTGGTTGCCTAACAGATAGGGCATTGAACTGAGACCTGGGCTCAGTTCCCAGCTCAGCCCCTGACTTTCTGTGTGAATTTGGGCATATCACTTAATGTACATTATGCTCCAGTTCCCTATCACTAACAGAGGGATAGTACTTCCCCATCTCTCTAGAATCTTGTGAGGATAAAATCCATTTCTGACTGGGTGCTCAGATTCTATGGTGATGAGGGAAGATGAGTAAATAAATAGAGTAGGATTGCATCCATATAAAACCTTCCTGTTTGTGTGTGGAAAATCAGAACCAATAGCTTTGTTTGTTTGTTAACATTAGAAATTTCAAATAGTCATATTATTTAAAAGAAATAGAAAATGAGTTTTATAGGCACCAGCAGAGACTTCTTTTGATATAAGTGAACACTTCATACAAGCAGATTTGTTCTGACACATAGAGCAAAAGACCCAGCACCTTTTAGTTTTGAAGCACTTTCAGCTAATAATCACTGTAATCGCACAATGCTTTGGGATTTACTTCTGCCCTCTTGACACCCTTCATAAAGTATACTTTTAAGCAAAAGTAAATAAAATTATATGTACTGTATAAAATATATATTTGACTTCAAATGATCTTAAACTATACCTTAAAGTGCGCTTTGGGGAAGTATAATCAGAAAAGGCAGCACTATAGCATAAGAGACAATGAAACTTCTAAGGCAAAACTATACTTTTCCTCAAGTATATTACATTTAATGGAGTTAAAGAGTTCTTAAACCCTTTAAGTGGAAAAAGGAATTCACCTTGTCATTGAATTATTGCACATGGAAGCAGGTTAAAAAAGGCGTACACTTTGGGAAAGAAAGAAAGAAAAAGAAAACCCCACAGACAGATTCTGATGCCAGGTTGCTTTTTAGAACTTCTCTCCTGAGATGGGGGGGAGGTGGCCTATTTTGCTATTCCATCCCTATATATAAACGCACTGGCCTAAGGAAACATTCACTGACTATATATTGTGCTGATCTCAATATCTCAATTAAGCATTACAGAATGTTGCCTTTAAAAAAAATAAAAGGAACCAAGCAGCACTGAAATTGGAATATCAGCTAACAACAATATTGTGATAGCCAAAAAAGAAATAGGAAATTAGAGCAATTGTGCACCAATGAATCATAATAAGTCTCTCAGTTGCTGATTGGCAATGGTTGCTGCAGGGATCACTGCATGAACATGTCTCTTTCACCACCAGCAGTTTATGGGCACTAGCACTCCAAAGCTAGTGCATGAAAGAGAGGGAGGTGAGAGGATGGAAAAATCTATTTACTGACAATGCAGACTAGGCAAATGATTAACCTGTCAAACTAAAAACAACTGTAGCCAATAATACCTTTTGGCTATGGTTAAGTATAACTTGCTGACAGTAGATGTGTGGCATGAAATACCATCAAACTGCAACTTTGAATAAAAATATAAAACTGAAAGAAACCTTATAGTATTAACAGAGTATTCGAGTGAGTCATCAAATGTATCTCCAAATCAAACAGACATCTATAATGTACATAAGCTTTTGTCCTTCTTCGGATACAGTCTCAAATATCACAGTGTCAGCTGTTGATTATTTTGTATATTGTAATAATGCCTAGAGACCAATACCGCATTGTGCTAGGCACTGTACAAACATATAACAAAGAGAGAATGCCTGCCTCAAAGATCTATTTGTATGAAACAAAAAGTGTGTCACATTTGTAGTTAGAAATTTATCATCTTCTATCCCAACAACTTTAATAGATTATTTAGACATATAAGTAAATGTGACATAACTTCTTTTCCCCTCTTCCACCTAAGCAAGAAAATGTTACATTACAACTAACATTTTCTCTCTCATTCACCTACCTGTGCTTTTGTTCTTGTATTTACATTATACAGTATTTGAAGACTTTTAACAGATTCCTTTAATACCTAAGCCTAACAGATTTCTATCATTCACGGTGGTTGGTTACAATGAGCTCTACAAAGTAGGATAAGGGGCATTCTGTATTGCACAACTTTAAGAGCTAGATGGCACCTTATTGGCAGACATACTACACTAATGAAGACAGATTTTATTAAATTGATTAGCACCTCTTTTAGAGATCTGCGTTTACATTTTAGTTGAGGTCAAAAGTGACAATGGGCTGGGTGGTCTTACCATATTCTCTAGTACTCCAATACAGAATTCATGTTCCGTTCTTCAGCCTACTGGAATTATATGACCTTCAACTCTCCATAGTATATGAGCTCCTCATTTACATGAATGAATGTATCCTCATTAGAACTTTGAAAGGTAGGGAAGTATTAATATCTCCATTTTAAACATGGGAAAGAAGCAAATATAGCATGTTCTAGGGGTACTGTGGGGCTAAAGGACAGAGTGGATAAGGTCATCAGTTGGTATAAACCTGTGTAGCTCCACCTAAGTCAATGGAGCTGTGAAAATTTATAGCACCTGAGAATCTAGCCCATGATGTCTTGAACCATCTGAGAAATTCTGTAAATGCCTGAGTGCAAGCTAGCTATTATGCAGCAATTATTAAATAAACCAATTTCAATGTAACAGTAACTTGCATAGATTTATAAACGGATGGTAAATTTATTGCAATGTTAGTATTCAAACCTGAAAGGTGACAGTAGTGTTGTTTTGTTGGAGAATATCTTCCACGTTTTAAAAAAAAACAGATATAAACTTCTGGAGGTGGTTCTTAGAGCTGATCAAACTACTGAATTCATTCTGTTGCATGTACTTTTCAAAAAATTGTAAGAGGAGAATGCCAGCATCATTTATTTTCCATGAGGATGGGTAGAAGACATATAGAATTTCACCTAAGAAACTATTATTAGTTATTGATTACTAAAACAAGCTCACATACACTAACATTTAATTAACTGTTCAAACTGTAAAATATATTGCAGCTCACTTTCCAGCATTCTGAAATCTTCAGAAATAAATACATAACCCGTATGCTTATCATCATAATTGTAATTGGCTGACTAGTGAACTTTATAGAACATCTTCAAAGCATGCCATACATGCATGGGATTATTGTAACTGTCTTTACATATACTGTAAACATTTTGCCTATAAATGTATCCATATGCTGTATGGGTGCAATCGTGTCCCATTCAAGTCAACCTGTGTTTTGCCATTAACTTCAGTGGGGCTAGATTTCAACTTATGTATCTGAAATAAATTTTTAGTTCTGCAGCAACAATAGAAAGCTTTGGTGAGTTCCAGAGCCTTTAGTCTAGCAGGAGTGAGTTTTCCTGTTTCTTTGTTTGGATTTTTTTGTTTGTTTGTTTTTAGTATACAATAACTATCCAGGAACTTGCAATAGAACTAGATGAACAATAAAACATGCTAAATGATTTGCAAATATTTTTGCAAATAAACCAATTGAGTTTGCTTTATGTATATGTATGAGTTAATATTTGTCATTGCTCATGAGGATCCATGACAAAGATTACAAGCCTTTAAAGTTTATCCACAAATTTATGAGAAACAGATTATTCATTACTCGTTATTGCCTATCTAACATCATTTTTTTTTCAATATTTTGCTCTTTTAAAAGTTTCATTCCTCCAATCACGGAGCAGAAACAGTACTGTGTGACACATTTAAGCATTTGGAGGGAGGGATAGCTCAGTGGTTTGAGCACTGACCTGCTAAACCCAAGGTTGTAAGCTCAATTCTTCAGGGGGTCATTTAAGCATCTGGGGCAAAAATCTGTCTGGGGATTAGTCCTGCTTTGAGCAGGGGGTTGGACTAGATGATCTCCTGAGGTCCTTTCCAACCCTGATATTCTATGATCCAGTCACACACTAGCAACCAAGAATGGGGTTGACTGGGCAGTGTTTAGCAGCCTGTAATATACAGGAGGTCAGACTAGAATGTCTGGTGGCCCCTTTCTGACTTGAATGTCTATGATTCTATGAACAGTTTATAAATGATTCACACATTGAAATTTGTTCACTTGAGGCAGGGGTTCCCAAACTTGGTTCACAGCTTGTTCAAGGTAAGCCCCTGGCAGGTCACAAGATGCTTTTGTTTACCTGAGCATCCACAGGTACAGCTGCTAGCAGCTCCCAGTGGCCGTCGTTTGCCATTCCTGGCCAATGGGAGCTGCAGAAATTGGCATGGGCCATTGAGAGCTGTGAGCTGCAAGCGGCTGTATCCGTGGATGCTCAGGTAAACAAAGGGTCTCACGGCTCGCCAGGGGCTTACCCTGAACAAGCCATGAACCAAGTTTGGGAACCCCTGATTTAGGATGAAATTCACCTGTGCTGAAAGCCACCAGAAGGCCTACGAACTATTTAAAGTGCCTCTTAAGCATCAAAATAGGGTCTAACTGGGACTTAAATGGTACATAGGGCAAGTTTCATTCTTAAACCATTCTGACAAATACATCAAGAAGAATCAGGACTGGTTTGCAAAGGACTCAAGAACAAGACAACGACTAAATTTGTTGGAAAATTTATTTACATTTTCTAATACATGCAGTTTTAGTTTGCAGTCATATAAGACTTTCTTTATGTAGGTGCTCCATTTATCTCTTTGACTCTTGCATATAGAGAATTTCTGCATGCTCATTGCTGTGTTTCTGTCTGTCTGTATTGCATGTCACTCCATTTTACTTTTAAAATGTGCAGATTCAATGCAATCTGCTATTGGGACTGTTGGGAAGAACCTTACATTCTTGGGATGGTGCAAGCAGATTTAATTTCATATTTACTGTGAGACAGTAGCAAGTAACATTGCATATGCTCATTTGCTTCCATTGTGTCCCTCTGCTATGAGGAAATGATCAGTTGCTGGCTGATGGTATTTGATTTTTGTCGTTTCCAGAGATAGTTATGCATACTGCAAAACTTTCAGTTTCTTTTAAGTCTTTCTTCATATTTACCCTACTTTTTCTAGATAGTTTTTTTTCCCACTGAATCTTCTTTTAGTCTTGTTCATGGTCTTTTTGAATCATGTGATGATTCTGGTATTCAGTTCTGTCCTAGTAAACCAATCATTTGTTATATAAAATTCTGAATTATATATGACATCATATAATGTATTTTTAACTTTCCTATAGGCACCAAGAACACCATAAGCCAAATTTGCATTTCACAGTTGAAATCACCATTCCCTACATACACCTGACATGATGAAACATCAAAAGAACAATGATATACCCGAGTCCTGCAATATGAAATACTGTACATTTTCTAAAACTGTGCATAATGATGAGTTCTGGGATGCATATGTAGTAAAACTCACCAATTTTTCATAATGTTTCATTCTGTAACTCCAGCAAATTTAGTGTGATAATAAAAATGGGCAAAAGTTTGAATTCCTCTGAGTTCTGACAATGCAATAACTAAACCTACCTTTCCTTCAGTGGGAGTTCCTTATGTAGCTTGACTCAGCCCAGTTCTCACTGACTTGTTCATTCTGAATTTTTCAGGCAATATCATTGGGCATCCACACTACTGTCACATGCTAAACAAAAATATCTATCTTATCTAATTCAATCAATTTGTCTTGTCTGTCATACTTTGCATGGACATGACACCTTCATCCAGCAAGCTTTACAAACTTTAATTAATTTAGGCTTCTAACATCCTGGTGTGGTAGGGAAATATGATCTCATTTTATACAAATGAGGAAACTGAAACACAGAGAAATTAAGTAACTTGCCCAGGGACACACAAGATGACTGAAGCAAAGACCAAAATAAAACCCAAGTCTCTTTATACTCAGTCCTGGGCCTTAACCATAAGATCATTCTTTTTAATTGGTCTATCTGCTCAGTCTATCATGGGCAAATCTCAAAGATTTTGTGTTTTAAATTCCAGTAAGCATGCAAAAGCTCAGATAGTTATACAAAATGTAGGGATTTTTAAGGCTTGCTCCCTTCACCAATGGTCTCCTAACAAAACTTTTCTTGAAAACTGGTTGAAATTTTTCAAAAGTATGTTTTTTGTAAAAAAAATTTTTTTAAAAATGGCCTTTTTCAAAACTGAAACTATTACCAAATATTTTTAAATATTTTCAATATCTCTTATGCTTTTCTCAACTAAAAATGACACAAATATACATTTTTTATGTTATTGTTTTATTTCTTCTTTCTGACTTTCTGTTCTTTTTTCCTGTCCCCTTCTTTCCCCTCACTTTGATAGTGGCACAGTGGAAAAAGTGAAAGAAGGAAAAAGGAGGAATAGAGAGAGAGGGGAAAAAGAAAATCTAAAAACCGAAACATGTTCAAAAGAAAAAATGTGGTATTTTTGAAAACTTTTAAATGGAAATGTTTCTGATTTTTTTGAACATGTTCATGACATTCCCTTCCCTCCTCCACCCTATTTTTTGTCCAGATCTACTTGTTTTCCCTTCACATTGCTTCTCTCATTAGGCTCTGTGACTAAACCTCTGTGAGACCTTCTAAAATAGGACCCATCCCTTCCATTTACAATCCATTGTGAGGATACCCCTCTCACTCTAGAGGTACTTACTCATCAGAGGCAAGCTCCCATGTCTCTTCCCTCTGTTCGAAGGAGGCCCATAACTCTTTCTCCTAGCTTGTATTACCAAACTTCAGAGGAGGCAACGTATAGCACTCTATTTCCACCTCTGGCTCCATTCTTCAGAGTTAGACCTCTTCTGATGACATCTAAAGAGAGAAATATATCCTTATCCTCTCTAATGAAGGAAGCTCTAGGCTTCATAGTTCTTATATTTAAATATCATGCTGCTTTGTGGCTATTCCATTAATTGTGCCTCAGAGTCCATGGAAACCCCAGAGGAAGCAAGATATGAGTGCCTCCAGGGTTCCCAGGTACTGTCAAGCATAATCAAAGGTGGAGCCTGAGACCAATGCCAAATGTAAAACAGAGCAGTACCAGGTCTCAGCAGAAAGCTTGACCAACTTCTGTGCTCTGGCTTTCAAAAGAACAAAGGTTGTGCTGGGAAGTTTAAGAAGGTGTTAGTTCTGGAAAAGTTTTTTAAATATATCAATTTGAACCTGAAAGAAGAGCTAGGGTTCAGTTTGGGGAATGAACATTAGTTCTTAATATTAAGTTACTCAGTTAGCCTCTCTGTAATATAAGAAATCACAGAAATCAAAGATGTGACAGACCTAAGGCTGGATTCTCCACCCCACTCATGCCAAGCTTGGGTACTGTGGAAAAGGAGCTAGTTGCCCCTTGCCTCCAGCCCCTGACTTAAGTTGGGGCTGTTCTGATTTACACCTCTGGCATAATGTCTATTAATAACTTTACCCAGTAGAGGATTGGCTGTAGCAGAGCTCTGTCCCACCCCAGGCATTCTTTATCTTCAGCCTGCCCCCAACAAACAAAGCTCCCGTCCCTTTCTTCACATTAGAGTTGCGGGATGCAACTGACACAGGAGCTGGATCTGCCTCCTCTGTAGATTTTATCAGCAAAGACTCGTCCATGCAGGGGGAATTCTCCACAGGTTGTTTCTGGCTACTGACATCCACTTTTTGTAATTTGAGCAATGTAGGGTTGTTTTTTAAATTGCATATTCTAACATCCAGCTAGTGCAGTTGCAGCTGAGATTGAAAGTGTTTTTGAAACCAGAATGATCATATTATAAAAATGGATAAGAAGTTTCTTGAATAAAAAGAAAAGGAAAAAAACAAGGTAAATGAGTACATATCGTGACTACTTACTTACTGTAGTCATCACAATTAAATATACAACTATACATAAACAGTTATTATTCACGAACTGTTTATAAAAATATGGAACAAATAATTACGACTAACACATTGTTTAATAAAGATGAAAATGATGACAAGCCTGAATTTTTAATCTGCAAATAAAGAACATTAACAAGCTTTAATTATATAGTAAAATATTTAAAATTACCTTCAATGCTAAAATCTATTTGTATTTAACATATTTATTTTTTAAATATCCATAACATTTTTATGAGATTTGTACATAAAGCAAAATCAGCTGTTACAACAAAAGGCATCTTGACACTTAATGTATTCAACATCTTGATCAAAATTTTCATTTTGTTTATTTTTAAGATAAAGCAATAATCTTTGTACACTGTATTAAAATTTATATTACATGTAGTGGGATACATAATGAATACCATTACAAATACAAAAATAAAACTGCATTTATTAGGAAAAAATTCACACAGGGCCAGATTTCATGTGTAAAATGTGTGTGCATTTTGTGTGTAACCAATTTATGCAGTGATTCTCTAAATATCATCCACTTATGCGATTCTGGTGGAGATCCAGCTATAAATTTAACACTACCCTTCCCCCCATAGAGCACAACCAGTCTTGTTCCAGTCTAGATTATGAATTTTGTTTCAGATTCCCAGGTGTACAGCACTACTCAAATAACATTCTGATGACTGGCAAGAATAAAAGTGAACATCTCATGACTTTAACTGGAGTCTTGCACAGAGGAAAAGATTATGCTGTGAGATGTTTTAAGAACAAATGCAACAAGGAGTCCGGTGGCACCTTAAAGACTAACAGATTTATTTGGGCATAACTTTTGTGAGTAAAAAACCTCATTTCTTCAGTTTTTTACCCACAAAAACTTATGCCCAAATAAATCTGTTAGTCTTTAAGGTACCACCGGACTCCTTGTTGTTTTTGTGGATACAGACTAACACGCTACCCCTTGATACTTAAGAACAAATGCAAACTTGTCTAGGACTTCCCGCAGTAATTGGGGCATGTGATTCTCACAAAGCACCAGCTAGGCCACTGCAGACCATAGTTTCCAAAACAGTAAACACAGGGGTCTTTTCTTCAAGCACTGCACACTCTAGCCCAATCCTTAAAGTCGACAATGTGACTAGTCCCAATACTGCAAATGTGGCTGTTCACATGATTAAAGAATGATTATGGATGAGATTTTCCAAAAGTGATGGGTGAGTTAGCTGTCTCTGGTTTTGACTCTCAGAGGGGGTTGCTCATCACTTTCTGAAAAGCAAGCCTCCTTTAAAGTCTCTCAAGTGGGCATCCAATAATCAAGGCACTCAAATCAGTTGTGATTTTTGAGAATCTTAGCTTACGTGTTTTGCTAGATCTGGCTAGAGTGCTCAGGACCTTGTAGGGTCAAGTTCACCGATTCCAAGTGCATGATTTTCTGAGTATACAGATGGCCTTATCCACTATCTGTCTATGGTACTAAGGCCTCTTCATGATCTCCCAGGATAAGGAAAAATCTAGACCTGGCCAGATGGGTGTGACTAGAGTTGGGCCTATTGCATCTTAAAGCATCTCATAATCTTCCACAATGGCCTCACATATATACTGAACAAGAGACATGACAGAATAGATGCTTGTGGAGTAGATTCAAGAGAGCACTCAGGGCAGAAAGGCAATGTCTCATTACTACTACTTAACAATAAATTTCTGAAGATACATCATACTCATTTTTCCAAAGGGAAATTTTGTTGTCAATTTATTGCTCTGAAAATATAAGTACTGTAAGTGGAACAGAGCTATCTTGAATATAGACCCTTCTGTTCTTCACTTAAGATAGCTTAATCATTTTGATAATTTTTTTAAAGTTTTAAAAAAACAAAAGATAAAAAATTCTAGGGGTTTGGGAAGGCAAATTGATTTAGTGGGATAAACATTTACCTGTGAGAATGGATGGAAGCCTGGCTTAAGTTATGAGTGTTTGTGGTCTTTAACCTCGTTTTATGTTGATATTATTATTATTATTTTCTGGGTTCCAGAGGGAGTAAAGATACTTATTTTGTGTAACATGGTTGATATCCCTTCTCAAAACTGACCTAAAATAAAACTTTTGGCCTGTGCAGCTTCAGGGTAAGCAGTTGCACGTGTACTTATACAGCCAACTCACAGGTGTTTAGTTTTGTATTTGCTAGCAAACAAGGAAAGGGAAAGATGGGAGGGGGGAATCACCTATAGCTGATAGACAGTGAGAACGAGAGTTGTGTATGATACTAATAACCCTGCTCCACAACAGGCTCAGGGGCTAAGCCAAAGCCAGATCCCTGCAGTTCTAATAGCATGCTGTTCTTCAGGAAGTGTTAATTCGCTGGACAGTTCCCAAGTGACCCTGGACATAACAACAGCAGCAGGAAGAGTGGTATCAGGCCCCTCAGTACTGCTGATGTTATAAATCCAGCAGAGCCTAGTTGAGAAGGATCTATAAAAGTGGTTGTGCCCAACTTTTTCCTTTGTGACACCCTCTTTTTCTGATTCTGCTTAAAGTAATTCTGCTTTAGCCTCTGAACTTTATTCAGCTTTGAAATAAAAACACTGCCTCATCTATTCACTCTCTGATTGCACTTAAACAATATATATATCTCCAAATTAAAACAAAATACTTAATGTGCTTCAGACACACAACAATAAATAAATACATCTCAAACCACAAATGCCCAGTTTTGCCCAAAAAGTCAGGATGGCCAGGACAGGGCTTAAAAAAGGGACTGTCCTGGCCAAAATGGGACATATGGTCACCTTACCCCAAGCTGGCAAAGGAGCTGTTTAATTTTCAGAATATGAGCATACCCTTAAACGTGGCTAATGAGTTTGTCTCTGTGATAATTATAATGCCTGGCAGAAGGGCCATGGAAGGCCAAAAAGACACAGGACAGGAAGCAGTGAACAATACACAAACAATACATAGGCAGATAGCTTTTCTCATCAAGCAACTTCCATTAGTTAATAAATACATTAAAGAAGAAATACATAAAAAGGAAAAGGGCTAAGTTTGCTGAGTAAATTAATCTTTCGTGAATTGTTCACTCAGATATAGTAACAAGGCATCACTGGGATTCTGGGACTGCATTCACTCTGGTTAATGTATAGAATATATACATTTACACACATATTTTTTACCTTGCGCTTCAGCAAACTGAAGGTATTCATTTACTGACTGGCAAATGATCTACAGCAGCTAAGTATTTGTTTTAGTTAAGTGATTAATTCTGAGGGGAAAAATCAGTTTTGAAAATCTGTATGCATATTGTGTTTTTAAAAAGCAGTATCTTTAAAATCTCAGTACAGTATTATTGTTTAATTAAAGATAAAATTTGAAAAATATTTAATGGCTCTTACATCTATCTGTTTTCCTCCTAGGTACCCAAACTCATGTCCTGATGCTGCTGCTCCATGGGAGGGAGATGGAAGCTATCTTTGTCTTAGCACTTTAATTAAATATAGGCAGTGCTTTCAGGAAAGCAGAACCAGGAAGGCAGCAGAGGCGGGCAGGGAGTTCTGGATTAAAAACATCCCCCACATTTAATTAACAGGATCTTCCAATGTGCCAAGCCCCCATCTCCTCCTACCATGGAGTTGTAACTTCAGTAGTTCAGGGACCTTGGAAAACCAAGGAAATAGCTGAATCAATATTTAAAACGTGTAAAAAAAGATTTATTAAATAAACAAATTAAAAAGCACCCAACATTTCAAAACAACTCCTTAATATTAATGTATCCCTGTGAATAGAAAGATCCAGGGTTCAGTTAATAGTCATCCTCTGTCAGGTGTTTTTAACCTAAGCAGACATTATTTTAAAGATCACTTGTATATTCCCTAGTGAGCCTGAAGGTGGAGATGGAGGGGAAAGACTCCCTATTAGATGGGCTGGAACTTTCCTTCTTAGGCACTTATCTCTGAGCCTAAAGGAATAAGAAATAGCTCAAACAAACTCTTCTCTGGTTACTTGATTTCAGCACATTTGTGACCTAGATAAGATCATTATCTAACAGCTGGGAGTTAAGTTAAAGTTACATAGTTGTTTTAAATAGGAAAAAAATAGTTATAATGTAATATAATCGGTGTTTGTGAAATTGCTGTGGCATCTTTCTTTGGCTCTGAGCCTGAAGGCATAAAGGGCTGTTTTAAAGAAATTATTCAACAGGTCAGATAAAGTGACTGTTTTAAATTACAAAGCTTGAGCAGTGGCATAGTTGGGGAAATGGCTTAATATCCCCCAAAGTATTTTTTTTTTTTTAACAGCAAGGGTAATCAGCCATTGGAACTTACCTAGTGATATTCTGGCTTCTCCATCATATGAAGTTTTAAAATCAAAACTAGATGTCTTTCGAAAACCTTAGACAGAAGTTACAGACCTAACACAGGAACCACTGGGGAAGTTCTATGGCCTGTGTTATGCAGGAAGTCAGACTGGTCACAGTGGTCCTTGTGGCCTTGGAATTGATGAATCTTTGATTTATTGGAAGATAACTGCACATGCTGGAAGCTTCTTCAGCCAATCAAGTCACAGATTTCATCATGTACATGTTATCCATATCTGCATAGAGAAAGTATCAGAGGGGTAGCAGTGTTAGTCTGGATCTGTAGAAGCAGCAAAGAGTCCTGTGGCACCTTATAGACTAACAGACGTTTTGGAGCATGAGCTTTCGTGGGTGAATACCCACTTCGTCAGATGCACATCTGATGAAGTGGGTATTCACCCACGAAAGCTCATGCTCCAAAACGTCTGTTAGTCTATAAGGTGCCACAGGACTCTTTGCGGCTTGCATAGAGAAAGGGATTTTACCAATGTCTATCCCTCCCCCAGCTTTCCAAACAGAAGGGGATGTCTTTCACATCAGCTGCAAGGTCAAGTCTCCTTCTCTCTGGACTCCACAAAGAATCCTTCTCTGGGTCTTGGACCCACAAGTGAGATGCGGGTAGACTGGGCAGAGGTCAGTATTCTATTGCTAGGTTGCATTAACTTCTCCACGGCACTCCATCTTCACTGTGGGTCTCAGAGGCAGCCCTGGCAAAGAGTGGGGAAAATGCTTGCACTCTGACTTAATTGGAACTATGCTTCCAAGAAGCTAGAGGGAAAATAGGAGAACCTATGGCCTATGTGGATGCACAGGCCTTCACGCTCAGTCCCTAAGCAGATCTCCCAGGATCTGAATTCTGGAGTCAGACCTACCTATTCTGTGTGTAGTTGTTGGCAAACCCAATCCCTCGATGCAACAAACTGGGCATAACTGCACAAAGAAAATCTCATTTCCCTCCTCTCTGTCCCTTCCTGCCATTTTATCCACATGAAAAGGTGATCTGGATCTTTAATATTAGACAAAGGTAGGTTTGTATTTTTGGTTAGTACCATGGGAATCCCATTCCATATTTACAGTATTTTAACATCTCCTGTTTGCCCAGGGTGTTGATATGATTCAGAATTGTATTCCCCAGAATCCTTTATTTGGGGATTTCCCCATCAAGACTCCAGCATTACAAAGAAAGTACTCAGTGCCCTTGGATATCTCTTGGTGTATTAAAATGATTTATTTACACTGGTTGAAACTATAGTAAAGAACAAAATTGTCAGACATATTTATGAACATAATTTGTTGGGGAATAGTCAACATGATTTTTGTAAAGGGAAAATCATACCTCACCAATCTACTAGAATTCTTTGAGGGGGGTCAACAAGCATGTGGACAAGGGTGATCTAGTGGATATAGTGTATTTATATTTTCAGAAAACCTTTGACAAGGTTCCTCACCAAAGGCTCTTAAGCAAAGTAAGCTGTCATGGGATAACAGAGAAGGTTCTCTTATGGATTGGTAACTGGTTAAAAGATAGGAAACAAAAGGTAGGAATAAATGACCATTTTTTTCAGAATTGAGAGAGATAAATAGTGGTGTCCCCCAGAGTTGTGTACTGGGCCCAGTCCTATACAACATATTCATAAATGATCTGGAAAAAGGGGTAAACAATGAGGTGGAAAAATTTGCAGATGATAGAAAACTACTCAAGTTCAGTTCCAAGCAGACTGCGAAGACCTAAAAAAGGATTTCTCAAAGCTGGGTGAGTGGGCAACAAAATGGCAGATTAAATTCAATGTTGATAAATGCACAGTAATGCACATTGGAAAACATAATACCAACTATATATATATAAAATGATGGGGTCAAAATTAGCTGTTACCACTCAAGAAATAGATCTTGGAGTTATTGTAGATAGTTCTCTGAAAAGATCCACTCAATGTGCAGCAGCAGTCAAAAAAGTGAACAGAATGTTGGGAATCATTAAGAAAGGGATAGATAATAAGACAGAAAATATCATATTGTCTCTATATAAATCCATGCTACGTCCACATCTTGAATACTGTGTGCAGATGTGTTTGCCCCATCTCAAAAAAGAGATATAGGACTTGGAAAAGGTTCAGAAAAGGGCAACAAAAATGATTAGGGGTATAGAATGGCTGCCGTATGAGGAAAGATTAATAAGACTGGGACTTTTCATCTTGGAAAAGAGACAACTAAGGGGATATGATAGAGGTCTACAAAATCGTGACTGGTATGGAGAAAGTAAATAAGGAAGTGTTATTTACTCCTTCTCATAACACAAGAACGAGGGGCCACCAAATGAAATTAATAGGCAGCAGGTTTAAAACAAAAGGAAGTATTTTTTCACACAATGCACAGTCAACCTGTGGAACTCCTTGCCAGACGATGTTGTGAAGGCCAAAACCATAACAGGGTTCAAAAAAGAACTAGATAAATTCATGTTCTTTAATGTCTATTAATGGCTATTAGCCAGGATGAGCAGGGATGGTGTCTCTAGCCTCTGTTTGCCAGAAGCTGGGAATGAGCAACAGGGATGGATCACTTGATGATTATCTGTTCTGTTCATTGCCTCTAGGGCACCTGGCATTGGCCACTGTTGGAAATGACCAATGCCACCCGTATGGCCCCACAGTATGCCAACATTTTTATGGCTGACTTAGAACAACGCTTCCTCAGCTCTCTTCCCCTAATGCCCCTGCTCTACTTGTGCTTCATTGATTATATCTTCATCATCTGGACCCATGGAAAAGAAGCCCTTGAGGAATTCCACCATGATTTCAACAATTTCCACTCCACCATCAACATTAGCCTGGACCATTCCACACACGAGATCCACTTCCTGGACACTACAATGCTAATAAAAAATGATCACATAAACACCACCTTATACTGGAAACCTACTGACCGCTATACTTACCTACATGCTCATACCACACTATCTATTGTCTACAGCCAAGCCCTACAATTCAGTCGCATTTTCTCCAACCTCTCAGACAAACACTTACAAGATCTCTATCAAGCATTCTTACACCTGCTGAAGTGAAGAAACAGATTGACAGAGCCAGAAGAGTACCCAGAAGTCACCTACTACAGGACAGATCCATCAAAGAAAGTAACAGAAAGCCACTAGCCTTCACCTTCAGCCCCCAACTAAAACCTCTCCAGAGCATCATCAAGGATCTACAACCTATCCTGAAGGATGATCCATCACTCTCACAGATCTTGGGAGACAGCCCAGTTCTTGCTTACAGACAGCCCCCCAACCTGAAGCAAATATTCACCAGCAACCACAGACCACACAACAAAAACACTAACCCAGGAACCTATCCTTGCAAGAAAGCCCATTGCCAACTCTGTCCACATATCTATTCAGAGGACACCATCATAGGACCTAATCACATCAGCCACATTATCAGAGGCTCGTTCACCTGCACATCTACCAATATGATATATGTCATCATGTGCCAGCAATGTCCCTCTGCCATGTACATTGGCCAAACTGGACAGTCTCTACGTAAAAGAATAAATGGGCACAAATCAGACATCAAGAATTATAACATTCAAAATCCAGTCGGAGAACACTTCAATCTCCCTGGTCACTCAATTACAGACCTAAAAGTCGCAATATTACAACAAAAAAACTTCAAAAACAGACTCCAAAGAGAGACTGCTGAATTGGAATTAATTTGCAAAAAGGACACCATTAAATTAGGCTTGAATGAAGACTGGGAGTGGATGGGTCATTACACAAAGTAAAACTATTTCCCCATGTTTATTTCCTCCCCTACTGTTCCTCACAACTTCTTGTTAAATGCTGCAAATGGACCATTTTGATTACCATGACAATAAGTTTTTTTCTCTCCTGCTGGTAATAGCTCACCTTAACTGATCACTCTCCTTAGAGCATGTATGGTAACACCCATTGTTTCATGTTCTCTGTGTGTATATATATATATATATATATATATATATATATATATATATATATATATATACCTACTGTATTTTGCATTGCATGCATCTGATGAAGTGGGCTTATCTCAAATAAGCTTATGCTCAAATAAATGTGTCAGTCTCTAAGGTGCTACAAGTACTCCTGTTCTTTTTGCGGATACAGACTAACACGGTTGCTACTCTGAAACCTGTTGGAAGACAGGATACTGGGCTAGATGAATCTTTGCTCTGACCCAGTACGGCTTTTATTCTGTTCTTATGTCAATTAAGATCCAGAGTGACCTGCTTGTCCCATCATGTAAGAATGTTCAGCAGACGGGACAGCATCAAGGGACAATGCAGGTAGCACTAAGACACTTCTCCCATGCTCATCTTAAATCAACTAGTTCCTTCATTGAGATTCTTGTATCAACCAGAAGTAACTACTGAAGCCCGTGGGCCTGATTCTGATCTAAATTACACTAAGTAACTCTTCTGAAGTTATTAGGAGTCAATGGGATTATTTGGAATTGATCCTGGGGTGATGGATAGCAGATTCTGGCTCCATTCATTTCAATTGAAGTTACTAAAGTGACTTGAGTAAGCAATCAAATCACGCCTGCTTCCTCATACAGACTAGAGTAGAGGCACCCTTGGAACACCTATTTGAAATAAGGCTAAAATTATAAGATAGGGAAACCTGACACTACGCCAAACTCCACCCAAATTCTCGTACATGTGATTAGAACAGTTTTTTTACATGGATTGAATGCACTTCTCCTTCCATGAGAAGACACGTATATTCGCCTACTGAAACAAAGCAGAATAAGTCCCTATATCTGTACCTGGCATTGGAATAGTGAATTGGAACATAAGTGTTTCCCAGCAATATATATTGAACAAACATAAGAAATATGGGGACTTAATATATAACAAAAAGAGAATTTATAAAAAACAGACATAACAAGTCAAAGTTAATTCATCACAACTTTCACATAAGCCTTTGTTGGGCAGTTGGCCAGGCCCATCACATTATCTGTTTGACTCACTGAGTCACTCTAGCTAATAGAATTTTGCCCCATGTTTGTTGTTGCCATGGCAATGCAATATTATCAGGCATGTCATGTTCACAGATCAGTAGCAGCAGCACTGCTGCAGACACACAACAGCTTTCAGCCTTTGACCATAAACAGGAATTCACTCCACAGTCAGTCTGTCAAAAAGGAAGTCGGCTGTGGTGAAGAAGCACTAGTGCCAGTACTACTAGACTTTTCCTTTTTTCCTTTGTCAGTGCACTGCTATTATCATTAAAATAACTTTGAATCGTCATGAATTCATTCATTCACAAACATTGTCAAAGAAGGTACAATAATTCAAGAGAATCCAGAGGGTCAAAGAGAGGACTAGTTTTAAATCTGTGCCTATTGAACCTGGAAATGACATAGTCTGTTAGATATAATCTTATTCTTACCATAGCAAATCAAGCTGTGTTGACTGGCACCAATGTCCAAGTCAATTCAGCGCCATGAAAGGTTACTGGGAGTAAAGAGGTCATATCCTTTGTGGTATTGCTTTGAGAAATAAACTTAGGCATGTGTGGGAATATTTTACAAAGAATAGCTTTTTCGCTAAAAGTGAAAAACAAATCCTGTCAGGAATCTATAGAGACTGCGATATTTTCTGCTATAGCTATATTCAGTTTTTAAACCAGAGGTATAATTAGTAGGCTTTTCCCCCCCAATATTTGAAATGTTTAACCAAGGCATAGGTATTCCACAGTACATTTTAATTACTTTGCAAAGAAAATTGTGAAATGCATTTCCAAGAAAGCAGTTTGAAACTGACAATATGCTCAGGCTTGGGATTTGTAATGATTTTCTTTTCTTTTCTTTTTTTTTTTTTTTTTTTGCAGAATACATATATCCAGATAAAAGTGGGAAATTTTAAGGGACATTTTAGATCTCTTGGGATTGATGGGTTTGATTTTCCTCATGTTTACACCAGTTTTATCCAAGCGTAACTCCATTGACTCCAAGTGAGTTACTTCTGATTTACACGGATTTGAAAGGAGAAACAAGACCCATGAGTTTAGAATACAAGAGAGAACTTTTAAAAGTACCTCATTTTCTGAATGAGTGACAGGGAAAATCCTTTTATCTTTTGTCATTGCAGATGCTCCAAAATGTTGCAGATGAGCTATACAGGCACTGTGAGGCCCTACTCAAAGTCTGGAAATAATTTGAAAATCAGTGTAAAAATATGGGTACTGATTCTGCTCATATTTAAACTAGTTCTCCAGTGGTGTAACTATTAATTTCAGAGCTGTTACTTCTGATTTACAACAGAGTAAGTGCTAGAAAAAACAGGCTCATTCTGCTAAATTCCGATCGCCATCATTTCAGTGTAAATCTGGAGTTACGTCACTGAAGCCAATGAAGTTACCATGGATTTACACCAGTGTTACTGAAAGAAGGTTTTGGCCATGGTGTTTAAAAATGGACTATAGGTCTGAGGTCCTGAGTTGTGGCTGAGTAGTATTAAGCACAGCTCAAAGGGTGCCAGCTTGGCTCAAAACCACCTTTCTGCTTCACAGGACAAGTATACAGCTGGTGTAAATCAGTGAAGTTACATTATCTTCAGTGGAGCTACCCTGATTTATACCAGCTGGTCTCATCAGTCCTGATTCTAATATTAGGATCCTGAGCCTCTAACCTTCTACAATGTTGCAAAAGGGGCTGTAAAACCACCTTTGTAGGAAACCTGGGGCCTGGCTGCAGGAGGGGATGTGGTCAGACTGTTGCACAGCCCCAAGGATACTGTAGCTTGTGCTGGGGGATTGTACCATCATCTGTTAATCAGGGAAGAACAAAGGGGACATAGAGCCATTAAGACCACCCTCACCCCCTTTCACATCTTGTGTCAAGGGCAGCTTGGCGGAATGCAACGACTGGAACCTATATTGCTTTTATAGTCATTCAGTGTGCGGTTGCTGGGTGGTGGTGGTGTCCAGTGATATACAGGAGGTCACATTAGGTGATCTAGTGGCCACTTCTGTAGTTAAATTCTATGACTTAGAATCCATTTGCTCTAATAAAGTTACTCCTGATTTACTCTAGTGTAACTGAGATCAGAATAAGGCACAGGGCATGAAAAGTACTTTGGGGAAGATATTCCATATTAAGGCAGAGAACCATGTTGCTTTGTTAAACAAGTGGGGAGATTTTCACAGGCACAAATGGGGGTAGAGTATTTGATAATCTTCTAAAACAATAGTGGAGAATGTACATTTGCATGGGAGTGTGAGGAGAGAGGAGAAATAGAGACTCTTCTGTCTACACACTAAAGTTGTGCTGGCTGAACCAAATCAGTTTAAAAATGGATGCAGACAAATCAGTGCAACTCTCTTGTGTGAACAGCCTTCATTCAGTTTCAGAGTGTCTGAGACCAATTTACCTGAAGCTGATTTCTTGGATACAAGAGGGCTGCCCAAATTCATCTATATCAGATTTTAGACCAATTTAGTTAAATCAATGCAACTCTGGTGTGTAGATGACAAAGACAGAGATAGAGATACTCTGCACTGGTACAAGCCATGGACAAATTGGCAGTGACCTGTATCACCACATCCTAGGGCAGAGGCTGCTCTGTGTAATAAGAAATACAGCAAAATTCCACCTTTCTGCAGCTACATTGTAGCTGATCACATCAAGCCAGAAAAGGTTAAAGAATTTGTTGACATTTTAAAAAAATTGTTTGCAATCCATTATTTTTTTCTTGATAATTCATGTTCCAAAGAGGAAATAGAGATCCCATATACCATTAAATTTGGTATATTTGCTCTAACATTAAGCAAAACTGCAACATTAATTGTATTCCAAACACCTGTAGTTTAAAATCTTTGAATTAGAGTGAAGCTTTGCATATGTAGTTTAATAGAAAAGTTTTTATGATGTATGTGAGTGGAATTCTTTGTTTTCACTCAAAGGGAACATGTTCATTTTGAAACAGAAAAATGAGGTTGAGAAGTGTTGTTCTTTCCGCAAATGAGTAAGCACACTGGGAAGGGAGTTCTTATGTGTTAATGTTACATGAAACTTTTGTGAAGATTAATTTAGTTGAAAGAGTCTGTAATGTTCTATGGAGTCTGGAATCCGAAATATGATAGGTAATGTAGTCAATAAGAATAGTTTACCTTCATTTGTATGCTATACTTTCTATCCTGCACCTCTATTTCCTGTTAGGTTCATCTTGACAGAAAATTATTTTGCAGTCCCTGAAGATTGAGCACTGTGAAATAAATTTTAGCTCTTGCCAAAGCATTACAGCACTTGATCTTGTGCATAATATCTTGTGTTAACAAAAGGGAACCAAATTGATAAAAGGGCTTGATAGCAATTGCACATTTTTGTGTTTTTGCAACTGAGCTTAGTACTAATATTTTGTGTAAATTACCGAAAGCAGTTAAACATGGTGATCCTTCTAGACTTGCAATTGAAACAAAATATTATTTATTTATAGGCTTTACCATGGCACTCAAGACTGTATGTGTTTGAGCACTGTCAGTAAGGTCATCTCTTAATTAACAACTTAAATTTAAAAAAGGAAAGAAAAACCTTCAAAAACACTCTTAAGTAAATCCAGAAAACTTCAGTTCCAATTAACTTAAAAAGAGAAAGCAATCTTTAAAGAATCTTTAGTTAAATACAAAAGTTCACCTTTAAAGCTTACTTATAGTTAAATAATGAAACACTTAACTGATTAACTGTTACCTGGAATCATTTTTCTTCTATCTCTGAAGTCAGAGGTCATTAAGAAAGTATCCTGGAGAGTAAAAACTGAAATCTGAGGTCAACCTTCAGTTTCGTTCTTGGAAGTCTGATTGTACTGAGATATTCAGATGGCTTAAGTTATAGTTTAGCATCTGGTATGACAAAAAGTGATTGGTTGCTACTCAAACTGACCTAAGTCAAACTAATTAACATATGGGGTGAAATTCTGGCCTCACTGAACTAAATGGCAGAACTCCCTTTGACTTCAATAGGGCAAGGTTTCATCCATTCTGTATAACCACTTGAGCCATTACAGTGCCCTATTGTAATCATAATGGAACAGTCCCTCGTCCTGCCAGGTATGGAGTACTCATGTCAACATGACAGGATGCCAGGAGGGAGCTGAGGGAGATATTTTTGAAGGGAAATAGGGTAGAGGGAAGTGTGAAAGGTTTAGAAGCAGAGGTCTTTAGAAAGACTGGGCCGAATTTAAAATCTTTGGAGAAAAGAAAGGAGTTGGAGGTTGACAGAAGGATGGAAAAGAATGATGGAGAACTGAAAACAGAAAAATGGGACCCCGGAAATGCTTTGGGGTGGTGGTAGTAAATAAACCTTGGAAGCAGACAGAATTGGAGGGAAAAGGAATATGTGAGCATTCCATTATCATTCTATGTGTAGGTTGATAATTTGAAATTCCTTACACTTTATTAGGTAAAGCTATCACACAATTATAGTAAAGTTTTTGTTCAGTGTTCTGAACTACTTTTTAACATTCACAGTAGCACATCTAAATAAATCATCTCACTTTTAATGAAAATTGCTGTGATGTCAGTCTGAGCTTTGTTTCAAATGTTCACATTAGTTCTTCAGTCAATGAATAAGGCAATATTTTCAAATACATTAAAATGAGGATATGTTCAGCTGATATGATAATAATAGTCCAGTTATGTCTAACACATATTTATCCACATTCTCTAAATCAGTCAACACAGTGACATTTCTAAAGCTAGATATAACAGTTTTAATATTGGATGGTGTAGTGATCCCTATATAATATTACCACCCACAAATGCTGGCCCAGAGCCTGCACTGATGTTGAACGAACCCCAAAGTTGAACTGTCCTGCTTTTTTCGTATAGCCATTGGAATCCAGCAAGGTAATACAGGTTGGTCGCATTTCACATATGGGCACCACAGGGAGATATGATTCTGAAAGAAGGGTAACTGGTTAGACCAAGTTCCAAGTTCTGTTGGGCAACTGCTGCTGCTGACTTTGGAACCAACAATGATGATTCCATGTCAAGTACCTAGAAAGCTACTAAATGGAAATGGATCGACTCAGAGAGATTTCGAGCAGGTAATACCTCTTCCCATCTTCCAAAAACTTCATCTTGCCTGTTGAAAAAATAAATACAGATTTCCCAGAAAACTCCTTCATCCTCTTCTTCCCTGAAAAGGTTTGTCAATCTCCTCCTCAGAGTAAACCTATCTCTCCCTTTAAATTGCTTTCCTATCACCACATTTCAAA
This sequence comes from Gopherus flavomarginatus, assembly GCF_025201925.1. Taxonomy (NCBI): domain Eukaryota; kingdom Metazoa; phylum Chordata; order Testudines; family Testudinidae; genus Gopherus; species Gopherus flavomarginatus. The sequence continues at coordinate 253,318,135 of NC_066617.1, forward strand.
ATTTCATCTTGTCCCTCATCCATAGCTGCCAACTCCATGACTTACTGGATTCGTGTTGGTTTGGAGAAGGAATGGCTGGAGTGGCAGCCTCCCAGTTGGACAGAAGATAATGGATGCAGGTTACCTCCAGTTTGGAAGAAGGACAGACAGTGTCAGACTCCTCTTTTCCTCACTTCAGTCCCCATTTCATGTCTAGTGCATCAGTTGCAGGTCAGGTTGTATGGTTTGTTCTAAGGAGAGAAGAGCCCCCATGAAGCCTGTCTATTCCCTCAGTTCTCCTGGGCTGGCAGCCAGAGCTACACTTTGCGTGAGGAGTGAAGAGTGAACTTCTTGTGCTGTGTGATAGCAATAATGCCCACCAGTGGATGCTGATGTGCTATCTTTGTTAAAAGCAGAAGAAGACTAAGGACTGCTACACTTGTTCTGTAGGTAGTGACTGCTTTGCACTCCCAGCTCATTAATGCATATAACACCCATAGATAATGGTGAATCTCACTTCACCCAATGAGTATTTCCAGATAAATACTTCATCAGCCATCTGTGCACTTCAGGTCCAGGTTGCTACCAACTTGGGCCAGATTTGATCCAATGAACAAGAGGTGAACGCTCATATATTCCATTACTAACTCCTTGAGTTATCCCATCCCCTACCAAAGATGCATTTAAAGCAATACTTACTGAACAATCTTTTTACCTTCATAAATGCTCTGACCTTTCTCTATTTTGTAAAATATTCTCAAGTGTGGCTTACTGTACATTGATTTTAATAAGCATTCTCTACAGACCAATGTGTATAATGTTGGAAATTGTATAATACAATTTTCTGCTACTGAAATGCTATAGAAAATTGCACATTTTATACAGACATATGCCACATCAATAATACAGTTTTTATATCTTATTTGTAGCTATTGATCTCAACAACCTAATGAAAAATTGATTGCAATGAATTGCACTACTTCTTAAGTGTAAATTTCAATGTCAAATTATTTTTATCTATGCTTCCCAATTATAGATGAAACTTATACATTTATATATGTTTGCTTTTACCAAACTCTGGATCAGTAAATTAGATATGACAAGAATCCACTGAGTCAATAGAAATCTTGTTGCTCTCGCTAAAATATTATTCCAAAATTAAATACAGTAGTTCCACTTCTTCGTTATAAAGAGAATTAGAGTCTCTATATGTGGTATCACCTTTCTTGGCAATTTAACAATTTGAAATAAGGTCTTAAATCTTCAGGGGATATGGGCACAGAAAGAATTTCATTGTATGGGAAACTACTGAAATTCATGCACTGAACCTGGAGCCCACATGGCACTGTAAACAAGGAGAAGCATATTCTTTTGTTATCTCTTGAGACCTTATTATTTTGGGGTGGGTGGGGAATTAGTGGTTGGGGAAACCTTCTGTTACTAGAACTGACACAGTGTGAGAAAGTCTTCCATATTTATTCAGCAATATCAACCATAAAGCCCAGTTTCTAAACTCATAAAGATGGGTTGACTTAGTACAGATAGTTCCTATATATTGTCTCTCCTATCATACCTGTAAGCCACGTACACACAGAGTGTTTGGAAACTCAGACTACTTTTCTGTAGGTGAGGCATAAGAAGAAGAGATTCCATGAGGGGAGACAGTGTGCCCCTTGTTAAATTCTACTTTTTGTGGAGCTTAAAAGTAGAAATGCTCATGTTTGAAGCCTCATATGGAACTGCTGCTAAAAAAACAACAACAAAAAACCATGCAAGGAAATGCTGTAGGATCTCACCAAATCTCATGTAATCAATCCATAGAGTTAATCATCCACACAGAAAATGTCTACTTCCTGCCACCTCTCAGTAAAGATCCATGGGTGAAGTCTAGGACCCATTAAAGTGATGAGAGTTTTGCTATTTCACTCCATGTTGCTAAGTTTTCATGATTTGTGCAAACTACACTAGAGAAAATGTACTAGTGTGGTTTGAAATATTATGGTAATGATTATGGCTGGACCTTAATTGTCCATATACATATGAACAAAGTACAGCTTGTGATGCATTAGCATTGCTTGGTCACTACTCGCTAATTCACAAAAGTCAATAATTCTAAATAGGTTTAACCATAATTAGTGTGGATTTTGCAATATCCAATGTGGATATTAGTGTGAATGTGCATCAGGGAGTTTCTTTGGTGTATTGGACTGTACAGTGTGTTTGGTTACTTGGCATCAGACTTCCTGTCCCCAAGTTTCTGGATGGGAAAAGAGTGGTATGATCTAGTGTTCAGACCCTCTCTGCGGCCTTTGGCAAATCTCTTTGCCCCAACCTGTAAAATAGGGATAATAATATTTGTGTACTGTATAGAGGTGTTGTAACGGTTAGTTGGTTAGGGTCAGAATGTGACTGTCTGAAGCATAAATGTGCAAAGACAAGAAAGACCAAAAACTATGTTCACTTTGGAGCATCAACAACCAGACACAGCTGTAGCCACTGAACTCCCCTGAGTACAAGGACCATATAAGTATCTTGTTCACAATGTTACTTGTTTACCTAAAGATGATCAAATTAAAGGCTAGCAGGGCATTTTCACCCTCCACTGTACCACGGAGGATGGATACTGGGGGAGTAATGCTGAATCTTATAACAGGATGACACTGGCAGAGAGGATGTTTTTTCCATTGAAGGGAGATTCAGGAAGCACTGTGTCTATGCTTTGTGGTGCTCCAAGGTGGCGAGGAGACTGGGGTGGTACACCTTTGCCCTACCCCCAATGCACCTGAAAGGCATAACTGATCCTTTATTATTTACTTAGGTTTTGAAGATGAAAAGCCTTACCTTAGACCTTATTCCATCCCATGATTTGCTGCACGTTGGGCTACTCACATTTGCCATCCTTGCCTGTCAACTGCCCTTCTCTCCAAATCTCTCCATCCCATGTTGAGGTGCTTGAAGGTGAAAAGCAATACATATTATTTCAATACCCATGCTCTCTATTGTTTCAGTCTATTTGTTTGAGGATGAATATAAAGTTGCATAACTTTACAATTCATTTCAAGACATCCTGAAGCAAATGTCTTCTCAATTTGCATATTTCATGACTGCATTTTAAACACAGCCCACATAGCAACTTAAAAGCTATGCAAATCTTCAAAAAGGGATACTCTTACAAATCAGACAAATATTATTATTATTATTACTCACGGGCAATCAGTGAGGACTAGAGCATGAGGTGGGCTTAATGGACACACAGTAGCATGAGTGAGAATGTATCTTCTCAACACCCTTACACTCATGTGCAGCCTCCCTAGACCTTGAATTTAGATGCACAGGAAAAAGAAAGTACTGTGCACCTGATATTTCTCTCTCTAATACCCCCTTGAATCAGTGGTGGGAAGTGAGCTCTATATCTACCCTATATATATCTATATCTATATCTATATCATAGCTCTATATCTACCCCTTCCTGCACCCACACCAGCTCTCAGAGCTGAGCCAGTGCGGAGGTAATAGTAAGTTGGTACTTTTATGGACAAGTAGCAAATTACTATCTCTCAGGAGCAAGAGGGGAGCAGCCTTTCTGAGGCACAAAAAGCAGGAACAAAAAGTAAAATCTTGCCCTCAGAGGTTGAACAATGAAATGCAAATCAATTTCCTCATGCATCTTTGAAACCACATTCTGACCTGTGCTGAATTATTGTTCTACCACACCAATTTGCTTACCAAAGTGTTAAAGCCAGGAGCATGTTAACACAGATCTAGGATGGAGTGTGCATAAATGAATGGCAGGAAGCAATGTGAAACAGTGAAAGCAAGGATCTGTAGATGGAAATTGAAATGCTATAGAAAATGAGTATGGGAAAATTAGCAAATCTGACTGGGGAAATATTATTTGTAACACATCTCTATTGACAGATGGCGGTCCAGAAGGTAACTCAGAGCAAAAATGGAACATAGAACACTGACATAACTGCTGAAATAATAGATGTGATCAAATTATGTTTGCAAAAAGGTAATTATTTAAATAAATACTCCTCAATTAAGGAAGGTTAAAAACAGGAATTGTATTTAACAAGATGGTTAGCTTGTGCACTGAGTTTCATGACAGAGACAGTGTTAATGTTCCCAGCATCACTGGTCCAGCTGAAAAAAACAGAAACAATAGCAGTAAGCATACAGACTGTGATGTGAGGTTCCTCAGAATGACTACCCATTGTGTGAAGGGCAAGGAACCAAAAAAAATAAAAATGCAATTATTAATATCTTGGAGCTGCTGAGTTTATATGGTATGATCAGAGCCCATAAATATTGGGGCTCAATTGTAGTCAGTTGAAGAAAGGAGCTACTGGTTTATGCTTCTAGGAAAAAAGGAATTTCTTTGATTATGCTCTAACACAAGACAATATTTCTCTGGCTATTACAATGCGAGTGCTTATCATATGTCTCTTCCTGCAACCCCAAAACTTCTGATTTATTCTAACATCTTTTATACAGCTGTCAGAAGGGGGCAGGGAAACTTTAGTCACCTTATATAAAAGATATTGGTATACTTATTCCATCTTCATTTATCCTTAATATCAAAAGGATGGAATCAAACTACTGATGTGCAAACTTCAACAGTGTCAGGGGTTCATATCTGGTGGCTTCAGAGAAGATACCAAATCTGAGAATCCTGTGGTAAAGTTTGTCGGCTATCAACAAAGGCAGCAGGTGTCCTGTTAGAGCTATCACAAAAGAGAAGGAGTGAGCCTATTTGTATTGTTGTGGAAAAACCATCCACACTGTTGAATTTGAATCAGACAGCCTGAGGCTTTCTTTATTGATTACAAGTGTGCACACAGGGAGACAACAGCGGTCCCCTATGCAGAGGGTAGGCTGGTCTGCCCTTTACAATTTTTACCCAGCTTTTAAAACTTAAAACCACAACGCGTCACTCAGTAGTACATTTGATATATTCCTTATTTGGTATTTTGCACAGTTAATATTGCGGAACATGATTGATAACTTTCCTTATATGGCTTACCTATTGCAATTCCAGAAGCGTGTTTCACAACCTTCCTGTTATTTTCCTCAGGGTGGTCATGTGGGCCTAACTGTTATGTGACCTGTGACTTTGCGGTTACCTTAAGCAAGCACTTATTGCTACACTATAACCCACCAAGCTGTAATGTGTTCTCCCTGGGGCCCCTCCTGATACATTTCCAGACAGTATATTTGAGTAAACAACTTTTAGGGAAGTGAAGGGTACTTTGGCTAAGGCTAGTTGGCTAAAGGCTAGGCCTACAAAATTATCTTGACAGCCTGAAAGTCCCCAGCATGCAGGGAATAGTAGGAAAGTCCCTGTTAAGGAGTAGGGCATTTTCCCTATCAGTATGAATCATTCTAAAATGTTCAGAAGTTATGATTCAGTTCCAACTGGTATCTCAGCAGTAGCATTTAACTAGTTTATTTTTCCGAAGGAGTTCTTCTGTCCCAAAAGGAAACATGAGTGTTCACATTTACAGTCACACTTTAAGCATTAGTTTGAAGAAGAACAATAGAGCTCACAAATCAGCAGTACCAAACCAACATTTTGCACACGCTATAGAGGGATCTGTTGCTTTACATAAGTACTAACTTGCAAGTTTCTTAAACAGTGTTGGTAACATGCCCAATGCATGTGACATCCCACTCCTCACTTGCCAATCAGGGAACACAGTGCTATGTACTGGCCCCAGTTCAACACGGAATCTGCCATGAAACAGGCCTGCTTATTCATAGATCCTCAGTAAGGACTAAAGGGACCATCAGCTAATCTAGTCTGACTCCTGCATAACACAGGCCATAGAATTTCACCAGTTTTCCCCTGTAATGAGTCCAATAACTTGTGTGTGACTAAAGCTCATCTCCCAGTCTTGACTTGAAGACATTGAGAGATGGGGCATCCACCACATCCCATGGCAGCTTACATTTCTTGGTGCTGGACCCAGAAAAGGAAGATAACCAGTTTAGTTCTGCTGGGGCTTTGGGGTGAAATGCCAGTAGGCCAAGGTGCCCCAGCTAAGCATGGTGGACCCTTTGGAAAAACTGCCACTCAGCTCCCCTGATCCTCATTTGGAGGTGAGTTGTACGAGGGGCTATGGTCTTTGTACTCCAGTGGCACCACTCAGCTCTTCTAAAGCAAGTGAAATTGTCACATAACCAGCACTGTGACCACTGAGTGTAAAGTCTGAGACAGTCCCTGGAATCAGCCCAGCCCTTGCATGAGAGACTTCCATGTAACTTTGCATGACAATTTTGTTCAATTTATTTTGTGTGGTCTCCAATCCCTCCAAACTATCCTCATGGAGTCTTCAGGCAATTTGAAACTATCCTCATGGAGTCTTCAGGCAATTTAAATCACCTGAGGGACTGCTTGCTGGCTTTCTCCTTACCCCTGTGCTAAAAGTGTGGCACGGAAGCTGTCCTTTCCCATTTCCCATAGTCACAATAGACAAACACAGAAGATCACCTCCCAGAACAGCAGCACAGGATATGTCTCCTTTTTTCAGGGCATTAATTATGAGAGACACTGTGACTTAACACTGGTAGATTGACAAATGGGAAGAGCGACAGCACATCCACTGGTGCTGTTTTTAATACTTACTAATATGCTACTGTAAATTAGTAAAGTTCTACTGTACTGTCTGCTGTGTCACTGGGACCCGCTGGAATCTCCTCGCTGTGTACTGTTGTTTAAAAGCCCATGAACATGGTGTGTGTGCGTATGTGTATGTGTGTGTGGTTGTGTTGATTTTTAAAATCAGCTATCAATAATTAGAAAACACATTTGCACTTTACCTTGATTATATTTGCACATTTCCACAAATACCAAGTTGGCAGGTTTAGGGAGCTATATGAGCTAATGGTATGAGTTCAGGATGGGGAGATGAGACTCTGAGTTTTTAGGTTCCCTCATAGCAAGGCTTTTGGCACATCTTTAACTTCTTTGTCTTATTTTCCTCATTTGAACAATAGCGCTAATGATACTCACCTTTCTGAAAGGAGTGTTATAAAGATTAATTCATGTTTTACAGTGCTTTAAGCCAAGCTTTCTAGTTTCACCTCTGCAGTTCTTTAAAAGTATCATATAAAGGCTATGAATTATAATTTTTGTCTAGCAGAACAACTATATGGAGAAATATATTACAACACTTTACAAGTTGTCTTGCTGTAGAGAGTTTCAGGACTTTTTTTACCTTAAGATTTCCATGTATTTTGATGTAGCAAGTCTCATGTAAATAACAGAAAATATGCCATTCATTCCAATTATGCAAAAGTGTAATCTAGTGCTTACTAGAGCAAGATCTGGGGTTCTCAAAAATCTCCCGGAACTGAAAACCCACTTTTTCTCCCTTTGGGAATCCTCTTTAGCACCATTTTGTTTACTTTGTTTAAGTTTAAGTTTCATCAAAGTAATATTTTTTTAAGTAAAAACTATACACCAGATGTTCACAGCTATGCAGCCTACATAGTATTTTGTTGCCAATGTGACCCCGGTGGTTTCAATAATTTTAAACTGAAAGCAAGGCTGTTTATGTAAGGCTTTAATGTTAAACTGTATGCAAACATAAATACATGGACTTATAGTCCCAAGGACACATACATTTAATTTCACAAATATTGCAACAATAGTAGTCTTAGCACTTGTAAATTAATAAGCATAGCAGAAAGAGCATGAAAATCACGATGCAACAGTACTTAGCATGTATATATAGCACTTTATATCTTCAAAGCACTGTACTAACAATATCTAATTAAACCTCCTTAACTAATTAATCCTTTCCAGATCAGGAAGCTGAGACACATTAATTACTGTTATTATTTATGTATTTATATGGCACCATAGGTATGCATGGCACTTTACAGCCCATAGACCTATCCTTCATCATTGTAGCAAATTGAAGTTAATCATTAAGTTCAATGGGAGGAACCTCAGGACATATAATATACGAAGAAACTATCCCTGCCCTGGAGAATTTACAGTTGGAACCTCACATTTTGCTTGGTCTTCATGTGGGTATGCAGTGAATGGGAGAAAGGTTTTTCTTGTGGTTGGTTTGTGTAAAGAAAAAACAAATTCTATTATATGCAGTTGTACTGCCCTTGCATCGTAAGAGAGTTTGGAAACCGGACCTTTGGCACAGGCCTCTAAGCACATGAGTTAAAAGTTTTACTAAGGTAAAAGATGGCAGAAGTCTTCTGTTATCTCTTGTGGACCAGCCATTAGCGAGGCAATACACTGAAACAATGAATAGCCCCTTACAGACAACCTAGCCAAGTGCTTACATTTAGCAGATTCTTTCTGAAAGACAGTGTGGCTAGGTGGCTGAGCTCTATGAGCTTGTCTACACTACCACTTAAATCGATGTAAGTTACATCACCCAGGGATAGGAAAACACCTTTCCCCTGGGCAACATAAGTTACATTGAGTTAAAGCAGTGTCAACACCACGCTGTGGGTGGGAGATGCTCTCCTGCCAACATAGCTTCCTCCTCTCATTGAGGTGGAGTAATCATGTTGATGGGAGACCGCTCTCCTGTTAGCATAACATGTCTCCACCAGATACACCCAGAGGTCAGCAACCCTTGGCAAGTGGCCCATCAGGGTAATCCGCTAGCCGTTCCCAGCCAATGAGCTGTGGGAAATGGTGGCCAGTACATCCCTAATGGGCTGTATGCTGAAGGTTGCTGATCCCTGTGCTACAGCAAAGCCGCTGCATCAATGCACCTGCACCAATGTAGCTCGGTAGTGTAGACTAGCCCTATGTTTTCCATATAAGAGACCTGGATTTTATTCCCAATATATATAACCTCTTAGTGAGGGGTCTGAGGCATTTCTTAATTATAAGGTTTGTGGAAGTTACATAATTATTAGCACCGGTGTTTAGAAGAAGTAAGTCTAGAACTAAATGTCTCCTGGTTCTCATCCCAGTGCACCTTTCCCTAGCCGAGGGATATTTGATGGGGGAAAGTAGGAGGAGGATCCAGATCTAGATCCATTTTTATTCTGTCCCATCCAGAGCAGTTCTGTGTGGCATGCTGAAACGGGATCTGGAGCACTACTTGCTCAGTGTTAAAAGAATGTTCAGGGTTTCTGGCACCAACCAGGAACAAGCTGTGGTGATCAAAATGCAGTAAGGAAATGTCAGTTGTCAACAACTCAGAACTTGCCCAGATCTGAATAGATTGTCATAGGGCAATCAAAAACAACCCTGCTGATCCCAGGAGTATTTCCCCACTGAAACTCTGAAGGCATTAGAGCTCTTTAAAAGCAGTCAAAAATGCATATAATGGAAAGTGTTCAGCAATCTAAATATATGGGTTGCTATCACTCCCTTTATAACTTATATGATGTGTTACAGGCTCGGATTACAAGTCTGTATTTAACCCTCTTCTTGCATCAAGAAGGTAACATAAAACTTTGCTGTCTCCTTTTATACTTTGTTGGGCTTTGGAAGGTTGGAAGTGCTTTGAAGCAATATTGAGAGAATAAACTGCAGCAAAAAACGTATTGAATTCTTTTTGCCTTTTTATGTTTGTGAATTTTCTGTGAACAGTTTAAGATTTTCTCATCTGTATTCACTATTCTAAATTAGTCACTGCACCTTTGGTCTCTCAGTTATTTGTGGACAGTATATTGCAGCCATTTAATATCTGAGATTCAAAATCAGAGATGTCTTGGTTAGTTTTTATTGGACACCCTGGTTCTTACATTACAGTTTAGGACCCGTGTGAAGAACACCTTTTTTCCCCAACTGATAAAGCAGGTATTATTTAAGTAACCAAAACATAATTTCTTATGTTGGCATTTGTCCAGGATGTATGGTTTGTCCTCCTTCTAATGGAGGTCTGTTCATTTAAAGTAGCAAGACATTATCAAAGACCAAGTGTATTTTCAGGAGAGGAAGTGAAAATGGGGAGCACCAACAAAGAATTCTAATCAGGAATGAAAAACCTGGGAGTGCACTGAAACAGTGGGCTATAGTGATTTGACTGTTCCCACGTGGGTTTAACTTGTGTAACTGGCCCCTTTATGACAAATAAAGTGATCTAACTCCAACTGGGCTCATGTTTTAATAGGATAATAAACTCCCTCCCAAGAGGTCCATTTTGGAGAATCTCATTTTTCTCACTATTAGTTTGCATTCTCCAACCTCAAGACTTGAACATGAAAACCACCTGCGTATGGTCAAGAAGGACTGACCAGGGCTCCTTTCACAAGTCAGCAACATTACTACTTTGATGAAAGTTATTGTAGAATTATTGCAGAGGAATACAGAGAATACTTTCTCTCCCCGAGGAGGTGAGTATATTAGCACGTTTACTCTCATCGTCAGGAATGTATGTCCTTCTGTTCTTACAATTTTCTTAATTCTAAAAATATAGTGTTGCCCCATGGGAAACCACTTTCCCTGTGTGTGTGTATGTCAGCTCCATCATACATTATTATGGAGCAGTGTGTAGTGAAGGAACTTGCATCCCTACAGTACTAATGTGAGGAAAATTTGGCTAATTGTGGTTTTGGTGCTTAACTCGTTGGAAGTAAATCAGCTACTATGGAAATAGGTGTCAATATACATTAATGGATTGATGGATAGATACAAGAGGGTTTAGAGCATGGAGCTAGGGCCTGTATAATTCAAAGCACACCCTCCATCTTGTCTGAGTTCCACTTTAGTCAGCTGTCTTTTATGGGTTTGGAGCATGGTGTGGAGTGAAATATGGAAATGGAGAGGTGATGTGCAGCATTGAGCTGGGTGGTGATTTGGCATCTGGACTTTGTAGAGAAGCTTGGATTATAAAGGGATGTGTATGTATATGGGGATGGAGAACACCAGGTGAATTGGAGGAGGGATCAGAAGAAGATGGTCAACTAACATCTCCTCACAACAATCTGGGGGTGGGTGGGAGAAGTGGCAGTCACTATAAATTATGTAATTAAAAGTGATATGAAGGAGCCACTTGGTCATGTGAGGGTTACTTGGAAATCGTATGTATGTGTGAGGGGAAAGGGAGCATTTTAGAAGGACCAATTTGAATTTGTTCTTGGGGACTCATTCATGTATTGTTACACCTGTAGATGAAGTGCACAATTCTATCTCAGGATAACCAGATGTAAGTAGGTAACAAATTCACTTCAGTGGAAAACCAGAGACTAATATCAGGAAATATGACTGGACAACAAGTGGGAGGTGAAGAGGACCAAAATCTTTTTCATCCTCTTCAGCCTAACAACCCTTTGCCAAGAGGAAAGTATATGATAATTGTTTTTGTTCTCAGGTTTTTTTATCATCTTGCCCCTGTGAAGGATGTCTATTGGCAGTTGGGGTGTGTGTGTGTGTGTGTGTGTGTGTGTGAATGAAAGAGAGAGAGAGAGAGAGAGAGAGAGAGCATGTGTGTGTGTGAGGAGAAGGGGGATACCCATGAATTTCAAATGAGAACTGGAAACTAAACAGGATGTCCGTTTGAGGGCAGATTCTTTTGCAGGAGGATATGTAGGGAAGAGTGGTTGAGCAGAAGAGAAATTCAGAATATGTAGCTGTTTGAGCAATGTAGTTACATACAATCAAAAGAAATAGCCTCAAAGAAGGTGCTGAGGTCATTCTCCCAGTAAAACCAACTAGTTCTTGTGCACTATTTGCTGACAGAAGCTGATTCGTTGTTCATAAATAAGGGTCAACACAGATAATCAGATTTGTGCTATTCCCTTACAAGACCAAAAGAAGGAGATTTCCTCTGCCTTCATTTGAAATCCATGCTGAAGCAAACGCTAAGCAAACCCACCTCTAAGTGCCACTACACTTCCTATACATTTTGGGATTTTTTTTCTCCTGGATGACAACTAGCCATTGGCTCTCAGCTGACTGAATCTAGGAACTAAGTTAAAAGGATGAAGCGCTGTCTGTATATATCCTATACTGATAAATACTAGGGCCTACAATTCCCTTTCGTATTTCAAAACAACATTCAGAGTCCACACATAAAATCAAAATTAGCTCCTTCAAGAAGCAGTAAATTCAGCAATAAGATTTAATCTCTGTAGCAATCAAAAGACAAGATTCAATTATATTCTGTGATCTTAATTAAATTACAAAAATAAAAAGCTCAAAAATAATGATATTATTTTACAGTTTCCCCAAGCCCGGCTTACTTGGATTGACAAGAATTAAATAAGCCATGGTTTGTGAAAAATATGTTTGTTTTTGCTGCCTGATAATTCAGAGCTTTGAGGAGAAGCTAATATACTTTAAGTAAAAGACTAATATCTATCTATGGAAGTGCTTTTTTTGACCCATCTGGTTCCTCAGAAAAGTCTCCTACCTCTGATATTTATACAATATCATGCAAATGTCAAAATCTGAATGTCATCTTCAAAGACCCTTTTATGTCAGGCAACCCCTTTATAGGGAAAAAATAAACAATTTTATGTATGCATGCTTGATGCCAGTCCAATTAATAAAAGCCTTTTTTGCTATACTTGGCTACAAGCAAGTTTCTCTTTTGAAAATGAACAGAGGGAGAATGAGATAAAAGGTCTGTATTGTTTCCTTGCAAATTTTACAGTTTCATTTTTAATTTGTGTTTGGATGTGAGGATCTTGGTGCAGATGGTGTGATAGTCCACAGTATGTTCTGAGAACCTGAAATGATAACAAAGATATGCAAATTGAGAGGGTGCTTTGGATGAAAGCCAGGAGATCCAATTTCACAATAGCTGAAAACAAATTGATGTGCCCGACAAACTACTCAGAGTAGCACTAGGAAATGTAACAGTGCCAAAACAAATTATATTAATGACCTGAACAGTTTGTTGAATTCTATTGGCTAGCTCAATGTTGGTTACATTTATCTGCTCTGGCACTTCATTAGAACACAACTTTTTAAATAATGAAAAAAAAAACCCACATCTAATGAAAAATCATTTGGTAATTGCAAAATAAAGTTATACAAAAATTATTTTTGCACCTGAGAAATATGCAGTGTATTTCACTTGAAACAAATTGAAAAATGTATGCACTTTAAATTCAGAAATAAGAGTTGCAGTTGTATTGAGGAAACAAAAACCTGAACACTACTTTAATATTTGAATCTACTGCAGCTTTACATTTAATATTATCAAAACAAATGATGCCATTTCTATTACTTCCTGGAGAAATATGGAAGGATATGAAAATATCTTCAAATTACAAACATGGGGACAAAACTACTGTGCGGGATAAACCTGATTCACTGATGTTATTCACATTTATGCCAAAGTTAAAGACAGAAGAATTGGTCCATTGAGTATGACTTCCTCCTTTGTTTTAAAACTTCCTGTCTTTGAGTGAATCAGTTAAAACAGATTCATTTTATTGTTCCTTTCCTAAACTACATTCAAACGAATTAAAAAATATCTACAAAGAAATATCTGAAGTTTGAAAAAAACTTTTAACACTTCAGATATTTTCACATGAATAGCTTCTTCCTGTTTAGAAAATTAGAGACAGTTGCATATTTTCACAGAATCATCTTAGCAATGGGAAGAATGAAATGCACCTTTCTAATGTCTAATACTTGACATTGAATAACATGACATAAAGAACAAAATTCTGTAATCTTAATCTATTGAGAGCCTGATTGTGCTTCCATTGAAATCAATAGCAAAACTCTCATTAACTTGTATGGTACCAGGAATCGACTCAGGTAGCACAGACAATAAATTGAGACCTGCTCCTGCTCCCTCTGAAGCTAATGGCCCAGATTCTCAGATAGTGTAAATTAGCTTCACTTCATTGATTTCAATGGAACTACACCAAAGGTGTAGCTACACAAACATTGAGGGCTTGTCTGCACTGGCAATTTACAGCGCTGCAACTTTCTCACTAAGGGGTGTGAAAAAACACTCCCCTGAGTGCAGCAAGTTTCAGCTCTGTAAAGAGCTGTATAGACAGTGCATCAGCTCTGGGAGCTACCCCCCTTGTGGAAGTGGTTTTTTTAGAGCGCTGGGAGACCTACACCCGGCTCATAAGACAGCTCATGATGTCCGACACCATCAGGTGGTCCAGAGACGTCTATACAGAACACATCATGGGACACCATCAATACCAGTTTGAGTAATCAAGACCGCCGACCAGGGAAATAACCCACTTCCTTCCCTGACAAACCAAAAGACGCACCCTACCCATGCACTTATTCGCTACACTGATACTGACTTGGACTCTTAATACAGTCGATGGGTGGTGCACCCAAGCCCACTTATCCACTGATGCTTTAAAAACTCCTGCATCCCAATCTGGGTCTATGCTGGTTATGTGATATGTATATATCTCATGATCCTTGTAACTGATACCTGTAATCTCTCATAACTCAAGCCTGACCCCAGGTGTACAGTATCTTCTCTCTTAACTTGTGTATATTTATTTTTAAACATTAAATTTAATAATTTTTTTATATCTATGATTGTATTGCTAAGTCTTACTAAATAAAATATGTTGTCCACCATTACAGGATTTTTCTCGCATACCTCCTGACAAGATCTTGCTTACCCCTAGAGGTCTGAGTACCCCAATTTGAAAACCACTGGTTTACACAAATCCTTAAGCATCTGGCCAAATGTGACTACTATTTTTAATTGCTATTGCAGCACAATTGATCTAAAAAGTTTAAGGAAATTTCAATGACCCTGCCCCCGAAAATTGGTGCAAATATCAAATTCTTTAATGTAAAACTGCATTTTTAAGGTATATATATTCTAAGTTGATGCCAACTATCAAAATGTGTGTAATTGCTTATTCCTTGTGAAAGTATTCTGTCTTGTCATAAGAAAACAAAGCCCTAAAATGGTAGGAGATACAATCAAATGTTCAATATTAAGAAAATGTTTCCTTAACTAAACTGCAACTGCTTTATTTTTACATGCTTTATAGTTTCACAAAATAGTTCTTGTGAAAAACATTTACACATTTTTTTGGGGGAGAATTAACCTGCTTAGTGCAGGATCTATAAATAAAAAATGATATGCAAATAAGTAATTAGAAGACAACAGTGGTAAACAAATCCTATCCAATACTGTTTCACACAAAAGCTTATGCTCCAATACATCTGTTAGTCTTAAAGGTGCCACAGGACTCTCTGTTGCTTTTTACATAAGTTTAAGGCAGCCTTGCAAAACTGCAAAACAATTTACCAGCCTAGACACAACAGTTGCTTACCAGAATATTGGCTTGATTTTCCTCGTCTGGATTTGCATTTGAAAGATGACCCCTATATAGGTGAATTTTTTCCAGTTTGTACAGAACAGGGACCCAGCCACCTTTGCTCCCCTCCAGACCTTTCAGAAGATGCTCCATGGTTACCAAGTCTGTGCAGAAAATGTATGTGGCATCTTGGTCAGGCTCAGTTGAAAGAGTGGGTAGATTTGGGATGAAGGAGAGATAGAGGTGCATGTTACTCCCCTTCTGGCCCTATGGAGCTCACTTGGACAAGATAGTACAAGTGGTGTATCTCCTGCTTCTGAAGCCAGGCTGCTTAGGATCCTCCAGCTACAGCTGGTACAAAGGCGCAGGGCTTCTGTGCAGGTGGCCCTGAACTCATGTGAATCCCGGAGGACTTTGGTAGGCTGCATAGTCTACCCCTCAGGCTATAGGACAGGACAGGGAAATCTGCTTAAGGAAATGTTTGAGGGGACTTTCCCTGCTCTCACCCTGAGCACTTACTCTCCTGTGGCTATTACAGTGGGAGGAGATGATCTGGCCTTGAAATTTTTAAGTCATCCAAAACTGATTTATCGCTGGCAAATGGATGAATAGGATTTTGCATGGCAGATAAGGACTTTTTGCTGTATGCCTCATTTGATGTCATTTTTAATTTCCTAGAACTGTTTTTAAAAAGTCAAAAGTTCTCTCACAGCAGGTTGGATAGTAAGACAGGAGGCCAAACACAAGTCAGAGCAGCAGCTCCCAGTAGATTTAAGTTCATTATCTTCATAGTTTAAAAAGATACCTTCTTAAAACCTATAAATAATAAATGTATACAACTATGGCCTATTAGTGTAAATCATTTCCTTCATTTATGCTGCTTTACTCACTATCATGCTATGCAAGGGAAGCGCTGGAATAAAGGAAATACAGAGATAAACTGTGGTGTTTACAATGTTTTATATGGTTCTCCACTTTTTCATGCTAATTCCATACATAGTAGCCTGGTATTTTAATCAAGTAGGCCCAGGGAGGAGGGAAGGGGGGCTGAGGATGTGTAAATTCACTCCCTGCTTTTGCAGGGTTCCTTGGCGGTGGAACCAGAGCAGAAGTGAGGGGCAGGATTTGTGTAGTGCTGCACAAGACATGTGTGCATGCCATGGATCTTAGATTTGCCGTGAGTTCCAGTGCACCATGGTACATATGTGTTGGGGGTGGGGTGAGGTGGCTACATGGATCCTCTCCTCCTGTAAAGAGTCCACATTGGGGGTTTTATTCTTCTCCCATTAGAATCAGTGGAATTAACTTCAGTGGGCATTGGATCAAGTCTTAGGACAACACACCCTGAAGCGACCATGGAGTGGCTCTGTAGCAGAAGGTTTCCTTCCCTTTCCACAAGACTGAGTCAAGTTATTTAGGAAGGAGGGTAACTTTCCCTCTAAAATATCTAGAATGTGGTGTGAAATTTCTAGATTTCTTCTTTGTTAGCCCAAATATATAGGACCTTCTCCAGAGTGCCAAGTGCTCTCATCTCCCATTGACTCCATTGTTATATGTTAATACTTTATTATCATCACTAGGTATGTGATACAATAGCATTATGTGTTGAATACAGTGCAGCTGGGAGCTGAAGTACAGCCTGTTTAATTAGGCACTATGCTTTTTTAAGTCTTTTTATAATAAGAATAAGGGCATAGCTGTGAATGATGTACATTTGTCAAATATATAAAAAAATCTTCACAAAGCATGAATACCAGCACTTATTAACTACTGCGTCTAGATAACATCAAAATATAGGTTTTAGATAAGCCTAGAAAATGACCCCTGGTAAAAATCTTGCTAAAAGGAATACCTTGGAGCTGTCCATCAGTTGCACAGACACACAGAAATCCTGAGCAGTGAGTCAATGTACTTTCTGTCTTCATGCATAATACATACAAAATAGGTGAAGTAGTATGTAAAGTGAATTTTAATTGGTTATAATTGTCATTTCATTTAGTAAAGTATTGTCTGGAGACTAGGATATCAATTAGCACTTTATGGACTCTGTTACTTATGAAAATATGCATATATAAAGATGATGTGCTCTAACAATAGATATACTTTAATTAAGAAAGTGGTACAGTAAATTAAAGACCTTTAAAGTATTAATTAATTGCTATATAGATCAGTTTTGAGTATCAGCTTAGTAAAGTTTAAATCACTGAATCTAATTTAAATGAGAGAAAGAAATACATACTTTGAGTTGCGACTGGATTTTTAAAGGTGTTCACTGTTAGAACAATAGGAGTATAAAAGTAAAAAAAATCTATTCTCCGTACACAGCAAAAGTTTTATTTCAAGTTGAAATAGTTTAAAACCATCATTTGTTCTTATTAAAATATAATGCAAACAAAATGTGTCAGGTATCTTGATGTTCTTTTATATAGATATATATGTCTTTCATATTAATAAACATTCAGGCATAAGGTAAAATGATTGATGTATTCTATTTTATTATTAAATTGTTGATAACCAAGGCAGTTTCCTTTTTTCTGTGGGGGATGAAGAGGGACCCATCCCTTTTTAACCACTTGCTCTGAATGACTTTTATACCTAATATAAGTGAGAGAAGAGGATGAATGTCACCTCTCTTCCTTTCCTCCTCCTTCCGACGCATACTCCTTCCTTTGATTGACAGCTACTAATAACCTTCCTGCCCTAAGTGCCATGGAGACACTTTATTAGGACAAACAGCCAAGGAAATCTAGGAATGAAGCCAAGTCTGCAGTGAGTTATTATCGGGCTTGTATTTATCTCAGCTTTGTAATTTTTTTCAGTGATATGCAAATCCTGAAATAGATCTTCTTCTGTTGAAGGACAGGTCCCTCTGTTAATTGATCCACTGAGATTCATTCTAACCTCTTTTAGCTATCAGCCGGGGAAACATGCGACATAAAAGGGTCTCAGTGCTGTGTACAGTTCACATAAATTCTCTGCGCATTCTACAAGGAGAAATTCTGAACAGAAAAAACATTTTTGGTTCATGAATGTATTTTACATATGAGTGTTATCAGCATAACAGATCATACTGTTTTGTTTGTTTATTACATGTGTATGAAGGTGAACTCTTATAATCAAATGGGATTTGAGAGGGAGCTCTCATTCTTTCTGGAAGCATTCACAGCAAACCTCTTTTGTAAAAACTATATTCAATTAAAATATATTTGTTTTAAAATATTTTAAAGGTATGTTACAGAAATCTGTTTATTGCTGGGCAATTTGAATATTTCTGAAACTAGGTGTCTATATGTGATTCAACAAACATACTTTTATTTATTTCTTCATGGAGATTTACAGCAAACAGGTAACATTATTTCAAGCAGATCTTTTAATGATATACTAATAACAGAGCAAGAGTGATTTGGTTCTGTTACCTAACACACAAATATGTCTATTTCACAAGCAATTTATTTGAAAAAGAGCAGAATTTCCAAGAATGGGAAATGTTCAGGCACTAGAAATAAGGACTATTCTAAAATTAAAAGGGATCATATAAAGTGATAATAACATTTTATAGTTAAATAGCATTGAAAAAGATCCCGAATTGCTTCATCAACAATATATATCAGCCCCACTAAATGAACCCATGTCTGGAACAAGAAGCAGCAACCAAACAATACTCCTCTGTGGGAAGGGGCAAATGTTGACTAAGGATCAAACCCTTAAGGAAAGCGCTCTGGGATTTGCAGTGCCCACACTGTGGACTGGTGCTTGATTTTTTGAAACCTCATCTAAAACACTGCCACATTGTGAAATGTCTGAAAAGCCCATTAGCAATTCCTCCCAGGTTTCCACACCTGAGACAGAATGGTGTAAGGCAGTGAAGTCTGAGTTCTAATCCCAGTTCTGACCACTGAATTGTTGTATGGCAGTGCGCAAGTTGTTTCACTTCGGCCTGTAAAACAGGTATGGTAATTCTAACCTGACTCAGACCATGATGATTAGCTACTTAATGTTTGTATAGTGCTTTCAACACATGAAACATTATGTACATTACAGGTATTAGTACTAATATTACTAAGATGAATGCAGTAATTGAATGGAAATCACTGAAGAGGGGAATCCCTGAAGAGCAGCATTTATTAATTCTGCAGGAAAACAGGGAAACTGGCATTTCAGTCTAAGATCTAAAGCCAGGTCTACATCCAGCTGTAATGTCTTGTGCCTATTTCTATAACGAGCTGATGGGAAAACTGAAGCGGAACATTTCTGAATTTTTGGAAAGTTCAAATCCAGAACCAAAGTCCAATTCAGGACAAGCACATTTAAATCCAATTGACTTCAATGGGATTTAAGCATGTGATTCAATTTAAATGTGCTTAAGTGCTGTTAGAAATGATTTTCATAAGCATCTAAGTGATTTAGAAACTCAAGTTCCATTGCAAGTCAAAGGGATGTGACTGCTAAGTTACTTCGTTGCTGTTGAAAATTCTACCTGTCATGAATAGTCCAGAATTTGGATCTGAACTTCACAATTTGGACCAATCTCTGCTAGGCATCTAACCCCCTCTATATTTTTCAGCCACTATCAATTAATGTGAGTGCATCTGTCATAACCTTAATCCGGGCCTGGGGATCTTTGGTGTGATGGTGGTGTAATGAATTGCACTCGCATGGTGTTCTTGGGACAGTTGGCCTTGATATGTCCCAGTTCATTACACTTAAAGCATCTTCCATCTGATGGGTCACTGGGCCGAGGTGAGTTACTGGAGACTGGTGAGGTGGAAGAGTAGGGTGTCTGTGGCTTTACTTGGGTTGTATGTGGGGTCTTTGGCTGTCCTCGGTTGTAGGGTTTATGGTCTGTGTGCCCCCTGGGGTAATCGTTCCCCTTGACAGTAGCTTTCTTGCTTTCTGCCAGTTCCATCCATTTGGCTCCAATCTCCCCCGCCTCAGTGATATCTTTGGGATTTCCATCTTGTATGTACCGTGTGATGTCTTCAGGAACACCATCCAAGAACTGCTCCATTTGTATGAGGAGGTGCAGTTCTTCCAAGGTTTGAATGTTGTTTCCTGTTATCCAGGCCTCATAGTTTTTTGCAATGTAGTAGGCGTGTTTGGGAAATGACACATCTGGTTTCCACTTTTGGGTTCTGAAGCGCCGACGGGCATGATCTGGGGTTATCCCCATCCTGTATCTGGCCTTGGTTTGAAAAAGTTTATAGTCATTCATTTGCTGCTTAGGCATTTCAGCTGCCACCTCTGCTAAAGGTCCACTGAGCTGTGACCTCAATTCTACCATGTACTGGTCTTCGGGGATGTTGTACCCAAGACAGGCTCTTTCAAAATTTTCCAAGAAGGCCTCGGTGTCATCACCTGCCTTGTAGGTGGGAAATTTCCTGTGCTGTGGAGCAATAATTGGCGCCGGGTTGTTAGGGTTGGCTGGCACATGCAGCCCAGCTTTTGCCAACTCCAGTTCATGTTTTCTCTGTTTTTCCTTCTCTTCATTCTCTTTTTGTTGTTTTTCCATTTCTTTTTGGTGTTTTTCCATTTCTTTTTGGTGTTTTTCCATTTCTCGGTGGTGGGCCACCTCCTCTTCTTCTTGCTTCCTTCTGTGGGCCAACTCTTCTTCTGCTTGTTTCCTTCGGTAGGCTACCTCTTCTTCTTCTAGTTTTCTTTTGTGTGCTGCCTCTTGGGCTGCCTGTTCTCTTTGGAAGGCTGCCAGTTTGATGCTTTCTTCCTTTTCTTTCATCTCCATCTCTTTTTGTTTTATTTCCAGTTGTCGCCTGTGTTCAGCTTCTCTGAATTGCTCTTCAGCCTCAATTTTTGCCTTAGAAGTCATGATTCCTGTTTTCTTGTGTTGGGGTGCCCTCCGGTGTTTATCTTCTGAACTGCAGGTTCTCTGTTGCCTCCTGAAGTCTGCCTAGCAACAGTGCCTTTAGCTAATTTTCAATGTTAAGTAAACCTGAAAAACCACTTTATTTGCATTTATATAGTGCTGGTAATGACTCTCAATGGGAGTGCTATTGTGTGACAAAAGACCCTTAACAGTCTCTTAATGGCTTCTCGCTTAACATGCAAGCCACAAACTGCCAGAGAGAGCAGAAAAAAAAATTCTCTCTGGTTCCCTTTTAAAACCAACTGTTTCTCTCTGCTAAAAAGCCCTTAGCAGAGAAGAGAAAAATATAATATTCCTACTGGCTTCTGGATTCTGTCTATATCCCACCGCTGCCACCATGTCATAACCTTAGTCCCAGATTTGGACCTTAGCATCCAAAATATGGGGGTTAGCATGAAAACCTCCAAGCTTAGTTACCAGCTTGGACCTGGTACCTGCTGCCACCACCCAAAAAATTAGAGTGTTTTGGGGCACTCTGGTCCCCCTGAAAAACCTTCCCTGGGGACCCCAAGACCCAAATCCCTTGAGTCTCAAAACAGAGGGAAATAATCCTTTTTCCCTTCCCCCCTCCAGGTGCTCCTGGAGAGATACACAGACACAAGCTCTGTGAATCCAAACAGAGTGACTCCCCCTCTCTGTTCCCAATCCTGGAAACAAAAAGTACTTTCCTATTCCCCCAGAGGGAATGCAAAATCAGGCTAGCAAATCCAACACACAGATCTCCCCTGATTTCTTCCTCCCACCAATTCCCTGGTGAGTACAGACTCAATTTCCCTGAAGTAAAGAAAAACTCCAACAGGTCTTAAAAGAAAGCTTTATATAAAAAGAAAGAAAAATACATACAAATGGTCTCTCTGTATTAAGATGATACAATACAGGGTCAATTGCTTAAAAGATTATTGAATAAACAGCCTTATTCAAAAAGAATACAAATCAAAGCACTCCAGCACTTATATTCATGCAAATACCAAAGAAAAGAAACCATAGAACTTACTATCTGATCTCTTTGTCCTTACACTTAGAAACAGAAGACTAGAAAGTAGAAACTGCTTCTCCAAAGCTCAGAGAAAGCAGGCAGACAGACAAAAGACTCAGACACACTCTTCCCTCCACCCAGGGTTGAAAAAATCCGGTTTCCTGATTGGTCCTCTGGTCAGGTGCTTCAGGTGGAAGAGACATTAACCCTTAGCTATCTGTTTATGACAGCATCGCTCCACCATTCAAAAAACCTCAGTTTGCAAACTCAGTATTGTATCATTTATATATGAAGCTCGGTGATAGTTCAAGGTAAATTTTGTAGATGTGGTACTATGATGAGGAGGGTGTTCAATAGTAATGTACTAATGAAAAGTTCATGGGTGATAGAAGTGTGTGACTGGTAGTAGCTCTTCATCTATTCCTTTCTTCTCTCTCTGATAATGGCCTACGGAGAGGGGATTTCTGAGTGGTTTTTATTTATTTAGCATGTGCATAGTCGTCTAGCCAAGTGATGGCACCGGTGCCATGACGCAGTTCTTCTAGGCCACCGCTGAACCTAGTCAGCAGGCTTTCATTGACAATGTGCATCATCATCTGTGTTTCGCTGCAGCTGCACAAACGGCTTGTCATGAAGGCCCCAGTGATACTGGTTGGCTGCACAGAGACCTTGCCCGGTCCGGAACCTGTTCAACAAGGACCATTGGCAATGGGGCAGATCAAAACCAGGTGGGCAAATGGTAGAGTTGGTGACTAGATACTGGTTGGGGATTATAACAAATATCCATTCCTCTTGCCAGAATGTTTCTGCCCTAGCATCCTGGCATGGCTGATGAGACCATAACTGATGATGTGGTGACAAATGTGCAGCTGGTGGTTTAAAAATGTCATTGTGCAGCAGCAGGCTTGAGTTGGTGCATACTTTCTCCACTAACTTGCCTGTGGCAACCTCTCATCTGCTATGAGGAGGAACAATATTGCTCAGAACTGGAAGCAATGGGAGTGGAGTCAGACACAGAGTGCCAGAGATGATGCGCATGGCATCATGTAACTGTGTATCCACCAGTTTGGTGTGTGACAATCAACTCAAAACTGGTGCGCAGTACTCCGCCACTGAATATGAGATGACAAGAGCTGAGGTGAGCAAAGTTGGAGAATAAGCACCTCATGACAAACATGCCAGTTTGCTAAGAAAATTGTTGTCTCTTAACTTTAGCTGCTGTCTTATTCAGGTGGGCATGGTAACTCAGTGTGCAGTTTAAGGTCACACCTAGATAGACTGGTTCTACTTCATGCTGCACCTTCTGATCATTCAGATAAACATTGAGTTCTCGGGTTGCACTGGAATGATGAAAATGGAACAAACTGGAGACTGTTTTTATGATGCTTGGCTGGAGGCACCAAGTGTTACAGTAGTCAGCTAACTTTGTCATGTCTCGGTTTAAGCTGGCATCAAACTTGTGAAATGTCTGGGCCTGGGTACTGAAACAGATGTCATCTGTGTAAATGAACTTTCATGACTCCATTGTTGGCAGGTCATTGATGTAAAAGTTGAACAGGATTTGAGAAAATACAGAACCCATTGCGCTGCTGTCTCCAAGCACTTGTCTTCTCCCCCATATGGACTCTGAACTGCCATCATGGAGGAGAAGTTCAATGACCCCTGTGACTCAAGGTAAAAGAACCCATGATACTTTCACGAGCAGGCCAGTGTGCCATACCATATCCTATACCGCTGTTAGATCAATGAAAACAGTGTCTGTTTTCAAGTTTCTCTGAAAGACATTTTCAACAAATGTGGTCAGTGCGAATACTTGGCCCCATGTGCTATGACCTTGGCGAAAGCTGGCTTGGTCAGGAGTCAAAATTCTCTCCACCTCGGGTAATATTCGTTTTAGGACCAAGTGCTCCAGTGCTTTGAAGCATACCGACAATAATGATATGGGACGATAGGGTCCTTTCCAGGCTTTAGGAGGGGATGAAGTTGGGAAGTTAGTAGTAAATCACCACTCTTTTTTGTCTCCACCTCTGTCCTCTAATTTTCTTTCTCTTCAACTTCTTTCTTCCTCCACACGTCCTTTCTCTCCATCTCTTTTTTCTTTTACATACAGTCTGCTGTTTTATTGGTTGAAAGGAAATGGCCAGCAAATAGCATTACATCAAGGGTTAAGTCTTTGGCAAGTAGTAAATATATCATCAAGAAATTTCACAGGACTTTAATGAAATGGCAGGGTTTTTTAAAATCAAAATATTAACTTTTGCATGCAGACATATAGGGCCAGATCATCCTTTACCATATTAGCGAATCTGCATATCATCAGGAGTGGCTGACCCACGTTGAAAGGTGTGGGGCCTTCTGCTATATTGTCCTTTTCAATTTGTAATTAATTACAAATAATTTGGATAATCTCCGTAAACATGGGCACAGCTGGTACCTCCTTTACATCTGATATATATAACTGGGCGTGGTAGAATTTGATTTTTATTTTTATTTTTATAATTCATTTTATTAATTTTTATAATTTATTTTATTTTTATTTTTATAATTTTGCAATGCATATAATGATCTTTCTCTTCTTCTTTTCTCTTACCTAAAATACAATTTTTATTTTAAGCATTTTATATCAATTTAAATTTTCACAATTGTATGAAATAATGAGTTTTAAGCACTTTTTTATTTTTATCTATTTAAATCTTCACAAGAAGTTGGGGGTTCATACAATAGGAGGAATCAGACAATAATTATGTATTGACAATAAACACTGAGATTCAAAAAGTTAAAGATTGGTAAACATTAAAACACAAATCGTCAACATCAGATGGTAAAATAGACAAAGTAAATATCAAACTCTAATAATTTCTCAAGCTCATTTTTCTTTGCCTATCTTGAAATTCTGATTATTATTGATGGAAATATTTTTCTTGGTTCATGTGTGAAATTGATTTTATCAACATTTATCAATTAAAAGCTCATCCTTCCAAATCTATATATAGCATATTAGTGGCCCAACCCTGCTCCTAGTGAATTGAATAGTAAAATTCTCATTGACTTTAATAGGGGCAGAAGCAGGTCCATTATATATGTAAGAAAAATAAAATAACCTATTATAATATAAAATTCATCCTATCCTTTACTATATGTTTGTACAACACCTAGCACAATGGGTCAACACGCTAGCTGAGGCCTCTAGTCAATAGCACAATATAAATATCTATGTTAAATCCAATCTCTACTTCTAAGGTGACATGTTCAGAAGCTTTTGGCAAAACTCCTATTAACTTAAACAGGAGAAGAATTAGGCCAATGCTAAGCACTTTTGAAAATTACCCCTTTAATAAATTAAAATCTGAAAGAACAGTATGAGGAATGCTATTACTTTTAAAAATGTATATTAGAAACCTTCATAAATGAGATGAGCTAGAGGTTATAAACATCAGAAAATGTTTAGAAGTTCCAAGCATCTGAAGAAAAAAAAATAATATCTTCTAGAAGTAATAAACTTCAATGATTTCATATTTACGTTGGTTGGTATATAGAAAGATAGGCAGGGATACATCGTAATGCCGTCATAGTGGGTCCCCTGGGAAAAATAGTTTTATTAGTGTTGATTTCAAACCTAAGGCACCACTGATGCACTACTTGTTTCAATTTAATCCTAGAAAAGCAACTCAAATTGCAATGTTTTTATTGATGTCTTTTATATTGTAGCTACACATACTAATCTAAGAACAAGGAAATCTGTCAAAAAACAGTCTCTTTTAAAGCTGGGACATCAGAATAAGGCTAGTCAGCTTTCCTTAGTGGACAAAGTGAGAGGGAACTGTTCAGATCCTTAAAGAGATAGGAAGTAAGGGATTCTCAAAGTCAGGGCAATTCAGCAGGTGACAGAGAGCACATAGCCCAGGGGCACTTCTATAGGCCATTGTAGCTTTCCTCACACATACTGTTAAAAGGATAGTTTTATCCTGAGGCAAAACTATACTGAAGGAGTTAAAAACCACTTTAGAACATCAAATATCATGTCATAATGCTTCACACACAGTGCTGCAGTGTTGCAATGCATATAATGATCTTTCTCTTCTTCATTTCTCTTATCTAAAATACACATTTAGAGCTAGATCCAAAACCCATTTAAGTCCGTGAGACACTTTGTAATAATTTAAACTGGCTTTTGATCAGGCCTTTAAAAGGCTATTGCCAAATAATTTTAGACTTCAAAATTGACCTATATTAAAATTATTATAATAACCTTCCAAATTAGAAATATCTTTGCCCAGATCTTCAGCTGGTAGAAATTAGCATGGGGAGACTGAAGTCAATGTAACTACATTGATTCGCACCACCAGATCTGACCCATGGTCTCTAAAATATATAACTGAAAAAGGCAAAATAAAATAAAATGATGGCCAACATTTTTGAAGACACTACAGTACAACAATGCAGTATCATCTCTTTGTAGGATCTGCAATCATAATTAACTAATAAACATTAACCTAAGAACTGAACTGATACAATGGATGAATGTGCTAACATAAGGAAGTGAACAAACAAGTCTTATTAATTTCAAGCTAATATGAGGCAAGACCTTTTACCCACTTGTTGAAATATCTTTGTGTAAATAGACTGTTAATGATTTGGGGGACTGGCTGACACGGTCTGGAGAACAGGCTGGTGATATATCCATCACAAATAGGCAGGAGCAGGGATTGACCCTAAAATATAGCACAATCATTTGGAAGAAAAGAGATGCAGCCATCTTCCAGTTTCCTAAGGCCAGGCAGGAAACAAAGGAAAGAAAGTTTAGAGCATTACTAGTCTGAAAATAGGCTAAACCAAATCTTCTTTAAAGACCAACATGGCAAAGTTAAGTTACTGTAGTAGCTTGAGTATGGACTTGTCTATATGAGAAGGTTGTGATAATTTAACTCAAGATATGATTTGATACAAATTTAGTTACACTAGTCAAAAAAGGCTTGTGTGGCCATTCTTATTTTGGTTTAATGCAGGCTTACTTCAGTTTAGATCAGGTTGCTAGGAAATAAAAGTATCTATACAGGTTTAACTAAATAGGATTAAAAGCTGATTAAAGTTAAACCAGTAGAACTTTGTCTTTTGCATGTAGACATGCCTATGCTAAATAAACCCAGTGAGGGGGGATTTATACAATACTGTATCTACAGTTTGATAAAGTGAGACATTTGGAACCAGTCTTCTGCTAGATGCAGTGACAGTATCAGAAAGGAATTTTTTCTTAGGGCTTGTCTATACATTGGGTTTTTCCTGATTAACTCCATTTGTGGACATTCTTATTTCAGAATAACAGTATCCTCACATGGAGTTAATATGGAATAGTTACATATTATATGGTATGCTGGTATAGTGAGCAGAGCAGAGCATGAAGGTACTATACTCCAGGCAACCATTGTTGCTTAGATGTCAAGCTGCAATCTAGGACCAAATGGACGTTTTTATGGTTGGCATTTTCATTTCTAGGTAGAGTGAGCTGCAACAATAAAGCCTGGAGATCACAAAAATATAGTTTAGATGCCCAAACCAGCATCTGAGAAGTCCCATGGCCAAATCACCATAACCAAGAAAGCCTCTTGCCCAATAATAAATAGAAGGTGATATTTTTACCAACCATACCTTCTTGGGTGTCCAGGATGAATAAAGACTTTGAAAGAATCCTAAGGCTGCAACCTATGATGACATTCAGACAACAGACATCTCAACCAACAGATGGTGATGTTGTGCTGAAGATCAGTTCATAATATTTCCTCTTCCTGCCTTTTGTTGATAGCACTAGCACTGAGCTCCTCCAATTAGCCACAGAAGGAGGTGCAGCACCATCTTTGGTAGCTTCACCACACTCAAACCTTATTGGAAGGACCAACTCTAAGGTAAGAGTCTGCTTCGTTTCACATACAAAATCATTCATTTTCCTCTCTGCTGAGACTACCCATGAGATTGCCAGTTCATGCTGGCTATGTTAGTGGTTATATTGTGAATACTTGTCCACTAGGTAGCTGTTAACTGGAGTAAGACCATAGAATCATAGGACTGGAATGGACCTTGAAAGGTCTTCTAGTCCAGTCCCATCATACGCAATCCATGTAAGCAGCTGAACAGCCATCTGATGTAACAACATTTTGGCTTTTTTCAAACCTGTCTTCCAATCAGATTTCTTAATCTGATCAGCCAGTCTCCTGAGCTAATCCAGTTCCCAAGACTATGCTTTCCACATACTATATGATTTGTACCTCCACTCCCTTTTCATGTAGTCACCTTAAACTGCTTTCTTTGCTGCTTCACCAATCTTGTTCATCTCAATAGCTGGAAACAGCATAATCTGAAGCACAATTATGTTTCCACAAAAAGACTAGAATCCCTCTGGATAATCTGACATAGTCCTTGTTGGATCATTCCAGACATCATATGCCAGCACTGTCACAAATCACAATAAGGCCAAATATGTACCGTAACTCCTGTGCTGGACAACCTATCAAGCCATGATTACTGTTACCAAGGGGATGAGTTGTCAAGAAGGTAAGAGTTGTCAGGTTTTGTTGCAAACAGCATGCCCTGTCAGTGATGTGAAAGGCATACCATATCCTAAAAGGTGGTCTATGACAGGCCTTTCACTTCACTGGGAAAAATCCACATACCTCAAATTACAGCAACCTTCCTGAATGATTTGTATAAGCAATTTTCTTTCTGTTATCTTACGCATGTTGCTCCAATCAGTGAAGGAAGTGTACTGTACTTGGATTACTTATTAAATAAAATGTATTGTTTGTAGTACAGCTGCCACATATGGAAAATACTGATATATGGAGCTTCTTCATT
The DNA here is from genome assembly GCF_025201925.1 of Gopherus flavomarginatus. Taxonomy (NCBI): domain Eukaryota; kingdom Metazoa; phylum Chordata; order Testudines; family Testudinidae; genus Gopherus; species Gopherus flavomarginatus. The sequence continues at coordinate 253,347,012 of NC_066617.1, forward strand.
TGCTCATGGACCCAGGACCCAAAAGAGGGCCAGGAAGAGCTGGTCTAGTTTTGGGGATTTATGAGGAGCCAAGGATCAGGCCTTCTGTTTCTGCCTGCTTTTATCTAGTCAAGATTTAACAATCTGATAGAATCCAGTGGTCAATACAGAAAAGTTTGCTTTTCCCAAGACCTACCTGGGGATAGCTAGTGTAATCCAGAGAGCTATGGAGTTCTGAAGCCCCCTGGCAGGAGGGAGTGAGATACAGGTGTCATAGATCCACAGGATTGGTGGTCTGTGCCCAACTTTTGCATAGTGACTTGGAGGAGGCCCTTTAGTGTGCCAGATGGGGGTCTCACTCTTCCTTCAGCTTCTTCCAGAACCCACCGTGCTGGACATATCTGTCCTTTGTTCTCCAGGTAGGGCCATGCTGAGTTCACAACCCATCTGACCGGAGCTTCCCTGATAAGAGCATCAGTTCATGAGTCATTGGAGCTTTCTTTGGCTCTCTGGAGCCCTTGTTGATCTGGGTTGGTTTCAGCCAGTTCCTTAATGACTGAATTCATTCCACACACACCTATGTCTGTCCTGAGAGCAAACTTAATCCTTTCCCTACTCTGAGTAGCAGTGCAAAGTATGGGGTAAACTGAGGCATACGTAGGCATCACAAAAATATTATAAAAAGTTCTCACTTCATCACATTGGGCCTGTGTCCAAGAGAGGTGATGGCTGAAACCTTTAAGTGGGTTCCTTGAGTGACCACAGAGGGGGAATACAGTTATACTTACCCTGAAACTATGGCACTACCACACAATAATATCTGAGGCATTCCATTTTCCCTATATGTAGGTTAGCAAAGGTCTGGGGTATCTCTGATGTCATTCTTGCAAACAGCTGACTGTTTCATGGTGACCTCAGTACTTAAATATGAATTTCTAATATTGGCAAAGGGTATACCTTTCCTGTGTTTATATGAGATAACTATTCAAGAATGAGATGTTAATATTTTTTTCCATTCACATAAATCACTTTTGCCAAAATCAAAGTTATGTGTATGTATAAAGAGGAGAGGAAGTTGGACTTTCAACCTTAATTATTAATGAAGCCTATGGGCCAGCTGGTGCAACCTATCCTATAGTCTCTTTTAAGCCTGTGTCCTGAAAGAACACATAAGAGAAACTTCATGCAATTGGACTGACTTTCATGGGGCTTCTCACATGTATGAAAATGTGCAGTATCAGTGCCTTAATATATTATGGGCAGGAACGGGTAAGAAAAGTACCTCTCTATAGTCTGCTTATGGCAAACTCAACAGGCTGTTGCTCTCATATACTTTTCTATTAATGTTCCTGAACCTTTGTGTGATAATTAGAGCTGGTTGGAAACATTTTGATGGAACTTTTTCTGTTGGAATGTGTGATTCCATGGAAATTGAAACATTTTGCAAAGTTGGGCTGGAAATTCATTTTAGAAGAAAACGGGAAAAAGAAAGTTCAGTAATGTCAAAACATTTTCACAACAAAATTAATATTTTTTCATGTCCATTTTTTAAAATGTTGCATTATTATATATTGTGACAGGGTCAGGCCAGATGGCTACAGGAGAGTAATAGAAGGCAGATATATTAGCCCCAGGTTAAGTAGGTCCCCTTTCCCTGCGTAAGATAACAGGGAAGGTTCCAGAACAATCAGGAACTTTCTGGAAACAATTACACAGACAGGCTGATTAGAACACCTGCAGCCAATCAAGAAGCTGCTAGAATCAATTAAGGCAGGCTAATCAGGGCACCTGGGTTTAAAAAGGAGCTCACTTCAGTTTGTGATGCACATGTGAGGAGCTGGGAGGAAGAGGTGTATGGAGCTGAGAGTGAGAGGGTGTGCTGCTGGAGGACTGAGGAATACAATCATTAATCAGACACCAGGAGGAAGGTCCTGTGGTGAGGATAAAGAAGGTGTTTGGAGGAGTCCAGGGGGGAAGTAGCCCAGGGAGTTCTAGCTGTCATGCAGTTGTTACAGGGGGCACTATAGACAACTGCAATCCACAGGGCCCTGGGATGGAACCCGGAGTAGAGAGCGAGCTGGGTTCCCCCTAAACCTCTCAACTCCTGATCAGATACAGGAGGAGTTGACCCAGACTGTGGGTTCCACCAGGGGGGAAGATCTCTGAGGTGAGCAAATCCGCCAATAAGCACAGGACCCACCAAAGTAGAGGAGGAACTTTGTCACAATGTCACAATTTAAAGGAAAGACTAGTCTAACCCATACATGCAACATAGAACTTTCTTCCATGCAACACAGAACTTTCTCAATTACTGGCTGACACCTGTGGTTTTGAATAGCACCCTTTAATATAAGTTGCATAAATGAGTTGTGTAGCATGTTTTTTCAGTGTACCTTACACAATAATTGACCTAAGATAGACTAACAGTTATTCATAGTCCTTTGCCTTGAAGAGGATCCTGAATAGCCAATCACAATTTAAAGGCATATTGTACTATCTTAAACACATTTTTTCACAGTACCTTTCACAAGTTATTGGCTATTTTCTTTCCCAGAATTAGGAATTATTGAAGCTTGTGCAGGAAGAACTTTGTTCTTCATAACTCACACCCTGTTACTTGCTTCTGCAATGAAGCATTATAATTTGCAGAGAGTTGTTTCAGAGGACTTATGACTTTGCTGCCTGCACAAAGAAGAGGAAAAAGACAAGTCAGGAGGAAGGAAAACATTTACAACATAATGAGAAGGTAAATCAACTTACATTTACTGTAAATAGGTTGATAGAAAGTATCACTAATGTTCCCTTTTAACTCTGAAGATGAGCTTCCTCTACAGGTTATTTTTTCCAATTATGATGCAATATTATATTCAATTTCTTATTAAGGGTTGAAGAAATCAGAAGGTCCATATCTAGCCTGTATTTTTGAATTTTGTACTGAGGATAGAGGATGAAGGATATGGGGAAGGAATGGAAATCAGAACAATTCATTCACCACTTCATTTTATTCTGTTACCATTTAGAGAGGCAATGTGTCCCAATAGGTAGGACTCTGGACTGGGGCTCAGGAGCTCTGCCACCAGCTGTGTAGCTAAGCACCAGTCACATCACTGCTTTGTGCCTCAATTTGCTGATCTGTAAAATGAGGGAAATGATGTTTAACTGTTATATGGTGCTTTGAGATCTACGGCTGAAAAGCAGTCTAAGCTTGTAATTGTTATTATAACCATAGGAGTGATCCAAATTCATTGAACTAAATGGAAAGATTCCAACTGATAGGTTTGGATCAGGCCACTGTCTTTTCCCAAAATATTTGTTCTCTCCTTCGGTTCACTGCATTTAGGACACATACCCATAAAATCGCAGCATGGAAAGAGGCATCCATTCAATTCTAAACAAAACAGTAGCTTCTCTGTTTTCTGACTCCTCACTTGCTTGATTGTTTTTGTTTAAGTGACCCTTAAGTGCCAGGATCAGAAAGAATAATATATGATTAATTTCTATTCTGAAGCATTGTTTGAAAGGTGCTTTATTTGCATTAGCATTCATAATTACTTAATGACAAATCAGATATGGTTCATTGCTAGTAAGTATAGAAACATGTTGTCTGAAGGATGTAGTTTAATTAGTATACTCCCAAAAACACATCCCTCATGACCATTGGATGTAATCATTATTTTATGTATTTAACTGTGGAAATTTATATTTACTCAGCAGGCTAGAGACCATCTTTTTTTTTCAAAGCTATTTAATGTAGCACATTTAGACTTTAAAGGAACCTACAAAATCTCTTCACGAGCAGATACTAAATAATAATAAAATAAAATAAAAAAACAGCTATTATTGCAGTGAAGGAGATATATGGTTTTTTAAAAATATAACCAACATAATATTGCATCTATAAAATAGAGAAAGAGGAATAAATGTATAGGGATGCTCATTTAACTTCTCAGTTAATAACTTATATATGTAGGAGGTGCACACTCTCCTGGATCAATGAGACAATTTGGGCATTCTTTTATTGTTGATTAGTGAATCAAATGACAAATGACCTCATTTCAAGGATATCCAGTGATTTCTCTTTTCTTTATGCTAGCATAATGCGTACTCACTTGAAAATACTTTCTTACTAATGCTGCAATAGAATCTAAAGCTGCCCCTTCCTCAGTCACACAGTGACAGGAGTAAATAAAAAAAAAATCATCCTGACTTCTCAAAGATGAACTCTGCAAAACATTACATGAAGAGGGATATTTTCCAATCTCTTCCATGGAAACCTCATGCTTGTTTAATTCCCTCCCTTACATTCCTGGCTCTTTGACTGTTCCCAATGAAGTCAGTATGGCCACTAATGGAGTAATGTGCTACTCAAGAGGAGTAAGGGAGTCAGACACTGCCCTCAGTTGCACAGAGATATCATAAGCTCTCATGCACAGAGGCCACCGGTAAAAAGCCAGCATACATCCTGTGTAATTCTGCAACTGATATTTCCTATAACTAGAATAGGAAATGTGTTCTAATACTCTTAACACATAATATTTCCTGTTTGATTATTTCCTCCTCTTTATCCTGCCTGCAGCTTTTACTCCAGTGGAAGGAACTCCGACCTTAAGATAGGTGCTCAGCATGTTTCAGGATTAGGCCCTTTGATTTGAAGGTCTTTGGCCCATTAATCTATCTCTACCCATATTGCAAAGTGCACTTCATGGTACTATGTAAACTAACCATAATCTTTTGTGGTAATTGAAGGTACGTACCAACTTTTTAAGGCAATATTTATGTGAAAATGACAAGACATTCTTTAATATGGATTTGGGCAATCACAGCCCACTTCTATGGGGTGCACAGAGCCTCTAAAGGATGCTCAGTGCCCTTCATTGCCATTCAGTAAGTGGACAGGGGAACACGGGACCGGGGAACAGGAGACATTTGTAGTTTGGGGTAAACTGAATAAGTACCCATATTTTCTAGTACCAGCAAATGAATAAGCACATTACATGGCTTGTAAATAAAAAACTAACACTAGATGGTGAACCAAGGCCTCCATCAAACCATATCCATTATAAACCCATGCACAATTAACTTATCTTTGTAACCCAAAATAAAGATGCCAGTTTAATTTATTTCTATAAGCATAAAGGAAATGTGTTCTGTTTTGTCACCCTTAGTGTACATATTGAAGGTAAGATACCATGTATCAAAATCTACACATAAAGCCAAAGGGATAGTGTTGATGCTTGGAGCATTTAGGTGTTCATGGACCACTAACGTCTTTATTTCACAATGTTCTATCTATTTTAGGGAACAAGAAAGAGAAGTGGGGAAAATGGTACTACTACTAAAACTTAACTAATCTCATGCCTTACTTTTTGCTGTTATATCCCTCTTTCATATTGAAATGGAAGAATACAGACCCCTCCCATACTTCAGGAAATACGTGTTGAAACTAAAATGTGTGTGCATGGCATATGCATTCACAGGGTTAGCATACATAACAGGACAGGTCAGCTTCCTGAGCATAGACAGCACCCTGTTAGAGCTACAGGTTGTTGTTAGAGTTTAAAGGAAAAATAACAGTTCCTTCTCTAACTCCACATTTGTTACTAACAATGGATAATATATCTTAAATACATAGACTAAAAATAAATAATCATAATAGCCCAGTTTGTACATGCGCACATGTAATATCAACAGACCATGGCTGTTGATGGGCAGGATTGAACCGGGGACCTCTGGAGCTCAGTGCATGAGCTGCTACTGCATGAGAGCTAAGACTGCAGAGCAGACTCATTAATTTCTCTCTAACTGGTCTCAGTGTCACTAGATGGGCCAGAACACCACACTCAGAAGGTGTGTGGGTTACACGCACATACACACACATTTTTCCAGTGAAAGAATACAACATTGCTTAATAATATTTTCTTAAGTGTTTTTAGTTTTGTGATCACTCTTGCAGAAATGTGCTATATAAGAACAAGTATTGTGGCTATTGTTATAATTAATATGAAAGAAAACCCACCTAAAATCAAATTACTAAACAATGTAGGCATTACACAAATTAGAAGATTTGTATCAGCAGTATTGACTGCTGAATACCCTGTCCAAGTGAAGGACGGCTTTCATAGGCTTTCATTAGGCAGATAACAGCTGACAAGGAAAGCTGCATAGTCACACACAATACATCTTTAATTTAATGCAGACAAAGGGCCAAATCCCCAGCAGATGTTAAAGGTGTTAAGGAAATAGAGTTAGGCAGATTTACATGAGCAGAGGATCTGGTCTGAAGACTAAAAGTAAAATCCTGTATCCACTGAAGTTAGTGGCAAAATTCCCATTGGTTTCAGTGTGGCCAGGAATTCACCTTGTTTCTACAATGGGGGATAAAACTGTTGGCAGAGACATTTGTTGCATGACATAGATAGTGGTCTTTGTTCCTTTCTGTGGCTCAGTTTCTCCTTGTATGCAAAGCTAACACCCTTTAAGCATGCTTCTGCCAATGCTATCATGTTAACCCATCTAAATCAGCAAGCTCTATTGCCTGTTATATACCTATTAAGCACATATTTTGACATTCAATGATAAATCTTCATTTGATCACCTAGAGCAATTTGAGTTGCTTATTTATCGAGGCCTAGATCCTCAAAAGAATTTAGGCACGTAATTCCCATTAAAATCAATGGGAGATAGGTGCCCAACTACCTCTGAGAATCCAAGCCCAAGCTCCTGACCCTACTATTGTCTCAACGTGTGTACAGTACCAAGCACACTGCTGGTGCCTAACCCCAGCTCATGATCATTTTATGTTGTGAAGGATGAGAGATTGATATCTCTTACAATTTTATCTTGCCAAGTGTCACTGCAGATGCTCTCCTTATTCCTATAATTGACTGAACTTTTTTGAAACTTAATAAGCAGTTCCTAATTACTATTCAATAATAAAAGGCAACAGTTAGTTCAACAGGTTAATTATATGATAAATTGAAATAAAAAGTATTTCATTTTATCACTTCTCCTTTTGTTGTCTTGTTCCTTTCATTGAATGTCCTCTTAGTCTTATTGCAGAACAGGTTAAGTAAGACTGTCTATCTCTCTGGCCTTATCTGTACATTGTATATGTTCACATTTTCCAAGTTATTTACATTATTACATATGCCATCTCTTATTCTTCTTCTTTCCCGCTAAACAATCTTAACCTTTTTAGTTTCTTTTCATATGAATACTTCTTCCCTACCCAGCTAGTATCTTTTGTTGCCCTTCTTTGGACCTTTCTGCTTCTGCTATACCTTTCTGAAATGTGACTAAAACGGAATGTCATGGTCATCATGAGGATGTAACCTCCATCTGTAGAATGTTATTATCATAATTCCTGTATTGTTCTCCATACCCTTCTTAATATAGCTTAATAGCTGAGAACCTTATCAAAACATGAAATGTGAAGCAATTAAATCTATAGTATGTAAATCTGAGTCTGACTGTTAGGCCTATAAGAATAATGTTCATGATGTACAAAAAAATAAAACCCACTCTGAATTAAGGGAACAAACAAAAGATGATGCATGTGAAATGATAAAGAGGATTAATCACAAGAAATAGCAGCAAAGGCTGCATCATAAAATTCCGTGAGCTAAATTCTGCTCTCCATTATATACATGCAGCCCCAATGGATACTGTAAATATTAATAATCTACAATTATGTTTTATAAATGCAGCTCAGTTGTGTTGTAATTAACATACCTTAGAATGACCATATTAGCTTTAAATATTGTTATTACATATATATGTTCAAGGGGAAGGTGTTAAATATTTTATAGTGAAGTTGAAGTTTATTTGTCGGTTTTTTTATTATTATTTATTTTGCATGCCAATTGTGATGGGCAAGCCACCAAAAAATTATTTTTTCCCATTGGAATTTTTTCTGTCTGTTACAACTTTATCATTATCCACTCTATTTTTTCCACACTTGGTCAGAGATCTACACCTCGTTGGCTATTAATTACATGCCAAGGCGTAAGTTTACTATTTCAGTCATTTTTGTGAAGTCTCTGAAAATAAGTGACTAGAACGTAAGTATTTTGTTTATAAAAACAACCAACCAACAATATTTATTAATGATGTAGTTTGCAACAGTAAGTAGTGTGTATTAAGATTCTGTGTATATCTGGAAATTTGGGGCCATATTCTCGGGTGCTCCAGAGCAGTGCTTCGTGCACCTGGAGTTGTGGAAGTCTGGATGATTTTCCAGGGTGGCACTAGAGGCTGGTCCAGCCCCTGCTATAACTAAGAACAGCTTCAATGCTCTAAATTACATCTTGGGTAATGACCCTCTGGGAACTCTTATGCTGGCATGCTTCCACTGTGTGCCCAACATGCCCACTATACCGGTTTGGAGAATATGGAGGGACAGTGAGGTGTTGTTTGCTATACCATCTTGACTCTGTAACTATAAGAGGATTCCCCCATGCTGGCAGAATTAGCATTTCCCAAATGGTTAGTTGTTAAGTCCCCTTTCAAATAGCACTTCGTAGAGCTAAGGAGCTGGTCCTTGGTATCCAAATGAACAACAGTAAGTGGCTTGCATTTATACAATGCTTTTCAGATTGTCTGTCTGCCTGTTTCTGTAGTGCCAATCATTGTGATATCAGAACACCTCACAAAAGAGAACATAGCCATGAAGGTGTAATAGATGAGTTGCCTCACAACTTCACCTACAGCTATTTGGGAAGCTTTTGATTTGCTTTTTGTTGGTTTGTTTTGTTTTCTCTTTTCCTTTTTTAATTGCATGTACTCTTTCTTCCTTCCTGTGGACAGGACCAGTGGTCGCAGGATATGCCTGCCCCTGTATGTTCTTGTAGGCCAAAGTGGAATTTCACAGCCTCCTCGGATTCCATCCCCCAAACCACAGTAGAACTACTGACTGTTGTTCTAATTATACTATGGACTTTCCATGATTCCTCCACAGCCACTGGATTTCATCCACTTAAATATGTATATAGAAATACTTTCATCTAATGAAAAAATGCTGCCACCTTTGGGCAAAGCATGACATCTGCTTATGAGTGCAGAGCAACACTATATAATAGGACAGGAAGTGAATACTCTACCTAATCAAAACTCCATGATGAAGACAGAATGTAGTTCTCCAAACTGGAATTTTGCAAGGACACTACTTGTGCCAAAATCTTGTGAAAGGTTCCATGGGACTTCTAATAACCTCAAGCAGTCAGGAAGACCTCTTTTTTACTTCCACTTTGCTGAATCAAGGCCACCTGGAGATTAAATTAGAACCTGATCCAGCAAATACCTTAAACATGTGCTTAACTTTAAGCACAAGTGTAGAATCATAGAATATCAGGTTTGGAAGGGACCTCAGGAAGTCATCTAGTCCAACCTCCTGCTCAAAGCAGGACCATTCCCCAACTAACTCATCCAATCCCCAACTAAATCATCCAAGTAGTCCCACTGAAAGTGGAAGTATTTAAATGCATAAAGTTAACCCATGCTAAAGGTTTTTGCTGTATTGGTGCCTGAATTTGTAGCAAATTCCCCAGATTCTCTTCCCATATATATGTAATAAGGGTCCAAAAAAACCCTCAACAAGTAAATTATTTCTTTTCTTTAAAAGAAACCAAATTACTTGTTTATAAACACAAAGGTATTCATTGGCATGAGAATTTTTTTTTTCATTTCAAATGCAGGAATAACACTTTAGACCATCTGAATAAAACTGCTGACAGGTTGAATTGATAATACTTTAAATTAATGATATATTAAATAAATAGCTAAATTGCAATGGAATTCCATGTTACATCTACATTAATAATACAAAATGAATTAGTCGTGATTAATGTTATAAGGGAAACCAAATGAATTAATAATGACTGGCCACTTATTGCAAAATGGGCAACACTTTATAATGAGTGGCAAATCATTCTTACTTCCTTTGGTATTTCTTGCAATAACTTTAATCATGATGAATTCTTTTGGTATTCAGGTGCACATAATACATGATTCCAAAGGAACTCTCATGTAATTTAACATAATATTACTGAAATGATTCTCATTTAAGCCTGCCAATAGATGTGGTGACAATTTCTGGAAACAGGACTCTCGACTGAAAGAACAGATAGGACAGTTAGTCATTAAACTGAAACTCTCAGAGCAACAATTCTTTTGGGTTTTTTTTTAATAGATTGCAGTATTCATTCCATAGCTATACTACAGTGCTAATATTGTATCTAGTATATAGTTACAGCGTAAGGCCCAAATCCACAAAAGTGCTTAAGCACCTAAACTCAAGTTATAGGTGCGTAAGTTCCAAATTTAGGCTCCACTGAGATCCATAAAACTCCATTCAGTTGCTGCAGCCACTGGGCTAGAGGATAGTCTGATGTGGGGCTCCCTCACTCCTGTGGAAGCTCTTCCATTTTGGATAAATAATTAAAGAAAGAATCATTGGGCCAAGGAGTGAGAATGACTCTATAGCCAGTGGTTGGAGCACCCACCTGGGAGGTAACAGACCCAGAATCCAGTTACCTGGCTCCAATGACTCTTTATTTATATTCAGTGGAACAGCTTCAACAGCAGAGACTGAGGGAGCTTATAATGGAATATCTCTTAACCCAGTGGTTAGAGCACTCTCCTACACAGGTGTTGGAGAACCTATTCAAATCCTGTCTACCCATCAGGCAAGAAATGTGATTGAATCTGGGTCTCTAACATGCTGGTGAGTGCTCTAACCACTGGGCTAAATGTTATAAAGTCACCTTTGCCTTTGTTTTGCATGGAATGAGGCAGGTGATTAATTCATTCTCAAAGGAAACAAGTTAGGTGCCTAGGAAACCTGATGCCAGAAGAGGGTTGATCACAGGTAGAGATAGGGAACTCCCTGCAGTCCTGACTTAGGCACCAAACTCATTGAGGGGGGCAGGACTTAGGACACATCCCATTTATCAGCTGCTCCCATTGGCTAATTTAGTCAGCTCCACACCTAGTAGACGTGCTTTTGAGGATTCTGTGCTTGGATCCCTATGCTTGGGTCCCTATCTTCCCCTGTTCATTATCCAGAGAATGTAGGCACCTAACTCAGGGTCTGTGGACCCCGGGGATTTTTGAAGCTCCTAGAAGTTAGTTATTGTAACTCTCAGAGTTGCAATGCCTAAGCCCCTTTGTGCATCCAGGCCAAAGTGTGTCAGCCCTTCCATGACTGAATCCTGTTTTCCAGGGTCCATAGTTTTCCCACAAAAATGCACCCAAGGCTGAAAGCTGACCTCTGCAGCCACATCAGGAACATCATTTTGTAATATATTATGAAGAAAGCTTGCTTAGGCATTAGGATTTGATCTTTTTGTGCACAGCAAATAGAGAATAAGTGGGATGTATGTGATGTATTGGCCCTGAGCTGCCCTTTGCACAAGAATAAATTTCACTCAGTGTGAAGAGAAAGGCAGAAAGCTGTGCCATTGAGAAGCATTAATGGAACTGTACTATCTGTGATGATGTGCTATATTTGTTCCAATCCAGTGTGCATATGCAAATATATTCATTTTCAGGCATTGTACCTGGTAGAAGGACATTCTCCAATAAAGATATGTGTGTGGTTTTTTAAAAAGGTGTGTGATACCAGTTAGATGGAGACATGCTAACAGCCTCATATGGCAGATCTTACACTTTGTCAACAAGTGCAATTTAATCCTTTCTCAGTGAGGTTATAGCTATCTGGGCTTCTATAGTGAATTCAATATTGTGATATCTGAGGATTAAGAGATACATCCAGAAAAGAAATACCACAGTGCCATTTCACATCAGCCACCTTGCATCTTAAAATACCTTCCCACAGTCACAATTGATTGTGGTAGAGGGGGAAGCTTACATAAAACATGTTATGGCCATCTAGATTGAAGATGCTAAACAAAATCTTATTGATAATCTTGTAGCATATAAGAGTGTCATCCACTTTCCTGAAGAGCAGCTAAATAGCAGAAAGTCAAGATGGGATTTATTTATTTGTTTATTTTTGAAATGCTGAATCTCTGAAGGTGGTGGGAGCTAACTGAGGCACCATCTATAGATGAGGAATTGTGACTGACCTGCAAGTATTACTGCAGTGGTCGGCCTGATCCTGTAGACAGTTATGCACATACTTAACTCTACACTCTGTGAATAGTCTCATTGAAATTAATCACAAGGCTACTTTTCTATTAATGAAAGGTAAAAAGGTATTATGGGGAAAAGAGATACAACAATATTGTAAAAACAGCAAAGAGTCCTGTGGCACCTTATAGACTAACAGACGTTTTGGAGCATGAGCTTTCGTGGGTGAATGCATGCATCTGATGAAGTGGGTATTCACCCACGAAAGCTCATGCTCCAAAACGTCTGTTAGTCTATACTGTGCCACAGGATTCTTTGCTGCTTTTACAGATCCAGACTAACATGGCTACCCCTCTGCTACTTAACAACATTGTAGTACATGCACAAAATTTGAGCGCACCTTAACATACTATTAAAATAATTTTGATTAGGCTCACATTTTGTTCTTTAATAATAGTAATAGTAATAATAGTAATTATAAAAATATATTTTTAAAAAATCAGCAGATTATTTTTAGTCGCAACTTTCTAAAGCAAAAAGTAGTTCAGCCAAGTAAAACATATTTGTGTTCTGAAATGTTAGCACTTTTAAATCTTTTAATATAACTTTTTTGTGAATACCTGTTTACTTAACTATAGCTTTAATCTATCTTTGTTGTTTTTATAAAGATTTTCATAAATAATTTCATGAGAAAATAGTGAATGAAAAAAGAGTATTTTAATTTGTCCCAAACATTTTGTTTTTCAGTAAATACCACCCAACTAATCTAAAAATACAGGATATTTCTGAAATTGCAGACGCATTTCTCAGAAAAAAATATGGAGATTCTGGGGTCATCTCTGTTATTCAGTGTGTCATTTCAGCCCTAAATAATCTCCATAATTACTGGCCCACATACTTCACAAATGATGCATCCATTGAAGATACTTTCAACGTACCTTCCTTCCTCCTCAGAAAAAGCATTATCATACTGATTTTGACTTTCTGTGGTCAATTCTTCCTGTCCCAATCAGAGATTTCACCCAGTCCAAAAGCTGTGGATGAGTTTTTAATGAACTTTTCACACTCTGAGTAGCTCTGTAACTCCCTGATGCTGAACTTGTTTATTTCCCTCCATCTTGGCTTTGCCCAGAGAGCCGAACTTGCCTCAGGATAGGGAATCTCACTGAATTGGTGGCCTACAAGGCCTACTGAAGAGGTATCATCTCAGAAGACCACATATGATAAGGCCACAGAGGACCAAATCTACATTACACATAGTGCTACTCAGTAATTTCCCCTACACTTGGCACAGACATCTGCTTCTTTGTGGAATTCTTCAGAGAAGGAAACAATTAAAATGAAAGTAGATGCCTCAGATTTAATGTTGAATGAGATGAAACCTTTTGAGACCTTCTCAGCCAGAAAGTCTATAACTTCCCAAAAGGAATTTTGATCTCCTTCCTTTTTCCAAGAGACAAATGGCTTATACATTTTGTCATAAGATCTTTACATTGAAGGTTTAAAAAGTTTTTTAGAGTAAGTCAATAATTTGTTCTTACAATTCTTATGAAGTACAACCCCTCTCCAGAAAAAAAAACTTGCCTTTCTGACACTGATACCAAAACCATGTTTGCATTTACCATGGAGTAGTTGTCAATGTCAGGGATTCCAGGACTACACTTTCAGAAAAATTTCAGTTTCTTTTTACAGCAATGTCATGATTGGATATAATAAACACGTTAGACTCTGAGCAGTGATGTGTCTATAACGGAAGTGTTCTAATCAGCTAGCAAAGAAGATTCCAATATTGGTATTGTTGACTCTATAATAAATGCTAAGATTAGCTTCTTGAGAGTGTTATATGAGATATTTAATCAAAGATGTAACAGATGGATAGCAAAAGTCATGTGCTAATTTATATTTGTCTTACACTCTTTTATCTGAATAAAATTGATATTCTTAATCCTTCTGTAAAAGATACTTTATAAATGCAGGCTGTTTTTTTTTTAACTGGATACACTTGCACAGATATTTGCACTTGCAATGAAATCAAGCTACAGAAATGCTAGCACAATTATTTGTGTGTGTAAACATCATAACCATGACAATATAAGCCATCACTTAAAATTAGGGCCTTAATATGGAGTATCCAGTCAATTAAATCTTATAGAATGACAATACATAAGACCAATAGTGTAAAAAGTACTTAATTTTATTCTAATTCTCCCATTTAGCTTAAGTAATAGATAGAGATATTTTCCCTAATTGCTGCCAAACTATTTGCAAAATCTGACCATGGTTTACAAATCTGCCACAACAACATCTTATATATAGTCAAATATTAGTAGCAAAAGTGGCAGAAACAGTCATCAGGGTTTGAGAACAATGGGTTATTGGGGCAAATAACCACTCCAGAAGAATTCTGTCTACTAAACACAAGTTGTACCTATCTTTGTAGTCTCAATCAAATCTAGCAAAAAGACCAAGCAAGCCAGTGATTCATAATTCAAAACAAAGGTTCTTAGTTACACAAAAAATCACAGGAAATCATCAAATGAAGACATGCACACATTCACTAGCTCATTCAGATATGCCAGTTGAGTTAAATTACCTCATCCATACATGTGACTGTTCATTCATGCAGGTTACTTCTGCCTTTTTAAATACCGAGGGACCGATTATGTTATCACTGAAGTCAATGGGGAAGTTCTATGGCCTACATTATACAATGGATCAGATTAATTGATTACAATGGTCCCTTTTGGCCTTCATGGCTATGAATGACAAATTTCCCAGTAACATCAATGGTGCCGAATCACACTCTGATGTTCAGCCTTGATTTTTGGGCATGGTCTGTGCTTTCCACAGAGGATGATACTATCAGCTGGTTCTCTTTGGGGCATCATCCCTTTTCAGTCAGCCTATACCTTTTTTATTCTCTCCTTCAACCAACACAGAGAATAAGGGGAGAGATGAAACAGGTAATCAGGAATTAAAACAAAGTTATCAAAAGACTCTCTGTGACAGAAAGTGAAGAAACTGTAGCCAATTAAAATCGCAGGCAGAATATTGAAGGCAGACAGAATCTAGTTACTCAAGTTGAAACTTGGCCAGGAAACCGGGGTTAACCCCCCAAAGTTTACAAACAGCACAATTAGATCTTTAAAGAAACAGATAGTCAACATCTTGACTTAATATCTCACCTCAGAGATGACATTTCCAGCAGTACAGTATCCACTAAAAACATGCTGGGACTTTGGTACAGTACTGATTCAGATGAAAGAATGCCTCACCATCACTACTTTCTATAGCCAGCTAATAAAATGCTACTTTTTGAAGGTTCTTAAGTCAAATGATTTTGTTACATTAAAGGCCTTTGTAAGTTTTTAAGAGATAGCCATAATCTCTTAAGAACTTTTTGAAATAAATAGATTTGTGTATGTGTTTATGAAATGAATATGGTCTGATTTACAAATCCCATGTATGAATTGCTTATTTGGAAAAGTAAAGCTACAGTAGTACTGTATCTGTTCAGCTTTTATTGCTAATTTAGTATGAAGGTTTATATTTTGAATTACATTCTATAGGAAAAAAAATACCTTTTTTGTCATTTTAACAGAGCCCAATTTAAGGCTAAAAATGAGAATTCGTTCTTCTGCATAACTTAAGCAAAAGAGGGTTCTGCTTCAATGGAACTTATGTGACCTCTCAGGGCAGGAGAATAATTTAGAATGCAGATTTTAGAGAAGCATGTCTTAAAGGGAATATACCCAGAAATGTTAATGAAAAAGTCTTCATTCTAAACCCCTTGTGATGTTGTGGGGCAAAACCTTGGCATTCTGAATCACCAAGATCAGCCAATACAGTCTCTTTGTACTCTCTATTTTTTTTCCATCCTTTCTGGAAAGGAATTCTGAGAAATCATAAAGCCCTTAAGCATATGTCTTTTTTTTTTCATTTTTATTGCAGTTCTTATGTGAAAAAAAAATCTTCCTTAATAATTCACTTGGTCCAGCTCTGAGAACCAACTAATAATTTCTAGATATTTTCCTACGGTCTGCAGAGCCTTGCCATTTGCACGCTTTTATATTTATCGTCCCCCCATGATTAGCGCCATTCATTCAGAAAAGTGTCTCTTTTACTGTGACAAAAAAGTGATAACTTTGTTTTACTCTAACCCAGCTATTTATCAATCATCCCCAGATACCAGTTTCCAGTTCTATTCACTGCAGTGTTTTAATTTGATAATATAAATTAGGGACCACACCATGTCCTCAGTCCACGCTTACAACTCCTATTGATATCAATAACAGTCTGAGTTGTGCATGTGATCTGCTAGAGTTCAGCTGGATGGCAAGGTTCTTGAGCAGTGATGGGCAACCTACGGCCTGCAGGGCTCACGGGGCCTTTCACGGTAATTCGCTGGTGGGCCGCGAGACAGTTTGTTTACATCGACTGTCCTTAGGCAAGGCCTCCTGCAGCTCCCAGTGGCCGCTGTTTGCTGTTCCCTGCAAATGGGAGCTGTGGGAAGTGACACGGGCTGCAGGCACATGTTGGCCGTCGCTTCCCACAGCTCCCATTGGCCGGGAACTACAGCAGATTACCCTGTTCTTGAGCGTCTGTTACTGCAGAATAAACACAGGGTCTGATCCTGCAAGGAGGTGCAAAGTGCATTCTCTTCCACCTGCAAGGTGAATCTAGTCAAATATTTACCAAATGACTGAAAGATTGGGCTCTGGTACTGCAAGTATTTACAAGAGCCCAAATTCTCTCTGACTGCATTGCTTGAAGGGAGAAGATTAATTCTGTCTGTCTAAGTAATGTAAAGATTGCAGGTGCATACCTTAAGTGCAGGCACTATCATCTGACCAGGGCTGGGCCAATTATAATGACTTAAGCAATCCCCTTCCACACTTCATAAGTGTTATGCTATGAGGAGCTGGAACTGGTTCCACATTCTCTTCGAAGGAATGAGGAAAAAGTGAGCTGTCCTAGATAGAAACTCATGCTACATAAAAAATCATGGTGAATTATTTATTTTTAGTTAAAGCCTTCAGAAACCAGAGTCAAGGAATTTTCTTTGCGCTCTTTATTTAAACTCCTGAATCTGGAAAGGGGCCCAGAAGCCAATAGCTCACTTGAATTGTCACATGGAAGTAGAACAGTGACATTTAACATCTACATAGTACTTCTCACCTAAACATATTTTCAAAACAGCGAATTACAGCAGTAGAACAATATACAATAAAAAGCAAGAGGTAGAACAGTATCATACATGAGGCAGAGAGTAGGACTATAGGTCAGCATGTTTGATTTCAAATACAGTAACCATAGCTGCTAGGATACCACACCCATCCAGAGATACTTAAAACGGGGACTCATGCATAATTTACTCAGATATGCCTTAAAATTAGTCATCACTGCAGGGTTTTGTTGTTGGTTTTTTCTGCTCCACTCTGAAAGGGGAAATCTAGTAAATATTTGCAGTGACGGGAATCTTGAACCTACCAAGACTATTGGTGCTGTAGTTGATTTAAATAATTTCTTCTCCTAAAATAGTTGATGTCAAGTTAAGAATACAAATGTTGTCTAGAGGTCAATTCTACCTCAATAATCTGTAACCAGTTTTATTTATTATTCTCTCTTCAGTCCTGCTTTGGATACATTTTTCAAAGACAGACTGGCATTTTGGGCCAGAGAACACTTTGGGCCATAAGATTCAGTTTTACTGTAGAAAGGAGTGTAGGATCATGAAATTCAATATTCTACAACAATGAAATAAATTAAACGTTAAAGCCTCAAAATCAGATTAAAAAAGAAGAAAATAAAATTTTAAAAATAGGAAACATTTGAGCAAAATATGAACTTGAGTAGCTGCCTTTCTTTCTTTCCTTTATTTGTAGGTTGCAAGCTCTTTGTGGCAAAATCTTGTCTTCTTAAATGTCTATAATACCTCCCCCCACCATTTCTGGTGAAATAGGATGGAGTAGTTACCAAATGAAAGTATAGGACCATTCCAAAGAAGGGTTTAAGTGAGAGAGATTCTAATACAACTCTTTCAGAAATTTGTAAGTAACTATCTAGACTTTAAATCAGAAGAATGTGGAAATTTGCCTTTTAAGATACATGAAGATCTCTGATTCTTAAAAAAAAAGAGGAAAAAAAAAGAAATTCATAAACAATAAAGCTTTATCATTTTAGGTCATTGGATATAACTTCGTTCCATTTTGAATTTAAACTATTGCACAGATTGTTGCTAAGAATCTTCCAGCACACAGTACATTAAAGAAGTTCATGATTTCTCATCCAAAAGTGAACCTAAAAGATTGAATAGGTCTGATAATAAATACCATCCTTTGTAAATCTTCCCTGTACCTTGCAGAAGACGATACAGAAATATGAATTGATCAACCTAAAATGAGAAGCGTATTGAAGGAACTGCCACAGAAACTCTTTCTTTTCAAGGCCATCTATATAAATAAACATAGTAACTTTTGTATAGAGTGATAAGCCATACACTACTGGCAAGTTCATAGAATAACACCCTTTCTGTACCAGTAATACAGAAACAATAGAATAAAATAAAAATTCTTCCACAAATTTCTACTCTGCATCATACAGTGATATCGGCTATACAGGGATATCCCCTGTGAATATTATACAGTGATATCCACAGAGGAATGTCTTTCTGCAATATTTTTTCTGAGTGTTAAATAACCCACCACTGATGGGTTACTTAGATTTCCTACCATTGCTCGAATCATTCTGCAAAGCTCTGGCACACTGTTCTGGCACTTCTTTGGGGAGCCAGAATGGTGCTCCAGTACTTCCAATAATAGTAAAGTAAACCAATGATTATTTGTTATTGGCTTAATTCTTCACCTCCTGGTACGCATGACCAGTGCCTCCATGGCAAACTCATGTGTTCTAGAACTTTTTTTATGATTCAAGCACTGTTATCTACCCGGGCCAGCTCTGTTACAACTTAATAACTAAGAGCCTATAGGCCTTCCAATGGATCAAATGCCTCTTCTTGTGTCATATGCTTTCTCTATGGCTTCCTGACACTGCCAGCAAATATTTGAAGGGCTAGAATTTGCAAAATGCAAAATGCTAAAAATGTACCTTAGTACAGTACGTGTCTGCTGTGTAGGAGTCCTGCCAAAGGAAGTAAGTTAACTTTCTCAGTAGGAGTGTCTATTCTCTGCTAAACTCGGGAATATGAGAGAAATGTCTCAGGATGGGAATATAAATGTTACACAAATATTGAAATACAACCTGAACTGTGCAGCCACTCTTGACCATTTTCATTATTTAGGAATAAATAATAAATAAATAAACTTGAAAATGAAAGGTACATCCCTCCCTCCTCTAATCTATGCATAATGCCAAAGGGGAAGAGGCCAACATTTCCAAACAGGGTATACATGCACTTCTTTGAACATAGTGGATGAATCTCGCTTTGCAAAATTTTGGCTTCTACCATAGCTAGATAGTTCAAACATATGTGAGCCAGGCAGAAACAATTGTCACACCTCCACTTATCCTTCTGGCAAAGCATCCCTCAGATGGCACTCAGTTGATAGCAGCAGAGATGGGGATAAGAATGTATGTGATCCATTGGAAAACACGCCCTCAAGCAGCATTTATTTTCTGTCTTCTTGGCATTCTTTCATATGCACTCTTTGCTTCAGTGGATTTGATTCATCACATTGGGACACTAAAACTGAATGTTGAATACACAACACACACGGATTTTTGTGCGTACCAGGCAGGTCAGATTACTTAATTACATCAGGAATATCAAAGCAGGTTGGGTTGTTCAGGACCTGCTCATCTCAGCGCACCATCTTGCACAACACTGTAATGACTGAACTTTGTAGCAAACTTCCAGCTGGATGTACAACTCTTTGAAAGAGACTAGTTTATCTTCCCAAATGTATAGTATTTGAGGAACCAGATTACCTCCAGTAATAATAAAAAAAAACAACAACAACTGGAAAAGAATTAAAGAGCGTACAAATACATTTATTATCTTTAAAATAAATCTATTTTACCTTAGGCAGACCTGAAATGAGAAAGCTACTGCAATAACAAGTTGTCATCTGTGAAACAAAGTTAAAGCTCATGATAAGCAAGACTGAACTCTTTTTGTTGTTGATTTTCATTCAGCTGCACTCATCTATAAAAGAGCTATTAAAAAACATCCATTAGCTGTTAATTTAGAATACTTCAGACAGTGATCCCTAAACCTCCATTGATATCTTTCCAACAGCCTCCTAATCTCTGCAAATTGTTGGCAAGAGCTACATTGAATCAGCCAGCCATCAATCCAGGCTTTCATTATTTAAGCTAACACAGATGCATTACCTGAAAACACAGAAGCTACCACAGTTTTTAGTTTGTTCGTTAGTTTAGTTAGTTATTTTAAGGCATACTTATAAGCAGAATTTACAGCATCATCTGAGTGGAGCTATTTCTGTTATCTATGTCACTTCGGATTAACAACCCAGATATAAAACACAATGTAACTGTAGTAGAGCCAGCAGCAATCTACACACAAACTTTGG
This sequence comes from Gopherus flavomarginatus, assembly GCF_025201925.1. Taxonomy (NCBI): domain Eukaryota; kingdom Metazoa; phylum Chordata; order Testudines; family Testudinidae; genus Gopherus; species Gopherus flavomarginatus. The sequence continues at coordinate 253,367,630 of NC_066617.1, forward strand.
AAATCAAAAATCTGCTACTGTTGCTAAGAAGCTGTTAAATCCCATATTTTGGTATTTCAACACTCTAGACCGCTCCCTTGATGCTCTCAATATCTTTCCAGGAGGAGGTATAACAACCTCAATATCAGGATTAAAAAAAAACCCAAATCTTTATGATGCAGTCTGGATATATTAATGCATCTATTCCACTTTGTTCAGTTCCTGAGATTTTCTCATGTAGACTGATTTCAATTAATAATTCTTTATTTTCTGTAAGAGAGACAAGGTGGGTGAGGTAATATCTTTTATTAGACCATTTTCTGTTGGCAGTGGTGCAAGTTGAATTAATTTCTTACTGGTACGCTGCACTCATGGGAGGGACACAAGGGGGGGCATCAGCTGAAAGGAGGGCACATGATCTCCCCACATGACTTCACCCTGTCCCCAGCTCGGACCCCCACACTCTCCCAGTCCCCTTCCCATGATCCATCCCACATCACCTGAGGAAGACTCTGTCCACCTCCAGCTGCATCAGAGACTTCTGAACCACAGGGCTCTCCGGAACCACAGTGGTGAAAGAAGCAGAACTTGGGGCCACTGGGTGACTCCATGCTGGCAGCTCCTCTGGCTTGGCTGTACCTTCCCCGGCCCTGTCCTCTGGTAAGGCTGCTATACAGACCCCTGAGAGGAGCTACAGCTGTGTGAGAGGTCTGGGGGCAGGTCTGGGGGCAGTACAGCCACTCTGGAAGGACTGCTAGCATGGGGCCACTTGGAGGCCCTACGTTCTGCTCCTCATCTGTCTTTCCAGTACAAAGTACTGGCTATAAATATCTTACTGGTCCGGCATACTATACTCCCCTGCTTGCACCACTGACTACTGGCGAAAGAGACAAGTTTTCAAGCTCCACAGAGCTCCTCTTGAGGTCTGGGAAAGATAAAGAGAGTGTCAGCTAAATACAAAGTGGAACAGATTGCTAAGCATAGGTGTTAACGCATGTTGTAAGAAACCAACAGTGTTAACCAGTGTGGGAACATGTGTTAACTCCTTATGCCTAACAATCTGTTCACCTTGTATTTAGCCTTGACATACTGATTACCTTTCCCAGCCCTAAGAAGAGCTCTGCAAAGCTCAAAAGCTTGTCTCTTTCATCATCAGAAGATGATCTAATAAAAGATATTGTCTTATCCACCTTGTCTCTCTTACAGTAAATAAAGTAGTTGGTTCAATAAAAGATATTACCTCACCCACCTTTTCCCTCTCCTATCCAGGGACCAACATGGCTACAACAATACTGCAAACTTTATTTACTGTGTCCTTTTTCTTTGTCATATTACAGTATTTACCAAAATCGGAGCCAAGATATGATTGCATGATTTTACATGTATGCATGGTGTTTTACATTCGCAATAAATTAAAGTCAAACAATTGACTATTAACTATGTTACGAATATGTATAAGAGCTTGGGTTAGAACTGGTTATATGAAAAAAAAAAGCAATGGCAAATGGGGAATAAAATAAATTTGAAAGAAGATGGATAAATTAATTACTAACCTTTTTTGGAATTTGTATTGTGCAAACTATGAAGGGGTTGTATATGATTTTTATAAATTTTGAACTAACACAGTTGCACTACCTGCAAACACTTAGAACAAACTACAGGTTTGTGCGAAGGAATTCTGTAAATTTTACTATTCTATAAAGGGTTAGTGTTGGTTAAAGCATGGATTGTGGAGCAGGAAATGATCAGCGATGAGTTAGGAAGATTTTACTGGGGGTCAGTGAAAAATTCTTTGGGGACTTTATTTGTATTGCTTTTCACTTATTTCAAATGATATTATTTTTTAATTTTAGGACAAAGCTTTACTTGTAGCTATTTCCATAGAAACTGAGTTTTCTACCGCCTTTTGATTTTGGAGACCAGCCTCAAACCAATGATGTTTCTGTATTGCTTCCCAATATAGATCACAACCTGTTTCTATCAGCATCAAATCCACCATGATTCCAGAGCATCAGAAATACAACAGACTCTCAAACCGTTTTATATCTTCATGATTTCTTTTCTGCAAATCGAATTGCCCAGGGTCTGATCCACAGTTCAAAGTCAATAGGAGTCTTTCCTTTGACCTTGATGGGCTCTGGTGTAGGTTCTCAGGCCCAACTTTACAAAAGGTACTTAGGACGCCTAAGTCTCAGTTTTAGATACCACTGCACCTCATAAAAACCCCAACTGGCTGCTGCTGAACCCTGTCGGTGCCTAAACTCTCTTTACACCTAACTTTTTGTAGTAAAGGGTGCCTAAATTTCTATCTCTGGGCACATGTGATGCTGTCCCACTCTAGGGCACCTATCTCCTGCCTATGCCCCAGACCAATCTTCGAATCAGGGGAACGTAGGCCTTGTCTACATGATCTGTTAGGAGACCTCTAAGCACACCTACTGGATTGGGTCCCATTCAAAATCTGGCTGTCAGAGTAGACAGTGGTAGTGATGCCCGTGCCACTGGTCCCCACCTTGTAACTTTTAGGCCAGTGGTGAGAGCACATATTACACACTCCCTCACATCAGACTATGCCACAGTTCAGAGGTTAGAGCATAAGGCTAGGAAATCCTAGTTCAAATCCTTTCTACCCATCCCCCATAGGGGGGAATGGAACTTGTGTTTCCCACATGCCAGCTGAGGGCTCAAACTAGTGGGTTTAAGGTCACCACAACCATCTAATTTGTGAGGAAAGAGGCAAGTGCCTAACTCATTCTTACAAGAAACGACTTAGGTGCCTAAGCAACCTGACACCAGAAGAGGGGTTCCTGGCTGTGGATCACTAGCAGAGATAATCACCTCCCTGCAGCCTGAACATAGGCACCAAACTCTGTGAAGGGGTGGGGCTTAGGACACATCTGTCTCATTGGCATCTTCCATTGGCTAGCTTAGATGGATCCCTGCCTAGTGTGTTGGCATGTGTGGATTCCATTCTAAGGCACCTATTTCTTCACATTTATTGTATACAGAGCCCTGGCACCTAACTTAGGTTTTGTTGATCTCAGTGCTGTTCCTGTGATTTTCTAGGTGCTTAAAAGGTAGGCTATGTGAAACTCAGTGTCGCAATGTCTAAGTCCTTTTGTGGACTCAGGTCTCTGTGATCAGGAATAGCTCTGGAATGAAATGTACCTGAAGTAGTACTAGTTCAATCTATTCATTTCTTTTCATTCCTAGTCTCTCTGGTTGACTCAGAAAATGTATTAAGGGGAATGTTTTACTTTCCATCACACCCAGGAGAATAGATGTTATCCAGTGCTTCACTATTACAAAATAGTCAAAACGTTTATCAGAGATTCTCCATATTCTTATCAAACTGTCCCAGAGGTCTTGTTACAAGATGAAATTATGGTGATATTAAAATAATTAAATTAGTATTTGTGGTGGTGCTGCAGAAACACCTATCCACTGCCAGCAACTCCTTCCTTGCACACTGCTGCTGACAGTTTCACCTTCTTCAGCCAATGTGAAACTATTTCTTCTTCTTCTTAACTGCTACATTTTCCTCCTTTTATGATAGGAAACTTCTTTTTTTCTTTATGGAGATTGTCTCTCTCACTCCAGAGCCTGAGAAGCTTTGCCATACTCACTGCAGTACAATGAATTGGTTTTACCTATCAGATTCTTTGCTAGAAAATTTGGACTACAATTTATTTTCATTCTGTCCTGTTAACCTGTGAGTCTTTTCCCAATGGTATTGTCATTGTGGAGTCATTATATTTATCACCACTGACTCAGTGGCAAAGTCCATAGGAACAACTACATGAATGGGGAGAAGATGGAACCTCTCCAACTTTTTCTGACCCAGTATTGTCTCCATCAAGAATCCCACTACTTATGCTGCAGTGATGCAGATCTATTTTCCATCTCAAATCCAGGCAGCTTGCAGAAACTAGGTTTTTAAGGCCTATTGGAGTTAATGGGAAAGTTTCAACAGACTTCGGAGGGCTTTGGATCAGATCCTTACCATGCAGTTTTGCTGTCTGTCCATTAGGTGTACAGACAATATGGGAGCGCAAGGATGGAATAAGAGACACAGACAGAGAATTGGGAAGTAGAGGGAAAAAGAGAGAATAGGATAGTGATGAGGTTGATACTAGAGAAATGGGCAAACATGAAAGGGGCAACACAGAATGAGAGAAGAGGTGGTGCTATTTTTTCAAGGAGAGAGAGAGAAAGAGGCAAAGGAAATAATAAAGAAGAAGGAAAGCACTAGGCAGTATAATACGTAAAATTGTATGGAGCTAGAAAAAAAGGAATCAGGAAGAGAAGAGAGGGATTAAATATAGAAGAAAGGAAAAAATAAATAAAAGACACTTTTTATGATAATGAATTATAATTAATTTTTGTTACTATTTAAATGTATTACTCTGGCACCAATATGACAATATTTAAAAATTCCTGATAAAGATACACCTAAACTTCCCTATAAAGATATTTATGTGCCCTATCCTCCAGCTGTCCAAAAATAACAAATGCAATACAAATCTTCCAATGGACTGGAGAATAATCAACTAGTGTCTTAAAGAGCCCATATCACTTGGTATGAAATTTTCTTTTTCTTCCTTCAGCTTTTTGTACATGTGAGATTGCCCCTATACAGATCTGGAATTAGAATAAAGTCTCTGGTTCCTCTGTCATCTATGCCCTGTCCTGGTTCATGCAGCCTGTCTATGAGTGCAATCCAGCTCCCATTAAAGTCAATAGACAGAGTCTCATTGACTTTGATGGGAAATGGTCAGGCTGTATGACTGCTACATGGTAAATGGGAAGAAGATACACATCTCTTGCTAAAATACCCACAAATGTTAGGAGAAAATGTGTTGTTTGAAATAGTTCCTTCACGTTAAAAAGAACCCTAGTTCTACAGATACTTTTTATCTATTCTTTGCCAAATTATAATTATTTAGAGAGAGAATTTAATGTTATAGACTTTGGGATTATTATATAAATTTTGTGCTTTCTGTGACTGTGGATTCTGAATAATACCGTACACAGTTCAATTTAACAGGGACAAAGTGTTTTTTCCTGTATGAGACAAAAGTTTGAAGAGCTTTATCAGCTAAAAATATTATAGACATACTGACTGAACTTCATCTTTTAAACTCTTATCCAAAAACATTTCATCTTGACGCTGGTAGTGTCTTTAAAAATAATCACTGGTAATGGTTTCTTGCCCAACCATTTGGCGAGAGAGACACAAAAATATACATTTATATTTGAAAATAATTTTGGACTTCGATCAACATCGACTTTTTGATGGCATCACAAAGCTGAGCACAGCTGTTGGTGTCCTCCAAGCTACATTTATAGAGCCATGTACAAGACATTCATGCAGAGCTATAAATATTAATCTGAGCTATACACCAAGGATATCCGCTAACACAGATTCAACAAACTAATGTGGATTTATTATTTATTTTTGTAGTCAACTGCACTAATTTAATTACTTTTATTGTAAGGAAAGGAACATGTAATAATTAAAAATAATTCACATGCTAGGTCTATGCCTTTTAGTGCCAAGTTGCATTAGTAGTTGCTGCCCACTGGGTAAGATGGAGTATTGCTGTTCTCTTACAATTTATATTTTAAGATCTGTTTTATTGTACTGCTTTAGAATAACACTTCCTGCCAAAAGGAATAGAAAAAAAAAACATTAAAACTCAAGCTACAGAGGCACTTGTGAGTATATAGATCTGTGTTCACTGCATGTCTTGTTGTAATCTTGTATTTGTTACTAAAATATCTCTTGAAACATTGTTACATGCTGATATCAGTACTATATGGCCATTTAAGTGCAATATGATCCAGAGTCTAAATAAAGATGATCCTAGACTGATCTGAAATTCACCAACATTCTGTATCATCAGATGGTTCAAGTATTTCTCTAATGCCAGCTATACTGTTAATTAATTTTGCTTTGAGAGTTACAGATAAAAGATGCAATATAAGAGCTCAGTACTATTATTAGTAGTCATTTACAGTAGATAAGATAATTTAATCTGTTTCATAATCATGAGTTAAGACATATTTCTGGCCCTAAATATTTTAAAATGCAAGATAAAAAATTAAAACACAAGACATAGAACAACAGCACAGGTGAGGGACAGTGAAGAATGACAGTGAGAGTAAAAAGTCAGAATGATTTCTGGAAGAAACTGGTTTTAAAGCAGGATTTAAAAGAAGAGAGACAGATACTTGGTGGACAAGAAGTGATGAAATTCAAGAGAGGTTTGGTGTTAGTTTAGTCTTCATTGTTACACAATATTTTGGAGAGTGTTTTTAAAAGGTTTCTTGTGACCTCACATTTTGTACACAAATGTGTGTAAGATCATATATGTACCATATATAGAAGGTGAAAATAACTGTGCATAGCCTTTGACAACCCTAACACGGGAACTCATTTGAGTGGCACTAAAGACCAGACTTATATCTGTCCATAGGTCATATGTAAATAATCAAATAGCAAATGAACAGGAACATTTTGAACCCTATAAAGAAAGTGTTTGCATTTAGCACCTGATTCTGCAATTGTGTGCCCAATTTGCTCTTACATTTACTATGATCTCACTTCTAAATAAGGTGCCATGATTTTATCTTACTAGCCATTTGCAAAGTAGTTATCTAGTTTACCTGTGAAATCATAGTAAATGCATGTAAATGAAGCAAAGAATCCTGTGGCACCTTATAGACTAACAGACGTTTTGGAGCATGAGCTTTCGTGGGTGAATACCCACTTCTTCAGATGCATGTGGTGGAAATATCCAGGGGCAGGTATATATATGCTAGCAAGCAAGCTAGAGATAACGAGGTCAGTTCAATCAGGGAGGATGAGGCCCTGTTCTAGCAGTTGAGGTGTGAAAACCAAGAGAGGAGAAACTGGTTCTGTAGTTGGCAAGCCATTCACAGTCTTTGTTCAATCCTGAGCTGATGGTGTCAAATTTGCAGATGAACTGAAGCTCAGCAGTTTCTCTTTGAAGTCTGGTCCTGAAGTTTTTTTGCTGCAGGATGGCCACCTTAAGGTCTGCTATAATGTGGCCAGGGAGGTTGAAGTGCTCTCCTACAGGTTTTTGCATATTGCCATTCCTAATGTCTGATTTGTGTCCATTTATCCTTTTCCGTAGAGACTGTCCAGTTTGGCCGATGTACATAGCAGAGGGGCATTGCTGGCATATGATGGCGTATATTACATTGGTGGATGTGCAGGTGAATGAACCAGTGATGGTATGGCTGATCTGGTTAGGTCCTGTGATGGTGTCGCTGGTGTAGATATGTGGGCAGAGTTGGCATCGAGGTTTGTTTCATGGATTGGTTCCTGAGCTAGAGTTATTATGGTGTGGTGTGCAGTTACTGGTGAGAATATGTTTCAGGTTGGCAGGTTGTCTGTGGGCAAGGACTGGCCTGCCACCCAAGGCCTGTGAAAGTGTGGGATCATTGTCCAGGATGGGTTGTAGATCCTTGATGATGCGTTGGAGGGGTTTTAGCTGGGGGCTGTATGTGATGGCCAGTGGAGTCCTGTTGGTTTCTTTCTTGGGTTTGTCTTGCAGTAGGAGGCTTCTGGGTACATGTCTGGCTCTGTTGATCTGTTTCCTTATTTCCTCGTGCGGGTATTGTAGTTTTGAGAATGCTTGGTGGAGATTTTGTAGGTGTTGGTCTCTGTCTGAGGGGTTAGAGCAGATGCGGTTGTACCTCAGTGCTTGGCTGTAGACAATGGATCGTGTGATGTGTCCGGGATGGAAGCTGGAGGCATGAAGGTAGACGTAGCGGTCGGTAGGTTTTCCATATAGGGTGGTGTTAATGTGACCATCACTTATTTGGACCGTGGTGTCAAGAAAGTGGACCTCCCGTGTAGATTGGTCCAGGCTGAGGTTGATGGTGGGATGGAAGCTGTTGAAATCATGGTGGAATTTTTCCAGAGTCTCCTTCCCATGGGTCCAGATGATGAAGATGTCATCAATGTAGCGTAGGTAGAGAAGGGGCGTGAGTGGACGAGAGCTGAGGAAGCGTTGTTCCAGGTCAGCCATAAAGATATTGGCATATTGTGAGGCCATGCGGGTGCCCATAGCAGTGCCACTGATCTGGAGATATATATTGTCATCAAATTTGAAATAGTTGTGTGTAAGTATAAAGGCACAGAGCTCAGCAGCCAGTTGTGCTGTGGCATCATCAGGGATAGTGTTCCTGACAGCTTGTATTCCATCTGTGTGTGGGATGTTTGTGTAGAGAGCCTCTACATCCATGGTGGCTAGGATAGTGTTTTCTGGGAGGTGACCAATGCATTGTAGTTTCCTCAGGAAATCAGTGGTGTCACGGAGATAGCTGGGAGTGCTGGTGGCATAGGGTCTGAGTAGAGAGTCCATATATCCAGACAGTCCTTCAGTGAGAGTGCCAATGCCCGAGATGATGGGGCGTCCAGGATTTCCGGGTTTGTGGATCTTGGGTAGTAGATAGAATAACCCTGGTCGGGGCTCTACGGGTATGTTGATTTCTTCTGGTGTTAGTGTAGGGTGTGTCCTGAGTAGATACTGTAGTTTCTTAGTGTATTCCTCAGTGAGATCTGAGGGAAGTGGCCTGTAGAATTTGCTATTGGAGAGTTGTCTGGCGGCCTCCTTTTGGTAGTCAGACCTGTTCATGATGACAACGGCACCTCCTTTATCAGCCTCTTTGATGATAATGTCAGGGTGGTTTCTGAGGCTGTGGATGGCATTGCGTTCTGCACGACTTAGGTTGTGAGGCAAGCGATGTTGTTGTTCCACGATTTCTGCCTGTGCACGCCAGCGGAAGCATTCAATGTATAGGTCCAGACTGTCATTTCGACCCTCAGGAGGAGTCCATGTGGAGTTCTTCTTCTTGTGCTGTTGGTGGGAGGGCACCTGTGTATCAGTGGACTGTTCAGTGTTGTCCTGGAAGTATTCTTTGAGTCGGAGACGGCGAAAGTAGGCTTCCAGATCGCCACAGAACTGTATCATGTTGGTGGGGGTGACAGGGCAGAAAAAGAGTCCCCGAGATAGGACAGACTTTTCTTCTGGGCTGAGTGTGTAGTTGGATAGGTTGACGATATTGCTGGGTGGGTTAGGGGTACCACGGTTGTGGCCCCATGTGGCAGGTAGGAGTTTAGATAGCTTACAGTCCTTTTTCCTTTGTAGAGAGGTGAAGTGAGTAATGTAGATCTCCTGTCTTATTCTAGTGAAGTCTGTTTGTATAGAAGTTTGGTTATTAATGAGAGTCTCCAGGTTGGAGAACTCTTTTTTGATGTTTTCCTGTTTGCTGTATAGGATGCTGATCAGGTGGTTCCTCAGTTTTTTTGATAGAGTATGGCATAATCTCTCACTGTGGTCTGTGTAGTATGTAGATAGCAGTGGATTTTTTACCTTTAGTCCATTTGGTATGATGTCCATCCATTTGCATTTGGAAAGGAAGATGATATCTGTCTGTATTTGTGCAAGTTTCTTCATGAGGTTGATGGATTTCCACTCCATACGGCCAAATGCAGTGCCTTGCATGGTGTCAAGTATCAGAGGGGTAGCTACAGAACCAGTTTCTCCTCTCTTGGTTTTCACACCTCAACTGCTAGGACAGGGCCTCATCCTCCCTGATTGAACTGACCTCGTTATCTCTAGCTTGCTTGCTAGCATATATATACCTGCCCCTGGATATTTCCACCACATGCATCTGAAGAAGTGGGTATTCACCCACGAAAGCTCATGCTCCAAAACGTCTGTTAGTCTATAAGGTGCCACAGGATTCTTTGCTGCTTTTACAGATCCAGACTAACACGGCTACCCCTCTGATGCATGTAAATGAGGCATGCAATTGCATACCGATTTTTGGGTGTATAATTAAATGTGCCTAATTTTAAAAGCAGGTCCAATGTATATACTCTATATATAATATGTATGTATAAGAACAAAGAAAACACTTACATGTATATAAATTATATAGCTTTGCTTAACACTTGATTCACTAATGAACCAAATTACAGGTCATAATATCTCCTGATTCATATGGAACAGATAGGGAAAATGCTGTATAGGGAAAACATGCAGTCTATGTTCCTGTAACTCTGTTCTGACCTAAAACATTCTATATAATTAGAAAACAATCACATAATCCTAAATGTCATATGTCAGAGTTCCCGAAGTTACTGCCCCTCTACCTCCTTTATGGCCTCCTGAGGGCTGCCCATTAGGTCTAAGGCCTCTAGGCACTGCCATTTTCAGAATGGCAACCTGCATTCCTCTCCCTCCAGACTGAGGATTCAAGCTGCAATTTCTCCTATTCGCCGTGATTACCCCAGCAGGTATGAATTTAGTTCACAGCAAGTATGAATTTCTCTCTCAGGCCTGGTCTACACTTAACAATTAGGTTGACATAGGTACCACACTCAGGGATGTGAAAAAGCTCACACCTCTGAGCTCCGTAGCTATGCCTACCTAACCCCCGATGTAGATGCAACTAGGTCAATGGAAAATGCTTCCATCAACCTAGCTTCTGTGGCTTGGGCAAGTGGAGCTCCTACAGTGATGGAAGAATGATTCAGCTATACAGCAGCCTATTTATGGCTCCCTAGCTGTGCAACTGCAGTGTCAGTAGTCTAAACATGGCTCAGGGGTAATAAGAACGTTAAGCAGTCACCAGGCAGCCTTCATAAAGCCAATTATTATTTATTGAGAACAACTCCATAGAAAAAACATATCTTGAAAACAACAAGCAGCATGCCTGTATTACCAGGTGCCATTCATCTTGTACATGGAGACTCTCATATGTTCAAAGTCCTTCAAACTCTTTCGGCAGTGTCTGACCCTCTTGGTTACAGTTTCATGCCAGTTCTTGGATCAGGTAAGAGCGACTCCTCCCTTATGACAAGCTGTTCACTTTATACAATTCTCAGTTTTTTATTTGGTGGTTTTCTTCAAGAAGTTCAAACCAGGACATGCAATTTCACCCAGGGAGAGGAGGTGTATCCAGTCTTGTTTACTGGCCTAGAAATTTGCATTAATTACCCACACACACTTACTTTAGTTCCTGCAGGAAATATGCTGGTAACGCCCCATCTAGCCCATAGAGATACACAGAGCACTTAAAGATGATCCAAGGGTCTTTGAATATCCCAATATTCTACATTTCATTTCACATTTATGCTGACTTCTCCTCAGTCACTGCATTGCTCGTCTTGCATTGTCCTGGTGGGTAACAATACAGGATGAGAGTGGAAACTGAGTCATACCTATTTTTTCTATAAAAATAAGTTAGATGGCTCAACAAGACCATAATATCAGTCACAACAACTTCTCCAGAATACACAGTACCTAATGCATGTAAAACTGCTGGGTCAGATCCTTACCTAGTGTAAATCAGCATAGCCCTAATGGAATGAAAGGAGCTACAACAATTCACCTCTACTAACAACCTGACTCTACTCTATTTTAGATAAGCATAAACAGGTCCCATAAAATAATATATATTAACCATAGAAATAACTACTCATTCAATGCACAAGCAAGCACCCCATGTCTCACTAGAACAATATCAAATGCTCAGTATAATATAAGGTTTTCAGATAAATCACCTTACCATGCACTGATTGCCCCCATATGTCCAGTGGAGCACCTTGACATAACACATGATACACATATATTACCATTCATACACCAATGACCAGCATGGTGTAAAAATATAGATTCATAGACTCTAGGACCGGAAAGGACCTCGAGAGGTCATCGAGTCCAGTCCCCTGCCCTCATGGATAGATAGATGCTATGGCATTTAACTTGGGATTATTATTGTTCATTGATGTATTCTTTCATTGTCTTCATTCTTTCATTGTATTCCTGATTATTATTTATTGCTCCTTTATCTTTGATTTCTAAATGATATCATTATTCTTTCCTTTATTGTTTCTTCTCCTTGTTTCTTTCACTTACTCCGTGAAATTGCCATTATTCCGTGACTGGCACTACCTATTAATTGACATTAACCTCAAATGCTCCCTGATGTTTGTCATATTAAAAATGTTCAGATGGAATCACTCAAAGTTGAATCAGGGATACCAAGGTGGAACGAGGCAAGTAGAGGCTACATTAATTTGCTTGGACTAATAGATGTAAGAAATCTTTATCTTGCAGTGAAGGCATCCCCTGAATCTGTACATAGCATTATAGTGACTGAAAACCTACTATGGATGTGGGTATCTGATTAATTCAGTATCCATTTGTAATTATTTCTAAGTACTGTATACAATAAAGTGATAGGAAATATTAATCAAAATGTGCAAATTACTCAAGATAGAAGCAGACAAAAAAGCAGCTATAGAATGAGAGAAACAGATGAATATGAGACAAAGATAAGCTTGTTTAGAGCAGAAAGAAGGGAGCATTAGGCCCCAATGAGGAAAGCACTTAAACATATATGTAAGTTTATCTATATTTACTAGACCACTTAATCATTTGACTTGAATGAGACCTAAACACGTGCTTCAGTTTAAGCATGTGCTTTAGTGTCACTGTCAATAAGGAGGGGACTTAGGATACAAAGCAATCTCCATAAAATGTATCAGTCTCAAACACCTTCACCAAATCCTTCCCAAGCAATAGACATGTAGAAATATATAATTAACTCCAGGGGTGCTGGAACAATTTGTATAGTGGGGATGCTGAGAGCCATTGAACCAAACTGTAAACCCTGTATGTGATGGAAACCACTTCAAGCCAGGGGGTGTGGCAGCACTTCCAGCACCCATAGTTCTAGAACCTATGATTAACTACACAGGTTTAACTCTATTGATTAGAATGAAGTCACAATGTGTATATGTAACCCACACACCTTCTGGGTGAAGTGCTCTGTCCCATCTCGTGGCACTGAGACCACTTGGAGAGATATTAATGAGTCTGCTCTATAGCCTTAGATAACAGCCATGTGACTTTTAGCTTATGCACTAAGCTCCAGAAGCCGCAGGTTCAATCCTGCCCACTGACTCCCAGTGTCTATCAGCGTTACAGATGCATTTGGCCTATGTATCTTTAATTCTTACTATGTCTCATAGTTACATAGAAGCCAGACATGAGACAGCTATGATGTTTCCAATGGTGGGAAAACCCATGCTGTGCAATCTTACATAGAGGAAGGGAAGGCTAAAAGCCACACATTCTATGAGGGAAAAGAAGAACCCAATAAGAAGACTAGAGGGCCTGGTTACCAAAGGAAGCCTGATGAACTCTGCTATGGTCCTTGAGAGACTGAGAGGCTATGTATAAAGGGTCGGTTTGTGATCTGCTGTATTTGCCCACACACAAAGGAGTAAGGGGTTGTAAACTTGAGGGCTCCTTGTAATGCATGTCAGAGGGTACATCCAGACTACCCGCCATATCGGTGGGTAGCGATTGATTTATCGGGGATCGATATATCGCGTCTCATCTAGACACAATATATCAGTCCCCGAATGCGCTCCCCATCGACTCCAGAACTCCATCAGAGTGAGCGGCGGTAGCGGAGTCTACGGGGGAGCCATGGACATCGATCCCGAAGTGTGAGGACGGGAGGTAAGTCGGAATAAGATACTTCGACTTCAGCTACGGTATTCCCTTAGCTGAAGTTGCGTATCTTACATCGACACCTCCCCCCCCCAGTGTAGACCAGGCCAAAGGGTGTAGGACTAGTAGACCCCATCCCATTCAGGAGGGCAACAAGAGGCAAGTGCAGCTGACTTGACACAGCGGTGGAAGTAATCTGCACCAGATATAGGGGTGGCACAGACTACTACCTATAGAGCACCCAAAATGGCAACTGAAAATCGTAGGAGCTCTGGATGTGTAGCACTTCTGAAAATAACTCCAAAGGTGTTCCAAATGGCCACCAAAACATGAAGCAATAAAAATTATTAGACATGTGAACATCTAGGCCCAAATGTACAGAGCAATATAATCAATGCATTGGTTTGTGGACTCAAGGTCTTCCAAAGTGAGTCACACATACCCATGATGTGCAGGAATTTTTAATCTGAATCTCTGGTGTATCTGAGGACATGAAAGTATGTGTATTGGCTAATGATCTGAAGCAGCTTGAACACTTAAGCTATGCCATCGACACACCTAAACATGGATCTAAAGCAGTTTAGAGAAGGTATCCATAGCATACCATAACAAAGAATGTTACCCTTTTTCTAATTCTGTCAAGATTGTACCAAATCAGCATGCTGTTGGGCATCCATCATCACAGTGATAGATAGCATTCAGTTTTATTTGCTTTGTTGTTTGGCGTACATCACGTTACTACCAGATTAGATAAATATCAAGATGGATCTCTAACATCTAGTTACCCTATGCTAGGAAAGAACATTCCAAAGACTTTCCTCCAACCTAGCTATGATATTGTAAGGAACATCACTTTGTTTCAGTAAAAACAATGATATTCATCAGTTTCATTAGCCAATGCTTTAATAACATTTGTACAAGACTCATGCAGCACTGCTTTCCATTCTGAACATTTTTTTCTTGAATCCTTAGAAATTGTGAATGTTCTTCTCTTCCTAGATGTAGATAAATTGCTTTATTGTTGTAATCCAGCAATATTTGAAGAAATGCAATAATGATATTTGTTAGCATTTGAAATTATTTTGATTCTTAAATGCTGTGTCGTTAAAGTAGCTGTGATATAGTCTTACTTTTCACCTTTCAGGCATTGCCTAAGTTGCAAATTACATTTAAATGACTTTCCTCTTAATTTTTCCTATGCATGAAAGAGGTTTTTTTCAACTACAATACTTAGAAATGCAGCAAGTTTCAAAATACTTTTCACTGGTCCTGAGAAGATACTGAAGTAAGATCCATCAATCAGTTTCCAGTTGCTCACTTGCTAATCAGGTTTGAAAAAGCAGCATTGTAATAAACCAGGCAGGAGCCGTTAACTATTCTAGCAGTCACTGCCGTCTGTTGTTGTATGGATTGAAGATGCTATTAATCATGAGCCTGGCTCCACTTTCTAGGGGTATAGAAGATTACAACAACTTCAGTGATTTAAATGTGCGTACTGTAAAGACATCAGGACCTTGGAGAAGTAAGATTACTACTTCTGTGAACATAACCGTTTTCAGAGGACTAGATTGCCCTTTTAATGTGAAGTCTTTATTAAGGAGCAGCGTGTAGACTGCCACCCTTGCAAGACAGTAACCAGGTTGCATTGTACTTCAAAAGATAGGATGGTAAGACATGACAGTATCTAATACTCTCTTTGAAAAGCCTTAGGAGATCTATAACGTTCACCATGCATCTGACGAAGTGGGTATTCACCCACGAAAGCTCATGCTCCAAAACTTCTGTTAGTCTATAAGGTGCAACAGGATTCTTTGCAACGTTCACCTTGCCAGCCACCAGACACAGGAAGAAATGCCCTTGGTTTGATATGCTGTCCAAAGATCATGACTGGTAGCAGGGTATCACCTCTCTCATTCAGTACAACTGTGCCAACATTAAACATAAGTCACAACCATGAAGGGATACTCAAGACCACAGCATCCTGTCATATAAGTGGGTGTACAGCCAATTAAGCAATACGGACTATAAACATAAATTGGGAAGACAGGAAATGGCAATATGCAGAAACGTCCTTGAAACATTTAGTTAACAGTCAGAGAACTATACATACATCTTGTGGTCAGAAGTTAAATGGTAACATATAACATAAAGAATTTTAATTTTACTGGAATTACAGTTGTCAAAACAACTACACATGCTAATTTAAAATTCTCCAGTAGAGAACCACTCACGCTATATCTCTGTTGCTGAAGGTGATGGATTGCCTAATCACTGCCTTTTTTGATGAATATTTTGCGGCAATGTTATTCACAAATGATATACATTGCATAACTGTGAATGATTTTTTGATTTGTACTGTACTGTCTATGCACATAACATGCATGATGGTGTCTCTCTCAGAGAGAGAAATAGAGATATAGAAGAGAACTGAGAGCCAATACTGTTGAGTGTTATTGACTTGCTCTATGACCATGGTCAAGTCACTTAACTTTTCTGTGTCTCCGCTTATCTACCTATAAAGAAAACATTTTACTACTTGCCTAGCAGGTAATTTGAGTTTGTAAATCACCTTGAGAACCTCAGCAGAAAGATGTTGGATAAGATTGCTGTGGTACATAGGAACCTCAACCATAGCACCTTTCCTTGAGCTATGTCCCTTTCCCTGGCTACATTGGCAGCAGGATTAGAGGATTACCCTTGCACTGTAGTGGTCATTGGTCATTCCTAGGCTGTTAAATTTACTTAATGGCACCAGTGCAACAGAAAGTGTCCATACTACACTGGAAGATCAGACTCAAAATGTTTTAACAGAAAAGTAAGCTGGGGGTATTTCCTTGATTCTGGAACTATTGTATTATGGCTATCTGGGCAAATGTTTAAGTTTAAGGAAAAAAAGACATCAAACAGCTTGTATGCTTTCAAAGAACTTCGTCTGAAGAGATATTCTTGGCCAACCTCTCCTCTGCAAGATGATACATTCAAACACCAGCGTGGCCAAAGTTGGGATTCCTGGCAGGTGATTCCAGTGGGTCTGTCTCACAGTCAAGCACAAAGAAGCAGAGAAGAAAGCTGATTTGCCATTGGAAGGTGGTAATGGTGTACCACATCAGTTGTCCATCTAAGTCACACACAGAGCTAGTACCAGCTCTGGGATGGTATAAAAGGTGTTTGAGGTTTGCAGGAGTAAGGGAATGTTCTATTTGGGTTCAGTTCAGAAAATGAGCCAAAATTTAGGATGAATATTTCCCCTTCCTCAAATACCAGGGCATCAGTGTCTATATCTCGATTCATGCTGCATTATATAGGGTAAACAGTGTACACTACAATAAGAACGCAGTATGTACAAGGTCAACAAAAGAAAAATATATAGATTGGAGGAAAACAACAGAACAAGACATGCACTGAAATGATTTATAAGTAATGGGCCGGATGCCGGGGTGAGTTCGTTGGTGTTATGCTGATATACGCCAGCTCAGGATCTTGCCCAATATCTATAAAACTATGCAGGCTAAAATAACAATGTTAAAATTATACCTTTTGCAGGGCATGAAGAGTTACAAAATAAACATTAACAAGCTGGTTCACTGAAGCACATAAAAGCAAGGTAGCAAAGCAGTTCATTGCAGCACACAAAGTACAGTCTGAATATGACTGAAATGGTTAATTGATAAATAAAACTACTAAATATTTACTATGTACTTAGACAGCGTGATGAAGGGTTTCTCACAGAGCAGAGGAGATAGGTTTTCTCTCAACCACCCTGATTCACCTTTGGACATTTCATGACTATTTCTTATCGCCCAGTTGAGCATAAATTCATAGATTTTACGGTTAAGGGAGCTTGAGATGGGAGGCTGTATTGTCAGCACCTAGTCCTGCCACTTCTTATTGGACCATCTGCTGTCACCTTAAAGAGACAAGCATATATTGTCAAGGTAAACATACAAAATCCCTGCTGAATTTGTTTTTATTTTAAAAAACAACCCCCACCCCCGCAACAACTTTAAATGTATTGATTCGAAAGTGTCAGTAATGCTATGGTGATAAATCCTTGAGACAGAAAATAGCATGGATGCTGTTCTTCTAGATTCATAGTGGATACTTTCATAATTAAAATAGTTGCTGTATATAGAGTTTACTGTTTCATTTCTTTCAATAAGAATAAAAAATTAAATCTATGTCAGGTAAAGTCTCTTTTAGAAAGAAAGAAAGAAAGAAAGAAAAAGACTTCATTGTCCAGATCATTATTAAACATTGAATGGCATTATATAACATTATATTTTCAAAAAAAATTCTAGAGCTTGGGCAACATTTTTGGAAAGTGAATGCAGAGGTTGGTGTAAAAACTGCATGTGTATATATGCATTCACATTTGTGCATGAAAAAGATTTTTAGGACATAGATGACGGTACATATCTATAGGCATGCTTTCAGGTACACAAGCTGGCCTCATCTCTCAAAAAGTTTATGCATTTCATGTTTCATTACAGAGGGGAGATCATGTTTTGAAGGAAAGCTACATTTTCTGAATATACATGTTTTAAATCGAAATGGACAAAATAGATTTAAAATATAATATTAGACAACTATAATTTTATTTAATACATATGACATGAATCAATCTCTTAAAACTAATTTCATTATTTTTGATTAGCCTTTTGAAAGCTGAAGAGAAATATATCTTTGTTTCCACTTATTCATTCAGCTGACTGCCTGGAAAATGCCAGCAATCAAAGGGTGAATATTGAGAGCACTTTTCCTTTGCATAAACAATATACTCCAGAAGAAATACAATACATAAAAATGGATTAAATTTACCCCATCTGACTCTGATTTTAGAAAGTGCTGACTAACCTGAACAGTGTGATGAATAAATGATCATACAGCTACAGAAAATAAATGTAAATAGCATCCATTTGAAATATTTCTCCTTTGTAGCTCAAACCAAAACTCATTCTTTTAGAATACAGCAGCAATCAAACTGAAAATTCTTAAAAATAAAAGGCCCTAAAATTTCTCAAGTTAATTTCCCCACCTCTAAACATAACAAAAGAAGTCTAAAAAGAGTTCAAGCATCTTGCTTCTTTTGACTGAATGTAACCATACATATTTTCATTTAGATTTGATACTACAAAAATTACAGAAAGATTCTATTTTTAGTATGTGCCGCATTATTGATATCAACACAATCTAAATATGTGGAAATCTCATTCCAGAGGGGTTTTCTGTTTAATTTTTCCCCTGTGATAATTACAGTATCTGTCAGAGATAAGAGTTTTTATTGTTGTTGTTGCTGTTAAGCTCCAATGCTTCTGTGTAGTCCAACTGTTACACAGAGAAATATATTGAAAAAGCTTGCTCTCAAAAGCCGCCAGAAGTAGGCCTCAGTACTTCCATTTTCAGGTCTCAACTTAATATAATTTTCAAATTTGGCATCCCATAAATGTATCATTGGGTAGCAGTCAGAAATTATGGGAGATTAATATGTAAAGTTGGGGAGAGGGTTTTCAAGTAGTCAACTTTTAATTTTATGAATGTCTTTAACTGTATCTTACCTTAATTAATTCCCTTTTTAAATTATGTATATGTTGAACAAGTTCTGTAACTAATAGATATATACTATTCTTTATATTGCATTCCTGTCAGAATACCCAGTTGTCTTAAAGTGAGGTGTCAGAGGCAGCTGAGGCCAGCAGTACAGTCCAGTTGGATCCAGGAATGTCTCCTCGTTATGGTATTAGAGCTACAGAAGAAAATGGTGCAAAGCACCACTATCTTTCAGTCCAGGGACAGCTTTCTGTCATTTGCCTCCCATCTCTGTAACACACACTCATTTCCACATAAGGTACACTCTTTCCACCCCTGCTCTTCCTTTCCTTTCACACAAATACTTTTTCTCACTCCTTCCGTTAGAAAATCTCTGCATCTCTTTTCTTCCCATCTTTCTTAATTTACACTCTCTTTTCTCCTATCACATACATGCCTCCTTTCACACACAGTCCCTATCTTTATTTCCTTTTCTTTTCCTTCTTCTAATCTTTCACACTGTCTTCCTTTCTCTTTCGTAATTCATCTGTTTCCCTTCATGCTCTTTCCGTACCCACTTTCACACATCTTTTCTCTGCCTCCCTTCTGTTCCAGGCTTTCTATCTCTCCCTCTCTCTCTCTCTCTCTCTCTCTCTCTCTCTCTCTCTTTCTCTCTCTCTGCCCTCAAGGGAAGAAGTAAAGGCCAGAGAAGGAGATTATAAAAGGTGAAAACGCCTTCACTGGGACTCAAGATTTTTCTCTCTCTGGATAGGAGAGGAGAGAAGATGGAATCTGCAAGTTCTGCCTGGCACCTGTCCCCCTCATACTGGCTGGCAAGAGAGGGGAGGTAGAGCAGGGGGCAGCAGGACCTCTGGAGATGAGTCTAGAAGAGGAAAAATGCCCACAGAGTGCCAGCTGGTGCCCCTGCATGCAGGCAGCAGTTTAATTATGGATTATTTATTTACTGGAGTACCCACAGTGTGCTTTCTCTCACTCTTACTGGGAGTCCTTGCCCCCCACCCCCACTGCCCTAGGCCTGGGCTTGTGTTCCTGGCTATGCCTCGCCACTGCCACTGATACTGTAAGAGATAGCTTCATCTGTGTTTAAGGACTTTATTTTGAAAACTCTAGTGTTTTTTCCTTTTGCTTAATGATTGCTTTCTCCTTCAGCTTGTATTAATTTACAGTGACTCTGTGTGTAGATCTAGAAACTCTGTAAAATATTTTGGGATATATTTTGTTCAAAAGATGCTTTATGCTGTAGAATACAGTTCTTTGTGTGGTTTAGGCAACAAAATGTGGACAATTCTATACATGGCCCATGTGCATCCCTTTCCTCAACTCAATTCCTTCCTCAATACCTTTCCTCAGCTCAGCTCCCTTGTGTATAGTACACAGACAACTGGGACAACTGCAGTTCCTGCATTCAGGAAAAAACAGGAACTTTTCCAACAATGTAAAAATCAATGCAAAGGGGACTGTAAGGAAGCAGGTCCATACCGGCAGGCAACATTGCAGAAGATAGTTCAGTCTATACACTTTCCCCCAGGACCTCCACACCCCAGTGCTTCCCCTAGGACAAGGCATGTGCCACCACATAGAATACAGCCCCACATTAGCATGTTTTTAATACTGACATTAGTACTGCAATTTTTATTGAACCATGTAGATGTCATACACTCCTTTGTCCATGCAGAAGGCTGCAGAACATGGGTCCAAATCCACAGTCTCTTCTTCATTATGCAGACAACCGTTAACTGGGGTAAAGAATCTTGTTCGAAATTGTCTTTCTACTTGAACCCCACTAGAACCCCATGTCTTCACTCCATCCCCCACCTTTTTCACAGGGCTTCAAACTTGCCAAATGGCTATAGGAGTTGGTTTAGTTATTCCTGAGGGTTAATCCGCTCCAGAACTACATTAGCAAGAGAACACTCCCTTTACCATAGGGTTACAAACTCAGCAAAGTAATTTGGACATTCTCAGTTTGGAATCCTGCCACCAGTAAAATCAGACACTATGCACATACATAGTCTCTTGGCTGCCTACCGTTTGGATGGTATGGTGCCCATTCACCAATTAGTCAGGCCCATTCAGTAGGGTATAGCTGCCAAGCAGGAAAGGATTTAGAAGGCTAGCTTACTAAACACTACAGCAAGCACCAGCTTTTCTGTGGGAACGCCCTTCTCCATGTCTGTGCTGTCAAGTCAATGCCAGAGCTCTCAGTCCAAGCTGTGCCAAAGCAGGCACAAAACAATTATGATGGCTGCGTCACACTTCACTTATGCAGCAGAGAAACTAAGGAAAAAGCCCAGGGAAACTCTATGGCCAAATACATAGAAATTAGACTTGTAAGAACAAGTGAATGAAGACCAAACCAAGAAAAAAGTCCCAAGGGAATAAAAAGGGAGAATACTGAAGAGTTTTATAAGTATATTTTTTAAAAAAATACTGGCATAACAGATTTCCCCCATCCCTCCTTGGATCAGAGTTTTACTGTAATAAAGACTTTATTCAGACTCTGATTACCTAAATGATTTTGTGGGTCCCCATAGAAAAAGCTACAGTTTTGAAGGAGCTGATCTCAGACTGGGTATTGGCTTTAAGCCACATCTCCTGCAGTAAGGGAAATGTAGAGATTCACAACCTTGGCAGCAGCTCCCAGAGCCGCAGGCACTCACAGTTGATTTTATTTATTCATAGGATTTTCCATGGCACTCATCACCATAGTATCTGAGGATCTCACATGCATTAATGGACTTATCCTCACGTCACCTCTTTGAGGTAGGAAGTGTTTTAATCCCAACTTTATAGATGGGGAACTGAGGCCCAGAGAAATTAAGGGAAAACCCAAAGATATGGGAAGACTTTAGCACAGGTAAGAAATGAATACAACACCCCCCTCTTTCGCCCCCCTGCATCCCAGGATGCCAAACTAATGAAAGGCACAGGCTAGCAATCCAGGATCCTGGAATGGCATTGTTTGCTGGTTTTAATAACTCTACTGATTACACTTGTTAAACAGTTATTTATCATAAGTCTAATCGGTAGATTTATTTAAACAAAGCCATTCCAAGACCTCTGGATTTGTAGGTAGCCTCTGCCTAAACATTAGTTTGGCATCCCACTAACTCTAAATTTATCACTCTATATTTATTTTGCACATTTCTGTGCAGTAAAATATGTTAATTTGAGGAGGACAGGCTGGCTCTGTTTTGAAATAAGGTACTTCTTTTTTTCCGAGCCCTCTCAGTGAGCTACTTCAGTAATTAAACTGTCGGTCACGCAGTTATATCAGCATTCAAATCAGTGCTGGCTATAAAGATTTGTGCCTCCTGTTCTTCAGCGATGCATAGCTACTGTATAGAAGTGTATGTCAAGCAGCTGGAAGGGCTCCATGTTTCTGCAAATGAGCTATGCATTTCCAGGGTTCAAAGGACAATGAGAAAGACACAACTAGTCATGTGATTTTGGTTTTCACCCTGATAAATGGCAGGTCAAGGAGGGTTGTATTTAATAGTATATTCCTCAATGAAATGTCACTTTTTCCTCAATGTGTCCTCTGTGTGAGCTAATTAAAATCATGTTTTACTGCAATGTCAGTACACTAAGTTGCTGACTTTCTTGTTGTCTTCTACATAGTACAAAATGAATGTTGTCATTTGATAAATTCAGGATCTTAGAGGTTCTGTCTGATGGGGTCTAATGTATGCTGCTTTATATATCCTTTACTACTTACATACTGCTGCTTTTCCTTTTTTTGAGATGTTGAGGTTTATGCCCTGGACATATTATTCTCTTCCACCCTTCTCAAGTCTTACCATCCCAGAAATCAAAAGAAATTAAAACAAGCTAGACCAAATGTTAGTGTTGCTTTGTTTCCAAAATGCTTACTCCTAATAAACACATCTGAAAGCCCCAGTCACATGCATCCAATGAAAAAGGTCTGTGTGGATGTTGTACCATTTTCTCACAGATTATTTCTATACTGGTGTCAGAGTATGTTCATTATGTTCACTTTAAAAGAAACGATATCACTTCAGACTCCTATGCCCCAGGATATCACGATATCTCTTTAAAAGAAACGATATCACTTTATATCTCTGTATAATAAGATGGAGATCACATTGGAAATATAGAAAGCACTTATATCATTTCACTAACCAGTTTTGTAGCCAGAATTTGTCCAGGGAATTTTATTTATCAAAGTATTGGAAATTACCATTAATGATGCATTTTCCTCACATAAATGGTAAGGTGTATCAGAAAAATAAACTAGCTGCTACCCCATGTTTACTCCATTTCTCTTGTCTGCCATCATTCATTCTGTATAAATCTATATCCAGTTTTTCCTGTAACAAAATGCAGGCATGAGGGTTTACAGCAAATGACAAAGAACAAGGAGTTTTTGAGGTTCAGAGGGCCCGCAACCATATCATCTCATTCTGTGATCCAGCCAGATCTTACAAACTAAACAGATTTGGTCTGGGTCAGTTCTTCAGTGGGAAGTCTCTAATGAACAAATTATTGGGTGGTGCTGCAGAAATTAGTACCTGTTATTTAAAAAGTGGCAACATTTGTAGTAAATCTAGTGTAACGGGGTTCTGCTGGAAGTGCTGGCTTTTAAATAAGATCTAAAGCATGATCCTTGAAGAACTTATTATACTCTCTATGGACCTGATCCAAAGTCCATTGAAGTCACTCAGATTGACTTCAGTGGGCTTTGGATCAAGTTCTTTAAGAAAAGTGTTAATACTGGTGTGGGGAGTGCTAAATAAATTCTGAGGTAACAAAAAATAAATGTAAGATTTAAAGGGTGATAAATCCATTTTACTGAAAAAGTAGCATGGTTACAAGACAAAAGAAAAAAAGGGGGAGGGGAACCACGCTTGCATTAAGACAACTTTATTCACAATGAACAGTTGGATCTAATCAGTGACCACAACATCAAGAAAGTTTTATATTTAGTAATCCAATGGTTGCACTGACTCTGCCATTCTTTACAATTAGCCTGACTCTACACTGTATGCTCTACAATGAAGGGAATTATTTCCCAACTTCATTAAGGTCTTAATGCTGTAAGATGCTTAAGCACATGACTAATTTTAAGCAAGTGGGTAGTCTAATTAATTTCAGTGGGATTACTCACATGTTTTAAGCTAGTCACATGCTTAAGTACCTTGTTGGATATGAGCCTAAAACTCCAGTTGCCATCAGTTATACAACTGTCTTTAAACACAGAGTTAAAGAGTCATTGGATCAGAGAGCAAGACTGACTCTGTAGCCTGGTGTTTTGGTCACCCATCTGGGAGGTGCAAGACCCATAGTCCAGTCTCTCTACTCCATTGGCTCTTTAGTTATTTATATACAGTGGAATATCTTCAGCAAGAAGGATTGAGGGGCCCACACATCAGAATATCTCCTAGTTGGATATCCCAGTGAAGAAAGCACTCTCTGAAAGGTGTGGGAGAGCCCTGTTCACATTTTTTCTCCTCTTCAGGCAGAGGGGAGAATTGAATGTGGATGTCCCACATGCCAAGGGAATGCTCTAACCACTGGGCAAAAATTATAAGGTGGGTACCACTGACACCTCGTCCTGCAGCCAGATTTAAAGTGGGAACCAATCCGGTAGAGTGCCTCTGAACACACCTACGAGATTGGATCCCGCAACGAATTGGAAAAATACATATCTGACCTTGTTTCATGGATTGTTCTGGGGCATAGGAGTCCATATGCCTAGAGAGAGGAAGCAACTGATCATATTGGAGCATAAAACTGGGATTTAAGGATTTAAGATTCTTTGTGAATCTGGGCCAAACTTTCTAACCTCTTAATCAATAATTAAATTATAGCAGTTAGAAAAAAAAAGCAAAGAGTTTGTTGGTGAAACATAGCACAATATGTAAAATTATGTATTAAACCAATTATAATACCAAAATGCTGTGTACATTTTCAGTATTCCACCCACTTTTTGTATAAGTACAGTGTTTTCCTCAAATTTAAAATTGCCACAGACATGGACTGCAGACTTCTCAAAAATATAAGGAAAAGTCCTTGATCCCATAATAACGCATCCTACAATGCAGGTCTGAAAGAACAGAAGACGGGAGATTGATGTTGTTGCAGGGACAGAGTTAAGATTGTTTTGGTTTCTTAACTGTCCATTTTAATACTTTTAAATGTTTGGGTTACTTTTAAGTTTAACCTTTAACTCTGGATTTCCTGTATTTCTAATGGTTGTTTAATCACCATCATATATAGGCTGAGCCACTCACTTGCTGTGTGACCTGAGGCTAGTCTCTTGACCTGCTTTTTTACTCTTCTTTCCTAGCTGTAAAATCAAGTATAAAAGGGAGCTCACTAAATTCTAGAAGCTGTGTATGAGGTGAGCAGTTCTGTATAAATACACTTCTGGAAAACACATTAATTGTCTTTATAGAAAACTAAGCTTGATGAAGTAAAGGGAAAGGGTACAAATAATCATAAAACAACAGAAAATACGTCTATAATTAGAAACCTTGCATAGTTCTAGCATTATTAAAGAAGTTAAAACAAGTATATACTACATGTGTTTTAAGTATGTTTTTTTTAGATTTACTATAATAAGTTTGCATACAATTATTACCAGTGCTTTGTGTTGTGCTGTGTACATAATAGGAGGTGTTATCGTTAGGTGGAAAGGAAGACCACATGTTTAAGTTATCACAACATTGCCTTCCTAGGTTACAGGATACAGAAAAGACAAGTACAAAGTATGCAGAATGGTTCCCTCGTAGGAAAAGACAGGCTGGTGAGAACCACACATTAGAAACTGCAGCACTCTGCTGTGTCTTCCTGGCGTGATAGCTCCTCTTAGGGGTTGGAATAAAAGAAGAGGAGTGTGTTGAAGAATTATTTTAGAGTATGTGTGCTTGTCTTGGGACTTTAATTCCCACTGAAGTCAATGGAAAGACTACTATTGACTTCAACAGGAGTTGGACTGAGTCTTTCAAAATAACTTTCAGTTATAGAAATGATGCCGCCTGTGGTAACTAGAAATTCTATGTAGACATTTTCATGTCTCCAGAAAATCCAGCATGCCAGATATGCCTTTTTATCTGATATCCAAAAGAATGCAATGTACTTGTAGCCATGTCGGTCCCAGGAGATTAGAGAGACAAGGTGGGTGAGGTAATATCTTTTATTGGACTAACTTCTTTTGGTGAGAGAAAGAAGATTGGCAGTTGATGTGCAGTGACCAACGTTTATCATGCTGACCTGTATTGTCTCATTCTTTCCTTGTGCTCTCCCCATCTATTTGTTGTATTCACCTGCTGTCAATAGTTTTATATTTTGATTTTAAGATCTTCATACAGGGGGCTGTCTCTGTTATTTGTTTGTACAATGCCTAGCACAATGAGGCCCTGACTTTTAAGCACTGCCATAATACTAATAAATAACACATAATTCTTTTAATCCAGCATAGTTCTCTACCAATATCCCTTAATGGTCAAAGACAAAGCTGTCCCAGTGACTTCCTCTTCTCCTATTTTCCATGGCAGCGGTGGTCCACGAGGACATTGCATCTGATAGTCTCGTGGATGAAATTTGCAGGAGCTAAAGGTTGAAAAGTCTCTGTGATTGGCAAAAGCTGTGGAACTCCTTATCATCACAGATCAAGACGAGCCTAAGGCCAGGTCTACACTATAACAGAAAATCAATTTTAAGCTATGCTACTCCAGTTATGTGAATAATGTAACTAAAGTCAATGTAGCTATATCCACTTACTGCGGTGTCTACACCATGCTGTGGCAATGTGAGACACTCTCCCGCTGACTTTTACGGGAGAGCGCTGTCCCATTGATTCAGCGTGTCTTCACCAGACCAGCTAAATTGATGTCGCTGCATCAATTGCAGCAGCACCAATTTAGCTCCGTAGTGAAGATGTGCCTGTTGGAGAGCTGATACACCCCGTCTCTCTGTGGGGGCCAGGGAGAAGAGCGTCACAGCCCTGCGGCTGCCCCACGTCTCTGAGCTGCGCAGTTTAGTTGCCTTAGTGTTTAATATGACCAGGGGTGGCTTTCGCCGATTCCTCTGATTCCCTGGAATCGGGCCCCATGTCTAAATGGGGCTCACGCCTGAGCCCAAGAGGGCCTTGTGCCCTAGGCGCCTTTTTAATTTTTAAATTTTTTGACATACCCAGCGGCAGTCCGGGTCTTCGGTGGCACTTTGGCAGCGGGAGGTCCTTCATTCGCTCCGGATCTTCGGCGGCATTTTTGGTGGCGGGGGGTCTGGAACGAGTGAAAGACCCCCTGCCGCTGAAGTGCCCCTGAAGACCCAAACTGCCACCAGGTATTTGAATCAGGTCCTGCAGTTCCTAAAGTCGGTCCTGAATACGATCCTTGCTAGCAGGGTGGTGTGGACCAATGGCCAGAGTCAATACTACAGCCTTTGATATCAGGGTGGTGTTGCCTAATGGTCAGAGTCGGTAAGTACTACAGCCCTTACTATCAGGGCAGTGTGTCCCACTAGCCAGGGTCGATAATGTTGGTGAGTTGGAACCACCACGCTAGGCTCCATGGTGGCCAGGATGGGGGACCTGGGCCCACCCTCTCCACCGGAGAGCCCTGTCAGTGGCGGGGTTACCTGCCACCTGCTCGGCGGAGGTCCTGCCAAAACACATCGAGCCTTGGTCCGGTTCTGAAACCATATCTCCGTAAAGCCTCCATGGGTAACTTCCTACCTGAGTCTCTGCAGTTGAATATCTCTGGGACTCTCTGGTCTCTTGACCCTCCGTGACATACCAAGTCTGGCTGTTGGGGTCTGTCTCCATCTGGGTGGCCTCCGTGTCTCAGAGTGCAGGCGGTCCTCTCCCAGGAGCTATTGATGCACCTTCTTCCCTGCCAGCGGTCAGTCCAGACTGAGCTGCTCTGATGCTTTTTGCATCCTGGCTCCAGCTGGAGCATGCGCTGCAGAGCTGGGAGGTGGGGGAAATGGCCTCCTCAATTGAGAGAGAAGCGTTAATCCCTGCTGTTAATCCCACCCATCACAGTGCCCTTCACTGTTAGTACACAAAGCAGGAGAACCACCTCTCGGAGTAGGTTACCTACCAGAAAAGTGCTGCAGAATAATTACTATTGACTTCTTGGAAAGAAATTAAGTTTTTTTCATGATAAAATATACAACAAGGAGCTGAGAAACCTTTGGTCTTTTTGATTGTATAACTGACGTGATTCTCATGGTTGTATATGATAACTATATTCTAGGGATGTATTTGACACATTATGCTATAGCCATCTTTGAAAGGTGTAAAATTAAACTGCATTTAAATGTGCACATATTTATAATATTTCCTTTGCCAGTGTTGACTCTTTTTTAGAACTGTTTTTTCTCCACTTGCCTAATTAATTTGGGGATGTCAGTATCACATGTATGTGACTTTACCATTTGAAGCAATTATTGCACTGCTACCAAAGCTGTTGCCTATCACTAACTCAAATGGTAAGAAAAGCAAACTGCTCATCAAAAACAGTGCTTAAACTTACATGCACTTTGGTAGTCAAGTCAGCCAGGATATGAAAAGAAACAAGGAAAAGACCTCCATACCTGACAGTTGCTTCAAATACTCATTTGCTAAATTATTCTGCCTAAATGTGAACTGGAGATTCTAGCTCTGTTCATCAGCTAGATAGTCTGAAAAGTTATTAGACATGTGCAAAGAAGGCTTTAATGACAACAATGGCATGAAAAATAGTGTTTCTAAACAGTCTTCCACAATGATAAGAAAACCATTCGGCCTGTTATTTCATCAGTCAGACAATATGCAAGCATGCTTTGTAAACTGTCAAAAAAGAAGAAAAAACCTCCTGTCTTGGTGTTTTTTAAAAGGGAAGAGTGCTTTGCTTGATTCCACAAGCAACATGCTGTTTAGTTGTCAGCCTTTTTGCATTTCCTATATTATGGGGCTTGACAACATCATAGGCCAATGTCCCTTCTGATTGAAGTAAAGTATTAAATTTTAGTATCCAGAACAAGGTGATATTTCAAAGGGCAGACCATTATTGAGCTCTTGTGTGATAAGTCTCAGATTCTGAAATTCTGCATTTTATAGAGACGCACAACTGACTTCAAAAATAAGATTCCGAAAAACTGCAAAGTACAAATAAAGAAAGTTCTAAGCATTATGGGTTTGATTTACACTCTGGGCTCAGGGAGAGAGTGCAGTTTTCATTCCTCTATATCTGAAGTGCAACTACACCTGAAAGAGAGGATTCAAACCCATAAGAGACAGCTGTCACCCTCTGCAATGGTGGTCCTAGGGAAAGGTAGCTTTAAACTCAGGCTGATGCTCTTTGAAACTTAGAACTATATTAGATCTTGGTATAATTATTAGAACTCTGCTGGGAGACACCAGCAGATCTTCTGGGTTCTCTAGCATTGCCCCATCTCTTGATAGACTTGCTGAATTTGCAGGCTGAGCCAGACTGAGGCATTTTGGTACTTGCAACTCAATGACCCACTTCATGGGAACTGTCTAACACCAAGGTCTGAGTTCTGCTCGAGGATGTTAATTGAGCCCCACATTAAATAAGGATTCTTATTTCACTATTGCACTCTGAGGAAACTGTGCCTTGCTAACTTCTTTCTGAAGGATTTTGTGCCTCCAGGTATAGATGAGGCACCATTGTAAGACATGAAGTTGAATCCTCTCTCTTTCATTTTTTCATCATCATCCAGTCTGAAATGGTTTGTAAAATATAGGCCTAACAACACTTCTGCTGGACTTCTCCAGCATTGTCGATACTATTGACCTTTCCTCTTCTAGTCTCATCATTTCTTGGAGATTGATATCCATGTTGTGTCTTCTCCTTTGGTCACATTGCCTATAATTTTTCTTCTGAACAGGGCACTCTTGGGGCCTGATTCTTATCTCACACTGATGTAGATCAGAAGTAACATTATTGAAGTAGTTGGAGTTATACTTGGATAAATATAGTGTAAATGGAATCAAAATCAGACCTTTGTCTTCTCTTGGGTCATGTCTACACTTGGAGCCCTTTGCAATATAGCTCTATCTATATACTAAACTAGCAAAGTGTTCTGAGTTTATACCAGCAAAACTGCACTTTTGCCCAACTAGCTTATTCCAGCCCTGCCTTCACTCAAGAGAAATAAACTATATTGATAAAAGTGCAGTTTTGCTGGCATAACTGCATTTACACTAGGGACTTTTGTTAGCACAGCTGTCAGTCACAAACCAGATCTCATCATATCTCTGACTGACAATAGATACCCTGCCCAAAGAATGGGGGAGGGATAGCTCAGTGGTTTGAGCATTGTCCTGTTAAACCTCACGTTGTGAGTTCAATCCTTGAGGAGGCCCCTTAGGGATCTAGGGCAAAATCAGCCCTTAGTCCTGCTAGTGAAGACAGGGGGCTGGACTCAGTGACCTTCCAGTTCCATGAGATAGGTACATCTCCATATATTTAAGTTTGTAGACCTGGCCATCTAGTTTATGAACTACATAATCAATTCAACTAATCACTTCATCTTATTTTTCTCATCATCTTCACACTGTCCCTACCATCATCGGTTCAGCTTTGCTCTCCCTAAATCAATACTCCTTTTTGTTTTAGGTCTTGTCTACAATAGAAAGGGTTTGCTAGCATATCTATACTGGTAGAACTAACTCAGAAAATCCTCCTAGTGGAAAGTAGGAGCATCAAAAAAGTTCTTTTGCCAGTATAACTTATACCACCAGTTCCCCAAATGAAATTAATTATATCAGCAAAATGACTGTTTTGCTGGCGTAACAACATGGACACCAGGGTGTTTGCCAGAATAGCTAAGTAAACCAGTGTAGACCAGGTCTATCAGCCATTAAACACCTGGACCACTTTGCCCTTCGGTCTTCTCCCAATGGTACAAATTCAGAGGTTTTGTAAATGGCTGCATAAGTGTTATTTGTGGGTTAGTCTGTGTAAGTGAATGTAAACATGAATAACTTACAAGTTAAGATGGCTGCAGGTGGAGCTGTCATAGGAAAGCCCCCAACACAAATTTGTTTGAAGGTAGACAGTAAGCTAACCCAGGCTCCACTGTACATAGTTTACAGTCTCTTGTTAATTGCTTTTCTGAGAACTCTGATTTTCTGCTCCCTTTACATGGAAGTTCCAGGAGCTTAAACGCATTTAGATTTTCATTCACATACATACTATTACATCAACACCTAGTTTGGACCAGTGAATTATCTCTGTATTTTGGTTTGCTGCGTGTTCCTCCATTCATCTCCCTGTACAGCTCAAGTCCTCCTTCTACATGATCAGTCCCTGTGTTCACATTATTTACTTCCAAATTAATTTTCAGACATTGGAATATGCAAGCTGCCAACCAGAATTTAAGGATGTGCATGGTAAACCTTAATGAAAAAAACTATTACCATCGTTTTAATTCTGGTTTCTAATCAATGTTTCTTCACTTCCTAAAATGAAAAACAAACAAACAAAAAAAACCCAATGGAGGTATTCATGACATGTGAGATATTAAAGTTTTAGCACACAAAATGATACTTATAGTCTGACTTGTAGACATTACAGGTAGCCCAAGTAGCATGGTGAGAAGAGGGGGAACCTCTCTGGTTTTAGGTCAGTAAAGAACATGAGCTGGGATTCTCTGGCACCATTGGCCAGTTGGAGAAGTGGGGTGCTGATTGGCCAGCATTCCACAGCTCCCAGGACTTAGCCCAGAGAAGGTACTATGTGGACTCTTTTTGAGCTCCATTCATTTCAGATCCTAGATGAATGCTTTGGGGTCCTCCTTGCTACAGAAAAAACAGAAGGCTCTGCCCAAAGTTTAGCATACTCGGACATTGAACTGGCCTCAGTTTGTGATTTCTAAGTTATCTGCAGAGATATTAGAATTGTTCAGGGAATTGATATGGGCTTTCAGGGGCAAATAAAATTACTCTGAGGGAACTACAGATGGCTATAGGGCACCTAAAATTTGCATGCCAGATGGTGGGTTCTGGTCAGGCATTTTGTGCTCATCTGGAATCTGCTCCTCTGTAATGCAATACTCCCACCACTTTATCAGATTGACACAAGGAAAATGAAGGAGGACTTAGAAGTGTAAGAAACATACCTGGATGAATTAAATGGGGGTTTCAAAATGGGTCCAGACTGGTTGCTCAAGACTGAGCTGCAGGTACAATCTGACCTTTGGGAAGGCATAGATTTGGGGGGTTACTTTCAAGGGGAGTGGTATGCACAGAAGTGGCCAATAAGCTGGGTGGCTCTGCTTACTACAGAAGACATCACCTTTCTTGAATTTTTTCATATATTGGTGTTAGTCACTAGTTGGGGAGAAAACTTTCAGACCAAGAAAGTCCATTTTTTGTGTGGCAACCAAGCCATGGTCCATATTGTAAATAAGCAGTTGGCTAAAACAGCTCTGACAACAAGGCTGGTAAGGGCCTTTGTTTTACACTGCCTGTGGTTAAACATCCTCTCACACAGTGCATGTCCTGGGAGCAGATAATGGTGTTAAAGATTCTCTTTCGATATCAGGACAACAGATTCTGGGTACTTGTCCTGTTAGCTAGCAGAGATCCACAGGTGATGTCCCAACAGCTCTGGGACCTTAGCTCATGACAGCAGTGAGACTAGTTGAGGACTTGGTTGCTCTGTAGACTCTGAGGACCTTTAAGGTCAGCCTTTCAAAGTTCACAGAATTTAGGGGACAGGAAGGGCTTCTTTGGGGTCGTCCATACCTACACACCAGATAGCAAAATATGTGGTGTCTTTGATCCACTGCAAATGGGTTCTCTTCACTATCTCTGGCCAGCTAGTGGGCCTGTCTTCCTGGAGTCACTTTGACCGGTTTCCCACACCCAAGTGGGCCTTTCATAATAAGGAAACTCTGAGAAGGGTGGTGTAGGCAGGGTGGGTACTGGAGGAATGACAGGTTACTCATAACATTCAGGGCTGGTGCAAGGATAATTTGCACCCTAGGCAAAACTTCTACCATGCGCCCCCCCTCCCCTCCTCTTCCCCCAGAGTATCGTTTACTATAAACTTTCAAAAAGGAATACAGTGAAGTCACATCTTATGCAGGAGTTAGGTTCTAAGGTCAGCGCATAAGAGAAAAATCGCATATAGTGAAAATTACCATAAAGTACAGTACACACAGTATATACTGTATACACTAGAACAGGGATGCCAAAGGTGGCAAGCAAGCCAATTTTTTTAATGACAGGCTCCGGGTCCCAGCCACCGCTGAGCCCATTGCCGCCCTGGGGTTCTGTTCACTCAGCCAGAAGTGGGCTAAGCAGGGCCAGCAGCAGGCTGAGTGGGCCAGCAGACAGAACTCCTGCCGGGGTCCCAGCTGCTGGTCCCACTCAGCCCACTGCCAGCCAGGGTCCCAGCCACCAGCCCTGCTCAGCCCGCTGCCAGCCGGGGTCCCAGCCAGTGGCTCCACTCAGCCTCCTGCCGGCCTGGGTGAACAGTCTGGGATTCCATTCACCCAGGGTTCCATCTGCTGGCCTGGGGTTCCATTCACCCAGGCCGGAGGGAGGCTGAGTGGAGCTGGTGGCTGGGATTCTGGCTGCTGGCCCCTTGCCAGCTGGGGTCTCAGCCCAGCTGGCCCCACTCAGCCTCCAGCGCTGCTCAGCCTCCTGCCGGCATTGGTGAACAGACCCCAGGCCAGCAGTGGGCTGAGCGGGAAAGGCAGCTGAGATCCCAGCTGCCAGGAACTGGTGAACAGAACCCCAGACAGTCAGCAGGCTGAACGGGGCTGACAGCCAGGACCCCAGACTGGCAGGAGGCTGAGCGGAGCCACTGGCTGGGACCCCAGCTGGCAGCAGGCTGAGTAGGGCCAGTGGCTGGGACCCCGGCTGGCAGTGGGCTGAGTGGGCTTAGTGGGCCTGGCGGCCGGGACCCTGTCTGGGGTTCCATCCGCCGGCTCCTGCCAGCCGAGGTCCCGGCTGCCGGCCCACTGCTGGCTGAGTGAACAGAACCCCAGGAAGGCAATGGGCTCAGTGGCGCCCGGGACCCACAGCCTGCCATTAAAATAAATTGGCTTACATGCTGCCTTTGGCACACGTGCCGTAGGTTGAGGACCCCTGTTCTAGTGTATACAGTGTGTACTGTACTTTATGGTAATTTTCACTATATGTGATTTTCCTTATACACGCTGACCTTAGAACCTAACCCCTGCTTAAGATGTGACTCCACTGTAGTGTAAACAAAAAATTTGGGGCATAGCTTTTTGGCGCCCCCAAATCTTGGTGCCCTAGTCAGCTGCCTAGTTCACCTCAGTGGTTATACTGGCCCTGATAACATTGGAAATTCTGTTGGAGTTATCAAAGTCTATGCCTAGGGATCCACTTGTGGGAGGGAGACCATTTATTTAAGGCATCTATTGTTCCGTTCGTTGGCTCTTTCAGACTGAATGAGCTATGGCAGCTGCGGACAGGTCCCAGCATGCATTAAACATAGTAGATGTGCAGCTATCTGCAGGAGTAGAGTACCTGCACTTATGATTCTCAAAACAAACCAGAAGGGAAGGAGGGGAGGAGATTTTGTGGTATTGAAGGAATGTGCAGATGAGTGCTTGTGCCCTGTAAAGGTGATAAGAGCCTCACTAAAAATCCAGGGCCTGCAGCCAAGCTTTCCGTTCACATACGGTGATGGGAGTTTCCTGACAAGATACCAATTCAGCACAGTACCGAGAAAAACCTTGTGCTACTGTGGTCGTGACCCAGGTAAATCTGATACTCATTCTTTCAGGAACAGGGCAGTGACATCAGCAGCTGCAGAGGGTTTTGGCCAGAGGCAGGAGAAGGCTATAGGGCACTGGAAATCAAGTTGTTACAGGACTTATATCCACACCAAGGAAAAGATGGTAAGGAATGCCAAAACATATCTAACCCAATGTGCTTGTTTATTTCAGAAACTACCCAGAGTGTACACAACATTTGGATATGTGCGCCCACAAGAGAGCAGCGAGGATGGCAGCGGGATCTCAGCTGGGCTTCAGGTTTGAAGCTCTTCTCATCCAGAAAAGAGGGACTAGCTCATGACAGGTCTGCATTTACTGGCAAGCAAGGCCTGGGAGCAGACCCAGCCCATGCGGACAAGACTAGAAAGAAAGTAAATAAGGGGGTTGCCAAAATAGTCTGGAGAAAGGGGATTCAGTGATACAGCATAGGGACATCCATGACAATCAGCCGGAAGTTTTCAGGGATGATGGTATATATCTGTCAGATGGAGGTGCTGACATAAGCTACAGCATGTGCAGGCATGGATTGGGCAGCTGTTGTGATAACAGGGTGTGTGGTTGGGGGGAGGAGTGACCAAGCAAGCCACTGGCACTCACTGTGGCTGGTTTCCAATGTGGTTAAGAAAATAAAATTAACAGTTCCTAGAGGTAAAAGACCTGGAATTTTGGTGTTAGGCCTTGGGTGTGATAGGGTGAGACCTTGTGTCCTTCATGGGCCAACGTCAGATCTTATAGCCCTTATGGGTTGAGGTCCCCACCCTGGGACTCAGAAAGAATTGAGTCCTGGAGGATAGGCTAAAGAGAGCCTACACTGTGTTATGTGTTACATGGTAGGAGCCCTGTAACCCTGGCATCAGGTACAGGTTACATGGTAAGGAGCCCTGTAATCCACACACTGGAATCAATTAAGTGTAAATCATAGGAGAATATGGCTGAAGGGTGAGTAGCACACCTCCTCTGTGTTAAAGTTTAATAAAAGTTGCAGCCCCTGCTTAATTCCATGCCTGTGTCTGTCCTCATTTTGCGCTGTGTCCCCATCGAAGAGCAAGGAGCAGGGTTCCTGTCATGAACCTTTATATTTGCCAAGGTCATTCTCCCTTCCATTCCAACTACCTCCATTGAAATCTCTGCTTATGTCAAGAAGGTTTTAAAGAAGGGTTTAAAAAAATAACAAAGAAGAAGTTGAAAAAAACTTTATATTTGAATTTAAGAATGGAAATAATTAAATAATGGATTAAAAAAAAAACCTAGCAAAAGTCAGTAAACCACAGAGTAAAGCCAACCATTCTGTCTGATCTTGCTGCAACTAATGAAACATTAACAATAATACATAACCATTGGTGATCATATTTCATCTGATAATCCATTAGGGCCTCACATAGTTTCTGCTTTTTCATATAAAACATAATACTTTGGGGGAAAGAGGGAGGCAGAAAAAGAGAAAAGAATTTGTACTCACACTGTGTGCTGGCACAATAATGTTCTTCCCGCTGAACTAATGGCTGTTCATAGGGGTTTAGGTCAAAGAGTTTAATGGAGCTTAGCTCTGGATGTCTCAGTAACTTCTTAGATTCTCAAACTAAACTACTTAAGTTTTAAAATACAAATGATGATGGTCCTGATGAGGAGACACATTCCCAACGAGACTTGAGGGTGAAATATACCATTAGAATGCTAAAATAGTCTATATCACTTTCCCAACTAGTTGTATGAGAGCAGCTCCATTTCTTACTACAGCTGGATTCTCTCTTTGCAGCAGTTCACCAAGGCAGAAAAGAAGGAAGAGAGACATGTTCAAAGTGCTTTTCACTTCTTAGTTAGCCTCTGTTTTGTAAAAATGTTATTTTTAAAGAAGAAAAGAAAATTGAACACGCTTAAAAGAGGGGGAAAGAACCCCAACCCATATCTGCTATCTTTGTATTGTATGCTGAATCTCCTTTGATTAGGAGAATATAAAATGGAAGTTCCCTCATTGTCATGTTTTGCATTGCAGGATGTGATATAAAACACCTTGCTCTTACATGAGTAACATATGTCACCTGGGAAAAAAAGAGATCTCTATTAATTGTTGTTGTTTTTTTTCAGACTCTCTACTGATGGCTTTAACTGTTTCTCTAAAAAGTTCCTCCCTTAACTTAGAATTGACATTACAGACCAATTTATTCAATGATCCTGATTTCTTCTGCCAACATAAATCTGTCACTTCTGGCTGTTTTTATTGAATATTGAAGTTTTTACATGTATTACAACTGCTCTTAGGTTACCCAATATATATAGACTCACAATTAAATTAACTAGACATCTTTAGCTTTCTTTCAAAGGAAGGACTCTATTCCTTCTACTTGGTTTGATATTCAAAACATATCTTTCCGCTCACTTTCATAAAATTGTTTCCCTGGACTGGGAACCTGTATCTTAACAGAGCAGCAGTAAATTTTCTCATCCGATATAGAAGCATAGAAACTATAGATATGGAGAACAACATTGTTTGTTTCAGAGCAAGGAAAAGCATGTATAATGCATCCAACCAATTTTGCGATGCAAGTTTGTCTGACAACACTGTGCAAGGGGAAGAAAACAAACAAAAAACCCATCTCAGATTATTCTAGGTTCCTTTAATGTTTTCAAATATAGGGGGCTCTGTTTAACACTGTGCTGCACTTGGTGTAGGCGGCTAAGCATGAGTAAAATTGGTGTAAAGTAAGTATTAAACCTTTTTATACCCCTGCAGCCAGTATTCACTTTGCCTCTTTCTAAGAGTAGTTGCATTTATGTTATCTGGCAATGTTAGCTGAAGTGTAAACTCCAAATGATGGTGGCTGAGCCAAAACAATGCACAGTTAGCAAATACCTACACAGCACTTATTCTACAGCTGGGTGACTGAGTACACCTGGTACAAAATGGTAGCAGGAATGAAGCTGCTCCAATCTGAAGAAAAAAGTTGTTGTGCAGACTTCACTCAGTTAGAAACTATAACAATTCCATGTTCCATATTTGTCACTCTGTTGATATCCTGGGTGAAGTGTGGTGTCTCTTCCTGCTCACCTGTCTGTATTGCCTCATATGTACAAAGTTGCTGCATTGTCTGGCCTGTAGACAATGTTCTTCTGCATTGCATTCTGCAAGCGCACAGCATATGAAAGTCACTGAGGACTTGTGCAGGCAGGTAATGTGAGAAAGAGGAAATAGTGACACCTGAGACAGCTATTAGCCAGGGGCCCTCAACCTCCAGCTACTGTTTGCCGGGTCTGGTCTATGTAGGCTAATACATGTGTGCGGCACAAGTATGGTTATGAGGTAATTTTATAGTGCCTGTGGCATGAGAATGAGAGATTTCTCCAGGGAGGCAGTTTTCCTCTGTGGATATATTCAGCATTTGCTTTAGAAACGGCTTGTGCCTGTTTTCATATACGGGCACCTGAGCTCCTTTCTACCCTTGTGCTACTCTCCAAATTCCCCAAGCAGCAGTAAGAAGACCAAGGATTACAACCTCCCTGTGGACTGCTGATGAGAAGACAAAGAGCTTGACTTTCCTCTCATTTACATTGGTGTAAAGTGGGATTATCATCATTCAGGTGAATGGAGTTGCTCTGGTATAAACCTAATGTAAATGATAGGAGAATCAGGCACAAAGGAATGAACAGAGGGAAATGGGGATATGGTTGTAAGGCTCACACCTTTAGCTTCTCTCAGGACTCTAGGATTCCTGTCTGCAGTTGTGAATTTTTGATGTAAAAGCCACTGGAGGATCAGTATTTTGTAACTTGGAATTACCCACAGAATTGCAGCTGCAGGGCTCGCTTAATACACATACAACTGAGACTCAGAATTGAGCTTCAGCGTAAGGTGCACAAACAGCCTTATGCTATATGTTATTACTGTCAGATAACAGGGTATTAGCGGAGCAGAATGTAACTCCTACAGTGGGAAATTTCTCTCTCTACTATATTATTTGTTATTCTTTTGAAGGTGTGCTAGGTGTTATACAAGCAACTAAGACTACCCCGGAACTGCTTAAATCTAAATAGATAACATTTTAAAAAAATGCTAAAGGATTTGGAGTGGAAAAGAGACCTATAAACAAGCAATGGGAATTAGATGTTCAGCATCTGTTTTGTTTGTCCACATTTGTTTTCTTTCTGACCCCTATTTTCTCTTCACTCCTACAGATCTCCCCACTTATTCCACCTATCCTCTGGAGATACCTGGGCCTGATCCTCAGCTGGTTTAAAGATAACTTGATTAGGTCATTTGGGTGCAGGGATGTGGGATGCCCTTGCTTGCCCATAGAGTTATTGGTCCTATGCAATTTTTGTTTGTTCGTTATGTTGTACAAATAATAGAAACACCTGCTCTTCCTAACAATACATAGATCGCCCAGGATCTCAACTTGGCATTTTTGTATAGAAAAGTAAATTTCAGTGTACAAAATTTTGCATGAGGTTTGCGCTGGGCATCATGCTTGAGATTTCAGTAAGAAAGCTGCATGCTGTGCAGGATGTTGCACTGGAAATTTCCTCAGTCCTTGTAAACAGATGATAAAAGCTTTGACTATCTCAGTGGTTATCAGCTTGTTCATGTGTGTAATTACTTCATACAATGCTCTAACCCTCTATGGCATAACAAAATTGGGAGGAATGTTGCACTTTAAAGCAAAAAATAAAATCTGTCTTATAGGTCCGTCAGCAGTGTTCTCTCTCCCAAAGGCTAGAAAGAAATAAAGAGCAAATAATTACTGAAAGCAAATGGGGAAGATAGAGGATGGCAAAACAACCCCTAGAAACAAGAAATGCTGCCTTTAACACAAAGGACGCATTCTGTGAGAAAGTAGTAAGCAATGTGAAGCACCTACAGCATACACAACCCTCTGGTATGAAAATGTGGGAGGTCAGGAAACTCACCCTTGATGCAGAAAGCCATTATAAAGTGAAAAGAATCAATTTAATTTAACACTTTAAACAAATGAAACAAAGCCAGTGCCAGATTTAATGCAGCTATTTTACAGTACAATGGGAAAATGAAGACATTTTTAAGCAGAGAGCTTACAGGTAGTAGTCTAGGAGTGCTTAGATCAGGTGGTACTGTCTGTTAGAAAGGCAGGCTCTGTAATGATATTGATCTGCTCCAAGGCCATATTAGAGATGAAGAGAAGTCTCAGGAGAGAGGTTGTTGTCACCTTGACCTTGGGTCAGAGTTAGACCACTGACCCCTGACACCCAGAACTTCTGCACCAGATCGTGATATCTTTCAGGCCTACAGAGTAAATCAGCAGGGGACACGTGTCGATGTGGTGCTTGCCAAATCGGAATTGACTGGCCTGTAGGAAGCTGGAGAGCAGCGGGAAATGTGGGTTAAAGTATGTCAATAATGTTTCACAAGAACAATTTCTCCCTAGAATTGTAGCTGTTGGAATGTTTTGACATTTATTCAGTAGAGAAATGTAGCATGTTTTGTGAAGCACTTCAAGAGGCTGCTGCTAACTGCTGCGGTGTATTGATCTTTCTGTTAAATTGCCTGGGCACACTTGGGAGATCATTGAGATTCAGGCAACAGGACAGAAAGGATCGGCTGCACCCGATGGTCACTAATGGTAATTGGTTTCGATCCTTGCACTTGAAGAAGCCATGATTTACTCGGTTCACAGAAGAATTGTAGACACTAAATATTTTGAAAAGAAAAAATACTGTGATTTCTTTCTTCTTGTCATTTACAAATTATTACCTCCACTTCTGCATGTTTCATATAAAATGTGCATATAAATCCACATTGCTGGACATAAAAACATGCTAAGCAGAATTTTAAGGAACTCTCCCTCTAATCTCTCTGATTAGTATTAGCATAAAACAAATATGTTATTTGATGCTAATGTAAATGAGTTAATTAAATAATAATAATATAAACAGGATTAAAAAATCTGTCGACCTCATGCTTCACCATCACCATGACACATCATTCTTACATCATTATGTTCGTTCCTTCATCTCTCATTGCTTAACTATATGCTGATTAGAGATGCATCTTCTGGTGTCTTTATGTTATGAATGTTAGAAAGTAGAGTTATACTGGGGGTAATTATAAAAGAGGATTAATGTAGTCAGGTGGGCATGGTAACCTTAAATTCCAGAATAAATGATGTTTGAACTGAGGCTCATTTACGAAAAGGGATGTGTACTTCCTAAAAATAGAATGCAATGCTAGCTATACACTAATAATAATCCAAAATCCAGGCAATGCAAGGCTTTTCAATTAAATTTTGTAGGATTATGTGGTCTTGTACGCTATACAGGATACTCTTCTGGATATATGTAAATGAGCATTGATTTAATAAAAGGAAATATATATATTAAGGTTCTGGGGAAACATAATACTATATTTCTTTTAGTTCAATTCACATACATGTGACTTTTATCATTTATAATAGTTTCCTACAATTTTTAAAAGCATAAGAGGCTGTTCTGTAGCGGAGGCTCCTGTAGTTTATAGAAACAGGAGAGGAAATATTTTCATAGCCAAACTTATAAAATATCAATAAAATCCATACCATTCTGTGACGAAGTAGAAGATAAAGCAATTTAAAATATTGTCACATATTGCTTATTTACTTGGACCAAATATAAATATCCAGTTTTTTTTTTGTTAAAATGACTATAAAAAGACTGTAATTTAAATTACAGTAAATCATGCATTATAGAATTTGACTCATCAAGAACAGTAAAAAAGAGAACAACAGTTTCTAAACACCACTGCTTCTTGGGCATAATAGGTACGTGGCATTTGCAATTGATTATACATGGCCTAAATTTCTGAAATATTTACAAATGTTAGATAATGACAACCTCAAGAGAAAATCTAGAAAACAAACAGTATACAGGAGATAGCTCAAGGCAATCAGTGATGAGGTCAGATCTATACAGTATGTGTGCTTTACATGAAAAAGCCTCTACTAAAATGTCTTTATGCATAGTTTAGGGCTTTGGGATATAGCAGGTATTCACTAGGGGAAGGTAAGGATTATTTACTAGGATCAGTAACAGGGAATTCAATATTAAAACTGACAAAGGTTATCATCTATTACACATTAAATTTACCACAGTTGTCTGACAACTCTCATAGCAACAGATTTCATTCTTAACAATTCAAAGCAATCTTTCAGATTAAAGTTCATGTGATCACTTTAAAGAACAGTTCACTGTTAATCAAGCAATATTGCTTGAGGCATCATGTTTGTCTTTCACTTCAGGCTATTTTGTAGATTGCAGAAAATGTTGAATCCCTCTGTGTGCATGTGCAGAGTTGTATGTGTGCTGTGGGGAAAATGATAGGGGACTAATAGGGAGATGGAGGGTGATTGGATAGATCCTGCACTAGAAATAAATTCCTAGTAGCTGGATATTCGAGAAGGAGACATCACAGAAGGGAAAGGAAGAAGAGAAGGAACGAGGGGGGAATGGTGAATTCCAAATTAATATTAGTTTTAAATTCCACTTTAGTCTAACTCTGTGTACAGGGCAATAACTGACGGTGATAGGACCTAACAGGTAAATAGTAAGTCTTTAGAAAACATGAATACATATGCACCAAATCTTAACTCTGTCCCTATGTGACGATAAATTATTAGTGCTTTATACACATTCTCCAGTCAGTGAGATTACTCACAGAGTAAGGTTATACGCAGTGTGAGTAAGGGAATCTGGACCTAACTGGAGGCCATATCATGCCATTGATTCCTAAGCAAAATTCCTTATTGACTTCAAAGGTAAGTTCTGCTTAAAAATCATTGACAAGGCTGTCTGGTATTAACAAAAGACAATCGCCCATATCAACCCCCCAAGCAGTTCTGGGAGAGAATATCTCTGCAAAGATCGTCTTGTAGGTATCTCCCTATATTATCTGCTCATGATTACCATATACAATGGGATAGATCCGAAACCTAGAGGATCTCTAGCAGCATCTTCTTCTTGGGTTTATGGCAGTTTCAGTGGAATTCTCTGTCCCATTAGAACTGGTCAGAAATTTTCCAATGCCACTTTTTTCATCCAAAATGCCCATTTGTCGAAACCAAAACTGTTGGAGGGAAAAGGTCAGTTTCAACAAAACGCTCGCTTTGAAACATTTTTTTTTAAAAAAGTTTCAAAATGAAGTTTTATTTCAGTTTGAAATGACTTTTTTTAATAAATATTTATTTAACATATGCTAAAAATAAGGGGAGGAAGAGGAAAATATTTTTGGAAACTGTTGTGGGCCTGGAAAACAAT
This sequence comes from Gopherus flavomarginatus, assembly GCF_025201925.1. Lineage (NCBI taxonomy): Eukaryota > Metazoa > Chordata > Testudines > Testudinidae > Gopherus > Gopherus flavomarginatus. The sequence continues at coordinate 253,410,712 of NC_066617.1, forward strand.
TTCCCATCCATCTCTACCTGCCGTGGCTTACCCAAGATCCTTGAGGAAGACTTCATTAAAAAATACTGTATACTGTATTTTAAGGGGATTTTCTGAGGAGGGGAGGGGAGAGGCAGAGAAGTCACTGTGTACCACCTAACTCCTCCCTCTGGCCCAGCCTAACTCCGCTACAGACACCCAAGCAGACACTGAATTTGTGGGAAAATCTATATGGGGGTCTGTTAGTCAAGATGGAAACAAATTCTTTGAAGACAAATCTTTATGAAGTCTCCAGTTGATTTTAGACATCCATTTAAAATTTGAAAAATATTTTATATGCTTCTTAAGGTTCTGTATTGCCTTCTTACTGATTAAGCTTGTTCTTCTTCCTTTAAGTAAGTATAAGTGTTCTGTTAGGCATACGTGATGTATGACAGCAGGAGATACGTGAACATTTAATGGTAGTTCAAAATTAATTACTACTTCTATTTTTCCTGATATTTCTAGATTCACTAAAAATAAGCAAATAAGCTATTGACCTTAGATTCTAAATGTATTTCCTATATTCAGTACTAATTCTGGTGAAATTAAGGTTAACCTATTAACAAAATTTGTAGGTTTTCTTTTACTTTAATGATGCCTAAATGTTCTCCTGAAAACTAAAGGAAATCAGGTTAGCCATAGGAGATTCAGATCCTGATGATAGTTCTCTGGATGGTTCTCTTCTTCCTGAGTGTGGATTAGATTCATTTTTTTAAATTTCATAAAGAGATAAAGAAATTTCTAATGGGTTCATTTTTTATATGCCCCCATCCCATATATTGCATTTTTCTGTCTTGTAATTATTGTCCTTGCTAAGGAACATTCTCTTTTAATTTATTACTTCAATAGTCATCTTAGTGGTCTTTTTCCTTGAAAGAATGGATTTTGCATGGAATTCTACATATAGTTTCTTGTCAACTAGTTTTGAATAATTGCATGATTTTAATTGGGTTAAAGGATTCATATATTTTATAGATATAGATATAAAACAATACACCTCAGTGGAGTTGAAAGCAAAAATGCAACTGATTTATATCAAAGAGCTCTGCAGTAAAGGGGAGTGCTGGTGACTTTATTAAATAATATAGCAATGAAACAAAATGATGCTACTAGATAACAAAAATATTGCACTCAAACATAATTCTTCATAAAATAACACAAATGGGATGTGATGAGATGAACAGTGATTCTGCTCCCTCTGGATGAGGTCCCCACTCCTATAAGAATAGTCCTGGCTGAGCAGCCAGTAGTCTGAGGTAGTAGTAGTAGGGGTTTTCAGAGTCAGCTCAGGAAATAATTCCCAAGTGGGAGGTAATTAGGTGCAGCTGAGTTCACACAGACTCAGAACCCTAAATAGAAGCTGAGTTAAGTCTCATTGGGAGAACGATGTGGAATTCTTGGGACAAAGGTATTCCCATGTTTCTAGTGTTTTATATTTATAGAGGATTCTGAGGAGTTTGGGTATTTAGAGGAGTTAGCCTTATACAGTGTGTCTACACCAAAGGTTTCCTCTAAATTTTTCCACCCATGGGGAAGGAGATCCACCCCAGATCTCCTTAGTTTGGGTAGGTAGTGGCCCTCCTACTGGGCTGGTGTGGTGAGAGCTCACGCTCCTCTTTTAATGTACTTTAACCATTACAGTAGTGCTAGCCTAAACAGGATGTTGATGTTTTGCAGCATTATGACCTCCAGACATAAAAGGGATATTTCCAGAGACTATGATAATTGCTGTGTTTTTGTTGTTGTTGAAAAATGGCCCTGTAAAAAAACCAACCAATCAAGCAAACAAAAAAACTCTGCAAACTCCAGAGAAGGTTTTTTTCCCCCATCCTGTCTAACCTGGACCTCCAATAATGGTTTGCATGTGTTCCTACTACATATCCCCCTCCATCAAAATGAAATCAGCCATTAAATATGTTATGTTCCTAATGCTTGTAGTACTAAATGGTGAGGGTGTTGTCAACCCTCCCCATGTGTTCCCAATGATAACTTTACATTTTATTCCTGTTAGTAGGTTGTTTTTTTGTTAAATGTTTGCATTAGAATAATGTCCTAACAGACTTTCATATAAGGGCTGCAAGACAAGACCCTTGGATAGCTCCATAGAGACACATCCAGAATATTGCATTCAGATGGTTGGTTACAAGAGTTAGATCCAAACCTGATGGGAACAAGGAGAAGGTGGCTTTATACCAGGGGTTCTCGAACTGGTGGTTTTGACCCTTTAGGGGGTCATGAGGCTATTACGTGCTGTTGTGAGCTGTCAGCCTCCACCTCCAAACCCCACTTTGCCTCCAGCATTTATAATAGTGTTTAATATTTAAAAAAATGTGTTTTACATTTATAAGGAGGGGTTGCACTCAGAGACTTGCTGTGTGAAAGGGGTCACCAATACAAAAGTTTGAGAACCATTGCTTTATGACAACTTTGCACTCTAATTCCCAACACTTTCAGAAGCTAGTTCAATCCACATTTAGGTAACAATGCGCGGCAAACACTGATCACCATCTAATGGTTACCCATAAGGTGTTGATGCTCCAATGAGCAGGTAAGCCCTCTGTGATGATGAAGAAGTTTGATATCAATGCACTCCATGTTCCTGGTTTAGCCAACAGGTCTTATATTGACATCAACAACAGATTCTCAGCTTTAGCTAATTTGTCAGACGATGTGGAAATTGCCTGGTCCCTGTTCATGTCTACCTTCAACCAATCTGCTGAGCAGACATTTGGCTATAGGCATCTAGTATGCTGACCATGGCTATCAGAGGAGGCCTTCCAGATAATTAAATTGAAGGCTGAAGCCCACCAGCGTGGTGATAAGCGCACTCGTAATCAGCTGAAGCGAAAATTTAACACCTTGGCACTCCACGATCACTAAGTGGCAGATGATGTCGAATTTGGCTTAGCCAGGGATGACTTGAAGCCAGCATTCTGCGCCATTTGCAACCTCAGTGGTCAAAAGGTAGTCACTACAAACAGCATCCTGAACGACAGCCAAGGGCATCCATGTAAATCGGATGATGACATTCTCTCACGCTGGGTGGAACATTATCACAATGTCCTGAACCATCCTCCAGCTGCTGCTTGTTCAGAGCTGGATGATCTGGCAGTCCCTGCAGTTCCAGATCCAGATGTTTGTACTGATGCACTAACATTGAATGAAGTGAAGTGTACTGTCTCTAAGCTGAAAAATGGATGTGCAGCCAGTACTGATAGCCCCCCCTCAGAGTTGCTAAAATGTGCTATTGATGCTGTAGCAGAAACACTTCTGGCCATCTTTCGTCTGGTGTGGAGAACTGGAATGCTGCCAACCACTTGGAAGGACGGTATTGTGATCTCCCTCTATAAGGGCAAGGTACCATGCAGCGAATGTAAGAACTACAGGCAGATCACCTTGCTCTCCATTCCAGGGAAGGTGTTTGCGCATGTTTTGCTGTCACTTCTGGAGCCATTGCAAGCATCAGCCCCAGCAGTCAGGCTTTACAAGGAACAGGTCCACATTAGATGCCATTTTGGCCCTTCGCTTATTATTGGAGATACATTATGAGTTCAGGAAGCCCCTGCATATAGTATATGTTGATCTTAAGGCTACATTTGATTCAGTAGACCATGTTGCATTATGGAAGGCCTTAAAGGGCGTAGGCGTTCCTAACACTCTGCTGGACTTGATTAGAGAGCTGCATAATGATAATGCCCATGTTCGTCTGAGGAACCGGATGTCAGTGCCTTTTAAATCAGTATCTGGTGTTAGTCAGGGTTCAGTTCTGGTCTCTGCACTCTGTAGTTGGGCAATACATTTCATAATGCAGCATTATGTCAGGTCCATAGGCATAGAGATTGATGATCTCTCGCTCACAGATCTTGACTACGCTGATGACGCTGTTCTTTTATTACAGAGCCCCGACAGGTTTCGTGAGGCATTCCAGCATATGGAGGAGGAGTCAGATAAGAATGGTCTCCATGTTTCATGGTCAAAGATGAAACTGCAAAATCTAGGACCAGGTCCACCTGCGACTCCAATCTCTTTGAACAACAAAACCGTCAAAACAATTTCCAGCTTTTGCTCTCTGGGTTCCATACTTACCAGCTCCTCCAATTGTCACATGGAGGTTCTCCATCAGATTGGCATCACAGCATCTGCCATGGGCCATTTACAATGGATATTGAATCAACATAATCTTAGTATGACAACAAAGTTCAGGATTTATTTGAGCTTTATCCTTCCCATATGGTTGTATGACTGTGAAACATGGACACTACGCCGCGAAGACTAGACAAAACTGGAGGCTTTGCACACAAAATGCCAATGTCATGTACTGGGCATAAAGTGTAATGCAAATGTTTATAGTCATTCGGGTCTACAGACTACTGGGGCCATTGTCCACAGGCAGCGTCTTAGGCTTTTAGGACATGTAGCAAGGATGCCACAAGATGTTCTTAGTAACGCCGTTCTCTGGGCATCTTGTAACATACGGGATAAAATTCCACCAACTGAAGGGTGGAGGCAGCCCAGAGGCAGACCCACTATTACATGGGTTCATCAAGTCTGTTCTGATGTTGGACTCTCATGCTGTCAAGCCTTTGCAGTTGTGCAGGAAAGGACTAAATGGAGAACGATTGCTACATCCAACTGTCTGGCTAAGCATTGAAGAAGAAGTTAGGTAGAGAAGCTTCATGGCTGTTTTAATTTATAGTTACCTGCAACAGCCTCCTAATAGTGTGGGCTGTGATGGGTGGGGGGCAGAGTAGATCTCTCTGTGTACAAAATTCATAGATTAGCATGGTTAGTATTATTGCCAGCAGTTCCCCGGTATTATTGATCCTGTAGATTGGATTCATTTAATTTAAGTCTGGCAATTGCTGAATTGTTCAATTTAATGTTTTAATATCTTACTTATTTGTTCAATTTGCATATACTGAATTTTGTTTTTAGGAAGAGAAGCCAAATGAACTTGATAATGAGTCTTTTGACAACAATGGCTACACTTAATTATATATAACTGCCATCATGTGACGAGCTGGGCTACAGGCTGATGCAAATTCACCCCAGTCAGATTCCCAGTATAGCATCAATTTAACAATGTGGAATAATTAACAAAGAAATGTTGGATACTGGACATAAGCTTAGTATAGTTAAATGAAAGTCAATATTTCAATTTCTTGGCATCACTGTACTGATTAGATTGTCAAAATGTGTCCCTTAGTTTTGTGGACATTCACAGCAATGATGCCACTTGCATGTATACAACATCTAAATATAACACTAAAATGTGTGAGCAATGCATAGAACAAACTTTATGAAATTGTCATAGCTGGCTAAAATAGAACAACAAATACCTTTGGGCAAGTCTCAATTTGCACATGCTTTTAAATTAAGTGCCAATGTTGACACAAAAACAAATGGATATAAAATGGTCATCAGCAAGTTAAGGCCTGAAATTAGACAAAGATTTCTAGCCATTAGAAGAATGAAATTCTGGAATAGCTTTCCAAGGGGAGCAATAGGGGCAAAAATCCTAACTTGTTTCAAGACTGAGCTTGATAAATCTACTGAGGGAATGCATGATGAGATTGCCTAAAATGGCATGTGGCCCATCTGCGACTGCTAGTAGCAAAAATCCCCAATGCCCAGAGATGAGGCACTAGATGCGAAGGAGTCAAGTTACTACAGAAAATTCTTTACCAGGTGTTTGGCTGGTGGGTCTTGTCAACATGCTCAGGGCTCAACTGATCACCATATTTGGGGGTTGGGGAAGGAATTTTCTCCAGGTCAGATTGGCAGAGACACTGGCAGTTGTGTGCCTTCCTCTGCAGCATGGGGCACATGTGACTTGCTGGTGTAAACTAGAGTAAATGGTGGATTCTTTGTAACTTTAAATCATGATTTGAGGACTTCAGTAAATCAGCAGAGGTTATAGGTCTATTAGAGGAGGGGGTGAATGAGGTTCTGTGGCCTGCAATGTGCAGGTGGTCAGACCAGATGATCTCAATGGTCTCTTCTGGCCTTAAAGTCTATAATTCTATGAGTTTCTCAAGCAGAAAAAGAAATTAAATGTTCATTTTTTTTTTTTTAGTGTGAACTAATTACTCAGCTCTAGGGATAAGTGAGATCATGCTCTACTGTCAGCACTGCAAATGTTCAGTGGAATTTTCAAAAGTAGTCATAGAGTTATAGCAACATAGGGCTGAAAGGTCAAGAGGTCATCTAGTCCAGTTGCCTGTGCTGAGTAGAACTGAATACCAAGACCAGTGGCTCTCAAACTTTTTTACTGATGACTCCTTTCACAGAGAAAGCATCTGACTTTGACCCCCCCCCATAAATTAAAAACACTTTTTTATATTTAACACCACTATAAATGTTTGGAGTGGAGGTTGACACCATGTAATAACCTCACGACCCCCTGAGGGGTCCCGACTCCCAGTTTGAGAACCCCTGACCTAGACCATCCCTAACATCCCTCTATATTTGGCACTGATGTGACTGCTACTGCAATTCTCTGTCTACTTCTGATGCCCACAATTCAAGAAGGATTTGGTAAATTGGAGAGGTTTCACAGAAGAGCCCCAAGAATGATTAAAGGATTAGAAAACATGTCTTATAGTGATTGAGCTCTTTGAATCAACTTAGATTAACAAAAGAAGGTTAAGGAGTGGCTTGATTACAGTCTATATCTACACGGAGAACATGAGAAAGGTATAACATGATCTAACAACTGGAAGACAGACAAATTCAGACTGGAAATAAGGCATAAATTTTAACAGTGAGAGTAATTGCCCATTGGAACAATTTACCAAGGCTCGTGATGAGTTTTCTGTCACTGAAAATTTTAAAATCAAGTTTTGATATTTTTTTCTAAAATATCTGCTTTTGGGGGAAGTTCTGTGATCTGTGTTATACAGAAGATCAGACTGGATGATCACAGTGATCTTTTCTGACCCTGGAATCTGTGGATCTATAAATATTCTCACAGCGTATAGCCTCACAGCCTATAGCTCTAACTTGAGCTAAAGGTTGGTGGAAAGGCACCAGGAAGTTAATAGTATGGAATTTTTTTTTAGAAGAAAATGTGAGGATAAAAGAGAATACAGTTCAAAGAGGAGGACTTGCTGGCTTTGATGTTTCCCACAGGTGCAGATCTATTCATGACAGTGGGCCTTTTCTGAATTTTTTTTGTAATATTTAGGCTCATCACTCTTCTTCAGCTGAAACAGTTCAGGTTTGAATATAGCATCTTGAGCCCACTTTTTATTTAGAGTTTAGAATGAGAAGGCTTCTTAGACAAATCAGTTTGGCTAATTAGTCCCCTTTTTCATAATCTTTGAGGCAAATTCAGAGACTGTGTAAAGTGGTATAGTTTATACACTGGTAATGGATATAAAGGTGGCTAAATGAGGAAGTCTCAGCTCATGTAACTTACACACCAGAGAGCCAGAAAAGAAAGGTATTGAGGAAAAGTATTTGTCAGTAAGATATTAGAAAATTTAAAGCAAAAACAGCATGCTCTCTCTCTCTCTCTCTCACACACACACACACTCTTTAACTTGAGCCCCTTACAATACACTTTCTTTTGGCCTCTCTCTCTGTAAATTATATTAACTTAAACTCATGACTCAACTTAGATGCTCTCTCAGGGTATGTCTACACTACGAAATTAAGTCAATTTTATAGAAGTCGATCCTTAGAAAGCGATTTTATACAGTCGATTGTGTATGTCTCCACTAAGCACATTAAGTTAACGGAGTGCATCCTCAGTACTGTGGCTAGCATCAACTCACAGAGCTGTGCACTGTGGGTAGCTATCCCACAGTTCCCGCAGTCTCCGCTGCCCACTGGAATTCTGGGTTAAGCTCCCAATGCCTGATGGGGCAAAAACATTGTCATGTGTAGTTTTGGGTACATATCGTCAGTCTCCCCTCCTTCCTTTCCTCCCTCCCTCTATGAAAGTAACCGCAGACAATCATTTTGCCCCTTTTTTCATGGATTACCCATGCAGATGCCAGAGCACGGCAAGCATGGAGCCTGCTCAGCTCACTGCTGCTGTTGAGAGCATTGTAAACACCTTGCACATTATACTGCAGTATGTGCAGAACCTGGCTAAAAGACAGCAGCACGACAACGATTGTGAGGAGGATATGGACACAGACATTCCTAAAAGCACGGGATGTGGCAATTGGGACATCAGGGCAGCAGTGGGGCTGGTTGGTATAGTGGAATGCTGATTCTGGGCCCAGCAAACAAGCACAGACTTGTGAGATTGCATAGTGATTACCAGTGGCTGCAAAACTTTCGCATGCATAAGGCCGCTATCCTGGAACTCTGTGAGTTGCTTTCCCCTGCCCTGAAGCACAGGAATACCAAGATGAGAGCTGCCCTGACAGTTGAGAAGTGAGTGGCAATAGCCCTGTGGAAGCTTGCAACTTTTGACTGCTATCGATCAGTCAGGAATCAATTTGGAGTGGGCAAATCTACTGTGGGGACTGTTGTGATTCAAGTAGCCAATGCAATCACTGACATTCTGCTGTCAAGGGTAGTGACTCTGGGAAATGTGCAGATTATAGTGGATGGCTTTGCTGCAATGGGGTTCCCTAACTGTGGTGGGGTGATAGACGGAACGCATATCCCTATCTTGGCACTAGACCACCTTGCCAACCAGTATGCAAACTGCAAGGGGTACTTCTCACTGGTGCTGCAAGCACTGGTGGATCACAAAGGATGTTTCACCAACTTCAACGTAGGATGGCCGGGAAAGGTGCCTGACACTCACATCTTTAGGAACTCCGGGCTGTTTGAATAGCTGCAAGAAGGTACTTACTTCCCAGACCAGAAAATTGCTGTGGGGGATGTTGAAATGTCAATAGTTATCTTTGGAGACCGTTGATTCCATGGCTCATAAAGCCATACACAGGCAGCCTGGACAGTAGTAAGGAGAAGTTCAACTACAGGCTGAGCAAGTGCAGAACGGTGGTAGAATGTTCTTGGGCATCTGGGTGAGGAGGATATGGAACTTGGGGAGGAAGGCAGGTGGTTATACAGTGGATGCAGCAGGGGTCTGTGCTCTTGTTGGATTTCCTGCAGCTCCTCCAAGCATTCAGCTGTGCCCTATCAGTGTGGGAGAACTGCATGAGCTTGGAAAACATGTCACAGTGAGTGAGGTTTTTTTGCCTTCTAATCTGTGATAGCCTCAGGGATGGAGATGATAGGGGGAGCATAGAAACATTTGCACCTACGGGGAGATAAAAAGGGAGAGTAAAATTTAAGATGATACATTTCTGAGAACAAAAGGAAGACTCTTTTACAGTGAATCAAACAATTCATAGCAGACAGCACATGTGCTTTAGGTACAAGGTCGCATTTTGCCTTTTATATTGAGTGCCTGCTGATATGGTGACACATCACATATGGCTGGGCAACAGAATTTGGTTTCCAATCAGCCATGGTAAACCTTTTGGTATGCTGGGTTGGCTTCTTACGCTTTCATAATATGTGGGAATGGTTTCAAACTGCAGAGCCCTCCTCTCCCACAGCAAGCAATGCCGGTTGGGTTTGCCATTTAAAAGGAGGGGCTGCAGTTTTGGGGTGAATATGCAGCACACACCTCTCCCCACCACACCGCGTGGCATTTTCAGGGATGATCCCTTCACCCCTCCCCCCCGCCGCATGGCTATTCTCAGGGATGATCCCTTTTAGCCAAGCGCAAACAGCCCAGCACGAACAGGGTCCTTTTACTGTTCCCTTGAAAAAATTCCCCTATTTCAACCAGGTTACAATGAATGATATCACTCTCCTGAGGCTAACGCAGAAAGATATAGACTGAACGCTGCTTGAATGCAACCAAAACCCAGGACCATTCGCTGCCATGCTTTGTGCTGCAATGATTCCAGACTACTTGCTACTGGCTTGGCATGGTAAAGTGTCCTACTGTGGCTGATGAAATAAGGCAGCCCTCCCCAGAAACCTTCTGCAAATGCTTTCAGAGTACCTCAAGGAGAGCTTCATGGAGATGTTTCTGGAGGATTCCCGCTCCATCCCCAGACACGTTAACAGACTTTTCCAGTAGCTGTACTGGCTGTGAATGCATCCCAATTCTTCAGGGCAAATCAAATATTAAACACAATTGCTTTTAAACTCTGTACTGTAGTTACAAATGTGCACTCACCAGAGGTGTCTTTTCCACCTTTGGGTTCTGGGATCCCGTCTTGGGAGGGTATTGGCTCCAGGATGATGAAAAGGTCCTGGCTGCAGGAAGAATGGATTCTCCGCTTCCCTATTGTGCATTCTCTTCCTCCTCCTCTTCCTCATCCACAAAATCCTTCTCCCTGTTGCGTGAGACTCCACCTTCGCAGGTATCCACGGACAGTGGTAGGGTAGTGGTAGGGCCCCTCCCTAGAATGCCATGCAGCTGATCATAGAAGTGGCATGTATGGGGCCTCCTCTGTCTTTTGGTAGGTTTGCCTGTTGTGTACCCTGTTGTAGCCTCTGTCCATCATGTCCTGTGCAATTTTGGCATATATATTAGCATTTCTTCTTTTTGACCAGAGTTCTGCCTGCACAGATTCTTCTCCTCATACAGCAATCAGATCTAGTGTCTCCTGTTCAGTCCATGCTGGAGTTCGTTTGCAATTCAGAGGGGACTACATGGTCACCTGTCCTGCTGAGCTTGCCATGCTGACCAAAAAGGAAATGAAATTCAAAATTTCCCTGGACTTTTCCTGTTTACTTGGATAGTGCATTGGAGTTGAAAGTGCTCTCCAGAGCGGTCACATTGGAGCACTCTGGGATAGCTCCCGGATGCCAGTAATGTCAAATTGCATCTGTACTACCCAGCAAGGTTGATTTTAGCACTACTCCCCTCACCAGGGAGGAGTACAGAAGTCGATTTTAAGAGCCCTTTAGGTCGCCGGAACTAGGTTGGTTGTGTAGACACATTGCTTATAAAATTGGCCCAATGCACCTAAATTTGACCTAACCCCGTAGAGTAGACCAGGGCTTAGACTCATACACCCCATAGACATACTCATTGATTTGTTATTTATGCAACCTGACGTAATCAAATTTGTCAAACATTTTCTGTCAGAGTTATTTTGTGACAGAAAATTTGGGATTTTGACAAAACCAATTTTCCCCCAAAAAAGTATCTACTTTCCACAGACATTTTTCTCTTTTGGTTTTTCACTGAAGTCAGTTCTCAAGTTTTCTGCTGAAAACGCCAAGATTTCTATGGCAAATTTTTATTTTTGTTAAAATTACTGTCAGGAAAAAAATACCAGACCATCTCTATTCTTCTCTGAATTTGGCCCTGTGGCTGTTGACTTCATTAGAGTTGCTCCTACTTATACCACTGCTAAGCCTGGTCCTTCAGTCTTTATGTAAAACTGTACTGGGACAATGTAAAACAAATGCAGAACTCCAAGTAATTTTATACAGACATGCAATTGCAACAAATTCAGAAGACTAATGAGCAGTATATAAAACCCCAGAGTAAAAATATAAAACAAATTAAATTCTGCCTATGCCAAAGCTCAAATTTAACTGCTATCTGCCACACTGCTGCAGAGATGAATTTCCTTCCACATTTAAACAGTCTCGCAGGGTCTTTGTTCCACACCGCTGGAACGCTTTTTAGAGCTTCCCACTAGATTTTTCTCTTTGGTCACCTTGCTGTGCCACTGCAGGATTTATGGACTGCAAATGTTCAGTCCTCCTGTAATTTCAGGTACCAACACAACATCAGTTACTAGTGTTATTTTCCCAAGCAAAACCTTGGAATGCAAAACAATATGGTAAAAACAGAATAAAATATCTGGTTACCCTCTCAAACACAATCATATAAATACAAAGGAAGAGACTCTGTTCTTGTTCCTTTCTTTCCCTTTTTATATTGAATGAGGGGGTAGGTAACTGAGACGAAGGAATACAGTGCCTTCCTTCCAACCAATACTCTCTGCTGAGAATCATGTTTTAATTTAGTCATGGTTTTGTGAAATGGCTATCTTATGGCCAACAAAATGTTTCAAATGTAATAGATGTCTTAATTAATATTGAATTACATTTTAGTTTTATTCATTGAGGTATACAGTAACTGAAAACACATTTAATCAAATCAGCAAATACATAGTTTTATGAAATGTAGGAAGGGAGGGTTTTTAAAACATGAGACAACTAAAACATCTTCTTGAAACTGTGAGGAAGCAGGATATTATTACATAGAGGACACCATGTTGCTATGGACAGTCTCTAGGTCTTTGGGAGAGGAACTAGCTCAGAACCGCTTGCAAATTTCCTTTAATGAGACCTTAGATAACCTTCTGGAAGCAAATGTTGGTCTTGATCTGCACTGTATTCTGAAAGGAAGGACAGTTAAGGATCACTTTGGATATGAAATATGGTTTCTACGGTCCCAACCCCCAAATATGCTTTTCAAGCAGACAAAAATTGTCCAGAGCCCTTGCTGGTTGATCTCACAAGCTGATGCTCCCAAAACTGAAATTCTAAACAATATCTATAGGAGGTTTTAGCATGCTCTGGGCACCAAACTCCTGGTCATTCCTGATGGGTGGGCCTTGCAGACCTTCATGATCTTCCTCCCTCCCAAAACCTACATATTTTTATGGATCCTAAGACAGGCCAGCCAATGGGAGAGACATACAGTTTCCTTGGCAATGGGCAGCTATCACAGAACCAGAGTTTGGTAACTTTACTCATACAGAACAGCACTTTGCTGCACAGTAGTCTCATTGGCTTTGAGGAGAAAGGCATTACTCAGTGTGAATGAGGATATTGTAATATGGCCCATAATATTTGGAGGAGATTGTAATGATTATAACTTTAATTTCAAAGAAATATAGCAGCTACCCACCTGTAGCTCCAAAAGGAAAGTGAAGTATTGCTCTGACCATTCTCCTGGCCAATTACAGTCTGAAACCTGATGCTTGACAAAAAATAGTTTAGCTATGTGGTATCAGGAAATGGATGGCACTTGCTTTCTGAATTACTTTGCACTCAATTAAAAATTGGAAAGTTTCATTTCAAGAGTTTTCTTGCCAAAGCATACAGAAAATTTAACTTATGGGAAAGCCACTAGTCTGAGATAGTTCAAGTCTCTAAATTCCCAGAGTTCGTGGTTCAATGAGTTATTTGTAGAACACCAAAGAGTATCACAAGAGCATTATAAGATTAGGTGTGGTTACAAGACATGGCTTAACCAGTTTTGTAGAGCATTCAGTTCTCAGTTGTATGTATTGTTAACTTATGTCAGTTAGTCATATACTCTCAAACAATAATAGACTCTCATAAAACAAACATAAAATGCCATTTCAAACAATTAGTCTCTCCTAATAAGATTGTTATACTATCTACTGCTACAAAACTGAAATAGAAAATCTTAGCTCCTAACTTCTTTAGAATCATAGAATCACAGAATATTAAGGTTGAAAGAGACCTTAGGAGGTCATCTAGTCCAATCCCCTGCTCAAAGTAAATCATCTAAAACAACTAAATCATCCCAGCCAGGGCTTTGTCAAGCTGGCCTTAAAAACCTCTAAGGATGGAGATTCCACCACCTCCCTAAGTAACCCATTCCAGTGCTTCATCACCCTCCTAGTGAAACAGTGTCTCCTAATGTTCAACCTAGACCTCCCTCACTGCAACTTGAGACCGTTGCTTCTTATTCTGTCATTTGCCACCACTGAGAACAGCCCAGCTCCATCCTTTCTGGAATCTTCAGGTAGTTGAAGGCTGCTATCAAATCCCCCCTCACTCCTCTTCTGCAGACTAAATAAACTCAGTTCTTTCAGCCTCAGCTTGTAAGGCAGGTGCCCCAGCCCCCTAAACATTTTCATTGCCTTTGTTGGACTCTCTCCAATTTGTCCATATCTTTTCTGTAGTGGGGGCACCAAAACTGGACACAATAGTCCAGGTGTGGCCTCATCAGTGCTGAATAGAGGGGAATAATCACTTCACTTGATCTGCTGGCAATGCTCCTACTAATACAGTCCAATATGCCATTGGCCTTCTTGGCAACAAGGGCACACTGTTGACTCATATCCAGCCTGTAGCAGTGCTTGGGATTCTTCTTTCCTAAGTGCAGGATTCTGCACTTGTCCTTGTTGAACCTCATCAGATTTCTTTTGGTCCAATCCTCCAATTTGTCTAGGTCACTCTGGACCCTGCCCCTACTTTCCAGTGTATCTACCTCTCCCCACATCTTAGTGTCATCTGAGAACTTGCTGAGGGTGCACTTCATCCCATCATCCAGATCATTAATAAAGATGTTGAACAAAACCAGACGCAGGACCAACCCCTGGGGCACTCTGCTTGTTACCGTCTGCCAACTAGACATTGAGCCGTTGATCACTACCCATTGAGCCCAACAATCTAGCCAGCTTTCTATCCACCTTATAGTCCTCATCCAATCCATACTACTTTAACTTGCTGTCAAGAATACTGTGGGAGACCATATCAAAAGCTTTGCTAAAGTCAAGATATATCACATTTTAGATACATATTAAATACAAATATAGTCATCTTTGTTTACTATACACCACTCTATAATGTTCAAACACTTGACTTTGGATGACAATATTGAAGTGAGCATGATATATATAGTTGAAGACTTTCCAGTGCCAAATGTCAAAATGAGAAGATGTTCGGTATGCCTTCTGTGCAGCTTAAACCTATTTATTACATGAATTCCTTCTGCAGATGTTAATAAATCTTTTTGTGGAAAATTAGGTTTTTTTTCTATTTTCAGAATTAAAACTGTATTTAAATGTTTGCAGAGTAGGAAACAAAATAAGAACAGTTTTTCTGGATTCAATTCAAGTCTTTATAATCCTATTATAAACATTTTTCTCCCCTGCATTCATAAAGGGCTGCAAGTTGATAAACATCACTTACTTGGCACAGTTCATCCATTTTCTAGACCATATCCCTGAGAAAAGTACAATTTACAAGCCAACTGCAGCAGATATTTTAGTTCATAAAATGGAATATGTGTCTCCAACCTACCCTAATTAAAAATGAACAACACCTCTTGCTTGCTATACGAACAAGGTTTATTACCATGTGGCAGCTTATCATAAAGTGGTAAAGTCATTTAACTTCAGCAGAATTGCCTCTAAATGGAAGAGGTTTTGGTTAGTTTCATGAGGAAGGAAGGTGTCTGATATAGTGTAGTACTCTCAACCCTTCATTGATCCTTCAATTTCAAACTCTGAATGTTCATGCTGGTATAGCAGAAAGTGTATAAAGAATATTCTTCTATCTATCTATCTATCTATCTATCTATCTATCTATCTATCTAATGCTTTTTTTGCACAGAACAATATTTCCAAGCTGCTATAACCATGTCTTTTTTGCTTGTTGACAAAAACTAATAGACAAAGCAGACTGAGGTATTTCCATTTCTGGTATCCTCAGCACAACCCCAATGAAAAGATGTTTAAGGCCCTGCTGGCTAAGACAGTTATTTTTAACAACCAAATGACTGTTGGGCATTTCTGTGCCTGTCGTGTTATGTAGGGCTTTAAATTAACTTGAAATATCAATTTCCGTGTCCTGAAGTAAAACTGTGGATGTCCAAGAGGCTGGATTGCAGAAAACTTGGCATTTTAAAGTGAAAATATATTACAATGCTATCATCTCTCTCCTCACTCCTCCCACAAATTATTCATTCAGACATATAGTGAATTAGATTGCAGCTCTTGTTACATCCAACATACTATAAAGAACAGGTTGTCTGGAGGGCTTTATCAGTTAATTGTATAATGTGTGATGTCAGATTTCAGATAATGTTCCACTGGCTGAAATTTCTGTTGCTAAGCACTTATGTGTCTTACTGTGTCCTTTTCTGCTATACACTTAGAGGAATAGAGTGGCAAAGATTTATTAGATATCTAGTTTCTATGTACACAGTGGGAGGTGCTTTTCCATCCCCAGCTAGGAGCCTCCAAATTAATCTTTGAATATAAATAAGTTCTTATCTATTGTTTCTCAGATTCCTGATGTTGCGAATAACCAGATTCATAGTTCCTATCTACACCTCTAAACTCTACATACCAATCTTTTCCTCATTAACTTTATATACCACACTGCTTACATTGGTATTTAAAGATATAAAAACTGGGAATCTGTTCATCATATAAGTGAACATATCTTCTGTACAGTACACCTTCATTGATAGTTAGCATCCCGTGTTTAAAGACAGATGCACTGTTACTGTCCGTTTCAGGACTGATTCCAGATGAATAGTCAAACTGACTTTTAAAGAACTAAAATGATTAGTCTGAATCTAAATTGTAACCAGTTGAAGTTCCACTTTTGTCCCTTGTTTGCCTTCTCTGTGGGTTTCAGCTCTCAAGGTCATTTTCAACTATTTCCAAAGGCTTTGCTATTTATACCTAGGTTTTTCTGCGGTAAGTTAGATGAAGGGCTAAATGATTATTTTGCAGTAAGAAGATGAAAGTTAGATGAACCTTGACATATCTCTCTGTACTGAATTCATATCATCAGGATTTATCTACTTTAGAAACTAAACAGTTAACCTAATCATCTCTTTTTATTGCTAATTTAGAAAAGCTTTTTTTCCTAAGTACACTCTCACTTTTCTGAATTCACTGCATGTGACCTGCACCTTTTGTCCACTACACCATTACCAACAGCTAATCCTTCTTATTTATTGATAATTGGACAAAACTGAACAACATGCCAACTCCTGAAAACTGAACACTGCTAAAGATTCTATTCAGATTTCCCCTAAAAACCACATTGGTTTCCCAGTTTAGTTCCTTTGTGGAATATCAATGGGAAAGGGGGTTGTGTTCTCATTGCTTAGGAATTCCACTAATTCTAACCTGCACATTGCATAACTGTGTGGAATATATGACTACAATGTCCTGGGACTTAAAATGAACATTTCTTTTAAAATGCTAAACTCATTTAATGGTTTACAAATCAATTTGGAACATACAATATTCATTTTAAAAAAATCTTTGTATCTTTAACACACATCTGCGGGTAAGCAAGAGTTAAGCACCAAGAATTTATGAAATCTCTGTTCTGGCACCTAAAATTTTAATCAGATTTTCAATCCCTATAATTTTAATCAAATGGAAAAACTTGCTAAGAAGATACATTACTGATAATGCCAGTGACCACTGAAACACATTCAAGAAAATGCCATATTCCATAGAGTTATGCAGAAGTGGTAGTCATACTTCTTTACAGATCATCAAAGGCCAGCCGATGTTTGGCCCTTATAGGAGTGCACAGTGGGGAGAAGGGAACCCCCTGTATGAGGGACTGGCATAATTACAGCTCCTCTGCTCCATTCCTGCTTTGCCTTGGGTGCATAGTGCACTAAAGGGGGTGGAGAGGGTCCTCAGTGGAACAGACTGGTGTGTAGCCTGCCCTCACAAAGAGCACTGAAATCTCACTGCAGCAGCAGAATACCTTTTCATCTGGCACATCTTTGTACTGCCCCTGTGATTCTGGGCTATGTCATCAAAAGCATGATCTAATCTAATGAAATATATGGATTAAGCCATGGGCCTTCTGTCTCAGAGATGGGGGACTGGAATAAAATTCCTATGTAGCCTTCAACAAGTCATTTAAACTCTCTTCTCAATCAGTTACTCAGTTTGGATAATGTGTACCTGTCTGTGTACCTTTGCTCTAGGTGAGGTGGGCTTTTGGCTAGGAAATTCAGGAGGCACAGTCATTTTACCAGGACCTGGAGTTTCCTTTTACTTCTTAAAAATATCCCAGGTCCATTCAGAAGCAAATTAAAGGAATATTCTCCATCACTATTATTTTTTCTGTCAGATTTATTGACAGAGAATCCTGGCTAGTTTTTAACTAATGGCAATTTCTTGAATGTGTTACTTTACCTTACTCAATATAGTTGTATCTGTGATGGTTATTAGAGAGACAAGGTGGGTGCATTTATATCTTTTATTGGAGCAACTTCTGTTGGTGAGAGAGACAAGCTTTCGAGAGCTCTATGTGGTTCGAAAGGCTATCTCTCTCACCACCAGAAGTTGCTCCAATAAAAGATATTACCTCACTCACCTTGTTACTTTACTTTAAACAGTCATTCTTGCATGAATAAATGACAACATCTACTGTGTCAAATTTTGTTGTGTTGATGTGATTTTTTTGCTGGGCAGCTAAAAATGGCAACATTAAAGCCACAGAAAATGTTAAACTCAGTGCTCTGAGGAATTTAGAATAACCATGAAAGCTGACTGTAAGCTAAATTGTGAAGAGGCTCGCCACAGTAAATTAAAAATAACAACAAAAATACACGTGAAGCCAAACTGTATTGTTAAAAATAGGGCTTGTGGAAATGGGTGTGCTTAACATACACATGGGAGTATTTTTCCAAACACTGAAAAAATACAAATGTTAAATTAGCTGTTATTGTTGTCCACAGAGAGGTGCTCCCTCATATAGCATTAGCCTTGACTCTGTAACACATGTTCAGTGGCTAATGTTAGTACATGTACCTCAATTTTCCAAGATTTTTGCATTCAGCTCATGAAAAGGTACAGAAACTTTGGACAGGTTAATTTGCATACTAACTGTTCATTTGGGGGAAGAAAAGTGTACTTTTCAAATTGAGCATTATGGGATTTCTTTTGAATCTGACTCCACATGTTATTGAATATTGTATTTGGAACACTTCCTATGCATCATGGAGATGACCAGCTGTGTTAGGATGACAAAACCTTAAAACATATTCAAAAGCAGAGACAGATCTATGTGAAGATGTTCAAATCCAAAGCTAAACATTCTCATGTTCTAAACTCTGACAGGACAGATATTAGATATTCTGGTTTGGGCTCATCTGTACCATAAGGATGCAGATCAGAATTTTCAAACTGAAATTCCTAAATCATATTTAGGGACCTAGATAAGTAGCTTATGTTTAAGAGGTGCCGAACATTCACATTCATTTTGATGGAAGCCATAGGTGCTCAGCTCGTCAGAAAAACAAGCCACTTATTTGCATGCCCAGGTATGGATTTATGTGACTGACTTTAGGTACCTATGTTTGGAAATTCTGCTAATACTTTTTGCAGGACTGGCCGGAGTCATCTCTACTTCTATGTTTGTATATTGCCTAGCACAATGGAGACCCAAACTTGATGAGAGAAGGACACTACTATGATATCAATAAATACATAAATAACAATCATAACAATAAATGTAGGAATTAATCCAAAATGTGTCTTGGAGACACAAGACAAAGTCCTTTTTCAAACTCACTAAAGCTTCTTTCTCAGCAGTAAAATAATAGTAATGGGAAAATATTGTAGTGAAACTGCCAAATACTTTGTTCTCCTGGCTGTAAGGGAAAACAAAAGAGAAGACAAAGGGTTCAGTAATCACACGACATTTATCGCCAATTCAATCAATTTCTGACAGAGAGTGAAGGTTTGATATTTAAAAGGAGTAAGTGCCCAGGGCATACTGTACTGTACAATGTTCCATGCTCATACTTTCTAAGAGAAAACAGAAGGGAACACAATATAAATGGAGTGTAAATGTTTCATGAATTAGGTCCCACATTGCAATTTGCTATTTTTAACCTTGAATTTATCTGGTTTACTCTTCCTGTGGCTGTGCTGCTTGGAAAAACCAAAGAGCGAAAACAGAGGCACTCCAACTAACAGACAGCAAAAGCAAAATGACTTCAAATACAGAATTTAAAGAGTTAAAGAAGTAATACTGTTTAAACAGGGTTGCAGAACTCCTATTAAAAATGGCAGTACTATAAATGTTCTAGTATTGTCAGGAATGTTCTGTTGGATGACACTATACTGTGATTTGTACACACAGCGGACCAGAGCTGATGGGTGAATGAAATGATCCATAACCCTCGCTGACACATTTAGAGCAGTTCAGCTGCACACAGAGAACAGTCCATCATTTGCACCCTTCTGTGAAAGCTGGCTTTACCAAGTGTTTCAATGAAATATGTGCAACTTCCCATTTAAATTAGTACCACATGAACCATGAAGAGCACCACAGGTATCTGTTGTAGTACCAGCCTAATGCAAAAGTGGCCTGTCTTATAATGCTCTAACAGGAAAGACATACAACCATTCATCTGTAACATATTAAAACCAGAAGAAATAAATTACTCTATAGATGAAGAATTATTGCTTGTGGAGAGAATGTGCAAAGGTAGTTCAAAAAGCAGCTTTTACTAAAAAATTATTGCAACAGTATTTGAATTCTTAATGCGTATTAAACCTAGTTCGCATAATCATAAATCATAATTTTTAAATCAAGAAAATCTGGTAGAAACTTTTTAGAGGTTTATTTTACTTGTTGAAAACTATTTCAGCACAAGCAGTGAGGGAAGCACAGTATGAGTGAATGTAAGAGCTAAACGTTAAACTTAACAGTTTACCAAGAAAAAGTGCCCAGTGCTGAATTTTTTCAGTCTTATCGTAGAGCTTGGTAAGTATCTTAAAGAAGTTCCTGTGACAATCCAGTTAATAAAAAGCATTACATTCACTTTAGTTGTTTCTCCACTTGTATTGCATTGGCTTTCCATAAGTTGTACTGGATGAAGTTTACTGGCAGGAATGTTCACAGAAACAATGAAATTTCAACAAATACAGTAAGCCAATTTTCAATTTGCAAATGGTAGTATTAACTTAAGAAATTTGATTCTAGGCAAAAAATCATAAGCTGCCCACAGAAAATCTACAAGCAGAAATTTTAAATTTGTCAGATAAATTACACTCTACAAACTATTCATTAGCTCTACTTATATCAATGTGATGTTAGTCCATATAAATGAAACATGCTCACATTTACTAAGCAAAAACAATTTCTGAAGTATTGTGCTATTAAGAATCTTTAGAAAACAATACATATCTTTGCAAGTAGACACTCCTCCACTCATAAGTCCTCCTGGGCAGACTCCTCCAATCATAGGGAGATCCAGTGACTTCAACAGAACTCTGTGGGGGCAAAAGAGTTTGTAAGCACAGACCAGCTTGCTGGATCAGGGCCATAGTCAGAGGGACAGAAGAAACCACTAGGTGTTCATTAGTCATCCAACACCTAGGAGCACACATTGTGTTTAATGCCTGTTTGAGCAAAATATCATTTCTTCTGAATGAATTCAGTCCATTACTTAGATCCTAACAGGTTTTAATTTGTTTGAAATATAACTGTGTATCAAACGAAACCTAAGGAGAAACTCAGGATTCTAAGCCTCCAGGCCTGCAGAAAGATGTTTGCGCATGTGTCTATTTATTCTATGTCCTTGTGACAAATAAAAGCAATTGATCAATTTTTCAGCATCAAGGAACAGCACAGGCCTCAAGGTGTCTCGGGTGGGGCACCAAAACTGAAATACCAAAAGCTGATAGTCACGTATGAAAATTTGGGCATCTGTCTTTATTTCTAATGTCTATCTGGCAAGTTGGAAACTTGAAATTAATAATCAATTCCAGCCTTTCATAAAATAGTTTCTTTTGCACATGCATCTGGACTATTGTGTATTATGGATAAAAGTTACATTTGTTGCAGAAATATCCTAAGTGGGTTTTTAATTGAAAATATGCAGTGTACAGATATCCAGCATTTCATTCATAGATATAAAGCATGAAATCTGTTATTCAAATTCCGACTTTATCTGGCATGCACCACACCCAGCTGTCTGCAAGTTTAAGTTAGCACTTGCAGCCTCAGACCCTTATTGCATGTCTAAGAGGCACATCTGAGAGGTGAAAAATTCATGGCCACATCATTAAGATGTCTTATACTTACAGACAGGGGTGCTGGAACAAGTTGTATAGTTGGGGTGCTGAGAGACATAGAACCAAACTGTAAACCCTGTATATAATGGAAACCACTTCAAGCCAGGCTATGCATACAGAAAGCCTTTAGCAGTAGCACGCACTTCTTAGGAGTCAGAGGTCAGGTGCTGCTCTATTACAGAGGTGGACAATAACAGAATCTGCATGACAGGAAATTTTTAGAAATAAAAATAAAAAAAATCCTACTAAGATAACAGCCAATCGTAAGTAACAAATAAGGTTTCTGCCCTATTTAATAACTGTGACCGCTTCATTCTGTATTCAGCACTAATGACTAAGTTTAGGTGCCAGTGTAAGCAGAATTGTCTACCTTCCATTCCTTTACTCAAGCCATGCTCACTATGACTGTATTCTGTGGTCTCTAGGAGCTGAACAAAAAGTAATTTGAACAGCAATTTTTCAAAACTGCCACTTTTAGGTTCTGTGTACTGTCGCAGGATCTCCAAATAATATGTTTCAGAAGCTGAAGCATTTCTGTGAACAATATCCAAATAATCTAGATAATGGAAGGCCATTTGTATCACTAATTTTATCCCAGCAGCTGTAAAATTAAGGGCTCCATATATTTAAGCATGAAAGCCCTGTGGTATTTCTTTCTCTGCTTAACATAATATTGTTTCAAATGATAACAAATGCTTACATTAGTCATATTTAGCATTGTGACACCCAGGTACCTATTTTATTACCAAGTGTAGGTTAGATTTGTATGTGGTCTAAATGATATAGGCTCAATCCTGCTGTCCTTACTTAGGCAAAATGTCCAGGCTAAACTCCCATTAGAATCAATGCGAGTTTTGCCAGAATAAGAGTTACAGGACTAAGTCTTTTGCTTTAACATTAATAAATACACTGCTGTCAGTTTTTGAGGCTGGCTTGTGATGGGCTATAGCCCAACCTCACTGATAGCAAGGTAGAGCATTCCTGCGCCAGTTAGCTGCACCTCGAGAACATGGTCCATCTTTAGAAGAGGAGCTACTGCAAGGGGAGTGGAGCTTGCCTAGGAGAGGACTGACCGTGGGTCTCAGTAGCAAGGGGAGCCCAGCCCAGCATAGTGGCTTTTTTTTTCCTTCTCACCCACATCTGAGGGCACACTGTCACTGCAAGCCTGATATAGGTAAAGGGGCCTGGAAGGCTGCTCTCTGCCAACAACTAATGGCAAGACCTGGGGAACACTGGCCAGGACTAGAGGCAATTAGACTTAGAAGGGACCACAAGAATGAACTGAACTCCTGCAGGGAACAGTGAGTGGGGTGGGATCCTGAAGGGGATCCAGGGGCAAGAGACTGAAAGAGACTATGGCTGAGGGTCAGCCAACTACCAGGATATCCTTCTTTTTTCCTTTGTGGGAAGTGGAGAATTTTATTAATAATCTGTATTTAATGTGTCAGAGTGAATAATAACAGATATTTGTAAAAAGGCTCTGTGTATCACTATTAAATGTCACTAGCTATGTCTAATCCTGCCAAATAAAAAGACTCACATGCTATGTGGCTATCAGTTCAACCTCCTTCTAAATATTGCAACCAATTTGAAAGTTCAATACACTTAATATTTGCCAGCATGTTCATCTTGATCATCACTAGCTAATCATTTTATAGAAACATAGAGAATGTCATACTGGATCAGAGCCATAGTCCATCTGGTCCAGTATTCAGCCCTCTGAAAGTGGCCAACATCACATGCTTCACATGAAATCACAAGAAATCACACATTATATAGTGGTGGGCTAATCTACCCTCCTTCCTCCCCCACCCCTCATGAATGGTTTGTTCTAACTCTTGATAGTTAGAAATTGACTTAAACCCAGAAGCAAAAGATTTGATATTTCTTCTACATTTTTCATTAGCTATTATAACTGGATCATCTTGCCATTCATATAAATATCCAATTCCTCTCCGAATCAATACTGCCTGATCCAACTCCCATTGAAGTCAATGGGAGTCTCTCCACTGACTTCAGTGGGCTTTGAATCAATATATAGTCAGTTCTAAAGCATTGTTTTTATCCTTAGCTTCCACTAGGCTGTTTTGGGCATCACCATAGCTTAAAAGAAACCTAAAGGATGGTTGGATTGTTCTATTTTTAAAAGGGATTAAATTAGTAGTCACAGCCATACATTTGTGTATTGTGGATTAAAATAATGTATCATTGTAAATTACAAGTTATATTTGAATCAAACTAGAGCTGTGTTTTTTAACCTATTGAAGTCCGCCTCGTACATTACAGATGGGTACAGAGCAATTAATGATACAGCTCAGCACTAACCCTAAATTATTTTACACTGTTCTTTTTAGATGATTTTCCTTGAACTCCTATTGCTACAAACAAATTCTATGACATATGATTTCCTAAGACTATTAACAATGCTACTTATTAGATAAGTTGGGGCTGGCCACAAGAGACCTTTGGTCTTTTTGGGTCCAGTATGCAAACCATAAGTCACGTTTCACATTTAGGTTGCTTGCACCTCTCTACAAATCTCTTCCCAGAACCTGATTGATATTCTGTTTTTCTTCCTTATTAACTTTTAAGCTATTTTGCACTGAAAACAACTAAAATATTGCATATGCATTGGTTTCAGAGTTATGACCATCTCATTATTTTAATCAAGAATCTTTACAGAACCCTCCCCAGAACCATTGTTAGAAGGGATTACTCATTTTTTACTTGGCCAGATCAGAGAACGTTTTTATATCAGTGTAGTCTGTTTCAAAGGCACATTGCCATAATGACAATTTGCCACAAACAAAATAAACAAGATGTAAGATTAGAGATCAAATATTGGCAGCAAAGTGGCAAGTTTGAGGAGGATGAATCAGCTTTCCCCAGGCTCTTCTGATCTTCTGGGTGCCAAAACAAACAACAAAACACACACACACATATAACATACAAATAAAATCACACTTTCAAATAAAACATTACAATAATATTCACATGGGTACAAAGATAATGTTATACTTTAAATCAAGGTAGGAGTTCTGTGTATAAAAGTAAACTACTATTGGACATATTATTGGTTGATTAGCATAATATTAGAATAAATTAGAAATATATTGCACGCAAACAGTTTTACAGCATCTAATAAGAGAGGGATATTTCCCTATACTCTGGCATTTTTCAGTACAGTTTCATGCTCACTGAATAATTGTGCAGATTTTCCTACATTATATTCAATAGTAGCAACCACTACATCTTTACGAGCATCCAAAATGCTAAATAAATCATGTACAAGAATTGTTCTATTAAAAAAAAAATCTTTAGGCCGAAATCACTTGAACAATGTTAGAAACAACAAAGGTATAGTGGTAATCTACTTCTGTTCACAGCTTACAAACAAAGTGTTTGCACATAGTCAAGGAGAGGTAGTGATGATAAAATCAAACTAAACTGAAAGAAATGGCTGAGAGAGAAGACAGACCTGATACAATCAAACAGATGAGTGAATGATGGGAAAAAAGGAAAAATGGCATTGAAGAGATTCACAGAGTGAAGCTAATGACCTCTTAGTGAAGAAATAAATGACATGGGTGGAAAGTGGGAAGGGAGTGAAAAAGTTAGATGGAAGTGAAAGAGAACCAATAGTCCTGGATAAAGACATAAGAGGGTGGGAAATAATCCCAATGGGACTAAAAGGTAGCATTTGAGGGGGAAGGGATAGGCTTTCATAAAAAGGGTCAGAGGAAAAGAATGACACTGAATCAGACCAAAGTAGAAAGCATGAATTAGACAGCATGAGGAGGGGAAAGACAAGGAGCTGATAGTATGGAAGGAGTAAGTGAATAACAGACTGGCATCGCTGTGAAATTTACCTGAAGGCAAAGCAGCAGAGAAATATAGCAGCTAAAGATACAAGCAACTAGATAAATTAAGACACAGCTAGATTTATTCTCACAAGATGGAATTCCATTACGTGGTTAGCTATATCCAGGTCCCATATGTACAATAGTGAGCTCAGCCTAAATTCTATAAAGTTCCTATATTTTGTGGCATTTCAGAGTAACAGACAGGAAATTCTTTGGCAACATTAATTACTTGAAAAATTGAAGATTTTGATTAATCAAATATGAAAGCAAATAATAGTATCAATATAAGCAGTAATGTCAATGTAAGTACAAAAGTCAGTACTATTTTTTTTAATTTTGGTATCAAATTCAATTTATTTTACAGTATTCCACGTTTTCATATATCTAAGATTTTGCTATTTACAACACATATCAGAATTTGTCAGGGGGAACAAAACGTTTTGGCACCTAGGGAGAAGTGGGTGGGATTATGTGAAAAACACATCAGCTACATGTTTCCACTAAAATAATCCTCAATGAGAAAGGTAACAGGATGGACATTTAGGGTATGTCTACACTGTAAGAGAAGCTGTGATTGTAGTATGGATAGGCTAGTTTTAATTTAACTAGCATGGGTAACAATAGTAGTGAAGACATGGTTGCATGAGCTTTAGCATGAGCTAGCCACCAGAGTACAAGCCCTCTCTTGGAGCCTGGGTATAATTCAGTTTGCTAGCCTATGCTGAAAACTGTGCTGTCACATCAATCCTATTATTGTTATCCATGTTAGGTAGATTAAAGCTATCTTGGGTATGCCACGAGCTAGAATGACACCTTCAGTTGCAGTGTAGACATTTTCTTAAAGTCATATTGAAGTTTAAAAATTAATACTCCACTTAGATGAATGGGACAGTTAACCCCATTGAGAGCTATTGTTTCACCCCATCTTGGAATTGGAAACTGCATCAGTCTATACTATGTTCACATTTTCAAGATTTTCTTCACAACCGTAAGGACTAGGAAGCATTTTACTAAAGCAAATCTTGAATTCTGAAAGACAATTCTGCAGAAAGGGATCGATTCTGAGGCAAATTCCATGGCTGAGGAATCACAGGCCACATGCTGCTCTGGACACAACCAGTCTTATTTAATAAGTTAACATTATTTAAAATATTTAATGCATACTATTATAGTATATGTTTAATTTAGGATAGGTTGATTGCATGCTGGTACATGAACATACACGTATGCTACTATTTGTGCTTAAGTGTTTAATTCAAAGAAAAATTTAAAATAATTGTAATGACAAGGAAACTGATATGCAGCCAAATTAACAGATGTGAGTGTGCAGGCGCAGAAAACAGTGATGGCTTCAAGAGATATGTTTGTCCATTTCCATGCAGTAACACAAGCATGATGTGAAGCATAGTAAGAAAAAAACAAAACATAAAGAGGATGGGTCTCAGGAACAAAGAGGAGGATGTGGATCAATGTATTTACCT
This sequence comes from Gopherus flavomarginatus, assembly GCF_025201925.1. Taxonomy (NCBI): domain Eukaryota; kingdom Metazoa; phylum Chordata; order Testudines; family Testudinidae; genus Gopherus; species Gopherus flavomarginatus. The sequence continues at coordinate 253,437,859 of NC_066617.1, forward strand.
ATGGGCCACATGGGTCAAGGCCCCGGACAACAATAAATGAGGGATAAAATTCAGCAGGCAAATAAAGAGATATAATATAAGTTCTTCATGGCATCTTTTTATTACATATTTGTATAGTGCCTAACACAATGAGGCTTTCAGCTCTAGGCACTATTATAATACAGATAATTAAAGTACAGATAATTTCCATTTGTCTCAGTTGTGAGTAGAGCTGGTTGGGAAATGGTATTCCTGTTCTAGACAAGACGGCGAGCAACCCATTCCACAACAGTATGACGGCTAGGCTATTTAGCTAGGATATGGACTACCCTGGTTCAGCTGCCTGCTTCAATAAATATTTAATTATTTATTCAACTGATACATTCCACCAAAAAACTGTTTCATCAAAAACTTTCCAACCACCTCTATTTATGAGTTTAAGTATTGCCCACTGGATCAGTTAGGTCTTTCAGTAGATGAGAAGGCTTTTGAGAGGGTTGAATTGTATGACAGCTGTTCTGAAGAAATTTGGCTACAGTATCATCTTTACTAAGAGTGGAAAAAAGACAGATATCCTATGGCATCAATAATGGTCAATGCTTCTGACTCTCATTTATTTAAAGGAGGATAGTAGACAGAGCATTTCCTTTGTCCCTCTTCTGTTCAGTAACTCATTGAGGTTCTTCAGTATGTCAGTGTAATTAACTACAAAGAAAAGATATTCCAAAAAAAAAAAAACCAAAACCAAAAAAAAAAAAAAAAACTCAACACACACACACACACTCTCGGAATAGTAACTACTAATAATCTGTTTGCACAAGGATGTAAACCAGGAGTAACTCCTTTAAATTTAATGGTCTTACACCAGTGCAAAACCAGAGTGACAGGAGAATCAAGTTCTTAATATATTCAGAAGATACTCATTTGGACGCTAATTTAGCCTTACAAGTAAGCATATGTTTAACTTTAAATATTTGCTTAAATTCCATAGAAGTCAGCACTTAAGTGCTTCTGGAAATAGGGCTGGATTTAAGCATGTGCTTAAGTGCTTAGCTGAATTGGTATCTTAAACATAAAGGTGCTCTTTTTCCTTATCCTGGTATCAGTTCCTATCCTGGCGTATTTAATTGGCCCTGCCATTTTCTGAATTACAGCTGATAATAAAAAGAATAATAAACATTAAATAATGTATGTATATAATATTCATACAACATTACACAATAATAAGATAACCCCAGGAACTGTAAAATAGCCTACAGTAATAAATGTATTTCAGATTTGCTAAGAATTCACAAATTATAAGCCTCTTATTTATTACTAATTTTAAATGATTTTTTTAAAGTAAATCTTATATAAATGTTCATCTTTGAAAATATTCACTGGGGGTAATAATTCATATACATCTTGTGTTGTTTAATAAATATAAAACAAAACATAAAATCATTATGTCTTCTTCAAAGTCTTCTCTAATTCAGTAATGAAAGCAACATTATAGCAATATTCATTAAACGCTTACAGGTTATTGACCTCTATAGCTGAACAGAACTGAAGCAGTCAGCCTTAAAGGACAAATATATCTTAATTTTTGTCATGGGTGGATTAATGGCTTGCCTTTATTGATAACATTTTCTATTCAGCTGTACAGGGGACTCACAAAATGAAGCACAACAAAAGGATTAGAAAACAAAGACCACAATATGCCTAGCTGGACACACCATTTATTCAATTTTATGATTGCTCAATTATCAACTACAAAACATTCCTGTTAATATATTTACATGATGATATTTAAGATTCAAAGTAAAATATAGTTTAGTGATGCTCGGAAAACCAGCTATGCTGCATTTCCATAAAACTGCAGACAGCAGAGTGGATTTAATACCAGAACCTTATGGAATATGACACTCTAGGAAGATTTTTCATCTACAACAACTGGATAATGTCGGAAATTTGTTCGCATTTGGGGATTTTCTACTAAACAGGATTAGTAAACAAACGTTACCACTGAGATTACATGTTGTGCCAATATATATTATTTTTAGTTTATAGGAGCATATCACAGATTCCTTACTTTCTAAAGTAAGAATATTACATTTTAAGGTAGACCAATGTGGATTTGATTTATTTCTATATTGTTTCTTGAGCTAGATTTTTAATATTTAAAACACTCTCTGCCACACTCAGATAAACTAAAAACTTTAAAATTGATTTCCCATCGTGGGTGATTACTTGGGTGTTTTTTGTGAAAATGGATGTTTTTAAATAACCTCCTTGTCTGCTTAACTGGTTCATTAATGTCCCAATTCATTGTTGATGACATCACAATCACTTCCATGGCAAGAGGAGAAATCTGATTTAAAAGCTTCTGTTTAATTCACTAATATATACCCCCCACTTAGAGTGATCAGATGGCCCATTTTTAAAGGGACAGTTCCATTTTGGGGGACTTTTTCTTATACAGGCTTCTATTACCCTCCACCCCCGTCCCGTTTTTTCACAGCTGCTATCTGGTAACCCTTTCCACACTTCACACTGTATCTTAAGAGATGTGTTTATATCTATTTATGTAAATGAAGATATAGATAGATAGCACACAGAAACTATGAGTAACTTTATAACCAATAAAAACATGGAAATTAAAAATGAAAGTCATTCTATCATTGGCTTATGTCATTATGCCTAGGTATAGGATCATGTATACAGGCACCAGATTTTTAAAGGTATTTAGGTATCTAAAGATATAGATAGGCATGACATTAATGGGTGTTAGGAGACTAGTTACTTTTGAAAATGGCACTAGGTGCCTATCTGCATCTGTAGGCACCAAAATACCTTAGAAATCTGGCCTTTTATGACATTCTATAAGATTTCAAACAGCTGTGCAGTCCCTGAACTGCATAGATATGAGAGTATGATTTAACCACTTCACTGCAGGTCCTCTTTATCATCATCTGGGGCAGCATCATTTTGATGTTCTGACTTTTTCTTAGAGTCACAGTGGAGTGTTTTGAGATTTTGCCTGATGGGGAGAAGTAAAGAATCAGTTTCTTAAGATAGAATGACAAATTTAAATTAGAGGATCCTTGATTTGAAAGCTAAAGTCAAACACCTACATATACCTGAACATAGTTTCCTGTGCATTACATTTCCTTTTCTTTCTTTGGAAGTTAATGTCTTTTACATTTAAGGCTCCTTTGGAGGATGAACTTCTAAAAATACACAGCATTTAGGAATTTTCAAAAATAAGCCAGGACAAGTCAATGTTTTATGTGTATTTAGGAACATTTTCAAATGTAGTTCTTTGACTTGATAGAATATAAGGTCCAGTGGAGGTTGGGAACATGATAAAAACTTTGGAGCTTTTAGGTTCTGTCAAGTCTATCAACACTATACATACAGGAAGGACACTAAAAAGATGACTATTGGCATGATAACCCTTAATGGCTGTGGAAGTTTCAATGAAAAAAAAATGGGGCCTGATCCTATTCCCATTAAAATCAACGTTAAGATTCCAATTTCTTGTAACTGGAATTGAATCAGAATCTTAGTATACTTGCTCTTCTTAAAAATAAATTGAATACAAAAACCTTTGCTTTTAATTTTTGCCAGTTTAGCTTGGATAATGGCCTGCAAAATTAGGGCTCTCTTATGTTACCCTTATTCACATTGAGTGATATCTCAATCTGCAATTAGTCCCATTAATCAATGGGACTAACTCAAAGGATAAGATTCTACTCAATGTAAAGTTAGCAGAATCTAGGGAAGGAGAGAGAACCATGAATGATCTTGAATCACAGGAGTACAAAAGACATCTACAACCACTAACTCCTAATTGATTTTGATTCTCTTTGCTAAAAATGACGAAATTATTTTCAAACTTGTACAGCCAAGTTATAAACCCTTGAAAGTAATGTTTTGTAATGGAAATTCTGGCCAACAGTTAACTAGAGCCTTATTATCAAGTGCAGCTGTAATCAATAGCTCTTGAAATGCACTGATTTAAAATGTTATTTCAAGGTGTTTCTCATACAGAGGACATTTATAACCAATGTCAACAAAGTGAGATGATGTTGTACAATAGCCTTATATGAGAGTTAGCTGTATGGTGGAATTTCTTAACGTGAATGCACTATGCTACTGCTAGAGTTCATTCTTCCAATTTTTCCATTTACACTTTCTTTCTTTTAACGGCAATAGCAATTATGATTTTAATAAAATCATATTTAAATTAAAACCACTTATTGTTTGGGGAATCCTGTGGATTATTAGGCACAAATAAACACTCTGATTGAACTTAATGAAATATATGGAGTCACATGACATAGAAATCATTACAAATAAGGTGTACACAAATAAGGCAGAGTACAATCATTACATTTATTTTCTAAAATAAAATTAGTCTACCTAAAAGTAATAAACGTGACTAAACCCTGATATAACATCTTCTACACCTAATCAACTCTCCTTCGTAAATCAATAAAGGTGTGTTGATATAATTTAGTTAAATATGAGACCAACTTTAAGATTGTCTGTGTCTTTCACACCAAGACTTTCTTGATCTTTAAATACTCTGTGGCTGATGTTTACACTTTGCAGTCTTTTCTGAAATCTACTGATATTCAATGCACAATTTCTGATATTATCATTTTCGCTTCTGCTATCTTTCTGATTAAAAAACAAGATTATATATCTTGTTCTAATGAGAAACTCTGGATTTTCACTCTGGAAATGATGATTTCTTCAATTGCATCCCACAGCTAACGCCATGCTTGCCCATGTCACATTTGCTCACACTGAATAATACCTTATTTGGTAAGTAGACCCATTGAGTATTACATACAGAGCAAGGTCCCAGTTCAGGACAACATTTGAGCACATGCTTAACTTTGAAGGGTGTAATTTAAACATTGACTTCTATGAGACTTAAGCATATGCTTAAAGGTAAGCATTTGGTTAAATGTTATCTTGAATAGGGATGCTTTCCTGAATTGGAGCCCAAAGCAATAATGAATGTGGGGATGGCATAATCAGGCCTTTTATTTGTAGATGTGAAAGTGGGATGACCAGTCAATATCATATAGGAAAGAGAGATCCACAGGAAATGGAAGAAAACGTAAACATAGACTAACACCATATTCTGCAATTTAAGATGGGGAAATGTAAACTAAAGTGGAGTAGATCAATGGCCTTATGCTACAAATTAGTGATTGTGGAAAGAATCTAAGAGTGGTAATAGATAAGAAATTTAAATCCACTGGCTCCATACTTGTCAATTAGGAATGCAAGCAGAATAGTGAACTTTATACTACTCCTGTATAATATGCTTTTCACTTTTCAACTGATCATAGTGCATTCCAAACATGAGTTAATCCCCACAGAAACAGAGAGAGAGAGAGAGAAAGAGAGAGAGATCATAGAACAGAAAAGAGCAGTATCACACTCTACAAGGGAGTGATGAAATCATATCTACAGACAAGGCCAACATTTTGGATATTATATTAAAAAGAATCAAGGAGAATGAAGATCTTTGAGATACATAGCACATAGTTTGATATTGACAGTTGGGGAGTCACAATATCAACAGTTCCTTTCAAAATGTAAAACCAAGAGATACTTCCTGGAGAAGCAAGAATAGCTGAGGATGGAATCTGAGAAAGAGAAGAATAGCAAAGTAGAGAAAAGACATACTGAGTCTAAGAGAGACAAGGTTGATGAAGTAATATCTTTTATTGAACCAAATTCTGTTGGTGAGATAGCATGGGCGGTGCATGAACCGCTGGCTGGGGGAGGCTAGCCTCCTTCTGCTCAAGACCCCTCCCCTTCCACCCCTCGCTGGAGCCCAGAGCCACCCCAACCCCCTGTGGCCACCAGCCTGGTCTAGCCTCCCATCCCCAGAGTGCAGGAGGGTGCACAGCCCCAGCCCCCACAGCCCCGGAGCATGGGAGGGCAGATGACACATGGCCCCAGTCTCCCCAGCCCTGGCGTGAGGGAAGGTGGGCAGCTCATGGCCCCAGCCTCCTCAGCCCCGGGGTGCTGGGAAGGCAGGTGGTGTGCGGCCCCAGCCCCGGATAATGGGAGTGTGCCACGGGTGGTGCGTGGCCAAAGCCACTCTGGCTTGAACCGGAGTACTGGGGGGATGGATCATGACTGGAGCCGTTGCATGCAGGGAGAGGGGGAGCAGGGTCACACTTGGCTGTTTGGGGAGGCACAGCCTCCCCCAGCCTATGTGACCAGCCATCTGTGTGAGAGAGAGAAGCTTTTGAGCCACACAGAGCTCTTCTCTAACATTTATTTGGGAGTAAAAGTGAACTCACTTTTGTTTTGGCAATATATGGTGTGTGTTGATTTTTCCATGTACAGTTTATAAAAAGTTGTCAAGGAAAAAAAGAAGGCATTGAAAAAAGGAGATGGAAGAGGGGAAAAAAAGCCTTCCTAACAGCTTGTTGTTGGAACAAAACATTTTTACCCTATGTCTCTAATTTTAAACTTGCTATTAGCTGTAAAATGAGTTATACACCCACTCACTCAAGCTGGAGAAAAAGTTTCTAAGGATCTTTACTATACAGTTTATCAGAGCAAGAGCTAAAGATACAAAAATGGTTGTACACAGAATGTTTGGAAAAGTTATTTTACACAGACTTTTTCACTATTCCACAGCAGGTTAAATGTCTGCAATGCATATTTTAATTCTTCTTAATTACCTACTGTAAACTCCATGCTATGATAATTCCCAAGTTAATTTAACACTGATAAAATTAGCACTTTCTCTGATTTCCAGAACTTAGTTATATGTCCCAGGGTACGTCTACACTATGAGATAATTCCGATTTTACATAAACCGGTTTTATAAAACAGATTGTATAAAGTCGAGTGCACTCGGCCACACTAAGCACATTAATTCGGCGGTGTGCGTCCATGGTCCGAGGCTAGCGTTGATTTCCGGAGCATTGCACTGTAGGTAGCTATTCTGTAGCTATCCCATAGTTCCCGCAGTCTTCCCCTCGCCCCTTAGAATTCTGGGTTGAGAGCCCAGTGGCTGATGCGGCAAAAATCATTGTCGCGGGTGGTTCTGGGTAAATGTCGTAGGTCATTCCTTCCTCCGGGAAAGCAACAGCAGACAATCATTTCGCTCCCTTTTTCCCTGGATTGCCCTGGCAGACGCCATAGCACGGCAACCATGGAGTCCGTTCAGCTTTTTTTTTTACAGTCACCGTATGTGTACTGGATGCCGCGGACAGAGGCGATACTCCATCGCTACACAGCAGCATTCATTTGCTTTTGCATGATAGCAGAGATGGTTACCAGTTGTTCTGTACCATCTGCTGCCAGTGTAATTTGGCAATGAGATGACGATTATCTGTCCTTCCGTGCTGTCTGCTGCTATTATGGGTGTCCCTGGCTGAGATAAGCCGAGGGCGCAAAAGCAAAACTAGGAATGACTCCCCTAGTCAATCCCTCCTTTAAGGTTTCTAAAAATAGAGTCAGTCCTGCCTAGAATATGGGGCAAGTGTATTAGAGAAGCAGTGTATCAGAGAGCACAGCTGCTCCTTGTCAGATCCCGAAGAAATGATGAGTTCCATTCACTGGGGAAACCCCTGCAACAACCCCACCCGTTGCTTCCCTCCTCCCCCAAACTTCCTGGGCTACCGTGGCAGTGTCCCCACCATTTGTGTCATGAAGTTATAAAGAATGCAGGAATAAGAAACAGTGACTTGTTAATGAGATAAAATGAGGGGGAGGCAGCATCCTGGTGCTATAACAGTCCAGGCAGGACATTAAGCAGTGTGGGAGAGAGGAGCCCAGCATGCCGCTGCTATGATAGTCCAGGCAGTACAGAATCTTTTCTTTACACAGGAAAGGGAGGGGGCTGATGGAGCTCAGCCCCCAGTTGCTATGATGAGGACGGTTACCAGCCATTCTGTCCCATCTACTGGGAATGACCAGGAATCATTCCTATTTTTACCCAGGCGCCCCTGAGGCCAGCCAGGGGTATTCAGCAGTTATCAAGCATGTTGTACCTTCCAACCCTGATATTCTATGATTCTATAACACTGTACCATCTGCCACTGGGGAGGGAAGAGGAGCTGATACTGCTCTTTACTGCCGCAGCATCAGGTCTACCAGCAGCATTCAGTAGACATAGGGTGACATTAAAAAAAGTCAAGAAACGATTTTTTTCCCTTTTCTTTCACATGGTAGGGGGAAAGGGGTACATTGACTAGCTATTCCCTGAACCACGCCGGACAATGTGTTTGAACCTACAGGCATTGGGAGCTAAGCCAAGAATGCAAATACTTTTCGGAAACTGCTGGGGACTATGGGATAGCTGGAGTCCTCAGTACCCCCTCCCTCCCTCCATGAGCGTCCATTTGAGTCTCTGGCTTCCCGTTACACTTGTCACGCAGACTGTGCAGCCTGTAGATTTTTTTTTCAAACTCTTTGGAATTTCGTCTTCTGTAACGGAGCTCTGATAGAACAGATTTGTTTCCCCATACAGTGATCAGATCCAGTATCTCCCATACAGTCCATGCTGGAGCTCTTTTTGGATTTGGGACTGCATTGCCACCCGTGCTGATCAGAGCTCCACGCTGGGCAAACAGGAAATGAAAATCAAAATTTCGCGGGGCTTTTCCTGTTTACCTGGCCACTGCATCCGAGTTGAGATTGCTGTCCAGAGCGATCACAGTGCTGCACTGTGAGATACCACCCGGAGGCCAATACCATTGATTTGCAGCCACACTAACCCTAATCTGATATGGTAATACCGATTTTAGCGCTACTCCTCTTGTTGGGGAGGAGTACAGAAACCGATTTAAAGAGCCCTGTATATCGATAGAAGGAGCCTCATAGTGTGGACGGGTACAGCGTTAAATCGTTTAACGCTGCTAAAATCTGTTTAAACGCTTAGTGTAGACTAGGCCCCAGACTGCCCACAACATTGCAACTCAGCCCCAGCTGTTGAACAATAATGCAGTTTTTCTGTTAGTCAACTTTTACAATTTGTCTTATTTTTACTTCATGAATATTCTCTCTCTACAGTGTATATCATGAATATTATATATATGTGTATATATAGAATATTATTTTACATGGTATACATAGAATACTCTCTGTGTTCTATCTACGTTAAGTTTTGAAGTATATTCAGTAGCTGAAATCTTTTACCATATGTAGTTTAAATTTATTTATGCATACACTTTGGCCTCCCTTTCCACACATATGACTACTTATACACAGAACCTGCAGGTCAGAACTGGCTAAAACTATAAAAAACAGAGTAGGAAAATATTTATTCAATTTTCGAACAGGCATTTACTGTAATTTAACCATGTGCACAGTCCCTATAATGTACCATTCCTCACTGTTCTGAACAATAAATAATTGGAGAATCTTTTCTTCATATGAAGACGTATATTTGTAGGCAAAGATGTTCATTAGTAGCCGGCATCCATTTATCATTAATTATTCTCACTTTTAATAAGTTTCATTCATTCAATATAACAAACTATGACAACATATACGTGCATATGGGAGAGGTGAATCTCAGATCTTCAGCACCAAAAGCACAGGCCTCTTCTACTGGAGCCAAAGGAAAACTCCTTAAGCTGTGCAAGAGTACCAAGCTTCAGCTGAGGTTAGTCATTAGAGGGAGACATAATTGTGACCAAGGCCAAAAACAGATCACGCAGTCATGTAGTGTGAACAATACCTGATAATTTAGCTGACCAAACCCAGGCCCACAGGTTATCCTTGGTATACACTAACTTTTTGGCATGCACATAAGGAATGCATTAGCAAAAATAAGGTTCTGTTCACAAACAAACAAACAAAAGTGTGTGAGTTACATTTGTTGGATAATTTATTCACAATGAATTATTCAGCCAGCTCTACTGTAGGCCCTGCTTTTTTCCCCTTCAGTTACATAAAGATATTTTATGACTGCTGCCTACACAAATGTTACCTCTTAGTGATTTATTTTGTTACCCTTTCCTACTATCATCCCCTCTTCTGTCTAGCCCTGATGTCAAAGCAAGAAGTGCTTTGTTTTCTCACTGATCATCTGATTTGCAGATGAATCACAAATAACAACAGGTTATGGTGCAATGTTTCATGATATGGGGGAAAGAAATCATACTTTTAAATTTTGAAGGTCAAAAACTGCCCACAGCCAAAGACTAGACTGTCACTCACACAGAATCCACTTCATGTGACATGCTAGCTTTCGGATTTCAAGACAATAGACAAGCAAAGTTAAGGACATCTGAAAACAATAGACTAAAGTGACTCAGACATTGATAAACTAGATAAAAATATAAGATCGCATGTAAAAAAAATGAGAGTATATCTGATATATAGAACATAATAGGTTAGTCCTTCATTCACTCCTTCATTTGTTTTACACTTTTTTTCCTTTTCTTTTTTCACTCTCCCTTTTCCTCGCACCCTTTATTCCTTTGTTATTCCCTCTGTAATGACTAACAGTTTCTTTCTAGGTCATTCATTTACCTTGACTTGTTTTCCATGTTGCAACACATAAGCACCCAAACATAGAAACTCCAATTAACTTTGCTTTCATTGTTGAAATTGCTTTAATAAAAATTATAACTACTTAAAATTATTTTTGTTTAAAATTTGTAATAAATTTGATATGAATTGTAAAAGTAAATGAGTTGGTAAAATGTGTGCAGTCTTTCTGTTCATTAGGCAATGCATTTTCCACATTCTTCTGTTAGCTTAAGAAAACCCTGAACATTCAATTAGTTGAATTAATGCAGTGTGCAAATCCCTATCCTTGATGGCACATACCATTTTTGCCCTATTATGTGATAGATTCAAATTATGACACAGCTGCAACACATTCATTTTCAGATCTGCACATGTTGAGTGTTGCCTTCAACAGACACCATGATAGCAAGTGGAAAAGCTGTCTGCCTCTTATTAAGCTGGATTGAAAAGAGCAAGCTACCCACAGTGTGGCTGGAGGATCGCAGAGCCACCAGTATATTAACAACACTCAGCTTTATGCCTCTGTTATCCTGCATCTGGATAATACAATCCCTTCATATTCCCTGTATCTGTTTGTGACTGGGGTTTGGCTAAGAGCTATCTGTCTGTCAGAAGAGTAAGTCCATATAAGACAGTGGTAATACTGGCTGACTGGTGGAGATTCCTGGTCCTTTTACTGACAAAGTATGCCTGCTATTTATGGAAAAATTTCATAACTGCAGGTCTATTGTATCTTTAGTTGCTTTTAGTTGCCTAAATATCAGCAGTATCCAATGAGTAGACATGACTGGGAAAGGAATGTGTGGCCTTTTCTTTCAGATGTGGTCCTTAGCACAGTTCTCTCTCCATTTTATTACTACAAAACACTTTACACAGCATCCCCTTGAATGATCTTTTGCTATAACTAGCACAAAAAGCTCAGCAATGGTTGGACATCTGGTGTTCTCTGACCACTTCTTATTCTGTTCTTGTGTGTCTCATTGTTATCTGTGGTCCCACCTGTCCCCAGTGTTTCTTTTCTTATACTTGGAGTGTAAGATCCTTAGGCAGGGACCTCCTTTTTGTTGTGTGTGTGTACAGTGGCTATACACAGAACTCAGACCCCTGTAGCCTTGATCCCTGACTAAGCCCCCTAAGTGCAAAAACAATAAAATAATAAATAAGAGCAGAATGTTACAATTCACTCACTTAGTAATATTCAGCTTGGAGCTTATTACCTCAATGATCCATAGACTGGACTGGCTTTCATTAGATTTCTGGCTGTAATTCAAAGCCGTGGTTTTCATTTATAAAGTCATTTATGGTTTGAGTCTTGTGTTCTTAAAAAAATTAACTTTCAGTGGGACATAGGTTCCTATGTCACTTAGGTGCTTTTGAAAATGTTACCCTGTCTTTCTTGTCAGCATTTGAGATCAGCTGCTCAAGCTGACAGAATTCTTGACTTGGGTTCAGGGGCTGGGCTTTCAAATTTAGAGGTCCTTGACTCTGAGACTCAATCAGTGTGACAAAGCCCAATTTTATAATCCTAGCGCTATATCCTGAAAGTCTCTGTTTATTAAGACTTTTCCTTAGGAGGTGGTTTTGGGAGGGACCTTGAGGTATTAAGTGGCTAGGGGGTTCTTTGACTATTATCAGTTGACACTTCACTTGCATAGTATGACTCCAACAAGTAGGACTTCTGATAAGAAACTATGTTTTATTTCCTGGTCCCAGTAACGTGACCTGGGTCAGTATAACTGTGATGGGATGAGGAGAGAAGAGGTTAAAGGTCCAGTTATTTGCATTCACTTCACCTAGGCAGTAATTAGGCGGTTACTTGTCAGCCAGACTAAAGAAGGATCAGGTGATAACTCAGACACCTGGGCCTTATAGATAGGTTGAGAGAATTCAGGTAGGCAGGGAGGCACACCAAAGACTATAGGAGGCGAGAGGCCTCAGGAAGACTTAGGCTGGGCAGGAAGTTGCTCAATGCCAGAGCCAGGGCAAGGAAAGGACACCCAAGGAAGGGGTTGAGTACAGGGCCCAGAGGATAGATTGGTTCTTTGGGACTTTGAAATACAGATGTACATTTCACTATCCCTGACTCTATCTACTGGCAACAGCAGGACTTGATGCTAACTCCATTCCCTCCTCATCTGGCCAGCCTATTATCTAACCAAAGAGAGAACCTCAGACTTCACATCTGTGTAAATGCCTACTCTCTCTAAGCCAGACCTTCGGTGTAAATCAATGTGTCTTGAAGTCAATGAACTATATCAGCTTACTGAGGATCTGGCCCTTTGACTGGAAGCTGGGTGTTTGTGAACGTTTCATGTTCTCACTTCTGTCAGTGCTATTAGTTATTGAGCATCCCAAGTAGTCTAGGTGCTGCACAAACATATAATGGCTACTCCAAGGAGTATTCATTTAGAACAAAACACAAAAATCCATGGACCCAAATATGCTTGTAAAAATTATATGTCACGTACAAAAATCAAATAAGTAAAAACATGAACAATTTGTGGAGAGTTCCCAGACACAGAAGGCAAATTCTGATGCATAAATTATTCACAGCAAATAGCTCTACCAACATAACTTGAAGATTTGGTATAGATACGCCCTATAGTTTGCCAGCATTATAGATAAACTGAGGCAGCTAGATCCTTTAGCCAACCCTTCCCTGGTATAATTTGTTAATTATCCCATTTCCTACAGCATGACCATCTACTCTCTTCCCTGTGAATAAAATTAGCTTTCTGTTCTCTAGATCTCTAGGTGAGACTCTTGGATTGCTATTCTCCAACTCATCTGTGCTATTCTTTTCCTTCCCACAAATCTTCTTTCTCTTGATTTCCACTTTCTCTTTTCTTGACCCTCAGCAGACCTAGCTACTTTGATGATATTATGGGATGACAGCCAAATCTGAAAATAAGAAAAAAAGCATACTGAGAAGCTAGGATATTTCTCTGCAAAGTTCAATATGTGTCATCAGTGGTCCCAATGCCAAGATCCTTGTGCAATAAACACAACTGGCATGAACTTGGATGTCTCCCAAATGCAGATGGAAATGTCGAAGAAATGATATAGGAAATCTTGTCATAAAGTGAACAAATCCAAAACACAATGCCTGACCTAGAAAAAAAAGGAACTTTCTTGGGTAAAATTTAACAAATCACTTTGGTAGGTCATGGGCATGATAGCTCGAAAAAAGAGGTAAGGAGTAGGAAAACAACAGCAGCTAAACTTGAAAATTATGAAAGTAGTCAATAAAATTAATGGAGAGAAGATTGAAACAGCCTGAAAACAAGGTAAATGACAGTGATATCAGTTAATCCAGGCAAGCAACCCCACTCCATGATGCAGAAGAAGGTGAGATGTGGGTCTTAACTTCCTAATTTTGGTAAGGTACTTTGAGAACATCAGATCGGATATCCTATATGACTGCACAGTATATACAAATATAACCTTAGTAGAGAAAATATCAATTGACCTTATCAAATATGCAGAACCTTTTTTTCTCAACTTTGTCAAACTATGGTAAATATGAAAGTAAGCCTATCTTCTAGGAGTTCAGGTAATAATGAATCAGCCTTGGAGATGACATTTTAAACGTAACTAACATATAATATGAGATCATGAATGTGGCTTGAATAACAAGGATTTAAAGGTGGGACTATTCTAAACTGGCCTGAGCTGAGCCTGATTACACAGGCTAGAAGACGGTAGTTAAGTGAAATGAGAGGTCCAGATGGAGGGAATAGATATTTCATTTTTATTCCCATTGAAACTACAAAACCACTGTGAAAACTGTCATGCTGTCTGATGCAAAATCTGCTTTGTGTCTGATTAAGGAAAGCGTCAGGGACCATGTCATGCAAATCAAAAACACGCTTCTATACATCTCACAGCTCAAATGTGGAATCAGAGCTATACATTCCCTACATCTAACTAAGTGAGATGCTCTAGTGAACATTGCAACCTTGGGTCTGATTCTCATCCCACTTAAATTCCTGGAATTATAATCAATGGAATTACACTGGTGTAAAACAGTGTGAGATTAGAAGCAGGATAGTAGTCTTCTGTGGAAAATGGCAAGTAAAAAGGTAGAAAAACACATACAAAATGAGATTATACTTTTGGTTTAGGTTGATAAATAACGGAAAAGGAAGAGATAATTGATGTCCAGGTGGTTTGAAAGATGGACTTACGAAGTAAAGTATCAGTAAGTAAATTTTCCTTTACGTTTAGGACCAAAGTTTTACAGGTAGAGGCTGAAGCTGGAGTGAAAAAAGCACATGTATATGTACACCACCAAGGGCACTTGTTGGTGCACAAATGACAGATTGCCAAACGCAAAGACTTTGTTACATATTGACTTTATGTTCCAGCTGCTGAAAGTGTGGCCCTATCAGATACCACAGAGCTCTCAAACCCAGGTTTGCTAATCAGGAGCCTTATCCTCAGCACCACCAAGCTTCAAGGGATGATAAAGGAAGTGCTACTAATACTCCACCACTAGAAGCTACACTGTTCAGCAGGGTCAGATGACTAACAGCAGACTACTGACTGAACATCACCAGGTATACAGATTCCTTGTCCTTTGTCTGAGCAACTAGTTGCTAGGCCTGTTGTTTCCCAGACCTCTGAGCAGGGGCAGCTCTAGTTTTTTTTTGCTGCCCCAAGCATGGCAGGCAGGCTGCCTTCGGCGGCTTGCCTGCAGGAGGTCCGCTGGTCCCGTGGATTTGGCATACCCACAGCTGAATTGCTGCCAAATCTGCAGGACCAGCGGACCTCCCTCAGGCAAGCCTCATAGACTCATAGACTTAAGGTCAGAAGGGACCATTATGATCATCTAGTCTGACTTCCTGCACTATGCAGGCCACAAAATCTCAGCCACCCACTCCTGGAACAAACCCCTACCCTATGTCTGAGTTACTGAAGTCCTCAAATAGTGGTTTAAAGACCTCCAGGTGCAGAGAATCCTCCAGCAAGTGACCCATGCCCCACGCTGTAGAGGAAGGTAAAAAATCTCCAGGGCCTCTGCCAATCTGCCCCGGAGGAAAATTCCTTCCAGACCCCAAATATGGCGATCGGTTAAACCCTGAGCATGTGGGCAAGACTCACCGGCCAGAACCCAGGAAAAAATTCTCTGTACTAACTCAGATCCCACTCCATCTAACATCCCATCATAGACCATTGTGGATATTTACCTGCTAATAATCAGAGATCAATAATCAAAGCCAAAATTAGACTATCCTATATACCATCCACTCTATAAACTTATCAAGCTTAGTCTTGAAGCCAGATATGTCTTTTGCCCCCACTACTCCCCTTGGAAGGCTGGTCCAGAACTTCACTCCTCTAATGGTTAGAAACCTTCATCTAATTTCAAATCTAAACTTCCTAGTGTCCAGTTTCTATCCATTTATTCTTGTGTCCACATTGGTATTAAGCTTAAATAATTTCTCTCCCTCCCTGATATTTATCCCTCTGATATATTTATAAAGAGCAATATATCTCCCCTCAGCCTTCTTTTGGTTAGGCTAAACAAGTCAAGCTCTTTTGAGTATCCTTTCATAAGACAGGTTTTCCATTCCTTGGATCATCCTAGTAGCCCTTCTCTGTACCTGTTCCAGTTAGAATTTATTCTTCTTAAACATAGGAGACCAGAACTGCACACAATATTCCAGATGAGGTCTCACCAGTGCCTTGTATAACGGTACTAACACCTCCTTATCTTTGCTGAAAATACCTCACCTGATGCATCCTAAAACTGCATTAGCTTTTTTAATGGCCATATCACATTGGCAGCTCATAGTCATCCTGTGATCAACCAATACTCCGAGGTCCTTCTCCTCCTCTGTTACTTCCAACTGATGTGTCCCCAAATTATAACCAAAATTCTTGTTATTAATCCCTAAATGCATGACCTTGCACTTTTCACTATTAAATTTCATCCTATTACTATTACTCCAGTTTGCAAGGTCATCCAGATCTTCCTGCATGATATCCCGATCCTTCTCTGTGTTAGCAATACCTCCCAGCTTTGTGTCACCAGCAAACTTAATTAGCACATTCCCACTTCTTGTGCCAAGGTCAGTAATAAAAAGATTAAATAAGGTTGGTCTCAAAACCGATCCCTGAGGAACTCCACTAGTAACATCCTTCCAGCCTGACAATTCACCTTTCAGTACTACCCGTTGTAGTCTCCCCTTTAACCAATTCCTTATCCACCTTTCGATTTTCATATTGATCCCCATCTTTTCCAATTTAACTAATAATTCCCCATGTGGAGCTGTATCAAATGCCTTACTGAAATCGAGGTAAATCAGATCCATTGCATTTCCTTTGTCTAAAAAATCTGTTACCTTCTCAAAGGAGGAGAATAGGTTGGTTTGGCATGATCTACCTTTTGTAAAACCATGTTGTATTTTGTCCCAATTACCATTGACCTCAATGTCCTTAACTAC
Organism: Gopherus flavomarginatus; assembly: GCF_025201925.1. Classification (NCBI taxonomy): domain Eukaryota; kingdom Metazoa; phylum Chordata; order Testudines; family Testudinidae; genus Gopherus; species Gopherus flavomarginatus. The sequence continues at coordinate 253,454,793 of NC_066617.1, forward strand.
TTTCTCCTTAAATTTTTTTTCTAAGACCTTGCATATTATAGATGTCAAACTAACAGGCCTATAGTTATTCGAACAACATTTTTTCCTTTTCTTAAAAATAGGAAGTATGTTAGCAATTCTCCAGTCATACTATACAACCCCTGAGTTTACTGATTCTTTCAAAACTCTTGCTAATGGGCTTGCAATTTCATGTGCCAGTTCCTTTAATATTTTTGGATGAAGATTATCTGGGCCCTTCAATTTCATTCCATTAAGCTGTTCAAGTTTTGCTTCTACCTCGGATGTGGTAATATCTACCTCCATATCCTCATTCCCATTTGTCATCCTACCATTATCCCTAAGGTCCTCATTAGCCTCATTAAAGACTGAGGCAAAATATTTGTTTAGATATTGGGCCATGCCTAAATTATCTTTAACCTCCACTCCATCCTCAGCATTTAGCAGTCCCACTTCTTCTTTCTTTGTTTTCTTCTTATTTATATGGCTATAGGTCCAACTCTTTCCTTGTTTTCTTCTTATTTGTATGGCTATAGGTCCAACTCTACATGGCTTTTGGCCTTTCTCACTTTATCCCTACATATTCTGACCTCAATAAGGTAGCTTTCCTTGCAGATCCCTCCCATCTTCCCCTCCTTGTAGGCTTTCTGCTTTTTTTTAATCACCTCTCTGAAATGCTTGCTCATCCAGCTTGGTCTACAACTCCTGCCTATGAATTTTTTCCCCTTTCTTGTGATGCAGGCTTCTGATAGTTTCTGCAACTTTGACTTGAAGTAATTCCAGGCCTCCTCTGCCTTTAGATCCACAAGTTCTTCAGTCCAATCCACTTCCCTAACTAATTTCCTTAATTCTTTAAAGTTAGCCCTTTTGAAATCAAAAACCCTAGTCCCAGATCTATTTTTGTTTATCCTTCCATCTAGTTTGAACTGAATTAGCTCATGATCACTCAAACCAAGGTTGTCCCCTACAACCATTTCTTCTATGAGGTCCTCACTACTCACAAAAAGAAAATCTAAAATGGCATCCCCTCTTGTTGGTTCTTTAACTACTTGGTGAAGGAATCCATCAGCTATCACATTGAGAAAAATCTGAGCCTGATTATTACTACTAGCACTTGTCCTCCAGTTTATATCTGAGAAGTTAAAGTCTCCCATGATCACACAATTCCCATTAGTGTTTATTTCATTAAAAACAGTAAAAAGTCTCTATCCGTATCCAAATCAGATCCCGGCGGTCTGTAGCACACCCCAAGCACTCTCTCAGGGGAGGCTTTAGTAGCTTTCTTTCCCAATGTGATTTTTGTCCAGACAGACTCTGTCTTATCCATTCCATCACTTCTTATTTCTTTACAGTTTACCTCATCAGTGATATGCAATGCTACTCCACCACCTTTGCCTTTATTTCTGTCTTTCCTAAACAGCACATAGCCTTCAATACCTGTCTCCAGTCATGACTACTATTCCACCATGTTTCTGTTATCCCTATAATATCAAGTTTCACTTCCTGCACCAGTAGCTCTAGTTCCTCCATTTTGTTACCTAGGTTCCTCGCATTAGTGTACAAATCTTAATTTTTGCCTTTTGACTTCACTGACATTCTTTACCCAATTAGGCACAGACATTTTACCACCAGTATCACCTATTAGACTGGTATCTACACTACTCTTCCTCCTTACTTCCATTCTCCTATCCATGGCTGTATCCTTTCTTACTTTGTTTTCTTCCCTCTCAATGTTAAATTCTGGTGTGGAGACTACCTGGACATCTTCCAGCCATCTCCCCAAATTCCTAGTTTAAAGCTGTCTTAATCAGTTGTGCCAGCCTCTATCCTAGAAGTCTGTTTCTCTCCTTTCTCAGGTGAAGTCCATCCCAAGAGAACAGTCCTCTGTCCATGAATGCTTCCCAGTGGCCATACATCCCAAAGCCCTCCTTATAGCACCACTGCCTGAGCCATCTGTTGATCACCATAATCTTGTCACACCTTTGTTGCCCTTCTCTAGGAACAGGCAGAATCCCACTGAAGATCACCTTAGCCTCTATTTCCTCAAGCGTCTTCCCCAGTCTGGCATAGTCTCCCTTGATAGGTTCCAGTGAGAATTTAGCCATATCATTCGTTCCCACATGAAGGACAATCAGTGGATTCTTTCCCGCTCCTGTTAGGATCCTTTTCAGCCTTAGGTCCACATCCCGTATCTTAGAACACGATAGACAGCACACCCTTCTGTTCTCCAGATCAGATCTAGTTACAGGCCTGTCTATTCTTCTCAGTAAGGAGTACCCAATCACGTAGACCTGCCTTTTCCTGGTGATGGTGCAATTCTCTGGTCTATCCCCTGTTCCCCCTGGCTTCAAGTCCTCTCAATTTCTATTTTCCCTTGCAATCCTCTGCAACCCATCCTGTAACCTCCTTGGGCTCATATTTGGTGTTGTTGTCTCCACTGACTCTTCCCTTCTTCCCATAGGGCTGGCTGCTCTTCTTACTTGCCCTATCTCCTTCAGCGACCACCTGCTGTGCCCCTTCTTCATTTTCCAACTCTGCGAACCTGTTCCTGAGCTCTGAGTTTCTCCTTCACTGGCCCGTCTTTTCCTCTGCCTGGTTCTCTTAGTCACATGTTTCCACCGTCCACTTTCTCACCCAGCAGTCTCCCCTCAGAACTCTTTGGTCCTGCTTCCTTCTGCAAGTTTGAGCTTTTCCCTTTAGCATCCTCATGTCTTTTCTCCATCATCCACTCGAACCCTCTTCTAAACTCGACCAGAGTTTCCACCTGCATCTTCAGTCCCAGGATTTTTTCTTCCTTCAGCTCTATCAGGCAGCACTTCATGCAGATGAAACTCTTTTCAGGTACCCCCTCCAGGATCATGTACATGCCTCAGCTTCCACATCCAGTCAAATTCGTTATGTCTTTCACTGCTGCCTCTGTATCGGTCATAGCCTTCCCGTTTAAAACCTGTTAGTCCAGGAAACACAAACCAAAGAAAACCACCACCACCTACAGCAAACCAAACCCCCAACAGGCACCAGAACACCCACAGACCACTACCCCCTGACTGTCACCTTTACAGGGACCAGCAGGGCGCCCCTCGCGGCTTGCTGCCCCAGGCTTGCACTTGGAGCCCTGGTGCCTGGAGCCACCGCTGCCTCTGAGACCAAGTTCCTGCTTCCTCCCATGCCTGGTTCTTTGTTCCTGCTACCTTGCCATGACCTCTGCTTTGACCTGTGGCAGAACTTCTGCCTCTGACTCAAGCTTTGACTCTAGGCATGACCACAACACTGACTGTACTCCTTGCTCCAGCCACTAGGTCAGACAGTTCATAGGCCCTTACTGTTTTATATTACATTTTTTCCCCAAGTTTGTTGTCTTTAGTGACCTCCTTGTTTATTATAGGGAATTACTTAGGTTAGATACCAAAAAATGGCACTTGTACACAGGTAGCCCAGAAAATAATTAATGAGAGCCCCAGCTCCTGGGCTATGCCCATGGCCATAGAAGGGGCAACGTTGACTGTAAGTTCTTGGTATCTCCTTTACTAAGCCTGGCTCAGGGCCTGCTAAGCCCATGGCAAAATGTACTTGCATATTCATCAGCTGCCAATAGCTCCCTAGTCTATAGGCTTCTATAGCAGCACAGAGCAGTCAGAATGTATTATACTCTAGCCATACTCCCAACCACACCTGGAAGAACACCTCCAACTCATGGTGATGCTTCCAATGTGCCCTAGTGCCAATCAAGGCATTGATTACTCTGATATACAGATTTTATACTGGTTCTGTGGTTGTCTCCACCACCTATCTGCCCCCTTTATACCAGTGGACCTGTGTAAAAGGAGGGGATCATAAGAGCGTCAGTGTCTCAAAGTGTCTATGCCTTTGAGTTGTGGTATATTATTTCTGAAAAGTTTATAAGAATTTAAGCAATTCTTTAAAAGTGTGTACAGTTTAGAAGTGTTTCTCTCATGACATTCAGCTGACATTTACAGTTTCTCTGGCATTTCATAAGATAAGTTTGGGGTCTTGAAAACTGTACAAATTACAAGATGTCACTTTAAATTTTAAAGGATTTCCTGGTCCGGTTTGCAGAGTAAGGGGGCTCTGTAGGGAAGTATATCATCTGTGTCAAGTCTGCAATGAGCCAGCCTACAGCAAGACTAGGATAACTTGTGCTTCTCTGCATTAGGGAACAGCTTGTTTTCTATCTTTCTTTTATTGTTGTATTAAGGGTCTGGATTGTAAGAAATAAGTGTTATGTTGCCCATGCATCAAGAGTATTTTATGTTTTTATGTAGCTGCTCTGTATGAATGCTATATATATATGACAAAAGAAGTTATAATGTTTGCTCAGACAAAAACCATGAAAGCAAATAATCTTTAAAAATAACTTCCAGGACACAACATTCTGACTACTGTAATATTGCTCCATAGTAGCAGCTGCTTTACATTAAATATCTGCAGTGAAATCCCAACCCCATTGAAGTCAATAGGAATTTTGTCATTGACTTTAGTGGGAACAGGGTTTTACCCTTGATTTTGAATAAGCTTAATTAGACATATTTAGAATTCCCAGAGCAGCCACTGCCACAGCTATCACCTTACCTTGACAAGCACACACACAAAGTTTGCAGAGAACCTAGGAAAGGGGAGAACAACTTCCTTCATAAATTTCCTTCCCCAGGTTTTATTAATGTATTACCAGGTCCAACTTCAGAACCAGGTGTAGAAACACAGGGAAGCTAAATGAGTTTATAACTCTTGGTATAGGGAAGACACTGTTACATTTTCCAGAGAATCCCACCATTCCCATTTTCTCCTTTTCTTTGCATTTTTGTCTGCTCTTGTCTCTGAATTTCTTCATCTGGGAGAAGAGTGAGAGATTATCGGTTCCTGCATGTGACCCTATATTGCTTGTAGTTCCCAATAGTTCTTCATGAACCATTCTATTCAGTGAATGAGGAAACAACTCCCTGAGGGAAGCTTCAGAAAAGTTTTCACCTGCTGGAATTAACAGAATCACCAATTAACTTTATTGTAAATAAACAGATTATAGTGTATGTGACAGGCAATTTCTCAGTCCATTTTTTTTTATTACTATTAAGGCTATGTCCCTGTATGCCAAGCAGATGTGAGAAGGAAAACTGCACAATTTTTATGAAACCTTTCTGGTTCTCTAAGAAATCAATCAAAAGGCTAGGTATACTGTATGGATCAACCCAAGTATTTTAATAGGTCCCTGCTTAGCAGTTTCTAGGCATGATGGCAGAGAGATTTTGGCTGAGTCCAAATTATTATCAGGAAGTTCCTATGTAAATATAAGCAAGAGTGCTGATCCACTTTGATGCCTGACTGAGAGTGGAGGTTCAGAATGCTGTAGTGATTTCTGGCTTCTCTCCAGATTTCAGAATAGAGTCTGCCAACTTGGCAGGCTGGAGAGCTCACTGTGGCAGTTTCTCATATGGGGAGAAATGGTCCAAGGAGGAGCTGTAACTCTATATAAACTGCCCAGAACTGATGACAGGGGCCTCTGCTTCAAAGAATCTGGCCAAGAATAGAGTGAATTGTTGTCTCTTCCTAAAGACAGACAGCATATTTGCAGAATGCTCTATAAAACTTCAAGTACCTGTGAAGAATCACTCCATATCTCTAGCCAAATTAGTAATGGTTAAGAGGGAAGGTTCTCTCAGGTATCAGTAACTTGTTAACAGACAGAAAATAAAGGGCAGGGATAAATGGTCAATTTTCAGAATGGAAAGAAGTAAATAGTGGTGTCCGTATTGGGACCTGTGCTATTCAACGTATACGTAAATGAGCTGGAAAAAGGAGTAAACAATGAGATGGCAAAATCTGTGGATGACACAAAATTGCTCAAGACAGTTAAGTCCAAAACAGACTGTGAAGAGTTTCAAAGGGATCTCAGAAAACTGGGTGACTGGGCAACAAAATGGCAGATGAAATTCAATATTGGTAAGTGCAAAGTAATACATATTGGAAAGTGATTCCAACTATACATACAAAATGGGGTCTAATTTAGCTGTTAACAATGAAGAAAGAGATCTTGGAGTCACTGTGGATAGTTCTCCGAAAACATCCACTCAATGTACTGGGACACTCAAAAAAGGGAACAGATGTTAGGAACCATTAGGAAAGGAATAGATAATAAAATGGAAAATATCATAATGCCACTATATAAATCTATCCAGCACCCACACCTTGAATACCATGTGCAGTTCTGGTTACCCCCCTCTCAAAAAAGATATATTAGAATTGGAAAAACTACAGAGAATGGCAACAAAAATGACTAAGGGCATAGAACAGCTTCCATGTGAGGAGAGATTAAAAAGATTGGGACTGTTCAGCTTGGAAAATAGACAGCTAAGAAGGGATATAATAGAGGTCTATAAAATCATGACTGATGTGGAAAAAGTAAATCAGGAAGTGTTACTCCTTCACATAACACAAGAACCAGGGTTGCCTAATGAAATTAATAGGCAGCAGGTTTCAAACAAACAAAAGGAAGTACTACTTCACCTAACACACAGTCATCCTGTGGAACTCATTTTTGGGGATGTTGTGAAGGCCACCATTATAATTGGGTTGAAAAAAAGAACTAGATAAGGATAGGATGAAGGATAGGTCCATCAATGACAATTAGCCAAGATAGTAAGAGGTATAACCCCATGCTCTGGATGACAGGGGTTGGATCATTCAGTCATTGCCTGTTCTGTTCATTCCCTCTGGGGTACCTGGCATTGACCACTATCAGAAGACAGGATATTGGGCTAGATGGACCATTGGTTCTTATGTAATTTGACTTGACTGTATATCTAATTTATAGAATTTACTATTTGAAGAGAATGGATTTTTCATAAATGTGGGGTCATTAAATATATCAGCTTAATTATTTTTTTAAAGTAAGCTCCCAACTTAAGACCCCCTTAAGGGTATGTGATTTTTAGAGGCTGAATGCTCAAGTTCCTTTAAAGTACCTTGAATACCAGGATTCTGAGGCATCCAAATAGCTTGTCACTTTTCGAAAAATTATACAACATTATTTTGCATCTCACTTCTAACATGAAGCTATTTTCTGGACTTGTGAAGAAATCTAAAACTTTGGTGAGTTGAGCGACTCCAGTCTGACCATGTTTGCCACTCCCAACATCTTTAGTTTTTGTTTAGGGATAACAATGAAGAAAATCTCTTTAGGGTGCTTGACAGATAGCTAGACCTTCTTGGAAATTTTCATAGGAGTTGCTCTCAGACTCAAGAAAATTCTGTGATTTTGGAAGCAGGAAAATTCATATCATGTCACAGTCTGATATGCTTTGTGTGTACATAGTGACTCAGCAGGGCTTCTCCCCAGCTTAGCAAGCACTCATTGTCATGTCCAGTCTCCTTTAAGTAGGTTTATTTATTCAAGCATAGGCACATAACAGACAAAACACAGTTCTTCACCTCATCCTCCGCTGCAGGGTTTCATGGCCTCCTCTTCCAGGCTCTCTGGCAATCCCGATTCTTGTAGCTTCCTAGTCCCATCCAGCTTCCCTTCTCAGTCAGCTCTTTTCTCTCAGTCAGTTCTCATTCAAGCAGCTCTGCTTTCCTTTCTGGAGCACTTGGCCCCTTCTTTCCAGTGACCAACTACCTGAGTTAGCTCCAATTCGCTGTAGTTCCCTTCCACAGGCACAGCCTGCCCCATGATCCCTCATCTTCCTGCCCTCTGACAGGCTTTTACAGCCCCAGGTGTAGCCTTGCCCCCTTTAACTAGCTAAGTTGGGCCTAGCTGTTCTGATACAGGGAAGCTGGGTCTGGTCTCTTCACAGGAACCAGCTAACCTATGACCTATGTGCAAACATATTTAAGCTAATACTAAGAGCCAAAACTCATGCAAGTAGTCCCACTGACATGAGTAAGAGTTGCATGATCTGACCACAAACCCCTACTGAAACTGTCCAAACAGTTTCTGCAGTAAAATCGATTACATCTGCTATTTCATCAAGTGTTATGGAAAAACAAAAAACTAAGCACTGCATGCAATTTGACAACTTTCTAGGCAGGGGTTGGTGGGAGGAGGAGAGCAGCTTCTGCTTAGTGAAATAGAAAATGATGCAATTAATGCATTACTGTAGAGATGAAGGAGGTCAAAGTTCAAAATCAATTTGCTCCATCGGTCAGTTTCTGTCTCAGTCTTACTCACATGATCAGCAGATCCTTCTGTAATAACAAGACCCTGTGGCACGTGTTATGGATCTTGTGTTTTGTTTTCTGAATTTGCAAATGTTAAGGAATTTATATTCTGTTTTCTTAACACATATTTGTGTTTTCTAAACTTGCACTCTTTTGGAATTTATTTCTGTCTCTTGCAATTCTGGGCCACTGTGAGAATTTCACATAAATCTACAATAAATGGAGACATGTTTGGAAAACTCTTTTCAATGTTACATCATTTATCCTCACTGAAAAATTGATTTTATATCAGATGAGGAAATACAATGTTGTCATTACCACTTGCAGCATTGTAAAGATCCTTTTCCAAATGACACTAACAGATTACAATACAGAATCATTGTACAGTCAAATTGTTAATTTTCTAAATATAACATACTGTACTTGAATTCTAAATTCCTTAATATAGTATCTGATTATACTCAGTCCCTCATTGCTATCATCAGGGTCACTCCTGTTTAGTGATCTTTTTTTCTTCCTTGATGGAAAGTTTCTTCTTTAATATACTTTCCATTTCCCTGAAAGCCCATTGTTAGTGTTGATTTTTTTTCTTAAGACCTATAAATAGTGAGAAATAAGAACCACTGTCTATAACTGAATGAATGGCTTCTCTCTGACTGGAGAGAAATTGGGATGTAAAAGCAACATTTACAAGAAAATGCAAAAAACAAAATAATACAAATGTAGAAAGGTACAGTATATCCAAAGCTTTGTCTAGAAATAGGAACATGATTATAATCCTATGCACATATTCAAAAGCTTTGTTTTCAATTGGGCCATATTGCATAGTGCAGCCCAGTATGTAAGAAAGGAAATGCCAGCCAACCAATCCCATTGCATATTGAGATAATCATATGTATGTCATAATGCTAAGTCTATATTTTGTATTTGTAACATTTTGTGCACTGGATTGGCCTCATAATATACATATTGGAATTTTTGAGGGGATCAGGTGTTTCCTTAGTGTATATCAGCATGATACCGAAAAGTATAATCCAGACCATCCAACCTAAAATATAATTAACCTCAGAGAGGTCTCAGAAAAGACAAGTTTTGTTATGCATATGTTTTGTTCCTTGTTGATTCTGCATGACTAAACTTGAAAAAGTGTATCTTTGAGTGTAGCGTCAATGTCTGCAATACGCTGGAGGTGATATACGGAGGTGCCAGCCCATTGCCTTGTTTTTTACACTAATAGGTTAATTAATAAGTATCAATAACATTTCTTAGAAGCTCATAGGTTATTTTGCCCAATTGCTATTGCATGGAGCACCTTGAGCACATTGGAGTTGAGACATCTAAGATTCCATTAAGAGTGATCAAACTGGAGACTCCCTTAATGCATACAACTTTACCAGACAGGCAGCATTTAATCTGTTGAGAAGACCTGGACAAAGAGGAGTAATTTGCAGTTCTTTGTAAAAGAAGCCAGGTTCGCATTGTTGCCAGCTTCCAAACAGTGGACATTACAGGTTTTCACTTACATATTAGCTTGTAGCAAAGTCAGCATTTTAAGGAAGGACGTGACACAATGTAAAATCCTTCCTTTAGGAGCAAATGATCAGCATCTTTATTGGGCACAGCTTTCTCAGTAGCAAGCTCAAATCCGTGTATTTGCTCCCCTCGGCAATCATGTTGTTTTTCATCCAAGTGCAGGTTGCATGGACATTCTTTATGTTCCCTTTTAAAGAACAATCCTATAAATATAACTTTGGTGGCAGCAGAATATACACAACAGACAAATGTGTCCCTTTACTAAAGGTCTGATAAATTTGTGAGATTTTCTGTGACATAATTACAGCTTGGTCAGCCCCTGCTATTATGCATCACTATTTGTGATAAATAGCCCTTTGCCCTGGGTGTTTCAGCAGAGTCACTGAGAAAACTGCAGTTCTGTAAATCACCTGCTAACTAGCACTGCAGCAAATTGTTAGGAACTCTAGGAAACTAGAGCACCAAAGCTCATGAGACATACCCAGCTTCATCCTCATTTGGCTCTCTTGATGAAAAGGTAACCTCTGAAACTGACCTATGCTAAACCAGTCTATACATGGGAGTGTATGGTGGGGGGTTCAGGAGTGGAAGTATGTAAAGGGGATAAAGAAGGGGAAGAATGGTCAGTTCACTAATTCACTGAGCTAAGCTAACCTTTCCAGTGCATGAGTCCTGAGTCAACGTAGCTGCTGAGATATACACAGGGCAGTATTCAAAAGAAGCTCATTTGTGTAATGAGTTTACTGTGAACGTGATGTTAATGCATCGAGTCTGTTCTGAGACTGATGTGAGAGCAGATGACAAAGCATAGGATGATGAACAAAAATAGCAACTTCAAATATTTGTAGAGAGGAAAATTATTGCCAAATAGTGCTTTAGTTTTCTTTTTACTAAAAGCATTCACATATAGGCAGGAGGAACTTCCAACAGCAAAGTCAATGTTTTTTATACAAAAGGGGCTAAGGGATATAGTATAATGTTCTAAGCCAGCTCTGAAGAGATGAGAGGAAAGGAACCTTCATCAACAGCGCCCACAGTGGAACCTTCTATGACCCAGGAGGAGTTGGGCTGAAAATTTGCTCATGAGGTAGTTAGCAGAATGGATGTTAGAGCTGGAGAGCACTTAATTAGGACATTTGCCCATTTCCTGCCAGTGCAGAATTGTTTCTTACTGAACTATTTCTAGTGCAGTAATTCTCTCTGGATTCATTCTAGCTTTTAAACCACAGTCCTGCATATGGGACAAGACAGAGACACTACAAGAGAAGCTTTGAAAAGATTAAGCCACAGAAATCTCTGCTGAGGTTGTGGCTCATCCTTTCTTGTGAAAGCAATCTGCATCATCCTTCCTGTGTGATGAGCCAGGATGTTGGGTCATGGCCTCATCGCCTCCCTCTTTCCTGTAGGGGTTTCCAGTCATGGCAGTCCTTTTTCTCTCCAGAACATAGGGACGACTATTTTACATGGGAGAGATTATTCTGCACTGCTTCCACTCCTGTGTGGCCATGCAAGGGGGCACTCACACTCAGCCTTTTGTGTTACTTCTGTGTATCTAATTGGTAACAGTCTTTTTTTCTATTTTCTCATCGAATGCTACTGTATATGGTGACTTTTGACTGCTCCCTCTGTTGATCTTCCCTCTTCTCTTAAGAAAATGAAGCCTTTTTAAAAAACATACACAAAATGCAGTAATTATTGGTACTGGTCAAACAAGAAAACTCAGATTCCGCCTTTGTGCAAAGCCAGTGGAGTTGCATCCACTCACAGCAGGGCTGAATTTAGCCTGAAATGCTGAACTAGAAAACAGAACAAACATCTTCACGGTAAACATAAAAACGCCCAAACTGTCTGTGATTCTGAGTCAATTGAGGCTTATAGTCGCCTCGCCCAATCTGTCATTCCTTGCATACCCATCTTCTGGGTGCACGGTTCAGCCTCTAGAAGGAGACAGCTAGGAGTGTAAGTAGTTATTGCTAGAAGTGCTGTATACAGAAGATAAGTATGTTGCTCTATATCCATATGTATATGTAGATGGTTAATTCAAAGAGCTTCAGCCAAGCAGAGAATATCTTGCATTGTTCATAAATTGGTAGGTCCAATAAAGTTGCTTCTGCTGTGCCCTACAAATGACTTCCTCAATGCAGCGCTTAATAGCTACAGGGACATCAGCCCAAATGGAAATGAATCCTTCAGTAAGGAAAGGTAGCAGAAAGAATGGAATCTGAACTGGATGCTGAGAGAGTATGTGGAGTAGAGCATCTATGTATGCCATGGAAATAACAAGAAAGCAGTCAGGGAATCTTTGAACAGGAGGAGCTATTAGTGTGTGTGAACAAGCAAGGAAGGAGCAGAGAGAAAAAATATGGATTATATCAGTGGTCCCCAACCTTTTCGGCTGACAGGCGCCAGCCAAAGGACCACTGCGGCGGTGGAGCACCAGCTGAAATGCTGCCAAATTTTGGCAGAGACGCCTCTCGATGATGTCGCTTGTCAACAGCAGGTGATGTCATCGAGAGGCGTCCCTGCCGAAATTCAGGAGCGACACCTCTCGATGACATCACTTGTCGGCAACAAGCGGCATCATCGAGAGGTGTCCCCACTGAAATGTCACTGAAATTTGGCAGAATTTCTACGGGTGCTCTCCCAGGGGCCAAGATGCAGGCACATTAAGATGCCCCCGCGGGCACCATGGCTCCTGAGGGCACCACGTTGCGGACCACTGGATTATATAAACTGTTAGTAAATGCATGAGAGGGAGAGAAGTCACCGAGGAGTCTGTGAATGGGAGAAAATAGCAGAGGCATGATGAAAAACATCAGCAGTGTTACCAAGTCTCTGGATATCTGGAGCTTTTCTCTTTCTGGAGTCATGTGAATACATGAGAATCTCAGCTTTCATTTTAAAAGAGAAGTTTCTAGCCCTCAGTGTTGTGGGAAAAAATCTTGACAATGTGACATGAAAAAGCACCTAGCACTTGTTATTTTTTCCAGATCTCATGATGTTTAAAGTGATCTCACAAATTGTAAAGGCTTGAGTTTGGCTATCAAGGAATTGTGGCTGGGAGGAGAGTGGTAGAAGGAGCAAGGTGTGCCTCAGAGTGGGTGGGTCAAATTTTCAAAGGTCTCAACCTGGTTTCTAAAATTATGCCTGCAATTTGTTATACCCAAGCTCCTGTACTTACATAAGAAACTGGAGTGTACCATTACAGTTACAGCCTTAGGAATCACTTTGGCAAACTAGCCTCTTGGTACATCTACATAGCTACTTGCAGCCTGAGGCAGCGAGCCTCTGAGCCCCAGTAACCAGATTCAGGCTTGCAAGGCTTGTGTTACCATGCTAAAATTAGCTGTGTAGAGAGCTCTTTTAAGTTGCAGAAACTCTTCCACACAGCTTTGCTGCACAGAGCATATGAAAGTTGTCTGAGATAACTGCACACCACTGGGAACTTTTCATCCAGAACTTGCAATGCATTTACTTAGATAATTTACAGCATGTGTGCAAGATATCTGCAATTTATTTGCCTCCTGAATTTTCTGAATATATTCAGCAAGAGACCTTGCAAAATGGTGTAATTCACCCTGTACTGTCCTGTAAATATTTTTGAGAATAACTTTAACCTGTAGATTGCAATCCATATGCCTATTATTTGCTGAAGATATTTTTCACATTGATTTGGAAATAAAGACATAGGAAATAATGAACACCACATGTTTGTTTAAAAGGTATAAATGCAGAAGAACCACAGTTCCCTGATAACAAAACTAGCAATAGTATTATTTAATGCCACCATGGGCACACTCTTATCATCTGAATAAATTGTAAAGCCATGTTCAAAACTATTGTTGAACCAATAAGATGTACAGCATGCATAGTACACATGGGCTTGGCAGAATTCGATGTTTGTTATATATAATTTTGATAGACAACAGTGATGTTTATTTTGAAGCATTTTTATTTTTATTGATTTTACATTATCACAGTTGTAGGGAGTCAGACGATGGGGGAGTTAGAGAATTATAATTTAATGACAGGATACACTGAGATTCAAAAAGTTAAAGTTTTATAACTGTTAGAACAGCAAATGTCAACATCACCTGCTAACTATACTAAGTAAATACACTTAAATCAAACTCTAACACATTCTCAAGCAGCATTTTTCTCACTTTGCCAATCTGTACATTTTGCTTGTTATCAGTTGAAATATTTGTTGTTGGTTTGTGTATGTATGATTAAATTGATATTTATTGACATTTACTGATAAAAATCGAATCCTTCCAAGTTTAAATATACAGCAGTATCACAAATCTTTCTAGTTTGAACCCCCTGAAAGAGATTGCTTTGGTTACAACTGTAAAAAGCAGTGGAGAATCTAATAGTAACTCAGATATGGGAGGGACTAATGATAGATTTGAACACAAGGAATGAACCTGTTGGGAAGGTAAATTATTAATGTAAGTTGATTATTATTTCTCCAACAGTTATAGATTAAAATATTTCCACTCCATCCTGGACCTCTGGTGCTAGAACCTATCCCATGCTTCAAAACCACTTTTTTCCATCATGGGCACAGCTGCCAATATTCAGTAAATTCTACCCTGAACAACTTAATTTTTCAATTTTATGGCTGTTAAAAAAATTAGGAACTGTTTAAAGTTCTCATTTCGGTGGGAAAATGTTTTATTGTTCTCTGCTAGATGTTAAAATGGATTGAGGCTGTGGATAAATCAGTACAGAAATCACAAAAGCAATTATATCTAACACAACATTCTTGTTGGTGATTTGGGTCTCTAGCACCTGGTAAGGATGACTTTAACCAAACACTTCCTTTTAAATGGTTTAATATACACACACAGTAGAAAACATGATTTCTTAAAAAAATATTGGTTCTTTTTTATTGATCTAATCAAGCCATCTTCAGTCATTTTGAATTTTTCCTCTTCCAACAGGGGCTTCAGATTAACAGGGCTGGTTGGGTGCTAGACTTTGAGAAGTGTCTATAGTCATATGACTCCCCAGAGATATGCCAAGCAGATCTTATCAGCTACTTCATATATGTTGCATTGTCCCATAGTTATAAAATAAAATACCATTGTCTTTAAAAAAAATTAGAGAATCAGGAAGAAAAGAGAGAAAAAAACCTGTTGAGAAGGTTTTTGGTAGGAAAATTGAAGCACTAAGGAATGGCATGCAAAGAAAAATGTAAGTTCACACACCAAAGTTAGAGGATTTGAGATTAATTGAAATCCTCAAGTGGTGCATGGTAAGTGACTGCCTATTTAGAGCCAATAGATAGGTTTCCATGAGGTTAAGGAAGCGAAAAATCCCATACGAAGCTAGTGAGATGTTAAATTCTAATTAGAAGTGTTAATTAAAAAAAAAACATTTCCAATTTCATCAGTGAGAGTGCTTTTGTTGTTCTGATTCTCTTTGCTACAGTGAATCCTAAGTATCCCAACTCATTTTGTCCCAATATTATTTACCACTTCTATAGAGTGTATAAAAAAGTAGACTCTGACTATAGGAGCATGGATTATTATAGCAGCATCTGCTACTGCCTCTGTGATAAGAGGACTGTCAGCATTTCTATTGTATCTTCCTATTTTCCCGGGCTTAAAACTTGGTCATAAAAATTCATGCTGGGCTGAAACTTTAGCATACAAGGTCTCAGACTGTAAACAAATGATCTATAAATTTTTACACACACAAATTGGCTTGGACATTTTAAATTTATGAGAGCAAAAAGTAACAGTTTCCTCCTACTTTTAGATGTTTCCTTTTGCATTGCTGTTACTCAAACACAGCATCATTATTTAACTTGACGTTTTGCAGACCATTAGTCCATAGTGTGAAGTGAACACCTTGTTTGTTTGTAGCCAGATTGATATAGATACAGGATCAGTTCATTGGAAGCAGTGGCTGCTCAGCATCTCCAAACATCACGTCAATATTCTTTAATGTTGTATATGAACATTAGTTAGTACACATGCAGAGAAACTCTCCATCTAATTGCAGGAGGGCCAGATTGCAAAGGCCAGGCAAACAGACTTGCAGTGCAGAAGGGATGTAAGAGCAACCAGACAGGGTCATAGCCTTTGTGCTCTGAGAGTGCAGGGACTGCTCCTTTCCTAATCCCTAGGAGAGCTCTAGGCACTCCTGCAATATCAGTAACGAATAAATAATAACAATCCATGGTGCCCCATAGCAGGGCAGGCATGGTCCAGGGCACAGGCAAGGCCATGGCTCTGTTCTCCTTTTCCCTGGCCAGAGGTGCTGGCCTGCCAAACAGGGAATAATAAGTTTTAATACAAAAGGGGGATGTTGTAGTGGGTGCCCAACCCTCTGTGTGCCTGGGAATTCCACAGGCATTCTTCCTCCCTGTGTCTACTGTAGTGTGGTGCAGCTTTCTCCTTTCCACTCTGCAGTGAGGAGTTTTACCTAATAGGCACCACTGCGGCCTTAATTTGCAAATCCATACTAACAATTCTACAGTACATCTCAATTCTACATATCAATATGCTAATACAGAAAGGCTCCATAAGTGTTATTGTCAACTATCTTCTTTATGTTATGATACTAAAGAAACCATTTGACTAAAGTATTGATTTTATTAAAAAGGATGGCTAAATATTGATTTCGTGCTATTTGGCTCCATCACACAGAGAGTGTGTTTTAAACATTGACAACTTATTTACTCAGTTAAATTGTTCAAGTTTCTTTGAAGCTATTACAACAGAGAGAATATATATTTCAAAAATTATCTTAACAGATAATTCTGCAAGCATGAGCTGTTACCATCTAACATATTGACTCTGACGTTCCAAAATTAACTTCAGAAAAGACGTTTTAAAAGTAAGGCTGTGATTGAAATCTAGAAAAGTAGGACAGTCAGAACTAAGGTTGAGACTCCAGTTTATCTTTTTCTCTTGAGCCTGTGTAATTTAGGAGTTAGCAGACAATGGGTGGTTTTACAATGTACGGTAACACCCACAGAAGCAAGTATTATCATTAATCCTGAGTTTTTAAGTGTTAATTTTTTTTAATTTTGTGTGGTCTAGTTTTGTGTATATAATAATTTAATAAATTAGAGCTAGTTTCTGATGTCATTAGAACACTATGGCAAATACATGGCCAATTCTCTTTAGACAGGCTAAGATCAAGCTCTGTATTCCTTTTTATTCTGGAGAGAAAAGTTGTTAGGGAGGATTTTGTTATATAGGATTTGTTAATACTGAGTAAAACGGAGTGTATCCTAGTTGTCTCCCCCATGACCTGACCACCACCTTTTCTTCAACACTATTGTAGATCATGGATTGCAGCATTTTCGCCCATGTTTTTAGTTGCTCTGAGGATCCCTCTTTTTCAGTAGAAGTGATTAGAAAGCTGCATCCTTTGAACAGAAAGCAGCTTCTGTTTTGGCAAGATTGTTGGCCTGTGTCACGCAGATTCTACTCTGAAGTGCTGAAATGGAAGAATGCCACTCTTAGGCCTTTCTCCCTGCTCGCAAGCCTTAAGGCTCCAGGCAAAGCTCCATGAGGCACTCTTTTTTCCTTTAACCCTTAAGAATGCTGTGCCAGATTCAAGCAGCGTTGCCAGCTCTCATGATTTTCTCACAAGTCTTGCAATATTTCTTAAAGTTTTTCTTCAAGATCCAGCTTCTGTAGTCCTTTGGTTACACTAGAGTCTCCTCGCCCTGTCTTCCCGCACCTAAAAAAAAACGAGAAGAGTTTCTAGCCCTGATGGCTGTGAAGAAAAGCTTGAAAATGTGAAGCCTAAAGACCCAAATCAGATACAAAATCTTGTGAATTTTATCCAGCTTCCTGGTTTTTGAAAGCTTGGTGTTGGTAATGTTGGGATTGTCCTGACTGCAGTAAAACCCATCAGATTGGATGTGGAGCTTGCCTCTCACAAAATTAGTCACAGAACCTGACTCCAAGCCACATGGATCTACTGGGATCCATTTTCATGGAGGCCCTGTGCTCCCATGGCAGCTTTCAGCTCCCAGTACTCCTTCCTTCCTGGCCACTGATACCCCAGTACTGCCTTTAAAGAAGCAGGACTCCATAGGAAAGGAAATGCAGCAGTGCAGCAGACTGTATTACTTTTCCCAGGTCAGTTCCGTGGGGATGTTGGGAGGATGATATATGTCTTTCTGCCATACCCAGTACAGGACTAGGGTGACCAGACCGCAAATGTGAAAAATCAGGACAGGGAGTGGGGGGTAATAGGAGCCTATATAAGAAAAAGACCCAAAAATCAGGACTGTCCCTATAAAATGGGACATCTGGTCACCCTATACAGACTGCCCACTCCATTTTCAATCCTTCTTTCCTTACAGATCTCCTTAAGGTGTTGGGAAGGGGAGAACTCTTCCAAAGAGGCAGCTGATGAACCCCCTGTTTTCCTACCGAAGTATTGTTTCCTACATGGAGCATCTCCTGCACATGCAGCTTTTGGGAGCATGATTTGGGCCTTTATTATAAAAGGTCTGGGTCCAGCAACTGATTTGGATTTTCTGGTTGAGATCCTGTGAGCATGCTCAGTTACCACATGGTAGGTAACTTGTTACGGTATTGTATTTCACTAAACATATCTCCCAGAAGGACACCCTTTTCAGGGGATCCTATCCCCATCCTAGTATCAGCTTTCCTAGCCATCTATATTATTTAACAGTTTATTTCTGTATGATGCAACGAGTGCTGTCTAGTCAAAGCATTTAAGTCATCCTCCATGTCATCTAGTCTTTGCCTTTACTTACACAATGTTACAACAGCTGTCAACTTTTCAATACAGCCCCATTTTCCTTGAGAGGTGCCTTTTGTTCCCTCAGATATAGAAAGAAAAGCTCTCATAGAAATTGTTTTAAAGAGCAGAGTTCAATAGCACACAGATATTAGGCTTTACAGTACGTTCACTATTTTGATGTGACGCAGAGGTCAATAATCTGACAGAGTTTATTCTTGTCTACCTGTGCAGCATCTCTGACCTTGATCTGATCCCTCTAGTCACATGCTACCAAGCAATATTTAGACATAAAAATGTGCCACTTCTTTTTAAAGGAATCTTCTACACAACATTCCAGAAAAACGCACTCTGTACCTCTGTAGTGCAGAGAGGACAAATAATTCACAGGAGCAAAATGGATTGTTGGGAAAGGACCTTGATTTTTTACTCTCTTGGATACTGTTTTCATGAATGATGCATTCATTATTATAGTCTATTGGTGTGAAGGGGTATATAAACCTTACACTAGTGATGGAGTTAAAAAGTTGCTGTGGCCAAGGCTGGTCCTGCCCCTCTGGCCCTGTCAGGTGGAATAAGGATGTTGCAGACAGCTCTAGAAGAGAGAAGACAATGGCTCTAAAGCTCCCAAGAGAGACTCCTGAAAGCTTTCAGGGGAACTGCTTTCAAGAAGGCCACCCACCAATCCCTTCTTTCTGCAACCTTCCCATGTCTACAAAGAGACAACAGACTATGCTATACCGTCCATATAGAATAGATTCAGCAAGCCCCAGGGTGAGCTATTAGGCAATTGCTGCCACTACCCTCTACCCCTTTTGGGTTAGGGAATCTGGGTCTATACTTAGGGGGGTAGGGGAGTGGGAGCCAGGAGGCCCAGCTCCTTCAAACACAGGGCTGTTTGACTCTTTTTGTATCACAGATTCCCCTGCTTAGGTAGATGGGGGTGCCCTAAGGATTTTTCAGTAGGCATGCCTGGGAGCAGGCCAAGAACTATGACAAGTTGTGGAGAATACAGGCAAGAGATCATCCCTGAGGTAAGAGGACCTGAGGGGGAAGAGAGAATGGTTACTCTGTCTATGTGCCCCCCGTTCACTGGCCCAGTATGAGGCTGTTCAAGATAGGGGAAGCCTGCCTGGCAACTTTATGAAGTTATGAAGTCAGCATTGGCTACAAGGAAATAAAAGGTAAAACACAACTAACACCTAACTTAACAAGGTATGTCAATACAAAGCAAAGGTCTCTCTCACCATGTGTTACAGCAGTCTGAACCTCTTTCAGTCAGGATCTCTTCCCTCGTCCAGTGCTGCTTCCTTTGTCCTTCAGGTGTTGATGATGTTGCAGGGAGAGAGAGGGGAAGAGATAATTTGGGGGGTTTGTTCTCTCTTATAGCCCTTTCTCTTGTGCAAGAATCAGCTCCAGATGATGTTAAGGAGACAGAAAGTCTGTGTGGACAGGAACCTCAAACTGCTTCGTTGTCAAAATACAGATTTTTTGCCCACACCCTCTCTCCTGCTGAAGAGTGGCCACTTAATCAGGTGATGGTCCATTTGATCTCATTGGCACCTGGCTCATTGGCTAACCTTTTGTCTCTGGGGAACTGGTTTGTGACTGCCCTCCAGAACATGTTGAGACATGTCCAAGTAGTATCAGAAAGTAGAATCTTATAACTTTATATTTGATACTTGCATTGCCAGGCATATTTTACCAGGACAATAATGATCAGCAAATCACAAGTTTTCAAATGATACCTCACAAGAAATACTTTGTACAAGCTTTACCATAATCCTTTAAAAGGGGTGACTGACTCACTGTCACAGCTTAGAAGGCCTTATTTTTGCCTTCATGCACTGCAATATCATTGAGGCCAAAATAAACCCATACACAAATAAAGTGTAGTAAGATTTATAGGCTGATTTGGTTTTTTCCCTTTCAGCTTCAGAGACCCCCCTAGGAATTAAATTGTATGCTCTTCTTTAATCATCCCCTTTCCGCTGTTTTTCTGGATGGACACTGAGGTTTCAAAAACTCTTATTTCAATTATTTTTATGATTTCCTTTCCTCTAACCATTTTCTCCCAAGCTGCAGTTCTGGCATAGAATCCCTGGCCTAGAATGGATGGTCACTATCCACTGGGCCATAGTCCACCACCATATTAGTTTGTTTCTCACCAACTTAAACTGGTACCTTTGTCACCTGGAAATCTCATTTTACAATATACAGTGCTGATGCGACAGGTTAGCTGCAGTCTTTTCCTTCTCCCTGATGACTCTGATCATATACAATTCATTCTCTAACAAAATTACTATATTTTTCTAGAGTGCAGATAAGGTAAGAATCAAACAAATATTTTATTAGTTGTCTGCAAACCCTAAGACATCAATATTGATCTCTGGGGACTTTCTTTCCATTTTTATTTGGATGTAATTTCAGTTATTTGGCACAAACAAAACCATTTTGTTTTAGTTCTTATCAACATCGGTGCCTCTCTTTGCAAACCTCTTGAATCAGCATTCCTGCCTCAGTGATTACAGATACTCTTGATAGGAAATGCTGTGACTGCTATTCCTATGTGGGCATCTTATTTCCTGTGCCACTCATTCCTAAGTGCTGAATCAGAGGAAAGAGCCTTTTGACATAGACAGTTCTGACCTCATCACTATGCTTCTGCCCTCCCTTAAGACTGCTTATTTTTGATATCAGAAGCAAGAGAATCTTTACACATAAAGAAGAGAATCAATCTGTGTTAAATAAAACAGACTCAGCCGGCAGAAGCTAGGGAACTTAACTTTTCCAACCTAAGGCCAACCTAGAAGGCCCCAGTTTAGGACCCCAGTTTCAAGGGCCTGCAGTGAGTTCCCTCTAGGTGTTGCTTATTCATTCTGTCACATTGGCAGTTGAGTGATGGATCCCATTCGTCCATTGCTGACTCTCCTATAATCAAGACCTATACCCCATCATATACAATCTACACAGAAACAGGAGTCTTCACACCATCTCCTGCATCAACTTACAATCAAAACAGATTCCATGGGAATTCTACAAGTAAATACATGACAGAATGTGACCAATGTGCCATGTAAAAGGAGGCTAGTTATAATGAGACAAAGTGGAGGAGCAATTAAAGATATTATGATCCTTTCCACTTATAGAGCACCTTTCAGCCAAGGATTTCACTATGTTATAGCCATTTATTCATTAAACTTCACAATACCCCTACATTATCAGCAACACTGTTGAACTATTGTAGTAGAGACAAATTGTCTCTATGAAAGATTCTGTCCTACTAAAATAAATGTATTTATACTTTGATTATATTAAAATAGGAGGGGAAAAATAAGAATTGTCTGAAATAATGTCACTCAAGCTGCAGTCTGTGAAACATGAAATCTTTGGTATGTTTTTCACATAAAACACTATTCTAAATGCAAGTGGATCTGTAACCTCAGAGATTAATAAAAAAAAAATCCCTTTCTTTTGGTTTGTTTGTTGTGGTTGCTTTTATTCGGGTAATGAAAATAGAACAAAGCAGACTATGTTCAAACAGCAATTATTCAGTAGTCTTTACAGATATTGTCTGAATCTAATTGGATTTTAATGAAATGATATTTCCTTTGTGATAAGTACATAAAAATTATGTTTTTAATTAACATCACAGGGTATAAGCTATAGATACCAACCCTCAACTGAAATAATATTACTTTAATGTTTGCTTCATTAAAAAAGGACAGAAGTAATAACAACGTAGCAAGAAACGAGTGTAAACTTACCGGACAATGATTAGTGCTGGCCCATTTTCATCCCAAGGAGCTGAGTAATTTTCATGATGTCTTTTTCATTTCCTACTGCTTGGTTCACTGGTTGTGTTTAGCTGTGAAAGAGTTTCAGGGTTTATTTATAAGCTTGGAAATTCATTTTGGGGCGGGGGGGTTTAGAAATGAAATATCAATATGCTAGAAAATATAAAGTACACTAGGTTTTTCAAGGAGGTTTTAATTCTAGCTGATACAATTAAAATGATTGTGTGGGGGCTGGGAGGGAGGGCACAGGGATTAAAGCAAAAACCCATCTGGGCACTGAAGTCCAAGCACAATTAACCCTTGAGGGATCATATTGTTTAGCAGTTATACCTCTGGCCAATTAAAGAAGGGCATTGATGGACTCTAAAGGGAGTTCTAGCTTGTCCAGAAGGAATGTGATATGTCCCCATCCTCCAAGCAGCCAGTCAAGAAAGGCATCATGGGAAAAATATCACAGAAGAGCAAGGACCGCCAGGGATTTCTTTGAGGCACAGAATGTAGCTCTATCCGCCAGACCTCACCTAAAGGACAAGATGTGACCCACATGTGAAATATAGTGATACTCATGTCACCGTTTCCAATTTTTTAATAAATATCAAAATGTCAGTTGCAGTTAAAAATTGTGGAGGTTATAGAATTAAAAACAAAAAATGTGAAAGTCAGAGAAACAGCAAAGAGAATGGAACGATTATTGCCTGCCCTCCATGCACATGAAAAGATTACCACACTATGGGTAATAGCACAGCACAAGAGGAAGTAGCCTCCACTGAGTCATTGTTCCTGTCCTGTGGGTGATCATGGAGGAAGCAGGCAGCAGAAAAGCCCTCCAACATGCCAGCCAGTGGAGCCAAGACCATTAGCAGAATATTTCCCCCCTGCACCAAGGATGGAGTGTGAGAGGAAAAAGTAACTGTCAGTTACTTTTGAGGCTGTATAACTACACAGTGCCCCTTACTACAGGCTGAGAGTAAGTGCACTATATACAATACAGGCGTGCACAAAAATTGTTCTCTGAGTACTATGCTATATACAAGCAGACAAGTGAACAAAGAGCAAATGCTCTTTGATTCATAGATTTTAAGGCATGATGGGTTGTTTGTATTTATGAGGTACCCATTCCGGCAAAGAATTGTAAATGAGACCTTTCCATCCAATAGAAGTTAGTCTAAGTAGAACTGAATGAGACTCTGCTCTTAATCATTTAACCTTTGTGCGAAAGGTTAGAATGAAAGCATCTGATGTACTGTATTAAGGCCCAATTGTGATGCCGTTACTCACATTGAGTGTCACATCGACTTCAGTTGGATTTGCTGTGGTGTGTTCAGTGTAGGTAAGGGCATCACAATCTGGCCCTGTATAATTAAGGGCAGGGCCGTAGCAACAAAGAACGTGGCCCCCTCCGAACATATGTCTGGGGCCCCTTACAATGCAGAAACTGGAATGCGGTATTTATTTTATACACTATACAGGGTTCATATTATGTATACATAGGCCTACAGTGTACGTGTATTCCGTATTTACAGAAAGCGCTTCTTTTGAGCCTTGTTCTCCGCAAATTTGTTAATCAATGCGTCATAGTCCAGAGATCTGGCAATCTTGTTTTCGATTGAGATAACTGCAAGTGCAGAAAGCCTGTCATCTGTCATGGTTGAGTGCAGGATATTCTTGATCAGTTTCATTCTGCTGAAGCTCCTTTCAGCACCAGCGACAGTAACTGGTGTGGTCAGAAGAATTCTGATGCAAATGCAAAGATTCGGATATATCTCCTGAAGGCTGTTCTTGTATATGTACGTTAAAAAATTGTTTGCCGTGACAAGTCCTCTCTCTTTCTCGATGACATAAATAAAACGATTCAATTCCATTATGAGTTCGTGGGCATCAATGTCTCCCATTTTTCTTTCAAAATTTTTGCTGTGATTCTCCAGTTCATTTTCTCTGTGACACTGCTTCAGGCTGTTAGCGTTGTACAGAAATCCAAACAACTTATACCACTCCACGAGTTGGTCAAATCACGACAAAACAGAAGATATGGCCTGATCAGTGAGAACAAGAAAGAACTGCGGTTTGAATTTTTCTTTGGCAGAAAGACGACTCGAATCATCAGCACATTAGTAATCAAACATTCTCTTCTTATGTCGTACTCTGGTTTCTGGAAACACCTGCTCAATACCTCTATGCTCTGCTATTTCACGTGCATTTGTGACCACAGAGTTATATCCTGTATTTCGATAGTCTTCCAAAAACTTCATCGTAGCACCGACTTCTGCCTGCAGTACATCAATTGACACATCTGGTGACTGAATTAATTTGCTGGTTTTATTGACGTGAAATAGTATATCGTACCACGTGTAAACAGTCAGAACAAAAGGCCACGTAGTAACATGGTCTAAAAGCGCATCGGTTTCTGTTACTGTATTGCCATCTTTCTTTTCGAGCGCATATTCTCGCAAAGGTGACAAAGAATTGCACAATTCTTCAAGGTGATAACGCAATGGCTTCACAGCATCAATTCTCGACTCCCAACAAGTGTCCGATAACCCTTTAACAGATATTGGCATATGTTCTTGAAGTATATCCCAATGTGAAGGTGAAGAAGAAAAGATAACGTATATTCTGTTAATCAGACCGAAAAAGTCAACTGCATATTTCAATGACTTTGCCGCGTCTGAGATCACAAGATTCCAAGTGTGAGCTCCACATGGTACATAAAAGGCACTGTCATTTATTTCTAGCATGTGGGCTTGAACTCCTTTATTCTTTCCTCTCATATTTGCGCTGTTATCATAAGCTTGGCCTCTCATGTCAGCAATGTCTATTCCTAAGTTGTTTGCCTTTTCAAGAAATGCTTCCAATAAGCCCTCGCCAGTTGTATCATGAACATTAAGAAAACCAACACATGCTTCACGAATATTGACACCATCTTCACTGTTGCATTCAACAAAGCGTAACACCACAGATATCTGTTCTTCATGTGACACGTTGGGAGTACAGTCCAAAATAACTGAATAATATTTTGCTTTTTTAAGCTGCGCTATGTTGGCCTCTTGAATGTTACTGGCAACAAGTTGAATCAGCTCGTTTTGGATCTGTGGACTGAGGTACTGAACATGTGTCTCTGCCTTCTTAATCCTCTGTAAAAGTTCACTGAGGACAGTATTATACTTTGCAAGCAATTCAAACGGTCCCAAAAAGTTGCCATTTGAAGGATCGCCGAGCTTTTCATTACTTCCTCGAAATGCCAAGTTTCTTTCGGACAAGAAAATAATGACATCAACCATGCGTTTGACAACATTTCTCCAGAAATCTCTTTCTTTCAGAAAAACCTGCAATTTGAGTTGGTCAATAGATGTACTGTTTACTATGCCTGACCTAAGGTCAAACCATTTCACCATACAGTCTTGATGACCTTTGCCTGTTTCATGCTGCTGAAGTCTTTTTGACAGTGCTTTCCAAGCAGATGTTCCACGACGTAGCGGTATGTCACCAGTGCCAAATAATTTACAACAAAAACAAAAAATGGCATCTTTCTGAACTGAGTACATTAACCATGAACGTCTTATTTTCTTGCCATTTGCCATGGCTCGATAGAAATGAGTACTTGTGAACCTCCATCTTTCCTCATTAAATGGAAATTCATAACTTTCATTCTGCTGTGGTGGGCCATGTGCAACAATGTCACACACTTGCCTGTCCAATATTATAGACGGCCAATCTCTTGGATCATCAGTCAGTGGTTCAGATTCAGATACTTCTTTCCCAGCAGCAGCTGGAATATCTGTCACAGTTTGTTTGGTAGAACAACTGGCTTCACCTTCGACCTCACTTGAAGCACTTCTGGATACTTCTGGATACGATTCATCGCTGCTAGCGCTGTCCGTTTCATGTGCCTGTACCTGTACGTTGGATTGCAGCGCAAAATACGTTGACAACTTTGGAATTTTCTCAAGTTCCTTCTCAGCATCTTTTGCTGCCTTTCGTTTACTAGCTCCGCTCTTATACATTCTCTTAGACATCACAAAGCACGCTTCTGCGTTGGAAACTATAAAAAACTAAACAACTAAATAAATAACATTTATCCGCCGACTGCCATTATGAACGCAAATACACATTCTTTGAATGGGTCCAACTAAAATTCGAAACTGACCGACAGACAACTGATGTAGCCAATAGCATTATGATGTATCATAATGACTTCACGGTTTTGTCAGTAAAACCGACATGGATTGTGCAATAGCGTCAATAAATGTCACTTACCTAGTTATACTTTACATTTTTTTTGCCACTTTTAGGGTCCCCCTTCCTTGCTGGGCCCTCTCCGGTCGGAGGGTACGGAGGGCGCTCGCTACGCCTCTAATTAAGGGTCACCATTGCTATCAGAGGAATCAACAGCATATGGTCACTTACCCAAGTAATAACACGACACAAACCTTCTTAGCTCAGATAAGATTAGGCCATCTTCTTTCAAGAGGGCCTTCATTTGGAGCTCACCGTGACTCCCATAATTTATTCATACCACAATGCACTTTTCATTATGCATTTGCAGTATCATTATTTGAGTTTGTTATACTGTAGCATTAGCTTAAACATTTTATAAACTGCTGTGCAGGTGTCAAGTTTATTAAGCAAAGGAAGATTATTGTTGCAGGGAAAGAACACTGGGCTGCATTCACCAGGAGTTTAATATAATTCTAGATTATGTAGAGGATCAGCTCTTAGGACAAATAAGAAGGGCTGTCGATAGTCATTACTCAAACTACAAAGACCACAAGTGCAGGACTCCAGAGTTAAGGAAATCAATGTCCTGCATGTGCTCAGAGTGTTATTTTTTGAATGCCTCCAATGAAATAGCAACATTCAGATTGATTTTCAAATACTTACAATATCAGGGGTATTTTGGGATTAGTCTTAGTTTTGCCCAATTGTAGAGAAAAGGACAGATTTGACCCCACATCTGCAATCAGAAACATATAGATGGATTCCCTGAGCCAATGCAGAGCCCAGTGTATATATGGGCCTGCCAAGATCTGATTGTAAGAGCAGTGCCACGGATTCTAACCCTCAATCTCTGTAACTGAAGAGTTGCTTATAGCAGCATTTTGATTCTGGTTGATTTCAGTATTCTTAGTTTTTATCATTTAAATCCAAATTTCTTCAAACAAGGCCAAGTTCACACACTGCACTCAATACTATATACATGTTAAGTCTGAGGATTTAAAAGAAAAGCATTTTTGAGCTAGCCAAAGGCATTTAATACATTTTGAAACATGCTAAAATTGTCTTACTTGAAAAGTGCACTCTACCCCATTTTAGGCTGTAAACTCTTTGGGACAGGGACTGTGTCTTCATATAGGTTTTATATCACAGTACAGTGGGGCCTGCTCTTGATTGGGATGACAAGATGCTATTGCAGCATTGTCAATAAAATAAATAAATAAATAATGTTAGTGTAATTGAAAAATAATACCAAACTGATGTTTCACAAACTTTACAAAGAAAAGGTAATGAGATGAAATCAAATAGCAGAAATTGCAGCCCTCAAGGAAATCAGTAAGTGATTGAGAATCAGAATGCTTTTTCACTAATTCCATGATGATATATTAATAAATGTATTGGCATGGTGTATAATAATGAACTACCCTGTGTAGTTAGAAATATTGTATCCCTGTGGTATTATTTAAAATATGAAGTAGGATGATCCTTGAATCAGTGTTGGTTCACAACTTCTTGTTCTTGACGATTAATATAGTGCATATGCTAAATCTTTCCAGCAGTGCAGAGACCTTTCAGTATAAAGGAAGATGCTTGTTTGCAAGTGAAATATTGGTGAATAAAGCCTTTCTTATTAAAAAATCCGGGGCTTAGGAGTCAATCATTTAGCCTTGGAAACATTCACTCTGCAGCTCAACTGAGTTTGATCTGTAGACATAGCAAGTAGATGGGCATTGATGAGGAAGCCAAAATTAGATAACTGCTTAAAGGCAGTGAAGAACTCAGGCCAGCGCTTCTACAAATTAAATTAAATAGTTAGGAGCATCACTTTAATAACCCCTTAAGACTTAAAAGACAGAAGCCTAATTTGTATATAGCTGTTTTCTCCAATAAAATTTTAATCTATTATGAATACTCATTGCTGTCTTGACAACAGTTTCAGCAATCAGTTCCTAGCAGTATTATAGAGCCACAGCACTTAGTATGAGGTACAGAATTGCAAAAGAACTGCCATGGTTAATAAAGCTTCTTCAAAGCTCTGAAATATTATATCCCAGAAAGTGATCATAAATCAAGGAGAACATACATCCTTAGAAGAGCTATTTATTGAAATGTATCTTGCTGCTGTGACTGTGGCTGTCACAAAAATACCTTTAGAGATTGGCTAACCTAGTTTGGAAGTAGGAATTGTTAAAATGCAGTCAGGTTTTCCATTTCAAAATGTTGCTTATTGGAATTGTACAACTTGTCAACTGCGTATTTGGGTAAAGGGAGCATGTTTTCAGAACACAAAAGGGATGAGAGTGGTAAGAAAATTAAGGTGGCAAAACAGTCATACAAAAGGCAAAAGTACTTCAAAAATAAAACACTGTGCACTGGGACTGCTATTCCCAGGCTGCAACTAAGAGCCAGATGCACATGTTTCTTGGAGTGGAGTACCACTTCTAACACCTGAAACACATTCAAATACTATCATGAAACACTGAGCAAGTGACCTGAACATTCATTTTGAGCCAAAGAACAGCTCTGATTGTGTCGACTCTCATAAGACTTTTCTCTTCTTTCCAAACACTGTTCTTCATACTGAACGCTCATTCCATTGGACTGTTTGTTCCTGGTAAACACCAAGGAAATTTTATGTGGCATTGTAATACATCTTGAACAAACATTTTATAAACCAAATGTCAGATTCTCTAGCTATAAATAAACTGAATGTCACATGAAAAATGAAGACATGTAAGGTGACCTGAAAGAAGGGGGATATCAGGCAACATATGAAAAAAAACAAGACAGTCATATGATTTATTTATGGAAATATTTATTTATTGAAAATGTTGTTGAATCCCAAAAGCTTCCCAAATTTTAGCATATGGAATGGAAATTTGCACCAGCATAACTACCTCTATGTACTTAACTACACTGACACAAATTTCCCTTTCCTAAACAAGCCCTCAGACTGTAGTCATGTTAGTCCTGGTAGTTGTCCTGATTCCTTGGTCTTTCCAGAAATTGCCAAATTTAAGATTTAAAAGAACAAGAGATTTTTTTTCCTGTCTTGTCATTTCAAAAGGTTTCAGTAGTGTTTTTTGCCAGATCAAGATGCTCAAGTCATATTTGATTAAGGTAAGTATAATCAAGGAAGTAAATTTCCTGGCCAACCCCAATCATTAAAAAACAGAAACAATACCACCAAATTTGTACTACCCATCATGGTTTGCAATCACAGTGCCTGCCCCTGTAAAGTAATTACAAATGTGGCTATCCAATCATAATTCTTCAATATTGATTTACAGTGTATTGCCACTAGTGTACAATCTTGCTGTTTATTTTTTCTGCATTTTGTTAGAAAGCATACAAAATGCTGACACACAGATGAGAGGGAATGCTAAATTTTTCACCTGTAGCAGTGCTGGTCAATCCTCTGAATCTAATTGACTGATAGAGTGAATTATTATTTCAGCATAAGTATCTGCATATTAATAGCATTTAACAATGCTACCTTAGAGCATCAGTGATAGCAGATAATGGACTGTAGATTATGAATAACCAGTGGCAAGCCTCAAGTGTTCAATGGCATAGAGTATTCTAACAGGTTCAGCTAGTTTTCAATCAGTTTTTACTACCTGCAAGTATCATATCTTTCTCAGTAGGTGTCAGAGTTTACAGCTCTCTGCCTTGAACCTGGACAAGTTTTGAGAAAGATTGTTGTCACTCACAGTTTGTCTTAGAAGATGCTAGTAAACAATTGTCAAGGAACCAGTCTCTAGTATCCCTAAGAAAAATGCGTTGTGAATGTGCCAATCACTTTGATTACTCAGATTCACTGAGCAGCTTTTGTTACTCTGAACTTTGTTGATGTCATTGTTAAGGTTATGCGTTTCTTAAGATATTTTCATAAGCACCAATCTCTTTTTAACTATGTGGTCTGCTTAATTCTGCAGACTTCAAACATTCACTTCACTGCTGTATCTTTGCCTTCACTTCACAATAATTGTGTAAACCATTCTAAACAGCACATTATAACAAAAATAAATTAATTAGCATGTTTTATGTGACATAGAATAAGATCAAATTAAATGCATATTGCATGTTGATGAAAAATCCAACTTACACTACATTGCAATAAGATTCCATTCTGACTGTGAGTTGATGTTCTGAGTGAAGAGTATAGCTTAACACTGGCTGTATGATTTGGTTTTTGACTGAAAATTTGTAAACTCTAACAGATGCATTTCTAGAACTGGAATAATAAATATGTGTCAACTAAGGAATTTAACAGTAATAATGTCATTAAGAGTAGCAATGCTGTGAAGCACATCTGCCTGAGCAGGCATTGTGCAGAGCTGAGGAAGCAGAAAGTGGGATATATCTGCTGGAAAACATAGTGGTGGTTTTAAGCTTTATTGGCTAGATGATTGGTGATCAAATGATGTACGCTTGTGTAGGAGGAAGAAATGCTGCTCCTTTTCGTCAGTGTAAAAGCTGTGTTCCCTATGTTCTTGTGTTTTGAAATGGATGGATGGTCAAATTCAACCAGTTCTTTTCTGCAGCAGCACAGGAGCCAGCAAACAGAGCTGTAAACAGGGGAGTTTCAGTGGGAGTTCTGTTGGAGGAGCAGGTTTTTGTAGTTTGTAGATTGTGTTGTGTAGTGAGTAGTTTGTATTGTGTACTGTGTGGAGTTTGGAGTTTGTGGATTGTAGTGTGTAGTGTGTGTGTGGAGGCTGCTAGGGGCAGTGTGCTGGGAGAGCAGCGGAGCCCTGATTAGGGGGGGGGGCTTACCTGATTAGGGGTCCTATATAAGTAGCCAGCCAGTCAGGCAGCAGCACAGAGCCAGCAAACAGAGCTGTAAACAGGGGAGTTTCAGTGGGAGTTTCCAGGGGGAGGTTGCAGGGGAGACTAAGACAGAGGAACCGACAAGCAAGTCAAGGGAGAGGGTGGTGGTCTGGTGCCTGCTGGGGGCTTGTGTTGGGTTGACCACCAGGCATCAGGTGGGAAGGCCATGACTAATACAGAGGCAGCAGTGAAAGACACAATGAGGATGACTGGATGTGGAAGCTGCGGCATGTACATGATCCTGGAGGGGGTACCTGAAAAGAGTTTTGTCTGCATAAAGTGCCGCCTGATAGAGCTGATGGAAGAGAAGATCCGAGGACTGGAGATGCAGGTGGAAACTCTGGTTGAGTTCAGAAGGGGGTTTGAGCAGACGATGGAGCACAGACACGAGGGGGCTGAAGGGATAAGCTCAGATGTGCAGATGGAAGCAGGACCAAAGAATTCAGAGGAGAGACTGCTGGGGGAGGAAAGTGGACAGTGGAAGCATGTGACTAAGAGAACCAGGCAGAGAAAAAGACAGGCCAGTGAAGGAGAAATAGAACTCAGGAACAGGTTTGCAGAGTTGGAAAATGAAGAAGGGGCACAGCAAGTGGTCACTGAAGGAGAGAGAGCAAGGAAAAAGAGAAGAGCTGATAGTCCTGCAAGAGGAGGGGAAGAGTCAATGGAGGCAACACCAAATATGAGCCCCAGTAGGATTGCGAGGGAGAATAGGAATCGAGAGGACTTGCAGCTGGTGGGTGCGGGAGATAGACCGGAGAAGCGCACTGTCACCAGGAAAAGGCAGGTCTACGTGATTGGAGACTCCTTACTGAGAAGAATAGACAGGCCTGTGACTAGAGCTGATCGGGAGAACAGAAGGGTGTGCTGTATGCCAGGTGCTAAGATAGAGGATGTGGACCTGAGGCTGAAAAGTATACTAGAGGGAGCGGGGAAGAATCCGTTGATTGTCCTTCATGTGGGAATGAATGATACTGCTAAATTCTCGCTGGAACATATCAAGGGAGACTATGCCAGACTGGGGAAGACGCTTAAGGTAATCGAGGCTCAGGTGATCTTCAGTGGGATTCTGCCAGTTCCTAGAGAAGGGCGACAAAGATGTGACAAGATTATGGCGATCAACAGATGGCTCAGGCAGTGGTGCTATAAGGAGGGCTTTGGGATGTACTGCCATTGGGAAACATTTACGGACAGAAGACTGTTCTCTCGGGATGGACTTCACCTGAGCAAGGAGGAAAATAGACTTCTAGGATGATTAAGAGAGCTTTAAACTAGAAATTTGGGGGAGATGGTTGGGAGATGTTCGGGAGATCTCCACGCTGGAATCTAACCTTGAGAGGGAAGTAAACAAAGTAAGAGGGGATACAGCCGTGGACAGAAGAATTGGCATAAGGAGGAAGGGTAGTGTAGATAGCAGACTAACAGGTGATGTTGGTGGTAGAATGTCTGTGCCTAACAGGGTACAGAATGTGAGTGAAGCCAAACGGCAAAAATTAATATGTCTGTACACTAATGCGAGGAGCCTAGGTAACAAAATGAAGGAACTAGAGCTACTGGTGCAGGAAGTGAAACTTGATATTATAGGGATAACGGAAACGTGGTGGAATAGTAGTCATGACTTGGGTACAGGTATTGAAGGCTATGTGCTGTTTAGGAAAGATAGAAATAAAGGCAAAGGTGGTGGAGTAGCATTGTACATCAATAAGGAGGTTAATTGTAAAGAAATAAGAAGTGATGGAATGGACAAGACAGAGTCTGTCTGGGCAAAAATCACACTGGGAAAGAAAGCTACTAGAGCCTCCCCTGAGATAGTGCTTGGGGTGTGCTACAGACCGCCGGGATCTGATTTGGATATGGATAGATACCTCTTTAATGTTTTTAAGGAAGTAAACACTAATGGGAAATGTGTGATCATGGGAGACTTTAACTTCCCAGATATAGACTGGAGTACAAGTGCTGACAAGAATAGTAGGGTTCAGATTTTTCTGGATGTGATAGCTGATGGATTCCTTCACCAAGTAGTTGAAGAACAGACAAGAAAGGAATCCAATTTAAGATTTGGTTTTGGTGAGCAGTGAGGACCTCATAGAAGAAATGGTTGTAGGGGACAACCTTGGTTCGAGTGATCATGAGCTAATTCAGTCCAAACTAGATGGAAGGATAAACAAAAATAGATCTGGGACTAGGGTTTTTGATTTCAAAAGGGCTAACTTTAAAGAATTAAGGAAATTAGTTAGAGATGTGGATTGGACTGAAGAACTTGTGGATCTAAATGCGGAAGAGGCCTGGAATTACTTTAAGTCGCAGCTGCAGAAACTATTGGAAGCCTGCATCCCAAGAAAGGGGAAAAAAACCATAGGCAAGAGTTGTAGACCAAGCTGGATGAGCAAGCATCTCAGAGAGGTGATTAAGAAAAAACAGAAAGCCTACAAGGAGTGGAAGAAGGGTGGGATTAGCAAGGAAAGCTATCTTAGTGAGGTCAGAACATGTAGAGATAAAGTGAGAAAGGCTAAAAGCCAAGTAGAGTTGAATCTTGCAAAGGGAATTAAAACCAATAGTAAAAGGTTCTATAGCCATATAAATAAGAAGAAACAAAGAAAGAAGAAGTGGGACAACTACACACTGAGGATGGAAAGGAGATTAAGGATAACCTAGGCATGGCCCAATATCTAAATAAGTACTTTGCCTCAGTCTTTAATAAGGCTAATGGGGAGCTTAGGGGTAATGGAAGGATGACAAACGGGAATGAGGATATGGAGGTGGATATTACCACATCTGAGGTAGAAGCCATACTTGAACAGCTTAATGGGACAAAATCGGAGGGACCGGACAATCTTCATCCTAGAATATTAAAGGAACTGGCGCATGAAATTGCAAGCCCGTTAGAGAGAATTTTTAATGAATCGGTAAACTCAGGGGTTGTAGCGCACGACTAGAGAATTGCTAATGTAGTTCCTATCTTTAAGAAAGGGAGAAAGAGCGATCCGAGTAACTATAGGCCTGTTAGTTTGACATCTGTAGTATGTAAAGTCTTGGAAAAAATTTTGAAGGAGAAAGTAGTTAAGGACATTGAGGTCAATGGTAATTGGGACAAAGTACTACATGGTTTTAGTAAAGGTAGATAGTGCCAAACCAACCTGATCTCCTTCTTTGAGAAGGTGACAGACTATTTAGACAAAGGAAATGCGGTAGACCTAATTTACCTCGATTTCAGTAAGGCATTTGACACGGTTCCACATGCGGAATTATTAGTCAAATTGGAAAAGATGGGGATCAATATGAGAATTGAAAGATGGATAAGGAACTAGTTAAAGGGGAGACTACAACGGGTCGCACTGAAGGGTGAACTGTCAGGCTGGAAGGAGGTTACTAGTGGAGTTCCTCAAGGATCGGTTCTGGGACCAATCTTATTTAACCTTTTTATTACTGAACTTGGCACAAAAAGCGGAAATGTGCTAATAAAGTTCGCGGATGACACAAAGCTGGGGTGTATTGCTAACATGGAGAAGGACCGGGATATCATACAGGAAGATCTGGACGACCTTGTAAACTGGAGTAATAGTAATAGGATGAAATTTAATAGTGAAAAGTGCAAGGTCATGCACTTAGGGATTAATAATAAGAACTTCAGATATAGATTGGGGACGCATCAGTTGGAAGCAACAGAGGAGGAGAAGGACCTTGGGGTATTGGTAGATCGCAGGATGACTACGAGCCGCCAGTGTGATATGACCATTAAAAAAGCTAATGAGGTTTTAGGATGCATCAGGCAAGGTATTTCCAGCAAAGATAAGGAGGTGTTAGTACCGTTATATAAGGCGCTGGTGTGACCCCACCTGGAATACTGTGTGCAGTTCTGGTCTCCCATGTTTAAGAAGGATGAATTCAAACTGGAACAGGTTCAGAGATGGGCTACTAGGATGATCCGAGGAATGGAAAACCTGTCATATGAAAAAAGACTCAAAGAGCTTGGCTTGTTTAGTCTAGCCAAAAGAAGGCTGAGGGGGGATATGCTTGCTCTTTATAAATATATTAGAGGGATTAATATTAGGGAGGGAGAGGAATTATTTAAGCTTAATACCAATGTAGATACAAGAACGAATGGGTATAAATTGGACACTAGGAAGTTTAGACTTGAAATTAGACACAGGTTTCTAACCATTAGAGGAGTGAAGTTCTGGAACAGCCTTCCAAGGGGAGTAGTGGGGGCAAAAGGCATATCTGGCTTTAAGATTAAGCTTGATAAGTTTATGGAAGGAATGGTATGATGGGAGACCCTAATTTTGGCAATTGATCTTTGATTATCGCCAGATAGGTATGCCCAGTGGTTGGTGATGGGATGTTGGATGGGATGGGATATGAGTTACTGCAGAGAATTCTTTTCTGAGCGCTGGCTGGTGAGTCTTGCCCACATGCTCAGGGTTTAGCTGTTTGCCATATTTGGGGTAGGGAGGGAATTTTCCTGCAGGGCAGATTGGCAGAGGCCCTGGAGGTTTTTCGCCTTCCCCTGCAGCGTGGTGCATGGGTCACTTGCTGGTGGATTCTCTGCAGCTTAAGGTCTTCAAACCACAATTTGAAGACTTCAATAACTCAGGCATAGGTTAGGGGTTTGTTATAGAAGTGGATGGGTAGGGTTCTGTGGCCTGCTTTGTGCAGGGGGTCGGACTAGATGATCACATTGGTCCCTTCTGACCCTAGAATCTATGAATCTATGAATCTATAGATTCTGAGGCCAGAAGGAACCATTGTGATCATATAGTCTGACCTCTTGTATAACACAGGCCATAGAACTTCCCTCAAGATAATTCCATTCAAATGTGGAATTTGTATAAAAGAAAAATATAAAGAAGTAAATAATAATAATAAATAATAGCTAAATCCGGCAATATACTATTAAGTATACTGCCTTTATTTTTCAAGATGCTTTAAAAAGGAACTTCAGTTGTGATTCTTACTTAAACTATTGCAATATCACACGTTGCCTAGCGAGATACTGTAGAACCTCACTACTTCATGCTAATGCCTGGGATACGCATTCAGAATGATTGAATTTTGCAAATGAATGCATGAAGGGAGCAGTATGATGATAAAAGACAGTGCATCATAAAATGTACCGTGTTCATTTATTTGACAATTGTGGTTCAGTTTTAAATATTTACAACAATGTGTTTGATACTGGACTACTAAACATACCACAGAGTATTTGGGGAAAATGATAAAGTCTCATTGGCTTCATTAGAAGTTGTCCCAGTGCAAAACCTCAGATCCTAACACAACTGAATTTTGGGAAGGTTCAGCTCTGGTTCCTTATTTTTTGTATGTAGCTCATGTCTAAATATGATCCCTCTCTACTTGGGTCCCCACAGATGCTACAGACTCTCATACAGTGACTCCATATTCCTCCCGACCCCCTCACTATCTGCCTGAGCAAAAGCCCAATTAAGTCATTCAGAGTCTTTTTTCCTTGATTCCAGTGGGCATTAGATCATGTCCCCATGTCTGCACAGCTCCCTTAGGAGGAGGATATTAATTTGAATATAATTAGGGTTACCAGATAGCAACTGTGAAAAAACGGGACAAGGGGTGGTGGGTAATAGGCACCTATATGAGAAAAAGTCTCCCAAAATGGGACTGTCCCATTTGGACATCTGGTCACCCTAAATATAATTCTATTCACAATAAGTGGGCTTCCACATTGTGCTCTAACTTCAGTTTCCAAATCATCTCAACCTATCAATCCCCAATGCTGAGCACATTAAAGTAGTCTTATCTGCAGGTGTTAGATTACTTTAGTGTGTTCTGTGTCTCAATGGGACTGTGCAAAGTTTCTATAATATTGAGAGGCTACCTATGTTCAATTACTTGCCCTCATTGCAGGGGTAACCAATGAAAAATAATCATATCCCACTGCTGCATTATTTCCTTGATCCCCTTTTGCCTCATGCTGAACTATCAATCCAGAGACAACTAAACCACCAATGACCCTACAGTTTTACCTAGCCAGGTTTTGTTCTACATGCAAAGCCAGAGGCATCAACTTTTTATAAAATCATAGATGGAATAAATGTAACTAACCACAGACCTCACATTAAACAGCATGAAGGTAT
Source organism: Gopherus flavomarginatus (assembly GCF_025201925.1). Classification (NCBI taxonomy): domain Eukaryota; kingdom Metazoa; phylum Chordata; order Testudines; family Testudinidae; genus Gopherus; species Gopherus flavomarginatus. The sequence goes on from NC_066617.1 coordinate 253,492,177, forward strand.
GAACCAGATCTCTCTCCACTGTTATCCTGCGTTCCTCTGCCAAATGTCAGGCAATTGAACAGATACCCACATCTGTGCCTGTGATGCTGAGCTGTTTGTGATGCTCTCATAGGTATGCAGTTAGGTGCAATGAAGAGCTGTATGATATCCTGCAGTTTGCACAGCACCTGCCTCTGTAACATGCGTCTTATCATTTCTTCATCCCCACGGGCATTAAATTAACCAGAAAATGTAAAACAAAAAGAAATTACAAACATACTGTATATGGGGCCAAATCAAGTTCATCTTAGCATTTCTTTATATATTGTTACATTTTGTTTTAGTTTCCCTCACTTCAGGCCGTATAACAGTGCATTTTTAAAATGTCAGTTTGTTGTTATGCTTAATTTAATAAACCTCTTGGCATAATATTATGTCACAGACATTTGCTACTCAAATTGTAGGATAAATTAGTAAAAGCCATTAAAAGGATGCGCTAAAAAGTTTTCATTTCCACTCCATATTTGGTTGGATTTTCGTTACTGCTCTTTCTATTTTTTTTCCCATTCCCAGATCAGTGTCTGTTTATATTCTACTGATAGAATTCCAGTCACAGGGCCAGTTCTCTTGAGATTTACCTGACCTAGGACGCACTCTAAACTGCTTTATACAGATAACAAGCAAGTCTACTGACACTGAATGCACTGGCTTAGTGGCTTTCACATTTTAAATTATGCAGCTGATAATGTCATCCGATCAGGATCAACAATCATAGGGAGTTTTGTCACTTCAGGTTCACTACTCATTCATAGTGCAGTAGGAACCTTAAATCTGAAATGATTGACTTTGTGCAATTATAATCTCAACATTAAACATAGTACTAATGTCACTGTTTACATGGAAATCATATATGTAATGAGGAAAAAATAACACTGCTCTACAGCCAAAATGCTTCTGAAATAAATGTAGTCCAACTTTACTAATTCTGGGTCACTGAGAACGAAAATGATGCTTAAAATTGTTGATTGGCTCTAGTTTTCAAGATATGCTATTGGGTCAGTATATACGACCCTTGACTTGGGAATGGCGGAGGATAAGTGAGTTATAAAGGGAAGGGATCTCAATTTAAACCAGAAATGACTAAAATACATCTTTGACTGGATCTATGAATAAATCTATGACTGGGTTTGGACAGTACTTGCTTTTGAGGCAAAACAAGGAATGATGCAATCTGAAGCTGGTATTGCATCATACATAATATGAATTGCATCATGTTATTCCTAGAAGTCATGGATGATACAATCATAACAAAGCTTACATCACTCTGCTGAACAAATTGCCCTCTATCAGCTCTAGAAATCATACAGTGTCGTGCTCTTTTATTTGTCAGTGTTTGATTTTGCAAAGGGACACATTTCTGTTTAGCCAAAGTGAGCAGAGATGCCTCGTACTTGTGTGAACAGTGCAGATAACTTCTGCTATGTTTGTGGTGAAGTGACTTTTGCATCACAAAAGCGCAGTCTAACCACTATGGTTAAGAAAGCCTATCACCTTGATTTTGGCTGCAAACTTGGAGATCAGGACAAGAGGTGGGCCCCACACATATGCTGCAACACTTGTGCAACAAATCTTCGCCAGTGGTTGAACAGGAAAAGGAAATCTATGCCTTTTGCAGTGCCAATGATTTGGAGAGAGCCAACAGATCATACCAGCAATTGTTACTTCTGCATGGTGCCTCCAGTTGGGAAAGGTGTGTCAAAGAAGAAAAGTGGACTGTGCATTATCCAAACATTCCGTCAGCTATACGCCCAGTACCCCACGGAGAAGGACTGCCGGTTCCTGATGCACCAGAATCATTCTCACTTGAGTCAGACAAGGAAGAGGAAGATGATGAAACTTCTGGTCCTGAACCATCAATGTCACAGGACCCACATTTTCTCCCATCCTCCTCCTCCGAACCACACCTCATAACACAAGGTGAACTGAATGACCTTGTCAGGGATTTGGAACTACCCAAGAGTAAGGCAGAGCTGTTGGGCTCCAGACTACAGCAGTGGAATCTCCTGGCAGGCTATCAGGGCAAATGGAGCCCATCAATGCTTGCAGACTATTGCTGGACAGTGACAAGAGATGCTCCATTTAATGAATACAAGAGACAAGCCAAGAAGCGCTGAGTAGACACTGAATAGGACTAAACTATGTACATAATAGTTTTTTGCCTTTTGTTTCATAATAAATTTTATTTATATAACCCTTTTGCTGATTTTGAAAGTGTTACATAAACAGGACAGGTGAAATATTATCATGTAAAGCAACCATAAACACATGAAAAGACCTAGGTTTACAATTTATGATTAAAACTCTACTATCTACACAATATACATAGACATAAAATGTAAAAACTTAAATATCTTATATCTTAGAAACAGTAGCCAATCAGTTGTTTTAATTGTCATATTTGAGTTCAGCACATCAAAATACATAATAAATATCACATTTTATCTCTGAAGCAGACGACGCCTCAAAAATTGTAGGCCAGTGTTATCAGAACAAAATAATTGTTACTTCTATAATGTCTCTTTCTTACACTTGCCTTCTTTTATATTCTGCTTTTGTCCTCTAAAAAAGAAAATGTCTTTTTTTTTTATTTTTTTGCACCAGAATGATTGTTGGCATTACTGAGCATGTTCAGGATGGTGATGGGTTTTGAACATGGCAACATTCAGCAAAGCACTTAAGCAAATGCTGCACTTTAAGTTTGGGTTTAAGCCTTGTCCTGTTCACCAGTATACGGTAGGAGATGATTAACCTGAAGTTTTTTGGTGAATCGGGCACATTTACTGTTTGAGTAAAGCAATAGCAGACTCTTTAATTTCTCTTGCAGACCAGTTCCTAAAGAGGGACAGAACTCCACACCTGTGAAGGCTATACTGCCATTACTCATATTTTACTTTTGTGTCTGAGCAGCACCTACAATAAAGTGTACCTAAGCTCTGATTGGGGCCTCTAGACACTATTAAATATACATAATACATACAAGGAATGCAATGAGGGCTACAGTTTTGTTATAGCAAACTTCAGGAGAAATTAATGGTCATGGAAATATATTAGGGAGATATCAAAAATCACTGACTGCAGATAGCCTTCTAATAGCGAAATGTTACTGAAAATCACAAGGACAGTGTAGTAACGATTTGAGCATATGATAGACATTGCCATACCTGAGATCAGTCTAGTTCTCTTAACTGATTTGGTCTTGGGGAGGATCATCCACGGCCAGTGAGCAACCAGTGAATTGGGAGATTCAAGTTCAAATGAGGGGTTTAGGGGCTGATTTTCCACTAATTTGAAGCTTATGTAATCATGTACACCTGTGCAAATCAGAATGGTCACACATTAACCACCTTGTACTGGAATAAATGATAGTAAAAATGCAAAACAGTAAAGAACCAGGTCCTCAGACTACTTCTCCTCAGTCCTGTAACAGCCAGGAATGATATGTGTGGAGCCTCCAAGAGTAAGGTGCAGGCCTTACACCTTCATAGCTTTCCTTTGTTAGGAGGTATGTACAATAGCTTACAATAGCAGCTGAAAAAGGGGCCAATCTTTCAGTGAAATTGTTGCAGAGGAGTGACTTGGAAATAAAATGAAACATTTGAAGGATTAATGGACAGAGAAACCTACTAATCTTCTTCCAGTCTAGGCAATGAGACAGGAACATCCTGCTTTGGAGAACAAATGAGCAAAGAGCCCATCTTGGATAAAAGGAGGTGGAAGAGAATAAATAAAATGTTTTTTTTAAAATGGCTCGTCTCCAGTTTGTAGCTACTCAGATCTTACAGGACATGTCCAAATAAGCACACATCACACAAGTGAGAAAAATTGGCAGGAAGCCACAACTTTATTAAACCAATAGCTAAGTATGTAAACTTATTATAACACTCTTTATGTTGAAACACAAGAAGTAAGCCTTGCAGTTTAAAACTTCCACAGGTCCCATCCTGAACCACAAAACCAAAGTTAAGGAATACGGACTTTTAATGTTCACATCTGTTCTCCATCATCTAGCTGTCCCATAGAATGTGATTGGGCATTGGCTTCCCCTGAAAGAGACAAAGCCCCTCTCAGCAGCACTTTATGATTGGGATCCTCACCTAACCCTCAAGAAGTTGATTGTTTTCACTTCATTCAAATTTGTGCCTGGATAAGGAATTAATTAACCATCTCTTTCCCTGAAATAAGAAAGCACCTAGAACCTTCTGAATGGATTACCCTCTCCGTGTTAAATACTGTAGTAGAATAATTCTAGTAATGCAACATAATACATTCTAACAACATTGTCTCATTGTTTTTTTATACTTTCCATCTATCTGTCTGTTGTCTTTTGTTTTATACTTATAAATTCCTTGGGACAGGGATCATCTTTTTATTCTGTATCTGTACATTACCTAGCGCTTTGGGATTCTGGTCCATGACACAAGCTCCTAGGCATTACAGTAATACAAATAAAAAGAAATAATAGTAACGTAATAAAACAATTGTAAGATTGCAAAATTATATCCTGTGTTACAGTAAAATCAAAGTTGTGTGGGAACACAACATTTGAGAATGAATGACTCTTAAACAGGATGTATATTACATCTACATAAATACTGAGCAGGCCGGTGGGCAAATATGCAAGGTCATGGAACCAGGCAGAAAAGCCTAGGAAATTTGGCTCTACAGCTATAGACACAAAATTGGGGGAGTGGGGATGATGGCAAATAATGAAGCAGAATGTCACTGATTCAGAATGAACTGGATTTCTGTGTAAACTAAGTACAAGCAAACAATATGCATTGTAATATGGCTAAATGTAAATGTATACATCTAGGAACAAAAAATGTTGGCCATATCTGCAGGATGAGGGACTCTATTCTGGGTAGCTAATGTGATCCTGGGATGCATAAACAGGCGAATCACAAATAGCAGTAGAGAGGTTACTTTAACTATCCTTGGCTCTCGTGCAACCACTGCTGGAATACTGTGTCCAGTTCAGGAGCCCACAATTCAACAAGGAGTAATAAAGTTGACAGAGTTTAGGAAGAGCCTGAAAATGATTAAAGGATTAGAAAAGATGCCTCATAGTGATGAATTCAAAGAGCTCAATCTTTTTAGCTGAAAAAAGAGAAGGTTTACAGAATTGATTACAGTCTTTAAGTATCTACATGGGGAACAAATATTGAATAATCGGCTCTTCAATCTAGCAGAGAAAGGTATAACGCGATCCAGTAGCTGGAAGTTAACGCTAGACAAATTCAGACTGGTAAGTGTAATTTTTAAATGGTGAGAGTGATTAACCACTGGAACAATTTACACAGGCTCATGGTGGATTCTCCATTACTGCAAATTTTTAAATCAAGATTGAATGCTTTAATCTAAAAGATATACCCTATGAATTGTTGTAGGGACATTCTATGGCAGTGTTTCTCAAACTGGGGTTGCCGCTTGTTAGGGAAAGCCCTTGGTGGGCTGGGCCGGTTTGTTTACCTGCCCTGTCTGCAGGTCCGGCTGATCGCTGCTCCCACTGGCCTCGGTTCGCTGCTGCAGGCCAATGGGAGCTGCTGGAAGTGGCCTGGGCTGAGGGACTTACTGGCCGCCGCTTCCAGCAGCCCCCATTGGCCTGCAGTGCTGAACCACAGCCAGTGGGAGCCGCGATCGGCCAGACCTGCAAACAGGGCTAGTAAACAAACCAGCTGGGCCCACCCTGTCAGGGGCTTTCCCTACACAAGCAGCAACCCCAGTTTGAGAAACACTGTTCTATGCCCTGTGTTATACAGGAGCTCAGAGAAGATGATCATAATAGTCCTTTCTGGCCTTGAAATCTAAGAATTTAAAGTTTGCATGTCCTTCCATCAGCCAAACGGACAGTTTCCTGGCTGGATCCCACAAAGCCATTGCCTGGACTATGAAGTACCCAACTCGCCATCTGAGTTGTTCCTTCCAAAATTGGCCCAGCAGTAAGGTTAGCATCAGCTGAAAAGTACCTGCTCATATGAACAGCACCTACCTTGTGAGACATTTTATCTTGAGTCTTGCAATATTTAGCATCCTATTTAAAGCTCTGGCCCCTGGGACCAGTAATTACATGAGAATCTCAGCATTCATTATTTTAAGAGTAAGTTTCGGCCCTTATGGTTGTAGAGAAAAGCTTGAATATGTAACCTGAGAGCACCCTAAAGACTGAAAACCTAGAAGCAAATAAAAAAAAAATTGCTCCCTTTTTTTCCAATCTCACAATTTTGGGGGGTGGGACCTGCCTCACAATTTTTGAATGTTTGATCTGGGCAATACTGGAACACTCGAATTATGTAAATCAGGTACAATGAAAACAGTTGCAGTTTTTAACCTCCTAAGAGCCAAAAGGCTCATCCTTGACCAAACCAAAGCTCTTGAGCATATGCTGTATCATATTAGCTTCCTGTAGGCTCTGACAGCTAATTTGGGCCTTTCAGTAGGGGAAGATTGAGGGTCTTGTTATAACGTGATGGGAACTAAATGTTGCTTCTAAACCTCAACCAGTTTTTAGTTAATCATCACCCACCTCTCTATGCCAGTTACAGGTCATGAGGGAGTAGCCACTGTACTCCTATGAAAGGATAAGCCTGACTGAGATGCTGCTGATGAATCACTTGACTGACATTCCTCACCTATCTCTCAAGATGCCTCTGAATGATTTGAAAACAGCACCTGGAATTTAATAAATTATTTGACTGGTAATGGACAAGGTAGAACAGACTCGTCAGCTCATTCAATCATAGCTGATCAGCTCTGAAGTACGGAAATAGTGAGGATGTAATTTTGCCAGTAGATATGACTCCGAACAAAACTTATCTGTCATTGAGTAGAGAAGCTGCTCTTTTAGTGTAATCACTTTTCAGAATAGAACATGACACTTTTCACCAGATCCCTCAGCCTGTCTCTCAACACACAGGTCAGGGGTGTGGCAGCTGTCATTTTTAATCGTAGGTTTCCATTGCGATTTTTGTTTTAAAGAAAAGTTTTGTGTTAAAATATGAAATGTCTGCATCTTTTAAAACTTTCTCTTTTTAAAGAACCTTTCTTTGAGATTGTATCAGGGCCAAAGAACCTTGAGGATCAGTGTGCTTATTACGCATGGATCAGTTACACACTAGACCATATCAGCTCCTTTGGAGTCATCATGATCTAATATCAAGGCCTCCTATTCACATACTGTGAGGAGCTATTATAGACTATTGTGCCACAGCTTACTTGGAGGAGTAGGGGGCACTTGAATGCATGGATTATTGACGCAATAGATTGTAATGGTATGTCAATTGTCAAGACCTACATGGAGATATTTTTCTATGCGGATCATTAACAAAGAGGCTGACACTATCATGTCAGCGCAGCTGCCAAAATGTACACACTAACTCTGCAAACTAACATTCTTTATGAAATTCTGAATGAGCACTATGGGGCATGTCCACTCATGGCAGGCAAGAGGTCATAAAATTCACTGAGTTATTATATATTTAATAAATATACATATGCTTGCATTGGAGAAGACAAGTCTATTAGTGAATAAAGACAATCTATTTAAAAAGTAGTCAACAGAGAAAAAGATTTTAATAACAATAAATAATGTCTAGTTCTTTCACTGCACTGGTCATCAGTAGACATCAAAACACTTTTACAAAGGAGGTAAATATTATCCTTATTTTACAGATGGGGAGACTGAGGCACAGAGTAAGAGACTTGCCCAAGGTCACCCAGCAAGCCAGTAGCAGAATTGGGAATTGAACCCTGGTTACTCTCCAAGTCCTAGTCTATTGCACCACCCACTATACAAGACTGCCTATTACATATTAACATATTCAAAATGATGGGGGGAAACCTTCTATTTATAGATGCATCGGTGCAAATAGTGCAAAAATCCCCGTAATGTTCAATCAAATTTATAAATGAATTTGATTTAGCCATGTTCTGTGCATATTTGAGTTCTTACACTAATGCTAGCAGAGAACAGATTTTAAACTTGCATGCTCAATAACTGTGGACAGTGGATTTTAAACTCATGAAGGTGAATACTCCCAATGAAGATAAGCTAAGTTACAGGAGCTAGGAAGACCTGATTCACTTGGCAGGGAGAGAGGGAAGTCAAAACCGTAGAACAGAAGTTCTCAACCAGGAATATAAGTACCCCCAGGGGGTACATCAACTCATCTAGATATTTGCCTAGTTTTACAAGAGACTACATGAAAAGCACTGGCAAAGTCAGTACAAATTAAAATTTCATACAGACAATAACTTGTTTCTACTCCTCTATATACTATACACTGAAATGTAAGTAAAATATTTATATTCAAATTGATTTATTTTATAATTATATGGTAAATATGAGAAAGTAAGCATTTTTTCATTAACAGTATGCTGTGATACTTTTGTATTTTTATGTCTGACTTTGTAAGCAAGTTGTTTTTAAGTGAGGTGAAACTTGGGGGTACACAAGACAAATCAGACTCCTAAAAGGGGCATAGTGGTCTGGAAAGGTTGAGAGCTACCGCTCCAGAGTTCTGTGAAAAGGGCAATTAAATCTGCAAGCAGGGCCGACTCCAGGCCACAGAGCGCCAAGCGCGTGCTTGGGGCGGCAAGCCGTGGGGGGTGCTCTGCCGGTTGCTGGGAGGGCGGCAGGCGGCTCCGGTGGACCTGCTGCAGGCGTGGCTGCAGACGGTCCGCTGGTCCCGTGGCTCTGGTGGACCTCCCGCAGACACGCCTGCGGCAGCTCCACCAGAGCCATGGGACCAGCTGACAGTCCGCAGAAAAGCCTGCAGGATGTCCACCGGAGCCGCGGGACAGGCGAGCGGCAGAGCGACCCCCGCGGCATGCCACCATGCTTGGGGAGGTGAAATTGCTAGAGCCGGCCCTGTCAGCAAGGAAAGAATCTGAGCTCCCCCAAAACTAGGGCCTTAAATTTCATGAAATTAGTTTGTGTCAATGACTATGGTGACTATGGAAAAATTACACATCAATAACTGCAGTGCACTCAAACACTGCATTAGGACCTGACACAAAGTCCACTGAAGTCAGCTGGAAAGCTCCTATTGACTTCAGTTGGCTTTGGATCAGGCTCTCAGTCTGCTGGAACAGAATCCAAAAGCCCACAAAATTATAAAGATTCAAGTTAAATGAAGATTTTTGAACCTTGAGGTTTTGGGGAGAAATTTGTGTCGAGGGGAGTTGTTCCACCTTACTGGGATATTAACTCATTCTTTGTAAACATTATTTTTCATTGAAAAACTTGTGTGTGTATGTGTGGTGTGTGTGTGCGTGTATGTGTGTGTAACATTTTGTATAAACAAATAATAAAACAAAATTGGCAGCAGTATGAGGTACATCTAAAGAAAATGACATAAAATTAGATCTGGCTGCACTCTTCATTGTATATAATATTCTTCAATAAATTTAGCCCCCTTTTTCATACACGAGTCATTGTGAATGCACGGAATGATTCTCTATTAACTGGTTTCCAGTTTGTAAAGGTTTTACAAAAGGGATTGGACGTTAAAATTAGAGCAGCCATATACAAGGCTTTGACATTGGAAGATCCATTATATGAGTAAAATTCTCCTATACATGCATTCCCTTAGAAAGATACCGGTAGGTATAGGTTCACGTAATTAGCTGATATAATCCTATGGACTTGGCTACACTGGAGAGTTACAGCGCCGGTGGTGGCTTTACAGTGCTGTAACTTACTCCCCGTCCACACTGGCAAGGCACACACAGAGCTGTATCTCCTTGGCTACTGCGCTGGTTGTACTCCACCTCGACAAGGGGAATAAAGAGAAGAGTGCTGGTGCTGCAGCACTGGAGTGCCAGTGTAAACAGTGATTAATCTTACTACGCTGTAACTGACCTCTGGAATTTTCCCATAATGCTTTTAAGTAAAGATAACGCTCTTTGTTTTGTTGTGAACTAGGGGCTCCCCGAGCTGCTTATCTAAAAAACAAACACAGCTACTGTTTGCTCGAGCAGAGGCAGGCAGGGGGATGAATGTCCACAGCTAATGTCTGCTTGAGGAGAGAAGCAGCATGGCTTGGGGACGGGGGGGAGGGTCCGTTTCGGAGCAGCTGCTTATCTGGTCTGTGAGGAAAAAAACAAAAAGCTATTTGCATTTAGTGAATGAGAGAGGGGTGGGGGAGGGATCAGAACTTGCAAGACAGGGAGATGACACAGTGTCAGCTCCAAAAATCCACTCTCTCTCTCCCCCATGCTCCCTGTCATACTCCACCCCATCCCACTCTTTTGAAAAGCACGTTGCAGCCACTTGAAAGCTGGGATAGCTGCCCATAATGCACCACTCCCAATACCACTGCAAATGTGGCCACACTGCAGCACTGGTAGCTGTCAGTGTGGCCACACTGCAGTGCTTTCCCTACACAGCTGTACGAAGACAGCTTTAACTCCCAGCACTGTACAGCTGCAAGTGTAGCCAAACCCTATGTTAACAGTATCTTCCATCTGTGCATATTTACCAGCTTTCTCTCCTGGAGAATCTGGGTCTGTGGCCACAGCATCATACACAGGGCCTAAAAACAGGCCAATTATGAGAGGAGTGAATCAAAGCTGTGATTCACTATGCAGCAAGTATGAATTGACTGACATAGTATCAATTAAATTCTGTGGGAGCATTTGTTAGCAACACTGTTATAGGTTTCACTTCCACTCTTAACTTTACGGTACAGATGTGGGGACCTGCATGAGAACCCCTAAGCTTAATTATCAGCTTAGATCTGGTTGCTGCCACCACCCAAATCATTTAGAACAGCTGTTTATGAGTCATTTGGGAAACTCTGTCTTCCCCAAAAGATCTCTCCCTCCCAAGTACTGTAACTCTTCCCTGGGTAACCTTGAGAGACTTCTCCACCAATTTCCTGGTGAACACTGATCCAAAACCCTTGGATCTCAAAACAAGGGAAAAAAAATCAGGTTCTTAAAAAGAAGACTTTTAATTAAGGAAAAGGGGTAAAAGAAAATATCTCTGAGAAATTAGCATATAAGCTACTCTCACAAACAACGGATTCAAAACACAGAGGATGTTCCTCTGAGCAACACCTTAGTACACAAAAGAAAACTCTATTTGATTATCCCTCTAATGCAAAAAGACAAAGTCACAAAAGTAAATAAACTTAAGCTAATTCATTTATTTTCTAATACTCACTATCCTGGGTGATTCCTTGAGCTTTTCACTCCAGCACAGAACTTAATGGACTGAACAAAGGAAAACATTTCATGGAGTTCAGGCTGGATCCCCAGCACATCCTACATCTGAGTGAGTGTTATGTTCAGGGGGTACAATCCATATCGATGAAGAGTTATGTCCCCTTTTACCCTGAATCCTTCAGTGCTGTAAAGCTTTGCTACTGTAGCTCTCTGCCTAGGATGCCCACAGTCCACAACAAGCATACACTTTATGTCTATTTATTGGGCAGCTCTGGTCCAGCGCTTTGGATCCAGGAACCTACCTGCAGTACCACAAATTTCCACTGGTTTCACCAACTTTAGTTAGCAACTGATAAGGTGACTCCACATTCTTCACACTCCCAAATCCCGTCCCCTAAAATGTGTGTTTTGAAATGTCCAGCCCTGCCCTGGAATAATTAAGGTTCATTGCTCCTCTACAGAGTCAATATCCAACAGTTTGTCACTTTAGCTGGAGTTACCAAACAACTCAGTTCAAACAAAGTACTTGATTGATTTAGATTAAAAATAAAACAAGTTTATTTAATTCCAAACAGATTCTATGTGAGTATAAGTATTAGAATTAAAGTCAGAAAAGGTTAAACAAGAAATAAAGATAAAACACTGTCTAGCAATCAAAACTTAACAAGCCGAACTTGGTTCAAGGTAAAATCCTCACCACATATTTCCATCAATATAGCTGACTGAACACCTGAGTCAGGATCTATCCCTCAAAGTCAAAGGGCTAGTACTTTTGTCTTGTTAGGTGAAAGATAACTGGAGTTTCTTTGCCTCCCTCTTTTATAGCCCAATGAGCCTTTTAAATGTATTCTTCTGAGGGTTACTCCTAAATAAAGTACATCCAAGACATAAGGAAGGCATCATGGAGTTTCCTGTTGAAGGAAGGATCCTGCTGGGGTTGTCTACTAAAATGCAAATTATTTAGGTCCTGCCCTCTCCAGTGTATTTCCATGAACATTACATATGTGATTGTCTGTCTCCTCCCACACTGTGATAGTGTGAGGTCTGCCTCCACCCCTTGTTAGCTTGATGGGTCTGTTTACATGATATGTAAAAACATCCACATTATCTTTCAAAGTACTTTGGCAGTAATTCCCAGGTGAAAAAACTACATTCCTTTGTCCAACTCCCACTTGGCTGGCAAACACATTTTAAGAATTATAATATCAGTTCATGTCCATAACATTGCTTGCTCCTACATTGTGTGATGATTTTAATAACCAATGAGTCATGAGCTTTTCAGTGACAGTTATCAGATACATTTAATGACAAAGAATTGGGATACACTTGGTTAAGCCAACTATAGTTCATTATCTGCTATCTTGGTACCCCTTGCCCTCTACCCCTGGTCTGTTCCTAATGTCACAGGGAGAGTAACCTCATTTCAGCTACCTGCATTTTCAGCCTTAGTGAGTTGTTGTTGCTGCTATTTTTGTTTGTCTGTTTTTTGTCAGTTTGTTGGTTGGTTGTTTTTTTGTTTTCTATCACCTTATTATTAAAGTCTATTTTCAAAAGGGATGTAGCACAATGCCTGATGGGACTGGAAGAAAAGAGAAATGAGAGGTTGCAAAAGTTTGCAGGCTGGACAGTAGTATGATGAAGCATAGGGATATTTCCTCTAGGTAGGCATAAAGAAGAGTTTTGGAATGAAGTTCATTTGTCTGATATAGGTTCAGATATGCTCCTGACCAACATCGAAAGTAGTTTTTAGTTACCCATCTGGTTAAGCCATTCAGTTGCCATTTTCTCTGGCAGAAGTCCACTGTAGTATAGTGTGGCAACAACTTAGCTAGTGCAGAGCAGTGAGTGAGTGTGCCATAGAATAGCTCATAAGTTGTTAGGGAAATCCTTTTATACCAGGCACAGACTGGCGGCACCTGTCATTTGTTCAGAATTGTTCATGTGAAGAAGGTATTGGTTGAGGGATTTGGGACATGACCTCTATCCACTGAAGTGGGGCCCATCTGAGGTCTTTGCATGTCGTTCAAGCTTGTTATGGTTACATTGTGAGGCGGTAATCACCCACTGGCTAGTTTGGCTCTGCTGGGCTATGAGGGGTTGAATTGAATAATAAAGGTGTAGTTAATCAATTAAGTCACATGTGAAATTCACAAATGTTTCCATTAGTAGCTGGTAGTTGCCCATGTATCCAAGCACATCAAATAAAGTGACTCCAGTGATACAAACCCACCAAAATATTGTGATGTTATTCTTTGTTATTATTCAACCAGCTCTACGTGAAATGTGTAGCATTTTATCGGATATTAAGGGGAACATTAAGTTAAGTCCTTCAGGTAGGGATCTCTATTGCTGTAACTCCTAACCAAGCTCAAGTATTGGTTGCTTGTTAGAATGCTTTAAAAAGATTGGTAAAGCATTTACCAGTCCCTGTATTTGCTGAAGCTAAGGAATGTGCTTAAGATCACTTAAGCATGCAGACAACTTCATTAGTTATCTGTAAGTCAATGTATTGATTTTTTGAATTGCTTGTTTATAAGAGTGTAAAGGAATTGTCTACAGACTACTTATTCAAGTTCATATCTTTATATGTCCTCTCCCTTGTGATCAGCAACAGAGCTGTGAAGTGCAGTAACAAAAGTCTGGCTCTGAAAAGATGGAGGCCACATGTTTGCCTGAGATACTGTTGGCTTTGAAACACTTCTTTTCAGAATTCAGCAGTATCAGTGACGACACTGAAATAGCTTTGTATAGCCGGCATACTTGATTATTTATACCTAATTAGGAAGCTGTTAAACACTTAACAGGTACATTTATGAATCACATCCTATAGGACTGGATATGTGTTTTATATTGTATTGAAGGCATTTGGCTAGAAGCACAGCTGTGTTAAAAATGTTTTTTTCCACACAGATGGGTCACTTGGGCCCAAATGTTCTAAATATCAATAAAACTAACAAGAATTAATGCTGCAATGAGTATTAAACTGAAGATTAAGCTGAGAAAACAAACTGTGAAACAGGTTCTTCTTATTCCTCACTTACTAAGTAAAACTGAAGAAGCTTACCATAATCAAGTGATGAGTTGAACTTAGCACTTACAGTGTATAGCCTTATGAGCAAATAGTGATATTTATTGATGGCATTAATGTTTTTAAATAGGCTTAGACCTTTTATAATACCTCCGACATTTCATTTTATGGAACATGGAATGCAGAGGCTGTAAAGTCATGATTAATATTGCTAACCGTAATAAGTGGAAATGTAATAATCATTTTTTTCCTCATATTTGCTTATATTATGTGAATGCCTTCAATGTCTTAAGAAACCCTATAGGGACATAATTTTCCTCAGGTTTTGAAATTGACTGTCTTGTGAAAACATTGCACTGAGGGACACAAAAGAGTTCAGATAATCTACTTTAACTGTTAACTGCCCAAATGCTGTGACAAACACCTGGAGGCTCCTATTCTGCCTGCACAATTAGTAAATTGCATTTACTAATCCCTCCCAATATGTGTCACTATGCAAAATAGGATTCCACAATTTTAATTTGCTAATCACTTTGGTTCAATGAAGAAGACGCTAATCATCCACAGGAATCTGTAAACCCTGGGACAAGGCTGAATAAAATTGAGTCAAAGCTTTAACAAACAAAGGAAAACAGAAACACCTGGCAAGTGGACTTGTGAAATGTACTGTCACCTTTTATCTGCTGTAACAGAACTGCATAATAATACTTCCTAATGTAACTTTTATAGAGTCAACCATAAAAAGTCCATCTCTGTGTGAATAACTCAGTAAGATATGTGAACTATCTGAAAACAGTTCTACAGTAAGGTACAAAAGGAAAAGGATAATATAATTGTGGAAAGTTTTCACCAGTTAATCTTGGCTAACCTCAAGAAAGCTTATTATAAAGCATCTATGCTTCAGTGATCTCCCTTATACTTTTTGTTGTCACATTTCCTTTTTATGGTTAAGTGAACCTCAAAACAATGACAAAGAAATATGCACAGAATCACCTTTGGCATTACAGGAAATAGACTGTCTTCTCAACTAACAGAAATGATGGCACTTAATTTTATGATTTCTCCAAATCTTCCTTTTTTTTTTCATTTTGTTTATGTCCTATTTCTGCTTTCTTCTCCTGTTACAGCGTGCGCACATTTCTGCTTCTTAGGAATGCCATAAAAGACAGTACATCTTTAGCACCTCAACACTTTAAGAACTACAAAATAGGAAAAAGGTAAGATTACTGTCTCTTTGCATTATATTTGAGTAACTCTTCCCTTATTGGAGAAGCTTTAGCGGTTATCAGGGATGAAGTAGATTTTTCTAAAATATGATGTACCTCTATTTATCGTATTGTTCTCTTATAAATATTAACCATCCCCCTTGTGTTTCAGTGTAGAAAAAAACATTTCTAACACACTGGAATTGATAAGAAAGACTACAGCATGTCACTTCTAATAGAAAGAAAGAAATTCTAACACTTTGGTTGTCTCCTTTTGGCTGATTCTAAGAATGGAATGACTATCAAGGAGAATTGCTAGAGCTTCCAGTAATATTTGATTCTTTGGCTAGTGGTTCAACTCTGCCACATTTTTAGTATCTTTGAAGTGTAAGAACTTAGTCTGTTTGTATAGTTTTAGGAAGACACTAGTTTATGAAAACTATATAAAATAGCTCTCAAATATATTTATAAAATTTCAAGGGATACAAACGACCTTCCCATACAACTCCTAATTGTGCTAATGAGAGTCTAATAAAATGTGCCTGAAGAGTTCAGTCCTGCTTCTGAACCACTCAAATCAATGGGATCTTGGGCATTGATTTCAGTGAGACCAATATCCAGCCCACAAAGAACTTACCCATGGATCTATCCATAATTAAAAAGACATATTTAGCCTTGTTCTCTAAGGGCTAGATTGTGACTACCTTTCTCACACGGGTGAGCAGTTAAGGAGTATTTCTATTGACTTCAAAGATACTATTGCTGTGAATAACTTCTTACTAGTATAAAATATTGACAGTCTGGCCCTTTAGCTTTTAATGGCAGCATTTTTCATTGCAGTTTGTATCTTCATTGCGGGAAAGAAGGAACCTAGAACAACAGGAAACCCTGAACCATTTTTAGGAGCAAGGGGGAATTTATTGAGAGAACAAAAGTACTTGTGTCCCCAAAGCAAATATTTATTTAGCTGGTCTGATGGACATTTACACACCTTTTCATTCTGAGCTCCCTGTCAACCTTACTGGTCCAAGCACCTTCCCTTCTCAATAGGGCTTTCCACTTCCACTTATGCAGGAACAAGAATAAAGCAAAAAGTGTCATTTGGATAAACCCAAACATTCTATTTACCTTACTCTGTACTTATATAGCACCCATCATTTAGCATCTGGGACCCTCACAGACATTAATTGATGTTATATTTGCGATGCTGTGAATAAGGGAAATATAATTAGACCTATTTTGTTGAGGTACTGTGATATTAAGTGACTTGCCAAAGTCATACAAGAAGTCTGTGGCAGAGGCCAGAACTGAACCCATGGCTCCTGAGTGCTTCTCCAGTGCATTAATCACTAAGGGTTTGGCTACATTTGCAGCTGTACAGTGCTGGGAGTTAAAGCTGTCTTCGTACAGCTGTGTAGGGAAAGCGCTGCCGTGTGGCCACATTTGCAGCATTTGCAGCGGTGTTGGGAGTGGTGCATTATGGGCAGCTATCCCACAGAGCACCTCTTCTCATTCTGGTGCTGTGGGTTGTGGGAAGGGGGTGGAGGGTGCAAATCATTCTGCTTCCTGTCCCAACACCCCGTGATGCATCGCTTCACATCCCAGCAATCCCTGTTTTTCCGTCCAAGTTTGGCGCCATCTTGCATCTTTCAACGGTTTCTGTGCAGCATGATTCTATGTTCCGTTTCAGTCTGTGGGAAATGGAGCCCGAACTGCTGAGGAAAATGCTGACAAGTCTTGCCAGCACATCACGTTTGGCAGTTGAGCTATTGCTTAAGATCCAAAGTGACAGTGAGGAATCTGACAATGATAGCGAGTTGCGTAACGCGTACAACACGAAATTGCTTGTGGCATTCACAGACATGCTCAGCACCGTGGAACGCTGCTTTTGGACTCGGGAAACAAGCACTGAGTAGTGGGATCACATCGTCATGGAAGTCTGGGATGAAGAGCAGTGGCTGCAGAACTTTCAGATGAGAAAAGCCACTTTCATGGGACTGTGTGAGGAGCTCGCCCCCACCCTGCAGTGCAAGGACACGAGATTGAGAGCTGCCCTGCTGGTGGGGAAACGGGTGGCTATTGCAATCTGGAAGCTGGCAACTCCAGACAGCTACCGATCAGTCGCGAACCAGTTTGGAGTGAGAAAGTCGACTGTTGGAGTAGTTTTGATGCAAGTTTGCAGGGCCATTAATCGCATCCTGCTAAGAAGAACAGTGACTCTGGGGAACTTGTAGGACATTGTGGATGGCTTTGCACAAATGGGTTTCCCTAACTGTGGAGGGGCAATAAATGGGACGCATATTCCTATTCTAGCACCACCCTACCTAGCATCCGAGTACATTAATCGGAAGGGGTATTTCTCTATGGTTCTCCAGGCACTTGTGGATCACCGTGAGCATTTCATTGACATTAATGCAGTCTGGCCCGGAAAGGTGCATGACGCATGCATCTTTTGGAACACTGGCCTGTTCAGGAAGCTGCAGGCCTGGACTTTTTTCCCAGACCGGAAGATCACAGTAGGGGACATTGAAATGCCCATTGTGATCCTTGGAGACTGCGCTTACTCGTTAATGCCGTGGCTCATGAAACTGTACATGGGGAGCCATGACAGCAGCAAGGAATGGTTCACCTACAGGCTGAGCCAGTGCAGAATGATTGTGGAGTGTGCTTTTGTTAAAGGGGTGCTGGCGATCTCTGTACGGGAAGCTGAACTTGGGGGAAAGCAGACTTGATTTTAACAAATAGGGAGGAACTGGTTGAGAATTTGAAAGTAGAAGGAAGCTTGGGTGAAAGTGATCATGAAATCATAGAGCTTGCAATTCTAAAGAAGGGTAAAAGGGAGTACAGCAAAATAGAGACAATGGATTTCAGGAAGGCGGATTTTGGTAAGCTCAGAGAGCTGATAGGTAAGGTCCCATGGGAATCAAGACTGAGGGGAAAAACAACTGAGGAGAGTTGGCTGTTTTTCAAAGGGACGCTATTAAGAGCCCAAAAGCAAGCTATTCCGATGGTTAGGAAAGATAGAAAATGTGGCAAAAGACCACCTTGGCTTAACCACGAGATCTTGCGTGACCTACAAAATAAAAAGGCGTCATATAAAAAATGGAAACTAGGTCAGATTACAAAGGACGAATATAGGCAAATAACACAGGAATGCAGAGGCAAGATTAGAAAGGCAAAGGCACAAAATGAGCTCAAACTAGCTATGGGAATAAAGGGAAACAAGAAGACTTTTTATCAATACATTAGAAGCAAGAGGAAGACCAAGGACAGGGTAGGCCCCCTGCTCAGTGAGGAGGGGGAAACAGTAACGGGAGACTTGGAAATGGCAGAGATGCTTAATGACTTCTTTGTTCCGGTCTTCACTGAGAAGTCTGAAAGAATGTCTAATATAGTGAATGCTTAGGGGAAGAGGGTATGTTTAGAAGATAAAATAAAAAAAGAGAAAGTAAAAAATCACTTAGAAAAGTTAGATGCCTGCAAGTCACCAGGGCCTGATGAAATGCATCCTAGAATACTCAAGGAGTTAATAGACGAGGTATCTGAGCCTCTAGCTATTATCTTTGGGAAATCATGGGAGACGGGGGAGATTCCAGAAGACTGGAAGGGGGCAAATATAATGCCCATCTATAAAAAGGGAAATAAAAACAACCCAGGAAACTACAGACCAGTTAGTTTAACTTCTGTGCCAGGGAAGATAATGGAGCAGGTAATTAAGAGTAGGTTAGATAAATGTCTATTAGGGATGGTCTAGGCAGTATTTGGTCCTGCCACGAGGGCAGGGGACTGGACTCGATGACCTGTCGAGGTCCCTTCCAGTCCTAGAGTCTATGAGTCTATGAGCATCCCCTCGGTTATATCCGCGTACTGTACCCTCCATAATATTTGTGAAGGGAAGGGTGGAAGATTCAGTCAGGCATGGACAGGGCCGGCTCTAGCCATTTCGCTGCCCCAAGCACGGCGGCACGCTGCGAGGGGCGCTTTGCCGCTCGCCGGTCCCACGGCTCTGGTGGATCTCCTGCAGACTTGGCTGCGGAGGGTCCGCTGGTCCCGCGGCTCCGGTGAACCTCCCACAGGTGTGCCTGCGCCTGCTCCACCAAAGCCACGGGACCAGCGGACCCTCTGCAGGCACACCTGAGGAAGGTCCACCGGAGCCGCCTGCCGCCCTCCTGTCAAGCTGCAGAGCGCCCCCCGTGGCATGCTGCTCCAAGCACGTGCTTGGCGTGCTGGGACCTGGAACTGGCCCTGGGCATGGACCTCTGAGGTTCAACGCCTGGAGGCTGAATTTGCACAGCCAGAGAGCAGGGCTACTAGAGAGGCCCAGCACAGGGCTGCAAGGATTAGGGATGCCTTGAGGGAGGAATTTGAGGCTGAAAACCAACAGTAATGTTTAGTGCCTTATATGGGAGTGAAGTGCAGTGGTTACAATGTTAGTAGGAATCTGTGTTTCCTAAGCTGATTTGCAGTGCCTGTTTTTTTCCTGGGCTAAGGTATCTTTAACTTTCTGCAATAATAAAGTCTGTTTTTAAAGCCAAAAATTCATTTATTGAAAAGAAAATTACTTTATTGACAGACACACAACTTTTTGGGAATCTGAAAGGGCAAGGGGGTGGGATGGGGAACTGTACAGTCACAGGTTTGAATATGTCCTGTCTGGAGTGCTGTGCAATGGCTGCTGCACTTCAGGATGACTATACAGCATGGTGATGAGGGTTGAGTGCAGAGGGTAAGGGTCGTAGTTCTCAGGGCTGGTTGGTGAACGTACAGGTGTTGGAGGCAGCTGGTGGTAGTAAGAACCTGGATGCTGGGGAAGGGGGTTTTGAGCTGACATGGGGGCACAAGGAAAGAGCTTTCGGACAAGGGTGGCGGAGGGGGGGCAGGCACTGTAGTGCTCCGCCTGCATGGCTACGAGCGCCTAGATAGAGTCCACTTGGTGCTCCAGGATGCTTAGCAGCTGCTTCATGCTTTTCTTCCTCTGCACTGCTTTTTCATGCGGATCCTGCTTTCCCTTTCCCTTTACTCCTGCGCTTTTTGATTTTTTGTGACAGAGTGCTGCATCACTTCTTGCAGCATGTCTTCTTTGCTTTTTCACGGCTTCTTCCTGAGGTTTTGTAGTCTCTCAGCTGGTGATAACACGGACAGCCGAGATCTCAAGGTTGCATCTGTAAAGGCAAAATGCAACACTTAACAGAGGCAGCATTGTTTATACCAGAGAGAGTTATTCCCCCGCAGTTAAGGAGTGAGTGCACATTAACAGTCTTCACAATAGCATAATTTTCCCATCCCAAAGAGAGCACACATAACCCACGGGAGCCCTGAAATGGTGAGTAAGGGGGAATGATTGGTTCAGGGCTGTATTGGGGTTTCTGTGCTTTGGGGAAAGCAAACAGCTGCAGGGGGCACCTACACTGAACACTATCCCAAGTTTTTCAACAGGAGTTTATCCTGGAAGATATCTCGCTGCTGCGGGTCATCTGGGAAGGGGGAATGATTGGTTCAGGACTGTACTGAGGTTTCTGTGCATTGGGGAAAGCAAACAGCTGCAGGGGGCACCTACACTGAACACTATCCCAACATTTTCCACAGGAGGTTATCCTGGAAGATATCTCGCTGCTGCGAGTCACCTGGGAAGCACAGGAGGGTCTTCTACTGCAATGTGGATTCCGCCCTGGCCCCTATGCAGCTTGTCTGTGTCTTGCAATGGTCCCCCCACCCCTCGCAGCACAGTGGCGCGGCCGCGTTAGCCTGCCTGGGACAAGGACCACAGTGGCTCTCCCAATAAACCTGAGCAAGTGCATTGCCCACGCTCTGGCTGAAACTTTTGAAGAGATTACCAAAGCCCATTACCGCAGCGTGATAGACTACATCAATGCACTGTTCTGCATCTAGGCATGCATAAATGCAGCCCTAACCCTCTCTCCTTTCCCGAAAAATTTCCATCCTGAAAATAAAAGCCGCTTACTGGGAACCCGCTCCCCTGTTTGTCGTCCACCATGCACGGGATGCTGCGACTGGCTACCTTCCTCCTGGCTTGAGAAGAGCTCCTGGCTGCATGCCTCCTGGGCATGCCCCCCCGACCCCAGTACCCTCACTCTCACTTTCCTCCTCCTCCTCCCCATTCCTGCTCTGAAGTGTCCATTGTGGTCCTCGGAGTGGAGGTGGGGTCACCCCCAAGTATCACATCCAGCTCCTAGTAAAAATGGCAGGTTATGGGGGCAGCGCCAGAGCGGCCGTTTTCCTCGTGGGCTTTGCAGTAGGCACTTCGCAGCTCCTTCACTTTAACTCTGCACTGCAGCGCGTCCCGGACATGGCCCCTTTCCATCATGGCCCTTGATATCTGCCCATAGGTATCATAATTCCTATGGCTGGAGCACAGCTGTGACTGCACAGCTTCCTTCCCCCAAACACTGATGAGGTCCAGCAACTCGCCATTGCTCCATGCTGGGGCTCGTTTGCTGTATGGAGGCATGGTCACCTGGAAAGATTCACTGATTGCACTCCACACCTGGCTGAGCAAACAGGAAGGGGATTTTTAAAATTCCTGGGGCATTTAAAGGGCGAGTCTGACTGTTGGTCACCTGAGGCCAGGGCAGTAGATGTCGAACTGATGAGCAGAGTGTCTAGAACAGGCATTCTGGGATACCTCCATATACTTCTGGAGGCCAATAACAGTGCTTTTGGTGGCCACAGTGGCTGGGCAGCGCTGCATCAGCAGCGCTATAGCCTTTATTCACCTTGTCGAGGTGGAGTACAACCAGCCCTGTAGCCAGGGAGATACAGCGCTGTATGTGCCTTGCAAGTGTGGACGGTGAGTGAGTTGCAGCGCTGTAAAGCCACCACCAGCGCTGCAACTCTCCAGTGTAGCCAAGCCCTAAGGCAATGTCTATCCTGCATTCCACTGGCTCATTGTATAGTGTACATGTAGCTACAAGCCACAGTGACAAGCAGGCTGTATGCACTCTGTGGTGTGTAGCCACACGCATCAGTGTAAGGCTCTGGTAAGAAGGTGGCAGTAGGAAAAGATTCTGGTAGCTCCTCCACTGCCAGAGTCTTTCTCCACTGCTAGAGTCTTTCATTTATAACATTTTGGGTTTTTTTTCAGGGTTTTAAAATTGTTTTTACTTTAAAAAAAATAAAATTGAGGGAAATCGTGATATAAAACATTTTTCTGAAAACAAAAGACAAAACATTTCATTTTGGAAATGCCAAAACAAACCAGTTTGAGATTTTTATTTTTTTATTTTTTACTGAAACAATTCACCTCAATTGACCCAAATTTGCATATTGTTTTGGTTGATCTGAATCTGCATTTTTCTATGAAAAGAAGTTAGGCACAACAAAATTTTCACACCTCTACTCCTAACCACTCTTAGTCAACCCTTACTCAGCCGCACACTCAGACTCCTCCCACTCCAATTGTTATTACTGTCCTCAACCCTGCTCAGACTGAAACTCCAGCTGTACTGGGGATAGCAGGGAGTATATGCCTGATACTTTCTGCTCTGAAGAGGAGAGTAGGGCAAAGAATAGGAGGAGCTCTGGCTCTAAGCCTTCTGCTCTAAGAAAAGTGGCAAAGTAACTCACCTCTTACCTCTTCCTGAAAGAACCAAGGGAAAACTATGAATCTCTGAGTCACAATTGGTTCTGTGGTATGCTTCTGGGACAGCTCAACTATGCACTGCACCAAATTCAGGGCAGACTCTCAAACTGTCTTCTAGCCTTAAGAGTTTGATCCTGCAGCCACTGACACCAATGGCAATACTCCCACGGACTTCAGACAATTTGTGATCTACTGGGGAAATTCTGTGCCACTCTGTGTGCACATAATTCATGTCCCCCCCCGCCAGATTTCTTTGCTTCCCCACAGAAAATGACAGGGAAGCCACAAGAGCTGTCAAACACTCCTTCCTAGCAGCATGAGTATGTGGCTTCCAGCACCTGGAGCAGCCATCAAAGGAGTGGGGGCAGAGCTGGGGATAACCATGGGCATAGCTTGGAGGCAACAGGGGGGTATTGCCCCCCAAACAGAGGAATGAGGGGG
Organism: Gopherus flavomarginatus; assembly: GCF_025201925.1. Lineage (NCBI taxonomy): Eukaryota > Metazoa > Chordata > Testudines > Testudinidae > Gopherus > Gopherus flavomarginatus. The sequence continues at coordinate 253,515,656 of NC_066617.1, forward strand.
CATATGGAATCATGTGCCACTGCCTCCCCTCATTTTTGCAAGTGCAGAGCTACCCAGGTGAGGGAGGGTGCTGCTATGGCTAGCTGACTGCAGCAGGATACCACCTCATTGGTCCTAGTGTTGGTTGTGCTCCCCTTCTATGTGTGCTGGGAGCCATTCTGTTTTCTGTACAATGGTGAATGCCTGTAGTGGGGCAGGACAAGTGGGGTGGGGGTGGAGGAGTGGGGAAGAAGCAGTGAGGAAAGAAGGGGGTTGGGATGGGGGAGGGGGATGTGGCATTGAGAGTTGCGCAGGAGGCAGTGGGGCAAGAAAGGGGAAGGACATGGGGCAATGGGGGGCAAGCGGGACCCCAGGATGCGGCGGCCTCTTGGCAGCAGCTGGTGCTCCCCCATTAAGCAGGTCCATCGAACCTCCACCATGTTGAGCCCTATGCTGACTGTACCTGGACTACCCTGACAAGCCACCTGCACCTGAATTCCCATCCTACTGAGCCCCAAACAGCTGCACCCAGACCGACCAACCCCTACTTCTCCAGGATCCGGACCTCCTGAATCTCTGCCTGTCTCTGACATCTCTTCCTGATGACTCACGATCAACTTAACATGGTCACAGTGGAACTCCTCACCTTTCCTCTCAAGCCTTCCCCACTTCCTGAATTCTCTATTGACAATAACAATAACAATGACAGAACAGTCATTCAAGCCTGTTACCTGGTATCCATCTCCATACATTTGCTCTCCCTGGACCCACATCTGTCCATATCTTGTTGCTTCTTTGCCCATAAAGTTTCTAATATCTGACCTTTTCTTCCTATCTATTGCTAATACTCTTGTCCAGGGCCTCATACCTTCTGGCCTTGGAGTCTGTGAATCTATGAATCCCCCTGTTCATTCCCTTCCTTCATGGTCTATGATGAGAACAAGAAGCACTTCATTGCCCTCAAGGGGCTCATAACACTTGAAGCTCTGTATTACAACAAAGACAGTAACAATGAGGGTTTGGTTTTGTTATTTTCCTTCCTCTGATGCATCAGGGATTAGCCACGGCTGGTGATGGGACTCTCGAGGGAGTGGACTAGTGCTCAGAAGTGATACAAAGAATACATTCTCTGAATCCTGGGGCATGGATCACTTGCTAGAATCATCTGTACATGTCTCACCTATTCAATTCTCTGCCATTACAGTTGCCCAGGCCTTGGCAGCACCTCCGTCCTTCCTTTTATCTGTCTATAGCACACAACACTTCAGTCTAACTCAAGTTACTGGACTCACTATAGGGTATCTGAGTGAAATGTAATGGCCGGTGTTATACAGGAGGTCAGGCTAGATGATCTAATGGTCCCTTTTGGCCTTAAAAATGTATGTAACTATCATCTCTGTCTTGATTACTGCAGCTTGCTTCTCTCTGTTCTTCCTGATACCTGTATCACTATCTTCTGGCCTATTCAAAATATAGCCACTAAGATCTTCCCCCTTTGCAGTCATTCATGCAATCGCCTCTTAGAGTCCCTGCTCTGGATTCCCTCTGTTCCACTGCATTGAATTCATTCTTCTTGGGCTTACCCTCAAGACCCTTCCCAGCTCTGCTAGTATCTTTCTTATTCAGCTGCCTCACCCACTCCACTCAACCAGTGATGCTAACCATGACCACCCACTTGTCTGGTTTACCGACAACCATCTGCACTCCTTCTTCCATACTGCTCTCCATGTATGTCTTCTCAGAACAGTTCTGTGAGGACAATGCCCTTTCCTTCAAAGACCTCCTCTGTTGTAATATGAGGCCTTCAAGGAATTAGCCAATTAATAATGGATATGTTAGGGGCAACTGGGTATAGCTAATATGTTTATTGAATATAAAATATGTATGTAGGGCATTGGTTTATATAATGTTGATCACTTGCTATTCCAAATGAACTGCATATGCTCAGAACCTCAGCAAATCAGGCTTATAATATATACATTAAATTACAGGCATGGCTGTGAGCACTGACAGTTATTAACGTTTCCTGACACTTACTATTATAAGATCCTGTTTTCAGTTACTTATAACTTAGCCAAACTATAACCATTTATGCTGAAATTTTCCATGCCAAGGTTCTGCCTCAGGCTGAACATTTTGGAGAAAATTTCAGCCTAAATAGTTCAGCCATTTCTGAGAGAGGTGAAGGAAAAAATACTTTGTTTTGTTTATGTTAAAAAATTGTGGCAACTTTTTTTTTAACAACCTTTTACTTTGGAGAAGGGACCTGAGATTTGGCAGGGGTGTGGTCTTTGTGTCAGGGATGTGCCTTTTGCCGTCCCTATTAAAGTCTTCCCAGATGTTGCCAAGTTACAAGCCTTTGGAAAATCACAGTAGTGGCTTCTTAGATTTTCACAGCCAAATTCTCCAAAGGTTCCATCCACCTTGAGCATGCTGCACCCTGGAGCTGAGCTAGACTTTCTTTGCAGTTGCAGCTCTGGAATACTGCACGGCATTCTGGATCTGAGTTCAGGCACCTGAAGTGAGAGCAGGGAGACTGTCTCTCTTGTGCTCTCAATAACCCCCTACTTGCCCCAGGCACACAAAAAAGTAAGCTTCCTTATTTGAATGCAAAAATGACATGAGTTGGCATTGTAGAAGGTCGGGGAATAGATTGTCACAAGGAGCCTGGGAGAGGGTGGTGGAAACTGGAACAGGGAGTCTTGAAAGTGGAGACTTGGAACCAGTGGTACAGTGGAGGTCAGTGGGAAAAAGATACAGATCTCATGAGAAGCCAGTCTAGCTGGGCAAAGAGGCTTGGGAAAAGAGCTGGGTGCAAGGAGAATGAATGAGAAGTTCTGGGAGGAAAACTCTGATTGGGAGCCAATGTGGAAGGAAACATAGATAATGGAAGTGGACAATTGGCTACTGGACATGAGGGAAGAGAGACATATTGAACAAGCAGCTGGAAGGGGGAGGACTGAAAATGACTTGAAAAGAAGACTAGGACTAGGACTGGAGGGGCAGGAAAGACTGGGAGCACAGGGTGGAAAGGGAGAACTCAGAAGGGCTCAAGTTTGAGAGGTAATCAGCAGAAAAGTCTGTGCCCACTGGAACACACTCCTTTCCAGAGCCTGGAATGGAAGTCAAGATCCCTGAATCTCTCCAATCTTCTGCTGCCAGCAAATATAATAGAATCATAGAAAGATGGGCAGGAAGGGACATCAAGAGATCATCTTCTCTATCCCCAAAGCTGAGGCAGGACCAAGTGTACCTAAACCATCTCTGACAGTGGTTTGTCAGCCTTCTTAAAAACCTCTAGTCACATGGATTCCACAACCTCTCTTGGAAACCTGTTCAAGTGATTAATTATCCTTGTAGTAAAAAAGAATTTCTTCATCTCTAAATCTCCCTTGCTGCACATTAAGTCAACTACTTCTTGCCCTACCTTCAGTGGATAATTGATCACCAACCTTTTAAAAACAGCCCTTAATACCTCTGAAGACTTTTATGGGGTCCCCCTCAGCCTTCCTTTCTCAAAACTAAACATGGCAGTTTTTTTTAAACTTTCTTATAGGTCAGGTTTTCTAAGCCTTTTATCACTTTTGTTGTTCTATGAACTTTGTACAATTTTTCTAATTTTTTCTTAAAGTAGGGCACCCATTGTACATTGTACTACAGCTGAGGACTCACCAGTGCTGAATAGAGTGGAACTATTATCGCTTGTATCTTACATACAACATGCCTGTTAATACACCCCAGAATGATGTTAGCCTCTTTCACAACTACATCACATTGTTGTCTCATATTCAGTTTGTGATCCACTATAACCTCCAGATTCTGTTTAACAGTACTATTATCCAGCCATCTATTCCCCAATTGGGGTTTGCATGTTGATTTTTCCTTCCTAAATAAAGTACTTTACACTTGTCTTTACTGAATTTCATCTTGTTAATTTCAGACCCATTCTCTAATTCAGGGGTCGGCAACCTCTGGCACGCGGCTTGCCAGAGTAAACCCCCTGGCAGGCCAGGCCAGTTTGTTTACCTGCCGCATTGGCAGGTTCGGCCAATCGCGGCTCCCACTGGCCACGGTTTGCCAGTACGTCCCTCCTCCACGCTGCTTCCCACCGCCCCCATTGGCCTGGGACAGTGAACCACAGCCAGTGGGAGCTGCGGTCTGCCGAACCTGCCCAAGCTGCAGGTAAATAAACTGGCCCAGCCCACCATGTGCCAGAGGTTGCCGACCCCTGCTCTAATTTGTCAACATTGTTTTGAATTCTAATCCTGTCCTCCAAAGTACTTGCAACCCCTCACAGCTTGGTGTCATCCAGAAATGTCATAAGCATGCTCTCCATCACATTAATGAAAATATTGAATAGTATCAGATGCAGGACACACCCCTGTGGAACCCCACTAGATATGTCCACCAGGTTAGATAGAAAATCATTGATAACAATACTTGGAGTATATTTTTTCAACCAGTTATGCACCTACCTAACAGTAATTTAATCTAAACCACATTTCCCTAGTTTGCTTATAAGTATGTCATGTAGGACTGTGTCAAAAGCCTTACTGAAATCAAGATTCCGCCCATCTACTAGGCTAGTAGCCCCCTCAAAGAAGGAAATTAGGTTGGTTTGGCATGATTTGTTTTTGAAAAATCTATGGTTGTTATTATTATTACCCTATAATCATTTAGGTGCTTACAAATTGATTGTTAAATAATTTGTTCCAGTATCTTTCTAGGTATGAAGGTTAGCTGAGTGGTCTATAATTCTCGCAGTCCTCTTTGTTCTCCTTTTTATAGATAGGTGTTATGTTTGCTCTTCTCCATTTGTTTGGGATCTCACCCATTCTGCATCAGTTCTCAAAGATAATCACAAAAGTTTCTGAGATTGCTTCACCTAGTTTCTTAAGTACCCTAGGCTGAATGTTGTCAGGCCCTGCTGACTTGAAAATATCTAAATTATCTAATGTGGCAAACCCAGGACAAATGGCTACAAAGGGAGGGGTAGTAATTAGTCCCAGAGGGGTTAAAAGGCCTCTCCCTATCCACTGAGGAGAGATAGCCACGGAGAAATAAAGTTCAACTGGAACAGAGGTTACCAGGGAACTAATTAGGTTCAGCTGGCCCCAATTGCTGGAGATCTTTTTAAACCCTTCCTGGCATGGCGGTGGGGAGAGTGAGAGCAGCAGAAAAACTGCTAGCAAGTAGTTGCAACAGGACTCTGAACTCTTCCAGCAAAGAAGACTGCACTCTGCCCCCAGAAGGGGAGAAAACCAGCACAAGGGACTGACAGAGGGAAGGATTAACTAGACCCTACGTGACCTAGAAGGACTTTGCTTTGCCCAAGCCTGTGTCTCCAAGGAAAAAAGTGACTGAGCCAGCTGAGGAGAAGCAGGTACTTTGCCACATTAAACATTCTTTAACCTGTTGTATTCTGTCTTGTGTTCCTTCCTTGTTGTTGTTCTTAACTGTGTTAAGATGTGGTCAAAATTAACCTTTTTTAGTGAAGACTAAAACAAAATAAGCATTAAACACTTCAGCCTTCTTGATGCTATCTGTTATTGGCTCTGCTTCCCCACTAAGTAGTGGACCTACCCTTTCCTTCATCTTTCTCTTGCTCATAATGTATTTAAAGAATCACTTCTTGACCTTTACATCTCTTGTCAGATGTAACTCATTTTGTGTCTTGGCCTTTCTGATTTTGTCCCTACATGTTTGTGCTATTCTTTTGTAATCATCCTTAGCATTTTTTATGTTTCCATATTTTTGCAAGATTTATTTTTGATTTTTCAGGTCACTGAAGAGCCCCTAATGCAGCCATATTGACCTCTTACTATTTTCCCTATCTTTTTTTTTTCATGTGGGATAGTTTTCTCTTTAATAATGTCTCTGAGAAACTGCCAGTTCTGTGGAAACCCTTTTCCCCTTACATACTTTTTTCTCATGAGACCCTACCCTACCAGTTCTCTGAGTTTGTTGAAGTCTGTATTTTTGAAGTCCATTGTCCTCATTCTGCTGCTCACTCCTTCCTTTCCTTAGGATTATGAAAGCTGTCATTTGTGATCACTTTCACCCCAGTTACCTTTCACCTTCAGATTCACAACCAATTTCTCCTGATAGTCAGAATGAAGTCTAAAATGGCTGCTCCCCATTTACTTCCCCCACCTTCTGGGGAAAATGAAGCAGGCGGTGAGGGGAAGAGGGAAGAACTTACTGGACATTTTGGGTTATAATGCATTATTTTTCCAGCAGATGTCTGGGTAGTTAAAATCACCCATCACTACAAAGTCTTGTGGTGTTTATCCTAGAAATGCCTCATTCACTTCCTCATCCGGATTTGGAGGTCTGTAGTAGACTCCTAGAACAAGGTTGCTCTTTTTTTTTTTTTTTCCCCCTTTATCTTCAACTGGTCTGCCTCTGACTTCCTTTGGGAACTGAGAACAAATGTATATATGATTAATGTACAATGCAACACCTCCTCCTTTTTTTCCTCCCTTCGTTAACAAGCTATACCCCTCTATACCAATAATCCTGATATGAGGTTTATCTCACCAGCTCTCTGTGATGTCAGATAAGTAACAATTTAGCCCTAAGACTTCCAGTTCTTCCTGTTTATGCTCCATGCTCTTTGTGTTTTTGTCTATAGACATCTAAGTTGCGGAGCAGCTTCCCTCACTGTTTTTTTCTCTTTGTTCCTCCTGTTATCTTATTGTAATTCTCCATTTCCCCATTACCTCCAGCTCTCTGTCAAGGTCCTCCTTTTTTAATACTTACCTGTGGGCTTTTGTCACCTGTTCCCTTTGAACCTAGTTTAATTCCCTCCTCACTAGATTGGTGAGCCAGTGTTACTCTTCCCTTTCTTCATTAGATAAACTACATCTCTTCCCAGCAGTTCTCCTTCCCAGATCAGCATCCCATGGCGAAGAAAGCAAAAGCCCTCCTGTTGTCAGCATCTGAGCAGGCATTCATCTCCAGGATGTGTCTGTTCCTGCCTGGGCCCTACCCTCAACCAGAAGAATGGACAAGAACACAACCTGTGCCCCAACTTCTTGCTTCCACCCTCACTCCCAGGGTCCTACTCATGGTCGTCCCTGGCAATATGTGAACTGTTTGTGGGCATCTGTGAAACCCACCAGCGAAGTATCTTATCTAGAGCTGATCAGATCATTTTTAATGAACTATCATTTTGTATAAGCTGAAACTGTGGAGATATATCAGTGTCAACAAATTTTCATTGGGAAGGTTGGTTAGGGCACTGGTCTCAGATTTAGAACATCTAGGTGCAAGTCTCTCCTCTGCTTGATTGACAGTAATCTGGGATGAAAAAAAAATATTTTCTGTCAGGCAAAGTAGGGACCTGAATCTGGGTCTCCCACATTCCAGGTCAATGATCTCACCAGCAGGGGACACACACACTTTGCTACTTATTGAACCAAAAAGCTCAGGTTTTGACCCAAAATGGACATTCTGACAATTTTAAAAAAGGTTCTGATGTTGCTCCAGTGTGGAACTAAAACAAATTTTGAAACCTCAAAAATTGCCACAAAATGGAATTGTCTCCAGTCAGCTCTCTTTTCATTCCCTTCTGGTGCTGGCCCACATAAGGGATAACAACCTACTACTACTCTGTTACTCCATTAGATTAAGTGGTAGATGTCTACGTGGTGGATCTAAAAATTCCCACCCTAGTGTCAATATGAGGCCACATGATGGAATTTCTGTTTTTCCAGTTTGCTTTTTTTTAAACCTAGGAAATTACTCAATATATATTAAAAGAACATTACTAATGTTGCAAAATCAAACACTGAGAAGTTAGGAAATGCCAGAATTAAGGTTGTAATAGGAATCTTTTGTGTGTGTGTGTATGTATATGTGTGTATATATATATAATAAAATATGTATGTACATAAAATTGATACATATTTTGCTGGTGTTGCTCTCCCCACTATTTGTTGTTTCTGCTTGTTCTTAGATTGTAAGATTCTCCGAGGCTGGTGTTATGCCTTCCGAAGAGAATGGGATCTAGGACATAGGTACTACTATAATGCAGCATCTTATAATGCTGATCCTAACGAGTGACCTGCCAGAGACTCGAAGGTTCTTTTTTTCTTGCTCTTCCCAATAGCTCTTCTCTCCCTCTTGACCAGGTTTTCTTGATTTTTAAGTGTTCATGTTTCATAAACACAGTACATACATTGTATAGCCTCTGGGAACAAGATGTGTTTAACAGCTGTCAAGGCTGATTCCCCGCTCTGGCACTTCGAGTGCAGAAGGTGGGGCCCACCAGGATTCTAAACATTAATACTGGTCATTCCAGGCTGGTATTAAACTCCCAAGGTTACAGCTTTTCTCTGGCCTGGGATGGGTAGATGCTGCCACCGCCCAAGTGCAAAACCCCTTTGAAAACCCAGGAAGGTGCACTTGTGAATTTCTTACTGTGGGGTGCCCTAAAGCCCTTTCACTTCCCCTCCGGAGAAGAGCAGAGAGAAAAACAAGGGAAATCAACTATTGCCACCAGCTAATTAAAGAACACTTTTTTAAATTTTATTTTATTAAAATGAAAAAGAAGGAAAATACATCTGGAAACTCAGGCTGTTGCTAGATTTAAAAAGAGCAAATATAAGGATTAAGCATCAAGAATAGTTTCTTGAGATCCAGCTTAAAGGTTACAAGCAAAACAAAAGCACCTGGCGTTAGCACAGAGGAGTCCACAAGCCATAAAGAAATAAAAGGAGATAAATCTGGTCGCATCTTCCTAGACATTCCCTGATCTATCTACATATCTGGGATTTCAAATGAGTAGTTTCTAGATATGATCTGATGATTTTTCATACCTGGCCCAAAGCTTCTTGGAACATCACTGCTCTGTTCCCTCTCTCCAGAGAACAACAGACAGACAAAAGGGGAGTCTTGTTTCAATTTAAAAAAAGTTCTAGCCCTCCCATTGGCTCTTTTGGTGAGGTGCCTATTCACTACTTTTAACCATTTACAGGTAGAGCAATTAGAACAGCTACTGAGAGGGATTTTATAGCTAACTGACTGGCTGAGTCCATAAAAGGCAGTTACTCCCTCCCCTTCATTTACCGCAACGGGAAACATGACTTTCATAGGTGCTGGAATTAATTGTATGGGGGGTGCTGCAGCACCCCCCTGGCTAGAAGTGATTTCCATTATATACAGATTTACAGTTTGGTTCAATAGCTTTCAGCACCCCCACTATAAAAATTGTTCTAGCACCCCTGATTTCATTTTTCATAAATGTGTAGCTCTAGAATGGAACATTACAGATCTTACAGCGTGATCAGGAGGTGTAGAGCCCATAGATTTCAGATGATCTGCTGGAGGTATACCTTTCAAGGACCCCAGCATTCCTCCTTACTCCACCCAGCTCCACGGAAAATACAGCTATGTTTTATCTTAGATTCCCCTCTTAAGGGGAGTTCTGCACACAGAGGCTGCACTTACAAAAGAATGATGATTTTATCAAGATTATCTTCCGTGGATGCTGCATGCAGGATGAATTCTCTGCCTCGGTGCCATCTATGCTCCACTTTGTGCCACCTATGCTCGGCTCCTGACACCATTTATCAGACAGTTGATCTAAAGCTGCTGATTTATATCCAGGATCAGGGCCAGGGCAGCATGAGTCTCGGAGATCAATAACTGTCTCTCTAACCCTCACCAGCACTTGCTGTTCAATCAGAAAAGAATCTGACATATGGTAACTATTAGGGTTGTTAAGCAATTTTAAAAAATTAATCATGATTAATAGCATTGTTAAACGATAATAGAATACCATTTATTTAAACATTTTTTGATGTTTTCTACATTTTCAAATGTATTGATTTCAATCACAATACAGAATACAAAATTAACAGTGCTTACTTTATATTTATTTTTTATTACAAATATTTGTACAGTGAAAAAAAACAAAAGAAATAGCACTGTTCTGTTCACCTAATACAAGTACTATAGTGCAATCTCTGTCACAAAAGTTGAACTTAAAAATGTAGAATTATGTACCAAAAAGACTACATTCAAAAATAAAACAATGTAAAACTTTAGAGCCTACAAGTCCACTCAGTTCTACTTCTTGTTCAGCCAATTGCTCAGACAAACAAGTTTGTTTATATTTGCAGGAGATAAAGTTGCCAGCTTCTTGTTCACAATGTCACCTGAAAGTGAGAGCAGGCATTCACATGGCACTTTTGTAGTCATCACTGCAAGGTATTTACGTGCCAGATATGCTAAACATTCATATGCCCCTTTATGCTTTGGCCACCAATCCAGGGAACATGCTTCCATGTTGTTGACAGTTGTTAAAAAAAAAAAAATGCATTAATTAGATTTGTGACTGAATTCCTTGGGGGAGAATTGTATGTCTCCTGCTCTGTTTTACCCACATTCTGCCATATATTTCATGTTATGGCAGTCTTGGATGAGGACCATCACATATTGTTTGTTTTAAGAACACATTCACTGCAGATTTGACAAAACACAAAGAGGGTACCAGTGTGAGATTTCTAAAAATAGCTACAGCTCTTGACCCAAGGTTTAAGAATCTGAAGGACCATCCAAAATCTGAGAGGGATGAGGTATGGAGCATGCTTTCAGAAATCTTAAAAGAGCAACACTCCAATGTGGAACCTGCAGAACCTGAACCATGAAAAAAACAAGCAACCTTGTTCTGATGGCATCTGACTCAGATGATGAAAATGAACATGCATTGCTCTGTACTACTTTGAACCATTATCAAGCAGAATTTGTGGTCAGCGTGGACACACGTCTTCTGGAATTGTGATTGACTCATGAAGGGACATATGAGTCTTTAATGAATCTCACATGTAAATATTTGTGATGCTGGCTATAACAATACCATGTGAACACTTGTTCTCACTTTCAAGTGACATTGTAAACAAAAAGTAGGCAGCATTATTGCCTGCAAATATAAACTAATTTGTTTGTCTGAGCAATTGGCTGAACAAGAAGTAGGACTGAGTGGACTTGTAGCCTCTAAAGTTTTACATAGTTTTGTTTTTAAGTGCTGTTATGTAAAAAAAAAAAAAATCTACATTTGTAAGTTGCACTTTCACAATAAAGAGATTGCACTGCAGTACTTGTATGATGTGAATTGCAAAATACTATTTCTTTTTTTATCATTTTTACAGTGCAAGTACTTGTAATAAAAATAATATCAAGTAAGCACTGTACACTTTGTACTCTGTATTATAATTGAAATCAATATATTTGAAAATGTAGAAGAACATCCAAAATATTTAATAAATTTCTATCGGTATTCTATTGTTTAACAGTGTAATTAAAACTGCGATTAATTGGGATTAATTTCTTTAATCATGATTAATTTTTTTAGTAAATTGCATGAATTAACTGTGATTGATCGACAGTCCTAGTGAGTATGCATGCCCCTGGTGTTTCCTCCTACACCCCCTCTGCTTGCTCCTGTTTTTCACATACAGATGCATAATCCTATGTCTCAGCCAGGGATCCATCAGGTCCTTTTCTCACACAAAGGCAGAGGGGATGATTTGACTAATATAATAATTAAAAATAAAATAAAATTAGTCAGGTACTTAGACTGACCCCTGTTCTTAACACACAGCTTAAGTAACTGGGTTTTGCACTGAGAAGGTCCACAGGGGTAAGAAAGGAAAGGATCTTCGTTTACCAGGCCACAAATGCAATTTCCTTTAATGGAGAATAACTGCCTTTTCCCAACTCCTCATCACTTCTACACCCAGATCCACTCTGCATGATGGTACATATTCTGGAGGCCACATGGTGCTTTGCACTATAGCAGGTAAGGGGTGTGGGATCCTTGCATAAGATTCCCAAGTCTTGCACCCACTGAACAGTGGAACTATATAGACACTGCTGCAGTTATAGCACTTCATGCCTGTAGGAAGGGGAATGGGATGCACTGTGAACTCAATTGCTTTGGTTAAACAGTAACTAGCTGGCCCACATTTGAAAATTACCTAGCGTACTGTTACCACAGTTCACAGTGTTTTATCAAACTGAATTTCAGCCCCATTGAGATCAATGGAACAACCATTCCATGGTGAGGTTTCCTTACTGTACTCTACTTCCCATTCTATCTACAGTGTATATCAACATAATTTTCTCAGGTCAAAGTTTAAAAGAATGAATATATAGCCATCACTCATTTCCTAGATGTTTGCACTAAGAGTTCCTTTGTTTTGACACGCTGAGCATTTAATGTGGAACTATTCATGTTTTGATGCAAAGCATTTTTCTTTTCAGTAAAATTAAGGGGAAGAAACAATTCTGAGTAATAAGGGTCTGAAAGGTGTGTTAAACATACGTCATATAAAGTAATTTTCCTGTAAGTCTGTGATATTGCCATTTCCCTAAACATTCTTCAGTCTCCTTCATAATAGAAGTTGCTGAGGGCTTAGAGTACTAGAAAATATAAAATACCTATGGGACGTATTCCAGTACTGTACATTAAATTTGAGGATTTTACATGTGATAAAGTATGTCAGTGTTGCTTACAGGGAATTCCAGTGATACCTCAGCTTTCTTGGACTTATTATAAATCCTTTGTTGGAATTATTGCGGCTGGTTCAATAATTCAGATTAGCCCTCATGTTTATTAATGCACTACATCTGTGCAAACAACATGTCAAGCAGAGAGTTTATTGTAATTGCCTGAGCAAACAGAACCTGAAAGAAGCAATTTCCAGTTACAATGTGCTATGACAAGTAATGAGGTAATTGGCATTCTGTCCTGATTACTTCCACCTTCCTTTTCATCAGGTCTATATTGTGTGTGATAGATAGTTTTATAAGAAATGAAGGTGTTTGATAATATGGTTTGCTGCTGCTTAAGGTTAGTGATTAAAGACAATCATCATTTTCTCTCAGAGATCTTATTAGCTTTAACATTATTTATTCATATGTGTAAGATGTGGGCCCAGAACCTATCTTTTGGTGCTATATATGTAGTTAAAATATAAACTCAACTGGTAACTGAATGAATGCAAAACATGTTTTAGTTTTCCAAGGATGATTCAACAAAGCAACTTTTTTTGTGATGAAATCTGTGCTGCAACAGTGGGACTAAGGTAGACGACTTCACATCTATATTTGCATATAAATAATATTTAACTTATATTATGCATATACTCTTTTCATATGGATATATATTACATGTCCTCGGTATCAACACTATAGTTAAGGATGTGATCTATGTTTTTATTCTCAACTTCTGGTTTCAGGCATCTTTAACTTTTCAGAAAAGTGATCTCTTTGGAGCCAGTTTTTATTCTTATTCTAAAGGTGAAATGTGGAGAATTTGAAAAAGAAAACACTTTCAGTGATTTTTGTATTATCCAAGGGTGGGCCAATGCTATTCTAATACTATGTTTCACTTTTTATTTCACTCAGAATTGTTTTGAACTCGAGAGGAAAAAGATGGGCATGAGGTACACACATAATACCCAATGAGGAATATTTGCTTTTGCTAGATTTCTGCAAAATTAGTTTAGAATTAAAGTTCTAAGGGTTTTAAAATATATTAATGAGCATGTGCAGTACATTATTTTCCTTACACATTCAAGCACACAGCTGAGCCAAGTCAACCTTTTTAGGATGAAAACATCCAAGGAAAAGTATGTTCCAACTATTATCCCCAAATAGAGAAATGTAACCTGCACCCTGTCAAGGCACCAAGATATCTGTGACATACGTAGCATTAGATAATTAGATTTAGAATTGGCATTAGAATTTGATCCCATCAAATTTATCTAAATTTGCAATGTGAGAAGCAGCCAGTAACTCTGTTTTCTGTGAAGGTGTTCTATTTTTCATTTAAGGAAGAGGCGATAGTTACCCAAATGCTGCAAAAGAAACTTCATTTACAGCCCTAGAGATGCAGAACACTTCAGATTTTCTTAACCATAGCAACCAGCTTAGTTGTGCAATATCTCTCTTGTATGGTACATAGGTAGTGGCAGTTGATGCTGTCAACTGAAGTTGACAGTAGAAGTATGGAAGATAAGGGGATGATAGGAATGAAGACCAGAATTCCAGGGAAGATGATAATCCATAACATCTAAGTAATTCAGAGAAAAAATGCTCAGCTGCCTCAGATGCGAGTGTGTACAAACACCACTATGTATCATATCTAATCAGTGCTGTACATCCAATATTATTTCTGCTTTCCCTGCATGCACCTCTGAAATGGTACTCTTCTCACTAATACACACAGTGTTAGAACTGTAATGTGTACTTACATCCTATCAAATTTTTAAAAAAGCAATGTAGTAAAATAAACAGGGATCATAAAATATTTTTTCAAACTGTTTTCTGACTGTTAGAAACTGACCCAGTACTCTGTTGCCAGTCTGTTGCAAGTGAAACAAAGCACTAGGTCTGAGAATGCTGCCAAACCAATGGGCCTTGGGTAGAGTCTAATCACTGTTTTGAGCTCTGGCTCTCTAGGGCTCTTTCCCAGACTCAGACATCTTGTCTGAGTATCTAGTCTCTGAAACCAGTGCCTGAGATCTCCTGAGACCACCTCCCCACCTACTTACACATGCTCCCTCTGGGTTCTACATGAGTGATGTGCACTCTGGGTTTCCAGTTTAACCCGTTCAGTGACAACATGGCAAAAGAGCAAAGAACACAGGCTTAGCAAAGGAGATTCTTAGCCACAGTGACTTTACTCTTAGCACTTGAGAGTTACAGATCTTTGAAAAGTCCTGAGATGCATCCTCCCTTTTTCTGAGCTCCCCCCTTTTGTAAGTTTATGGTTTTTAAGTATTTGTGGTTGGGCAGAGTCCTTCCTGCCCTTTGTCTTCTGCAAGTCCTTCTTATATGTGGTGATGGTTAACTCTCTCTGCACAGAGCAGTAAGTACATTATTCTTAAATATGGTTCCCTTCTCTGTGCCATGTGCTCAGACTGACAAGCTCCAGACCCACCATTCATGCTTGTTCTCCCTTGTTGGGAGAGCCCACTGTTCCACTGGGGAGAGGGGCAGTATTTGACAGTCATTCAAATTTGATTTGATTGCCCCAGATTACATCCTTGAGGATGCCCAGTGATGGTCCTCATCAAGATGTCAAACACTTTTCCCGGGCAGGGCAGCTGTCTGGAATGCAGAACTATAGATTTCCTTTAAGATTTGTGTAGTCACTTTGCCAATATTTCCACAAACAGTTTTCATAATTTGATATTGTCATATCCAAATATATCACAGAGACAGTGCCTGCAACATCAGTTACATGCATCTGAACATTAAATGGCACATGTCCTAGTGGGATTGGTTCTACTTATATAGCACCACCTATGATTAAGGTTGCTGAATATTTCACATTGTAAGACCCTGTTTTCAGTTGCTTATTTTTTTTTTTTTGCTAAATTTCAGCCATTTGGCCTGAAATTTTCCCATGCTGGATATCTGCCTCAGGCTGAATATTTTTGAAAAAAGAATGTCAAAGTTGTTCAGTCATTTCCAAGAAAGAGGCTAGGGAAAAATACACAGTTTTCCCCATATTAATTCCAGCAGCATTTTCTTTAAGTATCTCTAACAGCCCTATTATGTGGAGTGGGAACTTGAAATTTGGCTGAGGAGTGTCCTTTATGTCAGAGGTGCGTCTTTTGCTGGCCCTGTGAAAATCTACTCAAATTTGCCCCAGATATAAGCCTTTGAAAAATCATAGTTTGCACATGCTCAGTACAGTCTTCTTAGAGTAAGCATGCTTCAGTGCAGGGCTACCCAGGGCTGAGCAGGACTTTTCCTGCAATTGCAATTCCAGGATGCTGTGGCCAGGGCCTGGGCCTGCCACCACAATTGAAAACAAGGAGATTACCTCTCCTGCATTCTCAGTGATGCCCCTGGTACAGCCCAGGTAGCATACAGGAGGAAGTTGCCTGATTTTGTATGCAGAGGGGAGACTTGGCTGAAAAGGCTGTTTGGAAGGGAGAGGAAATGGAGACTGGGAGCTGGATGTGGGGGAAACTGAAATTGGCTTGGCAAGAAGACTGGTCCCAGGAAACAGTGGGCTGGGGGAGAAAAAGGTGCCAAGGGCCAGGATGCAGGGGGAAAACTGGGATTGGCAGGGCAAAGAGACTGAAATAAGGTGCCAGAGGCTGGGTAAAGAATAATGGGAAAAGGAGTGGGGTTATGGGGAAGAACTAGCAATAGCTGCACAAAGAGACTGGACTTGTGTGGTGGGAGGAGATGGGATGGAGACTAAGACTGGCTGGGTAAGGACACTAGGACTGGGATGAGAAATCTGAGGATTAGGGACTGGGATCAGGTAGATGAGAGTATTGGGATTGGGACAAGGCACCAGGGACAGGGAAGAAACAGGTGTGGAACAGGGATGGGTTAGAGGGGACAGGGCAGAAGGGATGAGGATTGGGGGAGCAGAAAGAAACTTACATATGTGCTTTCCCACTGCAGCACATTCCTCTCCAGAGCCTGGAATGGAACTGAGGATTTCTGAGTCTCACTATTCCTCTAGTGTCAGCAAATATCTGCAAAATCCATTGGCAAAGTGTCTCATCTCCCTTTTAGTGCTGGCCCATGCAGACGATAGAAATTTACTACTAATATCAGTTCCTGTCTTAGCTCAAGCGGCAGAGATCTTTTTGGTGGTTTCAACCTTCATGAGAAACTATGTGGGAGCTGATATGATGCCTCATTATGAAATTTCTTTTTTTCAATTTGCTTTTTTTTGAAACCTAGGAAATTGTTAAAGAAATACTATTCAGGTTGCAAAGTCATGCAGTAAAAGCTGTTGAAAAATGCATAGGCACAAGGACACTGAATTAAGGCTGCACAGACAACTTTAATTCTGGCATTTCCTAACTTCTGAGTGTTGGACTTTGCAACATATATGCATATATTGACAGAAAGATATCAGTATGGCATCTACATGATAAAGAAGTCATATTACTCACTTGAACATGCTACAGGTACTCAGTTACTCTCCAGAATAAAGAAGGAACCCATATTGCTATCAATATTTGCTCCAGTCACATCTGCAGAGCATCAAAAATGCTAGTTAGGACAGACTACTATCTCTTATTAATTGTTAGGATCAAGCATAGCAGTATGTGATAGATTCCTTGGTAGATACAAGAGCATACAATAGTATATTAAGTTATACTAAATTAAAATAGAGTTGTAGCAAATCAGAGGTGAAGATTCAACAGGTGATTTGAAGACATTTAGCTGCTTTTTTGTAATGTTAAATGAGTGGTGTAATTCCTGATGGAGGAGTGAGAGACCTTATCCTTCCTTCTTTCAGCAAGGAGGGGACTAAATAATTATGGTATAGTCAAATCCACGGGTTCTCAAACTGGGGGTCGGGACACCTCAGGGGGTCGCGAGCTGTCAGCCTCCACCCCAAACCCCACTTTGCCTCCAATATTTATAATGGTGTTAAATATATAAACAAGTGTTTTTAATTTATAAAAGGGGTCTCCCTCAGAGGCTTGCTCTGTGAAAGGGGTCACCAGTAAAATAGTTTGAGAACCAGAATCATTCTAGTCATACAAAGGAATATTAAGGTAGCTTGACAAACATACACCCGCTATCTCAGTATGAAATGACCACCTGGGATATTATACAGCTGATGATTTGAGGCAGACACCAAAATGAGGAAGTTGTGGTGGTGGCTTTACAAAGAAATTTAAAAGGAGAATAAACTGGAATTTGGGGACAGGAAAGGATTAAGAGAAAATTCCACCCCATTGTCAAACATGAGTAGTAAGGAAAGTTCCAATCAAGGGACTGGAAAGAGAAAATCTGAACAAGTTTGTGATAGCTGTACATGGGACCATCATGCCACTATAACCATATCCTAACACCAAAGCAGGTGCATTTATATTGTATTGTATTACAGGTTATTGGAGTGAAAATAAATAAGGTGTAATGTGTATTGATAGTACACTACATCTTAATTTCAGAAAAGACAATGATGGTTTCAATGCCTCCCACCCTGAGGGAGAGACAATGGGAGGGGAACAGAGCAAATATTCACTGCCTAGCAACAGATCAAAGGGAGTTAGACACAGTTGGCAGCACACATGGTTCTGTAGCATGCCAAATGGCCAACAATTTCTGCCCTCCTATTAGTTCTTCTTCAGTTCTCAAGCAGGTTCGCCATCTATATTGGAGAGTGAAGATAACTGTCTCCAGGTGCTTGAGTGAGTGAATACAGATGTTCCTCTTTTCTCATCATCCAGTTTTTTAGGGAAGCTGCCAATTTAGGTGTCAGTTTGATGTGGTCTGGTACAATCCAGCCCTGCTGCTTAGAAGGTTTCATCTCCTCTGTATGTGGTGGCAACGGGCATGATTTGACTAATATTGTTAAAGTTAACAAAACTGTACCATCAGAGCAATGAAATTAGAATATGAAATTCACAGTAGTAAGCTGCAAATATAATTATGTATGCAAGAGATAATAAAATGTCTAGTGGAAGAGTAGAGCTTTCCTGACCTACCAACGTTGCCTGTAACCAAAACTCTTAACAATGGAGATGAACGTCTTGTAGAGCATGGGGTTAACCATGCTAGTATAGCTTCCATACCCAACTCAGACTCATGTGGCTCCCATTTCAAAGTGGGGGAAAAAAAAAACAAAATCAAATTCTAGTCTGAGCCCTGACTGAGCTCTTTATCTGAGCACTGATGTCAGACTTCTGTACATGGTAATCATCCTTGGAATTTATTGGTCAGCGGTTTAGGGAGAAAAGTGGGGGGTTATCAATTTGTTGTTCCATGACTGCGTGTTTTCACAGTGATTTCACTGTTAACACGGCTCTACTTCAGTATTTCTCAAACTGGGTTGCCGCTTCTGTAGGGAAAGCCCGTGGCGGGCCGGGCTGGGCCGGTTTGTTTACCTGTCCCGTCCACAGGTCCAGCTGATTGCGGCTCCCACTGGCCACGGTTCGCTGACCCAGGCCAATGGGAGATGCTGGAACAGCATGGGTTGAGGGACTTACTGGCCGCCACTGGTGAACCGCGGCCAGTGGGAGCCACGATCGGCAGGACCTGTGGATGCGGCAGGTAAACAAACTGGCCCGGCCCTCCAGGGGCTTTCCCTACACAAGCAGCACCCTAGTTTGAGAAACACTGCTCTACTTGAACCACCACACAACTTTGTGTGTTTCTACTGGGATATGGTCCTTTCTCTTATCAAAAGCAGTAGCATTTCCTCAAGATAGGGAGGCTAAGGCTTGTAGGTAATGGAGCTTCAAATTGAATTCTGGATTAAATCCATGGTGAGTTGCCAAGCCAACACTCTGTATTCCTTGCCAATAGCTTTGGCACAAGTGAAAGTAGCAAGCTTTGTTCTAAACTTGCGCAAATTCCTTGACTGCTGTGATTGTAGCTTGTTCAAAGTGAGTGATCACATATGTGAGTCTTAAGTAGAGCTGTGCAAAACTTGGCAGTTTCAGTTCACAGGGGTTTGGTGAACCTTTAGTTGGCTTTAGCTTGTGTATGATTGCATTAGGTGTAGGAACATTAAGTGATGTAGGAGCACTTAATACAAGCATCCTTGTATAAATATACAATGGGAGTCAGACGAAGCTACAGCGTGAAGAGTGAGGGAGGGATATCAATGGTACTGCAAGGGACATTAAAACTGTTTTTACAATAACTTTAGATTCACTGTTTTAATATGCAAAGGTCCCAGTGTCAGGTTTGGGGGGTTGGGGATTGTTTTTTCTTCTTGTTGGAAAAAAAATTCCTCACCAGTGAAAAAGCCTTCATTTGATTAAACCATTTGATTACATTTGTGTGTTCTACTCATATTAGGCTTTGCAATTGGAATGTATTTCTGCCAGAATGTACTTATGAATTAGCTGCTTTCAATTAGTTTTGACTTAAACTTTACACATTAACAAAGTTTGTGTAGGCGGTATGATGAACTATTGGTATTTATTGGGTGAACAAGAATAAAAAGAGAACTAGTAAAATGCTAAGGTCAGTAGAGCATGGTATATGATTCTGTTGAGTAGCAGTGTTATAATCAAGCTGAGTTGGGGAGTAGTCCTTCTTAATCTTCACTTCCTCTCCACCCCTCTCCCCAATATTTTATTACAGGAATTTGTTCTATTAGAATGTGAGCTCTTTGGGCCAGAGTTCTGTCAGGGACTTTGTGCCAAACATTTTACCTACTGCTCCATGTACATTTAACACATTATAGAAAATAATTGTATATTATACATGTATACTTATTAATTGGTCAGATACTTGACCATTTAAAGCCATTTTAAATGGCTAAGGTTTCCCTTTTGTAGGGGAGTGCCACTGTAGCATTGTTGACCATCCTCACGGTGCTCAGGTCTCCCTTACCCCTCACCAGGTGAGTGCCCTAGCTACCACGCTATACGCTATTCTG
This sequence comes from Gopherus flavomarginatus, assembly GCF_025201925.1. Taxonomy (NCBI): domain Eukaryota; kingdom Metazoa; phylum Chordata; order Testudines; family Testudinidae; genus Gopherus; species Gopherus flavomarginatus. Next base: position 253,536,027 of record NC_066617.1, read on the forward strand.
CTCTCCATCTCACCTGTTGAAGCTGTTTAACTTTGTATAAATATTTAAGCATTCATTGGGCCAAAGAGTGAGAATGGCTCTATTACCTGGTGACTAAGACACTCACCTAGAAGGGATGGATCCACATCTCCTACTTCCCAGGTGAATGCCTTAATCATCAGTTTATGGAGTCACGCTCACTTTCTGTCAAAGAATATTTAAGTACTTATATAAAGTGGAATTGTTTCAACAGGAGAGACTGAGAGCAACCCACCCCAGAATAAACAAGTGGTAAGGGCACTCAACTGAGAAGAGAGGGAGCTGAGTTCCAGTTCCTGCTCCAGAGGAGGTATTCTGAAATATTAATTTAGCGCAACTTGCCTGTGAGTTGGCTAAGTATTATCAGCATGATATAGATAAGGAAACTGAGTCCAGAGAAATTAAGTGACTCCTACACAAATACTTAGACAATCTGTGACAAAGATGGGAATATATACGCTCGGTTCTATGATGTCTGGTCCTCTGCTTTTACCACAAGAGACCTTTCCTAATATTCTCTGTCTTTATCGCCACCAGTCAAACTGAATGAACAATTTACAGTGGAAAAATTGCAGACCAATTTTTACAAAGTTTGGTGTGAACATATGTCACTAGTATTAAATATTTTTGCAGTAGTCTTCAGAGGCCCAAATCAAGGATCAGTATCTCACTAGCTAGATTCTGTCTGTATCCCCGCTCCAAAGAATGTACAGTCTTCTGGGGACTGCTTACAGAAGCTATTTGTTGGTGTATTTCATTTTTGTGATTCAATATTCACTGTGTGGGACTGGTCATGTGGTATTTTTTTCTGCTCTCTGATTGGTTGATCTTTATCAAGAGACAAATGGCCTGATTAACTGAGCAGTGCTTTGATTCTCTCAGGGAAATGGTGTAGGATTACTATGAGGAATAAAAAAAGATAATCAGGCCTCAGGAATTCAAGCACATTTTATACCTTTTTTCCTTTAATATATTCCTCAAGAAAGAGCATTATATTTAGATGTCACTATATCCAGTATTTATACCAAAGATTTTTAAAAATCTTTGTTTCCCTTCCACCAGACTTACTGTCTTTTTAACAGAGTTTACATTAAATAGTTTCGTCTCATTCCCACAAAGTATTTGTATTTGCACATACTACCCAGTCCTCTTTGCAAGGGATGCACTGCAGGTGCTATCTCTCTTGTTTGTTTAATTACCACAGTGCCAGGGCTCTGACTTGGGTGGTTTGAGAACTGCTGCTTGACTTTCGGCCACATGAAGGCATTGCTGGGAGGGCCCAAGCAACTCTCTGTGCCCTATGCAATTACCTATTACAATGCAACACAACGTACACCCACTGATGCCACCTTCAACAGAAAACATTGGTTCCAGGTCAGTTATTTCTCTTCCTCACTTCCTGGCTTACACAGATGGATGTCCCTAAACTCCTGGTGTGGTATGGTATTTATCTGCCCCTATTACCATAGTCACCTCACAATCACCACCCCACTTCTCGCTTCTCATTGCAACTACTGCCTGGGTATTTATTTATTTATTTAAATTGTTCCTCTGCCAAAATTTCTCTCCTTTGCCTTCAAACTTCCCCTCCACATAGAACTTTCAAAGTAGATGTAAGCTAACTTCTAGTGCAAACACTAGATAAATACAAATTTGCACTAGTAAGTAGAAACTAGCTTTCATGTCACACAGAGGTCCCATCATGTCTATCTCACCATCAGAACCTGGTCCAATAAAAGATATTACCTCATCCACCCTGTCTCTCCAATATCCTAGGATGGACATGGCTACAACTACACTGCATATACTAGAATTCCTGACACTTTCTCTTGCAGAAGACATTCTTGAGGACAACATTTTGCTTATATGAATGTTCCAGAAAAGGGATCAATGTTCATGAATAAGAATCACAAATATTGGCATAGAAAATATGTATTCTTTATATAATAGAATATTAATGAATACCCCTTTTTATAGCAACAACTACATCTCTCTATAAAACCAATGTTTATTCACACAGATCTTACATTTGTAATAGTGGTTTTCTGATAAGGTTATGTCTCAGTTGCTGCACAGACTCTACCTCCTAGCATCCACAAGCTTGTGTAATCTTTGCTGTGCATGGTAGCAGCCTTTTAAAATGACAGCCAGGCTAACTTTCTCACAGCACAGTATACAGGGTATGTTTCGGTCCAGAACACTGTGAAAACTTGGCTTCTTTTTTGTGGCTGTAAAATTAAAAATGTTGGTAAACATTTTTTGCAAAAGCTGTCACCAAAGCTTTTGCTATTTCTCAACCAATTGATTGAATGGTCAATATGTTTCCAAATTTTGAAATTTCTATTAAACATTTGACATTCTAAAAATTGTATTTTTTGATCAATTTTATTTCCCACTCTCAGCTGGGAAGCTGCAGGACTGTGTTCCTAGCACCAGATTATGCTATGCAAGAGTATAAATAGCAGCACTCACAAATCATTGCCCACACTGATCTAAAATGGAGTCCTTCAGTAAGTACAAGTTCAGAGAAAAAATGAGTATTGCCAACTTTCATAATTTTATTGAGAGTATCATGATTTTTGGTGGTCTTCCCAAAGCCCTAGTATCTGGAGTCATGTGGAATCATGAGACTCTCAGCTCTCATTTAAAATAAAAAGTAAGTTTCTAGACTTCATGGTTACAGAGAAAAACTCAAATACATGACCCAAATGAACCTGAGAATCTCAGAAACCAGAAGGTAAATAAAATAACACAAAAACACAGTGGTTTTATAAATTTTTAAGCCAGTCTCATGATTTTGGAAGGCTTGGGTTTGAGAATATATGGAAAAGTTCAACCTGGGGAAAAAATACTCCCTTGAGGTAAAAGTGTCTAGATCTTTACTGTTGTAACAATAGACTTGAAGATAGGAAGAGCCAGCTGAGAAGTGTGAAGCTTGCACTTGGATTCTTCTTTATCTTTCTGCCTGTGTTTTTTGTTTGTTTGTTTTTTTTTTTGAGGTTTATGAATGGGTTTAATAGGAGTTTATAATGCCTTTTGTTTTAACTTATTATTAGCTCTATGCCTTGGATTTTCTTATTGCCTGGTAGCAGCTTGCTCCACCACAGCTCTGAAGCATTCCCCTAATTACAGAACTATTGGGAGATAACTGTCCTTCTGTTTCATAGGCAACAGTATTTTTGTTCTGTGACTCATCCTAGTTTTAGTGATTGGAATCTCACCTTAATTGCATATTTGCTCTGATACTTAGTGGGATCTAGGAGCTCAGCAAATCCCTGAACATTGTGCTGATCTTAGTGTAAAGGTGGTATTGTGGGCCCTCCAACTCTTCTGCAACTGTAGCAATTTAGGATGGGAAGGGTTCTTGATGTTCGTTTCCATTCAGAGGCTATCTGATGTGGAAGGCAACAAAGACAGAACGTTATGTGTAAATAACCTCTTAACTGAGCTGGTTCAAACCTTTAAAATATTCAGGTTTGGTTCAGGTAATAAGCAAAGGTTTGAGCTAATTTTTATTTTGTGAGCAACAAAATGAGAAAGTAATAAACTAGGAGCAGGTTTGCATCTGTTCTTACTTAGGACCTTAATAGGTGTGAACTCTCTCCTGGTGCTTTTTTGACTGCTTTCCATGGTAAATTTTGGCTTCATTAACTGGCTGTGATACGTAGCACTAATTTTGGAAGCTGTAAAACCATCCACGGAATGCCCCTCACTTCCATATATGTAGAATAGCTTACATAATACAAAAAGTATTTTTAAAAATTGATTTCTGTGTAAATTCATTTTGCTGTTCTACAAAAAAAAAAGTAACAACAACAACAAACTTGATGATGGAAATTCCAACTGAAAAATGTCATATGTTTCCAGTTGGCTCACTAGGTTTTTCGAATGGAACAATGAATTATGATGTACAGGTTTCCAGGGCTACTCATACTCCAGTTCAAATCATTAGAGGTCCACAGAGACTAGCTGAAAATTTGTAATGGAGTCTAATAGAATTTCTAGTAAAATAGGTGAGAAGTCATTGCATCTTCTTGTGGTTGCCAAGGTGATTTTGGTTGTGGAATAGGCCTTACCTCTCTGTACAGGCAGAAGATAAGTAATATTAGAAGAGTTCATAAAATATTTTTTTAATTTATGTTTTATTGAGCCAAAATGTAGATAGGTACTTTTCTTGATTAAAATTCATATCAGCATGTTACTCCTAAGTAACAAGAAAAGTGGAGTTGGGTTGCTGTGCTCCAGCTACAATACTAATGCAAGTTTTTAGAGAACATAGAAAAAATATTTAATGCCTCTCACTATAGCTTCATTGGCTGATGAAGCCATGCCGGTGAAATACAAATGTCAACAGTTGTGAATGACAAATTTTTAGGCTAAGAGCCAACAAAATGTCACATAATTCTTGTTCCATGGCCAGACTTTGCTCAGTCCAGACAGACTCCTTGAACTTACTCTTTAACCAGGAAGCCGAAGTCAAGTCCAGTCAACTCTGGATAGACTGGTTCTTTCTCTAACATTTTGGATGCTTTGAAACTCTAGGTTCAGTTGTCAAAGATCCAAAATAGTCTCAACATATAGGAATCCTTGTTGCAAGCAGCAGAACAGTAGAGGTTTGTTTATTAGAGCTTTTCATTGAATAGTCTGTCTTCATTTTAGAAAAAGAATAAACAGATTTGGGGTAGAGGAGAAAAATATTGTTTTGGACCCTTGTACTGAATTTGAGGCCCCTGATATTCTTGTATACAGCAAGGTTCCTGTTAGAGGAAAGGTTTCCAAAAGCTTCATGTCTTGTGGTCCAAATTTGGAGGTCTAGTCTCAAATATATCTACAATATTTTTTCAAAAAAATTAAATGCCACCAAAAGCCCAGCTTTATCAAGCTATGTTAAATATCAACGTCAGAAGAAGACTTAGAATTTAAACCATGGAACACTGAGGATTGAGAAGAAATGTTTGATTTATATAATTTAATGATTTTTTTTTTAAATGGGCCTATTGCTACTTTTTACCTTAAAGAGTCCCTATATGTATAATGAGAACAAAGAATTTAATTTTAAATAATTGTAAAATGTACAGTTGCTTACTCTTTTTATTAACTTTTAGTGAAGTATTAAAATGTAACTAAAAGCGTGCAGGTTAATTATAACAAAATCCAATTTTTTTTTAAAGTGTAACTCATCTATCCTGAACAATTTTGCCTCTTTGATTCTTCATGTAGACTATTATTTGTGTTCAGGGGTTTGCTTAGGGGAGAGGGGGAGAAGCAGAGGACTTCTGTGGGGGCACAGAATTCCTCTAGCCCTGGGGCTGGAGGAGCTCACTCACTCTCCCTGCCATGGTCTCGGGGCTGGAGGAGCTCTGTGACCCAGCCACAGCCAAGTACTTGTGGATACATTTATTCAGGTGGCTCTACAGCACACAGATTTTCACTGAAATGGTCAGTGCATGCTGTTTATTTCTATGAATATGATGTGTGTGTTTAAAATGCAGCTCCAAAAGTGGTTAATCTCAATAGCTACTTCTTCTGAGGAACGAAGACTATTAGCAGATCTTATTAGCGGGTGGATAAGGGAAGAGGTGACAGCTTATTTTTAGGCATTTTTCTTGTCAGCAGAAGATGAAGAGAAGGCTTTTGCCTTGTTGCTCTAGATGATCCAGGCAAATCTAAGAGAGTTTGATGATTCTAATAGATTACTTTGGGTAAGACAAGAGCTTGTTTTTCTGTTGTATTCTTTCCCCTACTCTCCATATGTCTCTTTCTTTATAATGTAAGCTCTGAGAGCAAAGTCTAATCATTCATTAAAGAACTTGCTAAATTATAAGTGCTATTTTAATAAAACAATTGCAACTCTATAGGGCCTGATTTTACTGGTCTTCATTTATGTTGAATCATAAGGGTTAAAGTATAATTTATAAGAAAAATACATCCAGCTGTGCTGAAATTGTATGTTGTCACTTAAATTCATAGGGGGCTTTCTAGGCCTATTTGCAGACTAGGGGGCTGTATAGGAAACCATTCAATCAGAGTCAATATAGAAAGACTTAGGCTAGAACAAGGTGGGGATAAGTGATGATTCTCTGCCTTAGGAAGCAGCCTGCTTTGTCTCTCCTGGTTTGGGTTACCATGTATTATCATTCTGGATTCACAGAATAAAAGCAGTGTTACACTGCAATCTTCCAGAAAATTTTTTTTTAACTAACTTCTCTAGTTGTATGCTGCAGAGGTTACAGTTTTACTATAGTGAAACTTTTCTTATTTAAAGAGTTGCACCTGACTGAATTCAGTTAGGCAAATATAACAGTCCAGACCATAATCTCTCTGTTTACAATAAACAGTCCTTTTAGATATTCTCTGTTGTGGGTTCTTTTTCTGCTTATTTCCTGCTCATTACCTGCTACAGAGATAAAAGCAAGTTCCACATGGATGTTCTTTCCCCACATGCCATCTGGCCAGGAAGTGGTTAGTTAACACTGAACACATTGCTCAGGGTCTAACTGATTGCTATAAGAGAGGAAGGTGATGGCATAACCCGACCTTATAATCTCCAGTACCCATTGGTCCGCTGTTACTGCTGCCTAAGCATGGTAGTAAAGGAGCAGGCAGTGTCCAAAAGGTTGGGTAGGAGTATCTGACAGTGCTGTATTGAGAGGGAGGTCATTCAGACCCTTGACTAAGACTTCAAAACTGTGGTTTGGTTGTGAAGATGAGGATTGAGTTTGAGGAGCCCTCCATCTTTGTGAGCATTGTTTATTTCTATTCTGGTCGAATTGCCATTGTTGTGGGTGATGGAAAGAGATATCTCTGCCCTTTTGGTATGGTGTGTACTAGTATCACTTATTAGGTGGTGTGAATATGCTTAAAGTGCACAGGGAGGCCCGAGAATCCTTCAGTGTGAAGGATGTCATCTGTTTTTGCAGAGAAGAGCTTCCTCCACTTTGAGTTGGAGCTCTTTTGGAATACCGGACATCTGTAACCATGAGGCTTTGCACATTACAACAGTTGTGGCTGTCATTCATGCAGCAGTGTCTACTACATCCATCAAGACTTGTAGAGCCATATGGGCAAATAGTTGTCCCTCATTCATGATGGCAGTGAACTTAGGGCATTTTCCCTAGAACATCAAGGAATTCTTGCAGTTTACTGTAATTGTCAAAGTTGTACTTTGCAAGAAAGGCTGAGAAATTGGCAACCCGGAATTGGACTGTTGCCAGTGAATACACTTTTTGGCCAAAAAGGTCTATGTGTTTGTTTTCTTTGTCCTTGGGAGTGGACTGGAATTGGGGTTGTTAGCCGGAATGGCTGGCAGCTTCCACCACCAAGGAGTTGGGTTGTGGGTGGGAGAAAAGAATGTCCATCCCTTTAGCAGGTATGAAGTACTTTCTGACAGCTCTTTTGCTGGTAGGTGGTACAGTTGTAGGGGTCTGCCAAATATTTTCCACTGGCTCCATTATGGCATCATTGATGGGGAATGCAATTTTGGATGAAGTGGATGTCTGTAGGATTCGTAGCAGCTTGTGCTGGATTTTTTGCACCTCCTCAAGTGGAATGTCCTTGCTGGCAGCTACTCTTTTAAAGCATTCCTGAAATTGTTTCAAGTAGTCTACTGTAGTTGGAGGAGGTGTTATGAAGGCCTTGTCAGGGGAGGAAGATGAGTTATGAGCTGGTGAAATGCCTTCCTGGTCCAAGCTTTCTTCCTCTTCATCTGCCATGACTTTGAGTGCCTCCGATGTGTCCCTACTCAGGGAAAGTGGAGGACAGCAGATTTCCCCTTGGGCTGGAGTCGAGGGTCTAGTATAGTGAGTCCTATATGCTGCCCAAAGGCTCCAGGGACACCACTGAATAGGGGGAAGGGCAACAGTGTGTAAATCCAGCGTCGCCCGTACCATTGTTGCATCTCTCAAGGTTTGCAGAACTAGGTCTTAACGGCCTTCCATGGAGGTCTCCTCTCCATGGGTGACGAGTGCTGGGAGGAGAACTGGCTCCCATGTACATCTTCTTCTTCATCGCTGGAGAGTAGGTGAAGTGAGTAGCTGCTCCATTAGTTGGCCTGGCGATCCCTCTGTGCCGAGCAGAGGCAACTGTGGTACCAAAGAAACCACTATTTCTTTCTAGAGTAGAAATTGTTGTGGATCCCAGTGGCGTAGCCAGGTTCTAAGAGCAGGGGCAGCAAACATAAAAAAGGTGCCCCCCCTTGGCTCTCCTCTCGCCACACTCCCTTGACTCCTCCTCCAACTGCTCCGTGCCCCTACGCCCCTTGGCTGGCTCCTCCGGCTGTATCGCCCCCCTGGCTCCTCTGGCCATGCTGCGGGCTGCCATGCTGCACCCTCCCTTGCCCTTTTGGCTGTGCCTCCCCCATCCATGGCTCCTCCGGCCACACTGCGGACTGCCATGCTGTGACTCCCCTCACTCCTCCGGCCAAGCCCCCCCCCCATGGTTCCTCCGGCCGTGCTGTGGGCTGCTTTGCTGAGCTCCCCCCATGGCTCCTCCGACCGCACTGCAGTCTGCCATGCTGTGCCTCCCTTCACTCCTCTGGCCAAGGCACCCCCATGGCTCCTCCAGCCACGCCGTCTCCCCCTCATCCATGGCTCCTCCGGCCGCACTGTGGGCTGCCATGCTGTGCCCCCCCTCACTCCTCTGGCTGTGCCGCCCCCCACATGGCACCTCCGGCTGTGCCACCCCCCCTTGCCTGCAGGAGCCCAGTGCCGGTGTAATGACACAAACAGGTCCTGCTCCCAATTCCCTACTTTGAGTGTACTGAGCTGCTCACCTGAACTGAGCATGCCCAGTAACCTTCGCTGTTGCCACTGCCCACTCTCTGCCAGCCTGGCAGGCCGAGCTTCAGAGCAGAGTGTGGGCCCGCCCGCTGGTGCCATGGTAACCCCTAAGTAAGGAGCCGCTTTTGGGAAAATTTGCTGAAGGAAAGCGACTGCTTCCCCTGCACCCTTCTAGTTGCTCTACTGGTGGAGCCATGCGTTTCCATGGTGATGCAGTTCGTGTAGATGCAGTCAGTGCCATGACAGTATTGCTGTCAACCTTGGTTAAGATGATTGGTGCCATTCTCAGTCTGCTCATTGGTCCACTGGTCTCAGTGTCGAGTTCTGCACTGGAGTGGTCGGTGCTGTGGAGGAAGAGTGGCATTTCGATTCCGTGTTGGTGCAGTGGTGCTTGGCAGAGGTCTGCCAAGAGATGGCATCAGAGGTGCCTGGACCCTCAAAGGTGCTCATTCTACTCAGGCTTGGCACTGAGGATAGCAACCTCACTGGAAACCTCTTCTTTCTCTGAGTATCCCTATTAGGGGAGGTCATGGCTTGCTTCCTGGATGATTTGGAAGACTGAGAACTCCTATTAGTAGAGGTTTTGCTCGGGGAACCATCTGCTGATGTTGATTTTGGTCCATGAGGAGGAGGCTGAAGGAACTTTTCCATCAAAAGCCTCTTGAGGTAGAATTCTTGATCATGCCTTCCCCTGGCTTTAAGGTTGCTGCAATGGGTACATTTTTTAGGTATATGGGTCTCCCCCAAACAACAGACGTATGATGAGTGGCCGTTGGAGTTGAGCATTGCCTCATGGCAAGAGGTACATCGTTTAAACCTGGGTGATCTGCGCATTGGGGGCCATTAAAAGTTTCCCAATCTGTAAAAGGTGGGAAAATAACTATTAAAATATATATTATACAAATTATTTTTGGGAGGGGGTGAGGAAGAACAATAAATAACTAAATTAGGTGTAATTAGGTAAGTCTAGTTTATCTAACCATTTCTATAGGAGAAAAACAAAGAGACAGCACTGCCATTGAGCTCTGTCTGCAGCCAAGGATGGTTGAGAAGGAACTGAACGGGTCAGGTCGTGTGTGTGCTACATGAGGTGCCAATGGCACTACAAAATGACTACTGCGCACGCATGCCCCCACCAAAGACTGCTACTGAAAATCTCCGCTCTGCAGAGCAGGGACACACTGATACCTAAAGTGGGGCAACCACAGGGACACTACTCAAAGAGGAAAAGGAAGTTCCACAAGGATATTATTTCCCCACATGCCATCTGACCTGGAAGTGCTTAATTAATACTGAACACCATTGTGCAGGGTCTAACTGATTTGCCATATGTGGGGTCAGGAAAGAATTTTCCCCCAGGACAGATTGGCAGTGACCTTGGGGGGGGGGGTCACTTTCCTTTGCAGCATGTGGGTGCAGGTCATTTGCCAGAATTATCTGGATATATCCCACTTAATCATTTCTCTGCTATTGCAGGGGCTGCAGGCATTGGTGCACCTTGGGACCTCCTATTATCCTTTTGTAGCTCTGTCACAGAGTCCCCGGGCAATGCTCTGAAACTGCTCCCCACAAAGCCAGTCAGGACTTTGTGGAGCCTCTTTTTCCTTGGAGCAGACTGTTTTCAGGGCAAGGAGCTTGCACTGCTTCACTTTCTTTGGCTTCTCCTTGGAGCATTCAGCATATGCCCCTCCTTGCACTTCCCACAATGAATCTACCCAGATGGGATCCTGGGGAAGCCAGAGGGTCCTGCACGCACTCCCACTTTGTTTAGCAGTCAGACTTGACTCTTAGTCAGCCAGTAAAACAGAGGTTTATTAGATGACAGGAACACGGTCTAAAACAGAGCTTGTAGGTACAGAGAATGGGACCCCTCAGCTGGGTCCATTCAGGGGCCCAGCGAGGCAGACAACTCTGTCTGCACTAATTCCTTGTCCTCAGCCAGCCCCAAACTGAAAACCCCCTCCAGCCCCTCCTTTCTGGCCTTTGTCCCTTTCCCGGGCCAGGAGGTCACCTGATCTCTTTGTTCATCTTTAGCCATCCCCTTGCAAGGGAGGAGAGGAAGGGCCCAGCCATATGTTGCTAGGATACAAAGTGTCGGCAACTTATGCACACTGGAGACTTAAGAAATGCATAGGGGAAACTGAGGCACTCACACAGTATTCAGAGGAAACATTAAGAACAGTCCCACTTCATCACAGGCACATAATAATCTAGTCTCATGTGGGCTGTACTACTCTGGTCTAATTGTGGTTGTTGGATTTAGTGTGAGATGCTGGTGGCATGTGCTATTCAGGAGGTCAGACCAGACAATCTAGTGGTCCTTTTGGCCTTAAAATATGACATTCCATTCTTAAACCTTTTTTAGCGATGTTTGTCACTTAAATCTCATGGGAAAGAGAGTTTCCTTGTCTACTGATGAAAAACTGAATCTTGTAAAAAGAACTCCTTCTTTTCCCCCACCACAACAGGAAGTTAACCCACTTGAGTTTGTCCCCATGACTTCCATGGAGTCTCACAAGGGTTGGTGATGGTGTGGTCTTAATAGCCTAATTTGAGATTAAGGCAACCTTAATTTTGCCATTTATTAACTTTTGAGTGCTCAACTTTGTATACTAATTAACTTTTGAAATGTTTTAATGGAATTTTCTATACTTATTTTGTAAAGGAAAAGGGTAAAATCAATTTCTATCCTGTGCAACTGTAACAACCCTCAATTATGCATCATCATCATTATTTGAACCATGCACCTTGAGGACTGAGGCCTAGACTTCCACCACCAAGCTACAGGGCTTTAAGCTGGAGAAAGAAAAGTACAGTGGGGAAAGGACTGCTGGGCCAGGTGCTGTTCCAGTATCTCCCAAGTGTTTCCAGTGCAGTATCTGTTGTAGCTGCTATGTTCATGATTATTTGGGTGCAACCTTAAATGTTCATGTTCAATTATTATTTTGGAATGCTGTCAGATTTTGATGATAGTGGAAGGGAAATGGTGCTTTTCATCAGTAAAATTCAAAAAGAATCTCAAGAGATAAAGAAATGGCACATCTTCAGCCAAGAGATTGTCCCTATTGAATTTCATCCTATTTTCTTGACCAATCTACACGGGAGGTCCACTTCTTAGACACCACGGTGCAAATAAGTGATGGTCACATTACCGCCACCCTATACTGAAAACCTACCCACCGCTATGCCTACCTTCATGCCTCCAGCTTCCATCCCGGGCACATCACATGATCCATTGTCTACAGCCAAGCACTGAGGTACAACCGCATCTGCTCTAACCCCTCAGACAGAGACCAACACCTACAAAATCTCCACAAAGCATTCTCAAAACTACAATACCCGCATGAGGAAATAAGGAAACAGATCAACAGAGCCAGACGTGTACCCAGAAGCCTCCTACTGCAAGACAAACCCAAGAAAGAAACCAACAGGACTCCACTGGCCGTCACATACAATCCCCAGCTAAAACCTCTCCAAGGCATCATCAGGGATCTACAACCCATCCTGGACAATGATCCCACACTTTCACAGGCCTTGGGTGGCAGGCCAGTCCTCGCCCACAGGCAACCTGCCAACCTGAAACATATTCTCACCAGTAACTGCACACCGCACCATAGGAACTTTAGCTCAGGAACCAATCCATGCAACAAACCTCAATGCCAACTCTGCCCACATATCTACACCAGCGACACCATCACAGGACCTAACCAGATCAGCCACACCATCACCGGTTCATTCACCTGCATGTCCACCAATGTAATATACGCCATCATATGCCAGCAATGCCCCTCTGCTATGTACATCGGCCAAACTGGACAGTCGCTATGGAAAAGGATAAATGGACACAAATCAGATATTAGGAATGGCAATATACAAAAATCTGCAGAAGAACACTTCAACCTCTCTGGCCACACTATAGCAGACCTTAAGGTGGCCATCCTGCAGCAAAAAAGCTTCAGGACCAGACTTCAAAGAGAAACTGCTTCAGTTCATCTGCAAATTTGACACCATCAGCTCAGGATTAAACAATGAGTGTGAATGGCTTGCCAACTACAAAACCAGTTTCTCCTCCCTTGGTTTTCACACCTCAACTGCTAGAACAGGGCCTGATCCTCCCTGATTGAACTACCTCATTATCTCTAGCTTGCCTGCATATATATATCTGCCCCTGGAAATTTCTACTACATGCATCTGACGAAGTGGGTATTCACCCACGAAAGCTCATGCTCCAAAACGTCTGTTAGTGTATAAGGTGCCACAGGATTCTTTGCTGCTTTTACAGATCCAGACTAACATGGTTACCCCTCTGATACTATTTTCTTGAGACCATTTCTCCAGTTTGTCCAGATCATTTTGAGTTTTAATCCTATCTTTGAAAGAATTTGCAATCCCTCCCAGCTTGATATCATCCACAAACTTTATAAGTGTAGTCCTTATGTCATTATTTAAATCATTGATGAAGATATTGAACAGAACTGGACCCAGAACTGATTCCTTCAGGTCCCCACTCTATATGCCTTTCCAGTTTGACTGTAAACCACTGCTAACTACTCTCTGGGAATGATTTTCCAACCAGTTATGCACCCACTTTTTAGTAGTTCCATCTAGGTTACAGCTCCCTAGTTTGTTTAGGAGACGGTCATGTGAAGCAGTATCAAAAGCCTTACTACACTTGAGATATTTCAAACCAAGAATGTCAGGCCTAGCCAACTGGTTTGTAAAAGTTGTTCCAATCCCACATGCTCTATGGTTTTACACCACCAATGATGGCTAATGGGACAAGGCAAAGGTGAAGCAAACAAATAACATGGTATAATGAAAAACAAAATGTGATGTGCTCTAGTCAGTCTTTTGAGGAAGGGAGTTAATTGCATCTCGTCTTGAGCACTGATATTGCTGAACTGTAGAGAACTGCAGAGAACTGCTGAGATTGTCTGAAACAATTTACCCATTTCTAGGTTTAATCTGATTGTAAGCTTCTTGGGACATGGATCATCTTTTTCTTACATCTCTGAACAGCACTTGGCACAATGAGTTCCTGTTTCAGGACTGGGACACTTAGGTGCTATTGCAACACAAATAACAATATAATAACAATAAAATATCAGTTAGCATAACTATTATGCAGAATAATGGTAGAGCATTCTTCAGACAGTCAAATGCTACATAAGTCATTCCTAATACAGGAATCTGAGGTTTTGCAGACTGGAAAGTACCATAAAAAGAGAGTAACTCCTTTACGATGAAATTGAAAGGGTAAAAATAAATAATTTTTGGACTCATAACTATACATTAGTTTCAGAGAACTAGTGAGGAATACTGTGGATTTTTATATCTCCTCTGCCTGAAGTATCAGTAATTGCACATATAATTGAACTGCCAGATATAATTTCTCTCATTAGGAACATACAGATTTCATTTTGATTTTCTAGTTTTGAATAACTCCAGCATCATGGATTTGGGAATTTATATGATCTGTTTTGATCAATTTCCTTTCCTTTCATTGTGCAAAATACAGCTAGACAATCCACCAACACTTAATTCCATTAAAGATTAATTCCATTAAAACAATGTTTTTGTCATGGTTGTGAAGTGATAAATGTGACAGCCAGGGGCATGGTTCATCCCTGGGGGACACTGAATTTTACTAGCATATCCCAGAGTGCAGGGTTCTCACAGGGAAAATCTGACTAGATAGGGGTTGGACCAGCACAAGTCACCTATGATCCCAGCTCAGCCAAGGGATCTAGAACCAACCATGGCAGCATCAAAACTGATGGCTGAGTGGGAGATTGGGACATGGGCAAAATGCCCTGATCACAAGTCTACACTGTCCCAGAGTAGTAGAAATCATAGAATACCAGGGTTGGAAGGGACCTCAGGAGGTCATTTAGTCCAGCCCCCTGCCCAAAGCAGGACCAATCCCCAACTAAAACATCCCAACCAGGGCTTTGTCAAGCCTGACCTTAAAAACCTCTAAGGAAGGAGATTCCACCAGCTCCCTAGGTAACCCATTCCAGTGCTTCACCACCCTCCTAGTGAAAAAGTTTTTCCTAATATCCAACCTAAACCTCCACCACTGAAACTCATTGTTCTGTCATCTGCTACCACTAAGAACAGTCTAGATCCATCCTCTTTGGAACCCCCTTTCAGGTAGTTTAAAGCAGCTATCAAACCCTCCTCATCCTTCTCTTCTGCAGACTAAACAATCGCAGTTTCCTTAGCCTCTCCTCAGAGGTCATGTGCTCCAGCCCCCTAATCATTTTTGTTGCCCTCCGCTGGACTCTTTCCAATTTTTCCACATCCTTCTTATAGTGTGGGGCCCAAAACTGAAAACAGTACTCCAGATGAGGCCTCAACAATGTCTAATAGAGGGGAATGATCACTTCCCTCAATCTGCTGGCAATACCACTACTTTTACAGCCTAAAATGCCGTTAGCCTTCTTGGCAACAAGGGCACACTGTTGACTCATATCCAGCTTCTCGTCCACTGTAACCCCTAGGTCCTTTTCTGCAGAACTGCTTCCTAGCCGTTCGATCTCTAGTCTGTAACAGCGAATGAAATTCTCCCGTCCTAAGTGCAGGACTCTGCACTTGTCCTTATTGAACCTCATCAGGTTTCTTTTGGCCCAGTCCTCTAATTTGTCTAGATCCCTCTGTATCCTATCCCTACCCTCCAGCGTACCTATCACTCCTCCCAGTTTAGTGTCATCTGCAAACTTGCTGAGAGAGCAGTCCACGCCATCCTCCAGATCATTAATGAAGATATTGAACAAAACTGGCCCCAGGACCGACCCTTGGGGCATTCCGCTTGAAACCAGCTGCCAACTAGACATGGAGCTGTTGATCACTACCCGTTGAGCCGAACAATCTAGCCAGCTTTCTATCAATCTTTATAGTCCATTCATCAGCCCATACTTCTTTATCTTGCCAGCAAGAATACTGTGGGAAACCTTATCAAAAGCTTTGCTAAAGTCAAGGAATAACACATCCACTGCTTTCCTCTCATCCACAGACCCAGTTATCTCCTCATAAAAGGCAATTAGGTTAGTCAGGAATGACTTGCCCTTGGTGAATCATGCTGACTGTTCCTGATCACTTTCCTCTTCTCTAAGAGGAAGAATCAAAAGAATTGATTCCTTGAGGACCTGCTCCATGATTTTTCCAGGGACTGAGGTGACTGGCCTGTTCTTCCCCGGATCTTCCTTCTTCCCTTTTTTAAAGATGGGCACTACATTAGCCTTTTTTCAGTCATCCGGGACCTCCCCCGATCACCATGAATTTTCAAAGATAATGGTCAATGGCTCTGCAATCACATCCGCCAACTTCGTTAGCACCCTCGGATGCAATGCATCATGGACTTGTGCTAGTCCAGTTTTTCTAAATAGTCCTGAACTACTTCTTTCTCCACAGGGGGCTGGTCACCTCTTCCCCATACTGTGCTGCTGAATGCAGCAGTCTGGGAGCTGACCTTGTTTGTGAAGACAGGGGCAAAAAAATCATTGAGTACATTAGCTTTTTCCACATCCTCTGTCACTAAGCTGCCTCTCCCATTCAGTAAGGGGCCCATGCTTTCCTTGACTTTCTTCTTGTTGCTAACATCCCTGAAGAAACTCTTCTTGTTACTCTTAACATCTCTTGCTTGCTGCAACTCTAGGAGTGATTTGCCTTCCTGATTTCACTCCTGCATGCCTGAGCAATATTTTTATATTCCTCCGTGGTCATTTGTCCAATCTTCCACTTCTTGTAACCCTTTTTTTTTGTGTTTAAGATCAGCAAGGATTTCACTGTTAAGCCAAGCTGGTCGCCTGCCATATTTACTATTCTTTCTACACATCAGGATGGTTTTTTTCTGCAACCTCAATAAGGAATTTTAAAATACAGCCAGCTCTCCTGGACTCCTTTCTCCCCAGTGTTATTCTCCTAGAGGATCCTGGTTAAAGTCTGTTTTTCTGAAGTCCAGAGTCTGTATTCTGCTGCTCTCCTTTCTTCCTTGTGTCAGGATCCTGAACTTGACCATCTCATAATCACAGCCTCCCAGGTTCCCATCAACTTTTGCTTCCCCTATTAATTCTTCCTGGTTTGTGAGCAGCTGGTCTAGAAGACCTCTGCCTCTAGTTGGTTCCTCCAGCACTTGCACCAGGAAATTGTCCCCTACACTTTCCAAAATCTTCCTGGATTATCTATGTACTGCTGTATTGCTCTCCTAGCAAATATCAGAGTGATTAAAATCTCCCATGAGAACCAGGGCCTGCGATCTAGTAACTTCTGCTAGTTGTTGGAAGAGAGCCTCATCCACCTCATCCCCCTGGTCTGGTGGTCTATAGCAGACTCCTACCATGACATCGCCCTTGTTGCCTTCTCAGGAAAGGCAACAGTGTAAGACTACCTTTCCTTTCCTGGGGTTGAACACTCCTCCAGAGTGCAGTTACATTCCCTTGTGCCATTGCAAATGAGTTTGAAATAGAGCTGGTTGGAATTTTTTTGTTGAAATGATTTTTTTGTTGAAGTTATTTTTTGATGAAAAATACTATTTTAATTGAAATTGAAATGTTTAGAAAAATGTGATTTGATAAAACTTCATTTTGGAGAGAGGGGAAACAAAACCATGCCTTTTGATAATGTCTTAATGTTCCATTTTGACATTATTTGGAAAGAAAGATTTTCATTTTTCATTTCAAAACAACTTCTCAAAATGAAATTAATTGTGTTTATATTTTTAAAAAGGTTAAAAGTTTTTTTCAAAGATCAAAATTAGAACAAAACATTTCAATTTTATCAAAATAAAACATTTCTAACCAAAATGAAATATTGTTGGAATTTCATTTCATGAGAAATTTTGATTTGTTTTTCTGTTCTGGTTTTTGTTGTTGTTTTTTATTGCATTGTAGAACAGAAAACGTTTGAAGTTGAAGAATTTCTCACAAAGTGGAAAATCCAGTTTCCATCCAGCTCTACTCTTAAATCCGTTTGCCTGAAGTCATGTTGTTCATCACACTGAGGCAGGTTATTTGGATGGCAATTCCTAAAATAAAGTGGAGAGAAAGCCAGAAAGTTTTGCAGACCACCCATATTTCAGGGGCTGTGTTCAGAGACATGAGAAAAAAATCTGAAGACTAGAGCTCCAATTCAGCATGGTATTTAAATAAGTGACTTTTAGGTCTTATCTGCACTAGAAAGTTTTGTCCTTTTAACCAATGGTATCGCTATTTCCAAATAAGAAGGGGGAATAACTATACTGGTATAAATCATGTTTATGTATTAGTGTAACTTTGTCTAAAGTAGCAGGGAGTTGGACTGCTTTAACTATACTGAAAAAGTGGCACTCCCAACTGACATAGTTATATCAGTGTAACCTTCAAGTGTGGACTAGGGCTAACTTTAAGCATATGAGGTGGTCTATGAAAGACTTCAATTGGATTAGGCACATGCTTAAGTTTTTTTCTACATTGGAGCTTGAGCCACAATTTCTAGAAGTATCAGAGGGATAGCCATGTTAGTCTGGATCTGTAAAAGCAGCAAAGAGTCCTGTGGTACCTTATAGACTAACAGATGTATTGGAGCATGAGCTTTCGTGGGTGAATATTTCATGGGCATCCGATGAAGTGAGTATTCACCCACAAAAGCTCATGCTCCAATTTCTAGATGTCCACAACTTGTTGGAGATTTGTGGCTGAATTTCCTCTGAGAAATGTATTGCATTAAACTGAGTTGGTATATAGAACATGTAAAGCTCTGTCAGTGCTACTCACAGGATGGTTTTATTCAATAAAGCTAATGAACTTCCACACTCCCATTTAAATACGTCAAATATTTTCAGTAAATTAAATGTACAGAGTTTTTTTTCATAACTTTAATATATTACTGAATCATCCATTAAGTCAATGTACTGATTTTCCTACTGGAGCAATTAAAGCATTGTTATTAAATACATCTCTTGTTTTATATTAACTTTTGATGCACATAAACACACAAGTTGTCAATATAAACAAATAATACAATAAGAGAGACTATTTTTGAAACAAAAGCAGATGTATTCATTTATAATGCTGACAAAAGTTTGCATTTGTAGTGCACTTTCTATCCAGTAGTTTCAAAGTACCTTACAAGTATTAATGATTTTCAGCTCTTTCTGTGAGATGGGTATTATAATCCCCATTACGCATGTAAGAAGGTGAGGATTAGAGAGAAAGAGGCCTGATTTTTCAAAAGTGGCCACTAATTTGGGATTCCTCACTGTTGGGTGCCAAGGATGAGAGACTTTTGCACTGGGCGCCCAAAAGTAGATGCAGCCAGCACTTGTGGAAATTTTGGCCTCACTGGCTTACCGAGGTTGAAAGGTAAGAACAAAATGCTGAGCCTGTTGAAGAAAATGTGAAGCTAGGATTCCATGGCAAATCTGTGTCCAAGATGGGACTAAAATCCAGAACTACTGATTTGCAGTGTTGTGGCTTACCCACAAGGCCATCCTGTCCTTTGATGTGTCTACTATATGAACTGAAAATTGCTTATTGACTGTGTGCCATTGGTGACTTACCTTGGCCTATGTTCTGATATCCTTACTTGTGCTGCACAGTGTCTTACTCCGCGTGTAATTTCACTGATTTAACATTGATCTCTCTATGCCATGTTGAGTGGAGCTATGTAACCCAGATACAAGTTTTTAATTACTACAAACCAAGTGAGTCAGTCTCATTGTGCCTCTAAGAATCAAAATGCCAAGATGACCCAATCATTTTCCTGGGTGTTCCATTATAAGGATTTCAAATTTTACCCTGGTCTTGTTCACTTTAGTCAATAATTTTTTATTAAACAGAATTTCTAATAGTAAAGTGTGTTTTCTTCTACAAAAACAGAGGCAGTCTGATACAACTTCCTCCTTATGAAAAGTATTTGCATGGAAAACATTGATTAGATATTTTAATGCAAGAGTTTTTAAAAAGGAACAAGCATAAAATTCATAACAGAATAATAGATGGAATGCCATGGTATAAAGAGTTAGATTCATATCTGTTGGCGTTATCCTACATTGAAAGAATTGTGGCATGATGTCAGAAAATTGATCCGGGAGTTATTTCAGGAATATATAACCCAAATCCTTATTATGATGATGGGGAAATGTCCTGATTTAGTGAAATTAAACCAGCCTTAATCATTTTAATTCACAAGTCTCTCATGATTTGTTCCTATGATTTCACTAAGTAGTTTGATAGGTTGCTTAAGAATATTCTGTTAAATAAGTAATATTTACAAGAATTTCTCTCCATCCCTGCAGGGATAATAGAACATTATAACAGTTGACACACAGGAGAAAGCTCTCAACTTTTAACTCCCTTTCTGTCAAATCTAAATATCATTTTGCCTTTCTAGAAGCATTGACACATTTAGTCAATGTAAATATATATAAAAGGGAGGTGAAATATGGAGAAAAATACGGGGAAACTGGCAATATTCAGAATACAAGATGGGGCATTAAAACTTGTGGAAGGGAACTTTGGAGTAGGAGTTGGGGTAGATGCAGTCAGACTTCTAGTGTGCTGACATCACAGCCTATCATACTGACCAATACTGTCCCATTATTTACTTGCACTCCCCCACTGGTCTATCTGTATCTGTCCATTGTCTCTCACCTTATACTTGGATTGTAAACTGTTGTCTTTTGAGGATTGTCTTTTTGTTCTGTGTTTGTATATTACCGAACACAGTGGGGCCCTGGTCTCCTAGGTGACTGGGACTCCTAGATGCTGCGATAATACAACTAAATAGCAATAATAAGTCTCTATACATATCTCCCCATGACATCCTGTCAGGAGCCCATGGAGAGTTCTCATGGAGTTGCAGCACTTGTCCCTAATTCTGATGGATTTCACATGATCCCCGAGGATTCCAAGGGGTTCTGTGAGAGGCCATGACATTCTGGGAAGAGGTTCTGGTGCCTCCCCTAGTGAGGCCTTCTGCACAGATAATGTTCCATAGAATCATGCCATGTCATAATTATCAGTGTCCCTTTCACATGTAAATTCTGCCTAAAAGTAATGCTACTTATTAAAATTCCACAAAAGTGTTTTTAAAATTACATATGGACAAGTGAGACCTGTTTGGTACACACACACACACAAAAAATCTTAAAATTGATCCACATCCTCATCTAGGTACAGCAGATCCTGAGGCTTCAGCTGGTCTGGATTTTTTTGTTTGTTTGTTTTTTTGTTTTTTTGTGGTGTTCTTCATTTAGGCAAATTCCTACTCCCTTCCATGAAGTCTGCCTGAATCAAAATTAAGTAAAAACTAGATTTTTCATCCCTTGAGTGAGAAAGGAGGATTAGATGCTCATGGTGCTCACCTGCCTGCATGGGCCCATCCTGAGGTCCATATGTGGAAGGGCCTGGGGATTGAGTGGGGCCATCAGACACGCTGAAGGTAGAACTGGGGTGGATCATATCATTCCCACAGTCCTGCCATTGAGTTTCAAAGCTAGTTGAGGCTGGGGGGGCTGTGGATGCAAGGGAGGATCCTGACAGTAAAATTGCATTAGAGTTATGCTTCCATAGCATGGATGAATAGCTTAGAATTCTGTGAGAAAAGAGCTCTACATTATTTCTTCTTAAGCTATTCTGACAGTGGCGGTGATGGTTCAGATTTCAGTTCCTTTCAAAATTTAGTGCACCCAGTAGCATATGCTCAATTTAGGCATGCATGTACTCCAGTGCACGTGCAGATACTTGTGCTGATCTTCAGCTTTGGGAGATTTGTTTGTCTAACTCTGGCACGTACACAAGATTTGGCTCTTGGGCTCCAAGAAGATTGAGACTGTCAAAACTCCAATTTATTGTTATTTCCTGCACTTTTTTACTGTGTGCTTGGCAGTTTTCTTCCAAGCTGTGCTTCTGACTGCAGCAAGTGGATGGCACCCCTACACTTCTGCTAGTGCCTTGCTTCCTTTTACTCTTCTAGAACATGTTTCATTTCTTCCCTCTTTCTTGTTTAGACTAAATTAGCCAATGAACAACCTGACCCAGCTGCTTAGCTGTTCCCTGATCTGCATTTTACTTCTTAATGAGCTCAGAGTGACAAGCTATTTAGGCTGCTTGTTCCAGCATCAGCTCTGACTCCATCTGTAACTTTAGTGCCACTTCTTTGTCAGCAATGCCAATTACAAATGTGTCTCTTTCTAATTTACAGCATTCTAACTCTAACGCCCACACTGCACTCCATGTTCTGTCTTGTCTTGTGCTGTTTGTAGTCAGTTGTGCAGGCCTTTCGATTGTCAGGGCAAGGGCCTATTATCTGTTCGCCCCGACCATCTAGTCTATGTAGCATATAAAATTATGGCACTATATAAATCATCATAATGTGCTTTCCCCCTACACACATCTGCTGTGAATTTAGGGGGCCTGGCCAGTTCATGTAAGGACCTGTGGATTCGTCTGTGCTCCAGCAATGCTGAAGCAAATGTGCCCTTTTATGTATGATAGTTTAAGTTGCGAACAAAATATGTATGATGCTTCTGTAGCATTACATTATAATCATTTTCTTGGCCTCACCCCCTCATTCATCTACAAAAACTATATTAAACATGTTTCTCTTTCCTCCTCAGATATAATTTGGATTTCATTCATTTCCTTGTGCAGAGTGGGAGAAATGCAGAACCTGAGGAGATGTCTCTCTTGAGGCCAAAGCAGGAGCATACTGCAGTATGGGATACTGAATGGCTGAGAAACAGAACTTCTCTTTCCTGCTACTGTTGCTGTTCTACTTACTATTATGAGCTCATGCCTCGTTTGGTCAGTTTCTTCTCTGCAAACCCCACTCTGGAAGGAAATGAAACCAAGGGGGTTGATCCTTTTTGCCTCATTAAATTCTTAAAACAACAGTGTCCTATGTTTACCTAGTGATTATATAATTTAATAACTCATGCACTAAATGGCCACTACATTTAAAACTAATTAAAATAAATACCACTTCGCATAGTTTTCAGTCCACCTGTACAATTCATTTTGGTCTGGCCATTTAGTCAGATTAAATATTAGTGCAGTGTTTATAAATGGCTGGAAAATTCAGTGCTCATTAATGTCCATGATCATACAGCATAGGATAATATTAATCAAATCTCATGTTTTGAAGGTGTAGCAATGCGAGGACCCGCCACTGTGGCACCTCCTGCTGGTTGTCTCTGGGAATTAGCTCATCCAGCCTCCAGAGCACCTTCTGCAGGCTGGTGTCCCACTGCTGCTTGGCCCCATGTCCCTCCCAGTGCCCCATTATCTGGGGTACTGCCCCTTGGCAGTAACCCCTTTGTCTCAGAGTCTCCCCTCCCCGGGAACCTCTCACCCACTATCCCCACCTTGCCACAGTATCAGTCTACTGCCAGTCATTGTCTAGCCCCCACGCCCTGGGGCAGACTGCATCAGCCTACTCATCACTGGCAAGGTTGGGTTTGGACCTGCTGCCTTTGCCTACCCCTAGGCTGCCCTCTGCAACCCCCAGTACCTGTTGGCCTTCTGCTAGGCTACAGCCTGGAGCTTTCCAGGCTGGAACCTCCCCAGCAACTCTGCCTTTCCCCAGCCCTGCTCCACTCATGTGCTCTGCTCAGATCCCTGCAGCCAGGTCCATTTCCCTTTATAGCTAGAGAAAGACTGTCTCTGGCTTCTAGCCTCTTATATAGGGTCAGCTGAGGTCTGAAAGGGGCATGCCCCAGCCAGAGCTGCTTCCCCAATCAGCCTAGTAGCTGTTTCTCCCTGCAACAGCCCTCTCCCAGGGCTGTTTTAAGCCCTTCAGGGCAGGAACAGGTGATCACTATGCTACAGAGGGGCTTTCATTTCTTGTAGTAAACATGATTTCCTCCACAGTATAATTTAGAGCTAATCCCATAAGACTCTGAGCAGCCTCAATTCCTGTGGACTTCATTGAGAGTTGAGGGGGCTTAATGTCTTGCCAGGAAATACTTAGCATCATGGAGGGCTGGACTCTAAGCTAGGTGTAATATGGAAGACTTGGCCACTATGAGAGGTGAGGTAACAAACTGATGAGCTAGCAGCCTGAATTTGTATCGGCATAGCTTATACGGGGTTTCTAACTTTAGCAAGTGTTCATCAGATACAGATTGCTACAAATACTGGACCATCTGAGATCAGTGGGCTATTTTCTGTTGGCTTCGGTGGGACTAGATTTTGGCCCAGGAGTATGGTAATAGATGCAATGGTGATTTGGAAGTGATGTGGTGACCTACTATTGTCTTACCCATTGCAAAATGGTCATTTTAGACTAGGTATAGGAAGCACTTTTGTACTGTTTATATTTCAGGATTATTTTCAAAGGTTCTGAAGACAAGAAATGAACACCTAAAGCTATTTAGACAGAATTCTTTAAAAGATACATACCACACATGCAAAAATAATTACACATGTGCGAAAGAAAGAAAGAAAGAAAGAAAGAAAGAAATTGTTGACCATATGCTACATATTTGCCTATGAAATTTAGACATAACTAAATTTGAGTCCAGATCCTGTGGAAGCATACATATAGACAGACCCCCTGAGTCCACATAGAATGCCATTAATTCTGATTGGCTCCATGTAGACAAATAAAGATGCAGGATTAGAGCCTTAACTATCATAATTCTGCTAGCTTTATGCCTATTTTACAGGTAGATTAACCAAAAGGAGAATCTTTTGTCTGTCAGTGCAGTCTTCTGACTTTCTGAGATGAATGAGCTATAAATGAATTGGGAAATATTGATAAAATATTATCAAATTTGTAAAATAATAGCAAATATTACACTGCTGATATTTTTGCTAAGTGAAGGTATCTTCTGAAAATTTCACAGAGCCAAAAAGTGTTGCCCCATTCTTTACTATGTTGCAACTTCTGTGCCTCCTTTAGTATATACATATTGTATATTATGCATAGTTATTGTAGACTCTTAAATGGTTCCATATCTCTGATACTTGTGGATCTGCTAATTGGAAATGAAATGTATCATAAACTAGATTTCTAATTTTAAATGTTTTCTTTTCAAAAACAAGTCTTAAGTGTCAGAAAGCCCATATAAATCTCTTACATGGTCATGTTTCTAGTACCTACTTCCATTAAGAATCCACCAATGCTTACACCAATATTTCTTTTATTCAAGGCATTCAACATAATAGATATGTAATAAATGTGTAGCCTAATCCTTCAATGACTTTCACTTCTGCACAGATTTACTCATCTGATGGCTTGTCTACATGTCCAGCGCTACAGCGGTGCAGCTGCATTGCTTTAGTGAAGATGAAACTACACCATTGGCATCCACCTCCCTGAACGGCAGTAACCATATCGATGGGAGAAGCTCTCCCATCATAGCACTGTCTGCACAGGGGGTTAGGCTAGTATACTACGTTGCTCAGGGGGTTGAATTTTTCATATCCCTGAGCATCATAGTTATACCAGTATACGTTTGTAGTGTAGACCTGGCCTGAGTAGTCTCAGTGGGATTACTTGTGTGAGGAAATTTATGCACACTTTTAAATCTTTGCAGTCTCTAAATCTTTGAATGTATATTTTTAAAATATTATTTTAAAAGTTTAATGGAGCACAGCATTGTAGATTTTTTTATTTGTATGCAGAGGAATTAAATTAATTTCTGAGTGAAGGCTTTTTCAGGAAAATGGTTTGTGCTTGACAAGTTTTTAAAAAATCCTTCAAATTCAAGTTTCCTATCATTTTCAGTTTGCATTCTTCAGTGTTTTTCCTTCAGGAACTTCCGACCTCATCACAGAATTTTGAGGGATAGTGACTACATAAATTCCATTGCATAATATTTGTTCTATCTTGTTATTTCTATTATCCTACAATATGGGTCTACTCTGAAAAATTACTCTAAAATAAAATTGTGGAGTTCTGTGTTTTTTGTGTATCAATGATTTTCAACTCCCTCATTCAAACTCTACTTAGAGAATAAAAGTTAAGTTTGGTTCATTCCATCGCACGATCTTCACTAGTAAGGTGTAAGATTTTGCACTGCAGGCCGAATAATGCCTTCAATGCCTGCGAATCTCCATTACCTCCAAAGAGTTTGCACAGGAATAGATTCATACACTCATTTATTCATAGATTCCTAGACCAGAAGGGACCAATGTGATCACCTACTCTGACCTCCTCTACATCACAGGCCATAGAACTTCCCCACAATAATTCCTAGAGCAGAGCTTTTAGGAAAAAAACATCGAATCTTGATTTAAAAATGGTCAGCGATGGAGAATCTACCACCATCTGTAATTTGTTTGAATTCAGTAAAGAATTCTGTTGATACACAAACTCACTCTCTCTTAGCTGTATTAGTTCTATGCTGCTTTACAGGAGTAAAGGCAGTAACAAATTATTACGGACTCAGTGAGCAGATATGACTCTGAATACAGAATGGGAGGTAGATTCTATTTTCTGCTCTGACTATCATTTTATTCCCATGTAGACAACATGCTGGGACATAATGGGAGAGAGTTAAGGTGTGCCTGAAATGTGCTGTGCTCTGACCATTCTTTCATTGGTATAATATCCAAAAGGGATCATTAAAAACCCGTGCAATTTAGAGCAGCACTGAGTCTGTTCTAAATTGCACTGGGACTAAACCAGCTCCAAGATGATTTCAGAATACGGGGTTACCTTTGCCAAAATAAACTATTCCTGCACTGAGCAGAGATCAGGAAGGAATGGAGAATCTGGCAAGGGGACAGATCTGCTGAATATGAAAGTGCCATTTTTAAAGGGTCCATTTCCAGAGTAGAACCACACTGTATTGGATTTGCAGGATCAGGAGTTCCACATGAATCTCCATTCATATTGCATCAACCAAAAAAAACTTCTCATTTTAATTGGGTAACTTTGTTCAAGCCTGATTTGTTTATTATGCATTCTAACTAGATTAATAGATTTAAAGCCAGAGGGGAATATTATGGCCATTTAGTATCACCTCCTGCATAACATAGGCCATAGAATTTCACCCAGTCATTCCTAAATGGAACCAGTAACTTGTGGTTGAGCTAGAGCATGTCTTTTATAGAGAGAATCAATCCTGATATAAGGACTCCCAGTGATAGAGAATCCACCACTGTCCTTGATGATCTGTTCCAATGATTAGTTACTGTCACTACTAACATTTTGCTCCTTATTTCCAGTCCCTCCGTTCTAATCCAGCACATTTTCAATGTATCCTTCTTATCAAATCTTTCTTTTTACCAGGTTCTACAGAAATCTGATCAGCATCCCAGAGGACCCAGTCTACATGAAACAAATATATTGTTCATCTGATTCAGGAGGCAGAAGAAAGAAAGAAAACTTGCCCTTCTCAAGGTAATGATGTATCTATAATCTAGAGAGGCACTCTGGTACTGAAGTGTCGAATATTATAGAAATGTCTATAAACAATCAGGGCTCAATCATATCTTTGCCCCTACTTTCTGGTGAGTCCATACATGCCAAAAGGAACACTAGAAACATCCACATCTATATGGGATGCAGAATCTGGTCCTTCTTTGAGAACCAGTATGAATAGGGGAGACAAGCCCATGGACATACATTTTCCCTGCCCCGTTTGGCATGCTGTGCACCCCAGGGATGTAGAGGGGGGGAGCAGTCTCTGTGTTCCACAGAGTATAAACACTGAAGTTTTACTGTCTTGTCTGCAGAAGTCAATTTGATTAGGTTTTTTTCATGAATTTCTATGGAGATCGAATTGGTGGTGAAGGAGCTTGTATTCTCTCCATTAAGGTAGCACCTAATTATAAAACATCGCTACTAATAAAAGGAAAAAGACATAAATAAAATCCAAACTTGTGCTCATATGTAGGCAAATGTGGCACTACCAACAAACCACTTATTGACATGAATTTGTCGCTTGTGGAAGTGGAGCGTTGAAAACTGAAGACTTCTGCCTGTGAACCAAAACAGCACATGTGGTATATGGCTTTCTCTTCACTTCTTCGTGTCCAAATATGCCTCTGTCACAACCTGGAGTGACAGACCGCTCTGCGGGCGAGAGGCTAGTTGAGTTTCCATGTTCCTTCCCTCCTTGGCCTCCCTGCTGAGACTGACAAGCCAAGTATACCAATTAGTGCAGCATTAACAAGCCTCTTTCTGTATTCTTTTGGGCCCAAGAATTAACGATTTAATTGTGAATTTCCTTGGTTGTGTGTATGTATGTTAAATTGGAGGGGGGGAGCAATGAAAAATACTCTCAGGTTTTTTGGTAGAGCTGTAACAAATCACTCAAAATTAGTTGAGTGATTTGCCTGATCCGATTTGCCTGATCCAATTTTTCTGAATTTAGACATTAATCTAGGTCTGAATTGTGCAGCTCATGCTCATTTCTGTTTCCAGGGTTTCCACTAATATAATTTATTTTGTCTGATGTGGAAAAACAAGTTAAAATCCTATTGGTTACTGTACATTGGCCTGATCCTAGAGCTGTTGAAGTCAATAGGAGTCTTTCCATTGACTTTGGAGAGCTTTGGAACAGACCCTAATTGGGATTATATGGTAAAAAAATTAAGTGGTTGCATGCACAAATGTGTAACATTCACAGCCACATTTGGGCATACAGGGTGACATTCACCCATGGAAAGAGGGCCAGCACAAGGCCTGTGAGGCATTTAAGTCCAATTTAGGGGGCTTAAATGGGACTTGAGTGGTACATATGCCTTGTACTATAACTCTATATGGGGTGAATTTACCCACAGGTACCACAGTTGCATGCACAAGTGATTCTTACGTGTTTGAAAAGGTGGCTTTGCTGTATTGTGAAGCAGTCTGCCAAAAGGCCATTACCCCAAATAGAAAGAACCCATTAGACCATTTTAGTTTAAAAAGGGGGGCAGTTAAGGAACCTGGACAACTGCTTGTTTTATTTCTTTGTCTTTTAATAGATATGCAGAAGTGGATTAGAGATGCTATTAGGAATATTTACTAGCCATTTTATAATACTCTCAGTCTATGCTGAGTAGTGGCTCTTTTTATTTTGTAAACAATTGGAGCAAGAATCTGTAAGAATCTGCAATAATATGAAATCACAGAGAGGCATAGTTTCTAATGCTACTTTTTCAAGAGTTGTATCATATTACTGTCGTCATGCCTTCTTGGTCCTTGGTTGTAATCCTGTTGCATTAGTCAGTTTCTTCTAATAAATCAAAAACAAGTTGTGACATGTTCTTAATTCGATCACTAATAACGTGCTCAAATTGCAAATCTATGTCAGCAGGTTGGTGTTGATTAAGTTTTAGTCACCACTAACATATTGTTTTAAATGACTGATAAATTTTATTTGCTTCAGGGATAGACAGCCCGGTCTATTTTTTCTCCCCCCTAAGCTTAGAAAAATTACACAAATGGCCCTGAGGTGGTCTTCTATAGGTCTTTCTCTTTCTGTATTTGCTGCAAAGAGAGCTGGTAACCACTAGAGGGGAGGAGACTGCCGACTTTACTGAATGCTTCACCGTAGAGCTTGAAGGTGCAGGAGCTGTCACAAGACTGGTTATCCAACGAAATGGTTTAAAATATGTTATGAAGGTTAGTGTAAAAAAATTTCTTAATGCATTTCAAATATTTATTTCTCAGCATACAGGCTCTCTTAGGATTATTAATAACACAGGTGAGAGTCTCTGAAGAGAAACCCTACAGTGGAAAAGATTAGAAAGATTATCTTTGAAGGAAATTTATTAAACCTTTAAGAAACAAATGTTTTATTGTCTATGAAAAGAAAGTATCAAATGAAAGTCTGTGGTGAAGGTATAGCCAACACTATGGTTCAGATATGAAATGAGATGTTTTGATGGTATTCAACTATTCTCCCCACCTTCCCCCACCTACAGAGAGAAGAGAAAAGTACTGACGCTGAGGAAATAACTTGAGTGATTGAAAACTTAAACATCTTTCTTAAGAAGTTTCTAAATCTTGTAGGCTGTGACATACATAACTTAATTTAAACCAGAATAGCAACAACACTCTTCTTACAGTCTGTAGATATAGATATATGTATATATTATCTATTTCTGTGGAGATAGATATATAATAGATAGTGTGACCTTTTTATATTATTTTAAAGAGCAAAATTCTTGATATTGTTAAAGAGCTATAATGTAGAACTGTAGCTTGTTATATTTACTCTCCTGAGTGTAATTGCACTAAGATCATTCAGTTTCCATTTGGAAAGCCAGTGGCAATTACTGGAATACAATGTATCATGCATTTGCTCACTGGATATAAAACGTATATACTAATTCGCAATAAAATGTAACAGCTGTCAGTGCATTTTCTGCTCTGTTACTTCAATAAATTGGAACTCTGACTAGAAAATGGGAATATTGCATTTTTACACACTCCGTAATGTGTTTGCTTTTTGCAAATACAATTTATTTTTTTATGATAAAAAATGTGGTTTGTTATTACTGCTAGTGGATAAATATTCTTATATTGGAATGAATTATACATGGTATCTGTAAAGAAGTAGTAATATTTTTTTTCTTTTTACTGTAGCCTGTCTCCAGTAAACAAAATGCACTTAACCTACTTCTGTCACACACTGGATACATAATATATATATTTTACAGTGTAATGGCTGTGGAAACAAAAGTTTATTTTACCATACCTATGCAGGTGTTTGGAGAACTAGTTAACTAGTATACATACATATATACACCAACAGTTCTGTGAGACAGTTAACCTGGTTCTTCACATTAGGTACTAGTGGGTCTGAGTTTTATTTAAAATAAAATGCCTGCACATTTGTGTAATTTTGTTACTTGAGGTCAGACTTTTCACAGATAATTAGCCTTTTACACACTGTGAAATCAACCAGCATTGGTTATTTGGCTAGACTCTTTGCTTCTGTTCTTTATTTCCCAGAAGGTTAACGTGCCGAAAATCTAGCTGCAAGCTCATAGTACTGTCTCTTTGTGTTGCTAATTATCCCAATGCATAATTATTAATATCAGGAGCAGGAAGAGGAAACAAGCACACCAAATAGTCGTGAACGCTAGTGTTCTGGCAGGAAGCTAGTCCTGCATTAATAAAATGTGCCTGTGCCAATATCACAGTAGATAGGAGCGTTCCTTGTTAAGGATCATTTATTAACTGAGATCATCTTTTAGTTCGCCTTGGGGTAATGACTAATGTCAATGGCAAATTTCACAGTTGTCTAGAGAAATGAATTAAATTTGTAATAAAAAGCCCTTCGGCTTGTTGTACATGTTCATTTATTGGAGTAGTTGAACTAGGAGAACTGTAAGGCAACCAAGAACATCGGCTTAATTTTCCTTACATATAATAGTGACCTTTAGCTCCATATTGAAAAAGTTACCTATTATAGACTGGTAAATTAAATGAGAAGTTCCTCTAATGCAAAATAAACTAAGTGACTAAGCGAAGTTAAACGGCCCTTGAGCCTATGCATTTTTTGACAGAAACAAATTCTTTTTTTCATACACTAACTCTATTTAAGCCTTACTAAGGTAGTGTGATGTACAAATATTCAGATAAAACAACAAAAAGTTTTATATGAAAAAATAATTACATATGTAATAAAGGTTACCATGGATGATTGTAAATTCAGTGTTATGTAGTGACATTTTGGATATTAAAAACGCAGTTTTCATTGTTTAGCACTTCTAAATTGACTCCGTTCATTCTTTTATTTAGTGTAAATTGAAAACAACCTATATTAAATAAATAATACAACTTTCTATAAATTAGGGGCAGCAAATAGAAACAATTATTAAAATATGTAATCATTTAGCAGAAAAACAGAATTAATACACTAATACCAAAATACAAAGGAACATGGCATTCAATCACATACAAATGAAAGCAAAAGTTATAGCGAACTCCTATCAATTTTTCATCGGAGTCAAAGGACAAGTTTCTTGATTTTGTGGCATACAGCGGACTCAGTCAAGGTAATAAACTGTGTTCAGGTAGCAAGATAATATGGATTAAAAAAAAATAAGGGAATGAGTTTCTCTGTAGTAAAGATGTTCCATACTTTAATAAACAGAGAGAGAACATGTGGATTATTCCACTGGGCAGCAATAGAAAATCTGCCAGCCATCAAAAGAAAATAGAGGAAAGAATAAATCTGTATTGCTACCAACACTTAGCAAGGCTATGAATATAGTTGTATGGGAAGCCTGAAAATCACACTTGCATACATTTTGACCATTTTCTAAAATGTTTTACGTCTACAGTACCACTACATATGTTTGAAAGCATTTTGGACATAAATGAAGCCTTAATGTTTTTCACAATCAGTTCTGTGTGTTCTGTATAATCTCTGTATTATCATGTGTGCAGTTGTTGATGTTGGGTAATCAAACTTCCAAATCAGCTATATAAATCTATTTCTCCCAAATGTAATGTGAATATCAGCAGGGATTTTAATATCCATTCCCAGATAGCTGTGTGGAGGATCCTGATCTTTTAAAAGTATTCTATAGATTTAAGGTAATCTCCCTGTATTAGAAGCATATTAAACAGTATCTCTTCAAAGTTTGATAATCATTGATAGTCATCACTGAAGTATTACTTCTCTGTAAAAATATGAATTTGTATGGTATGTCAATAGAATTAAAGTAAGGCCTTAACTGATCAAAGGAATATAGTTTTCCATTCTTATCAAGAAACTGGGCTCGGCTACTAAAACCAAGAAGAGCCCAGTTGCAGTACGAAGTCAGACAAGTTCTGAAGGGGGGGGATTTTTTTCAAGAGGGAGATGGCAATGGAAAGTTATATGGAATTTTGGCAACTCTTGCCTATATAATTGTTGTTTGATAAGCAAACTGATTAATTATTTTAGAGACGATAAAATTAGGCTGTGGAAAAAAGGGGATCTATTCAAGTGGGATATCCAGCATTTGAGATTGTTCCACAGGGAATCTTTATTGCTGAGGCCATTACTGCACCAGTCAGCTAATGGACCAAATGTGCTGCCACATAGTAAAGGGTAGATTTGGAAGTGACAGGGCACCAATGGCTTTATTTATTTATTTTCTGATAATGGGGATCAACCTGAACTTTGTATCTGTCATATGTCCACATTTTAATATATCATCTTGCAGTTTTTTAAAGAATTTAACAGGGGTGGAAATCAGAAGGTAATTAATGCAGGAAAGAAAAGTCATCTTGGTGGTGTTTATCTGAGAAAACATCATTAGGCTTAGGTTCTTCCATCATTTTAGCAGGTCCAGAGAATCTCTGGCTGCACGGATTTTAAAAAAAGCTAGTCAAAGTGCAAGCCCAGGACAAAGAGAAACCGTAAGGATTTCTAAATGGTGTTGAGGAAGGCAGATCCTTGGTTGTATGGTAACTAATTCTGAATCCAGAAAATTCTCTAAAAATACTGTACTGATTCAGTAAATTGTAGAAATAAGTTTGTGCAGCCTCATGGATTAGTTATATTTCCCCACTAGTAAGAATGGAATAGCCGTAGGCTTTGCTTTCAAAAAGACTCATACAAAATGCTGTCGTTAAAAGTTGTGAATTTTGTAAACAAATCTTGTGTTTTTAAAATAAATATTCTAACTCTCTCCGCATGCAGGTGGAGATGTGTATAATATGTGTTTTATATCTGCAATTTTCAGTGTGTTGACTTAAGCTTTCGAAGAGGGGGAAATACATCTAAGCAAGGCTAAATCATAATTTCAAGATTGCAAATGAAAAATCTAGTATATGCAGATCTAAAAGACAATTATTATATATGTGTGTTTGCAAACTGAAATGCAATATCTTCTGCGGAGAGGTAAGGTTTTCAGTTATATATTTAAGGTGGGAAAATTGAATTCCCCCCTCAACATTTTTCAGAAATTATGTGACTAAGATCATGTAAAATATGTTTTTAAAAACCCAATAGACACTTATAAATTGCACATTAATTCATCATGTGCACACAAATATGTGCATATGCAAATAAATATCTGATATTGTGGTAAGCAATTAAGATATTGAGTACATTTCTCTTAAAATTCAACCTCCATAAGCCACATTTTCAAAAATACTGAGCATCTGCAGCTCCTATTCGATGGGAGTTTTGGGTGCTCAGCAGCACCCATGAAGTACAGGCTACTTTTAGGCAAGGTGCCTAAATATGGAGGTAAGCACCCAATTTTGAAAAAGTTGGCCTGCCTTTTCTTGTTGTAGCTGTGTTGGTCCCAGGATATTAGATGGACAAGGTGGGTGTAGAAATATTTCTTACTGGACTGACTACTTTTGTTGAGAGAGACAAGTTTTCATTATTACACAGAGCTTTTCTCCAGATCTGGGAAATATACTTAGAATGTCACAGCTAAATACAAGGTGAAACAAATTGCTTAACAAATTGCTTAATTTCCACTACATGCATCCGACGAAGTGGGTATTCACCCACGAAAGCTCATGCTCCAATATGTCTGTTCTTCTATAAGGTGCCACAGGACTCTTTGCTGCTTTTACAGATCCAGACTAACACGGCTACCACTCTGAAAATTGCTTAGCATAAGTTATGATATTATTGTCCTTTGGACAGGTGACCTAAACTCCTTCATAGATTTCAACCACAACTTCAACATCCACACACATCCATTAAACTTTCTCTCGAATACTCCCACAATAGGATCAGCTTCAGCAATGGAACGCTACAGACAATGATATACAGAAAACTTCTGGATCACCACACCTGCCTTTGCAGATCCGGTAACTACCCCAAACACACCAAGAAAACTATTATCTATAGCAAGGCTCTCAGATACAATAGAATATTTTCCAAGGAAAAAGTCTGAGATACACACCTTAACGGACTTAAACCTGCCTTCACCAAACAACGACACTCCACTAGAGAAGTAGATTGTATCATGGGATGGGCCACTGACATATCGTGAGAGGATTACAGAAATAAAACTCCCTCTGACTGCACACCTCTAGTTGTCAACTACCACTCCATGCTGGAACCTATATGGGGTATCATCAAACAATTACAACACATCTGCTGAGGACCCCATCATGAAAGAAATCTTTCCTGAATTTCTCTGCGATGGGGTGTGCATACCCCACACTAAGCAAGAAGGGGTTCACACTGTTGGCAGAGGAAGTCCTGCCCCCTAGGCTGTGCTGGGTATGCTCCAACTGCTGCTTCAATATAAAAGGAAGCAGCCCAGCTCAGTGATGGAGGTTCAGTGATGGAGGCTCCAGCCCAGGAGGCACTGCAGCCCCTGAATGTCGGAGCTAGAGGTCCCAAGAACAAGACAGGAGTCCAATTGCCTACAGCCGTCCGACTTGAATACTGTGTACAGATGTGGTCTCCTCATCTCAAAAAAGATATTTTGGCACTAGAAAAGGTTCAGAGAAGGGCAACTAAAATGATTAGGGGGTTGAAACAGGTTCCATATGAGGAGAGATTAAAGAGGCTAGGACTTTTCAGCTTGGAAAAGAGGAGACTAAGGGGGAATATGATAGAGGTCTATAAAATCATGAGTGATTTGGAGAAAGTAGACAAGGAAAAGTTATTTACTTATTCCCATAATACAAGAACTAGGGGTCACCAAATGAAATTAATAGGCAGCAGGTTTAAAACAAATAAAAGGAAGTTCTTCACACAGCACACAGTCAACTTGTGGAACTCCTTACCTGAGGAGGTTGTGAAGGCTAGGACTATAACAGCATTTAAAAGAGAACTGGATAAATTCATGGAGGTTAAGTCCATTAATGGTCCCTAGCCTCTGTTTGTCAGAGGGTGGAGATGGATGGCAGGAGAGAGATCACTTGATCATTACCTGTTAGGTTCACTCCCTCTGGGGCACCTGGCATTGGCCACTGTTTGTAGACAGGATACTGGGCTAGATAGACACTGCCGTTCTTATGTTCTTATGACTGGTCAGAGTTCCAGGGAGCTACCTGTGTCAAGGAGTATGGAGAGCCCAATGACATGTGGATTACTGCTTTAGGAGACAGGTTAGGAAGTGACCTAGGGAGAGGGACTAGCCATGTCCCCCAGGAAAGGTTAGTGTGCTGCTGCAGGATTCCCACTGACTCAGTAGCACAAACTTCTGCCGCTGGCAGGGCCCTGGACTGGGACCTAGTAGAGTATGAAGGGCCCGGGCCCCCCTACTCTGGCCATCAAACACCCTGCTCCCCACCACCACCGCCGGGTGGCAGGCCTGACTCTGGCCATTAGGTCGCATATCTGTGAACCCATGAACAGCCATATTGACTCCAGCCATCAGGCCACACAATCCTGAACCCAAGGGCAACCTAATGACTCCAGCCATTAGGCTGCACAGCCCTTAACCCAAGGACAGTTATATTGACTCTGGTCATTAGGCCATCCTGTCTTCAGTCCAAGGTCAGTCTGGTGGACGTTGACTACAGGGCCGTAACCGATCATCTCCAAAGGGGGATGGGGTGTGCATATCCTGCAACACCCCTCTTCTGGATTTTAAGTACCCCCCAGCCTCTCCAAGCTCATCATCAGAAGCAAGCTCCCAACAGACTAGGACAAATCAACTCAAAGCTGTACCAGATCCTGCCAGAACAACAGATGAATCTCCACTGCTACGATGATCAGCACCCTCAACAACACACCTCTCAAGCGCCATGGATCCCACACATGCTTATCACTATATATGGTGTACCTCATCCAGTGCACTAAATGCCCCAATAACAAGTAGGTGGGTGAAACCAGACTATCGCTACACTCTTGAATAAACTCACACAGAAAAATGACAAAAGACAAAAACCCCTTATCACCTTTGGGTGACACTTTTCACAAAACAATCACTCTATCTGACCTCTCAGTCCTCATCCTCAAAGAAAACCTGTACAATACCTTCAAAAGGTGATCCTGGGACCTTAAATTCATAACTTCACTATAGACTAAAAATCATGAATTGAATAGACACACTGTATATATGGCTTATTATAATAATCTATAACCCACTTACTACCCTATCAACCCAGTTTTTTTCACTCTTCCCACCTTATGCCTGAAGAGGTGTTAATGGGACATTTCACCTTGAATGGTCCCTTGAAACATATGTTAGCTACTTATGCTAAACAAACTGTTCCATTTTGTATTTAGTTGTGACACTCTGACTATATTTCCCAGGCCTGAAGAAGAGCTCTGAGTAAGCTCAAAAGCTTGTCTTTCTCAACAACAGAAGTTGGTCCAAGAAAAGATCATCCAAATTTTCTTTTTATTACAATTATACTAGAGTTAATATTTGAGAAGAACTATTTGGTCTGAATTCAACTCATTTAATCTAAATCAGAGTCTCTTCTCTATTAAATAGTTTTCTTTATTTTAAATATTTTTCTTCAGAACCCTAGACTTACCATAAGTGAAGCATCCAGAGAGGAATGCAGAAATGGGTAAGGCTGTCCAAAAATTATTCATTCATTCTCCTGCCTTCCTCCTCCCCCTACCCCCACCCCCAGCTTCTCGTGTAGCCTTTATGCTTATTCACAGAGGGAGTTTAGAAATGTTTTTAGAAAATGCAGATGTGTAGAGCATTCTTAATAAGGACGGGGAAAGAGTTTGTGCTCCCCTTCTAACCACTCTCTCACCTCAGCCTTTTCAGCGTGTAACCTTATTCTCTGTGGGATTACTTGGATGAGAACCAATTAGAGAACTACTCACACAATATAAATGCATACAGATTAGTACAGATTGAACAGTACCAATGCCAACTAATCATACACTATATAAAGTCCTAAACAATATAGATATTAAGAAATGATGGGGAAATGGACTCATTGTCAGAAAACTATTTATTTAAATAATAAGTAAAGTATGGGTTTGTTTCCTTGTTTTCCTTTGTGGCAATCTGCTCACCCACAAACCAAGCATATATTCTTTATTGCTTAATTTACCACAATGAAAAGTCAGCCTATATTTGTACGTAAGCACCTCTCATACCTTCTTGGTAACATTGTTTTCCCCCTCTCTAACTTCCTGTCCCTCCAATGGCCTCAAATGCAGCATTTATTCTCCAGCTGGTGGGAGAGCGAGAGAATGGTCTCCTCAGAGGTTGATGCCAATCCACTCCACAGATGGCTGGAAGGAAGCAGTCAGGGACTCCGAACACAATTAGGTTATTTTAATGCCCAGCTCAAGGGACTCAGAGTCCTGAAGATGCTCTCAGGCTTTGGTCTGCTGGATGGAGCTGGCAAGGATGAGTGAGAGCCATAGGCCAGGCCATTATTTCAATTCAGATGCTGGCTTTTAATTACTTAAATTCTAGGATGTAAATATGGTATTTCTCTTTTCATATTATTTCCCATGGAAGGACAGGGAGCAATGAGAAAGTGCAGGTCCGCGGCAGTGTAAATGGTGTGTTCTGTTCTGACTTCACTCTAACTTCGTTCTTTCTTCCCAAGACATAGCTGCATATACTGTTACATACTAATTCCAAAATGTTTTCAGGATGAAAAAAGCTGAAATTAGAACAAGACTTTATAATAACCTTTCCTACCTCCTTTGCTATTTCTTTATAGTGCCATCAATCATGGTGAGATATTTTTGAAATTTTTAAAGTAATATCACATTTTGATCATCCTAGTGTAATTTTCAGCCTTGTTTGTGCATAGTTACAACTGTGTGAGATATCTGTTATTTACTTTCAGATTTAGAAGGTCTTTACCCTTGAAAATCATTTTGTTTTACTCAGTCTGCAGTTGAAATGATCTTGAAATAATCTAATAGACTTTTAATTAGTCTGCCTCATCCCCTCTTCTGGATGTTTATTCAACTGATTCCTTAAGAGCAGAACTAAATTGTTCACTTAGTATTATAAAAAATGGGAGACGAAGGAAAACTTTATTTAGATTTAGTGCTCAGATAATATGAGAGAAGAAAACACACTACGCACTCCCCCCAAAGTCCTACCCAGATTGGCGAAAAGCAACCTGAGCCAACTAACGAAAATAGAATAGTTCACAGGAGGGGTTTGGCCCTCTCTAGAATAGCTGTAAGTTTTAGACCAGTAGTGATTATATATTTAATTTTATTCTGAAATGGTTTATTATAGTATTTTTAAAAAGTTAATTACAGTAGTAACTTCCTCTACTACATGGTGTCTGTCTCTCACTTCAGAGAAGACAGTTGAGAAAAGAGAACTGTGCCATCATGGTTATTACATAATTTTCACTAGATTCATATTCTGTTTTAGTAGGAGTATTATGTATCTCAAAAACATTCATTAATCTTTCATAGCTTAATTTTCTGACTATGAATTTGGACCAAATCCTAAAGAGCTTACTCAAGGCTTGATCAGTCCTACCCTTTGTGCATGGGGATCATGCCCTGGCCACATGGAAAGCAGGAATCTCACTGCTCATTCTCAAGATATACTAGTGGAACCCCTGTTATGATGGGAAGTCCCCTTTTTAAATGAAATGAGACACTGACTGGGGAAATCCAGGCAGTGTGGCACCTTGGAGTTGAACTGTCATGGAACTAGAGAGAGCAGCAGGGGGCCTTACATCTAGTTCAGAAGCACAAAGCCTTGCCCCTTCAGCGGATCCCTGACTTCTGTAGGTTTTGAAGACAGGACTGCTTGATTCTTGCATAGAGGAGGTGGGAACTAAATCCTGCCCCTTCCCAAGCAAAAATATTTGTAGGGAAACTATGAGGGAAAACTCAATGAGTTTTCCTGTCACTAGGCCCCCTCCTGTGGGTAATTGTAAGGATGAGGCAACTGGGACCTCAGATTTTACTCAATTCTTACTCAGCTCACCTGAATTATGTGGCAATTTTACATGGGTAGGAACAGAACAAAAACAGAGTGAAGGCTTAAGGTTTTGACCCCTGAAAAATAAACAAATGTTCACCCTTAATATATATTTCATTTGAATTTTCCAGGATGAGTGATCCATTATCCATTTCCCTCTCTTTACTCCTCCTCAGCCACAAATGCCCTTTCTTGCCATGGTCTGTCTGGGGATGGTTGGATTACCTTGTTCCAGATCCAGCCTCTATTCTACCCCAGACTTGACTCTCCTCACCCAGTGAAGCAACGGAAGTACCAGACTCTGACTCTCTTCACTTGCCAAAGAACACTAATTTAGAGATGGTCATATCAACATCTAAACAGACTGAGGGAGCATCATTCCCAAAATAGAAGGTATCAAGCTGTCCTGAGGACACTTTGCCATGGAACCTGTCACACAGAGTCGAATTAAACATAAGTTGTTGAGAGCTAAAGTTAAAGGGCATGTTACTCTCCTGTCACCTAGTCCAATAAGATGTAGATGACTACTCATGCTGTCTCCATTTAATTCTATATATCACAGAATTCCAAACATTATACGAGGAGTTGGAAAATCACAGGCCCATAGAGATTAAGGTTGGGAAAAACCTATTAGGTCAATTACTCCTCCCCTCTGCCAGGGAACATTGTTACTGACAATAGAGTCTTAATTGCTTTGTCCAATCCAATTTTTATGATGCTTGCTGCTCTCTGGAAACACTGGCTCAGGAAACAAAATCTTCTAAATGGAAAAAAAAAGTGTTTAGGGAAAAAAGAGTCTACTTACATATGGTAGGATACAGGACTTAGAAGGTTGACTTCTTTTGCAGTCACACCAACCACTAGTGAGGGAAGTTTGAGACAATTTATGGAAGGTACCCATAGTTTTTAGCAATAATACAGCATATGCCATAAATGATAGTGCAACTCTGATTTTTAATAAGATTTTTGTTATTCTATGTAAAAAAAAGTTGCTGAAACAAAAATAAAGGATGAAGAATTGTATTTCAGTGAATAAAGGAGAGACTTGGCTGCCAATGATAATAGAAGTGTACCGTATTTTTGTTTCATTTCTAGGAAGCAAGGCAGCAACATGTTTGCTATTAATTCTCTTAAAAAGCTCCACTGCCTTCTGAATCGGGTATTGGAAAACTGATGCACCAAGTTAGGGTGACCAGATGTCCTTATTTTATAGGGACAGTCCCGATTTTTGGGTCTTTTTCTTATATAGGCTTCTATTACCCCCCTAACCCCTTCCCAATTTTTCACATTTGCTGTCTGGTCACCTTAGCACCAACTAGACATTGTAAGTGGAATCCCGACCCCATTAAGTCAATGACCATTTTGCCATCAACATCAATGGGGCCAAGATTTCATATCATAGGTCAAAAATCTGTGCTGGAAATTTAGTAACAAGTTAGCAGAACATTGATCATACACTAGGGGCTAGATTCACAAATAAACTTAGAAAATCACTGTGATTTACAAAATCTGAGTTCAGCTCTTAGGCTCCCTATCTAGGGCTACTCTAGCTATAGGCACACTGAGCAGCAGCTTCGGGCAGCAAGTGTGTCCTGGCTTCTCCTCCATGATGGTGGGGCAGCTAGGCCAAATATGAATGGTGGTGTGACACTGTGCACCAGGTCGCAATACCAGTCACTCAAATTTGATTCATCAGGACTGGGGAGTAGCTGCTGCCATAGGCCTATGAAGAGAAGAGTAGGATGCTTAAGTATTGCCTAGGGAGTCAAAATTTTTTGAGCACCATCTGCTCCCTGTACACATAGGCACTTCAGAAAGGGATTCACAAAACCCAGCATGCTAGGTGGCTCCTTGCCTAACCTAGACAATGGGAGATGCCAAACTGAGGAGTGTGTGCTAAGCCCCACTCCCTCTCAGAGAGAGGTGCCAAAATCCAGGCTGCAGGGAGGTGCCACCCTCCGCTCGGAAGTCTCAGCCATTTTTGCAAGAAGCCAAGGGTGAGGCTCCTTTATAACTTTTAGTGCAGTTTGGGTACTCACTTGGGATGTGGGAGACCCTTGTCCAAGTGCCCCCTACATTTGAGGTTGAGATGTTTAGGGCTCTGTCACCTCTTGGTGAGTGCCGTGGCCCACAGGCCTACATTTCTCCTGTTGAAGTGTTCCACTGTGGATAAATGATTCGAAAAAAAAATAGAACCTGGAGGACTGCATTTCCCACCTCCCAGGTAAGTGGTCTAACCACCAGTCTTCAGTCACCCTTGTATATATGTGTTGAAGTTGCTCCACTCTGAATAAATAATGAAAGAATCATTGGCCCAGAGAGAGAATGTAGAAGAATGACTCTGTAGGCTGGACATTAGAGCACTCACCCTAGGAGGTGGGAGACCCAAGAGCCAGTCCCTCCGCTCCAATGACTTTTATTCTGTACTTATCCACAGTGGAACAGCTTCAACAGATGATATTGAGAGAGTCTCAAAACAGAATGTCCCATATTCCAGGGGGCTGGGCCACTCACCTGAAGGATGGCAGATCCCTGTTCAGATTTTTTCTCTACCTCAGGCAAAAGGGGGACTTGAACTGGGGGTCTCAATCACTGAGCTAAAAGTTATAAGGGAAGTCCTCCTGTCCCTCCTCACAGCTTTTTTCTGCAATCTCATATATCAAGATCTGATCTGGTAAATGAGCTCTGAATATACTTTCAGATCGGGCCCCATGAGTGAGTTAGGTAGAGGAGCACCTATCTTCTCTTCTCCTGATTTGAGCATGCTGTGTGGCTCAGGAGTTCAGATGCCTGGGGTGTGGGGCTGCAGCACATCTGCTCAAAGGCAGAAAAATAGGCACCTAGGGAACTTTTGCTGCAAATTTAATGTGCTGAGTGAGCAAAGGCACCTACAGGGCTCGGGGCAGCTGAGCTGCAGCTTTGTGAATACCTAGGTCCTTTTGTGAATCTAGGCCTAGTCGTGCACCTGTGCCACAATATTTGGAAATGCAATGAGGTTTCTCTATGACAGAAATGGAAGGGAAGACATACTTAGACCCATCCATTTTCTGAATCATCTCCTGGCTTGGTCTCATTTTTAATAGATCAACGCTAACCCTAGCAATTTATTTACGAACCCATACTTTAAAAATCCAATTTCCAGCATCACTCAGAGCATCAACCAGAAAAATGTATTTTTCATACTTCCTTATAATACTCCATTAGTGTTGTTAATAGTATTAGTAATGACTCTGGTATATATTAAATACCATGTATTGT
The DNA here is from genome assembly GCF_025201925.1 of Gopherus flavomarginatus. Lineage (NCBI taxonomy): Eukaryota > Metazoa > Chordata > Testudines > Testudinidae > Gopherus > Gopherus flavomarginatus. The sequence goes on from NC_066617.1 coordinate 253,578,802, forward strand.
ATTGGATAAGTTCTAAATGCTACCATCAAAGGAAGTAGTCAGGGATTACCTGATTTTTGGTGGAAGGAAGTTTTCAAATTAGCTACCTCCTGCCACCAAGAAAGCTATGTCCCCTGCCTTTGCAAGCTTCTCTTTAAGGGATATCATTAATTTAAAATATTATCAGACCATTGTAATGAGGAAAAAAATATATTTGGAAGACACGAAATTCTGAGTTAAGATGCTTATCAGTATCCTCAACTCTGACCATGAGTGCTTGATTTTTCTCTCACTTATGTCAGTGTAAAATGAATGACTCCATGGAAGACTAAAGGCAGTAGAATGCTCTACCCAAATATCCATCTAAAGAGTACTGCTACAGGGAAACCTATATAAAACTTTCTTAAGAGACCATCCCAAAGCATCTTGAACTATATACAGATTATTTAGAAGATCACCTTAGTTAGATGGCCACCTTTATTAAGCAACCATTTTTTTTCCTGATCCCATGAGTAGTCACTTCAGATAGTTTTCAATATATATTTCCATTGACTGGACAGAAAAAAAGTATACAATCTACATATCTACCTCAGATAGACAAATTTGTATCCATCAAATCTGGACATCAATTTATGTAGACCAGACAGGATAAAATTATCTATCACAGAGGAAGAGTAGTCATGCAGTTAAAGCACAAGATTGGGAGTCAGGAGTTCGGGGTTATTTCTGGCTTTGCCACAGATTGACAGTGTGGCCTTGGGCAAGTCACTAAATTTCTCAGTGCCTCATTTTCTCCATCAGTAAAATGGGAATCATGCTAAATACAAAGGAGTATTGTAAGCCTTAATTCATTATTTGAAAGACCAATGAGATTCTTACATGGACAGTGCTTTAGCAGTCAAAAGTGTTGTTAATATTTTTATTTGATTATATCAGCACATTTTCTAGAAGGTTTTATCTTAGAACCAAAATGGGGAGGATGGATTAGGTAGACTAAAGATTTTGTGTGTGTGTGTGTGAAATGGGGTAGTAGGGTGCAGTATATTGGATTCTTGGGTCAATGTGCCAAGAATGGGGAAAGGTGGTGTTTGTGTGGTGTGCCAAAAATATGAGGTTTGTATGTTTCACTGTTAATCATTAGAGGGATTGGAATGTTGTCTGCAGCTACTAATAAAATGCAGAAAGTGGTAGGTATAGTATGTGAGGTGAAGCGGTTTGTAGTCACTATTGGAAATGCAGCTAAACTCTACAATTGTTGGGAAAAGAGGAGAGGATGGTTCTGGCAAATAGAATATGGGCATGGATACAGGTCCAGAGTTATATATGCCTATGGACTATAACAGTAATAGGCAGGACTTCTCTTAAATGACTCTACCATCTCCTACATAAGAGACCCAAGATGTTAACAGTTGGAGTTTGCTCATCTGCTCAGAGAGTCTTTTCATGTGTAGTGCTTCAAAATCCAGTTACATCCCTCTTCTTGTTCAACATGTGTGGGCACAGGTTCTGGAACTGAGGGTGCTGCAGCACACCCTGGTTTTGAAGTGGTTTCCATCATATACAGGGTTTATAGTTTGGTTCAATGGCTCCCAGATCCCCCCTATACAAATTCTTCCTGCACTTCTGTGTGTGAGAGGCAGGGCTGGCTCTGGCTTTTTTGCCACCCCAAGAAAAAAAAAACAACCTGTGAGGCGACCGGAGCCAGGGTGCAAACTTTTGGCTAGTAGGACTCCCTGCGCGGCAGACATGCCCCAGGCATTGGAGTGCGTTCCCTGGCTAGCAGGGGGGTGGGGGAGGAAAAAGGTGGAGACAGAGAAGGGGGGCAGCCAGGGCTTCCTTCAGCCAGGGAGCTCACCACTAGGCCTCCCGCTGTGACGCCTGCCAGGAGGGCTCCGCGCCACTCTGATCAGTGGGGAGGGAAAGACGTGGGCTGCCGGGCTTTCTGCAGACCTGGCACCAGCTGGGGCAGACGGAGCGTGCAGCTGGCTCCCAGCAGGGCACTCCCCTCCTCCATGCCATCTCCCCCTACAGGGTGGCCAGAGCAGCGAACAAAAAAAAAAAAAAAGAAAAAAAAGGCCGGCCGTGCCACCCTAGGATTGGAGGGAAGCCGCCCCTTAGAATCTGCTGCCCCAAGCACGAGCTTGCTTGGCTGGTGCCTGGAGCTGGCCCTGGTGAGAGGCAACCTGAGCTGTTGTGGCTACAATATAGGGATGAAACCTGGCTCTTCATTTCTATGTAATCAAAACTGAGCTGTATGGTCACTGCTGGGGTTGAAGGGAGTGCATAGAGACCATGCTTGGGAGTGTAAGGGGACATGAAGGTATGATGCAGCAAGCAATCAGATGGCCTAACACAAAACTCCACTGTAATTGCCCAGCAAGGGTATTGACCCCTGCAATCCCCCCCACCTTTCCCCCAGGGAGCCTCAAGCAGCACTCTTGCTTTCACCACTCTGTTTTCAAGATAGGGTTGGCCCATGTGGATTATAAACATCTAAATAATATTCAGAGGTAATGTTCCAAAATGTTCTGTTTCCTACTTTACTATGTGAATTATCTCTGATTTTTGTGACTACGAAGTTGGCCTAATTTCCCATAATTCAAATAAATGCATAATATATAAATAACCATCCTTTGGAAGATAAGCATGATTGGGAAATTTCAGGAAAATTGATTATGTTTTGGTAAAATGCTTAAAAGAGGTTTCTAAGGAAGTACTAGTGACCACATAATTTATAGTGAGATGACTTGGTTTCTACATGATACTAAATTTGCTCTTCATGCACTTGTATATTCCAGCAGGAGCAATGAACTTTTCTAAGTGGATCTAACTGTGGGCATTACATGGAGAATGTATACCTGAGCAGCTAGTATATTATCAACTACTGTAACTGTCAAGGCATATAAGTAATTGTGAGCATAGTTTTAATTTTCATTTCAGTACAACATCACAAGTTTCACTGGTAGCAAAGAAATTATATCATTAATGCAAGGTGAAGAAGAAGTGGGGAGATAATATGATACAAAAGCAATATAATGAATTACTGTTTTAAAAAAGAAATATCACATGATGTTGTTTTTGCTCAAGTGACCAATCTAGGCACAATGGGTAGACATTTTATTTCTGTTTCGATTCTAAAAAGAGAAGCCATGTTTCTTGTGGTGTTTAGATGTTGCTTGTGATTATTAGAACTGGGAGCACTGGCTGTTGGGAGTCTGAAAGGACAGTAAACAGGAAGGACGGGGGAGGAGTGGAGGAGGCAGAGTGAGAGTTACAGAGGGTGCAGCAGCAGCTTGGTAAAGAGGTTTCCAATTTAAAGATAAAATCCTGTTGAAGTTTGTTAGTACATTGCCTGGTTGATACAACATTTCTCTAACAGAAAATAAACAAGGAACGCACCTGTATCATAAATTATATGTGAAATATAATCTGAAAACCATCACACAATCACCCTATGTTTCCCAGGTCATGTTATATATTTCTGACCATTCTAGAAAATGTCATTACTCTTTATTTGCTGTTGTCATTAAACTCCGCCTAAGTATATGATCCTTTGTCTGCAGCCCAGCGCACCTGCAGCAATAGATACCCAGCGTGGGTCAGCTAGGGGAATGTCAATAGTTGAGGTGTTGGTATCTTCTCACCCCTGTAATGATTCCCTGGCTTTGAGGGGATGGACTGATATGACAGATGCTGGAATCGTTGTTCCTACAAAGGGATGAGAGAGGATCTGAATAGCTATGACCTTGGAAAATACATCTGTGCTCTTGCTTTAGGTGAGCCTTTCCTTTTGTTGAGTTTGGGGCCTCCCAGGATGCAGTGAGAGGGGGCCAGAGAACTCTTTTCCTTGTTTTTCATTAGACCCAGACAGAAGAGATACAGAACTGCATGGGCAACTGCAATGACCCTTTTGCTAGCCAGTCATCCAGGTATGGAATCACCAAGATCTTGTTTTCCCTGAGGGCAGTTGCTACCATAGCTAAAGCCTCTGTAAACACCTTTGCTATAGAAACAAGTCCAAAAATGAGGCAGTGATATTGGCAATGGCCCTGTCTGAGGGTACAATGAAAATATCTGATGGGATTCTGTTGGCCCTGAATCTGATCAGCTCTCTCAGAGGACTAGCAGTGCCTGCTTGTTGATCCCAGTTGAGCTGGCAGTATGTTTATATAAAGATCCCCCTTGAGACATGCTGTGAATGAATCAGAAAAAGAGTCAATCACTGGGAAATCCCATGTCACAGAGTTCCACAGCATATGCAGTGTTATCAGTAGAGGTAATTTGAATCCTAATATAAGAAACCAGGCTGCAGGCAGCCTTGCCTAGTGGTCACAGCTGGTCTGAGGTCTGCTCACCAGGGCAGGAGTTGCCAGGCCAGAGTTGGAGAAACCACAAGGCTAGGTCCTGAAACAAAAATCAGAGTCAGAGTCAGGCCAGGGTCAGAGACTGGAGATCAGAGGCAGTACCAGGTTAGAACAGAGAGGCAGGTATCAGGGTCAGCGTCAAGCTGAACTCAGAGATCAGAGATCAGGAGCTAAGGCAAAGTCTGGCAATGCAACTGGCCAAAGTCTGTGTGGTTGCCCAGACAACTTCCTGGGACAACTCTGCAGACTGGGATCTGCAGACTGGGTTCTAGTCCCTGGGTCTACAAAATAGGCCAGGCTACCTAAATGATGACCTGGAAGGTAGACTGAGTATTATCTGGGCCAGTATGCCTGTGCAGCTCTGGGGGGAGAGCACTAAATTGTTGCTTAAAGGAAAGTCTAATCCAAATGTTATCAACATGCATTGATGAATGTAGTCTTGTATATGGACATGTAGTACTACACACATGGAAGGAGAACAGAACAGTGGCTAGCCCACCAAATTTCTTTCTTTTTTAGTTTATATTTATATTTTGTTTATTTTTTTTCCCACTGAATTCCTGAGTATAGCAAAATAAAATGATGTTTCCAGCTGAAATGCCTTATCAGTGAAGATGCTTCTTTGGAAGATATATAATCGCTGGAAGAGTGTGTGTGTGTGTGTGTGTGTGTGTGTGTGTGTGTGTGTGTGTGTGTGTGTGTGTGTGTGTGTGTGTGTGTGTGTGTGTGTGTGTGTGTGTGTGTGCGCCATTTTTGTTTCACTATGGTATGATACTACCAGACACAGCATTCTTGTAGTATTTAAGGGAAATGGTGGAGATTAATATCCAGGAAATTCCTGCTTAAAGAATGGAATTTACTATTTAGGATTTTAAATTAAACTAGTCTTTCTTTATATAAATATTTGGAAAGGAGGGGCCATTTTGAATTAAATGCTATCTACCTGCACAGAAAATTTTATGGGACTTTTGTTTTCAGTTAGTTTGGCTTTGCTAAAACTTCTCTTCGTTAGGGTTTGGATTTCATTAAGAATCAGAATTTGTATTTTTCTCTAAGTTTAACTCACACAGAGCCAATAAATGGTAATTTTGTTTCCATCCTGACATGATACAAAATAACCTCTTCATATTAAGATGACTCTGCTTTTTTGAAAAAATGTGTCATTCAGGTCAAAATCAATACATATCCAAATCCTTTGTGGCAAGAAAAGATGGATAAAATGCTTTGAGACAAAATTTTAAAAACAAACACTGTAATTAGCTTTTATTTAGTCTTTTTTTAAAAAAAGACAACGATTTTCATTTCATATGGAAATGTAGATAGCTTCAGAGTAATTTTATGTTCTTTTTGGTTTAAAGCAACTTTCCCTTTAATTACTGAAATATGCAGTTCTTTCTGTTTAACACGTAATATCAAATCAACATACTTTCTCTTTTCCCCCCTCGAGAACAGTCAGCAGAAATTCTGTTCCAAAGTGCCCTGAAAAAAGGAGAAATGATCTCAAGTTAGACTTTTATGCCACTTTCCTCTTGTCACTTTCAGCTGTAATTTGTTAAGATATCAGCTGTAAATTATTAAGCAGTTCATAAGTATAAATAATTCACTAGTCAACAAATAAAGTGACAGCCCATTAATCAGTTTCTGTACATGTTTATAGGTGTCATGCTGTAGTCTATGTTAGGGCATGAATCCTGCTGAGGTCAACAGGCTTGCAGGCTGTGTTTCTTCTTCTTACTTCCATGTATCTCACTTTTAGTTTGACTTGTTTTGACAAAGTCAGAGAAATTCCTCACCCTCTAGAATGTGTACTTGAGTGTGTACAAGTTAGAGCAGCCTTGTCTTGCAGGCCAAAAAGGCTCCTAGTTCTTCTCTCTGGCACAACTGAGGATTGAGCCTAGACATTCTAAAACTCACTTTAGTTTATTATAGTGTTGAATGCATCCTATTGTCATACAAATTAAGGGTTGTTAAACACTGGAATAAATTGCCTTGGGAGGTTGTGGAATCTCCATCATTGGAGATATTTAAGAGCAGATTAAACAAACACCTATCAGGGATGGTCTAGATTAGAGATCGGCAACCTCTGGCACACGGCTCGCCGGGGTAAGCACCCTGGTGGGCCTGGCCAGTTTGTTTATCTGCTGCAACTGCTGGGGTTAGGGTGCCAAGAGATCCCAGATTACATTCGCTACATAGTCTTTGAAGACTGCAAAAAAATGCACTTCACATAAATCCATTCAGTAATATACCTCATGTCAGTGCAGTTGAACCTATAGAAAACTGGTGTGATTCATAAAGGTGACCATGAGAAACGGCAAGCAACTAGCTTAGGAAATCCTCTGCCAAATGGACTGTGATTCATCATGCAATGTGGTGAACTGTACAGATTATTGCAAAATAAAACAAGATTGGAATCTGTATTGGCAGTGCCATGGAATCACGTTAAAGCTGTTCTTCCTCAAAGCCCTTGGGCTGAACTGGGTATCTGAAAATAAGGATTATGTGGCCTAAATTTTCAAGTAGCAGAAGTGGTGCGGAAATCATGCTTCTTAGCTGAGACATAGGTCTATTTACAATGATCATGGAAGAAGCCAACACTGCTCAGAGTGAGTCAATAAAAATCAACAACCTAAGATAAGGCCTCTGATTATTATAAGATCACAGGGACTTAGTTCTTGGACATGAATGCCTTCCAAGTGTGCCAGGTAAAGGCAATATAATACCAACCATATAAAGTAGTGGTACCAGCACCCTTAAAAGCAGACCTCACAGTAAAAACTGAAAATCTCATGGAACAAAGTTCATAGGTTCATGGGGCTAGATGTACAAAGAAACTTAGGTGTGATAATGCTCAGCATCACTTTACCTAAGATTTAGGCCCCTAGAAAATGAGTTGTACCCATAAAGCCTAAGTTTGGCAACTAGGCTCCCTACACGGTAATGGGAAGGGATAAGCACCTCACAATGGGATTCATAAAACCCAACACCACTAGAGGGCTCCTTGCCTAAATTAGACAATGGGAGGTGCCAGGCTATGATGTGTTCTAAGCCCCACTCTTCTCCCAGAGATAGGCACCTAAATACTGGCTTCAGAGAAGCACATCTGTATGCTTGGGATTCTCAGCTGCAAACCTTCTCATAACATTGATCCAGTGGTTAGACTACTCACTTGGGATATGGGAGATCCCTTGTTCAAATCACTCTCTACCTGAAGTAGAGAAGGGCATATGAGGGCCCTAATCACTGATTATGGGATATTCTCGTGTGAGGTTCCCTCAGTTTGTCCTGTTGAAGCTGTTCCACCATGGATAAATAATGAAAGAATCATTGGGTGTGTGCATGAGCGAGAATGAGAGAGAACATGAGAATAATGGGGTAGGCTGGTTTTAGAGCACTCATCTGGGAGGTGGGGAGACCCAGGATCCATTTCTCTGGCTCCAGTAAATTATTTAATTATTGCAACCATTTAGGCTCTGAATAACTTTAGATACCTAGAGGGTTCAAGGGTATCTGAATAGGGGTTTTGTGAATTATACTGGGGCCTAACTTTAGGATTTAGGAGCAGTCTAAAGGAGCAGTTTGGTGCCCCAGTCCTTTGTGAATCTAGGCCATAGCTTTTAAAGACAGAAGGAACAGTTGTGGTCATGTAATATGACCTCCTCTGTAACACAGGCCATAGGATTTCCCTTAATTAATTTCTGCTTGAACTAGAGCAGGTGTGTTTCAAAAAAATCACAAAGCCAATTGATTAGATCAGCAGTACGGCAGGACTTAGAGAGCCAGAGAAGCTGAGGAGCTGCATCAATCCTAAAGATCTCAATAACACACTAAAATGCTTATACTGTTGTCTGCCAACAATCACTGAAATATTGTCAAATCAAGCAAACACAGACATTTCTTCAGTCACCAGCCCTGGAGATGGCTTCTGGCAAGTGAAATTGGACACAGAAAGCAGTTACTTGACAACTTCCTGGATCCTATTTGGGTGATATCAGTGGCTCATGATGCCATACGGAAGTGCAAAGAAGGTGTTTCAGAAGGTATCAGCAGAGATAGCCTAAAGCCCTAAGAGGTTTGTCTGGTGTGGATATCAAAGCAGATTACTTTTTTTTTATGGCTGTAGTGAAGGAATGAATGCATCTATAACTAACCACAATCACAAGTTTGCACTGGTAGTGAGGGCAAGAGAGAACAATCTCAAGCAGAATGAAAAGAAATAGATCGACCATCAATTGTTCCCCACATAGTACCGGACATCTCTTCCCCACTGAAAAGGTGCATCCAGAGCTACAGAAAATCTCAGCAATTCTGGCTATGACTAAACCAGACAATTGGCAAGCTAAGTAATGCTTGGTGAATTAATTTGCAAAAATCATTCCTCTCCTGTCTGATATGTGTAAGCCTTTGATGACTAATTGGGAATGTTGCTGCCTGGGAATAGAAATCTCAATATGGCAAAGCAACCGAAACAAGAAAAAGGCTCTGTAAACCTTTACTTAGGTGCTACTATGTCAATGAGGATGCCACAATGCAGTATATTGCAAGTGAGAAGCTAATTCTATTACTGGGAAGGCAGCCTGTACCTTTTGGTTCAAGATCCCTTTCACCAGAAATTGTGAAAAATGAATGGAGTACAGACCAGGATCTGGGCCTTCATTTTTATCAGATAAAAGTTTTGAATTCTGGTGCACAAGAGGACAGTCACTATATTGAATAATAACAATACTAATAACAATAATAATTAATAAATAACCACAATAATTAATAGGTACCAGCTCACGAGTCCCCACAAACAACTTCATTTTAGTCCCTGATTGTTATATAATTTGAAGGATGCCAGTCTACAAATGGAAATGAAGGGGTCTGTTCTCCTGTGAATGCAAGCATGGTCATTTATGTTGCTTAAATGCAAACTGAGCATGAAATTAGAATGTGAACCAAACTGAAGGGAAAGGTTCAGAATATTGTCAGAAACAGAACTGGGAGAGTTCATATAGCTCTAATGCAAAATTAATGCTCATCTTATCATTTTTATCTAAGAAATAGGTGGCATTTTACTTTCATTTTGCCATATGCATAAGCACAATACATTATCAGTTCACAAGGAGTGATCAGGATTGATCCATGCTAATTACAAACTTATTTAGAAATGATATAAATATATTATTGGGTTTGTTTTTAAAAATGATTCATTCTACATTGATAGACTTTTTCTTGCTTACTGGCAGATGAAGAATACTGCCTCAGCTGGCAAAAGGGTTAAGCTTTACTTCTCCTATCTCACTCCTAAAGGATGTGAAGAGTTAATCCTTTCTCAGCTACTCTCCCTTTTCCTGTTCACTAAACATAAATTCTAGAAAATTAAAATGTAGTGTAATTGTCATTCCAGCAGTCTAGTGCCCTGCTGTCATCGTATTACATGAGAGACCAAGGTTAGGGTCCTAATCTTGGTATTGCGCACCTCTGACCAAGGAATGGGAGTGTCACTCCCAGAAAAGGTCTGGGGATATTGTGAGGACAGCTGTTAGGTAAGGAAAGAGCATGTGAGAGATCTCAGAATCCACTTGTGAAGGAAATATGTCTAGATTATTTTGGCTAAAGGGAAGGCCCTTATATCAAAGATTATGGTTAAGGGGGGAGAGATTAAAATGGATGATGGGGAGATTCCAGAGGCCACAGCTCTCCCTCCAGTAGGCAAAAAGTATTAGTTATGTAAAGTTTTCATGAGGTTATCTATCACTCAATAAGTGAAGGATAACCTTTTTATTAAGCACAGTAGTGATGTGTGATGAGCAATAGCTTTTCCATGTGAGGTTCAGGAAAACACATTGGTACATACATATTATATATTCCTACTTTATTCTGCATTGGCAAAACCATGCTCCATAACAAAGTTTACATGAAGAAATAATAAATTGTATTTAAATAAAGTGATTTTCATGCAGAGATTTCAAAGCATTTTACAAGCATTAAAGACACCTGATAGAAGGTGAAAAGACACATGGTCACACATGAGTGAATGGCAGAACTGGGATAAATCCTGATTCGAATTCAGATCTTGCCTACAGAGAACAGTTCATTGAAAGGTTATGCTCCTTTCTGGAAACAACCAGATACATATAAGAAATCTGGAAATGAAGAGTTAGCAAAACAGGCTGCAAACTGAGTGATATTTAGAAAGAAGTCTAAGTTTATTGCAGAAATGTCTTTGGTAAATTGCATTTTTCAACTTTTCTGAAAGACTAATGTTTTTTGGTAAATCAGTGTTAGAAGTCAGGCTGTCTGTCAATATTTAGGCCCAACCATGCAATCCTTACTCCAGCAGGACTCCTGTTGAATTCAATTGTTTTATCCTTGATTTTTAAATATATGAAAACAAGAGTAAGTGAAAGAAAGGCATTGATGCTAGGCCATTAAGAACAGTGTTCTCTTGCTTTAGGATAGATAAATTTTGTCTGAACATATGACTAAACACATGTGACTGAATTAGTTGTCCACAGGAAACCACCACTGACATTTTTATTTTTATGGTAAAACATTAGAGCAAGATATGCAGCAGAATTCTGTAATGTATCCTTTTGTTTGCTCTTTCACTTTATTTGATAACAGCATGACTTGATTAGCCTAACAATTTACTATACCTTTTTGAAAAAGTAATAATGAATTTTAGCTCAAAGTAGACTGAAATCCAACAAACATTGTTGCTATAGTTTAAAAGAGTTAATCAATTACGCAAATTTAAATTAAGACTCAGAGTGCTAGAAAAGATTTAGGACAATTCATGGTATATATCCTGCTTGTTTCTCCAAATAGCCATATGGAAACTGGACTGAACATATGAGGAGGGAAAAAAAATTCCATAAAATAAAAGTCTAACATGCTATATCTATTTATTGTTTAACAGAAAGTAGATTCCTAGTAAGTCCTGGATTTTTATATAATAATTATAGCAGTAGCATCTTAAATCTACAAGATGAAATACTTCTTTTTGTAAGTTTTATATTGGGGAAAAACAGAGGTGAATATCCTCACTCAGCTGTTGCATCCTGTAATCAATGACTGGGGAAAGTGAATATGAGAACTGAACAAAATGTTTTATTTAATCAGACCTATGTTTACAGATATTAGAATATTTATGGGCCTGTTTGTGGAAAAAATATTATTTTGTCTCAGTAAAGTTGAATTTTTTAAATAATCAGTTTTTTTCGATTGGCTTTAATTTAAGTTATAGTGAGTGCTCATGCAGCAATAGGTAGTATGTGAATCTGGAGTCTCCTCTAAACTTGTATTTGCATCCTATCTATATGCCAAAAGCTTCATTTATTGAATCAAGTCCTAGATAATGAATAATGGAACTCTTATTCATTGTTTTTTCAGAGTACTTTGTCATATATAAAAATTGTAGATTGCTTTAATAATATATATTTTCCATATTACTTTTTAGCCTTCATTCACTAGAAATCCATTATAACTAAAGGGATCGTGTGACCTTTTTCTTCATATAATGTGCTGCCCCATGTCTTTTCATGACACCTGAAGTGTATCAGTTTTCTCCTTCATCAATCAAAATGTGTGATTTTAAATATATTTAACTAAGTACAAAAAGGCTGTTCGAGATGTATATCCAATTTAAAAAAAATCTTGCTGTGTGTTTACCAGGAACAAGCAGCCTGTGGAATGAGTGTTCAGTGTTATTGACAATGTTTGGAGTGAAGAGGAATGTTGAATGAATGTAGACGCTATGAAAGCTGTTCCTTTGCTCACAGTGCATGTTAACAAAACTTGCTCAATGTCTTATAAGAAACTCACTCAGAACACTAAGTTAGAGGAAAAAATCCTCCGCTTCAAAAAATATGCACATATTTCCATGGAGTCAGAAGCGGACAGTAGTGAATTTCAACAAATAAAGTGTACTGTTGTGTTTTTGCCTATTTTAATGTCCTAAAAAATGTTACCACAAAAAGTGTCCCTGGTTTTTGATGGTCACCTTATTTTTACTAAAGAAGAGCTCGAACCCAACCCAAACCCACATCCAAACATTCTACATTTTGAGGAAGTTCAAGTCCAAATCCAAACTTCACCACCTGGAAATGTTTTTAACTGAAACTTCATTCATACTTGAGGAGTGCAGTGTAAAGAAGTAGAGTTCTGCATATGACGGGAAACTGCATATCCATAAAAAAACAAAAAACAAACAGAACAAAACATTTGTTGAGTTTTTCCATATATGCTGTCAGAAAGGCCAAATCCTTTCTCATTAATTTGTCTCATTTTTATCCTCTGTCCTCTTTTTCCTCTCTTTTTAGTTTTCAACTATGTTGTCAGCAAGATGATGTGCATTATGTCCTTGGAGAATAAAGTCATGAGTTGAATGAGGCAACTGCCCATACAGTGCATTCCAATTGCTTTTATTTGTGAACAAAATGAAAAATGATCAGTAGAGTTTGGGGGAGGGGGAGTTATCAAATATTTGTTGGAATTTTTAGGTTAATTTGCTTTGACAGTCTTCATACCCTTTTTCTGATAGTTTTTTACTGAATATATAGCAAATAAATATACAGGAAACACTGGATTTTAAGGACTAGATTGAGTTTAGTTAGAGGTAGTGCACACAAGTTCCCCCCAGGAAGGAAGCATTACTCAAAGTAACAGTTCTTCCCCTTTGTTCTCTAGAGGGAAAGTAAGTTCCTGTTATTGAAAATGTGCTTCTATCAGCCAGCTTTGCACCTGGCCAGTTGTGGGGATAGGAAGTTGAGGCAAGATGCTACCCTTTCACTTGCTCATAGAAGGGAGTTTCTGAAAAGCAGGGGTTGTGCTCCACACCAGTCCCCAAAACCAGGTAGGCTAAGCAGGTATTGAGTAGGAAAAGAATCCAATCTGATCCTAAATGAATATTGCAGACTATTGGTAGGAAGAGAGTGGTGAATGTGTAACATTGTGTTTGTATGATAAATCTGTTTCTAAGAGTCAAGGTTATTATTCAGGGACTCTAAACATACCATGTTACATGTATATCCAGTGAAAGCAACTCAACACAATATTTTGAATACAATGGGCTACTCACAAACTAGCTATAGGCCAAATATTTTTCACATAAATTATTCAGGCACTAATTTTGGATAACAAATTCATTTGAGAAAATCAATCTGTTCACAAATAATTCACAAACAGAATGAGGTAAATTTGTAAAATAACAGTATTAACTATGAATTAGTTCCTCAGTTTCAGTAAGACAGTATGTGTATATTGTATAGAAAATGTTTGTAGTTTATTGAAAGGAAGTATGTAAAGTAAAATAATGGAATAACACCTTAATTATAATATATTACCTTTCAAATTTTTTGACTGTCCTTCCCTGTGCATCTTTTTAATTTCCTTTTTGGCACTAGAACTTCTGCATTGAATTAATGTTTTGATCTAGTAAAGAAAGGTAGCCAATTATCTGCTTTGTTTCTTTGTATAATGTATATTGTGTGCACACACACGCATTTTGATTCCGCAAACTCTCCCTGAAAACATAATAGTATGCTAGAGCCCAATTTATCTCATCAGCTATATGCATGCCACTCCCTTTGAAGAAAATTAAAATTAAATGTGCAAAAAAGTGATAGTATAATAGGGCGCTCAGTGTCTACAGAGGGCTCCACTGGGTACTCCAGGAAATTGCTCATCAATAGGGAAGGAGAAATATGAAAGAAATGGATCACCATTTTTTTAAAAAATGGACACATCATTCATCTTGGGAGACAGTGCACTGATGATAGAAGGATAGAGAGCATCTAACTGACCCTGGTATTATAGTAAAAATTAAAGCTTTATAGATAGCTCTAGACGTCATTTTAAATAATTTTAATTAATTATATCATCCAGAGAAAGATACAATCTGCTTACTTTTTTTGATTAGTATACTCTGCAGGATTTTGGTGTCGACTACACAGTATATGAATCCCTTGGAGCTTTTTCTCTCACCCTTACCTGATTTCAGTGGGGCTACTTGAGGCATAAGGTAGCTTCAAAATATGTAAGAAGTTAGAATTTGTCATTTAGGAAGCAGAAAATTGGTGTATGAGTTCTCTATAGTGCTAGCCAGTGCCTGGAAGGTTTGTTTTTTGTTATCTATCTAATCTATCAGAATGCCTGTCTCACTAATGGAGGCCAAACTGAGACTGAGATATAGATGGACAAGATGAAAGTTCAAAAGGCTGAGATTATTATTTGCAGTAGATTTGGCTTTATTCCTATCTTGCTTTATTACAAGTTATTTTAATACAATTGCTTTGCTTTACTTTTTTTCCTCCCCTGAGCAGGTGTTATCCTTCTGGGTCAAGCTAAGCTTAGATTTTGAGTCTCAGGAATACATGTACTTCTCAGACCACTGATTCTTGGTTGGTCAAGGCTACCTCTTTTGTCTCCTTTGTGAGTTTATTGCTGCACTAAGTCAGGCAGCAAGCTTATGCTGACATCTGCAAAAAGGATTTCATAGAGAATTATTTTTTTACAAGCTGATTCTGCCTTTTTCCCTCAGACCTACAATATGTGCTTTCATTGTTCCCAAACCAACTTATGAATATGTTGATGCCTTTTTCTCTTTTTTTTAAGCTCCCATCTGAGTTCTGTTCATCACAGATGTTTAGACACACAGCTGTCCATCTACAGTGGTTCTGCATGAAAGACCATGGCTGTTGAGTACAAAAGAGGGGATTCAGGCAAATGTACTATAAATAGATAGCATTGTCTGCCTCTTAATTCTGCTAGAGCCCTAAATTCTGGCATTGGAATATTTGCTACTTTATCAAAATAGTTTGTGCCTCCTGCTACAGCTGAACTGTAAAATGGAGCACAACCTGAGCTCATGTTATTGATATTGCTTGTGAAAAGTTTCAGTTATCTGTAAAGCAGGAAGACGATCACTCTTGAATAGCTTCAGATTATATACAATGCACCAAGAACAAAGCAAGTACTGCATGACACAATATCTTCACCTGTGAGATTCAGCAGCATTCATGAGTCACAAACTGACTTAGCCTTGAAAACGCTTCTAGGTCTTAGAACCAGATTTTCAGAAATGCTCAGCACCCAGCATGCTGGGTCCTTTTGTAAATCTCACCATTAAGGAGCAGGAGTATAATATGTGAGGGTTCATCCATTATAATAAATCCAGTCCTGGTAAATGGGTGAGATGGAACTGTTGATTATCTCAAGGCATTTTTTTTTGAGAGGGAAGGAGGCAGGGTGTGTTCTGTCAAGGGCCCATATCACCATAAGCACATATGAATCTTTAAATATCATATGTGTCCAAACTGTATTATATGTATCTTATTTGTGTCTCATGGCTTCTTGGGTAAGGAACCATATCCTCTGTGTAGAGCACTGGCACTCAAATTTTGACCTTTTTTCCTTTTTTCCTTTTGGTGATGGTGAAAAGAGTTTTATTTTGTGTGTTTGAGATAAAGTCATGAAAGAAGGTTCTAATCAGGACGTGAAATAGTTTATTAGTTTGGATATATAATTTTGAAAGATCTGCTTAGAGTAGCTTAGACAATTTTTATAATTTGTTATTAGTTTATTTTCTTAAGCCCCTAGAAACCTTAGGTCAGATTCACCAGCAAAAAAAGTTAGTGGACCTTTTGAACTCTGATGAACACCTTTATTTTTAGGGTCATTCAAGAACTCCTTTTCCAGCTGACTTCCAATATGGTAGAATAGTTCAATTTAAACTGATCTAATTTGCCCAATATTTGTGGATTTTAATAGAATGCCACAAATAGGCTTATTATGGAAACTCAGCTGCAACTATAATGAAGCCATGGCTACTATTTATTTTATTATTCATTCCAAAACAAAATAAATGATTTTTTGCAACAACAGCTGAATAATAAAAAATCTAGGACCAAATTGTGAGTTGTCACCATGGCAGGGAGTAAAGGGAAGACATGACATGCCCCTTCCTTGTGTTGATTGCACTGATTGCAGGTACCAGTGCTTGGAGAAAAGCAGTTTACACAGGTCTCTTATGTCCTTGTCACCCTGTAAGACTAGGCAGACCCTTCACATAACACAAAAACCAGGGGTCACCCAATTAAATTAACTAACAAAAGGTTTAAAACACACATAAGGATAGTCGACATGTGGAACTTGTTGTGAGGGGATTTGTAAAGGCCAAAAATATAAGTGGGTTCAAGAAAGAATTAGGTAAATTCATGGAGGATAGACCCATCAATGGCTATTAGCCAAGATGGCCAGGAATGCAGCCCCATGTTCTAAACCTAAACCTCTGATTTCCAGAAGTTGGACAACAGGTGATAAGTCAGTCAATAATTGACTTCTTCTGTTCATGACCTCTGAAGCATTTGGCACAGGCTGCTGTAAGAAGATTGGAATCCTGGGCCAGATGGACCGTTGATCTGACCCAGCATGGCCATTCTTATTAAATTTTCAGTGAACAAATAATCAACTTTTTTGCCAACACTAAAATTATATCTATTTATAGATATTATAGCTATAATGTGTGAGTGTATTATATATATTCAAAGAGAGATAAAAAAGAGACTATAAAGTAGGTTGCACTGCTTTGAAAACAGTTACAAAACTGGTGTCATAGAATTTGATAATGATGAGGGTATCAGTGGCATAATTTGGGTATGGCTAGATTATCAAAAAAAACAAGAAGGAACTTCAATTAACATCTGTAATAGACCCCCCAGGACAAAAAAAAGTGAGAAAATATTCATAGAACAACTATTGAGTAGTTCACCACAAAATGAAGGTGACAGTAACTGTTCTGAAGGTGACAGTAACTGTCCAAACATCTGTAAAATTATAGATAAACCTACTATAAATACGGTTCAGCAGAGAAATTTGTAGCCACACAGAGAATAGTATAGGGATCCTGAAAGAGTTTTTTAGTTTCTGTAGTGGAATTTTTCATTATCCAAGGAACAGTAATAGCAAGTCAAAGTAGAGGAGAAACTATCTTGCATCTACATTCTAACAGGGAAAAGCTGAGTGAGCATATGAGGGTAGTTAAGAAAGTTAGTTATAGTAACAATGTGCTGCTTCAAGTCACATCTACTAAAAAAGAATTGGTTCATGGATACACTAGGAAAGTAGCTTTCAATAAAGCAACTTTTAAAGCAAGAGGGATGCCATATCTAAGGTTTAACAAGATACAGTTTCATTACAAATGAAAAACTCAACCTATAAGAAGATGCCAGTATGACTAAAAAGAGGGTCTAGATAAAGTTTCAACATTAAAAATATGTTATAAAAAAATCCAGTTCATGAGTGGCAATCAAAACAAATATACAGTAAAGGAGATTTTCAAAAGTACTCAGTCTAGCTCTGGCACTGTGTAAAACTCCCATTGACTTCAATGGGGACAGCAAATGTTTTAAACTCTCATGATACATTGTCAATCTGAACTTTCAAGGAAAAGAAATATTTGGAAAAACAGCCCTCTGTAATATGATGTGTGATTTTTCTGCCACTGCTAAGACACTATGGGGCAGGATCTCCTAAAATTAAGATTTGCCCTTCATTTTTCACACTATTGTCTTTATTTCTTTGAAAAGTAGGAAGTCATCTTAGTCCCAGGTCAAGAAACGCAAGAGTTTATACGCCAACCAAGAAAGGAGTTCACACTAGTTGTTAAACTTATATATTTAGTCAACTTGACTGAAACCTTCATCCAACACTCAAGCCAAGCTAATACTTTGGTTTGAAAATATTTATCTATATTATTTGAAAATTACTTTTCATGTTTGTATGCCTCTCTACCACTTGGTTATCATGGTAGTTCTAGGATATGTGGAAAAGGGAATTACCAATAAACTAACAAGAGTGACTCTTTCAAGATTTCCAACTCACTTTTGAAGACTCAGTCAGCTTGAATAAGCATCCACATTTTTGGCTGCTTATCAGAGCAGAACCATGGAAACTTGAAGGTTTCCCATTTCTACCTTGAGTGAAGTACCTCAGGTAGACCTGATGGAAATGTGTTTTGCTTGACCATCATTTAGTTGCTTGTTAAGCAGAGATGAAGCAGAGAAGGGTGGATACAGTATAGGGATCAGTGAAAAAGCATACTATCCATTGAGTTAAAGTTAGCATTTTATTGACTATTTTGGGCTTCTTGCAGCAGTTTGAAAAGGTGCATGATGCATTTTATTATGTTAATGGGGCATGAGAGAAACACATAGAAAAGCACTGGGTTCATACTGAGTATCTGTGAGAGGCAGCTTTTTTTAAACATCTCTGGGTGGTTCACTATCACAGATAATTGAGTTCCAACACATTTCTCCTTTGACTCCCTGCACAAGGGTGGCCTGCAAAGCAGGAAACAAAGAAAATAACTTTAAAGGCACTTGCCACTTAAGGAAGTATTTACATAGCCGGAAAGGATCCCTCTCCAATATTCAGAGATGAGTACATTAATACAGCCACTTATGTTATATATTGATGCAGGTGTTTTTCAGAAGAGTAAAGTACTTGCTTGGAAGTGATGACATGGGCATCCTGAAGTGTATACATTTTTATGAATGGGCCCCTTGGCAATTACATATGTGTTAGTAAGTTTCCACTTTCACTGAGAATATGAAAAACAATTTTGTTTTCTTTCTCATATTTAGGACTTTTTTAAACAACACAGAAGGCATTTTCTTTGATTCAAAAAAGTAGTTTATACTGGGAAATCAGTTTATTTCTAATAGTGCATTTGTCATACTTTAGAGTGTGAATTTGTGAGTTACTAACAAAAAAATTTTTTTTAAATGAGCTGTAGGATTCTTTGCTGAAATCCTGTGCTTATTTTTGTATCTTTATCTTTTAATCTTGTAATTAGAAAGATAGATACATTGTCTATGTAGCAATGAATTCCTTGTAATCCCTATAACATGGTTTCCATTTTCTCCATTCCACTGAAACTGCCCCAGTTAAACTCTCCAATTACCTTCTTTGAAGCCAAATCCAAAAGCTTCTTCTATATTCTCATCTTTCTCCAACCTTTTGAGGCTTTGGAGATTTTGAACCTCCATCTAGATGCTCACTCTTCTGCTTCTGTGACTGCACTTCACGTGTCATCTTCTGTCTGCCACTATTCATGGTAGTAATTCAGGGCTCTGTCACTGAATCTCTTCTCCCTCTTTCCTTTGACATCTCATTTGATTTCACGCGCTCAATTATGGCAGCTGTACTGATGACATGCAGATCTATCTCTTCACTCCATTTTCTATCTACATATTGTAGCCTGATCTTAGATTATGTATTAATTATATTGATTACTTAAGAATCCCCAGATATCTCTTTGAGGGTTGACAGATTATTGCCCCAAGATCAGGCCCAGTATTATTTTAATTATTATGTAGTTGGGAACCCTGATGTGCACAGTTGCAACACTCACAATATAGGAACTCTTTTATATTTACAAATATAGTTTATTAATACATTTAGCACAGTCACAAACACCCCAACTTATTAAGATAGAGATACTATGGATACACACCCATATACTCACACCATCCCTAGTAGAACAACCTGAAATGTTAGCCACCATCTTCCTCATCACCATCACCTTCCCCATCATCAGCAGTGGCCATCATTCTGGCACCTCCCAAGGACTACGTCTCTCTCTCCTACTTTTATAGGATGCCACTTTTATAATACGTTATGCTGACACCATTATGTTCGATGCATATTCCTTTCTCCTTATTTGTATTTCCTCACCTCACTAATGTTTGAGTGTCTTTTTCCTATAGGTTAGTATTTCAATTATCTCAATTTGTTATATACATCAATTCATTATCATGGCCCTTTTGTGGTTAGATATCACATTTGTTATTTCTGTCCTAATTGGTTATTTGGGTTCTTTCCAAGTTCCAAGTTGTGGTGTACCTGTTCAGTTTAAAAGAGTATGAACTTAGGAAAGCCCCTATGTCAGCCTGCTTTAATGCAGCCTCTATGTTAAAGGTCACAGTCATACATGGACCTTATGCTTTAGCTCCATTTATTTAGGTGAAAGGTCCCAGACATATGTATGCTAACTTTGCCATACAGGATGTGATCTGCAGGTCCCTTGTGTTACAGCCGAAATATACCCCAATATAAACCTATTATAATAAAACAAATAATCAGACTTATAAGAAACTTATAAGAAAAGATATATATATATCTAGGCAAGCAAGCAGGCTGGCCTTAAATGTATCTCAGATACATGTTATGTACGTCAGTTCGTTGCCAGGACACTTCTGAGGTTGAATTATTTACCTATCCTCAGAGCTTCCCCTTAAACTCTATTTTCATCTCCACAAACATGTGGGAGTTTTCTTTCGGACTGTTTATCTGTTCAAAGATCTTAGGTCTCCAACTTTATGCTAACTTGCTGAAGCTAACATCTTACAGGATACAGGCCTGTAGGTTTCTTGCATTACAGCTGAATATAATACAAAGCAAACTATAATGCAAAGCAGTAAATGTAATAAAGGCAAGTCAGCCCACTGGGTTACTGTAGTAGTGAACATAATAAAGCAAACTAGCCCACTGGGCTTACAATATAGGCTCCCATCTCTATCTGCCTGCCCAATATATTCCTGAATGTCCCAGCAACACAAGCTCAGCAACTGACTCCTCCTACTCTCAAGTCAGTGTCTTTCTCCAGGAATCCCTCTTTGACTATGTCTTTGGTCCTACTCCCTCTCCTCCTTCAGGTCCCTCCTTTAAACTCACTTTTTCCAGGAGGCCTTTTAACCCCAACATAAAGTTCATAAAATTACGATGATAAGAGACATGTTGGAGGAATATAAACAAACAAAAAAAAGGGAATGTGGTGGTTTTGGTGAATTCTCCATCACTGACAATTTTTAAATCAAATTGGATGCTGGTCTAAAAGATATACTGTAGGAATTATTGTGGGAAGTTCTATGACCTGTGTTATGTAGCAGGTCAGACTAGATGATCACAGTGGTCTCTTCTGGTCTTGCAATCTATGCTGAACATTACCACTAGGTCAATTGTTCCCTTTATTGCATCCCATACCTCATCTCTCTTCTGTTCCTTATTTATTATATGTGCCTTATGGGAGGAAACATCTTTTCTTACTTCTGAGAAGTACCTAGAACACTTCGGGCATTACACAAAAAATAGCAATGAACAAACCTGAGAGCAAGGCATGTGGAGGGGGTAGAATAACTCATGGCATTTAAATATAGGTACACTTTACATAGCATTCATCTATAGATTCGGCCTCCAGCCATTTAAAATGCTAAGGCAATGGCTGATTTCATTGCCCAGGATGGGACAACTGCCTCCAATACATGCGGCTCAGGCTGATGCTCCAGATGCTGCTGCTGGTGCTACTGCACCTGTGTCCTATAAAGTTTTGACCTTCACATCTTGGACTGTTGGTGCCACTGCAGAATTTTGAGCAATGAAACAATGAACTCGCTTTTGATTTTCACATGCTAAGACGAGGAACATCAATCTTAATCGCTGAAAAACAGAAGGTTAGGTTCAATATGTTGGTTCAAGAAAAACATGGAACAAAAGGACATCTCTCTGTGAATTTGAAGGAAAGCCTGTTTCTGCCTAATACAATGGAGAAATTGTTCAAAAACAGTTCACACTTCTCCAGAAATGACCCCCCTCTCTCCCCGCTCCCTGCGCTGCCAAGGTCAGTAAAATGCTCGGTTATCTTCCTTAGTACCAGGGTTTATTTACAGGCCCACCTTTTAATGTTTTTTAAGCTTTGCATTTTTGTGAATTTGAGGCAACCTGACGATTTAGACAAGATCCTCCCCTTTCTTTCTACCTCCTCAGCCTCCTTTTGGAATTGTGCATTCTTTCTGTACAGTAGCAGCCCGATAGCAGGATGCATGTTGAAAATCCTGTTGGGTGATTGCCAGTTCTGTGTAATTTAGATGTCATTCCATTTTAAAATATGCTAAAACCATGCTTACGTGGTACGAGGCATATATCCTTGCAGAATAGAAACCATGGGATAAAGTCTGGGCATGAAATACATAGGGCGGCTTAAGAGTTCCGGCATGCATCCTTATTAACCCCTTTCAGTGATGTACAGCACATCCTTCTGATCTGTTCAGATTACTGTCTCCACATTATCATATCATTTCCCCTGAGTGTGCAATAGATTCATTTAAGTACTGTGAAGGGGCTTATTTTTTTCACCTTATTTTCAGGATCTTCTGTGTATATATCCAAAGCAATGTGAAGGATTTGTATGCAGATTTTGGAGCAATATGTCAATTGATAGACCAACGCATACATATTATTTTATGTCAGTGACGTCTCTCGTCTGAGCCACTCTAACAGATGCATTCTTCAGTGGGAAAACTATGCTCAGGACAGTTAGTAGGTGCGGAGAGAGCAGTTGTTCCACTGGTGATAGCAAAGACCTACCATAACAGTAGAGATGTTGCTGCTGCTTGTCTTGCTTCCTGCAGCAGTTGGCAAGCAGTGCCAGTCAGCAGGGAACAGTTAGGGTGAAGGGGACCCAATCAGGCATACTGTAGTTTAACATCTGATTGAAGAATTTATGCAGAATGTGGAAACAACCAATTAGAAGTGACACTTTAACAGGGAAGGGTTTGTGGTTTTCTTTACATCTATCACTTAACTAGTACTAGGAAAGCTTGGAAATTGTGGATTTGTTAAGGAGGGAAGAAAATATCTGGCAACTGAATCAGCCATTTAGAAAAAGGAAAAAAATGGTGGGGGCAGATAGCTGGCTGGCAAATCAAAACTATGACACTGCACATTTTCCATGAGAAATTAACTTGAAATTGAGAATTCTCTGTACTAGTAAAAATGGAAATTTTAAGATATGATTTAAGTTTGTGCTTATATTACTTAATTACAATTGTGTCCCCAATTTAACGTTCAGTATGGATTAGAAAACTTTCTGTTGGGATATGAAATAAGCCTGAAATTATTTTTTTCTCAATTACAATAATTTGTTAATCTGTTTTTTTTTAAAACTAAAATAAATTCCCCTGGCATGGCTTTTTGTAGAGTTTCAATGTAATGATTAAATCCTCCTTAACATTCTAACCTTTAATTCAGACCTGTCGATCTGAGGTTTGCATTTATTTGGTTTGGTTTTATCAGGCGCCTGAATCCCCTTTTTCTTTTTAGTTTTGTGTTCACAGAACAACACTAGATATCATTTATCTCAGCATAGGAGAATTGGTCCTGATATTGATTATGCTGTGTTAGATTTTTAGATTCCTTTTTAATGCATAAAGCCTGTAAACATCTACAGTTCCCAGCAGCTTAACAGAATCATTCCTCCTCTGACCACATAATTGTTAAATTGTGCTTGTAAAGTGGCCTCAGGATATTTTGTCCCCTTTCCAGCAGGTTATATCAGGGAAAATTTGCCAGAGAACATTGTGGTGTTTTTGTACCCTTTAGGTTAGGAATTCAAAGGTCAATAGTTGCCAAAAGCATTTTCACTGAGCAACTACTACTTTTCTCAAGCTCTACAACCTGCCTCTCCAGTGATCCTTATCTTTTATTAGAAGCTGCATATGTATGCGTTTACTCGGTCTTTATACTACCAGCAAGTGATCTTGGTTTCCTGAAATATTTTGTTTGCTGTTTTGTACAATTAATCATGATGATTAATTAGCTGTGTAAGCACATATTACACGCTAATACACCAAGCTTACATAGTCACATTACTGGTTTCTTCCTTTAACACTTTTGGCCAAATGCATGCCTACTGAAATACATCCATTGACTACAAGGGAGTTTCACCGGGGACTATGTTCAGCTTGTGCCTTACAAGTATACTATTCCGTTTTCAAGAGTAGAACAGTTACAAGCTAAAAGAATATGCTCAGTTATATTAATTTCACTAGACCAGTATTCAGATATTTGAGAGATAATGTTTTCAAATGTAGGCCTCATGTCTGTCTTCAAGGGTCTGATTCTATCCTACACTGATGTCACGTAGCCCTGTTGATGTAAGTGGAATCACTTCTAATTTACACTGGTGTCAGAGGAGAATCATGCCCATAACGTTCTGAGATGGAGAAGAGAGGGCTTTGACTTTGACTTACTAAATGCTACTAGTTGACAAATAATGTTTCTGTTAGTAGTAGTAATGTGAGTGCTATTCAATTCACAGAAGGCTAGATTTTCAGCTGCTGTAAGTGATGTAGCACCATTGTAGTCACCTCAGCTATGCCAATTTAGACAAGGCTGCGTCTCACAATATGGTTAATAGTTTTAACCTTTCACATGCATTTAATAGGAGCCATACACTCTCCCTTGAGCACTAGCCATGGGTTGTTCTACTCATCAAAATGTTAAAGTTGGATTTATCTTTCCTTCTAAAAGTCCCAGTAATTCATTACCTACTCTATAGTACTGCTAGAACAGAGATGAAAAACCTGAATTTGTAACAGTCCTGCAGTTTTAAGATGTGTATCTTAAGAGTAAAGGCATGCAAGCAAAACTATTTAAAAGTCATCCATACAAACTTACTTCAGAACTAAAACTTGCAAATCAAATGAGCATGTAAGAAAAGGAATTTGGAGTAGTTCTCAATTTTTAAAACTACAGTGTGAAAATATATTTGGTTTTATGTTTCGTCAGAACTAGAGTGCTTACAAAGGAAATGTAAAATCCTGTTCAGACAGATTTGGATTGTTATTCTCTTTGTTGTGATTGTATCATCAAATCAAGTAATATAGTTAATGAAAATCAAAGCAGAAAGGAACAAAAGAAAACAAATGGGCAGTGATGGGGAAAGCAATTTATATCTAAGCAGATGAAATATCATGCAGCATCTGAAAGAAATAAAATGAAAACAGATTGTCATCAAATATTTTTTTCCAAAAGTTTGATGCATGTTTCTTTGGGGAGTAGTTTATAAATGATATATAGAACACGTGGAACACAAATATAAACAGACATGTAATGTGCCTTGCTTACAATTACTGTTGCCAACCCTCCAGGATTGTCCTGGATTCTCCAGGAATTAAAGATGAATCTTTAATTAAAGACTGTCATGTGATGAAACCTCCAGGAATACATCCAACCCAAACTGGCAACCCTACTTACAATCTGTTCCATGATCTTAGTTCATACTAAAGGAAAAAGATAAGGTGGACATTTTTGTTTAAAGTAACGTACTTATTGATTTTTAAAACAAATATATTACACCCAACATAGAGAATATATGTAATATAACATATGCTTTTCCAGCTTCAATTTTATGATTTAACAAAAAAATATAATGATCACCCCTACATGGTGAACAGCATTATGTGCTTCCCTAATTTGTTACTGGTAATCTAGCAAAATCGGTTTAGACACAATAAATGTATGGGATTAAAAGGAAACCTATAGTAGGACAATATTGTCTGAAGTATGAACTGATATATTCAGTGTTTCCTGCATCCTCTATCACTAAGCACATGTCCTCAGGTCTGTAACTGAGCTGCATTTTGCCCTTTATGGAGCTGCCTTCCTTTTCGCTAAGAGGCAGTGCACATTGCAGCATGTGTGTGAGAGAGGGAGGGCCTCCATGAGTTGCTGTCAGAGCATGGGAAAACAAAATCCCATCATTTCTATTAGCCTTGTTCCACCCCACTTCACCCATACACCAACCGTGCATGGCCACTTGTCACTGACCCTTGCCTTGTCCCATTTTCTTTCACCCTTTGAGGTTGCACATGTGCAGCCATGCTGAGCGGCTCCGCATTTTGAAACTGATTGTACAACATTGTCCAGTACAAACCATGCAGAAATGTACTGGTTGTGTGCAGAGCCAGGGCTCACTGAAAAGAATGCATCTTTATAGGTGGTCAGCACAGAGGCAGAGTTTTTGACAAATGTTATTGTGTATGTATCGGGTGACAGAATCACTGGAGTAGAAATACAGGATGTGAAGCTTGGATGGGAAAAGGCAAAAGATCAGATGAGTTTTATCATATCTTGTGTTTTGTGCTCTTTATACCATTTAAGCAAACATTATTGCTTTAAGAAATAAAACCCATACCTGTTCCATACTAGCAGACCAGTCCTGCATTGCCTACTCAGGCAAAACTCTCACCGAAGTCAATGGGAATTTTGCCTGAATAAGGGGTGTTGGATTGGTTGAGTGTTAAAACCAGGTAAATGATGGAGAGCATGAAGTGCCATTTGGATAAGTCATATCAATATCTTCCTTTTCTGTAATAACAGTTCTGAGGGAAAATCAGAAATGACATCTGGTAACTATTTTTGTTGAGAGGTCTTGAATGGCTCAGATTAATCCATTTTCATTCATTCAAATAATCTAGTACTGAAGAATCTGCTTCTCCTTTCACTTATACAAGAGTAAATCAAGAGTAACTCTACTTGAGGCTAATGGAATTTCGCCAGTGAAAGAAAGAGGAGAACCAGATCCCTAATTTAAAATTGACTTTGACTATGCACATTTGATTGTGTACCATATGGAGACGTGAATGATACTGGCTAAAGAATACCATCAAGCTTGATTGGTACAAATGTTAGCATCTATCAGTTTCTAAAATCAGGAGTTGTGCATTGTGTAGAATGAAAATATTAAGAGTATATGTACAGCATGTAGCTATTCATACATACAGTGTATTAATGATATATGTAACATATTGAACCAGGATTTTTAAAAGCTGGTGCCAAAAGATAGACCAACTTTAGTGGGCATGGGATTGCTCAGCAGCTGAGAAAATCAGGCCTCTGATTGAAACACTAAATTAGGATTTAGAAGCTTAAATGTAGACATCCTTTTTTGAAAAACTTGGTTATTCTTCCAAATAAGATATAGAAACATATTACTATGTGGTATCCTATTACAGATAAAAGCATATGTAGCATTGCTCATGTTGCTGTGGCTAAAGATGAATCAGCGTGAATGCTGTTTTTCAGAGGTTTATAACCAAGCCATAAAAACGTTGCTATGGTTAAAACCTGGCAAACAACATGTTATCCTAAGAGATTTCTTTTTCAAACATAGTTTTTTAGGAAGTCTATTTTTAAGTAGCAGGAGTTACATATGCTGTCAAAAAACTTTAACAGAATGTTAAGCTTGATGGTGAAACACTCAAAACTCAGGAGAACTAAGCTTCTTAGAACACCTTAATCCTGCCACTTTGTGCACATGCATTACAATAAGGTATTTAAATACATGCTTGCGTACTAGATGTGTGTTAATATAATATTTGTATTCCTTTGCACACTTGTGTTTATCCACTCTTTTGTATTTTTTCATTGCTGTACACTTGCACTGATTTTTGTAATCATAATTATCTAGTCCAGAGGTTCTCAAACTGTGGTCAGTGGACCATTCAGGTGGTCTGCAGATAGTTCCCTCTAAGGTGCGTGCCTGGGCAGCCGCACACGAGAGAATGAAGGGCCGCTCACCTAATTAGTGGAGCCATGTAGGCACGGATCCGCTAATTAGGTATCTGGACCCTGGAGGGAATGCACATGTAAGGTGAGGTGGTAGCCTTGGGGGGAGTAAGGGGTTGGTGGTAGGGGGCAATGGGGTGAGAAGAGGGAATGTGGGGAGTTTGGGATGTGCAGGGCTGTGGTGGCCAGAGAAAGAGGCGACTTTCCCCAGCTCCAGGGCTGCAGCTGCTGGGGAAAGACAGCCCTCCTTCCCAGCCTCAACTCTGTGGCCGCTGTGGCGGGGGAGAGACCCCTCTCCTTCCCAGTCTCAGCTTGGGGGATGCTGTGGCAGGGGAAAAAGGGAGAGACACCCCCCTAAGCACACCCAGCCCCAGCTCAGGGGCTGCCGTGGCAGGAAACAGAGGGCACATCCATCCATCACATTAGACAGGTAAGACTACTGATATTAAAATATGAGTTGTGTGCTTTTACTTGTAGAACAAAAAAAGTTAATTATTATTAAGATTTTTTTTCATATAGCGCTTTACAATAGTTAGCTAACGGTACAAACAACATTTGGAAAGATCATTACGTGGTTCATCGAGACCCTTGGCAATTTTCAAGTGTTCTGCAGAAAGAAAGGTTTGAGAACCACTGATCTAGTCCATCTTAACTGTCTCAGGGTCTGGTTGAGAGTTGCTAAGACCCACACTGACCCCATTAGCAGTGACCTTCTGCAACATTGAAATAGATTCCTCCAGTAGACTGCACGTCTTGTCTTCCTTCTCCCACCACATTCAGAGCTCTGGGAGAGCAATGGGCTTTGTGTGTGACTCCTTCTCTACTCTACTTCACTTTCCTGGGAGAATTCTCCTGCTTCTTTTTCATCTCTTAGCCTCTGCTCCCCTCTTGGTTCAGAAACACAAGAAAGAAAGTTCTTGCTTCCAAACTTCCTCCCAAGCACTGTCTTCTATTTTCTTCTTCTCTTTTTCTTATCTGTGGCTTTATGCCTTAAGTAAAGCTGTTCCAAGTACCTGGAACAATCTCTCAGTTGCTGGGCCTTATGCTCACACCTTCACATTTCTCCTTAAACCTCATTTCTTCCAAGAACCCAAGTTTTTTTTCCCATGAATCATCTCTACACACCCACTCTTGCCTGAACTGCAGTCCCATGTCTTGTGTCTTTTTTAATATCTTCTCTGTCTGAGAGCCTGATTCTGAAACCCATATGAACCAGGAGTAATACTAGATCACACATGTCCTCCCATTGAACTCAATACTCTTGCATGTAAGTACTACTCAATATAACGGTTGTAGAACTGGGCCCTTAGATTGCAAAAATCTTTGTGGTAGTGAATGTGTCTTACTCTTATTGTATCATGGAATTTATAGAATTATATGAATCGTGTCTGGAGCACACAGCGGTGCTCATGACAGGAGGGGGCTCCTGGAGATTAGGTGTTTGTTCTTTCCACCCGTCTTCCAACCAGCTGCATATTTGATACTTTCAATCTCCTTTGCTGGGATGGAAAATGTAGGGGAAGTAAATCTCTTACAAATCCTGTGGAGAGGCAAAGGGGGAGAGAGAGAGATGAAAGAGATTATGTTTAATTTGAAGAGAGAAAAAGGAAACAAGAAATATACATGGTTGTCTCAATATCTAAAAACTATGCTCCCAGGCTGAGGCATAGAGAAGCCACCGCCTTCCCTTCATAGATCTATAGACTCTAAGGACAGAAGGGACCATAGTGATCATCTAGTCTGATTTCCACAGACCACAGAGCTTCCCTAAAGTAATTCCTAGATCTGATCTTCTAGAAAAACACATCCAACCTTGATTTAAAAATGTGAAGTGATGGAGAACCCACTATGAGCCTCAATAAGTTGTTCCAGTGAGTAATTATTGTTAAAAATGTACACCTTAGTTATAGCCTGAACTCCAGTCATTGGATCATCCTTTAATTTTCTCTGCTAGACTGAAGAAGCCCATTGTTAAATATTTGCTTCCCCATGTAGTTTCTTACTGACTGTGATCAAATAACCTCTTTGTTAAGCTAACTAGACTGAGCTCCTTGAGTCTCTCACTAACGTATGTTTTCTAATCCTTTAATCATCCTTATCCAATCCTTGCATCATTTCTGAAGAAATCTGATTGCCTTGTCAGGCAGCTGGGAGGATAGAATCTGTAGGTGGAATCCTGGCCCCCATAGAGGTCAATGGAAAATTCCACTGACTTTGATAGGGCCAGGATTTTGTCCCATGACTGGATTTAGAGAGGACGCATGTTGAGCTGCTTCATCTGCACTGCATGGCTGCCTCGGATACAGAGGCACTCAGAATATACTCATGTGGCCCCAGCCTGGGATATATACGACAAGAGCCACCAAGACCAGAATTTGGCTCTAGTGTTTTTGCAGTTATACAACTAGCAAGGTAATGGGTATTTTTTTCAATTAATATTAATTCCATTTTAAAGTATGGGTTGTTTTTTTTGTTTGGTTGGTTTTTATGCAACTGACACAATCCACAAAGGAATCATATCATTTCTGAGTAACCATTAATATGTTTCTCACACTTCAGGCTGTTCTACATTATGTTGGGTGTATTAATCTCTTCTTTTGATTTGCTTAATTTTTGTAATTGAAGCTTTCTGAACTCACAGTGAGGTATTCAGAGAAAGTTAATTAGCCCACACATATTCACTAACTTCTCTTTTCTACTTAAAATAATTGAAATGGTCTTTTATTGTTACAGTTTTAAAAATTAAAATCATTACTACATTTTTCTGGAATAAAAAAATGACTCAGACTGTGATGGAGTATCCAGATAGATATACCAAAGTGGTTTGAACAATTTTCTGTAGCCAACGAAGACTATGTTTACATAGCAGTTAGACACCCACGGCTGACCCATGCTGGCTGGCCATGCCAGCTGACTCAGCCGCTCAAGTAAAGGGGCTGTTTAATCTGGTGTAGACCTCCGTGCTCAGGCTGCAGTCTGAGCTCTGGGACCCTCTCACCTCAGGTGAGTCTAAGATAGGAGTACTTAGAACAAAATTGAAATATTGATAACAGAACTAATCAAAGAAATAAAGGACACGAAGAAAAGAAATTCTTTAATTGCCTATATACCAATGATAGGAACCTGAGTAGCAAACAAGAAGAATTTAAATTGCTTATCCATTAGTATAAATACGATCTAGTTGGTATTACTGAAATCTTATGGGATAATTCCCATGACTGGAATTTTAAAATCAATGTTATAACAAGGGCCCTACCAAATTCATGGTCCATTCAGTTCAATTACATGGTCATAGGATTAAAAAATAATAAATTTCATGATTTCATTATTTAAATCTGAAATTTCACCGTGTTGTAATTGTAGGGTCCTGGCCTAAAAGGGAATTGTGGGGAGGAGGTCACCAGGTTATTGTAGGCGTGGTTGCGGTACTGCTACTCTTATTTCTGCGCTGCTGCTGTCGGTGGCGCTGCCTTCAGAGCTGGGCAGCTGGAGAGCAGCAGCTGCTGGCCAGGAGCCCAGCGCTGAAGGAAGAACCTCTGCCAGCAGCAGCACAGAAGTAAGGGTGGCATGTTATGGTATTGCTACCTTTACTTCCACACTGCTGCCTGCTGAGCTGGGCCACCCGCCCAGCTCTGAAATGCCAGACAGGTAATGCCATATACTGTACAAATGTTTAATGGAAAATATTCAATTAGCCCTATGTCATACCTTATACTCAGCTTGTATAGGGGAATGTACAACCACCATGACACCCAAATCTTTTTCAGAGTCACGGCTTCCCAGGATTGAGTCCCCCATCCTGTAAGAATGCCCTACATTCTTTGTTCCTGCCCAACTCTGAAGGCCTATATAGGAATGATTGAGTGGGCAAAGTGGGGAGGGGAATAGCACTCTATGTTGAAAACGGAATTTCCTGTTTCTGAGTCACTGATAACTCTGAAGAAAATGGTCTTGAATGCTTATGGATTAATGTCATAACAGATAACACAAGATGGGGTATTAGTTGTTGTCTATTACAGACCACCAAATCATGTTAGGGAACAGGATGACCAGCTCCTTATGTACCTATCTATAATGTGTAGGAAAAAGAGCTGCATGATCACAGGGGACTTCAGTTGGAGAGACATATGCTGGAGGTCTCATGTTGCCAGTACTAAAACATCCTTGGAATTTTTAAATATTATAGATGACAATTTCCTAACTCAAAAAGTGTAGCATCCAACATTGAGGAATTCTGTATTAGAGCTTGTCTTCACAGATAAAGAGGAACTGATCACAGAACTAAAAATTAATGGTAACTTAGGTATACATGATCATCATTTGATCATATTTATAAACATACATTAGTGAGAGACTCGAGCTCAATCTAGTTAGCTTAACAAAGAGAAGGTTTTTTTTCTAGAAGATCAGCTCTAGGAATTACTTTAGGGAAGCTCTATGGTCTGTGGAGATCAGACTAGATGATCACAATGGTCCCTTCTGTCCTTAGAGTCTATAATCTGTGAAGGGAAGGCAGTGGCTTCTCTATGCCTCAGCCTGGGAACATAGTTTTTAGATATTGAAACAACCATATATATTTCTTGTTTCCTCTTTCTCTCTCCTCTTGTTTATGTAAATCTAATTCCTCTTTCATCTCTCTCTCTCCCCCTTTGCCTCTCCCCAGGATTTGTATGAGATTTACTTCCCCCACATTTTCCACCCCAGCAAAGGAGATTGAAAGTATCAAATATGCAGCTGATTGGAAGAGGGGTGGAAAGAACAAACACCTAATCTCCAAGAGCCCCGCCTGTCATGAGCACCGCTGTGTGCTCCAAACACACGATTCATATAATTCTATAAATTCCATGATACAATAAGAGTAAGACACATTATCACAATCACTGTTCTGGATTTTATTCTGTTTGCACATTATAAATGTGATCAAGTGATGACTATCTTTCTCTCTCTCTCTCTCTCTCACACACACACACACTGACTCACTCTTAGTGCTTTAAAAGGGCCAATTTCACAAAGCTAAAAATAATTATGAGCCAAATCAACTGAGACGAAGAATTTAATCAGAAAATATGAATGATATTTGGGAATTGTTCAAGAACTCTTTACTAAATACCCCAAAAGTCACAATCCCAAAATTGAGGAAGAGGGTCATATTGCTTAAAAAAAATGGTTAGAGAAGAAGTGAAGGCAGGTATAAATATATATATAACAAAGGAAGGTTGATAGTAATGAATATAAATCAGAAGCTAGGCATTGTAGAAAATTGATAAGGGAAACAAGGAGAAATATATGGCCAGTATAATTAAGAATAATAAGAAGAAGTCTAAGTATATTAGGTACCAAAAGATTTATAAAAATCATATTGGTCCATTATTAGAGGGAAATGTTAAAATCATTAATAATAATGCAGAAAAGCCAGAAGTGTTCAATAAATATTTCTGTTCTGTATTTGGGAAAAAATAGATGATGTAGTCATGACATGTGATGATACCATTATTGCCATTCCACTAGTATCCCAGGAGGATGTTAAACATCAGTTACTAAAGTTAGATATTTTAAAACCAGCAGGTCTAGATATCTTGCATGCAAGAGTTTTAAAAGAGCAGGCTGAGGAGTACACTGGACCAATAATATTGACTTTCAATACATTTTAGGTATTTCCAGAAAAGCGGAAGAAAGCTAATGTTATGCCTATATGTAAAAAGGGTAAATGGAATGACCTGGGTAGTTACAGGCTTGTCAGTTTGACATAGATCCTAAGCAGGATAATGGAGTGCCTGATGCTGATGCAGGACTAGATTAATAAAGAATTGAAGGAAGTAATGTAATTAATGTGAATCAACATGCATTTATGGAAGATAGATCTTGACAAAGTGATGTGATTTTTTTATGAGATTACAAGTTGGCTTGATAAATACATTAGTGTTAATATAATAGACTTCTGTAAGGCATTTGAGTTGGTACTGCATGAAGTTCCAATTAAAAAAGCAGAAATATATAAAATTAACATTGCACATATTAAATGCATTGAAATCTGACTAACTGATATGTTTAAAAATATAATTGTAAACAGGGAATTATCATTGAATGGGTGTATTTCTAGTGGGATCCCACAAGGATTGGTTCTTAGTCTGATGTTATTTAACATTTTATTAATGACCTGGATGAAACCATGAAATCATCACAGATAAAGTTTGCAGATGGTACAAAAATGGGAGTGGTAAATAATGAAGAGTACAGGTCACTGAATACAGAGATCACTTGGTAAGCTAGGTGCAAGGCAACAATAAGCATTTTAATGAGGTTAAATGTAAATATACATATCTGGGACCAAATAATGTAGGGCATTCTTACAGGTTAGGGGAGTCGATCCTGGGAAGTAGTGACTCTGAAAAAGATTTGGGTGTCATGGGTGGTTGTACATTCCTATGTACAAGACATAGGGCTGATTGAATATTTTCCATTAAACATTTGTTTATGTAAAATTAGAGTTTTGACTAAACAAATTTTTCATAAAAGTGTGTTTTCTTCAAAAAAAATCAATTTTCAATTTTTCAAAAAACTGAAATCTAAATTTTTTTATTCTTAATCTGAAAACCAAAAAAGTTAGACAAAAATTAAAAAAAAAATCTAGTGAACAAAATCTCATTTTCCAACCAGCTCTACTGTGACAAGGCATGGGGCCTTGAAAATTCTGCATGAGAAAACTGTAAGGGTAGAAGACCATGTCAAATACAGCAATTTGCAAGCCACACAACCCTGGCAAAAAGGTCCTTTAGCCCTTGCAAAAGTCTGCAAAAATCTCACCATCACTGGTTGGTCAAATGTCACCAGGAGAAAATCAACCAATATTATCAATGCAGTTCCATACTATAAGGAGATTTAAAACCAGATTCATTAGGGTTAAAGAGACCTGGAAGTTCTTTGCAATAACCTTTTCAATGTAGATTCCCCCAAAACAGACATTTTTAAAATGAGTGATACTTAGAGATACTATCAATGTCAAAAGCTGGTTTCCTGAGTAAGAATCTAATAATTCCTTCTTAAAGAAAGCTGGCACTTTATCATTCTCCATAAGAAGGCATTGACAATAATCTCCAATGATAGCCTCAATATTTCCTTGCTGAATTTCAGGGGCCTGAATCTAACCAACAGGTTGCAACCCTGTGGCGGGACAACGACTCACCGGCGCGGCACCTCCTGCTGGTTATCTCGGGAATTAGCTCTTTCCAGCCTGGAGCGCCCTCTGCAGACAGGTGTCTCACTCTGCAGACAGGTGTCTCACCTGTCGCTAGCCCCATGTCCTTCCCAGACCCCAGTGTCCTTTGCCCAGGAGTTCTGTCCACCACAGTACCCCCTTGCTCTGGGTCTCCACTCCCAGGGGAACCCCCAACCCTCTATCCCCACCTTGCCTCAGTGGCTACTGCCAGTCATCAGCTAGCCCCCACTCCCTGGGGCAGACTGCAGTTTGTAAACCACTTATCATAGGCAAGTGGGGCTGGGCCAGCTGCCTCTGCCTATCCTGAGCGAACAGGAGCTGCTAACAGGGAGTTTTGCAAGGGAGTTCTCCAGGTGAAGGAGGAGCACATACAGCATCTGTGGGGTAAGTGACTGTCTGCAGTGTCTGGGTTTGTGTGTGTGTTTGGGGGTTACTTGCTGTGTGCTGAGCTTGTGTTTGTCAGTCTGTGTGGTTTGTTTGTTTGAAGGACCGTGTGCTGTAGCTGGCAGTTGGAGGTGGAGCTACTAGGAAGGTTTGAAAGCTAGAAGCCTCTGGTAATTGGCTGAGCCTTAACCAGTGGGCTGGGCATTCACTCAGGCCAGGGCTTTATAAAGCTGCGCACAAGCGACCAGGGAGCTTAGCGAACAGGAGCTGCTAACAAGGAGTTTTGCAAGGGAGTTTGGAAGGGGAGTAGGAAGGGAGGAGGGGTCCCTTGTCGGTCTCATCTGTGACCCATTGGTCCCTTGAACCCATAACCTGAGCCACATCGAAAACCTTTCTGTTTACAGCAAAGAGGAGCGGACAGAGAGCTGTAGACGGGAATTTGAGAGTTTGACAGAGGGAGGCTTACAATGGTGAGGAGGACCCGCAACACCTGTGCCAGCACTGCTTCTGTCTCCTCCACCTGCGCCTGTAGCCAGACAGAGCACCAAAGCATGGATGCTTTTACCCAGATTCTGGTGTGGGCTTGCAAAGACTGTAATTTGCAATTTCCACTTACTGATATCCAGGCTGGGGGTGGCATCCAATGTGAAAGGTGTCTACTGGTGGAATCTCTCAGGCAGCAGGTGGGAGAGCTACAGGAGGAGGTGGCCAGGCTGAGGAACATCCATGTCCATGAGCAATTCCTGGACAGTATCCATGTGGAGACAGCTGATGGTGCTGTCCCAGTTGACAGGACTACTGACACTCCAGTGGAAGAGGAGATGCCTCAGGGTGTACCTGACACACCAGTGGAGGAGGAGGCTCAGGGTGGACACAGCCAGCTGGTTACTTCTAGCAGCAGGCAGTGCTCCACCGCTGCTGCGAACCCTCCTGTTGTGGTAAAAGATACAGGAGAGAAGAAATCACCCCCAACAGTTAAGGGGGTGAAGCCTCGTACCCCTAAGGCTGGGAGGTCTGCTGCCACCACTGATAAGAAACGTAGGGTAGTGGTGGTTGGAGACTCTCTGCTGAGGGGGACGGAGACACCCATCTGTTGCCCTGACCGTTCATCCCAGGAGGTATGCTGCCTGCCAGGGGCCCGTATCTGAGATGTTACAGAGGCTTTGTCGAGGATTATCCGGCCTTCTGACTACTATCCCATGCTACTCATCCATGTGGGCACAAATGATACTGCGAGGTGTGACGCTGAGCAGATCAAGAGTGACTACAGGGCTCTGGGAGTACGGGTTAAGGAGTTTGGAGCGCAGGTGGTATTCTCTTCGATTCTTCCTGTTGAAGGTAGGGGTCCGGGCAGAGACAGATGCATCGTGGAGGTGAATGTCTGGCTGCGAAGATGGTGTCGCCAGGAGGGCTTTGGCTTCCTCGACCACGGGATGCTACTTGAGGAAGGACTGCTAGGAACAGATGGCGTTCACCTTTCGAAGAGGGGAAAGTCCTTATTTGCGCACAGACTGGCTAACCTGGTAAGGAGGGCTTTAAACTAGGTTCGACGGGGACAGGTGAGCAAAGCCCACAGGTAAGTGGGGAACAAGACCTGGGAGATGGGTTGGAAACAGGAGGGAGCATGGGCTATAATGGCAGAGAGGAAGGAGGGTCAGGGCAAAGCTGGGAGGCAAAATCAAACCAGTATCTTAGATGCCTTTATACAAATGCAAGAAGTATGGGTAATAAGCAGGAAGAACTGGAAGTGCTAATAAATAAATACAACTATGACATTATTGGCATTACTGAAACTTGGTGGGATAATACACACGACTGGAATGTTGGTGTGGATGGGTATAGTTTGCTCAGGAAGGATAGACAGGGAAAAAAGGGAGGAGGTGTTGCCTTATATATTAAAAATGTACACACTTGGACTGAGGTGGAGATGGACATAGGAGACGGAAGGGTGGAGAGTCTCTGGGTTAGGCTAAAAGGGGTAAAAAACACAGGTGATGTCGTGCTGGGAGTCTACTACAGGCCACCTAATCAGGCGGAAGAGGTGGATGAGGCTTTTTTCAAACAACTAACAAAATCATCCAAAGCCCAAGATTTGGTGGTGATGGGGGACTTCAACTATCCAGATATATGTTGGGACAATAACACCGCGGGGCACAGACTATCCAATAAGTTCCTGAACTGCATTGCAGACAACTTTTTATTTCAGAAAGTTGAAAAAGCTACTAGGGGGGAAGCTGTTCTAGACTTGATTTTAACAAATAGGGAGGAACTTGTTGAAAATTTGAAAGTAGAAGGAAGCTTGGGAGAAAGTGATCATGAAATCATAGAGTTTGCAATTCTAAGGAAGGGTAGAAGGGAGTACAGCAGAATAGAGACAATGGATTTCAGGAAGGCGGATTTTGGTAAGCTCAGAGAGCTGATAGGCAAGGTCCCATGGGAATTAAGACTGAGGGGAAAAACAACTGAGGAAAGTTGGCAGTTTTTCAAAGGGACGCTATTAAGGGCCCAAAAGCAAGTTATTCCGATGGTTAGGAAAGATAGAAAATGTGGCAAAAGACCACCTTGGCTTAACCACGAGATCTTGCGTGACCTACAAAATAAAAAGGCGTCATATAAAAAATGGAAACTAGGTCAGATCACGAAGGATGAATATAGGCAAATAACACAGGAATGCAGAGGCAAGATTAGAAAAGCAAAGGCACAAAATGAACTCAAACTAGCTATGGGAATAAAAGGAAACAAGAAGACTTTTTATCAATACATTAAAAGCAAGAGGAAGACTAAGGACAGGGTAGGCCCACTGCTCAATGAGGAGGGGGTAACAGTAACGAGAGACTTGGAAATGGCAGAGATGCTTAATGACTTCTTTGTTCCGGTCTTCACTGAGAAGTCTGAAGGAATGTCTAGTATAGTGAATGCTTACGGGAAGAGGGTAGATTTAGAAGAGAAAATAAGGAAAGAGCAAGTAAAAAATCACTTAGAAAAGTTAGATGCCTGCAAGTCACCAGGGCCTGATGAAATGCATCCTAGAATACTCAAGGAGTTAATAGAAGAGGTATCTGAGCCTCTAGCTATTATCTTTGGGAAATCATGGGAGACGGGGGAGATTCCAGAAGACTGGAAGGGGGCAAATATAGTGCCCATCTATAAAAAGGGAAATAAAAACAACCCAGGAAACTACAGACCAGTTAGTTTAACTTCTGTGCCAGGGAAGATAATGGAGCAGGTAATCAAAGAAATCATCTGCAAACACTTGGAAGGTGGTAAGGTGATAGGGAATAGCCAGCATGGATTTGTAAAGAACAAATCGTGTCAAACTAATCTGATAACATTCTTTGATAGGATAACGAGCCTTGTGGATAAGGGAGAAGCGGTGGATGTGATATATCTAGACTTCAGTAAGGCATTTGATACAGTCTCGCATGATATTCTTATAGATAAGCTAGGAAAGTACAATTTAGATGGGGCTACTATAAGGTGGGTGCATAACTGGCTGGATAACCGTACTCAGAGAGTAGTTGTTAATGGCTCCCAATCCTGCTGGAAAGGTATAACAAGTGGGGTTCCGCAGGGTTCTGTTTTGGGACCGGTTCTGTTCAATATCTTCATCAACGATTTAGATGTTGGCATAGAAAGTACGCTTATTAAGTTTGCGGACGATACCAAACTGGGAGGGATTGCAACTGCTTTGGAGGACAGGGTCAAAATTCAAAATGATCTGGACAAGTTGGAGAAATGGTCTGAGGTAAACAGGATGAAGTTCAATAAAGATAAATGCAAAGTGCTCCACTTAGGAAGGAACAATCAGTTTCACACATACAGAATGGGAAGAGACTGTCTAGGAAGGAGTATGGCAGAAAGAGATCTAGGGGTCGTAGTGGACCACAAGCTTAATATGAGTCAACAGTGTGATACTGTTGCAAAAAAAGCAAACGTGATTCTGGGATGCATTAACAGGTGTGTTGTAAACAAGACACGAGAAGTCATTCTTCCGCTTTACTCTGCGCTGGTTAGGCCTCAATTGGAGTATTGTGTCCAGTT
The DNA here is from genome assembly GCF_025201925.1 of Gopherus flavomarginatus. Taxonomy (NCBI): domain Eukaryota; kingdom Metazoa; phylum Chordata; order Testudines; family Testudinidae; genus Gopherus; species Gopherus flavomarginatus. Next base: position 253,618,177 of record NC_066617.1, read on the forward strand.
CTGGGCACCGCATTTCAAGAAAGATGTGGAGAAATTGGAGAGGGTCCAGAGAAGAGCAACGAGAATGATTAAAGGTCTTGAGAACATGACCTATGAAGGAAGGCTGAAGGAATTGGGTTTGTTTAGTTTGGAAAAGAGAAGACTGAGAGGGGACATGATAGCAGTTTTCAGGTATCTAAAAGGGTGTCATCAGGAGGAGGGAGAAAACTTGTTCACCTTAGCCTCCAATGATAGAACAAGAAGCAATGGGCTTAAACTGCAGCAAGGGAGATTTAGGTTGGACATTAGGAAAAAGTTCCTAACTGTCAGGGTAGTTAAACACTGGAATAGATTGCCTAGGGAAGTTGTGGAATCTCCATCTCTGGAGATATTTAAGAGTAGGTTAAATAAATGTCTGTCAGGGATGGTCTAGACAGTATTTGGTCCTGCCATGAGGGCAGGGGACTGGACTCGATGACCTCTCGAGGTCCCTTCCAGTCCTAGAGTCTATGAGTCTATCTCTGGGCTGCCCCTCTGCAGCCCCAGTGCCTTTTGTAGGCTTTTAATTAGACCTGCAGCCTGGGGTTTTGCTAGGCTGGAGCTCCCCAGCTCCCTCTGCTCTTTCCCAGCACTGCTCTACCTCAGGTACCCTGCTCAGCTACCAGGCAGCCAGGTCCTTCTCTCTCTAGAATCAGAGAGAGACTCTCTCCACTTCTGGCCCACTTCTGCTTTTAACCCCTCTTTACTGGAGTAGGGCAGCCACCCATGACAAACCCATACATCCTTTAGCACCTCCAGAATATCAGCAAGTGTCAGAGACTGAAACTCAAGTTGGGAAGATTCTGGATGAGACTTTCAAAAGCACATAAATCACTTAGGGCACAACTACTATTCACTTTGGAAGACAGTAGATCTTCATTAACAATGACAAAAAAATGCCAACCACATGTATTTTTAAAAAAGACTTAATATCTGTTTTTAAAACACAATAAACTAGAATTTCAGTCTCCACCGTGCAAGAGAGAGATCATTTGGTCAGTTGAAATATCTGGAAAGGCAATATTCCATACCTTTTTTTCTTTATTCAAAGTTCCAAAATCAGATCTTTTGTTGAAAGAAGTGTCATAATTATTGAAAGGTCGCTTTCCTGAACATACCAGAGGCATATCATAGTCTATTAAAATATTTCTAGGGATTTTTCATTAAATCTCTCTACCTGTTATTCTCTCTCAGTGCCAAGGCATCAGTTTTTGTAAAAAAGCTATGCTAATAAAACTATTTGAAAGGAAACAGTTACTTGTTTTTAAAGCACGTATAAAGAAATATTTGCAAAGTATTTTAATCATTATACTTTATGTAGCCTAAATGTAAGCATTTATTAATACAAGCTAAGCACTCATTTCAAATTTGCACAGAAAATGATAAAATATTATGTATGAAATGAATCATTAGCATGGACCATTAAGTCCTCTATTTTCATTTAATTGAATTTGTCAGTAGTACCCTCTTTAACTGAAAACCAGTCATAACCACAAAATTAAATAATAATTAAAGAAACAACTATTCAAAGACTTGCTTGGGAACTAAGGTGCCATTTAACCAAAACATAGCAATTTCATGTAAATTGCAGCCCATGTAGACATAGTTCTGAAAATTATAGATCCTGTGGTTCATATATGTTTGATTTAGCAAAACATTTTCAGTATTAATGTAGTCATTCTGTAAACATAAAGAACTCAAAATAAATAAGTGAAAATAGGATATAAATACAACTATCATAGTTAAGGGCAATTAAGATTTTACAAGAGTAAAATGCTGGTTGCTCAATACATTTTTCATAACTTACTAAATATACTACTTACATTGCATTTTTTTCACTATATATTGAGTCATTCAGAAATGATTTGTAGGATGGGGAATGTAACACAGTGCTCTTCCCATGTGCATTTTTAACTTTACCAAGAATGTTGTATGTCTTCTGTGTTCAGATTTCATCACACCATATTTTTGAACTAAAGGAAAAAAGCCAAATCAATTTAGGTGTGTCCAGATTCAAATGAGACTTCGATGTAGATATGTAGTTTCCTAGACCCTGCTCCCGAAACTGGATCCGTGCAGACAGACTCTGTGCTCATGTGGAGTTCCACTGAAGTCAAAGAATCTCTGCAGGTATGGAGATCTGACCACAAGAATCCAGTTGCAAGATTGTAACCTTGATTTCTTAGCATGGGAGATTCCCTGGTGTCATCTATCTTTTATGAAGTGTTTTTATTCATTCTACATACATTCCATTTTGCACAACCAGCAGGGGGAGGCAAGATTTAAGGAAACACACTGGGAAAACTTTATGGCAGCACATTTTTTAAAAGGGGGAGGGGAGAAAGATCAGTAAACTGCTGCAAGACATTTGGGTTAAATCTGGCATTTTGGCTGTTTATTACCATGTCAGTTAGAACCATAATGTACAGTTGGCATGTGTATGCAATTAGAATGAACAAACATCATTTTTGTCCATTTTCTCAATTCAGCACCCTTTTACCAGCTACAAATATACAGCTGTAGTAAAAATTATTCATTTCAGTCTCAAAGTAAGGCAAGCTAATACAAAGGCACAGCACTGTATGCAAATGATATTGAGAGTTTTGAAGAAAACTTATCTTGTTTAAATGTTTCCCGGAATCATGTCTGCTCACATAATTGACTACTTGTGTGTAGGAACCAGTGAAAGAAATGCACAGCTGGACTTAATGGCCCAAAATTATTTTCAGAAATTCATATCTCATTGTACTTTGCAGTTATTTGTACTTCTTTCATTCTTGTGTGGAACACTTTACAGAATAAACAGAGTAAATAGAGTGTGGGTAAATGTTGAATATGCAAAGAATAGTACAAGATATATATTTTTTTTTTGACAGAGGGTCAACTTCATCGAAGAAGTTTTTTGTTGTTCCCCTTGGCAGTATGGAGCCACTTTAGCGCAGCATGGTCGGTTTGTAGCTGGAACCGCCATCCCCAAACATATGGGCGTAGCTTTTCCAGGGCATACACAATGGCGTAGCATTCCTTTTCACTGACTGACCAGTGACTTTCCCTCTCAGACAGTTTCTTGCTGAGAAACACGATAGGATGGAAGTTGTGATCCGGTCCTTCCTGCATGAGAACTACTCCTATACCACACTCTGATGCATCTGTGGTTACTAGGAATGATTTGTCAAAGTCCGGGGCCCTTAGCACAGGGTCAGACATGAGTGCCACCTTAAGTTGGGTAAAGGCCTTTTGACACTTATCAGTCCAATTAACTGCATTTGGCTGGGTCTTTTTGGTCAGGTCGGTCAGTGGGGCAGCAATTTGGCTGTAGTGTGGTACAAATTGCCTGTAATACCCGGCCAAGCCTAAGAAGGATTGGACCTGTTTCTTGGACTTTGGGACAGGCCACTTTTGGATAGCATCCACCTTGGCCTGTAGGGGGTTTATGGTTCCTCGACCCACCTGGTGTCCCAGGTAAGTTACTCTGTTTTGGCTTATTTGACACTTTTTGGCCTTAACAGTTAGTCCTGCCTGCCTGATGTGCTCAAAGACTTTTTCCAGGTGTTCTAGGTGTTCGGGCCAGGAGTCAGAAAAAATGGCCACATCACTGAGGTAGGCAACTGCATATTCTCCCAATCCTGCTAGTAGACCATCTACCAGCCTTTGAAAGGTGGCGGGTGCATTTCGCAGCCCGAAAGGAAGCACATTAAATTTATACACCCCCGCATGGGTGATGAATGCTGACCATTCCTTGGCAGGTTCATCTAGCCGTACTTGCCAGTACCCCTTGGTTAAGTCTGTTGTAGCTATGAACTGGGCACGTCCCAACTTCTCCAATAGCTCATTGGTGCATGGCATTGGATAGTTGTCTGGATGGGTTACCGCATATAGCTTACGGTAGTCCACGCAAAAGCGTATTTTCCCAGCTGGTTTGGGTACCAGAACCACTGGAGATGCCCATGCACTGGTAGATGAGCGGATTATACCCATCTGAAGCATGTTCTGGATCTCCCATTCTATAGCAGCTTGGGCATGAGGAGACACCCGGTAGGGTGGGGTTCTAATTGGGTGAGCATTACCTGTGTCAATGGAGTGGTAAGCCCGTTCAGTCCATCCTGGGGTGGTTGAGAACAATGGGGCGAAGCTAGTACACAGCTCCCTGATTTGTTGCCACTGCAGACATTCCATGCCACCGTCACTTTTTCCTTCGTAGTAGACACCTTCAGGCCACTCAGCGTCATCTCCTCCCTGGGCTGTAAACTGGCAAATCTGTAAGTCTCTGGAATAAAAGGGCTTGAGAGAATTAACATGGTAAACTCTGGGCTTTAGGGAGGAATTGGGAAATGCTATGAGGTAGTTAACAGCTTCCAGGCGCTCTTGGACCGTGAATGGCCCTTCCCATGATGCTTTCATCTTATAGGCCTGTTGCGCCTTTAAGACCATAACCTGGTCTCCTACCTTGAAGGAACGCTCTCTGGTATGTTTATCATACCAAGCCTTTTGTTCTTTTTGAGCATCCTTTAGGTTTTCTTTAGCAAGGGCTACAGAGTGTCGGAGAGAGTTTTGTAGGTTGCTTACAAAGTCCAGAATGTTAGTCCCTGGAGAAGGCGTAAACCCCTCCCATTGCTGTTTCACCAAAGGTAATGGCCCTTTAACCTCGTGGCCATAGACAAGCTCAAATGGTGAAAACCCTAAACTGGGATGTGGTACAGCCCTGTAGGCAAAAAGCAACTGCTGCAACACTAGGTCCCAGTCATTGGAGTGTTCATTCACGAATTTACGTATCATGGCCCCCAAAGTTCCACTAAACGTTTCCACCAGGCCATTGGTTTGATGGTGGTAAGGGGTGGCAACCAAGTGATTTACCCCATGAGTTTTCCACAGTTCTTTCATGGTTCCTGCCAGGAAATTAGATCCTGAATCTGTAAGGATGTCGGAGGGCCAACGTACCCTGGAAAAAATGTCTGTTAGGGCCTGGCTTTAGCCCTGTTGTTGCCTAGAGCTACTGCTTCCAGCCATCGGGTAGCAAAGTCCACGAAAGTCAGTATGTACTGCTTTCCTCTGGGGGTCTTTTTTGGGAAAGGATCCAGAATATCCACAGCTACTCACTGAAATGGGACCTCAATTATGGGGAGTGGCTGGAGAGGGGCCTTGACCTGGTCTTGGGGTTTTCCCACTCTTTGGTACACCTCACAAGACCGGACATACTTGGCAACGTCCTTGCCCATCCCCTCCCAGTGGAAGGACTTCCCCAACCGGTCTTTGGTTCTGTTCACCCCAGCATGGCCACTGGGATGATCATGGGCTAAGCTTAAGAGCTTTTCCCGGTACTTAGTTGGAACCACCAACTGTTTTTGCGGATGCCAGTCTTCCTGGTGTCCACCAGAAGGAGTCTCCTTGTATATAAGTCCTTGTTCTACAACAAACCGGGATCGATTAGAAGAGCTGAGAGGCGGTGGGGTACTCTGTGCCACCGCCCAAGCTTTCTGAAGGCTGTCATCTGCTTCCTGCTCAGTCTGGAACTGTTCCCTTGAAGCTGGAGACACCAGTTCTTCCTTAGACTGTGGACTTGGGCTTGGTCCCTCTGGAAGCGATGTAGGTGATGGAGTTGTTTTCATTGCTGGTGAGCCACTCTCCGCTGGTGCACCAGGTGCTATTACAGGCTCTGGCTGAGCCTCTTGGGTGTGGTTGTCTGCTGCTTCTGCCAGTTCAGGGTCGCTGGCGCCCTCTGGCGTTGGGGTTGAAGATGGGTATGCAAGTGCTGGCGTCAGTGCTGGCAACAGTTCTGGTGCAGGTTGCTTTTCCAGTTCCTGGTCTGGGACTAGAGGCACTGTGGCTGTTTCAGTCGTTGGTAGGGGATCCAGGTCCACTACCTCCGTCTGGGTCTCTGCTAACACAGACGGGGCCCCGGTGGATGGCTCAGGAACAGGGATGGGTCTGGAAGCTTGCCTGGTTTGGCTGCGTGTAACCATTCCCACCCCCTTGGCCCACTTTACCTGGTTGGCCAAGTCTTCCCCCAGCAGCATGGGGATGGGATAATTGTCATAGACTGCAAAAGTCCACATTCCTGACCAGCTTTTGTACTGGACAGGCAGTTTAGCTGTAGGCAAGTCTACAGCTTATGACATGAAGGAGTAAATTGTCACTTGGGCCTTTGGGTTGATGAATTTGGGGTCCACCAAGGATTGGTGGATAGCTGACACTTGTGCCCCCGTGTCTCTCCATGTGGTAACCTTCTTTCCGCCCACTCTCAAACTTTCCCTTTGCTCCAAGTGTATTTGAGAGGCATCTGGGCCTGGGGATCTTTGGTGTGATGGTGGTGTAATGACTTGCACTCAGTTGGGGTCCTTTGGGCAGTTGGCCTTTATATGTCCCAGTTCATTACACTTAAAGCATCGCCCAGCTGACTGGTCACTGGGCCGAGGTGGGTTACTGGAGACTGGTGAGGTGGGAGAATAGGGCGTCTGTGGCTTTCCTTGGGTTGTAGGTGGAGTCTTGGGCTGCCCTCGGTTGTAGGGTTTATTGTCAGTGTGCCCCCTGGGGTATTCGCTCCCCTTGACAGTAGCTTTTTTCTTTTCTGCCACTTCCATCCATTTGGCTCCAATCTCCCCCACCTCGGTTATAGTTTTGGGTTTCCCATCTAGGATGTACCTTTCTATTTCCTCAGGAACACCCTCTAAGAACTGCTCCATTTGTATTAGGAGGTGTAGGTCGTCCATATTGTTAACCTGGGTTCCTGATATCCAGGCCTCATAATTCTTTGCAATGTGGTAGGCGTGTTGAGGGAATGACACATCTGGTTTTCATCTTAGGGTTCTGAACCGCAGACAGGCATGCTCAGGTGTTATCCCCATTCTGATTGTGGCCTTAGTTTGAAAAAGTTTATAATCATTCATGTTGTCCTTAGGCATTTCAGCCGCCACCTCTGCTAAGGGTCCACTGAGCTGTGGCCTCAGCTCTATCATGTACTGGTCTTCAGAGATGTTGTACCCAAGGCGGGTTCTTTCAAAATTTTCTAAGAAGGCCTCAGTGTCATCACCTGCCTTGTAGGTGGGAAATTTTTGGGATGTGGAACAATCACTGGCGAAGGGTTGGTAGGATTGGCTGTGTTATTTTGTTTAGTTTTTGCTAATTCCATGGCCTGCTGGTGGGCCTCCCTTTGGAGCTCCATCTCTTTTTGTTTCTTGTCCATGTCTCTCCTGTGGGCAGCCTCTTCCCTGACCATTTCTGCCTGCATTAGTTTCATTCATCTTTTATGTTTGTTGTGTATGTTTATTGCTTTTAGTTTAGCTATTTTTAGTTTGCTTGTTGCTGCACTGGTGCTCATTGTTCCTGCTTTCTTGTGCTGGTGCACCCTCTTCTGTTTACTGCCTGAAATGCTGTTCCTTTGCTGCCTTATTAGGGTTGCTTAGCAACAGAGTCTTTTTTAACTTTTCCTAAGTAGCCTTTCACGTTTAAATTAGAACCAAAAAACCCCTTTCATTTGCATATGTGTTTTGCTGGAGTTTCTGTTGACTCACAGTTGGAGTCCTTTTGTTTAACAAAAGACCCTTGTTAAACCATAATGTCTCTGCCATTAGGCAGTCTCTCTGCACAACCAGAAAGGAGAAAAGAAAAAAAAATTCTGGCTGTAGTTTTAAACCCTCTCCCCTGCTTACAAACAGCTAGCAGAGGGAAAGAAGAAAAATAATAACCCTACTGGCTTTTGCTTTTAACTCACTGGCTTTTAGATTCTTATCCCACTTCTGCCACCATGTCATAGTATTCTATCCTCAAACTGAACCTTAGAGTCAAAACAATTGGGGTATCAGCATGAATTCCTCTAAGCTTAATTACCTGCTTAGATCTGATACGCTGCCACCAACCAGGAATTCCAGTGCCTGGTACACTCAGGTCCCCCCAAAACCTTGCCCGGGGGCCCCCAAGACCCAGACCCTCTGGATCTTAACACAAAAAAAGTAAACCATTTCCATCACTGTGCCTCTCCTAGGCTTTCATTCCCTGGGTTACCCTAGGAGATCACTATGATTCAAACTCCTTGAAACACAACACAGAGAAATCAGGCTGGTTCTCCCCCCCTTCTCTCCCCCTCCCTGGGTTATCCTGGAGAGATAGAGATTCAAGCTCCATGAATCTAAACAAAGGGATTCCACTCTTCTCCCCTCCCTTCTCCTTCCCTCTTAAGTACAGACTCAATTCCCTTGAGCCTCAACAAGGGGAAAAAACAGGTCTTAAAAAGCAAAACTTTGAATAAAAAGAAAGAAAAAAGTAAAAGTTATCTCTGGAATTTAGATGGTAAAAATTACAGGGTCTTTCAGCTTATAGACACTAGAAAGAAGCCTCCCCCCAGCAATATGCAATTTAAAATACTTCCAGCAAACTACACATTTGCAAATACAGAAAACAATCAAAAGACTGTAATCGCCTGTTCTACTTAATACTCACTATTCTGAATATATAAGAGACTGTAGCAGGGAGATTGGCAAGAAACCTGGTTGCAAGTCTAGTCCCTTCCAGGACCCAGAGAGAAGAAAGCAAAACCCAAAAACACAAACAAAGGCTTCCCTCACCGAGATTTGAAAGTATCTTGTTTCCTGATCGGTCCTCTGGTCAGGTGTCCGGTTCACTGTTTGTTAACCCTGTCATGGTATAATTCCCCAGTCTGAACCTTAGTGTCCAAAAGATGGGGTACCAGCATGAATTCCTCTAAGCTTAATTACCAGCTTAGAACCTGTAGCGCTGCCACCAACCAGGAATTCCAGTGCCTGGTACACTCTGGTCCCCCCAAAACCTTGCCCGGGGACCCCCAGGACCCAGACCCTCTGGATCTTAACACAAGGAAAGTAAACCCTTTCCCCCACTGTTGCCTCTCCCAGGCTTCCCCTCCCTGGGTTACCCTGGAAGATCACTGTGATTCAAACTCCTTGACTCTTTAAACAGAGAGGAAAATTTACCTTCCCCCTTCCTTCTCTCTCCCCCTCCCAGATTCTCCCTAAGAGAGAAAATAATCCTAACACAGAGAAATTAACCTCTCTCTCCCCCTTCCCTCCTTTCTCCCCTCCAATTCCCTGGTGGATCCAGACCCCATCCCCTGGGGTCTCACACCAGAATAAAAAAAACAATCAGGTTCTTAAACAAGAAATTTCTAATTAAAGAAGGAAAAACAGTAAAAATTATCTTTGTAAATTTAAAAAATGGAATAAGTACAGGGTCTTTCAGCTATAGACACTGGGAATATCCTCCCAGTCTAAGTATACAAGTACAAATTAAAATCTTTTCAGCAAAATACCAATTTAAACTCCTTTCAGCCAAATATACATTTGAACTCCTTCCAACCAAATACACATTTGCAAATAAAGAAAACAACCATAAGCCTAAGTCGCTTTATCTACCTAGTACTCACTATTTTGAATCTATAAGAGCCTGTATCAGAGAGATTGGAGAGAAACTTGGTTGCACATCTGGTCCCTCTGAGCCCCCAGAGTGAACAACAACCAAAAACTAACAGCACACACAAAAACTTCCCTCCCTCTAGATTTGAAAGTATCCTGTCCTCTGATTGGTCCTCTGGTCAGGTGACAGCCAGGCTCACTGTTCTTGTTAACCCTTTCCAGGCAAAAGAGATATGAAGCACTTTTGTTCTATTAACTCTTACTTAACTGTTTATGACAAACCCTTTACAGGTAAAAGAGACATTAACCCTTAACTATCTGTTTATAACAATATGTAATCATAGTCTTCTACTGGATTGGCATAGTTAGAGTTACACATTACATCACTAATGCTGATATGTTAGTTTAGGTTAATGCAGGACCAGAGTCTGCCAGGTTCACTCACATGGACAGTCTCTGACTGCACATATAGCCCCACTGATTTCAGAGGGACTGCTCACAGAATGAATTGATACTTACTGTGACTAAGGATAGAGTAATCTGACTCAGAGATGCCCTCTTGTTTGTTACCTGCACAAAGCATGCTTGCCTTTCTGTTGTATCTAGGAATGGTTCCCTGAAGTAAATTGCATCCTCAGGTCCCTTCTTTTGGCTGTCATGTGCTATATCACATGCAAACAGAACTGTTGAAAGCAGTTAGCCCTAGGAGGTGGTATGTGTCACCACATTTCCATAACACCATGACCAAAGTTATGAAGAGGGATACTGCTTTATATACCTGAGTTTCTGGGATTGGGGATGGGGAAATAGGGTTTCACTTGTTGACCTATCTTAAAAATGCTTTCCTCTGAGTAGGTACCTTTATTATGTTTTATCTTTCTACTTGATGCTAATGATGAATCCCAAGAAGGCACTTAGATACTATGGCTTCAGTAAACACAGCTTTGAGGACTCCTTTGGATCTGATTGTTTCAGGTCTGAGAAAGAGCTTCATCCCATGTCTTTGCTGCTGACAAATTTGGTGCAAAGCTGGAGCTTGGTTACAATGTCAGGAAACATCAGCAACAACAATGAAGATGGTACTGTGTGAGCAATCACTAGTGTTAGATCTATGGCAGTTCATTGGGCTAAGGCAATGGATTGGCTCAAGACCACCTAGTATACTGAGTCGGAAGCTAGAGCACAGTTCTTGTGTAAAAGGACTGGAATTGATGTGCATCAAAAGCCATCTTCTCTGTACTTCGATTTTGGAACTGAATAGGGGCTGATGGCTTAGGGTCTGAGGAGACACTTCTATCAAGCTCCTCATCCAAATCAGATGGTAGATCTTGGCATCATTCTCCATATTCTGTTTCAGATTCAGATATCACATCTGGACACTTATAGTTTGTTTCATTCAATGACACGATCTGTTCTCAGAACCTTCCCTCAGTCCCTGGTGTTGTCTTTTCTATCCTTTCTGGCCTTCTATAATTGCTTGGTTAGTTTGGAAGAAAATGCCTGAAAATACACTCTAAATAAGGCAGTATATGTGCCTCTTTCCTCAGGTTCCTCTTCTATGAGGTTCTAATCTTAGCTTACAAGGTGGGACGAAGATACCAGGATCCAGAAGTTTCAGACCCAGGATATTTAACTAAATCAGAGTCCTTTGAGAAAGTAGTCGATTTCAGTCCATTTGGACTGATTTGGATTTCTGCACCAACCCATTCCACTCATCAATCCGCATACAGTATTGACTGCATGTAATTTGGATAGGTAATTTGTGATCAGTATCTCCTACCATTGGATAGGAATTATGTTAAGTAACAAATTCCAAATGCACAAGTTGACAAAAACATTAGATAATGAAGGCTAGTTTGTGACTTGGACTATACACCTTAACAAAGGCGTAAGAGGGAACAAGAATCCCATTTTCACACCTATGCTGCCTACTTGGATATTGGGCTCAGGTACACAGGAGAAAACAGAGCATCTTCCCAACCTGGAGTGCAGTGGGGAGGGAATGGAAGGACTCTTGGATCCACATTCCTCCATCTCCTCCCTCACTAACTGGCCAATGCACCTTTGCTGCTGCCATCAGTGTCATAAATTACTGCTGGAATAGCCCCTTACCCCTCCAAAATAAAAGTAGTGCTGACTAGCCTGAAAGCTGTTAATGTGTTCACTATATTGAACTATCATCTGTATATCATCAAATAAGTTTGACTGAAGTATTGAAATTTCACAGCATTTGTAACATCTGAAGGATTGTCCAGATGCATATGTATACCCTTTGTAATTACCATATTTCATCTGCTTCTCTATTCCAAATACTGAAGCACAGAATTTTCAAGGTGATGGAACAACTCAAGAATAACATAATGCAACTTTAAGAAAGATACTATGGATGATAAAGCATCATGCACTCACCGTGATAGGTGTCAAATACTAATTTGGTGTACTCTCTGTCACATAGTTTAGATGACTTGTTACAGTACAATAAACCAAACCAAAACCTGACTTTGGGAAAGCATCTGTTGTAGATTGAAAAGATGAGCTACACTCATACATGGGCATCTGTGAATACTACTGGTAAGGTGTAGGTCGTTTTGTCCAAGACTAAACATTGTTAAGAAGAAATTGTAAAAGAAATCACTAGTAAAAATGGGACATCATTTGCCAAAAGTTTTCCATAGTCCAGACAGGATACCATGCTTATTTGACTCCTAAATGGATTTAATCCTGACAGCAAAACAGTATTCAGTACAGATGTGAGTGCAAATGGATTGAGTACTTACTCAGATAATAATGGTGAAAGAACTATATTTTCATTTGCCTCATGGGTCGTAAATGACACTCAGAGAAAGGAGTCACAGAGAGGAAAAAATTGGCCTGCTATTGGAGAGTACAACATTTCTGTAACTACCTGCAGAGATGACCATATATTGTAAAGAGTGATCACTGCTGGCTAACTTAATTGTTTACTCCCAAAAGATCAGTGAAAGCCACTACTAGGATTGCTTGGTAGTCAACCAAACTAATTGAATTTATTCTCTATGATTAATGTTTACCTAGTGTGAATAACAATGCTATAGTTTATCTCTTTGTGAGTGTCACTAAAAAAATGACAGGCCATAACCCAGTTGATAATTGAAGACATAATTACATAGGCCCAAGAAAATTATGTCACCAAAACAATCTGAAGGATCATGTAAAATGCCCCACTTTACTGCACTGATATCCTAGGTAAGATCCCACTGATTACAAGGAAAATTGTTGTCTAGTGAAATACAGCCCTTTTGTGGTGTCTGAACTTCCAGTAAAAGGATGTCTGAACTATCATGCTGGTACCTGGACAGAGACATCTTGCCAAAATCCCTGGAGGCGTCTTTCATTTATCTTGCACAAGAAAGGACATACTGGCATCTCTCTCTCTCTCTCTCTCTCTCGGCATTGCTTGAGCAGGAATTCTGCATGCTATGAACTAGCAAGTAGAACATTAAATTTGCAAGTGTTTCCCTGTGCATTAGGTGACAAAATTCTAAAAGCAAAGTGTGTACAGCTTATCCCATTGGAACTGTTGACTTCTGGAAAAAAGTAATTTTTTTGAAAAAATAGGATTATCTGATGATTAGCCAGTAACTAGGTTGTATGCACTGATTATGGTAGATTGTTCAAAAAGGTATTCTCATCCTATAAAACAACAGAACCTTGTCTATAGCATTCTGTAATCAAATATTATCATGATTACTTAACCAAATGCAAAAGTCTAACAGTTCACTCAATTAACTCTGGTGTCAGTTATAGTGTACTGACACAGAACCCTGTTTGTATGATTGTTGTTTGCAATTTCTCACGTGTTTAAATTCATTAAACAATATACATTCTTACATTCTTTTAAAGCATTATCTTATTAGTGCAGTTCAGGAATCATAAAACCTACCATACTAAGTATCTATATACATACATCATAACATAAATAAATGTAATTATATAGTCCCTTTGTTCTTTTATGTTTATACACTCTACATAACATATTTAATGTATTTCTGAAAACTATGATATCAGTGATAAAGCTAGTTTATAGCTTCATAGAAAATGTATTGAAGTTATAAAAAATGTACTCAATTTTCATAACAATATGACAATGTGAACATTCATGTTCACATAGTATCCACATGCAATATGAACACTGAATATTAATATGAAATGAGAATTTATAAAATTGGCAATCAATGCAATGTTGAAAGAGTAACAACTTATATAATCAGTGTACATTTCAACATGTAAACAGGTTTTATATTATGAATTGCTTTGACATTTTCCTTAATATGCATTGGTTTACATTTTAAAATTTTGATATATTTAAAATGTAAATTGTATCACATTCATCCTGTTTCTTCTTTCAGATACACCAACTCCAATCACACACACACACACACACACACAATGTATTATTAATAATATCTTAAATGCAGAGGGCAGCGTTCATTCCAAAGGATCCAAGTGGGAAAACTCTCTGGATCAGAGTCTGCCAACTTTACTCGTGTTAAGCAACAACTTGTTCCTTGAAAAAGCCCAATGGCCTGGATTGAACTATGGTCCATATACTGGCATCAGCAGTGCCTGCAACAGGGAACTGCATAGTCAAGAATCTTTATTAGTGGGGAAGGATCTCCAGGAACATAACTCTTCTGAACCTGACTTCAGTATATAGCATTTATATGCTGAGTATGGTGCTGGGGAGGCAGTGTTTTCCCACAATCCAAGCTGGAAGGAGGCCTCACAGCTGGAGAAACTGAATGGATTATGAAGCCTAAAACAGTTTGCCAGATTAATAGCTAGGGCTATTAATGTCCCGATTTTATAGGAGCAGTCCCAATTTTTGGGGGGTTTACTTATATAGTCACCCATTACCCCCCACTCCCTGTCCTGATTTTTCACACTTGCTATCTGGTCACACTATTAATAACCTCAACATGGCACTTTCAGCCAGGGCTCTTAACCAGGATCCGTTAGCCTGAATTGCACCCTGGGACTGGGAGAAGCTGCAGAGAGGACACCACTATCCCTCTGTGTACCCCTCCGCCCCGCTCCGCCACCAAGACAAAAGACCAGAATACCACCCCACTTTTCACAGAGTATAATTTGGCTGCAGTTAGAACTGGGTGAAATGTTCCTAGAAAAAATATTTTCCACTAGAAAAATGTCATTTTAATAAATATGTTTTTTGTGTGTGTGAAATTGGATCAATTTTGACAAAAATTAGTTTTGAAAAAATTTGAAAGAAAAACATTTTGAATAATTCATTAAGTCTCATTTCAGTTTTTTGGAATGCAAAGGTTGAATTTTTCATTTCCAAACCATAAAATTTGCTTAAATGTTTAAGCTATATATAAAGTTATACATAAAACCTTTTTTTAAAAATGATCAAAATTTTGGTCCTGCTAGTGAAAGCAGGGGGCTGGACTCTATGACCTTTCAAGGTCCCTTCCAGTTCTGGGAGATAGGTATACCTCCAATTATTATTATTATTATTATTATTATTGTTCAATATTAATAATATAATGAAATATTTTGATCAAAACAAAGAATTTTGATTAAACCAAAACCATTTTCAGGGCAATTCCATTGTGCAAACGATTAGAATTTTTGGCTTTTTGTCCAGATTCAGGATGGTTTGGTGTTTTTGTTTGTTTCTTTTGTTTTTTGTTTGTTTTTATCTCAATTTATGTATGTATTTATTTAGTGTGTGTGTGTGTGTGTGTGTGTGTGTGTGTGTGTGTGTGTGTGTGTGTGTGTGTGAGAGATGGAAAATCAGTTTTCTGACCAGGTCTACCTGCAGTGACTCCCCAGTAGAAGGCGTAGGAGTCGAGCATATGTTGAGAGCTGCTGGGAGGAAAGCTAGCTCATTTGCATAATTTACTTACAAATCTTCATTTCTCTAGCAGTTCTAAAGGACCCTTTTTCTATCTCCTCCTCCCAAGCAGTGAGTCAACTTTCAACAGGCCTGCTGCACAGCCAATTTAGGTAATAAACCAGAGTTTGGCTTTGGCAAAGTGTACTGAAATCCCTTCATCCATCACTTGAAATGCAGCCAGTTGTGATGGAGAACGTGGAAACTAATCGTGCTTAGCAATGCTATGCTGCTTTCAGATTAGAAAGAGAACAGTTTACTCTAGGCAAAACCTAAACCCCCTCCTCTTGCAAAATGCATCATTTGCCCTCTAATGTTCACCAGCAACTGTATGTGGCAGTTGCTTGGCAGTGGGGCTCTTTATAATGCCATTGAATGGCAACACTAGCAGTTTAGTTCTTTCTAACACCTGGCTGGGGCAGTGGGTCAGGACTGCTGACTCAGAGGGTAGTACAAGGGTGGGATCCAGGAATTCCTGAGTTCTAGTTCTATCGCTCTTACTGACATGCTGTGCGGGCTTTGGCAAATCAATATGGCTCTATGCCTCAGTTTCCCCAGGGTCAAAAGCAGTAAAAACATTTACTTACGTACATGGCAGATACAAAAGTCTTTATAATCTTAGCTAATCCTTACACTGAAGACATGAATTATTAGCCTTACACTGAAGCTGTGTCATATAAGTGTTAATAATTATTATTATTATCGTCAAATGTGTGGATGTCAATATATTTAAAAAAGGTAAATATTTTAATGGCGTGTGACAACCTTTGTCTTGTGCTCACGTCTATTACAATGCTTCCTCATTACTTGGCAATTAATGCCTATGAATTTAATATTCTATTTTACAAGTGCATTGCTACTATAAGCTATGTGTTTAATATTAAACTTACAATAACACTCACCATTGGTTTCCAAAAATGTTGCAGAGAAGCAAGAACTGAACTTCACTATTCTGGCAAATGATCCACTGTTATTAACTCTGTCATAACAAGTGCCACATTACTGAAATCTGATATCATTTATGGGTTGCTTTACCACAGTAACAAGCAGTATGACTTGCAGAGCTGTTCAGAAAACAGAATTCCCATCACTCAGTGAATTCTGATATTCAACATTTGTTTTCTCTCCAAAACAGGATGAAAAGTCTAAACATTGAAAACTTTCACAGAAGGTAAAGTTCTGAAAAATTTCTATTTGGAAATGAAAAATTTCAACACTTTTAATGAGAATGGTTCAGCATTTGAAATGTTGATGCTCGAAACAAAGCATTTCAATTTGAATTTTCCTATAAAAATTGGGAAAATGTAGTTAAATTAGACATTTTCCCACAAATAATTTTGATTTTCATTAAATCCCATATCTGGCCACAATTTTTTTGGTGGTAAAAGTTTGATTATATCTCATGATTTGTATTTAATTACAATAGGTTGAGTAGTCAGTGATTGCAATGGGTTAATGTGCCCATCTTTGTTACAGTGACAAAACAAAATAAGGCTATGGGACCTAAATGACTCTGGTGGCCACAGATCCAAATCCAGGGTGGGGTGGAGAAGTACCTCTTCCAGACTATGGTGTGGGAGTGAAAGGATGAGGAATGTGGACAAAACAGTTACACACTGGAGCCTTTCCCTCTCTGCATGCCATGGAGTGGTGCTGTTGGGATTGAAATGTTCCATATTATCCATACTTAAGAAGAGCCACTGTCTAAAATCCACCACAAAATAAACACTACCCCAGAAAATAGGCTGGTATAGCAGCTGAAGAAAGGCTGTGTGTGTTTTGATGGCTTGAATTTTTCTGTGAAATAAAATTGCGCACTCATGATATCCATCTAATCCATCCATCCATCTCTAATTTACAGAGACTTTCTAAGGAATGAAAAAATTTCAGGTGGAAATCTGAATAGCTGTAGCAGTCTTTCAATAACTATGGACAGAGCCATGATAATCCATTTCAAAGAGGATAGAGCCATTATTGATTGTAATTATCATGACACCCGAGTCCACATTTGTGAAAGAATTATTAATAGCATCACCAATGTGCAAAGGTTTTGTTAATCGAGTGATCTTGTATTAGTAACTCTTGATCAGTTTTTGTGACTCTTAATATAAAGCTCCCCTTCTGTTTCACTTCAGAAACTTTCAAAATAATAATTAAAATAAAACTCTCCTTATTATCACAGAGACTAATAAGGAATGAAGAATTAAGAGGAAGACACCGTCACCCTTCTCGGTGTTTTTGGGTCCAAAACCATGGCTGACTTACTTGAAAAATGTCAGTGTTATATACCGAAATAGCCTGCTGCCAAATAAAATATATGCAACAGGATTTATAGCAAGAGCTTAAGGAAGGGGCCTTGAAGTCTCCTTTTTCTTAATAGCATGTGTGTGCTTGAATCTTTTTATTTATTTTTTACAGCTGTGGCGCTGAGCATCTGAACCTGGGCACTCACTGGTCCTTGTTCCTTTTATGCTAAGTTCAAGGAGAGAGAACCTAGTGGTGAAGGGGTTTGGAATGTTTTTCCCCAGCCTCTCCTTCTGCAACACCATTTGTTATTTTATTTACAATTCATTTTATTCAATATATTACCACATATGCAATGTGTTGCCTTAAACTGATGTGGCATTGATCTTAAATGGTGCAGAATGAAAAGATAATGAATGAATGTCCTACAAAGATTAAAATCATTTGACCATTGAAATGTCTGAGCGCTTGTCTACACAGTGCTTTAGCCTGCACCAGTGGGGTATAAATTTCAGTCTACACTAGCATGTTGTAAACTAATTGGCCCATGTTAACTTGAAACGGGACTGCATTAACATACACTAGGGAACTTTTAGTGCATGCCAGCAAAGTCCACATAGGCCAGTTAGTACATGATGTGCTAGCGCAGACTACACTGTATACCTCTGTAGTGTGGAGTAATGCACCATGTAGACAAGCCCTTAAATCACAAGCCGCTATGTAGGTCCCTACTGCAGCTCTGTAATGTAAGTATCTTCTCTCTTGTTTCTTGGTTTTCTAGTGTTTTTAAAAAAAATATTTTCAACAGTTTCATTTTGTCTGGGGTCATGAGACTCTTGAACCAGTTCTATCAGTTGCTCATCTTATGGGCATTATTCCTAGTGACAGTGTCTGACTCACTTTTCATCCTTTTTTCCCCAATGAGATAGTAAACAACATTTGCCCTCATTTTCTCATCTTTGTCACTGATGGTCAACTCTGTATACAGAAGCAGCAAAGAATCCTGTGGCACCTTATAGACTAACAGACGTTTTGGAGCATGAGCTTTCGTGGGTGAATACCCACTTCCTCAGATGCATGTAATGCATGTATACAGACTCAATTCTTTCTTTCACTGCTTCCATGCTTGTGCAAGATTTTTGGTCTGGAAATCCAGCATTCCTGGTGATCCAAGTTACTCCATGGTGCCTGTTTTCTCTTTTTTTAGGTGGTGTTTTGTTTGCCTGTTAATGACAGACATTTCCTTGCTGCGTTCTCATTAGACTGATCGCTGCCACTATGTTTCAAGTATTGTATGTTGAATAATGACATGAAAGGACACCATATTTGTACAGCTAATCTGGCTCTTTATTAAAAAAACTGTTTACAGAGATGCTGCAACTACTGCTAGCATTTTAGTCAGGTGCACATAGACTGATTTCCTGATGCCTCCTCCAAATTCTTCCTTCTTGCAACCTGTCCTCCTCCCTCCAAGTTCCACACAGGTTAACAAAAAAGCTGCACTTGCCTTCCTGAGGGAGGAGCTGCAGCTGTATGCCAGTGAAGGTAAGGCTTGATGGTTGGATGCAAAACTGCAGGCCTGTAATGGAAGAAGAAATGGAATCTAGAGGGAAGATTCTGCAGCATTGACTGAGGAAAACCAGCTCTTTGAAAGAATGAGATGAGCGAGGCTGGAACCTTGCAGCCATTCTTAAGTAAAAAGCTAAATGGAGGGGGAGGACATACAATTTTAAAGCTTATGGTAGTGGCTCCCAACCTTTTTGAATGAAACTCTCTTCTCCACCTTCTGTCTGGTAACTCCAGTGGCTTTTCCAATTCCCCTGACTAACCAGAAGATTACATGCTGTGCAGCGGGGGTGTGGGACCTTTATTGGTGCCACCTGAGCTGAGTGCAGGGGAACAGAAAAGATGAGCAAGGAGTAGCCTAAGAACTCTGTATCTATAAACTATTCCCATAACCAGCTACATTTGGGGCCAAAATGGCCAGTAGAGATGGAAGGTAGTAGGGTTGTAGAGTGTGCGTTACAGTACACAGCTGTACCCATTTATGCTGGCAGAAATTGTACTGATTATCCAAAGTAAAGCCCTGGAATCTCTCAGAAATGTCCAACCCATTGCTTCTGAAAGACATCTCTGCCTGTACTGGCTGGTGAACTCTTGGCCCTTGTGATAAGTGAGAAAGCCTCAACTATCCTTTGGCAGCTTCAGACCAGTTCATGGCAGTGAAGCAATGATCCTTCCATACTGATACTTTTAGGTCTCTCTCTAGCCTCTAACAGTATTGAGCATACAATACTGGTGACGTATATAAGACCTTGCAAGACTGAACTGGGCAGCACTACACTGGATCCATTCATTAGTCTTAGCCATAATCCAGAGAATCATAGCAGGCATTTGCCCATCATCATCCAAGAATCTATTTGTTGAATCACTCCTCTTTAACATCAGAGTGAGACCACTTAAGGAGATCATGAGATTCCAAAGGCCCAAGTTTCACGAATATGTGGATGATATTCACCTGTATGTTTCTGATATAGCCTTCGCCATCACCAACATATTCCAACACCAAGAAAAGTTGACTCTAGCTCTATTCAGAAAAGACGAATAATGTTAACAGAAAGATTAAAAACCCTTGGAGGAACTGGTGAGCCATCTGGACACCATTGTCTGTGGAAGGATCAGACCAGAAATGTTTAACGTTGCGGGAAACCTCAGTGTCAAGATAGCCAAGCAGATTCCCACAGTAGTGAACAAGGATTTTTTTAATCTCCAATTGTCCAGGAAACCGTGACATCTCTCCTCTCGCTTGGGAACTAGCTACTCTTGTCTCCTCCAAGATAACCTCCTGAACTCTCAGCTGGGGGTTGACTGCAGTCACAAAAAAAGTTGAAATTGGTATAGTCTGCATTAGTGCACCTTGTCGCAACAAAAGCTAATGCAAACACATCACAGCTCTGCTTCAAGCAACCCAACTCCCCTGCTTGTTTCAGAAGAGAATTTAAAGTTCTGGGACCAGACCATGTGCTGTGTTTTTCAAGAGATGTAGCCTAGAAATGCAACTGAGAGTTTGAAGAGGGGGGCAAAGGTAGCTTGAAACCATCTTTGCACCTCTCTGATATGTGTCTTCTCTGGAGACTATGCTGACATACAGCAGCATCACCCAGCTACCTGTGGACAGTTTCGCAGCCCACAGATAGTGGCATACGGAACACTCTGGCCACTGCCATCCCCACTGCATAAAGAAGGCATAGATTTGGTGGGACTGGGACCTTCTTATTCCAACATGTATTGGGACTACAGAGATTAAATCACTGCATGTGATGGGATTCAGCATAAAGGACCTTGTGCCCCACTGCTACTAGGTGTGAGGTAAAAATGTAAGGTATAATCCATAGTGTCTTAGTATTAAGAGATATAAACACAGAGCCTGAGAGGTCCTGTGCTGGCTAGGCATGAATACTACCATCCAAGACTAAGTATCCCAGTGTGAAATCTGCAATGAATCTATAGGAAACTGCCTGCAAAAGAGACACTGAAACCACTGTGACACTACACCCCATATTCTTCATAGAGATGGTTATGATATGATTATGGTACAACTAAGATGTATTTTATGCAAGATAGGGCATGTAAGATATAATTGAAAAGGTTATGATTCACTGAATATGATTGTCCTATTTGTATTCATGTATCATTCTGGTATCTGAAGTTGGGAATATTGTCTATGCATCTATTACAAATGTGTTTACATCTAGGGACTGCCCACTAGGCAGAATGCAATCAGTTTAGATGGATGGCTGGGATGGGCCATTAGGGAGAACAGTAGGTCTTAGAAGAAGCTAATCTCCTACGGGGGAGCCTTCCTGAGAACACTACAAATAGCCTCCAAGTTATGTCTGCTATGACCCTACAGGGGCATGTGACCAAGTCACCTGATACTGGACTCCATCCTGGAATACCAGTGTTTTTCCACTGACTGGGCATGGGACTCAAGCATGGAGACAAAGGGTTCCCACCATATGCAAAAGCTATTTAAGGCAGGGGAGTGACATCATCATTGTTCTTCACTGATTCCCTGCCCAAAGAGAGTCCTGAGAACATCTGAGGAAGGGGGGCTGAACTGGGGGAAAGGACTGAACCCAAGGTAGAAGTATTTCTAGCCAGTGAAATGAATACCTGGGGTTTAAAGCTGCAAGCAAGTGCATCTTGTCCTTTAAGAAGCTCTGCAACTGGCTTACATCATCATTTAAGGTGAGAATTTACTACTCACATCCAATCTCTTTAGTATATTAAGCTTAGATTGTGTTTTTGTTTATCTGTGAGGTAACCTGCTTTGATCTGTTTGTTATCCCTTATAATCACTTAAAATCTATCTTTTGTAGTTAATAAACTTGTTTTTTTTTGTCTAAAACCAGTTTGTGGAAATCATATTTGGGGCAGAAAGCTGTTGCATATCTCTCTCCACATTAAGGGAGAGGGTGAATTATATGAGCTTACGCTGTACAGCCCTCTATGCAGCACAAGATGGTATAATTTGAGGTTGACCCTCCAGAGGGGAGTGTGCACCTGAGAAGCAAGTAAGTGTCCTAGCTGTATAGTCTTCCCATGCAGGGGCTGGTCAGAAAGCCTTCTGTGTATTATTACAGCTGGGTGCATCCCTACCTGTGTGCTGGTGAAAGTGTGAGACCAGGAGCATGTCTGCAGCTTGTCACAGCATTACATGGTGAGTGGGAGCCCAGACTGGTGGATCAGGAGGCTCAGTGGTTCCCCAGTTCCAGATGGCACCCTGGGGGGAACCCGTCACAACCACATGATATTCCAGATCAACCTTGCTCTAGGTTTGGAGCAGATCTCTGAATTAAAAAGAACAATGACCTATTATGGAGTATTCTGCTCAGATGTCACTTTGCTCAGTTTTCTGTGATTCCTGAAGAGTTAATAACACATAATAGCTCACAAGTGATTCATTTTGGCAATCATTTTTGACATATCATTTCAAGCACACTATGTCAAGCCCTTACTATGCACTGTCCAATAGTCTATCAAAAACGTATGTGCAAGTAGCAAATAAGTAGATTTTAAAAAAGAAAGAAAACACCCCAATGGGTTCAAGGGATCAATATTTAGTATTAGAATTGAAACTGATTGAGACATTCAAAATATTCAAATTTTGACACTTAAAAAACCTTAACTTTTCATGGAAAGCTTTCCTCATTTCTGTTAGGAAGTAGAAACACCGTTCGGAATACTTAGGAGCACTAGTTCAGAGACTTATGAGCAGGACAAAACTTTAGTACTAACATCTCACAGTCTTCTTGAGCTGAAGACAATCTTGACAGTTACAAGAGAAATGTGTATGTCAGGGAACTAGAACAGAAGAAGTACTACAAGTAGGGCACAGAGTTACCCACATTGCAAGTGGGAGAGAATGTTAGACTTGAAATGGACAAGAGGCTGGAAATCTGCCAAAGCAGCAGGGATGCCATCTGCAACAACGTTGTTTGTCACAACCATCTAAGACAGCTATACGAAACCCAGGAAGACACTGACTATTTCCTGAGGACATCCAATATATATTGAGAGTGTTTATGCCCTTTCAGAAGTCACTGAAAATGGAGAAGCGCCAGCTATAGCAGCAAACACAGCGTCCAAGGGATCAGATACACTGCAGTGACCAGTCCACAGCAGAAGAAATTGTCTTGAGAAAAAGAAAAGGCCATGTGGCCAGAAAGCCATTGAGCATCAGAGATAACAATTTCTGACAGGTGTCCAATACCTTGCCTTCTTTTTTCTACACTTTTCTGTTTGTGTATGTTATTAATTGATTACATTGGTTTCTGGTGCATGTCTTACCTGCATTTGATTTTCAAAAAGAAGACGAAAGAGGGTGGGGATGTAACAGTAGCTCCTACAGTGCATAGACACGACACTGATCATGTGACCCATATCATGTGACTAGGACCAGTATCTAGAAATAAGTCTTACCAGCACTCCTCCATGACATACCTTTATTACAGATAGCATCTTTGTTACTTACTAGTTTTTATAATGTAAATGCACACTAGTTTGTCCTAACATGATAAAGGAAGAAGGATCCTTCTAACATCTCTGTTCTAATAATCTTCTTCCAGAGAAAAAGAATAGGGCAAAAGCTTTAAAAACATTTATTGTCTAGCATGCAGTGTGTAATTTCTATAATTTATCACAAAAAAATCTGCCATATTGGTGTGTCTGATTTAATGCCTCAGAAGAGTAAGGTTACAAGGAATAGATGGCTAATTGGGTTAATTTAATAGCAGGTTAAATCTTTCTTTTATTTTGTGTTAGAGGAACTTTAAAAAATAGTGCAGTTTTCAAGTGATCTTGGAAATGTGTATATATATATATATATAGCATTCCTACTGCTAGGTTTATGGTGGGAGTTACTGGCACTCTTCCAGTTCACTGCATGAAAATCTAAGCTGCCTGGATAAGTGCAGAATTTAGCATTGGGTCTTAAGGTTTTGTCTGGCACATTGCCAAAGATGTTATGCATTTAGCTCGGAAATTGCCTAGAAGTTAATTGAGAGGAAAACATTAATATACATCCTCCCTCACCTTAAAAATGCTATGGATATGTCACTGATCTTGATATGAGCTGTATGTTTGCAGTAATCCTAAAATTGGTTAGATTGAGTTTTCAGGGTCTACATGCCCCTAGTCACTACTAATATTATTGCTCTCTTTCATATCTTTGTAATCTTCCTAGTCACGGTGTCCTTAGAAATATCCAGCAGCCAGGGCTATGATGTCACTACAATGAACAGAGATAAGGCTCAGCATTAGTCTAACAATTCTGTGGTCCTACCACAGACAACGCTACATTAATTTTACCCTCAAAGCCTTACCTTCCTGCTTAATGCAACCAAACAGCTTATGGAATGACCTCTTTGCCCACTCTGGCCACAGCCTAGAAAATCCTAGAAGTTCTGATTACAGTGTGTGTCTTTACTGAAACCCTCAACTGTTACTGCATTTAAAATTCTTCAAAATAGCAAAATAACTTTTGCATCCAGTGAAACTGACCCCATGTAACCCCACTATGCGGTATAACCTAATATGGGACATTGTGAATTTAATACGATTCTACCAGTTCACACACTGTACTAGACTTCTATGCTTTAGCAACTCTATGTTTGCCAGAAAGCAAGTGTATTTAATCTTGGTAAGTCAGTGTTCCTAAACAGTTTTGAGCCAGCCTACAGCAGTGAAGCTTCAGTGAAGCACATCTGTAAGCAGGCTTCTGATCATTTTGTCCAATACCTATTGCTTCCTCTCAGGATAAGGAGATTGGGGGGTCGGAGGGGGGGGAGACTAGAGAGATATAAGAAACAAAAATGGGGCTTACATACAAGGAAATAAGGAAAAATGTTATCTTTCAATCCAGACTGGCTGCGTCTTCCACATTTACTGTATGCCCTTGATGCACTGAGTTTGCGGAGACAAGAGCAAAGTGGAAACAATGATATTTTGCTACTGTATGAATTCCCTCTCCCTGCACTTAATCCTGTTCTTATTGGGGTCTTGTGCTGAAAGCTGATAATTTTGGTGGGCCCTGAATAAAGCCAGTAGCTTGAATTCCTGCCACCAGCCCCTTTATAATGAATAGGCCTAATGAATGCTAGTGAGTGGTAGGAATCTGTGACCAGCTGCATCAATGCAGGTAATACAGCTCAGATTTAATTGGGAGCAGGTACTGGAAGGCTGTATTACTTTAATTGGTGAGGGGGTTTTCTAAATGGAAAGAACAAAGTATAATGGACAAATTGTGCTGTACAATAGCACTTAAGCTGGGATTGTATGCATTCGTTAATCTGTTGAGGAATGAGGCAATTCTAAACAATTTTCTCAGTGAAACCAACTCCAGAAAGCTTGTCCCTTTTGTTCTCTCTTGGGAAAATGCAAGTTTGAAACAGAAAATACCTTTACCAAGGCAATCATTTGCCACGTGTGGAAAGCGGATACAGCTGTAAACTATGAAAAAGGGATCTTTGTAGTACCATAAAGGATGGGAAAAGAGATAAAGCTGTGGATAAGAGTGGGCCTGTCACTGCATCCAAAGGAGGAATAAAGTGATGACATTTACAGTGACAGATGAGACTGTAAAGAGAACTCAGGACAATTTAGAGAGGGAAATTTGATATTTAAAAGAAAGGGCTCTGATAATTAAAAGTAGCATTACATTAAACTGTTATGCATGTCATTAGTGACAGAAGGGAACTGGTGCCTTTTGAAAAGTTAATGATTCAAACAGACCTGCTCCTGAAACTTTGTATTTAGTAAAGTTCACTTGAGCACAAACTATTTTATGCAACACAGGATTCATTTACTCCTTATTTTATAGGAAATAAGAACATTTTACAATAATGTGGAATATTCACTTTATATATCATAAGCCAATGTGTCTGTAATGGCAGTACTGTGTAAATTAAAAGTAGAGCTGAATATCCCAACATATGTAAATATTGTTGAATATGCTTATTCCATTGAATGTTAGGGAAAGAGTAGGTCACTTCATTGGGACACAAGCTGTCCCTGTCAATTGCTTTTTCTAGTTCATATAGGGCTAGGATTATTCAATCTAGGGACAACAGAATGTAGCTTAGAAAGTAAAGTACTTACAGGTTTGTGGTGCACCTACTAATGTGCAGTGCAGAACATGCAACCACATTTTATGACCGATATGTCCACAACGGGTTAAAAAAGCAATTGTAACTGAGTTCTACTAATAGTCTTTTGCTCTTGTATATTTCATTACAGGTGGGAAAACTAGGAGGATTGTATGTCCTTCAGAGTTCATGTGGGCCTGGCAGTGGGAGGAGAGAAACAAAACGAAGCATAAAGCAAGTGTTGAACGGGCTTTCCCAGGATCCCCAGGTGGGTTTCATGTATTGCCTAATGTTGAAAATGAGACAGATACAGCTTTCTACATTTGTTGTAAGGGCTGAATTATCTTACGTTTACTATTGTTCATGACAAAAGTAAATGCACAAAGCTACAGCTTATTTCAGAAAGTCTTTGTCAGGAGTCCTATTTTGTTTGCTTCTACATTTTCTCTTTTTTACAGATAAGTGCAGAATTTAGTCTCAAGCTTACAAAATATTTGCAAATCACAAAGTAAACTCTCATTTTTTTTTAAAAAAAGGACAGCAGTAGCATTATTAAATTCCAAAAGGGAAAATGAAATGAATACTTCTCATTTATCTGGAGACTGACTTTACAAACATTTTCATTGAAGCTTTCAGTGGGCACTCAGTGAATTGTAGCAAAGTTTTCCCTGAATGTGCCAGAGGTACATAATAAAATATGTAACCTAAAATCTATGCCTGCAAACAAAACATGACACTCAAGGAATAACTAGCTGATGGGCAGTTGTTTCATTATTTCATTGAAGGATATGATGCAGATAGACACAGAAGAGTGCAATTGGTGGTCATTAGGTTTAAAAATAAAACTGCTGATTTTTGTTTTTAATTTTTGCAGAAGTGGATATGTACAATCTACTTTGAAATCCTAAATTTGGAGAACTGCTAGTCATTATTAAAAAGACTAAGACTAGCTTTTTGCAATATGTCAGTTTTATTTTTATGGACAAAATAAAGGAATTTAATGCCACTTTGTCTTCAAATTTTGTTTTGTAGAGTGTGTCATCCATTACAGAGAAATCATAAAAGGACCCAGGGGGAATATACAACTCAGAGGATGGGGAGCTACTGGGGATTAAGGAAGTTTCTTTTAAAAATAGTTGAGTTCCTGAATTTACCTAAAAATAACCTGGTGCAAAACAACGTCTATAATCTGCATTGGCAAAACTTATTGTAGGAATGTTTATAGTGTAAGGTCGGATGCCACACTACTACTGTTAGGTGTTGCTATGGAAGATGAGACTTCAGAATCTAGATGGAGAATTAAGTAGAAAATATCTATTGTTTGACTGTAATATCTGAGCACCTCCCATCCATCTACCTGTCTATCTGTAAAATATAACAACAATCTCTTCTTTTACAGCCTGTAAAGAAAATAGCTTCTTTGTGTCAATGTGTGTGTGAGCAAGAAAAACTTATTGAGGGAAAAGGCAATCAGATGGGACAGTGAAGAGGCCTATTGGACCCAAGATAGAATGCTATGTCAAAGAAACCAGCTTTGCATTTCTGAAAATTGTGACACAACTGTAGATGTTCTTGTATCTGTTTCTGCTATTACTTCAGACTCTTATATTTATAACAGATCTCTTTTTGTACTCTGCGTGAGCTTTTATATTATAAAATATGATTTTAGTCAATTTAGTGTGTGTGAAAGATCACAGATTTGCAGCTCTGGAGATGAAGTCCTTTATAGAACAACATGGGTGTTTACAGTGCATGCTTCATGTGCCACCAAGCAAATGTGCCTTAACCTTAACAAGTCAATTCTATAAACTCCTTCAGTCTTTGGCTTCTGTGCAGATGTTCCTAATAAGTTCCAATAGTGAAGGTGGGGGAGCAGAGCAAGCAGAATCTAAGAACTAGAATGAAGACTACCAACTCATTTTACCTATGTCCTTAAATAGCTATCTGATGATAATGACAACTGGTTATTATTAATCTGGATTGGATTTAAGTTGATGGGCCAGCACTAAATGGCTCAGTATCCTATTACCAATTCCCTGAGCATATGTCTACACTGGAGCAGGAAGGTGTTATTTCCAGTTTAGGAAGACATATGCATACTAAGTGTGATTGAGCTAGTGTGCTAAAAATAGAAGTGTTGCCACAGATACCTCAGACAGGATCATACAAAGGGCAGCTAGCCCCTTGTGCCACTGTGTCTTTAGGTGCTAGCTCAATC
This sequence comes from Gopherus flavomarginatus, assembly GCF_025201925.1. Taxonomy (NCBI): domain Eukaryota; kingdom Metazoa; phylum Chordata; order Testudines; family Testudinidae; genus Gopherus; species Gopherus flavomarginatus. The sequence goes on from NC_066617.1 coordinate 253,646,581, forward strand.
ATAGTTAGTGTCGGTACACCTCCTCAAATAGGAACTTATACCTTCTAGCTCCAGTGTAGACAGACCCTAAAATACAGGCTTGTCTGTGGACACTGGACCTCTGTGGAACACTTCCTGGTGGCCTTGATGTAGTCTTCTTAAGCTTGTAGTCTGCACTATGGAAACGTTTCAGAACCCCTGCCCCAAACCATCCAGTCCACTACACATATCACTTACAAATGTATTCTGCATCCATAGTTTTGTGTCACTGCTTCTGGAATAGTGCATTTTAAACCTGCTTCTTCCTACAGCTGCTCTTTAAGAATAAGGTTGTGGCTGGCCTTCAAGAGGTGCATAAGGGAAAGTGGGCAAATAGCTTATAGACTGTGATCTGTGTATCGGCCAGCCACATTTGTAGTTCCTATACTTGGGGGAACACTGTATGCCTTTGGGGGAAAGAAGGGCCCCAAAAGTCATTATGGAGTTGCAAGGAGGAAGTAGGTGCATGAATCATGCCCAAATCCTATCATCCCACAGTGTGTCCCAGGGAGAACAGGATACTTCTGTTTTGTCAAGATAATTGAGGCGGGATTGTGACATGTTCCCTTAAGGAGTTTCTTGCAGGGAGGTACTGCACTGTCCCCTGAGCAAATCTGTGTGCTGGTGGCATGATTCAGAACTAAGTCACTTTCTTTCATGGAAAATATTTGACTTGAGCATGGGGGCAGGGAGGAATAGGATGCTGCTGCAAATAGAGACAAGATAGCAGCGGAGTTTTGGAGGGAGTTTAAAGAGGGTATATGAGAGGCTTTCCTTCCAGATCCAGCTCTATGTGCAGTTTCATGATGGTCAGCAATAGAGTAGTGATGGAGGTGCTGTGTTTTCTTTCTTGCCTGAAGCCAGAAGAGATTTCCTGTACATTAAGTGCAAGTTGGTGGCTGTGCTGCAAGAAAAGATTCTTGGACTGGATGGAAAAGTAAAGATGCTAGGAAGAATCAGAGCAGCTGAAAAAATCCTGAACAGCAAGGTTCAGGAAACTTCAGAACCCCAGGTTCAAGGAGGAAAGGAGATGGACACCAAGGAGTCAGAGAGAGAGAGAGAGAGGAAGTTGGAGAGGAGGCTTGGCATGTCATAGCAATCAGAGGCCAGAGACAAGAGGTGATGGTGGCATTCTACATAGCTGGAGATAGATGAGGATTGTCAGGCTGTGGCCACCAGAGAGGAGGTGACCAGGAGGAATTCCACATATCTAGCAGTTTCCAACTGATACGAGGCCTCAACATAGAAACTCTGGAAGATATTCCTCAAGATCCAGTCAGTCCAAGGGAATGGAAAGAGGTATGAGGCAAACCTATAGATGGTAGCTTGGACCAACCTGTAAAAAAAATCAGTCTTGCTCTCACAGAGTTCTTCTGCCATCAAAGGAAGACAGATGATCTTTGTTGATGTTTCAGAACTCAGAAGAATAAAAATAAAAGCATTCTTCAAGGGACAGATGGACAAAAGGAAGATATGCTGTCTTCCCAGAACCAAGACATAAGTTATCACTCTAATTGGATCGACTACTTAAGTTGATAGGCAAGGATCCATTGGTAACAGTTCATATGAGTGCTAATTATATTGCATTGCAAGATATCTAACAGGTAATAGATGACTTCAGGGATCTCAGAAGCATGCTGAGGAAGAATGTCCAAGGATCTTCTCTGAGATCCTTCCTATCCTAACTGGTACAGGAATTTTGTTCTGTGGAACACTGATCATCTTCTAGCGGGAGAATATAGTTTGGATGGCCTCCACCTCTGTAAAAGGAGAGTCAATCTCTTCTGGGACAAGATGACTAGAGTAGTCATAAGGGTGGTTAACTAATAATAAAAAGAGAAGGTAAATAAGGGGAAGACATGAGGATTCACAGAAGAACCTCAAGAATGATTAAAGGATTAGAAAATATGCCTCATAATGGTAGACTCAGGGAGCTCAATTTATTTAGTTTAACAAAGAGAAGGTTAAGGGGAGATTTGATCACAATCTGTAAGTACCAACGAGGGGAACAAATATTTGATAATGGACTCTTCATTCTAGCTGGCTGGAAGTTGAAGCTAGACAAATTCAGAATGGAAATAAGATGCAATTTTTAAGAATGAGAGTAATTGCCAATGGAACAACTTATAAAGGGTTATGGTGGATTCCCCTTCACTTCACTAAATTGAGTTAAGATATCCTGAGGTGCTTTGATTTTTCTCAGCTATTTTCCTAATACAGTTAAACTTTAATGTTGAGAGTCTATTGTCATATTAAGTCTCTTAGAGTAAAAGTTTCCATCTTTGACAAATTCTATGAGGCCTGTTATCATCACATGCAGCATGAAGCAATAAAGGTCACGAGACAATAATGTGCACTGTAACAGATTAAACTATTCTCTACCTGCTTCAGAAATACAGAAAATTTACCTGAAAAGTCCACTCTACTTCTATATAATTTTACATGTTTCACTTGAGTTATTGGGATAACTGATGATTTTGGAGAGCAGAACAAAGCCTTTGTTGTTTACTTCCTAAATAAAAGTGAGATACTCTGGGGCAGAACCTCAGCTAGTAAAAATCAGTGTAACTCTATTGATTTCCATGGAGCTCTGCTGATGTACCTGAGCCAAGGATCTGGTCTAGTGGGAACACATAAGTCCTCTGGAAGACTGTGTAGGAAAAAAGGAATGAGAATTTGAGGAGCAAACTGTTGTACAGATGCATTGTCAAATGGGTTAAAATCAAACAGAGCCAGAGTTAAAATACAGAAGTTTTCTCTTTGTCACAAACCTTGGATATTTTGTCACATTCTGCATGAGAAAAGTACAGAGAGGAGCAATGATTCTGCCTCTAGATTTACAAGATTTAATCAAAGACTGGCCAAACTTCTCAGCTAGCCCAGATTAGCACATAATTCCTGTCTTGCCATGTTTTCTTGAATGTGATAGAGATGGCCCTCTGCAGCTCATTTCTGATGACTTCTTTCTTGATTCTTTCATTCCTTCAAAATAAAATACAAAACAAAACATACTTAGCTACCCTAAGTAGATTTGGAGAGAGTGTACCTTTGGGATCTCAGAAATGAGTTTTCACTGCCTGTGCAGATTTGTTGAGATCATTCAACTAAATCCATGAAAAGTGTGTAAACTTTTCAAAGGAGCCTATATCTCACACAACAAGAGCAGTGCAAAGGAGAATTCATCCCAGGGTAAACACATTCAGCTAGTCAAGTTAGACAATGAAGCATAAGTAATTGAAAAAAGAAGAGAAACTTGATTTCTCTTTAACTAAAGTTGGTGTTAATTAGGACTAATTCCAGTGAAGTCAATGGAGTTACACTGTATAAACCTGGTGATTCTGCTGTCACTTACAAGATTTTTACTGAGAAGAATTTTGCCCAGTTATAACACCCTTACTTGAATTGAAAAGTACCTGTCTGTACAAGTATTCCCACTGGTTTCCCATTAATTCTTTTTGAGTTCCAAAAGCATGATCTACAGTATGTGACAAATGAGAAAATGGTGTGAAATAAGCCTGAGCACTGTGCAATGCAATTTAGACAGGTGGGAGGATTAGCTTATATGAATGGGAGCAGCGATCGGTCAGACCTGCGGATGGGGAGGTAAACAAACCGGCCCAGCCCGCCAGGGGCTTTCCCTACACAAGTGGCCACCCCAGTTTGAGAAACTCTGATATAGAGGAATCCCAGACCCTAATTAAGGAACTACGTACTCATACCTGAATGTGATATAGGAGCCACTTGGCTATTGGGAAGTGAAACCCTACCCGAAAGACAAAACAAAAAAATGCATGTTGGAAACTTCTGAAGCCCAAGAATATTTTGATTATACAAACTGTCCCTGAACCAGCAGCCATCACCATATAAATGTTGTAAATCATGAAAATACTACCAGCTTCCAGTGCTTCCAGTGACGTTATAGACAAGAATTCTATTTCGTTGGTTTGGTTTTTTTTTAAATAAACCTCAGGGCTTGCCTACATGGTGGGGTAGTGCACTCTATGGGATTATGGTTTCTAAAGTATGCTAACATGTTGCACGTTAATTGGTCTGTGTAGACCTTGCTGGTGTGCTTTAACATAGTGCTGTTTGAAACAGTATTATGTTAAAGCACAACAGCAAGGTCTACATGGACTAGTTAACTCACAACATATTACCATACTTTAGAAATCAAACTCCAGTAGACCACATGACCCCACTGTGCCCTAAGTATAGTTTATCTGAAGTGATTCTAAACAGTAAACATCATGTAGAATTCTGATACAAGTCAAAAGATATTTTGATTTTACCATATGAGACAGAGGAAACTTTTGGTTGACAGAATTCAAGTAAAACCCTAACGAGATTTCCCACCAAGAAACTGTAATTTTTTTTCTTAAAGGACAAGCTTTAGTATCTATGAAATAACAATTATATTAATTTTTCAAGCAGATAATTGGAAGATACCCTAGATGAAACAATAAAATTGCCAGTCAATTAACAGTTAGCTCCAAATTTGCAAACTAAAGGGTTTCAGAAATTGTTGATTACACCAATACGATCTCTCTTAGTATTACAAATTCAGCTAATTTCAGTATTCCAAGAACTGAGCATGGGTTGAGCACTCCCACGGGGAGCTGACCATTCGCATGAGAAGTTGACAGATCCTAGATTGGGACAGTTGGAGAATGAATTGCTCCTTTTTTGTTTTTCTTTTTTTGTTGTTGCATACTTCCACTCCTTCCCTCTTTTGCTTTTTCTCCTTCCTGACATCTTGTAGTAAGAATGTTCTCTGTCTTTGTGAATCCCTTTTGCCAATATGGGTTAATTCTTACTATCCACCCATATAGACAGCTAACATCAAAGTGCATGTGAGTGTAAAGCTATATTTTTGTAGACGTATAGAGGACGCCTGGTAGGTCAGGGAGAGTGAAACCAGAATGAGTGGTGAGACGTCAACAGGAACAAATCAGATTTTTAAAGCTGAGGAGCTAGCCATCAATTTTTAAGGTACCTTGCAATTTGTGTGTTTAGGAATTATGCCAGCACTCTGGCATGGCTAAAGGAGAATCATATTTCCCTGTGTAGTGGGCTATGCAACAGGGGCACAGACCTTTAATTCACTGCCCTCACACTCTAGAATGATAATTCCATTTAGAAGAAGGCAGTACTTGTACACTATTATTTTTCATATTTTTTTCCCTAGCTTCCATGACCAATCATGTTTCTAGGTGTCTTTTTTCTGTTAAAGAAAAAAAGTGTTTACCTGTTTAGAAATCTGCATGCCAATAAAACACTAGCTGAGGGCTCCATTTGAATGAATGTTAGAGTCAGCTGACCATTCACTGATTTACAGCACAAAATATCAGTTCCCTTTCAGCTGGTGATCTGTATGTAACGCTGGTGAACAACTAAATGTTCTACTCTTTTTTCAACATGATTGTATTTATTATATATTTTTGTCTTGTTATCTTGCATTAGGTATTTAAAATCTGCAAATCAGTGGATGAGATCAGAGATTAAGATGATTTTTTTTAAAGCATCCATCAGTGCTGATCATGCAAAGTGTTGGGCAGAAACTTATTATACAACTAGCTATGGTGGAAATAACTCATCCTATTTTCGAAAGGCTTTTGTAATAGCTCAAGAGGATTGGGTTAATGTTCTCTGTCTTTCTTTCCTCTGACTTTATTCTTTTCCTGCAGAATTTGTGAGAATATTTACTTCCTATTCTCCCTCCTTACCATATAATGACCATCGATGGACACACATAGCTCACACTTGCTGCCCTATAACAGAAACAATTCTATGGAGTGCAAGAATGTACCCATAAGAGATTTTGTTCTGAAATAGGACTAAAAAAATAAGTAAACAAATACGTAATGTACAAAGTAGTTAACTTCTATATCTTGACGATCAAAGGATGAAACAAGTGACTAGTTTTCCCTATTTAGGCATTCTGATAACATCAGATGCATGTAATAACCTTAGTCCCAGATTTGGACCTTAGCGTCCAAGATATGGGGGTTAGCATGAAAACCTCCATGCTTAGTTACCAGCTTGGACCTGGTACTTGCTGCCACCACCCAAAAAATTAGAGTGTTTTGGGGCACTCTGGTCCCCCTGAAAAACCTTCCCTGGGGACCCCAAGACCCAAATCCCTTGAGTCTCACAACAAAGGGAAATAATCCTTTTTCCCTTCCCCCCTCCAGGTGCTCCTGGAGAGATACACAGACACAAGCTCTGTGAAACTACACAGAGTGATCCCCCTCTCTGTTCCCAATCCTGGAAACAAAAAGTACTTTCCTATTCCCCCAGAGGGAATGCAAAAATTAGGCTAGCAATCCAACCCACAGATCTCCCCGATTCCTTCCTCCCACCAATTCCCTGGTGAGTAAAGAAAAACTCCCACAGGTCTTAAAAGAAAGCTTTATATAAAAAGAAAGAAAAATAAGTACAAATGTTCTCTCTGTATTAAGATGATACAACACAGGGTTAATTGCTTAAAAGAATATTGAATAAACAGCCTTATTCCAAAAGAATACAAATCAAAGCACTCCAGCACTTATATTCATGCAAATACCAAAGAAAAGAAACCATATAACTTACTATCTGATCTCTTTGTCCTTACACTTGGAAACAGAAGACTAGAAAATAGAAACTACTTCTCCAAAGCTCAGAGAAAGCAGGCAGCCAGAAAACAAAGACTCAGACACTCAAATCCCTCCACCCAAAGTTGAAAAAATCCGGTTTCCTGATTGGTCCTCTGGTCAGGTGCTTCAGGTGAAAGAGACATTAACCCTTAGCTATCTGTTTATGACACGCCCCCCAAATTGCAGACAGTGGGGAAGCTCACTGGCGGCGATTTCCTTCTAGAACTTGAAAATAAACAGATTAATACAACACATACACCTTTACATATACTCCTAAGTATATAACTAACAGACTTCTACATTTTAAGAACACTTTTTAACTACTGAATTTTGGGAAACTCTCACGGGAGAGTGCATCAGCAACTTTATTAGAAGCTCCTGTGATGTGTTGAATTTTAAAATCAAAATCTTGGAGAGCTAAACTCCAACGAAGAAGTTTCTTGTTGTTCCCCTTGGCAGTATGAAGCCACTTTAGTGCAGCATGGTCAGTTTGTAGTTGGAACCGCCGTCCCCAAACATATGGGCGTAGCTTTTCCAGGGCGTACACAATGGCATAGCATTCCTTTTCACTGACTGACCAGTGACTTTCCCTCTCAGACAGTTTCTTGCTGAGAAACACGACAGGATGGAAGTTGTGATCTGTTGCTTCCTGCATGAGCACTGCTCCTATACCACGCTCAGATGCATCTGTGGTTACTAGGAATGGCTTGTCAAAATCCGGGGCCCTGAGCACAGGGTCAGACATGAGCGTTGCCTTAAGTTGGGTAAAGGCCTTTTGACACTCATCAGTCCACTTAACTGCATTTGGCTGGGTCTTTTTGGTCAGGTCGGTCAGTGGGGCAGCGATTTGGCTGTAGTGTGGTACAAATCGCCTGTAGTATCCGGCCAAGCCTAAGAAGGATTGGACCTGTTTCTTTGACCTTGGGACAGGCCACTTTTGGATAGCATCCACCTTGGCCTGTAGGGGGTTTATGGTTCCTCGACCCACCTGGTGCCCCAGGTAAGTCACTCTGTTTTGGCCTATTTGACACTTTTTGGCCTTAACAGTTAGTCCTGCCTGCCTGATGCGCTCAAAGACCTTTTCCAGGTGTAGTAGGTGTTCGGGCCAGGAGTCTGAAAAAATGGCCACATCATCGAGGTAGGCAACTGCAAATTTTCCCAGTTCAGCTAGTAGACCATCTACCAGCCTTTGGAAGGTGGCGGGTGCATTACGAAGGCCGAAAGGAAGGACATTGAATTCATACACCCCCGCATGGGTGACGAATGCTGACCTCTCCTTGGCAGGTTCATCTAGCGGTACTTGCCAGTACCCCTTGGTTAAGTCTATTGTAGAGATGAACTGGGCACGTCCCAACTTTTCCAATAGCTCATCAGTGCGTGGCATTGGATAGTTGTCCGGACGAGTTACAGCATTTAGCTTACGGTAGTCCACGCAAAAGTGTATTTCCCCATCTGGTTTGGGTACCAGAACCACTGGAGATGCCCATGCACTGGTAGATGGACGGATTATACCCATCTGTAGCATGTTCTGGATCTCCTGTTCTATAGCAGCTTGGGCATGAGGAGACACTTGGTAGGGTGGGGTTCTGATTGGGTGAGCATTACCTGTATCAATGGAGTGGTATGCCCGTTCAGTCCGTCCTGGGGTGGCTGAGAACAATGGGGCGAAGCTAGTGCACAGCTCCTTGATTTGTTGCCGCTGCAGACGTTCCAGGGTGGTTGAGAGGTTCACCTCTTCCACGCCACCATTTTTTTTCCCGTCGTAGTAGACACCGTCAGGCCACTCAGCATCCTCTCCCTGGACTGTAAACTGACAAACCTGTAAGTCTCTGGAATAGAAAGGCTTGAGAGAATTAACATGGTACACTTTAGGCTTTAGTGAGGAATTGGGAAATGCTATGAGGTAGTTTACAGCTCCCAGGCGCTCTTGGACCGTGAATGGCCCTTCCCATGATGCTTCCATCTTATGGGCCTGTTGCGCCTTCAAGACCATAACCTGGTCTCCTACCTTGAAGGACCGATCTCTGGCATGTCTGTCATACCAGGCCTTTTGCTCTTCTTGAGCATCCTTTAGGTTCTCTCTAGCAAGGGCTAAAGAGTGTCGGAGGGTGCTTTGTAGGTTGCTTACAAAGTCCAGAATGTTAGTTCCTGGAGAAGGCGTAAACCCTTCCCATTGCTGCTTTACCAACTGTAATGGCCCCTTAACCTCGTGACCATACACAAGTTCAAATGGTGAAAACCCTAAACTGGGATGTAGTACAGCCCTGTAGGCAAACAGCAACTGCTGCAACACTAGGTCCCAAGTATTGGAGAATTCGTTGATGAATTTTCGTATCATGGCCCCCAAAGTTCCATTGAACCTTTCAACCAGGCCATTGGTTTGATGGTGGTACGGGGTGGCAACCAAGTGATTCACCCCATGAGTTTCCCACAGTTTTTCCATGGTCCCTGCCAGGAAATTAGACCCTGAATCTGTAAGGATGTCAGAGGGCCAACATACCCTGGCAAAGATGTCTGTTAGGGCCAGGCACACAGTGTTAGCCCTGGTGTTGCCTAGAGCGACTGCTTCTGGCCATCGGGTAGCAAAGTCCACTAAAGTCAGTACGTACTGCTTTCCTCTGGGCGTCTTTTTTGGGAAAGGGCCCAGAATATCCACAGCTACTCGCTGAAATGGGACCTCAATTATGGGGAGTGGCTGGAGAGGGGCCTTGACCTGGTCTTGAGGCTTACCCACTCTTTGGCATACCTCACAAGACCGGACATACTTGGCAACGTCCTTGCCCATCCCCTCCCAGTGGAAGGACTTCCCCAACCGGTCCTTGGTTCTGTTCACCCCAGCATGGCCACTGGGATGATCATGGGCTAAGCTTAAGAGCTTCCCCCGGTACTTAGTTGGAACCACCAACTGTTTTTGCGGCTGCCATTCTTCCCGGTGTCCACCAGAAAGAATTTCCTTGTACAAAAGTCCTTGGTCTATAACAAACCGGGATCGATTAGAAGAGCTGAGAGGCGGTGGGGTGCTCCGTGCCGCCGCCCAAGCTTTCTGAAGGCTGTCATCCGCTTCCTGCTCAGCCTGGAACTGTTCCCTTGAGGCTGGAGTCACCAGTTCTTCCTCAGACTGTGGACTTGGGCTTGGTCCCTCTGGAAGCGATGTAGGTGATGGGGTTGTTTCCGTTGCTGGTGAACCGCTCTCCGCTGGTGCACCTGAGGGTATTTCAGGCTCTGGCTGAGCCTTTTGGGTATGGCTGTCTTTTGCTTCTGCCAGTTTTGGCTCGCTGGCGCCCTCTGGCGTTGAGTTTGAAGATGTAGTTGCACTTGCTGGTGCTGGTTGCTGTTCCAGTTCCGGGCCTGGGACTGGAGATGCTGTGGCTGTTTCAGTGGTAGGCATGGAATCCGGGTCCTCTACCTCTGTCTGGGTCTCTGGTAACACAGACGGGGCCTCTGTGGACGGTTCAGGAACAGGAATGGGTCTGGAAGCTTGCCTGGTTTGGCTACGTGTAACCATTCCCACTCTCTTGGCCCGCCTCACCTGGTTGGCCAAGTCTTCCCCCAGTAGCATGGGGATAGGATAATTGTCATAGACTGCAAAAGTCCACATTCCTGACCAGCCTTTGTACTGGACAGGCAGTTGAGCTGTAGGCAAGTCTACAGCTTGTGACATGAAGGGGTAAATTGTAACTTTGGCCTTTGGGTTGATGAATTTGGGGTCAACGAAGGATTGGTGGATAGCTGACACTTGTGCCCCCGTGTCTCTCCACGCAGTAACCTTCTTTCCGCCCACTCTCAAATTTTCCCTTCGCTCCAAGGGTATTTGAGAGGCATCCGGGCCTGGGGATCTTTGGTGTGATGGTGGTGTAATGAATTGCACTCGCATGGTGTTCTTGGGACACTTGGCCTTGATATGTCCCAGTTCATTACACTTAAAGCATCTTCCATCTGATGGGTCACTGGGCCGAGGTGAGTTACTGGAGACTGGTGAGGTTGAAGGGTAGGGTATCTGTGGCTTTACTTGGGTGGTATGTGGGGTCTTTGGCTGTCCTCGGTTGTAGGGTTTATGGTCTGTGTGCCCCCTGGGGTAATCGTTCCCCTTGACAGTAGCTTTCTTGCTTTCTGCCAGTTCCATCCATTTGGCTCCAATCTCCCCCGCCTCAGCGATATTCTTGGGGTTTCCATCTTGTATGTACCGCGTGATGTCTTCAGGAACACCATCCAAGAACTGCTCCATTTGTATGAGGAGGTTCAGTTCTTCCAAGGTTTGAATGTTGTTTCCTGTTAGCCAGGCCTCATAGTTTTTTGCAATGTAGTAGGCGTGTTTGGGAAATGACACCTCTGGTTTCCACTTTTGGGTTCTGAAGCGCCGACGGGCATGATCTGGGGTTATCCCCATCCTGTATCTGGCCTTGGTTAGAAAAAGTTTATAGTCATTCATTTGGTGCTTAGGCATTTCAGCTGCCACCTCTGCTAAAGGTCCACTGAGCTGTGACCTCAATTCTACCATGTACTGGTCTTCGGGAATGCTGTACCCAAGACAGGCTCTTTCAAAATTTTCCAAGAAGGCCTCGGTGTCATCACCTGCCTTGTAGGTGGGAAATTTCCTGTGCTGTGGAGCAATATTTGGCGCCGGGTTGTTAGGGTTGGCTGGCACAGGCAGCCCAGCTTTTGCCAACTCCAGTTCATGTTTTCTCTGTTTTTCCTTCTCTTCATTCTCTTTTTGTTGTTTTTCCATTTCTCGGTGGTGCTTTTCCATTTCTCGGCGGTGGGCCAACTCTTCTTCTGCTTGTTTCCTTCGGTAGGCCACCTCTTCTTCTTCTAGTTTTCTTTTGTGTGCTGCCTCCTTGGCTGCCTCTTTGGCTGCCTGTTCTCTTTGGTAGGCTGCCTCTTTGATCTGTTCTTCTCTTTCTTTCATCTCCATCTCTTTTTGTTTTATTTCCAGTTGTCGCCTGTGTTCAGCTTCTTTGATTTGTTCTTCGGCGTCAATTTTTGCCTTAGAAGTCATGGTTCCTGTTTTCTTGTGTTGGGGTGCCCTCCGGTGTTTATCTTCTGAACTGCAGGTTCTCTGTTGCCTCCTGAAGTCTGCCTAGCAACAGTGCCTTTAGCTAATTTTCCTTTTCTCTCTCTAGCTAATGTTCAATGAAGGGAAACCAGAAAAACCACTTTATTTGCATGCCTATAAGTGCTGGTACTTGCCTCCTAATGGGAGGGCTATTGCATGACAAAAGACCCTTAACATGCAAGCCACAAACTGCGAGAGAGAGCAGAAAAAAAAATTCTCTCTGGTTCCCTTTTAAAACCAACTGCTTCTCTCTGCTAAAAAGCCCTTAGCAGAGAAAAGAAAAATATAATATTTCTACTGGCTTCTGGATTCTGTCTATCTCCCACCAGCTGCCACTCATGTAATAACCTTAGTCCCAGATTTGGACCTTAGCGTCCAAGATATGGGGGTTAGCATGAAAACCTCCAAGCTTAGTTACCAGCTTGGACCTGGTACTTGCTGCCACCACCCAAAAAATTAGAGTGTTTTGGGGCACTCTGGTCCCCTGAAAAACCTTCCCTGGGGACCCCAAGACCCAAATCCCTTGAGTCTCACAACAAAGGGAAATAATCCTTTTTCCCTTCCCCCCTCCAGGTGCTCCTGGAGAGATACACAGACACAAGCTCTGTGAAACTACACAGAGTGATCCCCCTCTCTGTTCCCAATCCTGGAAACAAAAAGTACTTTCCTATTCCCCCAGAGGGAATGCAAAAATTAGGCTAGCAATCCAACCCACAGATCTCCCCGATTCCTTCCTCCCACCAATTCCCTGGTGAGTAAAGAAAAACTCCCACAGGTCTTAAAAGAAAGCTTTATATAAAAAGAAAGAAAAATAAGTACAAATGTTCTCTCTGTATTAAGATGATACAACACAGGGTTAATTGCTTAAAAGAATATTGAATAAACAGCCTTATTCCAAAAGAATACAAATCAAAGCACTCCAGCACTTATATTCATGCAAATACCAAAGAAAAGAAACCATATAACTTACTATCTGATCTCTTTGTCCTTACACTTGGAAACAGAAGACTAGAAAATAGAAACTACTTCTCCAAAGCTCAGAGAAAGCAGGCAGCCAGAAAACAAAGACTCAGACACTCAAATCCCTCCACCCAAAGTTGAAAAAATCCGGTTTCCTGTTTGGTCCTCTGGTCAGGTGCTTCAGGTGAAAGAGACATTAACCCTTAGCTATCTGTTTATGACAGATGGAAGATGTGATAAAGAAATCAAGAGAAGCGAAGGATACAGCTTGCAAAAAAATGTTTTCAGCTACTTCCAAAGACCTCTGACTTGTCAAAAACTAAAGCTACACATCCGCACTATATTCTGAAGTGCTACATATGGTCGACTCTCCTCTATGGATGTGAGAACTGGACATTTAAAAAGGACACTGAGAGATGACTCAGTGCATTTGAGTTTTTGCATTACAGAAGAATGCTAAAAATTAGCTAATAACCAAATCAATGGATAATGAGATGATGAGAAAGATGAATTTAAAAAGAACACAATTACTTAAGACCTGAGGTAAGAAAATAACATGTCTCTGCAGACACATTGCTCACCTATCCCAGAGGAACTCGATTCCAGTGCTCATACTATCAGGCCAGATCACAGACAAACTAGGAAGAGGAAGAAAGAGAGTCAGTGATGTCAGAAACATTACCAGATGGACTGGTATCCAAAGGCAAGTGGAAGTTTTACAGCTTTGTCACTGTGAAAGATGGACAGTCTCTGTATCCAAGATGTCACCTGAAGAAGATGATGCATGAATAATTTACTTCCAGAATATTTAAGGTGGTTCCATTAATATAGAAGCAAATTCCGCTTTATAGCAACCCATGGAGTGTGAAAGCATTTGAGTGATTAGAAAAAAGGCGGATTCTCCATTATGCGATCTCTTGCTCTGTTAAACAAGTTGTAAAGGGGATGAATCTGTTTTGTAATGAAGGAAGGCTTTCTCCTTTAAAATTATTTTCATCCTGCATGAAAAATGTGCAAAGAGAAGTCTAATGCAGAAGCCTTCAAATCTAGTGCAGCATTGTTTTTTTAAAAAAATAGAATAATTTAAAAATGGTGAAACACTTCTATTGCCTGCTTCCTGGAATTTATTTGAAATATAAAAGCAGCAGTACTTTGTGCTGGTGGAGAGAAGGGCCATCCTAAGAAGTAAGCTTTTTTTCTAGACAAAGACAAATATTTACTACCTTATCCTGAATGATATCACCTACAGATCCATCCTCAAAGGAAAAGATGTTCCCAAAATAAATTTTTGGAAAAGATCTAGGGAAATATAAAGTTACCAGCAATGATTTTCAGAAGTGACAGAGATTTTGAGTATCTTGATTTTCAGTGCCCAATTTGAAACATCTTAATTGGGCCTTACGTTCAGAGGTGTTCAGTACTTTCTGAAAATCAGAGCCCTTCAAAATATTTTCAGTGGGACATCTGAAAATTTAGTCACTCAAGATTACTTTGTGAAATATTTAGACTATCAAAGTTGTGGAAAATGTGCTGTAGAGTTTTCAAAACCAACACTGACTTGGTGGAAAACATAACCAAGACATCTATGGCTAATTCCATTTATTTCAGTGGAATGTGGAACACTTTGGGTAATTTGTCAAAGGAGATTGCATCAATATGCTTCAGTGAAGGAAGCATATTCCCATCAACAGACCCATCAGAATCTCCCATAATAATATCTAATAATAATTTCCCATTCAGCTTTCTCAGTGAATTCTCAGAGTGCAGTAATTAGAAATGTTCTCAAGCACTTCATTTTAGAATACACTTTCATGTAACTTGCACTCCAGTTACAATTTAGTACTTTCCAAATGAGTCTACACACCAAAAAATGTATCAGTCACAATTTTAGAATCATTTTTGGTTACTTGAGTCCTGTAGCAATCTTTACATTCCAGGTTTTTAACTGCCTGAAAAAGTCCCAATGAATGAGGTTCACACCACTTTGCTTTAGTAGCCACAAGTACCCAGAACAGAAAATTCTACCTGATCATCAATAGCTAGCATCTCAGCTGTATCTTGAATTATAATCTGTTTAAGCAGTGGGGCACTGAGGTCTGGTGAGACTCCCATCCAGGCATCCTTTCTCTATGCATCACCTAGGAATGTCTGCCTCTTTCTAGTCCTTAAAAAGAGTTCTGGAAAAAAAGGTCCCAGGTCAATCTGCAGTCCAACAGCAGTAGGTTATCTCTTCCTATGACACCAGTTTTTCCATTAAAACCTGTTTAATCAGAATGCTGAAGAACTGGAGAGAAGGTATTTCAGTTTTGAATTAAGGAAGGTTCATGGGGCTTCATGTTTAGCACAAACACATCACTCTGGAAAATGATTCAGCCTCTCAAGCAAGTTGTTCAGTAACCTCCCATTTCTGAGCACATAAACCCCGGCCACTAATCAATCCTGCAACATTTGTTTGGTTTAGAAGGTAGTAATGAGTAATATAGTAATGGTCACTATTTTGGTACTTGCATATCGTGAGTGTGCCTGAACTTGCTTTGGCCTGCGAAGACTGTAGGAGTTTTGACTGTGCAACTAGTAATTCAAGCTGTCCTTTTCTTATCTTTTTCTTTGGGTAAGTGTAAATGAGTTAATGTTGATTACTTGTCATATTGGAAGCCCATGTTTGGTAAATACTTTGAAAGTTATTAAGTAAATTGATGCCAGCTCTAGATACGTGAAGAGAAGTTTCCCTTCCCACACCTCCAGCCTTTCCTTTACTTCCCTAAAGAGATCTGCATATTCCTGCGTATTCCTTTTACATTCTTCCAGGACTCAAGTACTGAATGAGCCGAATCCATAACTTTTGCTTCTTAAGCAGAATTCCTTGCAAAACCCCTCTCCGTGTCAGAAGACTTATGACATTATCTCTTTAGTCTCTCTGCTACAGAAGACCTCAGGGTGTAAGTATCTCACTGTTAGCTACCTTGAACTGTAATGACAGCATCAGAGAATATGGAGGCAGCATTGCCCCACTGAATAGGGACAGCAGCAAAGTCCCTGCATAAGTTTATTGTTTTATGCTTTAAAAATAGCCCTTGCTGCTACTTTGATACCTTTGTGAAGATCTCCTAGGTGCTTTACTGGGGTTTGTTTGTTTTGTGCTCAGCATCTAAAACAATCTGATGATGTAGGGTAGTCTGCTGCCTCCTTGTTGATTACTCGTGGTTTGCTGGGCAAAGACTTGTACTAATAATGTCACATGACTTCTGTCTGCAGCTATCAGAAATGGTTTCAAAATCCAGGAGCATGACCAATTATAAATAAAGTATGCTTACATTTTAGATATGCTAAGTACTTTAAGACTACTTAATGGGAAAGAACAGGCTTTTGCCACTGAAAGTGAACTATAACTTTACTAGACTGAAAGCAAAACTAATGTAAAAAGAAGTATGAGTTATCAGATGCAAATATATATCCACTTTTCTGTCATCCTTCAATCTCTCTATCAAGGCAATGAGTCCTTGGAAAGGAAACTACAAAAATAAATGTCTATTGTGCTGCAAGATGTTCTCTAATTTACTTCCTTGTGTTTAAAAATGATGCCGGTGTAGCACATCGGTGTAGATATGATTTAAAGCCGTTGACATGACAGATTGAAAACTTTAAAATGTAGCATGAATAATACACAGCAAATTTATGTTGGGATGCTTTTATTCACTAGGGAGTCCTAAATAAGTTAATAAGTTAACAATACTAGCAGCCACAACTTGTGTATACAAGAGAATAATCTGTATTTTTTCAGTTCTTATAGAAAATGTACTGGTTTGTATATCCAGCAATTTTTTTTTAGTTTTTATTTTTTTTTGTGAAACACGATGTGGTTTATTAACAGTTAGCATATCATCTCTAAATGGAACTTACTGCAATCTGAGATGTGCCCTGCAAGGAGCTAATGAGCAAACTCCTGCCTAATATTGACAATTAATCAGGCATAAAAGTATCTAGGATCCGGACCCATTGCCAAGTATAGAAAGCTCATACAGACTTCAATGAAACATGATATGTGAACAAATTTGTCAAATTGTATATCCGTCCTATGAACAATTTCCCACTAAAACACTTAATTATCTACAGTACAGAAGCAATGCATCAGTCCCAGAATCCGTTAGAGGCTTTTGTTTTGTTGTAACCCATTTACCGTAAGTAATAAACTGAAGGAAGCATTATTATGTTTTCTTGCCAGTGTTCCTGTTTTAATTGGTCTTGTATACTGAAGCCAAAATCTGAGCATTGGCTAGAGTAACTGAGCAATTGGCTACACAATTAGAAGTAGCTGTTGTTGTGTGAACTGGTTTCTCTTTGGGGGGAGAGGGAAGAGTCTCAAGACTTTGAGTAATAAAAGGGTCACCTTTGCAGTCTAGTAAAATAAGAAAACCAATAATTGCTAATACAGAAAAGTATTTTTACTCTGTGCTCAAAGCTAATAATATACCCAGTGTGAGATTTTTTAAAATCATGGAAGAGACTTTTCTGGGAAAAAACCCCACTAAGCCTGTTATGACACAAAACAGAAAATAGCTTGAAAAAGTATTGTTGTTACTCACTGCAAAAAAGTATTTGTGCAAAGATGAGATGCCAGGGCCTTGAGAGATACACAAGTAAATTGAGTGGTTTTCCTAAGAATCATTCTTGTAGAACTGTTGTGAGTGGGGGGGTTAATTCTTCCTGTTGACAGTACAGATCTGTAGTATATTGTTGGATCTGCTGTGTGATACTTTATGTTCTCAGAAGTGCTATTTATACATTGTAGCATTTTTTCAAAGTATTGCTTTGGTGTTCTTCTACTGTTTTTAAAAAGACAAGATCTCCTACCTCAAAATAAAACTATAAAATAAATGCAGCAGTAGTTATTAGCAAAATCCAAGCATGAAATTTCAAAACATAAAGCAACAACAAAAAAGTTACGTTTATTGACAATAAAAATATCTTGTTCTGAGTTCCTCTAAGTCTATTTCCAAACAAAGTGCAATATCTTGTAGATGGTCTAATAAGGTCCAAAGTCTGTAACTTATAGTCGAAGAAAACAAAAACTGCTCATAGTTTGCGTGAGCCTGGTAACAACAGTGGACAGTGAGGGACAGCCCTGGGAGTGGGCAAAAGCTCAAGCCATGGGTGGGTATCTTCTGAAGATCTCCACTATAGTGAGAAAAAGGAATGTAGGCTTTGAGCAGAATTCCCAATGGAAAACATAAACATTGGAGGCAGGAGGCTAAGCAACAGTAATTTTTTTTAAAGCAACTATCCACCAAAGTTAAATAATATGTCTATGTTCTTACAGTGAAACGTTTCTTCTTATGGTTTTATGCAGGGACTCTTCTGACATTGATGCCAATCCATTGTTCTCAACCAGAAGTTGAAGTGAAATTTACTCATAGCTGAGAATTAGTGAAACTAGCACAAAGGAGTATGTGCTAGGCAGCAGCACAAGAATTAAGTTACCCTTAACAAGTGAAAAAAAGATGGTTTCAAATGTTAATGATAGTGTATTTTGGATAGACAGTGGTTGTTATAATAAGTCACCAGTTATGACCTGTTTTTCCTTATATTTGAAATTATGAAAATGTTATGGTATGTCATACACGTTGTAACTCTTGGCAAAAGTTGGCTCTTCATAGAAACGATTCTGTGTGTGTGTGTGTTTAAGATGCTCATCGGTTTTATTTCCTACATCACATTCTGGTCCTTTAAATAAAAAAATGTGCTAGCTGTTGTTAAATGTTGACTTTTAATGATGATCACCTGAGTATTAATGTGTACATAACATTGTTTAAACATCAGGAAAAATAAAGCCAATAAATTCTGTATAATGTTTTTAAAACTTAATTTAATAGCAGAATAATGATTTTTTACAGTTAGATTTATTACTCTCATGAGTTTATGAATCATCTGCTAATTTCTGCAAAGAATGTTGGGTCAGAGATGATGGAGAATATACTTTGACTATCCAGATGTTTGTTGGAATGGTCAGAAGCGGCACAGCCTCCAACAATCAAACAAGGGAAACTGTTTAATTTGAGTGTAGATAAGGATTCAGAATTCATGGAGAAATCAAGTATCAGAGGGGTAGCCATGTTAGTCTGGATCTATAAAAGCAGCAAAGAATCCTGTAGCACCTTATAGACTAACAGACATATAGAAACATGAGCTTTCGTGGGTGAATACATGCATCCAATGAAGTGGGTATTCACCCAAGAAAGCTCATGCTCCTATATGTCTGTTAGTCTATAGGGTGCCACAGGACTCTTTGCTGCTTATGGAGAAATCAAGTTCAGCCCTGGGATGTTTATATTTTTGGGTGCAGGCAAAGAGAATGTCTAATCTTAAAAATATCTGCTCTTTGTACACTGTCTGTTTCTCTTTTATAGCAAAGTTCTGCTTCTCCTTTTTCAAACAACGGTTGCTGCTAGTAGTAACAGTAAAAACAGATGTTGACAGTTGCGGTGTCATAGACCTATTATTCTTTTATTTCGAAAGAAATCATATGTTTCATTGATAACATAGTTCTACTATACACAAAACACACTTGCTACACGACAGTATCTTTCTGTGGGACTGTGTTGTTAGAGGTGCGGTCTGTTTAAAACATATAGATGTCCCTTACATATATCTCTAGCTCTGATAGCTATTATAAAGATGTTTTAGAGTCCATAATAGTATTTTAAAGAAGTAAGAAATAACTCCTTTTTCTCAGTTGGCAATATCTTCTCAATATAAACAGATGTCCAAGACTCAGCTATGTCTATACTGCACACCATTTGCACTGGTGTGTAAGGTATGTGTAACTACATGCCACAGTGAAAAGCAGGCTGTGTCCACACTGCGGTGTGCAGCTACAATCATCAGTGAAAGGCTCTGGCAGGGTGGATGCAGTGGGGAAAGACTCCGGATGCTTGGGGAAGCTCCCAGAGCAAGGAGAGACTTGGGCAGCTTGCTGCTGCTGGAGCCTTTCCCTGTGACAGGGAGAGGCTCCAGCAGGTCTCTGCAGTGAGGAAAAGCTCCAGCAGTAGGGAGCGGCTGGAGCCTTTCCCAACTGCTTCCCCACTGCCAGACTCTTTTCCCTCCTATGGGCCCTTTATCTGTGGCAGGAAAAGGCTTCAGCAGCAAGGAAACAGCAAGACTCCACACTGCAAAAAATAGTAATGTAGATGAGGAAGAAGAGAACCGTGCGGTACATAGTCAGGTACATGCCCACAGGATTTAGGCATATTTTTATTCACCTAAGCAGTTCCACTCTATCTACACTGCTATTTATACCCATTTTGGGGGTAGAGGGGAGCGCTATAGTGTATGTACTCTACATGCTGCTGTAGGGAGGGCAGTGTACATTCAGAGGGATAGATTCACAAAGGAATTTAGTGCCTAGACAATCCCTGGGATGTTCAAAGCCTGAGTTCAGCATCTAGGTTCCCTATATCATGAATGGGGAGAGCGAGGCACTTCACAATGGGATTTACAAAAGCCAGCTCACTGGCAGGCTCCTCACCTAAACTAGCCGGTGGGAGATGCCAAGCTGAGGGGGGTGGGGCATTGCTAAGCTCTAACCATCTCTTGGAGATAGGCACCTAGGTCTAGGCTGCAGGTAGACGCCTCCCTCGACTTGGGATTCTCAGCAGCAAACCCTCTCTGGGCATTACGCACCTCCACTGTTTTAGCAAGAAGCGGTGGGTGGGGAGAGTGGGGTGAGGTGGAGAGAGAAGAGTCAGAGAAGATTCCTCATAACTTTTAGAGCAGTGGTTGGGTAAGTGAGAGACCTTTGTCCAAGTCGCCCCTGCATTTGAGGGTGAGCCGGGATTTGAACAGGGATCTGCCACCTCTCGGGTGAGTGCCACTGGCTGCCGGAAGTGGCAGATGGCCAAAGCAGGGCTCGTGGCAGCTGGCACATACAGAAGCTACCAGCACAGCACGACTACAACTGTGCCGACCCCACAGGCAGTAGGTGGTGGCGGTGCTGACTCTGGTTTGGGGGAAGGGTCAGGTCAGAAAATGACTTGACCCTCTTAGGTTCAGGTTGGGTTGTGTGGGCTTGGGTCCAGTTTAGGTCTGAATTGGGCCTAAAATTGAGCATACTTCTAGTAGTCTAGTTGGAGCACTCAGCTAGGAGCTGGGGGAGACACCATCCAGGCCCACTGCTCCAATGACTTCTTGTATTTATTATCCTCAGTGGAACAGCTTCATCAGTAGAGACTGAGGGAGCGCCACATCAGACTATCCCCTACCCCAATAGTTAAGGCACCCACCTCAGCGGCGGCAGATGCCTGTTCAAAACCCTCTTTCCTCTCAAGAAGAGGGGGGACTTAAACTGGGGTCTCCCATATCTAAACTGAGTACTCTCACTTCTGGGCTAACAGTTATGAGGGAGCTTGTCTTCCTTCTCTCTCTTGTCCGGGCTCACTTATCAGATTGAGCTCTGCAGGCGAGTTAGATGGAGGAAGGCCTATCTTCTCCTGGTTTGTTCATTGCACTGAATCATAGAATCATAGAAGAATCATAGAAGATTAGGGTTGGAAGAGACCTCAGGTCATCTAGTCCAACTCCCTGCTCAAAGCAAGACCAACATGAACTAAATCATCCCAGCCAGGGCTTTGTCAAGCCGGGCTTTAAAAACCTCTAAGGATGGAGGTTCCACCACCTCCCTAAGTAACCCATTCCAGTGCTTCACCACCCTCCTAGTGAAATAATGTTTACTAATATCCCATCTAGACCTTCCCCCACTGCAACTTGAGACCATTTCTCCTTGTTCTGTCATCTGTCATCACTGAGAACAACTGGGCTCCATCCTCTTTGGAACCCCTCTTCAGGCTGCTATCAAATTTCCCCTCATTCTTCTCTTCTGTAGACTAAACAAGCCCAGTTCCCACAGCCTTTCCTTGTAAGTCATGTGCCCCAGCTCCCTGATTATTTTCGTTGCCCTGCTCTCTCCAGTTTGTCCATATCCTTTTTGTAGTGGGGGCCCAAAAATGGATGTAATACTCCAGATGTGGCCTCACCAATGCTGAATAGAGGGGAATAATCAGAATAAACTAGACATTGAGCCCTTGACCACTACCCATTGAGCCTAATAATCTAGACAGCTTTCTATTTACCTTATAGTCCATTAATCCAATGCATACTTTTTTAACTTGCTGGCAAGAATACTGCACTAAAGTCAAGATATATCACATCCACTGCTTTCCCCATGTCCACAGAGCCAGTTATCTCATCATAGAAGGCAATCAGGTTGGTCAGGCATGACTTGCCCTTGGTGGATCCATGTTGACTGTTCTTGATCACCTTCCTCTCCTCCAAGTGCTTCAAAATGATTTCCTTGAGGACCTGAGGGTAGTCATCGGGACACCTGGCATAGGCTGCAGTATGCATGTATAGAGGCAGAAACATAAGCATGTAAAGGAATTTTTGCTTCAAAAATTTAAGCTCAGAATGATTCTTAGGCACTCACATGTTTCAGAGGCAGCTGTGCTAGGGTTTTGTGAATCCTAGTGGGAACTGATTCCAGAATTTTGGTGCCTAAAGTGTCAGGTAGGTGCTTAACCCCTTTTGTGAAGCTAGTCCTGAGTGAACAATTATATTTGCAGCATTAAGCTGTTTAATTTGCCCACATAGTTACTGTTTTACCATTACACTACCTAGAATAATACATGCATTTAGAAAACACTATGTGATAACCTGAGTGTGAAGTACAAAAGGCATTACTACAACAGGTTCAATACTATAGGAGAGAAGAAATATATACTTGGATTCTAGTTCTCACGGAAGATGCTGTGACAACTTGGTATTCTCTTTCTAGAACAGAAAATGGTAGAGCAAAAGCATCTTTTGTTAATTTCAGTTGTTTATTTTAAAAAATCTGCTTTATTGTAAAATGTTCATTAAAAAACAATGCAAACCAAAACCATCCAGTTAGCTCAAAGTGACATTTCCAGAAGCGGAAATATTAGTAACCTACTATAAATTTATGAGATAGAAATTTTTGAAAATTCTTAAATTCCACTAAAAATGTGCATAAATTCAGAGTAGCATTCCTGATGCCAGATGTGTGAATTGCATCATAGACTGACTAGGTATGGCGAATATCAGTGCTATTTATCAGCTCATGGATACTGAGAGTCCAGTCTCTGTGTTTGTTATTTTCACCAATGCTCACAGCAGCCAGCTGCACCTCTGAGTGCTGACCAGTGTTCCTAGCTCTGCCTGCCTAGACCAGCCAGCTGGGACAAAGTAGGCCAGAAACCTACATCTACTAATTGACCACAAAGAGCATCCTGTTTCTTGGCCTTATGCACCACTGACCTAACTTCAACAGGCCCGTTTTCCCCCATTGGTGTGTCAGGCCGCTTTTCCATACCTATCCAACAGCAGTTAGGCAGTAAAAGGTTCTACTGCTGGTGGTAATGTAGGAACTTGGGAAACACAAGGTTAGGGCACTCTGTGGCATGTCAAGCACTAGTTAACATGAAGGCAGCAAAGAATAAGTTGAGTGGGTGAGAATAAGCTATAAAATGCTTAGATGGGTATGATTTGATAGGCACAGAGCATCTTGGACTTCTGAAAAGGAAAACTACCTTTTCAACCTATTAGCATTCTTAGAGGCAGTCACTATGGTAATGGACAAAGGAGAACCAGTCAGCAAAATATAACTGGACTTCCAAAAAGCCTTTTAATAAACTCCTTAATAAAAGGTTATGATGAAAATTAAGTAGTTATAAATTTAGAGGAAGAACACTTTCATGGGTTATAATCTGATTAAAAGAGAAAAAATAATGAGTAGAAATAATTGGTCAATTTCAGTATGGAGGGAGGATGTTATGCATTGTGCTTTGGTGCCAGACTTTTTCCTGCCAGTCCACATTTGTGGGTCCTGTTCTCCTGTGCTGTGTGCATTATCTGATCCTGTGTGTGTATTGGGGGAAAATACAGTATACTTATTTACTGCATGCTGTTTTATTTTAACACCATGCCTTCTCTCAAAATCTGAAATGATTGGAAGGACTTGGACTGAAAGACAGATGTATGGTATTATCCAAAGGAGCCAAGTATTTCCAGGAAATCTCTGGGGAGTTTTTACATCTAAGTAGTTACATGTAAAGATGCAACCTTAATAATGAAATGGAAGTATGTCGTCAAGAATCTGAAACTTCAAAAGTAGGAGAAAAGTTGGGGAAAAAAACAAGATAAAGGAAAAAATGTGGTGCACATAGATCTTGACAGAGACTAGTATACCACAAAAATCATAAGAAATTTAATTGAGAAACTTTGATAATGTTGGAGGAAAAAATTGAATATGAAGCTTGGTAGCTCTTATTTTGTATGGTTTAGCAGATTATATAGAGAAAAACAGCATAGAGAGAAACAACATAAGGAAAGTAATAAAGTGTGCTGACCTTTATTTCAGTTTAATATTACTAACTTTTGCTTTGCGGAGTTATGCAAGTATGAATAGAATGCATTGAAACATAAATTTGTTAAACATCTATTGTTTTCATTAGCTAATATGTAGGCCCTACCAAATTCACAGCCATGAAAAACATGTCACAGACTGTGAAATCTGGTCTTTTGTGTGCATCTACCCTATACTATACAGATTTCACAGAGGAGACCAGCATTTGTCAAACTGGGGATCCTGACCCAAAAGGGAGTTGCAGAGGGGTTGCATGGTTCTTTTAGGAGTCACTGTATTGCCACCCTTACTTCTGCACTGCCTTCAGAGCTGGGCAGCCAGAGAGCAGTGGCTGTTGGCCAAGCATCCAGCTCTGAAGGCAGCGCCCCACCAGCAGCAGTGCAGAAGTAAGGGATGGCAATACCATATCATACCATGCCATCCTTACTTCTGCACTGCTGCCTTCAGAGCTGAGCTGCCATAGAGCGGCAGCTGCTGACTGAGGGCCCAGATCTGCAGACAACAGTAGACAAGCAAGGGTAGCAATACCATACCATACCAACCCATCCTTACTTCTGTCCTGCTGCTGCAGGTGGCTCTGCCTTCAGTGCTGGGCTCCTGGCCAGCAGCCGCCGCTCTTCAGCTGCCCATCTCTGAAGGCAGCACCGCCACCATCAGCAGCGCAGAAGTAAGGGTAGCAGTACCGCAACCACTCCTACAATAACCTTGTGACCCTCCCACAACTGCTTTTTGGATCAGGACCCCTACAGCTACAACACTGAAATTTCAGATTTAAATAGCTGAAATCACAAAATTTACTGTTTTACAAATCCTAGGACCATGAAATTGACCAAAATGGACCATGAATTTGGTAATATGTGTATCTACATTCATGAGGTTTTGACGTCTGATATAGAATACACTCAGATGCAATTTTGCTAGGTGTATTTAAGCATATTAACATATATTTTAGGTTAAGGAGCATTTTTTCTTTCGATAACAGTTTCCAAGTTTCTAAATAACATATAAGCATGTATAAGTGTATGTGTGTGTGTGTGCAAAACACACAGATTAAATATAAAATACTTAATTTTTTTTATTTAAATATATAAATTGAATGCAACAGTATCATGTTCAGCAATGCTATGTCTTCAGCGCAAGGAAAGCCAGAAATAAGATTAAGATTCCTACATCAATGATAATTTGGACAAGATTGAGTCAGTCAGCACCTGTATAGTTTTCCTGAATCAGACCACAAGGTGCAGAGATAGGCAGACTCTGTGGGTATACTGCTACTCATTGTTTGCAAGAGGTCAGAGTGGGGTCGGGAATGGGTGGAGCTTTGAGTGCATCAGCTAGTGGAACTGTGTGAGTACAAGAGGAAATCTATGCTACACATTGTAAAAGTTTGTAGAAATTTCTCCTGTCCCCCGCGGTCCCCACTCTCACACCTGCTAGCAGCAAGGGAGGAGCCAGGGGAAGAATTGTTGTCACATTTGAGTACAATTAGGTGCCACTCTTTCCTCAGGGCTAGTGGGAGTATCTCAGTCAAGCCTTTCTTATTTTATATATTGCATTGAATACAGTGGAATAACACAAGAAGAATATCATGTTTTAAGCTGCATATTCAACAAGAAAAAAGCATGTACAGAAAATACTGCCTGTTTGCAGTGTTGCTGAGTTAACATTGTCATAGATACTTTGATTTTACTTTATAATATCCTGCCTTTGCTTTCTCTTTTCAACAGTGCAAATGCTTAGGCACACAAGAAACTTAACTCATGTGTAGTTCCATTGACGACTATAAATAAGGTTACTCACAAGTGATTGAAGGATTGGGTCCTTAATGTTTCATGTATAATTTCGTTTTGTTTATACTTAATGGACAACATACATAGTTGAGAAATCAAACACTCATAAGTCAGGACATTCCAAAATTTAATCCTGTCCCTATTGTAGTCAGTGTGAGTGTTCCCATTGATTTCAACAGGGCCAGATTTCACCCAAGATTTCACCTGTCTCACCACTGTATTGTATATATGGATCCTGTATATTTAGTGATCTAAAGAAAATAAAAGAATAACTCACTAAAGTTTAATTTAACAAGAAAATGTGTAAAAAACAGCTGGAAAAAATATCTTAGTAGAAATTTTAGCTTTGCAATTTTTGGATGTTTGGATGTTACAGTAGCTTGTACTTTTAATCTCCCTTATTTTTATATGAAATATTGCTAATAAGTTTCAGTGCATCCTTTGCTGATTTGACTTAAACTTATATGGACATAATCTCGACACAAGTAAGTGAAGATTCCTTAAAGAAAGAAGTATCTGTAACAAATACATCATTAACTGAGGAAGACCAAATGAATATGTCCTGTACTGATCCAAATGTAATGAAATCTGTCCTAAACTGAAGTATCCTTTATGAAGGCATAGAGTCAATTAACAGAAAATTCTAATACAAAATTATATAAAAAATGTCAACTTGAAACTTACCTAAATTTTTAAACTCCTGAAACAATTCTCTTCATACTTGTTCTGCTTTCTTTAATACAGGCTACAAAACAAGCCAACTTTTAAGTTTCTGGCTCCAATTGTGAAGAAAAGTTCAATCAGAACACATGGGGGAAAATGGATTTTTTTTCATGCTCACCTACTCAAAAATGGCTAAACCAATCTTACTCATACTTAAAAAAGTCACCTTTGGGCTAAGATAAAGAATCTAAACTTTCAGCCCCTAAGGAATTAATTGAGAAAGCTCTCAGCAACTGAAAGTGGATGATAGAAACCGATGTAAACTTCAAAACCGGAGGAATATATATTGTATATATAGAAGAGCCTATAAAGATATGTGAATAACCATGTCATTTATAATTTCTCATTAGCCTTATACAGGTAAAAATGTTTAGAAACACTAAACAATATGGTATTCAAAATATAGAACTTCCAGTTTAAAGCCGATTAATTTTTAACAAGAATTCCTATGCAGTAGGCAGATAGTTCCCACATTCCATTGTGATTGACAAGCCTGACATATGGAATAGTTCACAAATTCCCAGGTGACTGACAGATGGAGAATAGAAAGGCGGATAAAGTTGCCTAGAGAGCTGAGGACGATTTCATATTCAGCGGTTTTGATCAAAAGGATTCCAGATCTCACACTAAATTTAGCACCGCTGGCAATTAGTGCATGATTTATTCAGTCCTTTCATTTGCTGGTTGACAAATGGAAAACAAGCACAAAATTAAAAATAAGTTTATTTCCAGCATTTCAGATATTTAAAATGTGTGTGTCTTTGTTTGCACATAAATTAACATGAGATGAATTTATAGTGAGATTAAATCTGAAATGGAGATGCAAGCAATAAATAAGAGCTTTTTTATGTATCTTTCGGGCAGAACAGGTGTTTGAATTAAGAAATACTAATATGTTTATCAGCATGGCTCCACCTTTAGCATTAGGGAGTTGATGCTTCCCTAAATTTAGAGTAATCATTTCACAATTTAAGATTCTTTCATGAGCTTCCAGCACAGGTGACCATCTGTATGACAATACCAATGCTTTTTAGACCAAATGATAATTAAGAAAATGAAGACCTATCCCCATGTTTTCTGAACTGAAATGAAGTGCTGTATTCTCTGACTGATATGTACATGTAATTCTTACAAATGGCAGTAATACATGCACATCAAAGGAGGATAATCCCCATAATTTATAATGTCTTATTTATTTATAAATACGGGTACAGCTTTTCATATATCACAGTAAAACTACACCCAAAAAGTCCCTGTTTCCCAATTTCTTTACTCATTTTTAGGTGAAGAACAAATGACTCCAAAAGGACAGGTTTAGGCAAACCTACTCTTGTGTTACCCAGGGATAGAATAAGAAAGCATTTAATTCAAAATTGGAGAGTATAGTAACATAAACATATAATAGCCACTCCTCAAAGGAAACTGAAAATCAGGGAGTTTCATGTGCACAGTAAAATGTAAAAAATGAATGATAACCAACTCTATATATTGTGAAAGGCAAGATGTTTATTTCTAAAAATGCCCATGATTTCAGTGAGTATGTTTGTGCCTGTTCCAAGCAATAATATTGGCAATTTGGTATGGTGTCAGATACATGTATTCAAAATATAAATATAATGCAGAACAATGTTAAAGTTTTGAATCCGTACGGCACTCCATCGCCTTTACAACAGATAAGGCCTCTTCTACTAGTATTAAGCTTCTTCTGAATAGAAAAAACAATCAATGTATTTGCCTAATAGATGGAAAGAGTTGACTGTAAACATTTAAAATCAAAAGTAAAAAGGGGACAGTGGTATGTTACATATTAGGGATAAGGTCCAGTCATTTGTAGGGTTCTGACATTTAATTTGTTCTTATTTTCCATCCAGAACCAGAACTGTTGTTTTTTTTTTGCTTTGATTGTTTTGTTTTTGTTTTTAAAGCATCAAGACCATGTAAATAGTAAGTGGACAAAAATACAGTGTTAGGCTTTAATTACTGCTAAACTAACCCTGAGGGCTGAGAAAAGTCATTTTCCATAGACTACATTAAGGCTGAGTTCAGATTTTAGCCTACAGATGTGGGAAATCAGTGGGTTAAAGCAGGGATAGGCAACCTATGGCACATGTGCCAAAGGTGGCACGCGAGCTGATTTTCAGTGGCACTCACACTGCCCGGGTCCTGGACACCGGTCTGAGGGGCTCTGCATTTTAATGTAATTTTAAATGAAGCTTCTTAAACATTTTTAAAACCTTTATTGTTGTATGTAAAGTAAATGTTTAGTTATATATTATAGACTTCTAGAAAGAGACCTTCGAAAAATGTTAAAATGTATTACTGGCACACGAAACCTTGAATTAGAGTGAATAAATGAAGACTCGGCACAGCACTTCTGAAAGGTTGCTGACCCCTGGGTTAAAGGAACACTAGCACAGCCCTGCTTGAGGAACACAACATATTTAGTGCTTCAGTGCTCTCTCTTTCTCCCCCTCTCCCTTTTTTCCCTTCTATCTTTCTTTCCTCCTGCTCTCTTTCTCCTCATTTCCCCTGTAGCTCAGTATTACTCTTTTTTCCTCCCCTAGATACTGCTTCCCAGCAGCAGCTCAAAGTCAATTCCCAGTCAAGTAATCTGAGTAGTCATGTTTTTATTTTCATATATAGAGCTCTCTGGGTACTGTCCTCACAATGAAGTAAAAATGGTGCCTAGCAATAAATACTGGCCCCTGAGGCCTTTTCTTGGCCTCTGAAGGATGATAATTAAACTTACCTGCCCCTCCCTTTCCATGTATTTTATTTTTCAGAAATACCACAGTACTCCCAATGTCTCCAGTACAGATAACCACTGGATTAACTGAGGAATAATATCAAAGGGATAAATCACCCTTTCCCATGGGAGGAGATAAGTGAAGGGCTAAAGGGGACAAGATCTCTTCAAAATTCTCCCCAGTAATTCTATGAAGGCAGGCTTTGCATATTTCAAGGTAACAGTCTATTAAAACATCAGCATTCCCAGTCATCATTGACTTTTAGGTTTATGGTCTCTCCTCACCCCACATTCAAATATTAAAAGATCAAATGTATGTGAATTACAGGGACCCAAAAATATCTTGTATTTTTAAAAAAGAGTTTTTAACATTTGCTCCTCTTAGGAAGGTAGAGGGGTGGGGTTTATGCAAGGAGAAAAATAATGCATGTGCATGCGCGCGCGCACACACACACATACACTGTTTGAGGGCCTATGGAGCCTTTTAATAGGCACAGTTTGCGTTTGAGTGATTGAAGACTGACTTCCTGGTTCCTTCCCAAATGACTTGCTATAAGCAATCTTAATCCTCTTTTAAAATTACAGATTTATTTCTGTCATAGATGCCAAGCATTTACCATTCAAAGCTAATGGGAATCTCAACAGATATTTTGCAACATGCAGGTTGAACCTGCTGCTGTAGTCTAGTCTTCTTCTCTTTCATTTTCTTTTCTTTAGTTTCTACTTTAGGTCAGAATAGATCCCTGTCCTCTTTCCCCTGTTATTTTTCCCTCTCCTCTGGGTAGACTCTGGGAAGACAACACTGTATCAATTTCCTCATGAGTCACATTTCCAAGGTTATCTTTTCAACCAGAAGGGCTAGAAATATATATTATTTTTTGTAATGTAACCTGAAAATCTGCACAACCTGACTATTCCAGGCAGGTAGGAATTAGTCCACAGGCCAGATGTTTGATATTTCTGTCCTAACGTTACCAATGCTCCAAAATGATTTGACCATTGCTATTATGTTACTAGTGTACCTCTGGCCTAGCACCATTGTGCTATAAACAAATAGTTGAGCGGGATTTTCAGGATGTTCCACTTTAGCCTATCTCTGTCTCACTGATATCAATGGGAGTTTTACTAAAATGGGATCACTGAGTTAAACCAATGACAAGCACTTTTGAAAATCCCTCCCCTCATCTATTGCTGCCATCAAAATGATTGGGCTTCCAAACACAGCCACAGAATGGCTGCCCATACATGTGTTCTGTATAAATTAGTATCCGAGGGGTAGTCATGTTAGTCTGGATCTGTAAAAAGCAACAAAGAGTCCTGTGGCACCTTATAGACTAACAGAATTTAGTCTATAAGATGCTACAGGACTCTTTGTTGCTTTGTATAAATTAGATTTTACTCTTTTTGTCTTTTTGGCTTCTCTGTTAAGCACTGTGCATATCTGTAGTGCTGCATAAGCTGAACACTGTCTACTGTCACTATCTGGAGTTCCTCTCCTCCAATTCCATCCTAGACCCTCTCCAATTTAACTGCTGCCCCTTGCACTCCACTGAAACAGCTCATACAAAAGTCTTTAATGATTTTTTCCTAGCTGAATCTTAGAACTAGTACTCCAACCTCATCCTCCTTGACCTATCAGCTGCCTTGGGCACCACTGACCATGCTCCTTTTCTTGAAATCTTGTCCTCCCTTGGCTTCCATGACTCTGTTCACTCCTTCTTCTCCTCCTACCTCTCTAAATGCTCTTTCAGAGCATCCTCCTCATCCCTCCTACTTTCTGTGAGAGTTCTACAGGGCTCTGGCCTCTGTATCCTTCTCATCTCCCTCTACATCTCATCTGTGAGTAATTTAATCTGAAAACACAAATTCAACTATCATATATATATATTGATCGCTCACAGATCTAACTATCCCTGTCCAGATCTATCTCCTTCTGTCCAAACTGAAATTTCAGCCTGTCTTCCTGACATCGCCTCGTGGATGTCCAGCCATCAGCTGAATCTCAACATGGCTAAAACAGTGCTCCAAAACTTCCCCACCCCTCCCTACTACCCCTTTCTTGATCATTGTGGACAACACAACCATCCTGCCTGTCGCTCAGGCCTGTAGCCTGGGCATTGTCTTTGACTCTGACCTCTCTCTAGGTCCTCACATCCAGGCTAAGTCTAAATCTTACCAATTCTTTCTGCACAACCTCTCTAAGACACAGATAAAACTTTTCACTAAGCTCTCATCTCAAATCATGGCTACTGTAGTATCCTTCTTTCTGGCCTTGTCTTGCCCCACTTATATCCTTCAGAATGCTGCTGCAAAGATCATTTTCCTTGCCTGTCAAGTTGACCATGTTACCCTTCTCTTTGCATCCCTCTGCTGGCTCCCCCTTTTCTTTCACATCAATCAGAAGATGCCTGTCTTCACTCTCCAGGTTCTTTACTGTGTGTCCCCACCCTAACTATCATCTCTCATTCACTATCTAATTGTTGACTCTCACCTCCAACTGGCAAACAATGCCAGCCTACATTGCCCCCTTACATTTTCAAAGACACCTTCATGCTTTCATGCTGTCCTTCACGCTCGCTCGGCATAAACATCCATGAAGCCTCCTCATTGTCCTCCTTCAAAACCCTCCTTAAAACTCTCACTCTCCTTTGATCTGATGCCTGCATAAAATTTGACAACACTTAGGCCACTAGTGTTCTGAGACGACTGCTAATCATGCAAACTATTGTTGTCTCATTGTTTCCTTGTACTCCCCTGTATCCATCTGTTGTCTCTTGCTTTATATTTAGATTTTAAGCTCTTTGAGGCAAGGAATGTCTTTTTGTTCTGTGTTTGTATGGCACCTAGGCAATGGGGTCATGGTCCATAGCTAGGGTTCCCAGGTGCTACAGTAATGCAAATAAACAATAATAATAAATTAATATTAGAGCTGTTTGAACAGTATTAGTTGAATCAAAGATGTGACAAATTTCAGGACTTCTTGGTTTTGTTCAGTTGTGAATCATTTCCATTAATATACTCCAGATAGCTGATGATAATGTATAATATTTATCAGTATTTGCTGATCAGTTGGAATGGCTGAGATAGTGAACTTTTACTAGAACTAGTCATTGTTTGCAATTCGTGGTACAATTATTCACATGGTATTGTTTAGAGCAGTGCAAATAGCTGAGTTTTTGGTTCAGTGGCCAAACCGAAATATCTAAAATAATATCAGTTTTGGGTCAATACAAAAAGATGTTGGGGGGGTTGTTTGTTTGTTTGTTTGTTTGTTTTCCAAACTGGAAAGTGGCAAACATTTCATTTTGGCTCAAACTAGATATGTTTAAAATATGAAAATATCAAATTGAAATATTTGATGTCTGGAAATGTTGGAATTTTGTTGTGTTTTGTTTTGAACCATGACAACTGGGCAAATTTAACACACATTTGAAAAAATGTTTCAATTAACCAGAATCTGTATTTTTCAACAACAAAAAAGTTTCTTCTAAAGAATGTTGCCCAGTTCTAGCATTATTTTTGCTCCCTGACTTGATGACTGAAACTTTTAACTGAGATTAGGAGAATAATAAATAGCATGATTGCACCAATAACGACAAATCAAGTGTGAGTCACTTATTCATGAGTCTGTCTTTCATTATTTGAGCAGCTGAACTTTATATCCATCACTCCTTTAGCCTCCACTGAATTTTAATTTCATCATAATGTTTTGGTTAAAATCAAATCCTTTGTTGGACCAGCTTCTGCTCTCAATCAGTGTAAATCTGGAAGAACACGATTAAAGAGTCAATGCAGTTACTCTCCACGTATATCAGTGGAACAAAGAGTGGAGTCTGACCCCTGTATTTATGTTTCTGCCTCCTATATTAATTTTTATGTTCTTTGTTTACAGACACCTTATAATTTTACTTCAGTGACCTTATCACTTTCTCAGTGTGTGTTGGGAGGGCTATTGCTTAACTCTTTTTTTTTTTTTTTTTTTTGCTCTTAGCCCTTTTATTTTTCTTTCTAGATACTATATTATGGGTTTAACTACTTAATATTATGTCCTCCTTGTCCACCCATCTGTTTATTTTAGTTGCTTCTTCCTCTCTCCTGGCTTCTGTATAGACTGTGCCCATATGCCTGCTAGGAATGTGAATGAATATGAATAACAAACACTGAAATGCACAAATAACATCATATTTGGAACTCTGTTTCAAAATCTGTATATCATGGATATTTCCGGTCATATCTGTTTCTTGGTGTATAAAATATTTTCTATTTTCATTTATCACTGGTATGCAGATCGGAGTGCCTCCATATGATGCCATGTGAGATAGTTTTTTTTAACATCACTAATGCATAAGCTTTGTAATAGCATGCTTTCTGCCCATCAAAATCTTTAATAAACATGAAATAGTGCAAACACAATGGCTACAGATCCACGTTCCTCCACCCCAGCCTGCTGAGGGTGAAGTGTAGATGCTACACATTTGTACATGTGAAGCAAATACCACTTCAGAGCACCATCTCTCCAAAGCCTCTGGAGGTGTTACATCTTACCTAGACATCATGACTTCCTTCACCACTGCTCTAGCACTATAGCTACTAACTTCTGTCCACAAGGTTCTGCTGGTTTTCATATTCATAATTTTAGCCCATGTTTTTTATTTGTTTATATGGAATCAGCATGCAGAGGCCCTAGCACAAGGGATCCCGTTGTGCTAGGCCATGGGTCAGTAACCTCTGGCATGCATCTCACCAGGGTAAGCACCCTGGCAGGCCAGGCCAGTTTATTTACGGTTCGGCCGACTGCAGGTCCCACTGGCCGCGGTTTGCCGTCCCGGGCCAATGGGGGTGGTGGAAGTGGCACGGGCGAGGGATGTGCTGGTCACAGCTTCCCTAACTATGATCTTTATCCAACAACCAGTTACGCATATGCTTAAACTCACATTTGTGTGTAGTCCTATATACTGTCTCAGGCCAAATCCTACTGCATAATATGTAACTTCAGTGGGACAATTTGAATTCTTAAAGTTAACCATGTGTGTATCTGGTTGCATGATCAGGGCCTGGGTTTTGTAATTAATAGTAAAGTTGGGCTGAAATGATAGATGATAAGGATGCTGAATTTCAGATCAAGAAATCTGAAAACATATGATAAGAGTTGGGAGAAATCCAATGGAATAAAGTAATGGAATTTTGCAAAGGGCACAGAGAGGAAGTGAAAAGTGTTCAACGCTAAATAATGTATGGCCAAGGGTGATGTGATCCATTCAGCAATAAATACACTAGAAGGGGGAGGGGGCAAGGGGTTCACTGTGGATAAATAAAGATGTGAAAAAGTAATCAGGGTTGAGAAAGAGGCATATGTGAGGTATAAGACATGCAGGTATAGAGGAGATCTAGAAATATTAGAGAATGAATTTGAATGCAAAAAAACATACAAGGAAAGCAAAGGTGAAAATGAAAAGAAGATTGCAGAAAAGTTTACATATATATGAAGGCATTTTTCTAGTGCCTAAGGAACAAGAGGTCAGGAAAGGAGACAGCAGAACCTCAAAGAAAATGGAGGGGGAATTTATTGACGGAGATGGTAGATACTTCTGAAGATGTTAAATGTTCTCTTTGATGTTTTGTTCACAAAAGAGAATGGGGGACAGATCCCAGAAATAGACAAGTACTGAAGATAATCAGGGTCATGGCAGAACAAATGACCAAGAAATCAGAAATTCTTTAGACTCAAGTCAAGATCTTCAACTGATGATGTGTGGTTCCATTGCCATGTTAGTCCTGTGTGTCGGAACAGGATTTATCCTAACAATCCTCAGCTTCCAGGTCTATTTGGAGTAGTCTGAATAAGCATCCACATATTCAAATATTGTGATTGTCTCTATCACTATATTTGTATGTGGTTTGGACCATGTTGAGGATGGTTATTGAATGTATTTTCCGGTAGTGTTTCTATTATTGGACTGGTTTACTGAGTGCTGTTTCATGTAACTTGGGGATATTCAATACTGGATTTGCATGACTTTTGGTCTATACCACAGTGGGGTTTATAGCTGTAGAAACAGGATAAGAATATTTTTAATGAGAAAAAACAAGTATTTCAGGTTAGGATTCACAAGCAAGCAAAGGAAATTCTGGACAGCATTAACACATGTGCTTGCATGGAGTGTGAAATTTACTTCCCTACTTCCCTTCCAGTTTGTATTTTCCAGTGTTTTGTTGTTTTTTTTCAACAGAGAGTATGACTCAGTAATGCTTTGGCTACAGATAGTGAGAAAGGATGATCATGGGGAAGTAGCTGAGAAGTTCCATCCATGGAATGCTGTTCCTGTACACATTTGCCATTTTATTATAGTTTTTATGGATCATCATCATGACTCCTGTGTGCTGTCTACATGTCATGGGAATCAGTAATGATTTGGATACAATTTGGAATCCTGCTAGAGAAACAGTCTAACATATCTGCTGCTACTGTACTCTGTGTGCAATTGGGACTACACTTGTTTATCTGCTTGTTCTGCTTTCAATGGTGCTGGTGCTGTTCGCTGATAAGTGAAGCAGAACTTTTTCTTTCTTGCCTGACCCAAATCCTACCATTCACATCCCATGTTCCTCTTCTTTCATGCCAATCTGATCAAAATGCTAGTATGTTGATAGTCTTTTGTTTGAATTTTGTTGGGGAAACTGCATGGGCAAAACTAGAACTGGGTGAATAATGGACATTTTGTTTGGCTGGCAATTCCGAAAAATCAAAAATAAAGTTTTGTTTTGAGTCAAACCAAAAACATTTTCCCCAAATTTTCAGCTTATAAAAAAGTCAGAACTTTCTTCTAATCTGTAGCTAGTGATTTAGGTATGATTCTGGGCTGTCAGAGACCCAGTTCAATTCCTCCCTCTGACTAATGTGGAAGAGGGATTTGACCTTGGGTCTCCCACATTGTAGAAGAGTACCCTAATCCCTGGGCTAACTTTTATAAGACAGATCTTCCTCTCCACCCTGGCACTATGCAAATTTAGAAATTAGAAGGAAAAATTTTGTTGGGTTGAATCTAAATGTTTCATTTCAACATTTCAGTTTTTTATTTCAGTTAAAACTATTCAGCTAATGCAACATAAATTCACAAATAGTTTTGGGGTGGTCTGAAACTGCCTTTTACAGCAAATAAACCTATTTGCCAAAAAAAAAATTACCTAATTCTAGGCAAAACACTTCAACTTGCAACTTGAAAAATACTTCAACTTACACTTTCAACCTACAAATGGTCAGACAGACTACTGACACCAGGGTGAAATCCTTACCCAAGTGAAGTCAAAGACAAAAAGTCCCATTGATTTCAGTGAGGACAGGACTTCACCCTGTATGTGTGAGCATACTCAGTGATTCAGCTTTGGGGAACTTGGGTAGAGAGGACATGAGCAATAGCCGCATCCAGCAGCATAACAATATTCTGTTCTGACTCTGCTCACCTACAATAGATGGAAGAAAAATATTGAACAAGTTGTACATTACTTCCACTTAAGTTCATGAATACAAAATTTCGAGCCAAAGGTGGTTCTCAGTTCTTCAGGGTGAACAGAAAAGTAACATTTTGTGTATGCCACATTGCCTGTAACAAAATGGAAAGCTGAGCCAAGTTTTGTGAAAATATTTTAATTCATTTTTGCAGAGCTCTAAAATTAGCCTCACTAACTGAAACTAAAATTACTGTACATGTAGATGTAAGTTCTTTTGATTTATTTATAAACAGTGAATATTTTGGAGAGTTGAATGGGTATTGCAAAAAAAAGGAAAAAAAAAAGTAATGAGTATTCACTCCAGTTTAGAAATGGGTTTCTTGTGTTCATACCTCTTCTGTGTTCACTTTCTATGAACTTTCAAGTGATTGAGATTCCGTTTCCACGAGCATTTGTATCAAATTCCAATGCATGAGAGTATTCAAGGATAGTGAATTTAAAATAGATTAAATGAGTCAAATAACAACCTGTTCTCACTCTTTGTAATGAGACTAAGGCTGCTCACAAACATACAATCACTAGAGCTGGTCAAAAAATTTCTGATGGAATGTTTTTCCATTGGAAAATGCTGTTTTGTCAAAACTGAAACTTTGCATAGGAGGGTGTCCATTTTTACCAAATATCATGTTGTCGGGGGGGGGGGAGTTGAAAACAGACATTTTGATAAGGTCAGAACATTCTGTTTTGACAATTGCAGAATGGAGGATTTTGATTTTTAATTTTTAAATATTTTTTTCATTTTTTATTTAATAGTATAAAAACAAAAAAGTCTAAATTGGAATGAAACATTTGATCCACAACCAAATAGTTTTTGAAATTTCATTTTGTTAAAATTCTGTTTTCATTCCAATTTGGAACAAAACAAATTTAGAATCACAGAATTTCCCATCTGAAACTAATGTAATTCCTAGTAAAAGAAAACTTAAGGGCTAGACCCTTGAAATTTGAGCAATCAAGACTATGTCTAAAACACATCTATGTCTAAAACACATCTTGTAACTGTGTTTTAAAAAAGACAAATCACATACACCTATTAAGTGATAGAGTACAGACTGTAAATATGAAATAACAGCAAAAGAAAGGAATGAGATAATGAAGACAATAAATATTGATTCTAATACTAAAAAAAAATGCAAGTTCAGTACTATTTAGTTTACCAGATGTATATTTCTCCATCTCTATATACTAAAATACATAATATTGTCCCAGGTATTTGCATGGAATGCAAAACAACCTGAGTTTCTTTTATATGTGTGGTATGGAACTACTAAAAGGTAAAAAAAAAAAAATATCCTGAAATAAATCTATACAAATATTGGCGATAGAACTTGCACAGGATTTAAAGATGTCTATTGAGGGTTGGCCTGTTAAAAAATTCAGACCAGAAATAAGGAAGCTACTCTTGTTCTTCTTTCCATCTTGGAAAAGATCCAGCTTCCTCCCCAAATCATTGAATGGTTTGAATGGTTTATCATGTTAAGGTTATATTTTAATAATTTTGAAAAAAAGGAGGGGAAATTTAATGATGTAACAATATCTGCTCAATATACAATATATTGCTTAATATTGTTAATTTTGAAGAAAGATGTGTCCCTATATGTGTCAAAACACTGTAATTGTAATGTCAATATAAAGGATCCAAAATATCAATAAATATAACATTCTCCTTCACACCCCAAAAAATAAAGGTGAAACCCTGACTTTAAGGGGATGCATGGGAAGAGAAGTCACCTGAGCACTGGAACCACAATTGTGATTGGCTGTTATGTGGACTGTGCAAAGAGGGGGTGGGATTCGGGCTGCTTGCACTCTGTCCCCTTCCCCGACCCTGCCTATTCTCCTAAGGGCCAGCAACATTTTGGCCCTAAAGAATGGTATAGAACTACATATCATGCATAATTTTCTATGGTCTCCAAATAAGACACTTTTTTTTCCTTCAAAACAGTACAAAGAGAGTAGGGAGGACTCCTCAATACAGACCTGTAACTGAAGTACTTGTTTTCAGCAAGAATGGAAAGGGTATGTCCTGTTTTGACCTTGGCCACCAGCCTGTTAGTAAATATAGTTCATGGCAAGCACCCTTACTAAATATGATCATCAAAAACTGGATTATATGACTGAACTCTGCTCTGATACTGAAGCATTCAAAATCTATTTGGAAAAATGTCAACAATATACTGAAAACAATATACAAGAAAACTTCAGGTGGCAGCCTCTCTTCGGGTTATTATGCTGCCGCCTGAAACCTGTTCTCTGAAATGAGAGTAACTGCTGCTTTCAAACACCTGACTCAGTTCTCATTAGTCTTTGGACTAGTTTGGCAGTTCTTAGAATTTTCTACAGAAGCAATGAGAGGACTTAGAGGCTAAGCAAAGGGCTTGGTGGGTTGTTTTATGTTGCCCTCTAAGTTACTGATATGTATTTCACTCGCTTAGGCTGGTAACCTACCATTAGTTGTGAGTTTTTCATTTGTTTTATTCTTGTGCCAGCTGTATTTTATAGAATTTTAACACCTTCTGTACCATATCAATTTAAAAAAGAAAAAGTTGCAGTAAAGGGCAATCATGCTTGGGCTCAAGGTTCTTAATTTATTAGGAGTTTTAGGGAAACTGTCTGTGCTCTTTGGAAAAGATGATCTTAAAGGGGACCTGACTGAGGCTTAATGGTCACCGTAACAAAGTCAATACTGGCCTACTGGGTAGCTGACTTTTAATGGTGACCAAAGCAATGCTGTTGAGTCAAGAGGCAATTGATGTACTTAAATTTAAACTCATCCTTAAGTACTTTGCTGGATTGAGGCCTTATTAGAGGAATCAAGTTACATTTAGTTCCAGATAAAAGGAATGAACACCATCAACATAAACTAGAAAACGGCCGGACACAAAAGAAGTTAGAAAAATATCTATAATGAGTACAGTATATAAAACAAGGTGTACAATCAATCATTATATAAAGGAATATTCAGTGTATAGAGAAAAAGCAGTAAAGGGAGTAACTAGTGTAAGCTTCACATTTTGTATAAAAAGACATTGTGAGTACATATGCTAAATCAGAGAAGTGACTGGGCTACATAGTTTCCTAGTCTTTTCATATTTAAAAACAGTATTGCACGATACATATATTCAGGCACGCATGTATTAAAGCACATATGCAGATATCTGCCTACCAGTGTATGTTAGTAATCCTTTCCAAGACTGTGTTATGCAAAGCATCATAGGGCATCTGAGCCTGAATCCATAGTATGAAGGCATTAGTAAGTGTTTGTTAGTATATTGCAATGGGTTCTCTTCTAGTGTCTGTATGGATGGAGTTTTGACAAGATAGACCCTAAGGAGGCTTCCAGAACTGTAACAATCTATCATCTGAATCAGTACATAGAGAGTCTTTAACCCCCAGACCATTGACATGTTTGCCTTCCAAATCATTAAAGTCTATCATATCAATGTACACTATTAAGGATACTTAATGTGTAGATTATGGATCTCAGTTTGTCATAATAACCCTGGAACAATTATAGTACAATATGTGAGTAGAAAATTAATTTAAAAATAGTAGCTGCATAACTTATCTATAAAATATATAATACTATAGTACCAATAACTAGTACATGTCATAGAGGTGTACTGAAAAAGTATTGTATTTGCTGTCTACCCAATATATCAAGCAGGTGATTATAAATCCCCAATATATCAAGATTTATTTACAAAAAATCTTAAATTCTAAAATTAGTGTACAAAGATTTAGTAACTCAATTCCTATAAGTATCACTATGAGTTTCATTACTATCCCGCCTTGCACTATTTGATCTCTTCTGCAAATTAGGTATTAAAAGGATTATGGACTAAGCACGTGTCTAATTTTGTGTTATAAGAGAAGACTTAGAAGTGTTAAAAATATCTCTTTGAATCCACAAACACATTTTTTGTCCTGCCCTGATTTAATAGCCAACTGCATTAAACAAAGTTTTTGTTTCAATTATAGTCATGCTAAGGCCATGTATGCCAAACTTCATACCTGAGTAGATTTTTACAGGCTACTTATTTGTTTTTCATAGATATGATGGCTGATCCTGAACTACAGTGACTCTGTTAGACAACACTATAATAACATGAGGAGAATGCCTCTAAAATATAAGGATAAATGATTACTGTCATTATCCCAAAAATAAAACCAGGTATGGAAATGAATGGTTTGTGCTTTAAAAAAAAAGTATATACTGACTTTATCTATGAATCCCTTAGTAAAGACAGCTGTGAATCAGTTGGCCAGTGAGGGGGTACCATATACAGAAAATTCCAGGCACAAAACTGTAATCCTGCATCAAGTGTCCAGATCCTGAGCTCAAGGGGCAATGGATAAAACTGTTTTTACATCTTTCTCAATTGAATGACAGCTGTTATCACCATTTTGCCATTGGCCATTTTGCCATTGGTGCTCATGAATGTATAACAAAGGAATAGGCGGAAACATTCTGATTTACAGACAGCGAAATGAAATTAATGTAAGGATTTTGAAATCAGCACCCTTCCACTAACAGGATAACCTGATTACAAATTCAGGTTGTTAGGCTATATGAACAACTTTGAAGATATTTTTGGTGTATGTATCCTAGCTGTTCTCGAGCAGGGCCAGCTCTAGCCATTTCACTGCAACAAGCACGGCGGCATGCTACGGGGGGGCGCTCTGCCGCTTGCCGGTCCCGCGGCTCCTGTGGACCTCCCACAGGCGTGCCTGCAGAAGCTCCACCAGAGCCGCGAGACCAGCAGACCCTCCACAGGCATGGCTGCTGGAGGTCTACTGGAGCTGCCTGCCACCCTCCTGGCAACCGGCAGAGCGCCCCCTGAGGCATGCCGCCCCAAGCACAAGCTTTGCATGCTAGGGCCTGGAGCCGGCCCTGTTCTCAAGATTGCCAATCTGAAGTCTGTTGCCAGTTGGGCCAGAAGTTGCAACATTAAATAACACCTTCTTTGTTCCCAGTGAAGACAACAATAAAAATTGAAGAATTGTAAGATACTGGAGACAGAATGGTGAAGAATCTGATGGGTAAAAAAAATCAGTAATACCTGTTGTTTCCCACTGCAAATAGATATTCAAGTTAGTATGGGGATCAGGAAGACTACAAATTGTAAATCAGAAATAGATGCTGATGATAATATGTAGCACTTAAGTAGAGCTTAAGTTATGGGCCATCACCTTGAGTCCTTGGGAATTCTATCCAAGTAAGGGCTGAAGGATTTGGCTCTTTAACTAAATAACCGATAGGTATATGCGTACTTCTGGATGAGAAAAGAACTGAAGAATGCAGAGTCCATGGC
Source organism: Gopherus flavomarginatus (assembly GCF_025201925.1). NCBI lineage: Eukaryota > Metazoa > Chordata > Testudines > Testudinidae > Gopherus > Gopherus flavomarginatus. The sequence continues at coordinate 253,688,761 of NC_066617.1, forward strand.
AATGTCTTTAAGAGGGAGTGCATTGTATTTCAGTACGATCTGTTTCAGTAGTCAAATGAAAGAGGCTGGGATAAAATGATATTGTTTTCTGGTGTTGTAAAGAAGTTCCTGCCCTGTCATAGAACTGAATGGTATCTGAACAGGTGTCTCAAACTACTGTGTGCAACAAGTAATTAAAAACAAATGTGCTAGATATGCTCTTCTTTTAACTCCTCAATGTCAGATTTTTCATCAGCTATTTCAAAATCCAAATAACATGCAGTTTTCCAAGATTCATTTGGATACACTTTAAGTGAGTGGTTTCTGAAATATCATACGCAGTGCTACCACAGCAGCAGTCTGTTTTCCTCCTTGGTGGTTAGAAAAATTCTCTTGTTTTTTTATTTTGTTTGGCTGTGTACATGCATCACCAATTGCCACCCCTCCACACACATCCTCCAGCTATCACACAAAGCCCTTTGGTCAGCCTGTGTTCTCATTGCTCTTACAGTGTCTTTGAAATCAACAGATTTGTAAGAAAAGTTTTGAGCATACTGGAGAGACTCACAGCACACAAAAGGCTAAATAACTTAACCAGTAATTACTGCTCTTTTAACATTTCTTTTTTTCTTTAATCTGGTATTCATTCCATCTCTAACCTTGTTCCTGAGATCATTTACTGTTAGAGTAAAACAAGAATCCCTCTTTGTTATCTACACAGAAGTCTTTGAATTAAGCCATTTGAATGGGAGATATGTTAGGTATGGTTCCATAGGGTTTATTAATGAAAATTGTCTTAGCAAATATGTCTGTTTCATTTGATTCTGAGGAATAATTGGTTAATGAGGGAATGATTACTTTGTTCAGACATGATTACTGAAGAAATGTTTAGTCCATATGTTCCTGAATAATGGGAAATTCTCAAGTGAAAGAGGACAATGATTAGAAGAAATCAGATAGCTAGAGAATATATTCCCCAAAGTGTTACAGTAGTTTTTGTTAACAAGCCAGCTCCAAGGATAGTGTTTCCGTGAACAGCCATGGAAGTTCAAACTACCTAATCGATTTAAACTGTTTGTTGAAAAAACACTAGGTAGTTTCCTTTGTTTTTTAGATCAAAGAGCTGTAGCTTCCTCTGATAAATGATGTGAGTATCACAGCTGTTTTCTTTCCTAGTTTCCTCTAACCCAAAATCAGTTCCTTCATAGGCATACACAATACATTAAGATTTACTCGTTTCCTTTTACTATAGCTTATTGGTTTCATCTTGGCATGCGAATTCAGCTTCTTGGGGTTGTGAAGTACGCTGAGTGCACAAACATTATAGCTGGTGTAAGTGTCAATGCTTATAGTTAATTAAGGATGGCCAACTGCTTTCATTATCATGGATCATTTTCTGTTGCTTATAAATTCTCTCTTACTTTACATCTGAAATTTGATATGCTTGCTTGCAGTGGATTTTTTTTTCTGAAAGCTTCATCAAAATGGCTGCGAGCACAGAAGGAGCGAATAAAATTCAGCTAAGACAAAACAGAAATTACAATCTTTTTAGACCAGCCCTAGCACCTCAGCAGAAGATGATGGAGACATGAAAACTGGCAGGTACTCAGGACCCAGTTCAGTAAAATACTTAAACAAGTACTTAACTTTAAGATTGCAAACAATCCCACTGACATTCATGGGAAGGAAAACAGAGACCCAGAGGCCAAGTGACTCACGGAAGCTCACACAACAGCATGGGTATTTACTTAATGATCACTTCATAGCAAACAGCTTAAAGTACCTTTTTTGTTGTTGTTCTCTTCCTTTAGGGGCAATCAGCTCCTCACTGAGTTCTTACTATGGGCAATCAAGGTCCAGAATTATACTTCATCAATTCTGCAGGAAAATTTATTGTTTCATTTTTCATAAGCAAAGCTGTAAGTATTTGTCAGTTAAATCTCCAGGTAGTTAGCTTTCAAACAGTCAAGTATAAACTTACCAAATGAAACATCTGTTCAACACTGTTATTTTACAACATTAATTGGCAGATGTCTTTAGATGACGAAGTAAATGTATCAGTTCTGATTTGTTCTTTTGCACTGAGCTGATCTTGTCGCCATTGAAAAGTACTTACCTCAAAGACCATGGCAGCATGTGGAATATTTCACTGGGCTCAGTCATGTGGGATTTTCTGTGCAGAAAATGAAATATGAAGGCCAACTGCCCACTGAACAATGTAAATTCAATGTCCAAAAACATACTATTGTGAAGAAAGTTGCCCTCACCCTTGTCAAGACTGATATTTAAATCTATATATAGTTTGCACAGAAGTACTTTGCCAATTCAATTACTGTCTGATTAATGAAGTGTGGCAGGTTTATTTCAGGGTTCTAGCTATCTATTAATTAGCATATTGGGGCCTATAGTCTGCTGTTTTGCCCTGATATGCTTTGAAAAATCCCAGTGCAATTAAATAAACTCTAATATGCTTTAAATAGTTACTTGAGAAAACACATACAGATTTTTTTTTTAAACTCTTATGGGATTTTTAAGCACATCCATCCAGATTTATTGTAAAGCATCTAAAGTTCTTTGCAAAACCCATCATTGCTTTGGCTTACACTAGTCAGCAAAATAACTTTCCACTCCCTAAAGCAAAAGGCTGATTTTGTTCTTGCCATGGTCCTGCAATAGGAAGCACTAGTGTGGACCCTTGAATCCCTGCAGAATCCCACTGAGGTCATTGTGACTTAGGTTGACCAGGTAGCAAATGTGAAAAATCAGGACACTTTTTTCCTGGTGGTGGTTGGGGTATAGTTGCATATATAAGACAAAGCCTCTAATATTGAAACAATCTCAATATTAGTGGGTTGTCTGGTCACCCTAGTGGGACTCCACAAGGGCCCAAGGGTCCTGCTGGAAGGTTTTTTAATTTCTATCACTGTAGATTTTCAGAAAGATCAGTGCAGTATTTAGAAGTATCCTGTACATGCACAAGCAGAGCACGTGCACCTTACATATACATCTTTTATAGGGGCCAGACGGATGTGCTATGAGTCCTCATGTTTCAAGCCATATTGATCACAAGTGCAGTACAGATTTACAATGGCACCAGACCCATACTCAGAAGGGGCTGCGGTGCTCAGATCATGGCCCTGCCACCCCCGGCTCCTCCTGCACTCTGCCCCGAGGCACTGCCCCTGCTTAGTCTCTTCCTCCCAAGATCCTACCTGCTATTCGTTCCTCTCAGCCCCCCGTTCAAGTGGGGGGGGGTAGGGGAGGGGGCAGGGCCATGTCCAGGCACTGGAGTCCACAAAAGGTTAATCCAGCTCTGCACAAGTGGGTCAGGGAAACATTTTCCTCCATGCATTAAATACTTACTATAGGTGCATTATGTGAGATGTATGAACTTATTAGGCTAATTTAATACAATAAATGAGAGCTGAGTTAGAGAGTTCTGTTTCTGGGCTTTATTAACCCATCTCCTCCCAACCTAGGTACCTTCACTGGCTCCCTGTATTTTACCATATACAATTCAAGCTACTCAGCCTCACATTCAAGGCTCCACACAGTCCTGCCTCTGACTATATTTTTGCTCTCATCTCCACCTCCTTCTTGTGATCTGCATAGTCTCTCTCTTTTTAATTCTCCCTTTGTGTCCTTTTCCCACTCTCACTTTCCAACCTTGCTTTCTCTAGACTTCAACTATCCTTCCATTTCCTGGTCACATACTTTCCTTCATATCCTGCTTTAAAAATTATAAGTTATTTAAATCCCTTTTCTTCTACAAACTCCAGCCATAGACCTCCTTTCCAGGTGATTTCAAAGTATCTTTCAGTAGCTATTCAGGAGGAGCTATTCATGAATGTGTTACGGGACTATCTAATTCAGTATAACTAGCATATAACAATTTACAGTTCTAAGGAAATGCTTAGATTATCTATCTATCCATCTATTTCTTTCCTTTAAACACATTACACTGTGGTATCTGAATAATGACCTTATTTAAATCAAGCAAAAAATTTAGCATTTTAGAGGCAGGGTTTCAAAAGGACAAATTACAGTGAGGTGCCTAACTCCCGGTGACTTTCAATGACAATTAGTTGCATAATTACCACTTGTGTCTTTGAAAGTCTCCCCCGAAACAGTATTCTAAACTCTTTCCTTGTTCTTAGCATGTCTCTTTGCTTGCTATCTAAGAGTCGTTATTGGGGAAAAACTCATTTATACAGGTTAATCTCTTAACATTAATTGTCCTAAACTTACAAGCGAATTAATTCTGTAATGTCCATCACTTGCAGATGAGTCTGCCCTCGTTAAAGGAGATAATGGAGACATTTTGGAGGATGCTTCAAGGAGCTGACCAACATCATTCTAAGACAACTGATTTCCATCCAGTACATGACCAAACAGGTAGGTCAGAATATGACTGAGAGTGACTTTGCAATGACTTTTGGGACAGTTGTTTGCTTGGCTTTTGAATTTGTATTTTCCTGGAAAGCATACTGGCTCCATTTGAAGACTCTGAGAAAGCATACAGAAGAGCCAGGAGTCCAACAACTATTACCATTTTACTCATTGTGTAAGGCCAATTTCTAACTAATGAGTACAGAATAGCTTTGCCTGTACAGTGGACTAATTTGATGTGGGCAAAGGAGTTTGCTGATTCAGGGGAGGGGGACACGCGGAAGCTGTTTCTTTATTTGTTTTTTTTCTTTAGGAAAAATGTTTAATCAATTTCATAGTTGGAAAACTGAATGTTTTGTTAGATATATTATTTTCTGATTATAAGCACATCTTTGCCTTCCTCTCTTGAACAGTTAGGGTAAGTCTACACTCAATTAAAAACCCACAGTTGACCCATGCCAGCCATCTCAGGCTCACGAGGCTCAGGCTGGGGGGATGTTTAACTGCAGTCTAGATATCTGGGCTTCGTCTGGAGCCCTGATTCTAGAACCTTGCAAGATGGGAGGATCCCAGAGCTCGGGCTGCAGCCTGAGCCAGTACATCTACATCAAAATTAAACAGCCCCACAAGTTGAGCCCCATGAGCCCAAGTCAGCTGGCATGGGTGTTTTATTGCAGTGTACCCATACCCTTAGTGATTTACAGTATTTCATAGTCACCACTTACCCACCTAACAGACAATGTGACATGAAACTATTGTTCTAAGTCATGGGATAGGCAAAAATGCATACATTATGTCCTTGGCTCTCCAAGGAAACACTCAGAGCTTCTATAATGCTACAGCTGGCCAATCTATAAAATGTGAGCTGTGATCTCAAAGCTAAGTGGATCAGTTCTTTGATGAGACCTCCAGTGGTACATGCAAACAGTTGGTCTTGGTGATCTAGTTTATTATACATATAAAGCTGTTTTGGTCAATAATGAACCAATATCCCGCCATTATGGAAATGGAATGAAAATAAATTACCGTAGCTAAAATTACTGTTAACAGTGAAGGAGATTTCTTAGTTTTGCTCCCATTGATGAGAGCAGTAGAGTACAGCTGGGGATTCTGAGAGGAAAACTCTTTATCCGTCCTCTGCTTAATTAAAATACATTAGATACAGGAATTTATTTGAGGCTTCAAGGTTGAATGAAGACAAATAAAATGCTTTATGGAAAGTGATGCAACACGTTATTTAGTCTGATTGAGCAATTCTGTTCTATCAATACTTAGGCTTGTATTAAAGCACATGCCTTACACCTATTTAGCTATGTGCATTATTCTATTGAGTGCACATATGTTACATGTTAAGGCTAATAATGCCTGTTGTTGGAAGTAGTTGGCACAAGGAGTTTGATCAAGCACACTTGCAAAGAACATCTGGCTGCTGCAGAGCAAGATACCTCATGACAGGCTGGAGGCTTGTGATGGGGCACATACTGTGCTTTGCTTCTGAGCAGGAGCGAAGTGCATCTTGTTCTGTTCTCAGCCAGAACATACTGCAGCATATGCACTAGCCTGCTAGGAGGCTGGACTCATCACCTTTTGCATCAGATCACACTTCATGGGGAAAAGTAACATGTCCTAGCTACCTCCCACTCCAAAGGAGACGCATACTGCTTGGCTTCTACTGAGCATGATCACATGCTCACACATAAGAACATAAGAATGGCAGTACCAGGTCAGACCAAAGGTCCATCTAGCCTACTATCTGTTTACCGGCAGTGGCCAATGCCAGGTGCCCCAGAGGGAGTGAAGCTAACAGGCAATGATCAAGTGATCTCTCTCCTGCCCATCTCCATCCTCTGACAAACAGAGGCTAGGGACACCATTCCTCATCCATCCTGGCTAACAGCCATTTACGGACTTCACCACCATGAATTTATCCAGTTCTCTTTTAAACGCTGTTATAGTCCTAGCCTTCACAACCTCCTCAGGTAAGGAGTTCCACAAGTTGACTGTGCGCTGCTTGACGAAGAACTTCCTTTTATTTGTTTTAAACCTGCTGCCTATTAATTTCATTTGGTGACCCCCAGTTCTTGTATTATGGGAATAATTAAATAACTTTTCCTTATCCACTTTCTCCACATCACTCATGATTTTATATACCTCTATCATATCCCCCCTTAGTCTCCTCTTTTCCAAGCTGAAGAATCCTAGCCTCTTTAATCTTTCCTCATATGGGTGAGAAGACCACATCTGTACACAGTATTCGAGATGTGGGAGTACTATGGATTTATATAAGGGTAATAATATATTCTCAGTCTTATTCTCTATCCCCTTTTTAATGATTCCTAACATCTTGTTTGCTTTTTTGACTGCCTCTGCACACTGCTTGGACATCTTCAGAGAACTGTCCACGATGACTCCAAGATCTTTTTCCTGACTCATTGTAGCTAAATTAGCCCCCATCTTATTGTATGTATAGTTGGGGTTATTTTTTTCCAATGTGCATTACTTTACATTTATCCACATTAAATTTCATTTGCCATTTTGTTGCCCAGTCACTTAGTTTTGTGAGATCTTTTTGAAGATCTTCACAGTCTGCTTTGGTCTTAACTTTCTTGAGCAGTTTAGTATCATCTGCAAACGTTGCCACCTCACTGTTTACCCCTTTCTCCAGATCATTTATGAATAAATTGAACAGGATTGGTCCTAGGACTGACCCTTGGGGAACACCACTAGTTACCCCTCTCCATTCTGAGAATTTACCATTAATTCCTACCCTTTGTTCCCTGTCTTTTAACCAGTTCTCAATCCATGAAAGGACCTTCCCTTTCATCCCATGACAGCTTAATTTATGTAACAGCCTTTGGTGAAGGACCTGTCAAAGGCTTTCTGGAAATCAAAGTATACTATGTCCACCGGATCCACCTTGTCCACATGTTTGTTGACCCCTTCAAAGAACTCTATTAGATTAGTAAGACACGATTTCCCTTTACAGAAACCATGTTAATCATTGCTCAACAGTTTATGTTTTTCTATGTGTCTGATAATTTTATTCTTAACTATTGTTTCGACTAATTTGCCCAGTACCGATGTTAGACTTACCGGTCTGTAATTGCCGGGGTCACCTCTAGAGCCCATTTTAAATATTGGCATTACATTAGCTAACTTCCAGTCATTGGGTACCGAAGCCGATTTAACGGACAGGTTAAATCTTAGTTAATAGTTCCGCAACTTCACATTTGAGTTCTTTCAGAACTCTTGGGTGAATGCCATCTGGTCCCAGTGACTTATTAATGTTGAGTTTATCAATTAATTCCAAAACCTCCTCTAGTGACACTTCAATCTGTGACAGTTCCTCAGATTTGTCATCTACAAAAGCCAGCTCAGGTTTGGGAATCTCCCTAACATCCTCAGCCATGAAGACTGAAGCAAAGAATCCATTTAGTTTCTCCGCAATGACTTTATCATCTTAAAGCTCTCCTTTTGTATCTCGATCATTAAGGGGCCGTACTGGTTGTTTAGCAGGCTTCCTGCTTCCGATGTACTTAAAAAACATTTTGTTATTACCTTTGGAGTTCTTGGCTAGCCGTTCTTCAAACTCCTCTTTGGCTTTTCTTATTATACTCTTGCACTTAATTTGGCAGTGTTTATGATCCTTTCTATTTGCCTCACTAGGATTTGACTTCCACTCTTTAAAGGAAATCTTTTTCTCTCTCACTGCTTCTTTTACATCAGGCCTGTACAACTCGTAAAGTGGTAAGGGCTACATTTCTCCAAAGAAAACCCCTAGCCCTGCGGAAACACCCCCGCCCCCACCAGGACCTCCCAGCTCAGGGAAACACCCCGCCCCAGCACCGCCTAGCCCTGCAGAAACAAACCCTCCTTCCCCAGCGCCGCCCCACCAAAACAGCTGTGGGCCAAAAAGGAAGGTTGGGAGGTGGGGAGGTGATACTTGATTTTAAATCAGTCAGGGGCTCCCAGCTGAAGAGGTGGCTGGGAGCCCTCAGGGGCAAATTAAAGGGCCTAAGGCTCTGGTGGCTGGGGGAAACCGGAGCTTTGCGGTGCTGGGGCAGGGATGTAAAGGGACTAGAGCTCCTGCCGCGGAGGGGAGCCCGAGCCCTTTAAATCCCAGCCCTAGCCCATCCGCTGGAGCCGCTGGCTGGGATTCAAAGGGCTCTGGGCTGCCTGCAGCCCCTGGGGAGCCCTGAGCCTTTTAACTCTCAGCCGCGGCCGGGAATCTCTGTGGGCATCTCAGAGCCCTTTGATTCCCGGCCGCGGCTGAAATTTAAAGGGCTCTGGGCTCCCCGCCACTGCAGGCAGCCCAGAGCCCTATGAATCCCAGCCGCGGCTGAGATTTAAAGAGCTCTAGCCCCCCCCCTCTGCTGCGGGCAGCCCAGAGCCTTTTGAATCCTGGCTGCGGCTGAGATTTAAAGAGCTCTAGCCCCCCCCCCTCTGCTGCGGGCAGCCCAGAGCCTTTTGAATCCCGGCTGCGGCTGAGATTTAAAGAGCTCTAGGCTCCCCGCCACTGCAGGCAGCTCAGAGCCCTATGAATCCTGACCGTGGCTGAGATTTAAAGGGCTCAGGGCTCCCCGTGGCTGCAGGCAGCTCAGAGCCTTTTGAATCCCGGCCACAGCTGAGATTTAAAGAGCTCTGGGCTCCCCGCCGCTGCGGGCAGCTCAGGGCCTTTTGAATCCCTGCAGCTGCTGGGATTTAAAGGACTCTGGGCTCCTCGCCACAGCCGGCCTCCCAGAGCCCTTTGAATCCCGGCCGCAACTGAGATTTAAAGAGCTCTGGGCTCCCCGCCACTGCAGGCAGCCCAAAGCCCTTTGATTCCCCTTCGTGGGCTGCACAGTGAGCCTCCATGGGCCGCATGCGGCCCGCGGGCCGTATGTTGTGCAGGCCTGTTTTACATGGTTGTTAAGCCACAGTGGCTCTTTTTTAGTTCTTTTACTGTATTTCTTAATTTGGGATATACATTGAAGTTGGGCCTCTATTATGGTGTCTTTAAAAAGCGGCCATGCAGCTTGCAAGGATTTCACTTTAGTCACTGTACCTTTTAACTTCTGTTTAACTAACCCCCTCATTTTTGCATAGTTCCCCCTTTTGAAATTAAATGCCACAGTGTTGGGCTGTTGAGATGTTCTTCCTACCATAGGGATGTTGAATGCTGTTGTATTATGGTCACTATTTCCAAGCGGTCTGGCTATAGTTACCTCTTGGACCAGCTCTTGTGCTCCACTCAGGATTAAATCTAGAGTTGTCTCTCCCCTTGTGAGGTCTCATACTGGCTGCTCCATGAAGCAGTCATTTAAAGTATTGAGAAATTTCATCTCTGCATTTCGTCTAAGCACACGGACTAAGCATGCTCAGTAACACAGCTGAAGCTGGCTGCCCTCACTCTGCCCCCCACTATCAGCAGGCCTGGCTCTTCTCTGTCCCACTCTTCTGAGCTATGGTAGGATTCTACCTACCACCTAATGCAGGGGGAGACTCAGTCTCCACTTCCTGCACCCACATCCATTAGCAGAGGGCAGAATTTATCATGCCGGGTATACTGATTATTTTTGTGTTCTATGTACAGTGTTTACATACATTTATTGTTTACCAGAGAGATTGGCTGATGACATATGTGTACAAAAACAGTTGTGTGAGAAATATGTGTTCTCTGTCCTCAACAGGTTTTCTCTATGTACATCTGAGTAAAACTGCATTGCACTTTGTGATGTTTTCAAAGTCAATGTTTTGCCCAATAGGCCACACTGTTTCCTTTTAAATGTTTAAGCTCTATTGCTATAAACGCTAACATGTAAAGTTAGCAAATTGAAGGTAGCAGTTGAACTATGCAAATAATTGATCTGAGCAACTATGGTAGTTTGAGGCTGGTATTATTATCACATATATGCAGTAAAGAAACAAATCTAGCCCCTTTTCCATGGAAGCAGGGGGCAGAAAGATGATCACAAGGGACAGGAGAGGAGGCATGGGAGACACCAGAAACCTATTGCAGAAACTCTTGCATGCCTCCCAAACACCAAAAGCATCTACTGGGCGTTAGGGATGAATTTTGCTCCTTACTCAATTTAACCTAATATTTTATGCTAAAATTCAGTATGGATTTTCTGGTAAGCAAGGCTGTCCTACATGCACAAAGATGATGATTTAAAGGAAATAATGTGTTCTTTAAATGATTGAAAATAGACAAATGATCTTTCCACCTTTATGGCTAATGGATTGCAACATTTCATTTCAAAAGACAGAGGTCTGGTGAAAATTACCCTAGCTCCATGGAATACAGTTCAGCTATGCCAAATTGACACCATTCAGGATCTTTCCCCAAGCCTCTTTTGGCTCTGCAAGGGAGTCAGGAAATGATGAGGAGAGAGAGTGTTCACTAGAAATTTTCTTCTAATTTTACAAAAAAATTAAGAAATAAAAAAATCCTAGCTTGACAATCTATGCCAAGTTTCAGCCTACAGATAATTTTATGGCTGAGATATAAACCCCTGAAGTAAAAATGCAGACACAAGGTTAAGTACAGTGTTGCAAATGCAATATTGTAATTTTATACGTTAATCTATCAATACACAGTATGTGCAAACATATGTTTATAGACATAGAGACAGGCATGTATAAAAGAGAGAATAAAAAATCCGTATTTCTCATTTGGTGCTATGCAATTTCTATCAATTTAGGAATATATCATGATTTTATTTTAGGATAACAAACTGTAAATTGTGCTTATTTGAGAACTCTCTGACGGTTTATAAGATAAAAAGGAAAAGATATGTTTCAGAAGCTCTCCATTGACCTAAAACAAACTAATAAATAGTACAAAAAGTGTGGCCATTCTCTGCAAACATGTTACCAATGTTCTCTTTGAAGCAAAATATCAGCAAGAAGATAGTTCTCGGATGATTAGCAGTTACTAGAAAATATGATTCCTACTAAACTCATCAAAGAAAGGTTGTTTAAGAGGTAGGTTGCCTTTTATACTCAGATTACAAGAAAAATTACAAGATCTTTAAGTGAAGTATTTTACAAAATTGGCAGATGGCTTTAATTTGTATTTGTGGTATAGGATCCTGTTCTAATTTTGTTTTTGACGAATGTTCAACATGTTCTGGCCCTGTTAGGACTTTGTCTACTTAAAATGGAATTTGCACACTATAGATATGATTTTTTTTTAAATAAACAATATACCTAAGTTGTTCCAGTGACTGGGAGACCCAGACTTGGAAGTTGCCTTTGTGACTCTCAATTACTAGGCAGGTTGGGATGTGGCAAAATGTGGAGCTCATGCATTTGGGCCCCAGGTCAAAAATGATAGTGTCTATTTAAGGAGTGTCTTTGCTGACTAATTAGTATTTGTAAAGTTCTTAACTAGATTTCTCCTCCACTGTCCCCTCAGGAGGGTGATTACAGTGTGACTGCGTACTTACCGTGGCAACAAGGTTGGAAGGTAATATTAGGCCCTAATTGTGAGTGTTGCTGCCTGTCTTCTTCCTCTGTCTCTCCATCCCTTCTATATCGTTCTGCTTCCTACTGGAGGGAGCAGTGCCACTGACAGAAGAGGAAGAGAGAGAGACTGGCTGCCTGCTTACAAACATCACAATGGTCCTAAGTGGCCAGGAGGAGACATAGCAGAGGAATTTGCTGCTTGCTCCTCCCACTGCAGCTGGATGCCTGAAATTCCAGCAGAGCTGCTTAAACACATGAACGGGTAAAAATATGTAAGTGTCATGACCACAACTGATCAACATTTTCTAAAATTCAAATTTTCAACAAATTTTATCAGTATTTTTAGTTTCTGACCATCACCTAGAAAGTTTTGATGACATTTTAACACTTTTGTGATGTGGTTTTCTAATACTACAGAGCTGGTAGAATATTTTTAAGTTTCAAAATTTTGATAGTTGACTATTTCTAATTTCACTGAAAAAATATAAAAAGAATTTTGACAAAATGGTCACTTTTTTTTTTTGCACTTTGTCTACTTTTGTTGTTGTTAGTCATCACACTTGGCACTTCAGCGTCCTAGAACACTCTGGTCTTGATACAGACACTGTAAAATGTAGATTTATAATTATTCTAATTGTTATTATTTATTATTTAATATTATTCTTCCATAAAGGATGGGTCAAATCTTCCTCAAACTCTGCCCCTTCATCCCCACTCCCAAAACATTTTCTCTGGCAGCAGACCACATAGTTGAAGTGGGAAAGACATTTGTGGAAGTCAGAGGAGGTGTCAGAAATCAGACTGATCATAAGAAGTGTTTTATACTTCTACAATGGAGTCCCTACCATGGTTTTGTAATAAAGAAGCATCATGTAGTATTGTCTCCTTTCCATTTCCCATGAATCTTCAAGGCACCGAGAAGGGTGGAATACTGTGATTAGTGTCAAGCTTGGAAAAGGTTTATTCGCATTTTACAAGTCAGACAGAAGAGTAGATAGCGGCTATTCAGCCAGCTTTGTTAGTGGCTTTTTGTGGGAAGAAGGATTTAGTACTTAGCCACACATTGTAATTACACTGTGTACAATAACCCCAGTCCCTCCTTTGAAAAGTGCCTTTCCCAGAAACAGTACTAAGGAGCTCTGACTCAGGCCAATCATGCTTTTTGGCAAGACCCCATTATATTTCAAATGCTGGCAATGGACGTCCTTTTGTATTGTAAATTCTGGCAATAGCCAACCAATCCTACTTAAACCAACAGCTAATGTTGGCTCCATTTATTTTAAATCCCTTGTTCTCCATAGACCATATAATCAGAGGGACAGGCTGCTCATGGCTTCCCTGGTGCTCAACTGCACGCAGGTCATGACAAAGCCTCGTTTTTGGATGGATGTCAGTGCATAATGCCTTGCTACCTGTGAGTGAACGTGTGTGTGTGTGTGTGTGTGTGTGTGTGTGTGTGTGTGTGTGTAAAGCACAGCAGCCTAATATTTTTAACCTTTAAAATACATTTCTCTTTTTGTACTGTTGTTTTTGTCAGAATTAAAAATGAAAAAAGGTTTGCCGCTTTCTTTCAGCAGCCCAGGCAAATCTGCTCTGGAGACATTATCAACATTATATGATAAACCAAAACTTTAAAGCAAAGGTCAAATATTCACTGCACAGTAAGCACTCTGTCAAAGAAAAGCAAACACCTGGCCTTTGGCAAATTACGTAGTTGCATTGCCTGATGCACCAACCAGACACTATTCTTTCATTAGCATTACATTCAACCGTTCACAAAAAGGCACTAGCAAATGCTAAATCATTGTTTTTGTGGAGTAGGAATAAGTTAGTCAATTTAATGTACCTTTTTAAGTTATTAGTTAAAAGTCAAAGATTCATCACACGTCACTTTTCTTAACAATGTAAATGCATAATAATAAACACAAGTGTCATGCATCATCATTACTGCACTACAGAAAGTTAGCTATTGTGTATTTATTGTCAATTTGGAGGAAGGATATATATTGTTATAATATATACTATTATATATTATATAATATATAATATATTTATACTAAAATACTAAATGCAAAAAGGCAAATGAGTGCAATGTTATATTGCATTGAAATAATCCTAAATAAAATCAGGTAAAAGGAAAAATGTTATGGTCCAACAGCATCACCACATAACACACACCCAGTATGTGGCATTTTGACAACATACTGTAAACAGCAATTACACAATATATTTAACCAGTGTACATTTTTAATTTCATTTCCAGGCTTTGTTTTTAAAGATTTTTTTAATTACCTTTGCTTATTGATGTTGATGTTTAATGGTCCCAGTTAGGTTCTGCAGTTCACAGCGTACTCGGGCAAATGAAATGTGGAACAATAAGTTTCCTCTTTTGCTGCTCTTCTTGATTTATCTGGAGAAAACAGCCTTGCAAAACTGTCACAAAATTTTACCAGCCCAGGAACAAAATCTATTCGGCCACCCTTTACTTTTATGATGAAGTTTATGAAAGAAAAGAAATTCCACGCTAATGACATTTTACTTGCCTTAATGGAGTATTTGGACATTTTTGTTGTAAGTGTTTCAATTAGGGATGGGCCTGCGCCAAAACCATTTACCTAAAGAAAACTCTGGGGATGTTCAAAATTTCAAACTCATCTATATCTACAATTCTGCAAATGACTCCTATCTTGGTAATAGCCTGAACCAAACATCCCAAACAGCTCTTTCACAATAAGGGAGTATGGGTTCAAAATGAACATATGAATTATGAGGCTTGTACTAATCTTGAGTTTCAATGAGATATTTACATTCATCCCATGCAAATTGCCTAAGCAGCAACCCCTGGCAGATTGTGCAGAGAAAATGGGCAGTGTTTTTACAAAATGGGATAAGCCTTATTAGGCTCTTATAAAATCTTAGCTAAAACCACAGAGCATGCTGAGATGTGATTTAAAAAAACAAAAATCCCCAAACTGCAAAGGGGCACTGGTTTTCAATGAGAGCTGTATACATACCAAGCTTCATGTTTTAGACACTAGCTGATTTTGCCTTAGCCCTGTTCAAAGGACTGAAACGCCAGTGTTCAAACTTCTGGTCCTGGCTGGAATTGGTCCCCCAGCGATTAGGCATAAAGGCAGGACACTGGTCACATTACTGCACGCAGACAACTATCAAGACAGCTGACTTCACAATTCAATCTCAGTTCCACATTAAAAAAAATGCTGGCTTAAGTCAAGATGTCCATTTTCTGAAATAGTTGAGCCTCTCAGACAGTACGTCTGATACAACCTTTCTAAGGAACAGCAGCAACAGATTGTGCAGGACTATATTTTGGATGAATGTTACACTTCTTGCCAAATCGATAAGTTAGATCCACATCCTCTAGTCTCTTCAGATCAGCTCACAGCATGCCCCCCAGGACAACCATATGACCCGAAAGATTCTTCTTCATTATGACAGAATAGATTGTGGCCATGGGTGGTTTAACTGGGGCTTCTTGAGCTCCCCATCTAGCTTCTGTGAAGCTCAAGAACAATCAGCATGCCATTTGGTCATGGATAGTTCTCTTTATTGTCTTGGTGGATGGATGCGCCTGATGTCTTTGGAAGCTGCTGCCATGATAGAGTGGCTACATCACTTACCTAACACCTAACTCACTGGGGGAGGGATATTTCAGTGGTTTGAGCATTGGCTTGTTAAACCTAGGATTGTGAGTTTAATCCTTCAGGGGGCCATGTAGGGATCAGTACTTGGTCCTGGTGTGAAAGCAGGGGACTGGACTCAATGACATTTGAAGGTCCTTTCCAGTTCTATGAGATAGGTATATCTCCATATTATAATAATAAACTTTATGCTGTCAGAAGCCATATACCAGAAAGCTATGCAACTTCCCTCTGCTGAACTAATTTAACTTAAAATATAGTAAATATATTTTATTTGTATTAAATCCTTGCATTATGTGTCTCAGGGATGAGAGAAACCACACCACCCAGGTGTATTCCAACATTCCAATTCCCTGAGGAACTTCTAACAGCAGCCTTTTTTAAATAAAAGAAACCTACCATAGTAATGTTTCCTCCTCCTTTTTGTCTTATGTGCATAATTTCCCTCAAAAATGACATCTGTTTGAGGCCCAGAATGGGCAGCATATTAAGTCATGGAGTGATAGACCTTTCCTGTACATAAAAGTATCACAGCTTTGAAGTCTATTATGTCATTGTCCTCAAGGGATAGAAATGGGATTTTGTTTCTGTGAAAAAGAGGAGATTCCAGATTTCTCAGTGAGTGTCACAGAAGCACCTGCTTCTAGCTGTGGAAGGTCTGGAGATATCTGGTATTTAGAATATTGAGTTTTGTGTACAGAGATATTAAATTAGGTCATATGAGTGTTTAAGAGATGGACTGGGGGTGGGGGGAGGGAGAGGGAGCGTCAACTGGCTCTCTCTAAGCACTGTTCAGTTTAATTCATGATAACTAAGACACCTGTCTCTGCAGGTGGAGGGACACAAAAATAGTCCCATTCAAATAATAATGAAAACAAAAGAAACCTCCAAAAGATTTATAAAATAATTTTCTCTGAAACATACATGGTTGTGCTGGCGTGTTCATCCCACAACAGAAAGGAAGGGGTTAAAAGCAGCCTAGGGAGGTTGCACAGGGAGCAGTCAATCAGGGCCCCGTGGGCTTATGTAAAAGGAGTTGCAGGGCCAGAAACAGGCTGCATGAAGCCCAAGGAGAGAGGACTGTGTTCCTAGTGGGCTGCAGAAAGGTAGGACTTCGGACAGAACAGTTGCTGTCAGGGACTGGGGGAGCAAAAAGGAACTCCTGGCTGGCTGCTAGGACTGCAGGCTGGAGGCCCTGAGAAGATGGTGAAGAAGGTGCTGGAGTCATGGGGAGGTGGCCTAGGGAATTGAAGCAGTATTGGCAGAGACGTTAAGGAAAGGCAGCAGGAGGCTACTATCTCCATGGTCCCTGGGCTGGGACCCAGAGTAATGAGTGGGCCCAGTTCACCCCCCTCCCCGGAAGGGGAAAACATGGATGGTGACATGGAGGGAGAGCCAAGTCATGAGAAGAAAGCTGTGGTTCTGGGGCTGAGATGATTTGCAGGCAAAGAAGGCAGCAGGAGAGGCACCACCAGGAGAGGGCATGCTGGCTAAGAGAGCTAATCCTCGAGACGGCCAGAAGAAGGCCCCACTCTGGAATGAACTCCATCACAATGGTATATCAAAATATATGATGTGTGGTGTGGTGAAAAGTTTTCATTGGCATTTGTTTAGGATGATCTGCATCTCTCTGATGTATGAGTCTGATTCACATAATTACGTTCTACTGCCCTAACTCCTACCTGCAGTATTCTTTCAAAATTATTTCCCTAAACTATTGTGTAGGATTTATGTGTGCTGTTAAACAGCTGCCAAATTTCACTCCATAGGCGGCTGCACTTCAGTGGTGGACGTAATGATTTGTGAAGCATTTGGGGATCCTTGCAGATGAAAGCACTGTCTAAATCACAGCTATCCAGCTTGTGATTCTAGAGCTGCATGTGGCTTTTTTGGAAGCCACAGATCTGATATGAGCTCCTTTTCCTCTTCTTGTAAGAGAACAGGCAGAGTGCAAAGCAGATCCCTTCCCCTCTCTTCAAGCAGCCAGGATATTGGCTTATATATTTCTTTTTCTATACAATGTACTCACAGCAAGCACAGTGTGTGACATTCTACAACATATGTTCATGGTATCTTATGATGCATAACAATGTAACTGTAAAATGAATGTGTATCCCATTGTATAGTATATAAACACAATGGAGCTTAGTTGGTGCTGAACTGAAGGAACAGTGCTGACGTCGAACATCATAATCAGTAAAATTGCAAGTGACTGATGTAATTCAAACAGGATTATGACTTCACTGGAAAGCAGGAGTCAGTTCTGACTTCCTTTGACTGTTTCACCTATCTCTCCTATTACAGAATACAGGACTGTGAATGATAAATAAGCAATGCAACCAACATTTTCAACAGGAAAGCTATCTTTCTTATGCCTGTGACCTATTCACTGAGCAGCTGGCAAATGACTCTAGTGAAGTCATCCTATTCTCCTCCTACCAAAAATCTATTGTGTTGATGAGATGTCATTCATATTAATTAGTCTTCTCTATCTGTATGCTCTATTCAGCTCTGGAGTATTATGCTAAAATCCAGCCTGATATTTATCAAACACTCTAGAATAGCAACTGAAAGAAAAAAATGGCTTTTGAGTCATCACTGCTTTCCTCAATGGGAGTGGCTGTTTGGGATAGTTTCCTTGTGGCTCTGGAATGTAATGAGGAAATGCATAAGAGCAGGGAGTAGTCTCACAGAATAAATGTGAAGGTAGTTTGTGTTGCCACAAGTGGAGGTGTGCAAAAGTCAACACTTCTGTGCCTTTCTTTCTTTCCCAAAAATTTACAAAAGCAAAAAATGTTGTATAACTCAGTGGTTCTCAACCAGGGGTACACGTACCTCTGGGGGTACACAGAAGTCTTCCAAGGGGTACGTCAACTCATGCAAATATTTGCTTAGTTTTACAACAGGCTACATAATATGAACTAGCAAAGTCAGTGCAAACTAAAATTTCATACAATGACTTGTTTATACTGCTCTCTATACTATACACTGAAATGTGAGTACAATATTTATATTCCATTTGATTTATTTTGTAATTATATGGTAAAAATGAGAAAGTAAGCATTTTTTCAGTAATAGAGTGCTATGACACTTTTGTATTTTTATGTCTGCGTTTGGAAGCAAGTTGTTTTTAAGTGAAGTGAAACTAGGGAGTACGCAAGAAAGGGATACAGTAGTCTGGAAAGGTAGAGAGTCACTGGTATAATCCACTGGCAGTGTGTTAGAGGTCCTCTCCTGTGCAAGGCTAGGAATTGTTACCCTAGCTTCAAAGCATTAGTTCAAGCTTTAGCCCAGTATAATTTTAGTTCTGGCAGTCCCCAGTTCTATCCCAGGTCCCCCTGCAAGATGATGGAGCAAGATGGTGGAGTCACCTTTGCATTTCACTGTAGCTCCCAGCATCCTCAAACTACTGCTTAAGCAAATGTTAATGCCCATAAGATGAGTATTTCTATAAGGGATGTCATGATAATGTTGACTGACATAAATATTTTATGTATTATCATATATCAAGAAAATCAGTTGAAAATACACAAAATAATATACCGGGTACTACATTTGCCTACACTAGAGAGGAATGGGTGGCCAGGATAATTTTGAACTAAGGAAATGCATGTAAACAAATAGATCAGCCTAGAAATAAGAGAGATGTATTTTAAACAATACAGACCAGCAAAAAATAACTAATGTGAGTAGGATTCTGACAGGAGCCCAAAGCAGTTAGGTGCCTAGTTCTCAATGAAATTCAATGGGAATCATGCAGTAATTCCTCTGAAAATCCCAGCCTTTATGTTTAAGTTTCTAAAAAGGAGATTTTATTGTTGATATGACAGTACCTACCTAAGAACCAACCAAGAACAGAGCTCATTGTACCAAAAACAATACAGAGTAACAGAAGGTTCCTGGCCTGAAGAGGTTACAATCTAAATAGACAAGACAGACAAAGGAAAGGTAGAAGGGATTTAACATACAGGCAGTGTAACCATCTCCATTTGCTAATTTTCTTTTTCTCATAACATAGTCTTATGTATGTTTCCTTTTTTCATTTGTTTTCTTCTTATTCAATCGAGAGATAGGGTCAACACACAAAGGGAAAAAAATTCTCATTTCAATAAAATGTCCTTCTAGGCAGAAAATTATCTATGAACAATATTTTGACTATGGGATATAGTACCTTTGCACTGTGGTCTTGATCCAGCTAGTAGCCTCCCTGTGTTATGTTCAGAGAGGGTGAATTTCCCTCCTCTGGCATGTATTCACACAAGACCTGTTCATCACTTAAGCCTGAAAATAGGCTTAAGTGGGGCTTAAAAAGTTAGACAGGCTTATGTGGGGGGAGCCTCTGCATAGAGAGTGAAGCAGCAGCACCTTGGACTGGAAAATCATGAATGCTGATGACATGCTGAAGATGTGCTAATCTAAGTAGGAATTTAACTTTTGGACTGTTAATTAAAGTAAAACGTAGAGGGATTGTGAATTCTAGGGTGCCATTGCAACTCCATCACAATTACTGTATTGCAGTCATCATATTGCACAGAACAACCAAAACAGTCAAGTAATGGTTTTCTTTTCCTTGTTTGCATTTGTGTTTGCCTGCAAAAAGGCACATGTGGTGACCATACAGATATGCATTTTAGAGCTGGTCGGGAATTTTCCATCCGAAGGATTTCATGACAGAAACTGGCCTCTTTGCAAAATTGAAATTTTCCACATTTTTCCAGGAAAGTAGTTTTTTATTCCTCTGTAGGGAAAATTGAAATGAAGGCTGCCCATTGAACTGCCTTTCTCAATTTCACTTTCTGCCTGCAGGGAGAAAATGAAGTTAATGCGAGCTTTCCAGGGGAGCAGCCTGCAAGCAAAAATATTCCATATTTGTTTGCCCAAAAAAAAATATTTCCGAAAATCCCTTACCATGAAAAAAATAAATAAATCATATTTTGACTTATTTTTCCTGATTGGGAAGAATTTTTATGGGAAGAATTTTGCACTTTTGAAAAAAAAGTAGTTCCAATTTCCAGCCATCTCTAAAGCATATTAGTGATCTAAAATTCAAATGGTTTGACAGAGGGTGTGAAGTTATGCACCACGTTTGAACATATTTTAGTTTCATTAGTTTCTTGGGGGAGGGGTTGTTTTTGTTTTTGTATTGTTGCTATGTGACCTATTTGCATATTATAATCTTTCTGTTTTGGAGCACAGTCTATATAACATGAAATCCTGGCCTCATTGAAGTCCATGACAAAACTCCCATTAACTTGACTGGGGCCAGGATTTCACCTTTAATTCTTTTTCATTGTAGGCTATTATGTGCTAACTCAGGATTTCACAAAATTAAATTTTATAGCAACTGTGACTAAACCATTTTTATTTGTAATGTGATACATACAGAATATGACATAATATATCTGTTTCATGTTTTTACATGCTCCATAATCTCACATATTCATGTATTGTATTTATCCTATTCTCAACCACTGGGGCCAAGCCTGCACTCCTTGCATATTTGAATTCCTGTTAACTTCAGTGGGAATGTTGAGTACACCAGAAATGCAGGACCAGGCTGTCCAACAATGTGGAAATAACACACTATGACAATGCACTCTAGGGAGGCATTGTGCTTCACTCTTCATAGGATGAAACTCTGATGTACTGAGTTTTCTCAACACCTGCAACATTTTCATCAGAATTACCACAAATTTGGAACTCCTGACACAATCACTAGACATGCAACCGCCTACAGAACTAAATGCAAAAGTCGCATCTCTTCACATCAGCTTTCTTATAACAAATACACAGAATGAGAATCAGATACATCAACTGAAGGAAAACAAGTACCCATCCTACCCACTAGTGCTGGTGAAAATTTTATGTCAAAGCTGTTTTTTGATGGAAGACTGCATTTTCAATCAAATGGAAATTTTTCATGAAAAGTTTCTTCTTCCCATGAGTTTATTTTATTTTTCCTCAAAAACAAAAACAAGAGTGTCTGCTCTCCTCTATGGGGCTGGGTTCCCAGTTGGACTACATCTCCCATGATTTACCATAGACAGGACACCCATGATGTATCACATCTCCTTACCGAGAGAGGAGACTGTAGGTCACCAGGAGGGATGGAGATCTGACCAGAGAATCCAGTCTATAAAAAGGAATGGCAGCAGGAGGCATCCAAACTACAGCTCCCACTTGGCACTGTGGCAACATTTCCAAATTGAAATATTTTGTTTTTTGTTTTGTTGTTTCACTGAAAATTCAAAACAAATTTTGCAAGGAAAATAGGCCAATCAGCTCCAAGCAGCATAGCCAGAGTGGACAGAAGTGGGGAAGAATTGTACTGGGGCTTTGAGATGAGGGTTCCCCCAAAATGTCTAACTTGGATGAAATGAGAAGGGTGGTTGGGTCTCCATGAGCATGATTTACCAGGACCCTAAATTTTCCTCAGTGAGCCTGACTCTAGCATCTGGCTGGAGGGAGCATACAAAATTTTAGACTTACTGCTTACTTTCCATAACTTTGCTGGGCTCAGATATCATGGTGACTGTCATGTTATTAATATCATAAGTGGATAATCATGCAGATGTATCAGATGTTGTGGTGAAAATTGTGATGGCTATTCAATTCTTTTCTAAAACATACATTTATAAAAGTCTTAAATATGATCTGTCTAGTGTGTTATATTTAACTTAAGATGAATATTTTTGTCCAAAATTATAATTAGAACTGTACAATTGTTGCTTTGATCCTTTACAACCAAATATGAAATGCTTTGTTTGCAGTAACTACTATTTTATTTTTAATAATTAGATATATGGGACACTTTACTGTAAAACAGAAAACTGTTCTGCCCACTGTCAGTTATGGGTGTGTATCAAATTTTAATGAAAAAGGATCAATAAACTGTCTCAAAATTCACCATCATCTTCTGCATTCAGCTTGCCCCATATAACATGTAATAAGCTAAATTGTTAAATGTTTTGCTTTATTTGATCATTTACAACTAGTACTAATGCCTGAAAAATTGTAATATTGCAATAGTTCACAACTAGTCAATAGGCTCAGACCCATAATTGTACATTTTGACTGAAGAACTCCTGCATTTTAAAACCTAGGTAAAACCAAAGTGTGGCACAGAAGTTTTGTTAATTAAAATATATTATCAATAGTTTAGATCCTAGTCCTGACCTCAATGGCTATTCCCTTTCACTTTGGCTGTAGTAGTCAGCATTTTTCAGAATTTGGCCATAATATTTTTAATGCAAAAAAGGAAGATAATCCAGTTAAAAGAATTTAGATATTGAATGTCCCATTAACACACTTGGAATTACTCACAGGTGTTGCCTGTTTAATTAATTCTTCCATTCTCTATTAGCACCTTTATCTCTATTAATAGAATATTATATTCCATAGGTACTATAGAACTAGCTAGAGCATCTGCCGCTTAATACAAACCTCCCATGTATTTGCTGGTGAATTCCAAAGCAATGATGGTTGGGGTGTGGTGGGAGAGATTAGAGGGGGAAGGTAGGTGTAAGAAGCTGCCATGGTGACAGGAAGAATTTGACTGAGAAACTGTTGCCTTTGCTCTTCTTTCTTCTGTTCATCACAATAGCCTTCATCTCTAAGATTATGAAAGGAAGAAATGTCATGTGATGGTTGAAAGTCATTAAAGAAGCTAGTGATAGTTCAATACCTCATCTAAAGCTTGATCATGGAAGGTGGAATGCGTCAGAATTTACACAGAAGTTAGTTAAAATTTTGGGTACTTCTTCTCTTTCAAGATCAGGGCTTTCAAGATATTTAGTAGGCAATTTCATGTTAAAAACCAGTGGTGTCAGACTCGACCAACAGCAGTTCTTCTCAGGTAAGAGAAAATGAGATTATTTTTCCTAGAAAGTAACATGTCAAAAGGGAACCTGCTTTGTATGTATTTCCACCCCTATTCTTGCTGCTATTGATTTAATGAGGAACAAGAATGAACCCTATAGTGGAAAAGCTCCTTCCATTTTTTAAGGGTTCAGGTTAGGATAAAGAAAAAGTGAACTTGAGAAGGAATTTCATATTGAGGAGGAAGAACTCTTTTTGACAGTTCTGATTTCCTGGAGACCAGTTGCTTAGAATGTCTTTGAATATATGATATGGACAAGGGCTGGATGTACCAGATACCAGAGGATATGTACTGTATGAAACACCAGCTCATTAATTTTTTGAAATGTGATTATTAACTACTTGATAACTTTTTCTATAAAGGGAACATTTATCATAGATTACTTCTAAAAAGTATTTGTAAATTGTTTAATGCTGATTCAAAAAGGAAAGCTGCAGGATATATTAAGATGTTTCCTTAAAGTGAAATCATAGAATATCAGGGTTGAAGGAACTGCAGGAGGTTATCTAGTCCAACCCCCTGCCCAAAGCAGGACCAATTCCCAACTAAATCATCCCAGCCAGGGTTTTGTCAAGCCTGACCTTAAAAACCTTTAAGGAAGGAGATTCCACCACCTTCCTAGGTAACCCATTCCAGTGCTTCAGCATCCACCTAGTGAAAAAGTTTTTCTTAATATCCAACCTAAAGCTCCCCCACTGCAACTTGAGACCATTACTCATTGTTCTGTTATCTGCTGCCACTGAGAACAGTCCAGATCCATCCTCTTTGGAACCCCATTTCCGGTAGTTGAAAGCAGCTATCAAATCCCCCCTCATTCTTCTCTTCTGCAGACTAAACAATCCCAGTTCCCTCAGCCCCTCCTCATAAGTCATGTGCTCCAGCCCCCTAATCATTTTTGTCGTACTCCGCTGGACTCTTTCCAATTTTTCCACATCCTTCTTGTAGTGTGGGGCCCAAAATTGGATACAGTACTCCAGATGAGGCCTCACCAATGTTGAATAGAAGGGAATGATCACGTCCCTCGATCTGCTGGCAATGCCCCTACTTATACAGCCCAAAATGCCGTTAGCCTTCTTGGCAACAAGGGCACACTGTTGACTCATATCCAGCTTCTCGTCCACTGTAAATGAAATGATTGTACTGTAACTGAAAACTGTTTGCTTTTTAATGTTCTTCCACAAGTTATTAATTTTGTAAACAAAATGTACAGCTAATTTTGGCAACTCCAAAGACTTTGAAGTTTGTGGTTTTATTTCATGACAGAGCACCATTTCAGTTTTTTAATCAATTTATTTTAAGGATCAGATATGCATTATGTATGTTGCAAGTTCACTATTAGGGACCTCCCTTAAATTTTGAGTGTTTTAGAATCTTTCATGGCAACATAGAAATAGATCTTGCAAAGTGCTGAGTGCCCACAACTCCCACTGAAGTCAGGGGACAGATTTCTTCCCATCTATGAGTGGTTCCATGCTTCTGAAATGACCTATATCTAGATCTGGGAATATAATTTCCAGCAAATAATTTGTGATTATTTTTGCCTCATTTCTATATTCACAAATTGTACACGGACAGATCACTATTGTCTTACATTTTTTCATTATATGAAATTATCCACCAAATAATTTTGATAATCATTGACCTGTGGACTGGACTTGAGCAGTTAGCTGTAAGTAATTTGTATTCAAAATTTGAGTTGGGTTGCTTAGCTGCAATTGAATATATAGGTCACAGAATGTTGTTCCTCTTCCTTGTTTGGTGAGTGTAACTCTTAAAGTCAGTCTGTGAACATGTACAGTTGCAAATTCATAAAGTTTGCCATACAGGAATATTCTTCAATAGTCACTTAAAATTTTGTTTCCATGTATATTCCTGCCAGTCAACTCATTTGCAGAAAGTGAACACAAAAGAGTCATGAACTCAATCAGATTGCTGTATATTTCCAATAAAAGTCATGGAGTTTATTTTGCAGTTTTCACCCTGCTATGGTATTATTCTTTAAAATTCCTACAACTCTCCTGGCCAACAACATGTGTTTTGAATGAGGAGAGGGAGGGTTAAGAACTCATTTAATCCTCCCACAGAGTCCTTACTTTCAGTGGAAAACTTTACCTTGAAATTGTTCTACCCCCTTTGTATTTCACATGGATGGTTTTTAGTACTGGACGTTTCTGAAATAAATATACAGGATGAAGCCAACAACACAGAGGTTACATTAGCTGCTCTTTTTAGCAGGTCCAGTTGAAGAATATTTAAGACTTATAATGGAGTTTCAAGACAGTACAGTGACAAACTGTAGTTCTAATAGAAAAGATGAGAGAGGAGGGACCAAATCAGTACTGATATTTATACTGCAGAAAGAAATCCTGACTCCATATCAGTTGATCAGCCAAATGGCAAAAGGATAAAGTAATGCTGTGAAACAGACACATACAATTTACAGTAAGGTTTTAGATTTTGCTTATAAAGTTCTCCCACCAGAGAAGACATTCTTTAAATAGTTGATGGAAACTTCTGCTTTCAATCCTTCCTTCACCATTTCATGTAAATGGTCTGAAAGTGTATTTGAAAGGATTTTCCTTCCGTATTCAAACATGTCTCAGCGTTGCGACCCATCACTTGATGTGTCAGTCCTACCTGGGGGTAAGGTTATCAATTTCATTTCCTGATTTCCTCTTACCCAGTGCATCCGCCAATAAAAAGAAATGCAACTTTAAAAAAGAGGAAATAGTATTCCTAACATTAGCCACAATCATTAAGGGAGGTGGAGGGAGAGGTCAGACCACAAGACAATAAGCGAGTAGCCAACATTTTGAATAAATAATGAACCAAATCAAAATCAGCCATGCCTCTAATCGGGACATTTTCACAGCACTGCTTGAGGTGCAGAATACTTATCCAGGCTAGATATGTGCTTGGCAAAATTAATCAGGTAATCAGTTTCCATTCTCATCTCCAGTTTAAAACATTCTGTGTGTTGGCACTGTGGTCAAGACTACTTTACTTTTATTGCCAGTGGATTTGGGTGATAAAAAGAAATGGTTAACTGTAAGCAAGCTGTGACACTTAGTTCAATGAATAGCTGTAAAAGTACATTAGAAAGCTTAGGTTAAGCTGAGTGTTCTTATTAAATAATTAGGAAGTAATAGGAATTCAGACTAGCATACTAGCAGATGCAGACTCCATCTCTGATCACGGTAATTTTGAGGACCCTATAGACTTTAAGAACCCTTCCCCCCAAAATTGTATTGTTTAAAAGAGTTATGTAGGGACTTGGAAAATCCAAGAGGAAAATTAGCAATCCAATGTCAGCAAATTACCATTACACTATTAAATAAGATTAGGCTTAGATAGATTCGATTTTTATTGATAAATCTTGGTAAATGTCGATTTCACTGTACACAGACAAACTGAAGCAAATGCATATCCACTGATGATTGAAATTTACAGATAGACAAAGAAAGAAAATTATGAAAATTTTAATCAATAAAAATGAAAAAATACTAAAAAATAATCAGTTATCTGTCAAAGTTATAAAATAAAACTGAATTCTGCCAAGCCTGAGTAAGATGAAAATCTTACCAAAAGTATCTTATGGGATCCTAGTGTATGGAGTAGCCAGACTACTGGCCTTTTTCAAAGTTTTTTTATATCTAAGTTGGTTCCAGATTCAGACCTTTTCAAAAGCACAAATATCTTATGAAGGAAAACATACATTGTCCAGCAGAAGAATGTATTTTAGGAATTTGATTGCCAAAATCATTAAAGAAAGTTATGAAAATCCTGATTCCTGAATATTAACAGGCACTGAGTGTGCCTAAGAAGGCATTTGCTGCTTTGTTGACTAACTATATAGTAATGAAGAGCCCTGAATAATTGTCCATCTGCTGCAGTGCTAAGGAGGGCGGTTGTGGACTAGCTCCTCACCTATGCCAGACCACCACTTGGGCCAGGTGAAGAGGAAAATGAATTAATGTCATCACTACCCACAAACTGATTCAGTCCCTGGTGTAACTTAGAAAAGATAACAAGGTTATTGTAAACTATACCATCTTGTACTTGACCCAGGACTACCAGGCCATATCTACATGGTACATTCCTCAAACACCTCTGATGCCTGGTGGAGGATCCAGAAGACAGTAGCACAGAGATGGCAACGCTGGCTTGGTGCTAGCTGAGGAATCCTCAGACATCTCTTTAGGGGATATTTAATGCCTCTTCATACATAGATTTATAGCCCTTGGAGTGGCAAGAAGGGATCAGAATATGGGCCAGAAACTGGCCTTTTAGTTGAAGCGGGAATGGACAAAATCTGAATAAAATAAGAACCAATCCAAGCTTTCCTTCACACTGAATGTTAACTGAAGGCTTTTTTGAGTTTTAAAAATGTTTGGTTAACTTTTTTAGTTTTGTTTTTTTTTGTCTTTTTCCTGGAGATAGGCAGATGCCTAAACTGGAACAATGAAATATTACAAGAAACTATTCTTGGCAGATGTGTGAGCTGGCCAGAATGAAGGAGCCCTGGAAATTCTGTGTGAAAGCCACGTCTTACAAGATTCATAGCCTGATACCTTTTAAACCACTGTGTTTTATAATGAACTTTGGCAAAACACACAAGATGCTTACTAGAACCAAATCCCCAAAGTTTTGAAGGTTCACCCGGCACTAATTTGAACCTATCCAATTACAGTCCAATAATAAAATGTGATATTATAGAAAGTAGTCCAGTAATTACAGTATAAAACCAGCTCTATCTTACCCATTTCTTTGGAATCTTATCTTGCAGAGGAGAATGTGGTTTAAAATGTAAAAATCAGAACATTTGCTATTTGGTAACAATTTACCTCTTCTTTTGTAGGTTGTGAACAACTAGATATATATTTATAAAGCCATCAGAGACACTTTTTTGTATATATTCTATTGTGTTTATATCAACAACAAAAAAAAGAGTCTGTAAAAAAATTCAGATAGCACATAACTAAACATAATACACTGACAGAAAGAAAGGCAGAAAACTGGCTCAATTCAGTTCTCTTACACCTAAATCCTTGGTGTAAATATATTGATTTCAGTAGGGTCAACTAAGGATGAATTTGGATCCTACCCTTTAGAGTCCTAACCAGCCTGGAGAGAATAATCTGATAAACAGATAGCACTTGATTAAAGAGCAGAAAACCTAGCACTAAAACAACTTGATCTTCTTTGTTCCTAAAATTGATTTGGGGGACCTTAAGAAACCTCAGAGACAATTGATCCAAATGTCAAACAGATTAGTATATAGTTGATATGCTTCTGCTTCTTTGTTTGAATTTTGGTGCTCAGGGATATTCTCATTGGGTTTGATTCTGACCTCACACACCATTAACTTTGTTCAAGTTACTCCTAATTTACACAGAAGTAAGTGAGATCAGAATCAAAGCCTTGGTTCCAAATACCCAAGAATGTCCATCGGTGCTTTAATCATACAACCGTTACAAAGAAATACTAAACTAATCTACTGTTATGGCCCCCAAACATGGCAGCTTGTAATTGTTTAGGGCTATTCCTGTAGCACAATGTAGAATTATTTTTTACATGCGAACTGCAGGGGTAAGGGGGGTATTTTTCCATGGGATCACCAAATCTCACTTGCCATTTTAGCTTTGCTGCTGGGAAGAAGTAATTTCCTGTGTCTGTGACAAATCTTTAAATGCTTTATTTTGAATTCCAAGCACATATTTCAGCCATGCTTGTCCTCAGATCTATTTTTCAACTGAAAACAAAGTACTATAGTCACAGAGGGGCTGTCTGCCAAAATATAAGAAATAAAAAAGAAAGATTAAAACCACTCTGGTTACATGACAATGTTCACGAGTGAGTTAGCACAAATTATGCTCATAGAAAGGAACAAACTTTCTGCCTTGATGTCTCATTGTAGGACCAAGAGGAAGGACTGTGGTTCTAGACCACCTTTCTGTGTTCCCAATTGTGGGACTGTAGAAAAGCAGACTCACTCCTGCGGCACCTCCTGCTAGTGCCTTCCGGGAATTAGCTCAATTCAGCTCTGGAGCTCCCTCTGCAGGCCAGTGATCCACCTGTCCTCTGGCCTCCATGTCCCTCCCTGGACCCAGTGCCCTTTTACATGAGGTGCTGCCCCCTGGCAGTAACCCCTTTCTCTCAGGGTCTCCCCTTCCCAGGGAACCCTCACGCTCTATCCCCACCTTGCCTCAGTATATGGCTACTGCCAGTCATTGTCTAGTCCCTGGGGCAGACTGCAGTAACAGCCTACTCATCACTGGCAAGGTTGAGTTTGGACCTGCTGCCTTGGCCTACCCCTGGGCTGCCCTCTGCAACCACTAGTACCCCTTGGCCTTCTGCTAGGCCGCAGCCTGGGGCTTTCCAGGCTGGAGCTCCCCAGCTCCTCAGCCTGTCCCCAGCCCTGCTTCACTCAGGTACTCTGTGTCCAGCTCCCTGCAGCCAGGCTCAGCTCCCTCTATAGCTAGCTCCTGGCTCCCAGCCTCTTTATACAGGCCAGCTGTGGCCTGATTAGGTCGTGGCTCAGCTGCAGCCACTTCCCAGTCAGCCCAGCTTAGTAGCTCCCAGCCACAACCTTCATGGCAGAAGCAGGGTAAGCACCCTGCTAGAGGGACTGACCTAGGGTCTGTCAATCCTAGCATCATTTAGAACATCTGAAGGGCTGTTCTGAGTTAGACCAGCAGTAACTGCTCTTTAGGGATCATTTCACAGCTAGAAATCACTGGAGCACACTGCGCTCTTGTCACACTCCTTCCCACCCCAAGCCCACTCCAACCTTCTCATGAACCATATACTGGGGGGAGTCCCCAAGTGCCTGTTTAGAGGCAGCTTTCTAGCTGATTTGTCTTGTCTGAGCAGTACAAAGTAACCAGAAGGGGGTTTGAAGAACTCACAAATCCAGCATTCTGATGATTTTTTAGTCAACAGTTTTGTCAACAGTTTCAGTCAAAGGGCTCATAGTATGCTGATAGTATCTCCTGGGCAGGGGCGTAGCCGTGGGTAGGCCTGTGTGGGCTGCAGCCCACCCACTTAGCATCCAGGCCCACCCAAATCTGAGCAGGGGACTAGTGCTGTCACAGCGGCCTGGAGCATCACTTGGGCACCTGAAATCCAGGATGGAGCTATATGCCCGCCCTTCAGAAAGCTATGCTCTGGCAGCTCTGCCTTGCCATTTTCTGAGTCACCCCATGCATGTGCCCAGCTTGGCAGGTGAAGTCCTGTGCCTGGGGGCACGAGGGCTAGGAAGAGGACGTAGTACCAGAGGAGAAGCTGAGCTAGACCAGTCTGTCATTGCCCGTCCACCCGAAAGTCAGGGCCCTCCCAAATTTCCACTCCTAGCTACACCTCTGCTCCTTTGTAAGATATGAGCAACCAGTCCTGGACAATAAACTGGTGTGAGCAACCAATGATACATTACTGATTGTTGTTAATATTGAAAATAACACTGAAAATGTTTTTGGGATCTCTCTGGCCACTATCCCTCAAACCGAATGGGAACAGCTATCCACCTCCTACTTTCTCTGCCACCATTTCCATCTTCCCATACTTTACTATTAACTTTGTTCTTGCTGGGAATTCTGGACTAGATTTATTTGCGTCTTTTAAGTTTTTTTCTTTCTTGGGGGCTAGAATTAAGACTGCGGCTAAAGAGAGAGGTGCTGGCATTCATATGTTTCTTGTTTTGGTGATTACTGCAGTCATTGGTCTCTTGGTTTGTTCACAAGACTGCCTATTGTTCCTAGGTGCTAAAAACCCAATATGCTATTTTTAAATGTCCTCTATACCACGGCTCCTAGCAGCAGAATTTCTTAGACCCATCTTGCATCCAGACCAAAGAATGATGTTTGTTTGATTTCTGCATAGTAAATAAGATTATAAGAATAGCCATACTGAGTCAGATCAGGGGTCCATCTAGCCCAGTATCCTATCTTCTGACATTGGACTATGCCAGATGCTTCAGAGGGAATGAACAGAACAGGGAAATTATCAAGGGATCCATCTCCTGTCGCTCAGTCCTACCTTCTGGCAGTCAGAGGTTAAGGAACACCCAGAGCACGGGATTGCATCTCTGACCATCTTGGCTAATAGACCTGTCATCCATGAACTTATCTAATTATTTTCTGAACCCAGTTATACTTTTGACCTTTACAGCATCCCCTGGCAATGAGTTCCACAGGTTGACTGTGTGTTGTGTGAAAAAGTACTGTCTTATGTTTGTTTTAAACCTGCTGCCTATTAATTTCATTGACCGATCCTTGGATCTTCTGCTATGCAAAGAGGTAAATAAGACTTTCACTTTCTCCACACCATTCATGATTTAATAGGCCTTTATTGTATTTCCCCTCCCCCCATAGTCATATCTTTTCTAAAATGAATAATCCCAGTCTTTTTAATCTGTCATCATATGGAAGCTATTCCATACCCCTAATCATTTTAGCTGCTGTTTTACTGAGTAAATGTTACCTCAAGTTCCATAATAACATCTACAGTTAACTCAAGTCCAATGTCACTCTGGAGGATATACAGAGCATATACCATAACAGAACTAGAATAAATATACTAGTAGCACCTTCAGGCCTCATCAGGATTAGGGGCCCATTATGCTAGGCACTGAACTATCCCAACAAGCTTACAATCTAAGTACATGTTGAGAGACAGCTGATGGATATAACTAACAGGCAAAAGGGGCACAAGGAAACAGATTATTATGATTAGCATAATAAGCAGCAGTGATAGCACACCAGCTAACCAGCCTTTGCTGATTTTTTTTTGCAAGCATCACAGGAGAGGGAGTATTAAGGAGAATAACTGAATGGTGGCTTTTATTTCTACAGGATTTCTTCCCATGGATAAAGAGTGGCCTGGGAGGAAGCACAAAGGTATGTGAAGTAAAACTGGAGTGTTGAGTGATAGATGCTGGAATCATTGAGAGACGAGAGGTGGGGGGTCCATGGCTAGATAGTGTAAACAACAGAGAGATTTTTGAAGTGAGAGTGCTATGCCAGGAAGGGTCCTAAAGTAAAAGACAAGTAGTTTGCCTGATGCAGTTGTCAAGTATAATTCCCAATTCTGGACCTTAGCGTCCAAAATATGGGTACTAGCATGAATTCCCCTAAGCTTAATTACCAGCTTAGATTTGATAGGCTGCCACCAATCAGGACTTAGAGTAGAGCACCTGATAGACTCTGGTCTCCCCCAAAAACCTTCCCTGGGGGTTCCAAGACCCAAATTCTTTGAGTTTCGCAACAAAGGGAAATAAACCATTCCCCTCCCCCTCCCTTCTTCCTCCCAGCTCCTTCCCACCCTGGGAACACTAGGAGATCGCCTGATTCAACTTTTTGAATCACCACACCGAGAGGAGTATTACCTTCCTCCTCACCCAGAGGCAATACAAGCTACGTGACTCTAACACAAAGAGAAAATTTATCCTTCCCTTCTCCCCACCAATTCCCTTGAACCTTAACTAGGAGAAAAAAAATCAAACAGGTCTTAAAAGCAAAACTTTTAATAAAAAAGAAAGAAAAAAAGTAAAAGGTTTATCTCTGCACTTTAGATGGTAAACAGTTACAGGGTCTTTCAACTATAAACAATAGAAAGAAACTTTCTCCAGCAGAAACACAATTTAAGCTACTTCCAGCAAGTACACATATGCAAATGGAAAAAAAAAAGAAATTAAAAGACTATGACCGCCTTTTCTTACTTACAATTTTGAATAGATAAGAGACTGTAGCAGGGAGAAACCTGGTTGCACCTCTAGTCCTGTCCAGGACCCAGAGAGAACAAAGCCAAACCCAAAACCCACAAACAAAGGCTTCCCTCCATGAGATTTGAAAGTATTTTGTCTCCTGATTGGTCCTCTGGTCAGGTGTTTGCAGGTCACTGTTTGTTAACCCTTTATAGGTGAAAGAGACATTAGCCCTTAGCTATCTGTTTATGACAGCAGTGGGAAGTGGGTAGCCAGTGTAGGGATCCAAAGAGGGGAGTGACATGTTCAGAGCAAGAAGCCAGAAAGATGATCTCTTGTGGCATTTTTTAAAATAAGAATGGCAAGATGGCATTTGTTGAGTTGAGAAAGGCAGATTTGCAGTAGTCTAGATGTGAGATCATGGGACAAAAACTTGAGCTGTGTGGTGGAGAAAAGGCGGGATCTTGGAGATGTTGTCCAGGAAGAAGCAGCAAAAATATCTATCAGCTGATACCCAATCTTGACTGCACATTTATAATGACAGTAATTACAGAATACAAACTTTACCTAAATGGTCCTTGTTTATACTTATCCATTGGTATGAGAGTATGGCACTTGACTACATATCTATGAGATCAGCTTGTCTTTATCCTCAAAGCGAATAATCCTCATTTTAATATGACAAAATACTTTTTGAGTTTGACCTCTTAGCTTTGGGATGACATTCTTTGTGTGAAGTTTCACAGACTCTCTTGGGACATCTCCATTATTGCTTTGCAAATTCTTTCATCATTTTGTCATATCCACCATGGCCTGTGACAATATGAATTTGATTTATGACATCATATATATATTCTGTCCTTAAAAAAAAGCGGGGAGGGACACTGAAAATCCAGGCCTTTGTCATCTGGCTCAGTCTTCTTAATAATTATTTTCCATAACACCACACAGTAGGAGCTAAAAAAAATACTTAAATAAAATTAAGCCATATATTACATGAATATTTACTTATTTTCACAGAAACATTCCTCTCAGTGATCATGAATATGGAAGTGCAACAGCATACTACATTATTAAACTGAACCTTCTATTTTGCAGCAGCCTGTTCACTTTGGAGGTCAGAGAGGGCGGCAAAGCTGTCTTTTCATGTAATTGCCTTATAAACGTGTCCTTAGCCACTGTTTTAAAGCAAAACTAGCAAGGAATGTTAAACCACTGCTAGTAACTTGGCCTAATGTGCAGGATATGAATAGTTCATGAAAACCCTGCTTTACCCCTTTGACCCTCAGATGCAACTTAATGGTGAATCAGGAACAAGCATGTAGACCAAGAGTTGCAGTGCTGCAGTGATACTGCAACCCCTTGGTCATGCATGATCTTTGGCTGTGACTCCAGCTCTTTCCTATGCCTGCCTTTCCAGCTCCCTGTGAATTTTTCTCCGATACCTGTGCTGCTCTGGATTTTCTTTCTTGATCTCACCCCATTGCCATTTACCCACCTAATTCTCAATATTAAATATATGTAAGAGGGGTGAAAAATTGTGGGCTCAATTCTCATTTACACTGAGTCTTTTACACACTGCTGTGGGTCTTGAAGTGGGTGTTCATTACAGAAAGGAAAACAGACTAAATTCTTCATTGGTGTCTCTATGCTAGGACTCTGTCCAGGAGCTTTACACACTCCTTGCTGGGAAAGGTTTAGTTACATCTCCTTGTCAACCTTGTGTTACTATGGTAATGCAAGGGCTCTGACCAGGATTATTTAGAATACAGCCCTGTCCCCAGGGTGCTCTGTTATAATCACGCAGTGTACAGCAATATTTCATCTGTATACCAAGCACATGTATCATGGAATAGGGGAGTGGCAAGGGACCTCAGGAGGTCATCTAGTCCAACCCCCTTCTTAAATCAGGACCTATCCCCAGACACATTTTTGCCCAATATCACTAAATGGTCGTCTCAAAGATTGAACTCACATCCCCAAGTTTAGCAAGCCAATGCTCAAACCAGTGAACTATCCTTCTTCCCTCACTGCATAGCATTATGACTATGAGGAAACTACATAAACACAATTGTGTTCTTTGACATACAGCATGGTTTGCTACTTTAATCAACACAGAAATGGTGGTGAGTGTGTGTTACAGGTTCCTCTCCAGAGTGATCACAGAGGATGTGAGTTATACACACACAGCTATAGAATCCTGGCTTTTGGCTCTGGAGGTTCCCCAGTTCAATACTTGGTGTGGTAAATGTCACACATGCACATACATTGGCCTAACTGTGAAGTTTGTGGTATGATTGCCCTAATAACCTCAAACTCCCTGCCTTCACAGGGGAATATTGCAATAAGTCTCTTCCTTAGATGTGGCACTTAAACACTATTCTGCTGGTATTTGCCTTTATTAGTCCTTTTCAATCATAATGAAAAAGCAAGATAGGTGGACAGAGAAAAATCTGCAAAAAAAAAAAAAAAAAAGGATACCATGTAGGTGATAGGATTACCAGCATAGCTTTGTTGTCACAATCTGCCACTTGTGTTAATGCAAGACTATGGCAATCTGCTGCCCAGAAATCAGTCTGCTTTGTGCACTTTGATTCAGAGCAGGCACACAAAAAACATAGAGCCCTTTTAGAGAACTGAAAATACAGGCCTGATGTAGTAATTAGAAAATGCTGCAGATGAGATCAGTGTATCTGAAGAAGAGTCCTTGTTGCTACAGGACGTGTCAGGGATTTCTTTTCTGAAAGAAGACTTGATGATGATGGACTGTATGTTGTTCATTGTGGTACACCTTACAGATCTTTCTGCTCAAGAGCACAAGGGTTCCAATGGGAAAGAACAGGAGGCAGAGGAGTGGAAGGACTCTTTCAAAGCCCTGGGAAATAGTTAAGGCAGACTCAAATGGAATTCATCTTCTGCTGGCTTTTAGGTCTGGCTAGGGAGGGAGAGAATTGGCATTCTTCATTCCTGTCCCTATCCCTTATCTGGAGAGGCTGCCCTTTCCGCAGCCTCCAGTCTTCTATTGATAGAGCTCTATGGGACCAGGATGAGGAGAGAGTGCTACAGAGGCACCTGACTTCTCCGCACATTGCACAGGTCAAGACCATTCATACAAAGGATACACTAAGGGTACGTCTACACTACGGGATAATTTCTATTTAACATAAATCGGTTTTATAAAACAGATAGTATAAAGTCGATTGCGCGCAGCCACACTAGGTATATTAATTCGGCGGTGTGCGTCCATGGTCCGAGGCTAGCGTCGATTTCTGGAGCGTTGCACTCTGGGTAGCTATCCCGTAGCTATCCCATAGTTCCTGCAGTCTCCCCCGCCCCTTGGAATTCTGGGTTGAGAGCCCAGTGCCTGATGGGCAAAAATCATTGTTGCGGGTGGTTCTGGATACAGCCTCACCCCTCCCTAAGTGAAAGCAGCAGACAAAATTTTCGCGCCTTTTTTCCTGGGTGAACTGTGCAGACGCCATAGCACTGCAAGCATGGAGCCTGCTCGGATCAACACCGCGATCGTGAATGTTGTAAACACCTCACGCATTCTCGTGCAGTCTATGGTGAACCATGAACTGCAAAGCCAGGCGAGGAGGAGGAGGTGGCTACGGCAGCGCGGCGACGAGAGTGATGAGGACATGGAAACTGAATTCTCCTTAACCGCGGGCCCCTGCGCTTTGGAGCTCCTGCTGGTAATGGGGCAGGTTCTATCCATTGAACGCCGATTTTGGACCCAGGAAACAAGCACAGACTGGTGGGACCGCATAGTTTTGCAGGTGTGGGACGATTTGCAGTGACTGCGAAACTTTCACATGCATAAGAGCACTTTCATGGAACTTTGTGACTTGCTTTCCCCTGCCCTGAAATGCCATTATACCAAGATGAGAGCAGCCCTCACAGTGGAGAAGCGAGTGGCAATAGCCCTGTGGAAGCTTGCAACGCCAGACAGCTACTGGTCAATCGGGAATCAATTTGGAGTAGGAAAATCTACTGTGGGGGCTGCTGTGATGTAAGTAGCCAAAGCAATCACTAAGTTGCTGCTACAAAAGGTTGTGACTCTAGGAAACGTGCAGGCCATAGTGGATGGCTTTGCTGCAATGGGATTCCCTAACTGTGGGGGGGCGATAGATGGAACCCATATCCCTATCTTGGCACCAGCGCACCAGGCCACCCAGTACGTAAACCGCAAGGGGTACTTTTCAATGGTGCTGCAAGCAATGGTGGATCACAAGG
Organism: Gopherus flavomarginatus; assembly: GCF_025201925.1. NCBI lineage: Eukaryota > Metazoa > Chordata > Testudines > Testudinidae > Gopherus > Gopherus flavomarginatus. The sequence goes on from NC_066617.1 coordinate 253,726,055, forward strand.
GACGATTCACCAACATCCACGTGGGATGGCCAGGAAGGGTTCATGACTCTCACGTCTTCAGAAACACTGCTCTGTTTAAAATGCTGCAGCAAGGAATTTACTTCCCAGACCAGAAAATAACTGTTGGGGATGTTGAAATGCCTGTAGTTATCCTGGGGGACCCAGCCTATCCCTTGATGCCATGGCTCATGAAGCCATACACAGGCAGCCTGGACAGTGGTCAGGAGCTGTTCAACTACAGGCTGAGCAAGTGCAGAATGGTGGTAGAATGTGCATTTGGCCGTTTAAAGGCGCGCTGGTGCATATTACTGACTCGCTCAGACCTCAGCCAAACCAATGTCCCCTTTGTTATTGCTGCTTGCTGTGTGCTCCACAATCTCTGTGAGAGTAAGGGGGAGACTTTTATGGCGGGGTGGGAGGCTGAGGAAAATCACCTGGCCGCTGATTATGCGCAGCCAGACACCAGGGCGATTAGAAGAGAACACCAGGAAGAGGTGCGCATCAGAGAAGCTTTGAAAACGAGTTTCATCACGGGCCAGGGTACGCTCTGACTGCTGTGTTTGTTTTCCCTTGATGACCCCCCCACCCTTGATTGACTCATTCCCTGTAAGCAACCCACCTTCCTCATTCGATTATAGCTTGCTTAAGGAAATAAAGTCACTATCGTTTAAAAACCATGTATTCTTTATTAATTCATTATAAAAAGAGGGAGAGAATTGACAAGGTAGCCCAGGTGTGGTTTGGGAGGAGGATAAGAGGGAAGGAAAAGGCCATTAAAAATGTCAAAGTAATGACAGCCTTTTGGTTGGGCTGTCCATGGGGTTGGAGTGGGCAGGTGCACGGAGCCTTCCCCCACACGTTCTTACATGTCTGGGTGATGAGGATATGGAACATGGTGAGGGGTGAGGGTGGTTAAACAGGGGCTGCAGCGGCACTCTGTGATCCTGCTGCTGTTCCTGAAGCTCCACCAGACGCCAGAGCATGTCAGTTTGATCACGCAGCAGCCCCAGCGTTGTATCCCGCCACTGCTGATCTTCCTGCCGCCACCTCTCATCTCGAGAGTCCCTCCTCTCCTCATGTTGGTCCCTCCTGTCCTCACGTTCACTGGCATCTTTCCTGTAATTTGATACTACGTCCTTCCACTCATTCAGACGAGCTCTTTCATTGCGGGTTACTTCCATGATTTCTGAGAACATTTAGTCTTGCATCCTCTTCTTCTTCCTCCGCCTTATCTGAGCTAGCCTTCGGGATAGAGTAGGGATTTTAGCGCTAGTTCTCTCTTTGAGGAGGAGTACAGAAACCGATTTAAAGAGCCCTTTATATCGATTTAAAGGGCATCGTAGTGTGGACGTGTGCGGCATTAAATCGGTTTAACACTGTTAAAATCGGTATAAACACGTAGTGTAGACCAGGCCTAAGTATGGATAATATCCATCTGGCCCTTTCTATCTGGTTCTTACTGTCAGGGGCCACTATATAGTATGGCTATGTAGGCAGGTATATGGAGGCAGAATTGCAGGCTTAGAACCTAATTTTTCATTTAAAAAAAAGAATAAATCACTAGTCCTTATGTCTGTAAAGAAAACATTCAAAATAGGACCTGAATACAAATTGATCCAGTGGAGTCTGTTTGAGTGTACAGACAACATGAATCAATAACTCCAAGAAGTGTGAATGGTTCTATTGAGCATTAACTCTGAAGCTGAATGATCGCAAATTAAAATACAATATGAATGATTTCTCTTCTGAACATTTTAGCAGAATCACATGACTAAACTGCTTAATTGTTGCTGTTGGATATAGTGGCAGATATTGAGGCAGGATGCAGTCGGCCATTTTGTTACTGTCACAGGATGCTGAGGGAGAGCACAATGCAAAGCACTAAATCTTAACACAGAAGTCTTCTGGGGAGAAATCGTCTGGGTTTTTTTTATTATTATTATTATTTGTTTACTACTAGAGGTCACATATTTGCAAATGTATTTTAGAGCTGTGCTTTGAAGAATCCAAACTTTAGCTGTATAGACTATAAAATAGATGTGCAACTTGCTTATGGTTTGAGCCTGTATACTAACTCATGTTTCAATTAAAAGTAAAAGTATTAGATTATTTAGTTTATGCAATTTTTTGATAGAATAGTGCATTTGTATGTTAATTTTGCTGAGATTAACTTTATTTATCTATAGGAAGATATTCCAAGATTGTTGTACATTTTCTTTGCTTCTGAAATGTTATCACATTTAATTGCCTGATCTTATTTGGGTTGCAATCATAGTCATTAATTAGCAAGAAGGTGAGGGACAGCATCATATCTGACTATCTGTTATGGCTGCTTTAATGAGGAAAATACCTGCCATCATTTTAAAGGCATCCTGTATACTTCACAAATACAGCTTGCTGTAGCATTCTCATTTAGACTGTGAACATCAAAGGAAATTGATGTTAGGTGTGAACAGAAGCTGTTGAATATATCTGTTGAAGAATCTGAGTGGTATGTCTGGATGGGAGAGATGAAGGGCAGCTTAAAACATTAACAAAACTACAGGTAATTAGTGTAAACTTTCAAGGGTAAGATATGCTTGAGGAATAAAAATGTTGTTTATAGCTATTCCCTGTAGTGCCACTATAGCTAAGGGTCTGTCAATGTTTTCATTTATAAAGCCCTATTTTTATGGAATTATGAACTAGTAATAAAAATTGTGCTTGGGGCTAAAATTTGACAATTTAAAGAAAAAATTTTTTTTGTTTTTCTAAATTATATGAATAACAGAAGTTTACCTGTTTTGAAGCTTGTTTGCCTTCATATAATTCAGCTGTTGGTTTAAAATCAAATTAATGAAATTTGGCAAGCAATTAGTCCTTAACATGGACTAATCAGTGTTGGAATTTTGGGGGGGGAAAAAAAAGAAAAAAGTAATTAAGATACTTAATGTTTTGCAGGCAAAAATAATATATTTAAAAATCATAAAAAATTCTACTGTCTACTTCTCTGCATGTGTTTCATATGCCAAACTAATATTTACATTCCAAAGAAAGTGTTACAGTGTATTACCTGAAAAATAAACTTTAAGAAGTGCCAAAATGTAAATGCATTTGATAGACTATAATGGCACTGTAGATTTATTGTTTTATATCCACCTTTCTGAATGGTTGCTAATGGTGCCATCATACCTTGTGTCAATAATTCACTGTCAATATGATGCAGTACAGTCTCTTCCTTAAAAAAAAAAAATGAAACGGAGATTTCCCAAACCCTTTCTTGTTGTTGAAGTTCTTCAGGCTTGTGTTTGTCATAATTCACTTAGCAGACATACAGTAATAATTCCCCAGAAATGAACTGCCTCTTGATTCTTATTATTTAATTATAGCTGAATATTGTTTCTCTGCAGGCTTTGTTTACTGTAAATGACACTTTTCCTCATTACGTTATAAGAATTTTAATGTAAGATATAACACACATTTGAGAGACCAGTTCTTTGAAATATACGTTTATAGGCCAAACAATGCTGAGTCACACCAGTAAATCTAACATTAACATTGAGCTCATAGGTTTCAAAGCACTGCAGGAAAGAGATAAATATCATTACCCCCTTTTAATCAATGGGGAAACTGAAGTATAGATGAAGTGACTGACCCAATTAGCCACTGGCATATCTGGGAATTGAACCTAGGTCTCTTGAGTCTTAGACTTCTGCTTTACTAGCCAGGTCACACAGTCTCTAGCAACTTTCCTGAAGTCGATAGAGTTGCATTGGTGAAAATTTGGACTAAATAGACTAATATGCACTCTGTGGTCATATATGTGCGTTCACAGTGCATCACACAATTAAAAATTGTTACTGTTTGGGAAATTTTACTCGCTCTAATGTTAATCCCATGCTGATATGTATATCGACTTACTATTAGATTTCAAAATGGTGAAATCATTTTAAGTGCACTCACAGTACCCATTCTCTTCTCATGTTTCTGAACATATATCATCTCACTATAAAGGTCAGTGGCTAAAAATCTCCTACCATTTTATTATGGGAACACTCATTTTATCTGTATGTGACTTACCCATCCATGATCCCTCTTTCACCTCTATATATGTACAGGGGTCACTATTGAATTTCTTAAATTACCAGCAGTTTGCACTTTACAGTTTCTGAATTATTCCTTATGTTTACAACAGAAAATAACTGTAGTATCTCAGCTATCTGGTGTAGCAACTGACGACAAGTGGTCACTTTGTAACAGCGATGACCATATACAAAACTGTTTCAGCCTTCTTCCAGACCTAATGCTGATGTTCAGTCTTGGCTAAGATTTACACAGTTGCCACTGGTGTGAGAGCCACCAGGAGCTGATCATAAGAAAAGTGGCTCTCATTTCCTTCCCCAAGATCATACACAGAGTCATAGATTGTAAAGCCAGAATGGACCATATGATAGTCTAGTCTGATTTACATAACACAGGCCACAGAATCTTGCCCAGTGATTCCTTCTTCAAGCCCCTATCTGCTGGTTAAGCAAGATCATCTTTCAGAGGGACATATAAAGGCGCCAAATGATGAAGAATCTACAATTCTAAAGAACAAACAGGTTGTGAAATTGTCTTCCTCACATAATGTGCTACCTGCTGGGTAGATATATGCCTGACTCAACTGGAACTCAGGGACATTAGGAGTTTAAAAAACAGCTCCTACATTACCAGAGGAGCTAGCGAACAGGAGCAGCAGACAGGGGAGTTTTGCAAGGGAAGTTAAAGGGGGAGCATGATAGCCAGAAACACCTAATAAACATTCTCTAAATTTAGGCCAGTAAGTATCCCCCTACCAAAGGAAAAAAGCCACACATAAAGAACAAATAAACAAAAACAACACTGTACAAGAATAAAGGCAGCAGTCCAGCACCAGAGTGGGGGCTAGCCAGTTTATTGCACTGAATGCAGAATGTATGACTATCTGCCTTGTGGGCAGGTGGCTTATGTTGTGCACGTAACTGATGGCCCTCAGAGACCGAGTACGGGCTCTTGAGACCAGAGTAGCTGAACTGAAGGAGCTAAGGAGACAGAAGTGTACACAGATGAGACCCCCAGTGTGATAGCTTCTGTGCTGTTGAGGAGGATGAAAGTCTCAGGGAAGGAGAACATAAACTGGAGCAGAGAGAAACAATCTCATAGTTGGGATCCTCCTTCCAGATGATGTCATGGCATCCTCTTACTCTGCGGATAGCACCCTGGAGGAGAAAACCCCAGTTATTAGGAAGAGACAAGTAATAGTAATGAGGGATTTGATTATTAGAAATGTAGATAACTGGATTTGCAATGACTGGAAGAACAGCACAAGATGTGAAAGAAAGCATACAGTCAAATATAATTAAATTCCTAAATGAATCAAACAGTACCATAGAATCTCTATGGATAGAAATTCCATGCTTGAATTATAAGAGTACAGCAGTAGAAATATACTTCTGACCACCTGACCAGGATGGTGATGGTGACTGTAAAATACTCCTGGAGATTAGAGAGGCTACAAATACAGAAAACCCAATCATAATAGGGAATTTCAGCTGTCCCCATATTGACTGGAACATGTCACCTCAGGATGGGATGCAAAAACAAAATATTTAGACACCATTAATGACTGCTTCTTGGAGTAGCTAGTTCTGGAACCCACAAGGAGGGAGGCAGTCCTCAGTGGCATACAGGATCTGGTCCAAGAGGTGAATATAACTGAACCACTCTGTAACAGTGACCATAATGTAATTTAATTTAACATCCTTGTAAGAGGGAAAATACCAAAAATCCCAACACAGTAGAATTTAACTTCAAAAAGGGGAACTACACAAACATGAGGAAGCTATTTAAATTGAAAGTAGTAGAAACATTCACAAGAGAGAAATGCTAGCAAGCTGCATGGAAACTTCTTAAAAACAACATAATAGGAGGTCAAACTATATGTATACCCCAAATAAAAAAAGAAAAAAGAGGACTAAATAGACTAAAAGAGGTGGTTAGAGAGAAAGGCATCTTTTAAAAATGGGAAGTCAAATCCTACTGAGAAAAGTAGAAAGGAACATAACATCTGGCAAGTCAAATGTAAAAGTGTAATTAGCCAGGCCAAAAAAGAATTTGAAGAGCAACTAGCAAAAGATGCAAAAAATTGTAAGTACTTCAAAGTAGGAAGCCTTCCAAACATCAATGGGGGCACTAGACAACTGAGGTGCTAATGGAGCACTCAAGGAAGACAAGGCTATTATGGAGAAGTTAAATGAATTCTTTGCATTGGTCTTCACTACAGAAGATATGAGGGAGTTTCTCACACCTGAGCCATACTTTTTAGGTGACAAATCTGAGGAACTGTCCCAGGTTCAGGTGTCCATAGAAGAGGTTTTGAAAAAAATGATAAATGAAACAGTAATGAGTCACTAGGACCAGATGGTGTTCACTCAAGAGTTCTGAAAGAACTCAAATATGAAATTGCAGAACTACTAACTGTCGTATGTAGCCTATCACTTAAATTAGTCTCTGTACTGAATGACTCTGGGATAGCTGATGTGATTAAGCTTTTCTTTTTTTTTTTTTAAAAAGGCTCCAGGGGCGATCCTGGCAATTACAAGCCTAACTGCAGCTCCAGGTAAATTGGTTGAAATTAGAAATTAATTAGAATTATCAGACACATAGATAAAATACGTTGGGGAAGAGTCAACATGACTTTTGTAAAGGGAAATATTACCTCACCAATCTACTAGAATTCTTTGAGGAGGCTCAATGAATACATGTACAAGGGGAATCCAGTGGATATAGTGTATTTTAGACTTTCAGAAAGCCTTTGAAAAGGTCCCTCACCAAAGGCTCTTAGCAAAGTAAGTAGTCATAGGATAAGAAGGAAGGTCCTCTCATGGATTTATAAGTAGTTAAAACAGGAAACAAAGGCAGGAATAAATGGTCAGTTTTCCCAGTGGAGAGAGGTAAATAGTGGGTTGTCCCAAGGATCTTTACTGGGACTGGTGCTGTTCAATGTATTCATAAATGATCTGGGAAAAAGTGGTAAGCAATGGGGTGGCAAAGTTTTCAGATGATACAAAATTACTCAAGATAGTCCAAAACAGACTGCAGAGAGTTACAGGGGGGTTTCACAAAATTGGGTGACTGGGCATCATAGTGGCAGATGAAAATCAATGTTGATAAATGCAAAGTAATGCACATTGGAAAACATAATCCCAAGTACGCATACAAAATAATGGGATCTAAATTTGCTGTTACAACTCAAGAAAGAGATCTTGGAGTCATTGTGGATCAGTCTATGAAAACATCCACTCAATGTGCAGTAGTAGTCAAAAAAGCTAATAGAATGTTAGGAACCATTAGGAAAGAGAGAGATAATAAGATAAGAAAATATCATAATGTCACTATATATATCCATGACACATGCACATCTTGAATTCTGTGTGCAATTGTGGTTACCTTGTCACAAAAAAGCTTAGGGGCATAGAATAGCTTCCATATGGGAAGAGATTTAAAAGACTGGGACAGTTAAGTTTGGAAAAGAGATGTCTGAGGAGAGATATGAGAGAGGTCTATAAAATCGTGGATGATGTGGAGAAAGTGAAAGAAGAAGGGTTATTTACCGCTTCACATAACATGAGAACTAAGGGTCACCATGTGAAGTCAATAGGCAGCAAGTTTAAAACAAATAGAAAGCAGTAATTCTGCGCCCAACGAACACACAGTCACCCTGTGGAACTCATTGCCAGGAGCTATTGGGAAGGCCAAAAGTATAATTGGATTAAAAAAAATTAGATAAACTCATGGAAGATAACTCCATCAATGGCTATTAGCTAAGATGGTCAGCACCACAACCCAGTGCTCTGGGTGTCTTTAAACCTCTGACTGCTAGAAGCTGGGACTGGATGACAGGCATGTATCCCTCAATAAACTACTCTGTTCTGTTCACTTCTTTTGAAGTGTCTGATGCTAGCCACTGTTGGAATACTGGATCCTGGGCTAGATGGACCATTGGTCTGACCCAGTATGGCCGTTCTTATGTTCAATCAAAATGTGAACAACTCCAACCTTTGGGGTTGTTAAAAATCTGGAGCCACATTTTGCAAATAGATCCTATCTTTATTATGAAACAAATCCTTAGATCCAGCAGACCTGATCTATGAAGAGTTCATATCTTAATTTAGATCTGGCTTCTAATTTTGTGGTTTATGCCAATCTCCCTCGCCCAATAAATCAGCGAAATTCTTCCCTTAGATCCATGCCTGCAACTCCCATTTACTTCAGCTGAAGCTTAGCTTGACTGTCTGAGGGGAAAAATTGGCACACAGACCCAGTATATTCACACTCTTTTTGTCAACAAGAAGCAATAGCTGGATGTAATAAACACCTGTCATATTAACTAGTAAGGGACACACTGCATATTTGCAAGCTTAATTGTCAGTCAAATAGAAACTATAGTAAAGAAACTAAAATTCCAGCAATGGTGGGGAGGAGGAGGAACAGTAACAATTCCAAATAAATAAAACACATAATATCCTATTGAATTCCAAGAACATTGAAAATTACTCTTCAACTGATCTTGGAACAGAGATGTCCAAGCCTTTTTATTGAATAACAATATGTCAAATATTAATATGATACAAATTATTTTAGGATTTCCTCGGTGACTGACAAGCAGCGATATCCTATTAAAAGCTTGTACAAAATGCTCTTTCACAATTTCAACAATTATCTTTTTCCTCTCTGAAATTAAACAGTAGACGAGACCTCCTAATGGCTTTCCATGTGTTCATCACAGTTACCTGCGTGAATTTGCTGTAATTAAGCAATCTGAAACACTGACTGACTCAGAGAGAAAGCTCTTCCATAATAGTGGTGTCCTTGAAATGTCTTCATCATCAAGCAGTCTCTTCTCTTCAGCGCAGTGAACGCTAATGTCAGCACTACTGTGTATCAAGACTTTCACTAGAACAGCTATTGAAATCTTATAAGAATGCTAAAATACACTTTTTTAAAAAATAAACCCATCAGCAAAGCAGAGAGGTCAGAGAAATAGCCTGTGCAAAAGTGTTTCTGCTATGGGGAGAAAGGAAATGGGGGCTGCATAAGGGGATGAATTTTTTGTCTGGTATTTAAGGTCAAAAATATAATTAGCATTTGATAGGATATGAAGATGCACTACCTCAGAGACTAAAATGGCCAAATTTGTGCCACTTAATGTCAACAGCTATCAGAGTTGTGATAAAATTAAGAGAGGTTTATGTGATTGATAACCCAGCTCATCTGCCGTTCCAGTACCAAAGTCCCACAGGTTTAGCAGCTAGAAACTACGTTTAGATGAGTTTTGAAAGGAAGCTGTTTGAAAGATGGACTTTAACTAGTTTCTGAATCTGTGACAACCCCCGTCCCAGAAAAAAAACAATACAAAATTAAAAAAAACATGGTTTTATTAATAACTGTGTAAGGTGAATGTAGCTGATTTATCTGGCAGCAAGCCACCCTGCATGGCCAGTCCAATGTAAGTGAATGGTAACAAAGGCAGACTTCTAGAAAAATTATGGTATGTGCATGAAAGCAGGGTTAGGGGAATGGGAGTTGTATTTGGTATAAGGAGGCGGGACATTTCTCGTACCAGGATTCAGCAATGAAAGAAAATTAGGCATACTGTAAATACTATATACCTTAAACTAGGAGTCAATTTATTCTCTATCAATTAGTAAATTGCATTCATTTTTCTTGTCTAAAAAGAAAACTGTAATCTTGTGGCCATTTTGATTTTAATAATCATATTGGTTTTACTATAGGATGAATGAAAAATGAAATGTCATGGTAAAGGGATAGACGCTGCTTATAGCTTCCATGTCACAGACCTCCCGGAAAGCAATTTATATAATTTTGACAAAAATGTACTAAAAATGAAACCACTTAGGAAATAGATTTTGATTTTAGAAGAAATAAATGTTCGTAATGTAAAATGAGATGTTGCATATACAAATATTTCAGTTTTAACCTGTTTTCATGCTCACACCACAACAAAGGTTTTTTGTGTACCTCTGAAGGAATAGTAAGATTTTCTTTCTCTGTATATATTTGTTTATTTCAGAATTAAACAATAATGCATTATTTTATGCCACCAGCCTTTCTTTTCTCCTTAGGAAAAATGTGGGCAAATATGTACTAAATTAACAATTTGTCTCCTTCCTTAGTGGATAATATCCTAGAGATATATATTTTTGTTAAATGGAATTTCTTATCCACCTGAACACTCTAAGTGATTGATTTTAAAAAATGTAAGTAGCCTAATTTAAAAATCATAGTACTGTGACTAAAATGTTGTGTCCATAGAAAATTCCAGTATTGTGTTGTTAATTCAGGGCTTCAATCTGTGTCTATTAAAGTCAATAGTAAAATTTCCATTGACTTCAGTGCAGTATCAGACACTTCAACCCAATCTTTTATTTCAGTATCTATGAGCACCAGACAAAAGGGAGGTCACATTCATCATCTCCCAATTACTATAGCAATGATTTAGTAAAGACTTATATTGTAGGTCTTTACATATTCCTCAACATTGGCAGCAAAAAAAAAAGTCTATCTCATCTTTCAAGACTAGAGGTGAGCAGAAAAAAATGGTGGGGAGGAGATAGTTATTCAAAAATTGAATTTTGATGAAAAAAATTCATCAAAACTCAAAGCAAAGAGGGCTATCCATCACCACCACAATTCTCTTACTCTAGCACAGTCACCTAATGCATTCAATAAGTGCTGAATCACTGTGAATTTTCCCACTGAAGGCAAAGAACTGCTTGCTTTTCTTGGAGAATAAACACTGGAGCAAATAAATAATGATATGCTGTCCCTAAATGCAGTTTTTCTTCTACTGTGTGTACCTTTAAAAGTCATGCCAAATCACCTGAACAGTAACCGAAATTAAAGAGAAGAAATCCCAGTTATTTGCTGTGAAATCAATACTTCAGTCTAGGTCATTACTGGCCCAGATTCTCCTCCACAGGTAACCCATGTAGTTCCACCTGAATGAAATTTAAACTTTATAGCAACAGTGCATAATGTCTTACATCATCTTTCTCCATGATACATTCAGTGCACAATTACAGTGCCCATAGGATAAACCTCATTCTTGCAGACTCAAACATGTAACAACTAATAAGTAACAAAGACTGAGGCACAGTTCACATGATATGTGTATGATGTGCAACAAGTATCATATCCAAAAAATGTTTCATGAAGCTAAAGAGCATTTATAAATACATCCAGTCAACTGTGGCTAGAGAGACAGAACTTGCTGAATAATGTAACCATGGGATAACTTAATGGAACCATCCAGATCTCAGCTGATAAACACTCAGATATCCTTGTCAGGATATTGACTATTAGAAAACTTGATGGACAGAATAGTTCTGTGCATATTATTTGCCTTCACAAGCTAACTAGTGACAAAACAGGACTGGGCATAAGAAATTGAGGGACACTGAGGGATTTAACAACAACAGCTTCATAAAAATGCATGCACTACAAAAGGAACAGAAGAAAACATTTTTAATAATCACCACCTTTATCTCTGTGGATCACTGAATGTAGGAAAAGATACTAAAAGAAAATGGCATCAAAACTTTCTCAGACAAAAGACAATTCATGTTAAGTTGGCACATACTTACATCTCCTACCAAAATGTAATTCCACCTTTATAAAGTAATGTGTTGATAAAATGTTATATTATGAGAGGTTGGAGGTCAGGATTATGAAGATATATTTGGTGTATTAAGAAAAATTATGGCAAGAGGCCTGAATGCATGGTATATATTGCAAAAGATGTCTATTATAAGTGGATCAGGTAGAGAAATCTACAATTTAGGTTGCCTGCAATGTTCTAGTATAAGACCCTGTTTTAGTTACTTATTACTTTGCCAGTCTTAAAACATTTGGACTGAAATTTTCCATGCTGTGTGTCTGCCTCAGGCTGAAATTTTTAGAAAGTTTCCACTAAAATAGTTCCACTGTTTCTCATAATGAGGTTAGGCACAAATACATTGTTTTGCCAATATTTAAAAAAAAACCTAACAACCATTTTGTGAAGCTCTACCACCTCCATGTTTTGCTGTAGGGATTTGAAATTTGGCAAGAATGTCACTCTGGTGTCAGGAATGTGTCTTTTGCTATCACTGAGAAAATCCACCCAAATTTGGTCAACTTCTACCTTCCCTAGAATCTCAGTTCACATATTCTAAATAGAGACGCGTTAGAGGGTAGCAGTTTAATTTTCTGAAGATTCTTTCTGCACTCAGCATGCACCATCTCCTGATAGCTTCTAGTGCAACTAAACTGGCCTTGCTCTATTCCTGCAGAGTGGTAGAGCATGCTTTAGGGTATGTCTACACTATGAGATTATTCCAATTTTACATAAACCGGTTTTATAAAAGAGATTGTATAAAGTCAAGTGCATACGGCCATACTAAGCACATTAATTTGGTGTGCGTCCATGGTCCTAGGCTAGCGTCGATTTCTGGAGCGTTGCACTCTGGGTAGCTATTCCGTAGCTATCCCATAGTTCCCGCAGTCTCCCCCGCCCCTTAGAGTTCTGGGTTGAGAGCCCAGTGGCTGATGGGGCAAAAATCATTGTCGCGGGTCGTTCTGGGTAAATGTCGTCAGTCATTCCTTCCTCCGGGAAAGCAACGGCAGACAATTATTTTGCGGCCTTTTTCCCTGGATTGCCCTGGCAGATGCCATAGATTGACAACCATGGAGCCCGTTCAGCTTTTTTTTTTTACTGTCACCATATGTGTACTGAATGCCGCGGACAGAGGCAATACTCCAGCGCTACACAGCAGCATTCATTTGCTTTTGCATGATAGCAGAGATGGTTACTAGTCTGCTGCTGGTGTAAATTGGCAATGAGATGACAGTTATCTGTCCTTCTGTACTGTCTGCTGCTATCATGGGTGCCCCTGGCTGAGATCGGCCGGGGGCGCAAAGGCAAAACTGGGAATGACTCCCCGAGTCAATCCCTCCGTTATGATTTCTAAAAATAGAGTCAGTCCTGCCTAGAATATGGGGCAAGTGTACTAGAGAACCAGTGTATCAGAGAGCACAACTGCTCTGTGTCAGATCCTGCAGAAATGATGAGCTACATGCCATTTACGAGGAGTGCCTCTGCAACAACCCCACCCGTTGCTTCCCTCCTCCTCCAACCTTCCTGGGCTACTGTGGCAGTGTCCGCCCCATTTGTGTCATGAAGTAATAAAGAATGCAGGAATAAGAAACACTGAGTTTTTAGTGACATAAAATGAGGGGGAGGCAGCCTCCCGGTGCTATGACAGTCCAGGCAGGACATTAAGCGGTGCGGGGGAGAGGAGCCCAGCATCCCACTGCTATGATAGTCCAGGCAGGACAGAATCTTTTCTTTACACAGGAAAGGGAAGGGGCTGATGGAGCTCAGCCTCCAGTTGCTATGATGAGGACGGTTACCAGCTGTTCTGTCCCATCTACTGGGAATGACTGAGAATCATTCCTATTTTTACCCAGGCGCCCCCGGCCAGCCTCACCTGAAGCCAGCCAGGAGCACTCACGGGTTGATAACAAGGACGGTTACCAGTCCTACTGCACCGTCTGCCACTGGGCAGGGAAAAGGAGTGGATACTGCTCTTCACTGCTGCAGCATCACGTCTACCAGCAGCATTCAGTAGACATAGGGTGACATTGAAAGAAGTCAAGAAATGATTTCTTTCCCTTTTCTTTCACGGGGGGGGGGGGAGTAAATTGACAAGCTATTCCCTGAACCACGCCAGACAATGTGTTTAAACCTACAGGCATTGGGAGCTCAGCCAAGAATGCAAATACTTTTCAGAGACTGCTGGGGACTGTGGGATAGCTGGAGTCCTCAGTGCCTCCTCCCTCCCTCCATGAGCGTCCATTTGAGTCTCTGGCTTCCTGATACGCTTGTCACGCATTTGGCATTTCGTCTTCTGTAACGGAGCTCTGATAGAACAGATTTGTTTCCCCATACAGCAATCAGATCCAGTATCTCCCATAGGGTCCATGCTGGAGCTCTTTTTGGATTTGGGACTGCATGCCACCTGTGGTGATCAGAGCTCCACGCTGGGCAAACAGGAAATGAAAATCAAAATTTCACAGGGCTTTTCCTGTTTACCTGGCCACTGCATCTGAGTTCAGATTGCTGTCCAGAGTGGTCACAGTGGTGCACTGTGGGATACTGCCCGGAGGCCAATACCGTCGATTTGCGGCCACACTAACCCTAATCCGATATGGTAATACCGATTTTAGCACTACTCCTCTCGTCGGGGAGGAGTACAGAAACTAATCTAAAGAGCCCTTTATATCGATATAAAGGGCCTCGTAGTGTGGACGGTTACAGCATTAAATCGGTTTAACGCTGCTAAAATCAGTTTAAACACGTAATGTAGACCAAGCCTTGGACTAGAGTTGCAGGGGTGAAGTAGGATTTTCCCTGCAACTTTACCTCCCTAGAGCCAGGGGCTGCTGTGGCACTGTTGAACTGACAGCAGGAACAGACATTCAGAGTTATGACCAGATTTTAATATTATATAGTTGACAGTGGGAAGAGGGGTATAACACAGGCATAAATACACACTCATCACTACTAGAAAAGAAAAAATCAACATGAAGTGGAATGCTTTGTCCCCTGCATGTATTCAGAACTCAGAACCAACATAATGGTGTTAGATTGACCTGGTATCCTTTAGGATACCAAACAATCTAAAGTATGGGAAATCTAATAGACTAACAAAACAATTATATGTAAACACGCAGTAGGATTCTCCAGTTATGGAATGCACATCAAAACATCAAACACCAAAAGAAAGAAAACATTAACGGTGACAGAGTTGAGAAAATAAGGCCATTAAGAAGAAGTCAAAAACCTACAATAAAAAATCGTGTAAATTGAATCATGCTCAGGCTTCAGATCAAGTTTCAGGACTTCTGGTTATGGGAATCATGGATGTTATATGCTACTTTCCCAGGCTATGTTTCTGGTAGCACCTCTTCTGTGCATGCTTTCTCCCCATCTTACCACTGGCTAATCAGAGGAAGCCGTGCATCATGAACTTGTAACTGGAGAAAAGCTTAACAATGGAGGGATATGATAGAGGTCTATAAAATCATGACTGATGTGGAGAAAGAAAATAAGGAAGTGTTATTTACTCTTTTTCATAACACAAGAACTAGGGGTCACCAAATGAAATTAGTAGGCAGAAGGTTTAAAACAAACAAAAGGAAATATTCACACAATGCACAGTCAACCTGTGGAATTCTTTGTCAGAGGATATTGTGAAGGCCAAGACTATAACAGAACTAGATAAATTCATGAAGGATAGGTCCATCAATGGCTATTAGCCAGGATAGGCAGGGATGGTATCCCTAGCCTCTGTTTGCCAGAAGCTGGGAATCGGCCACAGGGGATGGATCACTTAACATAAGAACGTAAGAATGGCCATACTGGGTTAGACCAAAGGTCCATCTAGCCCAGTATCTTGTCTTCTGACAGTGGCCAATGCCAGGTATCCCACTGGGAATGAACAGAACAGGTAATCATCAAGTGATCCATCCCCTGCCACCCATTCCCAGCTTCTGTTGGGATTATGTTTTCCAATGTGCATTACTTTGATGATTACATGCTCAGTTCATTCCCTCTGGACACGATACTGGGCTAGATGAACCTTTAGTCTGACCCAATATAGTCATTCTCATGTTCTAATGGATAGTAGATGATGATGATGATGATGAAATAGTGATACCAGAGAATAACAGTCTCACAGGGTAGCTGGTTCCTGTGAGTAGAATTGGGCCCATCTCCCCTGTGTCAGAGTAGGCAAGCTCAAGCCAGACAATTAAAGGAGTCTGGGCTATACCTGGCCTATAAAGGGCTGAGAGGGGCCAGGAAATTGAAGGTGGAAGGAAGTGATTGAGACAGGCTGTGCCTGAGGAAGGGAAGCTACAGTGGACTGGAGTTAACTCCTGTAGTGGGCCCTTGGAGCAGGGCTAAGTGTTCAGGGAAGCAGAGCTGACTAGAACTGGGAAGCTGCCAGGAGCAGAAGGATCAGAGACCCTTGAGAGGAATGGCCCTGAAGCATGTGAGAAAAGAAGAGAGTCCAAAGACTATTTTTCTGTTTGCTTACTTGCCTGTTTTAAGAGAATAAACCTTATCAAAAGAGACTGTGTATGGAAGAAAGTGTTTGGAAAGCTGGGGAGAAGGCATGCTCTGTGACATATGGAAAAGTAGTAGTAGGATAGCTGTTGCAGCATAACAGAGGTGTCAAGAAATCCAGTTCGAACAGCAGGATAGCTGCAGAAACAACTGGGCCAAAGGACACTAGGCAACACAATAGGTGTGGGGCCTTGCATTGGCAGGCCTGGGCCTGGTGAAGCTTGGACCGAAAGATGACCCTGAAGCCTTCTTCAAAATATTTGAGGGGTGGCAAAGGCAGGAGCCTGGGAAGATTCAACATGGACAGTCTGCCCAGAGACCAGCTTGATAGAGAAGTCATGGATCAGATTGCCTTGGAGCAGCTACTGAAGGTTCTGCCCAGAACTGCAAAGAGTGCAAAGAGCTCAGTACGGTGCTTTCAGGTGACTTCAGTTGGGGGAAGCAGTGGAGCAAACTGAAGCCTTCTTTGAGGAGATGCAGGGCAAGGATGGTGTGGTAAATTGAGCGGGGTCAACAAGGGATGACTCTGGGAAGCTCTCAGGGGAGACCTTGAATAGCCAAAACTTAAGGACACACGAGATCTACAAGGGTCCCAGATAGCCCCACAATTTAGCAGAACCACTCGTGGAGATGGATCAGAAGGCTACATGGTATGCTTTAGGTGTGGCCAGTACAGGCACAGTTAACTGAATTGCTCAGTTACAGAGTGTTACTACAATGGGACCAGGCAGTGGGGGTCCACATGGAACAGAAGAACATAAGAACAGCCAAACGGGGTCAGACCAAAGGTCCATCAAGCCCAGTATCCTGTCTTTCAACAGTGGCCAATGCCAGGTGCCCCAGAGGGAATGAACAGAACAGGTAATGATCAAGTGATCCATCTCCTGTCTCCCATTCCCAGCTTCTGGCAAACAGAGGCTAGGGACACCATCCCTGCCCATCCTGGCTAATAGCCATTGATGGACCTATCCTCCATGAATTTATCTAGTTCTTTTTTGAACCTCTTATAGTCTTGCCCTTCACAACATCATCTGGAAAGGAGTTCCACAGGTTGACTGTGTGTTGTGTGAAAAATACTTCCTTTTGTTTGTTTTAAACCTGCTGCCTGTTATGGGCAGGGAAGGCTCGGTCTTGATTAGTACCAGTTAGGCTGGGAGGAACAGTGACTAAGGGACTTACAGATTCTGGTTGTGCATGCACTTTTGTCCAGGAAGATCAGGCGGAGGTGAATAACCTGGGCAAACATCTCCCAGTACTTGTCTCTTGTGTCCATGGTCAAACCTACGTTTACCTGACAGCAGAAGTCGGCCTGAAGGTTCAAGGTTGATGAACATGATTAAGTGTCAGGGTAATCAAGTGCCTGCTTTGACCGATAGTTCTGGAAAGGGATAATTTGGGTTTCCTGGCCTCAAACAGGAGATGGAAGGGAGATGAGACCCAGGTAGCCCTGAAGCCTGAGAGAAAAGTTCAGAACTGTTTTTCTGTTTGTTTGTTTACTTGTCTGTTTTAAGAGACTAAACCTTCTTAAAGGAGACTGGGTGTATCTTTTATAACATATTCATACTATAACATAAATCAAAGTCTCAGGAAGCAGCAAGTTTCAATTATTTTTTTTAAAGTCACCCCTTTTTTTTAATTCAATTTTTTTTGAGGGGGAAGGGCGGGGGATCATTTGTAGTTCCTACATGTTGTACGTACTGGGAATGGAGAAGAATCCATGTCATCCTTGTGAACTGTTAATATACCGTGCTACTGCTATTGTTTTCTCTTGAGCTATAATGACTGATGTGAGTGATGCTAAACTACAGCAGTAGAAGGAAGGAAGGAGGAGAGTCAACATGTATGAGTTCACAATGAACCAGCCTTACACTTATGTGACTGAAAACAAGGTGGTATACTTTATATTCTCACATTAATGTTAAGTGCTTTTAAAATTGCAGCATGTGATTCACATATGCCAGGTTGCTGAATGCTGTATGAATCAGAATCCAGAGGGTTAATCTTCTGAGTTATCAATCCCTTTTGAATTAGGGAGTTATGATGGAAATTCTAGCAAACTGCTAGGTATAATGTCACAAACCTCAATACTGTAATGATGAAGGCCTTCAAAAGAACATCAGTCCAAACCTCTCATTTAACATTATTTCTCACGTCAGAAAGAAATGGGCAGGGTCTTGTAAGCACAGGCCACAGATCAGTTCTTGGTGAAAGAGATCTTCCTCATATAATTTATTTTTGATGAAACTGAAAGGCAAAGAGAGTTTGCAGGTGGCATGTTAACACTATGACTGGATTTTGAAATGAAGCCAGGTGACTTGGAATGAGTATTGAAAAACAGTGCTCATCCATGCAACTGGTGATCAAAGTTCAGTTTAAATTCTACCATAATTTGTAAATAAAACTCCATCAATTTGACACACAATTGTTTTTTTCTGGCTACATAACAGTAAGCACTACATTTTCACAGTGGATCTTGCGGGTAATTTTTTGTCATATTACTGGTGATCTAGAGCACTGTTTTAAGATTTGGGATCTAAATTGCTAAAGATGCATTACTAAGGCTGCCCGCACCCAAAAAGCTACCCCCCATCCTCCCTCAAAAAAAGTGCTCTTCTTGATGACAGAAGACTCAGATAAGAGATGAAATAGCTCCCTCCTACCAGGTCCAACATGTGCTTTTTTTACTGCACAACACCTCAAACTCAACTGACTCATCACAACTCATCCTTTCCTACTTATGTGCTTTTGGCTTTTACACTATTCCATCCAATCTGCTCAACCAATGATGCCAGCCTCACCACTCCCTAACCTGCCCTCCTCTGATTTATTTCATGCCACTCCCCACTTTTGGAATGGCCTGAATGAACTGATCCTATTTATTTTAGACTAGACATATGCTGTAGCAAGGGACTGCGGAATTGGGCTCGTGACAAGAAAAAACACGAGGGCTTGGAATAGGGAAATAAGAATATGCACAAGGCACAGAAGAGTTCTTTATCTACTCCTGGGGGAATTCTGTGCCACAAAATTAAAAATTCTGCGCACAATACTTTAACATTCTGGGAAATTCTGCAAATTTTATTTGTCAAAATAACACTGTATAATCATGCCAGTTTCAATTATTTTGGTAATTTATTTCAAAATATCTGTCAGCAAGTATGTCTGTAATAATACAGAGACACACAAAAATTCACAGAGGAGTAGAGAGTTAAAGAAAACCCTACAACAGCCAGTTGCTGTTTCACTGCCCCTCCCACTCCAGAACACAGCCATGTCCCTCCTGCCAGATACCCACCCCCCCTCACCCATAGAGCCCAGCCACAGGGCCCCCTGTAGCCCAGCCACCTGCCTCCCTACCCCTCAGAGCCAAAGAATCCAGAGGGAGAAACAGCCTGATGCTTAGTACCAGGTTTGTGTGGAGTTTGCTGAGCAACACTGTCTCCTTCCCTTAGGGCATGTGCAGAACTGCAGCAGCCAGGACCCCTCTAGGTCCCTTCCCCTCCCCCTCCCCCAGCAGTGTCTTCTATGTGCAAGCTGGGCTTTGCCAGGTCCAGCAGTCTTTAGTGGCAGCCAGCAGTTCTTAAGCCCATTTCTGTGGGGAAAAGGAAATTCTGCATGCACAACACTGATTTCTGCAAAATTCTGCATTGCACAGTGGTGCAGAATTCCCTCAGGAGTATTTATCACAAGAATGTTTCTAGATCCAGAATTCTCAGTATTTATTCACCTTCGGTGACCCCTAAACATTCAGCACTATAAACTTCTCTGTAGTCTACAGTGGTTTCGTACATCCTATAAAATAATCACCATTCACTGGTTCATCGGCATTGGTAGAATTTTGGAAAAGTCCGCTATGATGAGCATTTCATTTTTCTTATCCAGCAGGTGTACATCTATTGGTTCCATTTGTTGCTGCCACTGCAAGTCTTGAAACAGTTTGCAGATGCCCATTTCCACATGCCTTTATTGAATTCGAATATTTGAATACTGAATAGCTAAAGATGATAGAAAATAATTCCATTAAGATCCCTGATAAAAAGGGAGTTTCAGTAAGATGATTTTGAGCCTGTAAGCTATATTTCAAGTGCACTAGACTTTAGCTCACAAAGCTGTCACATTTGCCAGAATTTTGTGTATGGTGTAAATAAAAGGGTATTATTACCTATTCATCTCACTAGAAGCTGATCTGCCAAAAAAAGAGTGGTTGATGAGTCTAGTGTTGTGTTCAGGGACCTTTATTATTAATTTCTTGTTTGCGAGAAGCAAAAAATTAATATAATAGACACATTTTTAGATTAGAGGCGTGAGAGGACCTTATTGGGCTGTTCAAATGTTCCTATAGCATACTGTACAGATAAGTGAATATTTGTAAAAAATTACTTATTTGATTAATTTTATCTTTCACAGATCATGAGTTATCCATGAACATACTATGAAATCCTCAAATTTATTCATTATTCAAAATTAATCACAAATGCCTTTAATGAATAATTTGTGAACAGTTAAATGAGAATACCAACAATTCAAAATGTGCATTGTATTTGTTGTTGCAAAAGTAATGCAACATTGGGTCTGGTACTCTGTTGGATGACTTATGCATCCAACCAATAACAATGTGAATTTTGCATTGCATATTTAAATATTAAAATAACAATTAAAAAAAGTTGAAAATCACATAGTCATTTACTTATCACATTTGAGATTCATTTTCAGTAAACATTCAGGTACTTGAATTTAAAACTTGATTTTTACAGATATTTGTGCTGGTGAAGTTGATTCCCTGGGGACCCAACCAAACCACATTTAAAGTCAATAGATAGTCTCCCGTTGACTTCAATGGGAGCTGAATCGGGCCCTAGAATATTTGTAGAAAATAAATAGTCATCTTGTTAATGTAGTTAAAGCAAATTAATTTTTAAAACATCAAGGAAATAATCATAAACAATTATTTTGCAGTATTCACCAAATTCTTGGCCTTAGTATTTTGCCAGTACTTTATGCCAGTACTAATGGTAACATTTCATTTATGTTTCATTTTTCAGATTTTCAGTCATCTTTTTTTTTTAGCTGATGTGGTTTTGTTTTTGAGAGCTTTATTACTGTTTATAGGAAAACATCAATTTCTGAACCAGTATTTAAGAATTCAAAACACACATCCACACCCACAAACACATCTGTATACACACACACACACACACACACACACACACACACACACAACGTAAATAGAATATAGAAGTAGCTCTAGATTCTGCAGGTTCACCTGCATCGACTGTTTATACATTTCTAAGCTTGTCTATAATGCTAATAATTAGCCTCCTGGTATTGGTTCTACTGAAGTGCCTGTAGTGTGTTAGAAATGTCAAAAATGAATCATGATAAAAACCACCATAAGAGCCCTACAATGGAAAAAAAATATTAAGAGGTAACAGCCTCTCCCACGTCTTTTCCTGATTACTTGAAAAGAAAAATTAAACAAGAACAAAGATAAAGATTAAGAAATAAAGAAGAAATGCAAAAAGGAAGAGAACTAGAAGCCTGAACACAAATGGAATTATGAGTTAGTGCAGTTAATCTTAAAGAAAGGAACCCCACCCTAAATAAAAATAAAACAAAATATGAATACACTAAGTGCTGATAATGTTCCTACTGGTCACATTTATCTAGTCAGAGTTTTAAAAATTCTGCTAGCATGTTTGTTGGGAATAAAAAAGCCCGTAGGTCAAGTCTTTCTGAGAGAATGCCAAATGTCTTTGTGTCCAGTTATTTATGGTTTCAGATAATTGTACAGAAAATATCAAATTTGCATAGTGTGATTATTGCTGATTATTTATCTAGCAGTCAAAATGTTTCAGTGGTTCCTAGGATGACAGATTGACAAGTACTTAAAACTCATTCATTTTATGAAATTTGCATGTAATTAGGCAATAATGAAGGGGATGTTTGTGGACAGTGGATTATACTACAATATGCTGGAAGCGATTCAAATGCTTGACAAAGTGTTAACATTATCTTCAGTTTCAACTAAGTCTTGAATGTTTGGCTCAGAAAAATCACTGGAAAAAGGAAATGGGTTATGGAGACTTACTAAATGTATCAATAGAATAAAATACCATTTTTCCCCTTTCCCTCTCCCTCTCTGCAATTTATTTATACACTGCTGATGAATTGTACTTTAGATATTTAACTCATATCACATTCAGTGTGGCTCATCTGTAATAGTTTCTCTGCCATTGCTGTGGTCATTATCGTGGTGGAATCCCATGAAAAATGGCCTGCCTTGGTTTCTTGGCATTAGTGTGGGATTTGAATTTTAAAACTCGTGCTTCTTTGAGATTCATACAACACAATGTGGTTTTGGAAGCATTGATTTATCATGCGCGAGGTACTTTGTTTCCTAACCAGGTAGTGCAGAACAGCCAAGACCTTTTACATTTCAATTATGGTAACACTTTAAATGAAGGTTACCTTCCTAAGTACTTGATAACAAATGATAAACTGAAATGGCTTTTTTTCCTAATAACTTAGTATAAAGTCACTTATAACACTAGAAGAGTCCTGTTTATTTCTTTTTACTTTTAATGCTTTATAAAGGTGCAACCCTAACTTCAGGGGGAGGGCTCTCCATGGGCCCAGCATTCTGCCTGCCTGCAATCCATTTTCATATCTGTGCGTACATTTGTAATATAATACGTACAATATTAAAATCATATATTGTATGCCTACATAATTCCCTCTCTTGGAACATATTTGATCACTTATTTTAAACCAATTCAGTTATTTTTATTTTACACGGGTTATCCTAATTTAAAACGCTACCAAAGTAATATATATTATTAGGATTCTAATTTTGTGCCTGGTACATTGAATCCCTGCATGACTTCTAGTAACCTTTTTTCTCTCCATGGGGAAGGTTGCATTCTGTCAGCTAGCTTTCATTTAAAGAAGTCATCCTTGCAATGTGAAGCAGCAGGCTTATTCATGTCCATAGTGTCTCCAGTGGTCAGACCTGATTTCAGGTATGCCCAGTATGGTGGTGACCCTTGAAGAATACTCAGTATCCAAGGAGTTGGTTGAGACCCATGTCTAATGGAAGTTATTGCTGGGGACATTTTGGTGCCCATGTGTCAGCCAACACAGGTCACCCACAGCTCATTACATAGGCCTATGATGACCAAAAGGGTAAGCCTGCTCCAATATGCTACTTCACAGTGACATTAAGGGCACCTCCTCGGCCTGTGAGTTTACCCTTCTCCATTCCCTTCCTTGCCTCGGCACATACCCTCCTGGCATAGGTCTGATCAAGTACTATATTTTGCACAGTTCTAGCAAAGGTATTTCACCCTCCCTTGCCAAAACAAATGGCTTAAGTAAGTGGTTCATAAACAAGAAAAATATTTCTGTGCACACCAGTTACTATATATCAGAACAGACTTTCTTTCAAAATTTCTAGTAGTATTTTTCAGAAAAGATTTCATACTGAGGAGGGGCTGGGGGGAAGGGGAAGCATTTAGGCCCCCGATGGGCCTTTGTCAATGAGTTATCTACATCATATTCTCAACAGCTTTATATAACCTGAATTAATTACTAAATCTATCCCCTTCATTATCTAATTAACTCATTCCACTGATTTTTTTTCTCCTGTCTTTAAAAAGCTGTTCAGTTACTAACATTTCAGCATCTGTCTCTCTATTCCGATAGAAGGGATGATAATCTGGTAGCTCTTTTAGCTCATCCAGATTTCAAAAATTCCTGAATTGTCATATTCTTTGTCTGATATCAGTCAGCTACCCTTGTAGTAGCTTTTTGAGTAAAAGATTTTCCAATGTCAGGCAAGCAATACGAGATAGGAAAGAAAAGATAGATCCTGCCATCCTTATCACAGTGAGGTTAGAAGTGAAAAGTTAAAAGGGAAACTAGGCAGTAGATAGAGAGGCAATAGGAACATGGGACAGTTTTTTGCAGATGAGGAAAACCAGGACATACTTCTAGTTTGAGAGGGAAGGGGTCAGAGAGAAGGAAGAGAAAGGAGGTTAGGCACATAAGCACTGAGAGGGGGTGATATTGAATGACAGGTGGAAAGATTAAACGTACGAGACCTCAGAACTTGTGACAGGGGAAAAGATTAAAAGATAAGGTTTGGGCAGGAGAAAGAGAAGAGATGGGGTACAAGCGGCCAGTAAGTCCCTCGGCCCATGCCGCTTCCAGCAGCTCCCATTGGCCTGGAGCAGCGAACCGCTGCCAATGGGAGCCTCAGTAGGCTGGATCTGCGGACAGGGCAGGTAAACAAACCAGCCCGGTCTGTCAGGGCTTTTCCTACACAAGCGCAAGCCCAGTTTGAGAAACACTATGTTAGGTATATACAATAATCTAATCTTCAATTTACAGTAGCATGGATAATAGTAGCCAGGGACTGAAGGTGTTACACAGGCAATGAAACAATTCCCTGACCACAAAACTGTATCTCCAGTTTCCTGTTTCCATTTCAGCTGAAAATGTCAAAGGAACATAATTCTCCTAACACTGCAGCATTCTATTCCTGACCAAACCCAGGAAGTGAACATCAGATGAACAAAAATCGAGTGAACATTTTCAAACTTCCAACAAAGTTTGGTATAATTCAAGGGATGAGTGACTTACTTTATAAGTATGATTCACTTAGCTCTAGTGATAATCTAGTCCACAAGATGGTAGCCTGGGGAAACAAGACACATTTAGAGCTTCACTGGACCCAAAATCCAAAAGGATCTATCTATGGCTGTAGGCTCAGTAGGAGGGGATTGAGGTGGTTTGGATAAAATTCTAAAGCATTTGACCCGGTGCCTTAACAGAAGTTTAAAAAAAATAAAGCAAACAAAACTGAGGCATGTATAAATGGAGGTATTGAAACTAAGTCAGAGAAAATATCCTAGCACTACGTGAAAAGCTAATGAGGCCACATTTGGAATGCCATATGTTGCTCGAGCCATCTTTTATTAAAGGGATTTTGGAGCAAGTATCGTGGAGGGCAGTAAGAAGGCTACAGAGAAGCCAGAGGTACAGATATCCCAAAAGGTGTAAAATAAGAATGATAAAATAAATATCTGTTACTGAGAAGGGAATCTCACCCAAGTATTATGCATAATATTTTGAAGGAAATAAAGAGGATAGATGTTCCAGTGGTGAGTGAGCTAGTCATAAGTAAACAAATGTGACAAATAAAGCTCAGGGAAATGAGGATTCTGAAGAAATTTAAAGAGAATTTCCTTTCACAGGGCCAAATTCTTTCTCTATTGGTATTCACTCTTTATCCACTGATTTCATTGGGCATTTGTCTGAGCAAGGAATGAAAAAAGAAGTCAAATCAGAGACACAAGATGAGTGAGATAATATATCTTATTAGACCAACTGCTGTTAGTGAGAGATGTAAGCTTTCGAGTTTACAAACAGCTCTTCTTCAGGTGCGGAAAACTCCACCCACCTTGTCTCTCTAATATCCTGGGCCCAACATGGCTACAACAACAAAGGTCAAATCAGGCCTTTGAGATCCATGCACATCTTGGACCCTTCCTGTATAGAGATTTTTCCTGCCCTGTGTGGAAGACGGAGGTAGTCACTTCCATAACTCTATTCTCACTCCTGAGACACGATAGTTCAGTGTTTCTCAAACTGGGGTCACCACTCGTGTAGGGAAAGCTTCTGGCGGGCCGGGCCAGTTTGTTTACCTGCCCTGTCCACAGAGCTGGCCGATCACGGCTCCCACTGGCCGCAGTTCACTATTCCAGGCCAATGGGAGCTGCTGGAAGTGGTACAGGCCGAGGGACTTACTGGCCGCTGCTTCCAGCAGCCCTCATTGGCCTGGAACGGCGAACCGCAGCCAGTGGGAGCCGTGATCAGCCGGACCTGCGGACGGGGCAGGTAAACAAACTGGGCCGGCCCGCCAGGAGCTTTCTCTACACAAGTGGGGACCACAGTTTGAGAAATGCTGCTATAGTTGTTTTATTTCCCTCAGAACCATGAATTTCTTCCCAGCATGCAATGGGAGTGCACACAAGCATCATTCCTTAGTGTCCTTCCTCTTCCTCCCCACTCCCCAAATCTTGCTATATTTGGTCCTTGAACAGGGTTGTGTGGGTGGGGAGGGAGAAGGAAAGCCTGTATACAAATGTGGCCCTGTGTAACCCCATTGAAAAGAGGAACACACTAAGTCTTCCGTCTCTGGAAGAAAGCAGAAAACCACCCCATGGTTTGCTGCACTAGAACATTGCTGAGTCAGTTTTAAAATGCCACATTCTATTTTTCTATCCCCTAGCATAGCATACTGTGTGAATGAAAAAGAATGAGAATACTAGTCCGTTACTGTGTTGACACACCTGGCCATCTTAACCATTTATCTGTAACTGAAGGTGAAATTCACTCCTTGGAGAATCAAGGGAATTGCTTTTCTTTTCTTTTTTTTTTAAAGTATCTTTTTAGTGTTTGCTAATTAAAATAATAATGTCCAAATGAAGGTTACTAAAGAGTTATAATTTTAACACTTCAAACCTTCCAATCAAACCTATATTGATCTCTTTCCCTATGAACCAAATGCTTTATTCATCTGTTCCAAGCTATTTCTTTCTAGCCATTTGTCATTTACATAACACTGAGTAACCAGTCTTGGGAATGTCCTAAATTACAGAAAGCCTCTATAATAATTTTTGACACAGGGGGCTTCATGGAGAAATCCTTATATTCATCAGCTGCAGATTCATTGCACTTTCTGTTTAGCTAACCATTTCCTAGTGGAACAGTGATATTTTATTTGGCTGGCAATAGCTGCTAGCACAGGAGAACAGTTGTATTCCCGAAACTGGCTATCGGAAAGAATTTCCTTGCTTATTTTTCCTCTGTGTATGTGTGCATGCATGTCTTAATTTCAAATAGCGGGTGCAAGAGCCTTTTTAGTTATTTGTTTATTAGTGCATCCAGGCAGATTTTTCATATTTCAATCATGTTTATGGTGTATGTGCATGCTTAAGACACTTTGTTTAGAATGTCCTTTTTCCTCTTTTTTTTTTGTGTGAAGTGATGCAACTTTAATCTGCTATGGTACTTCATTAATAATGCTACAATTCCTGTATCACTGTTGCTACTTCCTGTGTTCTTCGAAAAAGCTCAAATGGCAAGGTTTTTCTGTATAAGAAACTGTCATAAATCACCTCTTCTGTGCCAGAATAAAAATTCCAGTACAGCAAGAACTTTATAGCCTTACCTCCCCGGAAGCAGAAGGCAAGGACTTCTTAGTCATATGCAGTATAAATGACCAGCTCCATCCATTTCCCCTTGGTCTTCTTAAATTTTATTTGATTTTTCCTCCTTTCCTGTAAGCATGGAGTATTTGCACAGTGCTCTCCACTTCTTTTTATCACTCCACCTCTACAGTGTTTCTCAGCAGGAAGAAGTAAGGAAAATGGCTGAGAGTGGGACCCCTAAAAAGAAATTTCTAAAATGAATATATATAATATATGAACCTTTACTGAAGTTGCAGTTTCCTATTTCACAGGGCTATAATGGATTTTTCTTTCTGAATATCTGAGGTCTCTCTTCAAGTCTGGACCTCCACAGACCTGTCCCTGTGTGGAGAAAATGTAGATGTTGCTGAAGTTGTGATTCGGTGAATCAACTACATTATGGGTTCAGATATGTTGTATTAGGGGCCTTCAGCTTCTCAGGAGCTGCAACATTTGCTCAAAATTTTCATTTCCACAGTCCCTTCAGTTAACTATCTGTTCTGGATTTTTTGTCAAGTAAGTATGTGGGGTTTAGGCAACTCCTCCATCTCCATCTTGCAATAAATAATAGGTAGGAGGACTCCCAGGCCTCTCATTGTTTAAATGATACTTTGCTCTGTTGTTTTCTCAGGTCATGACTAGTAGTACATCATACCCCTCCCACTCTTCTAATGCCTTTTTCTGTTTCTCTTTCCTGATTTGTTGAATATAACACTTAGAATCAGGTTTCTCTCTTGATTACTCACATTTACAAGTTCAAAATTCTCTCTCTGTGAACATTCTCCAATATTCATTTAAAAATTGCTCTTTCCGCAAACTTTCCTTCTACTAAACTTAATCATGAGAACATTAGTGGGGATCAAATATGAAGGGGCACAGCCAAATAGAATTCAGAAGTTTTTATTAAAGCAAACAGGGGCTGCTCCAGGCCCCAGCATGCCAAGCGCGTGCTTGGGGCTGCATGCCATGGGGGGCACTCTGCCGGTCGCCGGGAGGGCGGCAAGCGGCTCCGGTGGACCTCCTGCAGGCGTGCCTGTGGAGGGTCTGTTGTTCCCACGGTCTGCTGGTTGTGCCTGAGGGAGGTCCACCAAAGCCGTGGGACCAGTGGGCCGCGGGACCAGCTTACCCTCCGCAGGCAGGCCTGCGGGAAGTCCACCAGAGCTGCTTGCCGCCCTCCCGGCGACCGGCAGAGCGCCCCCCGCAGCATGCCGCCCTGCTTGGGGCGGCAAAATGTCTAGAGCCGCCCCTGAAAGCAAATATTTGCTGAACCCTCTCCCCCCTCCTCCCCTGTATATAAAGATACCCAACATCAATACTGCTAAAACTTATAAGAACAGGCACACAACACAGCATAAACACTGCACGCCTTCATCTAAGAAACAGTGATGTAGAGGCCTCAAAAAGTTTGTAGTTCATGAATGGTTCAGATAGACCTCCAAATGCTATGATGTTATCATATAATGTCTCTCCTTCCCCAGTAGTTCCCCCATATAACCACACTTCCAATCAAATGTCTCTATTTTCCCCTACCTGCTTGAGGAAGGCCTGATAGCTTGCAATACCCCAGTGATTCAAAGGCAAAAGGAAAACCCTCTCTCCTTCGAGCACCCAGCTGCTTTCTTGTAGGACACAGGAAAGTCCCACTGATTCCAGCATTCAGTTCTTCATATCCTGTGGTGTAAAAATCAGGCTTCTGGAGTTTTGTTGAGAGAGGGGGAGATCATCTCGCGCCCCCTAGCTCTGAAGTTTCCTACTTTCCCCCCCCTGCTTAATTGCTCCTTTGGAGAGAAACTGCACAGTCAAAGCAAGCGAACTACATAGGACTACTACTTTGTATTTACCCCAGATAAAACCTATTCAAAAAAAGTCTCTCTCAGACTCCATTTGTTTGTTTACAGGGACAGAATGTATGTTTGAGATTCTTGGGCCATCATTTCTTGGTGAATTAAGAGCTGTACTATATGTAGGCCCTACATGCAGATTTCTCCCCTCAATGGACATGCTAGCACTGTCACCATTAGCCCCTCCTGCTTAATGATGCCCCATCCCTGCTGCAGCGTCTTCCATCACAATTTCCCTCCTAGGCATCACCTATGTCCACACTCTGCTCTACAAAAAGGGTAAGGGGACAGCTGCCTGGTTCCTGTGGCCCCTCCTGTTAGCTTATCTGGTTCACCATGTTTGAGCAGCACTTTCCTGGACCAGGGCAGGAAAAGAGAAAGAGAGGGCAGGCATTTCCACATTTCTCCTCCACTCAGAAGAAGCTATGTCCTCATGAACTGGGAGGCAGAAATTTTGAAACCCCTTGACCTGGAACCACCAGGAAAGATCGATTGATAGAAAAAAGGAAAATATTATCTGCAAAGGGGACTGCATGCAAGGAAAAGTCTTTTTACTTAGTACCTATTTATAGGAGATCATCTTACAATTATAAATATACTACCATCAAACAGAAGTAAAGAGTTGTTGGCAATGGTCTGAATTCTCAGCTGCACCAAGTATGTGTGAGTAGAACTGAGTGGTGGACCCAGTCATGTCTCCCTAATCGTGTAGACTTGACCCAGACCAGTATTGGTTAGACCACCTTAGCCCAACAGTAGCAGTGCTGTGACTGAGCATTCCCCACCTCCCACCTCCAACCTCCCAGTGGCAAGGTCTTCCGTTGCACAAGGGACTGGAGAGAGAGTAGCCAGCCAGTAGAAACAAACTAGAAGAGATCTACGTCATCAGGAGACTCCTCCAGACTAGTGCAATCCTCAGCTGGGGTGAGAATCTGATCTGATGTGCCTTTAAAAGAGAAGAGTGCATAGGAGCTGGCTTGAAGTGGTTTCCATCATGTACAGGGTTTACAGTTTGGTTCAATGGCTCTCAGCTCCCCCACTATACAAACTGTTCCAACACCCCTAGAAAAGTGAGATGTAAACATTTAATTTCTGGCCTTTGAACTCTCTGTTTTCCCCATCTTCCTCCCTCACATCCTTCCTCTCCCCTTCCCTTCCCCATTCTGCCTCACTCTTGTGTTTTAAGATCTATTTAATTATATCTGTAGAAAAGAAAAGGCTTGTATCAAAAGAGCAATTCCCTCTTTTGATTTTCAATTCATTTCCCCCCTCTCATTCAAAAGAATAGAAATATACAAAGTAATTTGGTATATAAAATGATTCCCCGTAATTTTAATCCTTTTAAAGTGCTTGTGGAGATTAGCACAATTTGATTTATTTTGACAAGGGGTGGTAAAAACTTTAAGAACATCTATTAAACCTGTCTTAAGAGCCTGCTGCTGTGCCACAGGAATGAATATTTCAGGTGTTCCAGAGGTTTCAGAGATGATTTCCTAATGTAACTGAGTGAATTAAAGCAGCACAAGAGAAGACTTCAGAGTAAATAAAAAGGAGCAGCCCTTTTGCTATTATTTGAGAATATTTGTCAGTACCAAAGCCACTAACATATTTTTATTTTTGTTTTTATTCTATTGCTTTAATGTTTCCCTCATGCTTTTGAAAATAATCTGGAAACACATATAATGAAATTCATTGGTGGGAGAAATTTTCATAAGGCCTGATTCAAAGCTCATTGAAGTCAATATGAAGACTCCCATTGACTTCACCGGGCTTTGGGTAGGGTTGCTAGTGCAGGGAGTCTGCACACAGCCCCATGCTCTCCTTAAAGCCTTAACTTCAGTGAGCCCTTTGTACTGGTGTGAATTGCATCCTAACGATAGATCCAGGACCATACTGTCATGAGTTAAGTAACTGATGAGCCAGAGACATTCCCTTCACTGCAGCAGCTATTTCACTAATTGCTAAAAATCACTATGATTCTTGTTTAAAGTAGCAATTATTCACAAAACATCAAATGGCAACATAAGAGTTCATAATATACACAGTACCTTCAGGGGAACTACTCTTGCTTAAAGTTAAGCAGATGCCTTGAGTGTTTTGCTGGATTGGGCCAGGGCGCTCAGCACTTTGCAGGATCGAATTCCAGGAGGAGAAGACAACGCATATTATAAAAGTAAAAGCCAAAAGTGCAGTATCTTTGTAAAAGTAATATATCTAAGGAGGTTAAATAATTACTTCAGCATCCTGTTTGTGTATTTCTTTAGTAGGTTAAATACCATTTTCTGTTGCATACTGTTTATACTTTAAAAAGAGGTTTTTCCGTGGTTTTGGTAAATGTTCTACTGTGCAATATTTACATTATTGCACTATATATTTTAGCATATCTAGAGTAAGAATTTCAAGGGAGAGTCCAAGCTGGAAAATGAGTGATTCATTATTGTACTTCTTTTTCTGGTTTCCTTTTGCTCCACCATTTTATTACCTTTGTTTTTCAGAAGGCCAACTTCAGAGTACTCTAAAAGGGGCCAGGCTCTTACCTACTGTATTTCTAAATAGATCTGCAACTCATCTAATTTAAGGAGAACTGGAATTTCAGTGTTGGTAAGGTTTGGAGGCCACACTGAAAAGAAGTGAATATATGGCACTCACCATATTAGAGCCCCATAGTCTTACTTATTCTTAGACTCTTGGAGCTGTGCTCCACTGGTAGATGATACTTTCTTTGATTTAGTGCTAAATATATTTACTGTTCAAATGAACATGTAACTTTTTAGAAAATAGCCTTTCTAGGGAACTAAACCCCCAAAAAGGAGATGCTGAATATGCAACTGAAAAATGGAAGAACTTACTTCCTTGAAGCATGCAACATGTAGAATGCAGAGAGTGATTAGCTAATGCATTACTTTTTTTTTTTTACAAAATAAGTATGAATGACAAATTAGTTCAAAGAAATAATGGTCCGTACAATCACATTAAAACACATACACAAATGAAAAGAGGAAGATGGCGAATTACAGAGTAGGGGAATGACTGATCTTTATGTGTGGTTTTCACTAGAGCGCAAGAAGAAAGATTACATCCCTACAGCAGTCTTCAAAGTGTTGGAGTCAGAGAGTGGAATAGGAAATGAAGTGCAGTTCAGTGACCCTCTGTGGCCCTAACAGTGGGAGCTGGGAAGCACAGCATTTCCACTTTATTCACTTCTTCTGTAATCACTGCCAGTAGAAGGCCTCCTCCTCCCTTTTATATTACTATTGTTTCCTCTCTCTCACTCACTCTCTTGGCAGCTATCTGTCTGATCTAGCTATCTAGCATATTATATAGATAGATAGATAGATTTACACACACACAGGCTTATATGTACTGTATGTACAGCCTATATACTTTTCTTGTAGATGTCTGTTCTGTGGTGTCTGACACAGGAGTTTATACTGCGCCATGTAATTTTCTATGTGTTTTATTAGTGATAAAACCAAAAGTTGGTCACCTAGATCTGCTTCAAGAATGGTATAAAGTAGAGCTTTCAATCTGGTCTATAATTTTCTCTCTAATGGGGGGTGCTTTCTTTGTCCAAACACATTGGCAAAATACTCTAGCCTCAGAGAAAGAAGAAATTATAACTATAGCCATATTGTGATGTTACATAAGAGATGCTTGACCTTGACTCCTTGATCTATTTTCATACTATATAAGAAATATGTATTTTAACATTTAATAAAAGGTTTACTACACACTGCATCTGTCCATAACATTAAACCTATATAATTATATCACAAGACTGCAAAACATATTCAGGAAGTGAAGCTGAAAGATGTTAATGTTTATGTAGCCTTGTAAGTAAGTACTCTTTAAGGCATCCAAAGAGACTATTGATGATCTAAGTGAATTTTTTTATTATTATTATTTTGTAACTGAAGATCTCTTGATCTTTAAAAGGGATTTCCAGATTTTTCAGTGTGTTTATTTTAAAATGGAAATCTATCCTTAATCATATCCAGATTTACCAAATGTTTTATAGAGGTGTAGAGGCAGCTCGGATTATATTAGCTTTTAAGCACATACAGAGATGGAGATCTTGAAAGAGCCATTTATACCAATACTTTTCAGACAGCCAGTGTCAAGATTTTTAACTTGATCTCAGAAGATGGGACTCAGTTAATTATTGAGGATACTTTGTGAGGGAAAAACGTATAAATCAAACCTTATAATATTTGTCTTTCTCAAGTGAAATAGTCTCCTTCACCAGAACCCTTTGATTCATTCCCTTCTAACACTTTGTAAATAATTGATGTTTTGGGTTGGCCAGCAAACTGAAAAATCAGGGGAAATATTAAATTAGATCTGTAAATTGTCAATAAATTGGAAAAGTCCATTTTGGGCCAGCAAATGTACGTACATGTATGTGTGTCTCCCTATGTAACCTTTAGCCCAGCGGTTAGGGCATTTGCCTGAAGTTTGAGAGAGTCACTTTTGAATCCTCACTCAGGAACAAGAACTTGAAGTCAGCTCTCTCCCTACCCAGGGAGGGAAGCATCCTTACCATCAGGGTATTAGTTATTCTGACGATGAATTTCTCTCAAACTCTCCTCTTGAAGTTGTTCCACTTTATAGAAATACTTAAATGTTAATTGTGCCAAAGAGAACAACTCTGTAGCCTGGTGATTAAGGCACTCACCTGGGAAGTAGGTGATATGGATTCAAATCCCTTGTCTTCATTGGGCAGAGAGAAGATTTAAATTACATATCCTACGCCCCAGGTGAGTCCCTTAATCATCAAATTACAGAGTCATTCTCCGGGTATGCGTGCACTAGAAATGTGAGTCAACTTATATGTCCACCCCACTTTCCTTGGGACGGTGGTGCGTGTCGTCACCAGGAGTGCTTCCACCACCTAAGAAGGGCAGTGTGAGGAGCACTGGCAGCTGTCTGCTGGGAGCCAAGCTGTCCCACAGGCTCCCCGCAGGCTGCCCCCATCCCCCACTAGGAGCGGGGAAGCTGCCATGGGCTTCTCTCCTCCCCATTCTCTGCCGGGAGCCAGGGGAAGTTG
Source organism: Gopherus flavomarginatus (assembly GCF_025201925.1). Taxonomy (NCBI): domain Eukaryota; kingdom Metazoa; phylum Chordata; order Testudines; family Testudinidae; genus Gopherus; species Gopherus flavomarginatus. Next base: position 253,760,387 of record NC_066617.1, read on the forward strand.
CCCTGGGCTTCTCACCCCTGGGGACTGGGGTCTAGCTGCCCCAGTTTCTCAGGCCCCCCTGCCCACTCCCTGCCAGGAGCTGGACTGCATTGTCAATTTCACAGATCAGGGAGCTATGATATTGACAAGGCTGTCTGGCTTCCAGCTGGGAGCAAGGTCCAAAGCCGCCAGGACTTCTCACTGGATGTGGGGTCCACTCTCTCCCCAGCTTCCAGCCAGCGCAGAGTCCAGCTCCCCAGCTCTACAGGGGAGCAGGGAACAGCTGGGCTGTAGATGCTCAGCTTTCTTGTCAATTTCACAGTTCCTGTTGGTACTTGGCTTTTGTCTTCTAACCATCCTGCGGTAATATCACTCTCTTGACTGCCTGTCGTTGGATGTCTTTTTCTGTAGCCTCTGATTTCTGTCAGCTTCACTGTTTAAACTGGGAGATAATTCAGCATGTTAATGGAATCAATGTTCTGATCCCTCTGATGGGGTATACATGCCACACAGGCCTGAGCAGGGTTAAGGTGGCCAGAAAAGCCAATTATCTCCACAGGCTGTACCTGGAGCAGGAGCCAGGGAACAGGCTGCACAGGTAGCATGGGGCCTATAAAGCCAGGTAGCAGACTACAGACTAGGCAGCCATGGAGAAAGGGCAGTCATGCCTTGGGAAGAGGAAGGAGTATTTGGGGACTCCTGGGAACAGCTGTAGGAAAGTAAGCAGCAGCCAGTAGTCACTTCCTGAGAAGAAGGAGGAAGGTTTGAAGCTGGTATGCCCAGAGAAAGGAGAGGAACGAGAAGTGTGGGAAGGAGCAGTCCAGGGAAGGAGCAGTGAAGGCGAAGATAGGAAGCTCAGAACTGTTGAGCTGAGGGTCCCTGGGCTGGAACCTGGAGAAGATGGTAGGCCCAGGTTTCCCTACGAGCCACCGAGGGGGTGATCTAGAACTGAGGCAGCCAATGGGAAGACTGCCTAGGACTGCTGCCGGAAAGGGGAACTCTGAGTGACCTAGCCAGAGGGTTGAGTCACAAAGGAGACGTTATGGGTCCTGGAGTGAGAGAGGATCTTCAGACCAGAAAGAGAGACGGAGTAAATGGCATGCAAACTGTGGACAGTGGTATTGTCCTTGAAAACTAATCCCCAAAGTGACCAGGAGGAGGTGTCAGACCAGCAGTGAGAGGAGCACCCCTGTGACAATCCCCTCCAGCCAACTCTCTGATGCTCATGTATATGCCCAGCTTGGAGTGTCAGCTAACACCAGTAATCTGATCTCTGCCTAGTAGTGCTCGAGGCTTATCAATATGCACTCCAATTTCTCTGGAGCAATTAATCATGGTAAACCCTTCTATCTCGAGGGGTTTGTGGTCTGATTGCACTACTATTGGGTGGCCATATATATACTGATGGAATCCCTCCACTCCAAATACCACAGCCAGAAGCTCTTTTTCTATGTGGGAGTACCCCAGCTTAGTCTCTAACAGGGTTCTGCTGGTACAAGTGACTGGGTGTGCCTGCAAAATTGCTATACCCAATCCTTTCTCCAGTGCATTGCAATGGAATGTCAGTATCTCTCCTGGGTATTAGTGCTTCAGGACAGGGTACCCATTATCATATGTTTCAGCATGACAAATGCTTGCTCTTGGAGATGTGCTATCCACCTCTTATACAAACCTGATTGAATATTTCTGAGACCTTCTGCACTTGCACATCCTGCTAAAATGGTTCAACTTCCTTGCAACACTGTTCTAGTGCGAGGCACTTCTTTACCCGCTCATGCTGTCTGCCACAGTAAATTCATCTCGCTATGGATATGGAACCCTGGCCACCTGCTCTACTTTGCTGTTGTCTCACGGCATGTACTGCTGGGGCTGTTGTGCCTCCTAGGACTTTCATCCTTTCTCTTAAGCATCTGTCTGATGTGAGATCACAGGTTCTCCCACAGGTAGCGATCCCAAGTGCCACAGACTATTCTGTCCCAAATCAGGTAGTCTGCCAAGTCCCCAAATGGCATGTAGCAGCACAAGCACAAAGCACAAAGCAGTCATTTAGGAGTCTATCACCTCCCCTACAGATTGGAATGAAACACCTGTCACTCCAGTTACTGCTTTGGAGAGCAATTATCCCCAGGATTCCCAGGACTGCTGTGAGGCTTAAGGCAGTGGTGAGCTTCAGAGAGCTGCAGACCTTTCTCCGTTGTTCCCCAATAAGGTAAAACAATAGTTGGACTTTACTGCTGTCATCCTCCTCCTGCATGGCCAGGTCTGTGTATATCTCCATCTCCAGGCCATTGCTGGGCTAGGTTTCTGTTTGCAAAATCCAGGGTGCCAGAGGGCTTCACAAATCGTGTAGTGCACTGCATAGGACTCATAATTTAAACATTGCCATCATGTTTCATTAGCAAAGAATTAAGCTGAATGCAAGTTAACTTGAAGAAGCTGAAGTGTATTGAACCCTGTGCACTGCTCTGTTCAGGTGGCTGAGTTGCTTCCAGCCTAACTCCCCACATTCCCTGTTTAACAGGTGACCCCTCAGTAATCTCTCCAGGGGACATGGGCCCTCTAATTCCAGTTCCATTGGTCATGATAGTGAGAGAGGAGAAACCTGAGTTCAAGGCCCTGTTTCAGAGTGTCGATTCAAACTTGGGTTTCCCACATCTGAGGTGAGCGCCCTAACCACAGGGTGAAGAGTTATAAATGGGGATACAGAGAGACACACAAGTAGCATTCTGGCACTGACAAACTTTCCCTAGCCAAACCTACGGCATCAACTTTGTACATCGTTTTGAGTTGGCTGAAACTGCATTTTTTCAGTGAATAAACTATTCAACACATTCTGGCCCAGCTCTATTCGCTTCTGCACACCTCACTGCAATCTAATGCCATTCAGGTCTCTGGAGCAGGGAAGAGGATGAGTAGTTTTCTTTACTAGGACAGACAAGAAAGAAAGTGAGCGGATTGTTATGCAAGGGGATATGATTTGGGACAAATCTAAACTAACATTAGTACTTCAGACGTAAGAGAGAGATCATGCTCTCCATTTTCTGCATAAGGCTATTCATTATAACACTGTCTCTCCAATGCAAGCCTTCTTCACCATGGCTCAACAGCATCAGGCTGTATTGTACTTCCCCTCTATATTACACCACCAACAAAGCTCTTCACTTACAGTGTTTGGCTCCTGGTGATTATGTTCAGAAGTGGGAGTCAGATACTTCAAAGCCTGACAGAATGCCTTTGTTTTTGCATATTTCTGAATTAAGTAAAGAAAACAATTATTCCATTTGCAAATGAGAATCATGTTGGAGACCATTATTTTTGTAATGCTTCTAATTATATTTGTAGTAGTAGTATTTCAATTTTAATCTAAAAGGATTATATAGAAGTTTTAAGATATAGGTGCAATGAATATGAAATTTTAGTCTGTTCTTTTGTACCCCAAATATGAGTGTCCAATTACAAGTTTGTCTATTTCTATATGGTTTTCACTTTAAATCCTCAATTTTACAAAAGCATCTGAATCTTCATTCTTCTTACAATTTAAATCTTCATTCTTCAAAAGAAATGCCTAATATAGTACTCCTGAGAGCCCAACAAAGAAACTCCTAAATGAATAATTAAGAGGTGAATTAATGTTTTTATGATTCAAAATCTGGGAATATAAATCTGTTGCGTCATCATGTGGGCTGCAAACAGAATAAAAGGTTATGTTAAATGCACACTCGAAATAGAAAATTTACCTTTTCCTCTGTAGTTCCTTTTTGAAGCCAATTCCTTGCTTATTACTCCTGACTATTTCCAAATCCCATCTCAAGACCTGTCTTTTCCTCTGCCTAGGAATCCTAATTCACTTTTGCTATAATTAAAGGTCCCTGAGACTCTCAGTTTCCCAGGGCCCATTGTTATTGCTGAAACTTATCTATTACATCTTCCTCACCTTGGCCATACCTAGATGGAGAATCCACACAGCTTACTTCAATTTGTATGTGTGAGGTATAATTCAGCCACTCCCTCAGCATAGCGATCAAAGCCTCAGTTCACTCTTTGCACTAGGCTTGCGCTGCATCTAAAGTGATCTTCAAGGACTCTTTCTGGCTTCACAGAACAGATTTTGTTTATCCGTTTAACAGAGCAGCTCTACTGAAGAACAGCCCTGCATCTTTGAGCACAGTAATCACTATAATAAGTGCAAATATAGAAACTGTGGGTCTATTGTTCATATACTTGGTCTGCTGTGAGCTCCTAATGAATGTTCACACCAATAGCCTATATATAGTGTATGGTGCATATATGACCCCTGGCGATGCCTTTATATACAGTTATTTATGTGGACACATCCCCTTTTAAAGCATGGCTTCATTTTTTCATTGAGTATTCACTTTTTCTGAAGGTGAGGGTCAACATATGTGAACAGAAATAAAGGGCTGTGTCTGAGTCGGCTGCTGTTATGAAGGAGATTGAGGGGGGCTTCCTTTGATCAGCAGGGGGCATAATTTATTTTTTATAGCAGGAAAAAAATCCATGCCATTGCTGGCCCCATAAATAACTTTAAAATATTGATATCAGGGTGTAACATACTCTTCCTTCCTCCCCATGCCACCTCCCCCAGTGTGAGCATCTGTGATGAAATGGCGTTTTAGCCTATCCTACATAGCATGATAAGATTGGCCGTGATGGACATAAACTGAATATCCAACCAGATATCTTAAGAACCTAGCTAGAGATTGATCTAGGTGGTGCTTGATCTGCAAGGAGACTACCTTTGTTTGGGATTCATTTGCCGTCATGGTGATGGTAGGAAACACATTCCAGTAACCTTTAGAGTTCTTTAATAGTAGGTTCAAAAGCTTTTTGCATTTTAACCCCTGAATTACCTAGAGCCAAGGTTATGCCCTTGTATGGTTTATATAGCAAGTTTATTTCACCTATGGGTAGATTCACCTGTGGGATCCTATCTTAGGCACAATTTAGAGTAAGGTCATCAAGATGCTATTAGCAATAAAATGCCCACATTCGTTCCATCTCATATTTGCACTCCTCTGTATCAGTTTTCACCTGGCTTTACAACTGAGGAATCCTTACAACATTGGCAGCAGAAGTACCTCCATTTCTTTATTGTGTCTCTACTTAGTTTCACCACTATTTTGGTAAAAGACTTTGGGGGTATGTTTACGTTGCAATTAAACACCCAAGGCTAGCCCATGTCAGCTGACTTGGGCTCGGTCTGCAGGGTTGTAAAACTGAGGTGTAAAAATTTGGGCTTGGAGGACTCATGGGGTCCCAGAGTTTAGGCTCCAACCCAAGCTTAAATATGTACGTCACAGTTTTGCAGCCCTGCATTCTGCAAGCCCAAGTCAGCTGATGCAGGTGTAGATTTACCCTGGGTCACTTATTTGTGAGGTAAAACTTTCTCATTTTTTCTGTGTTTTCAGTGTGAATTTATGTGTCTTCACTCCCCACCATTTGAAAATACTTTTACCATGATTCATCAAACCTAAACCAAACATTTAGTGGGAAAATGTTCATAGGTACTGTGAAGTTTCACTTCACAGATCAACAGTAGTGCTGTCAGGACCAACCATAAGTCTTAGCGATGGACAAAGTGGAGAAACAGGTCTCTCTGTCTCCACTCCCACAGAGCCCTGGTTGACTAGAGAGCTGGCAGGAAACCCCACATTTACTTTCTGCTGTCAGCTATCCTAGGACTGGAACAGGGGTTGTCAATAGGTGGACTGCAGGCCAAATCCAGACTGCCAGATGATTTTGACAAGACCACAAAATCACGTTATTTACTCGTTGTTGTTTTATTTTGTTATTTTTCTCTAGAGTCTGGACCTTTACTATACCTTGACCAAGAAATATGGACCTTGACAAAAAATAGACTTTCCCTGGACTGGAGGATGGGATCAGAAGGGACTATGTGAACTGCAGATGAGGCACAGCAGGCTGAGAGGAGAGGCAGCACCAGAGGGCAGCCTGAATGTATGTCCCTGTGTCCCTGCACAGCATGTGAGAATCACCGAATCCAATGGGAAAGAAACCTCTGATTGGTTACTGAGGAATGTGTGTGTATGGAGGTGGAGGGGAGGGTGCACTGGGACTGCATGTTTGCTGTTAAAGGTAACTGTTGCTGCTAACCCTTGTTATTGAAGAAGGTATTGGGGTGATTTCTGGGTGAATTCATTTCTCCTCAAGGCAGTAGGCAGGGTCTCCACTCCAAGGGGAACTGACTACGGAGCCCCCACCACAGTACAAACATCTAGCTCCCTTTAAACATTGACTCACTCCCATTTCAGGGTTCGAAAATCGTTTCCTAGAAGATTAGATTCCTTATTTGGCCCATAACAACTTTTGTTGAATATCTTCATTCACCTTACCTTGAAAGGATCTAGCACAGAATACTTCCCCCTACTGCATGGATCAACATGTTGAAGGGCGAGGAAGAAGCAAAGTTGTCCCTACTCGCTGAACACCTGCATGGGAGGGGAAACTTGCAGCCTGCCAGTGGCAATTCTCCTCCATGCACAGCCTCTAGTCAGGCAGGTAGCCTGTGCAGAGGAGTAAGAGCACTTCTTCCATTGTGTTCCATACATAGACACACAAGAAGGCTCATGATTGAGCCCTTATATTATTGGTGCTAAATCTAAAGACAAGTGAAATATAAGGGTGAAGATGAGGAATTGTCAGAAATGTTTGTATATACATCAAAATGCACACGCCAAGAATAATGACAATGGCCTTGGTAGCCAATAGTTCATGATTTATGACACTAACAAGACACTAGCGGAAAAACTTGATAAAACTCTGAACTTCCTGCTGAATCCATATTATAGTTATGTTTAGGAAATAGTGATAACTAGCAGTACCCTGATGCAAGTATATCTGGTAGTGTCCTAAACTATGCCAGTATCTCATTGGGCAATGGATATTAAAATAAGTATGTTATAAAATGATAAATAGTGCCAGCAGTATTGAAAAGTAAATCTTGAGGATTTCTGTTGCAGGATTCTGTTTCTTTCTGTAATTAAACCATGCTAACACTACTGGCTAATGGATGGATTTGGTAAATGTGTGCATCTTTGGATTTTCATCTGGATTTTCAAACAGCTCAGCACCCAGTGGTTCCCATTTAGAGGCCCAAATGGGAGCTGATCTTTTTTTTTAGAAACCCTGATCCCTTGTGCTAAGGACAAGGCCCTTCCAATTAGAGCAGTCCATTTTTAAAAAAAATAATCAAGTGGTAGAAGAGGAATTGTTTCATGTCAGCCAATAATTAAAACTTTTCATTGAAACAAAGAAATAGTTTCAGATCAAACTAAACATTTTTTCTTAATTTTTGAGGGATTTTTTACTTTTTAAAATAAAATGGAGGTAAAATTAGAAATCCTTTTGAATCAAAATTTAATATTTCAGCTTATTCGGAATATTGTTGGTTTTTTTTTTTGTCACTAAAACAATGTGGTGAAGTTAGCATGAATTCATAGAATGTTTCAGTCAATCCAAATAAGTATTTTCATGAGGGAAAAAAATGTTTGAAAATTTTTGTCCAGCTCTTACAATATGTAATGTTTAAGTTTTGAGTAATGTTAGTTAGTGGAAACAAGGAAAGTTTAGTCAAAGGTTTGTGGAGTACATGGTCATTATGTGAATTTAAACTGTTATTTTAACACTCTAGCCGCTGAAGATATGCTTGCTCCCCTCTTCAACTTCCTACCTTCACCCTTCCTTTTTGGTTTGCTACATCATAAGTCTAAGTTTTAGCCAATGATTTCAATGGACAAGATCCCCATTATGTCTCTTCAAATCAGCCAGCTGGGATAAATAAGGGGAAGTGACTTGACTGCATGCAATTTAAACAGGATATGCTGGAGCTAGTTGCGTGGTGTCCTACCCTGAATTAGCTATTGGCCAGATGTGTCATAAGACATTATGGGAAAGGGATGTGGGGAGACAATGATGAAAGAGGCACAAAATATGAAAAGTGATGAAAGAATAAGTAAATTTATGAGGCACTGGTGAGCTTGAAGTAAACAAGTGAGTAAAATTCTCTTGAAGTTGAACTATTAAGTAAAATAGGGCATTCTTTTTAAAAATACATAAAAGGAGATCCCACAAATATTGTATTCTTTAGAGAAATAATTATGCATCTAAAATTGCTGGTTTTGGTATCACTTGTTTCTGCAAGTAAAGTAAATGACTTTATTACACAAGAAAACAGAATATTTAGGAAAATTGCTCATTTGCATTAGTCTCCCTGACCAAAATATCTGTCAGATTTTGCTAAAATTCTTTTGCTAATATTTTTTTTCAAACAATAAGCATGTTTCTCTTCTCTCTTCATTGGTTTTACACCATTTGAACTCCATAGATTTCTGCAGACAAGTTCTGGATTTGCACTAGCATAACTCACTGGGAGATCAGGCACAACTGATCTACATTCTTGTGAACAGTTGTCACACTCCATTGGCCAAAACCTCCTGGCTGATGAGTACCATTCTTAGATCAAAGGCAATCTCTCTAAAAGTCATATGACCAGACTGTCTGTGTAAGGACTTTCCTCTTATTCCAGTGCCATACTTTTCTTTATTAACCTAAACCTAGTTAAATAAATGGCCTCCCAGCGGCAGCCAGCATATCCCTTGGCCCGTGCCGCTTCCCGCAGCCCCCTTTGGCCTGGAGCAGCAAACCGCAGCCAGTGGGAGCTGTGATTGGCTGAACCTGCAGACACGGCAGGTAAACAAACTGGCCCGGCCTGCCAAGGTGCTTACCCTGGCGAGCTGCATGCCAAAGGTTGCTGATTCCTGCATAAGATCTTCCCCTTTTGTTTTTCGTTTCTACTATTTACAAAATTAACACTCATACTGTGTTTAATGTTCAGTACAGATCAGTATGTTAAGTACCTCTGAATCATACTAATTTTCTAATTACATGACCCATACATGTAACAACTTGGTCATCTGGCATAAACATGGTCACCAGGTTCTAGACCTGAAAGTTCTGAGTGACATCTATTAAAGTGTGAGTAAGTTTTTTTTTTTTTTTCCTTTTCATCTGATTTGGCTAGTCTCTTCATGTTTGGCCACTTTGGAGCTAGGTTCTTCTCTAGAATCAGCATAGTAGTTCTGAGTTGCTTTCCCATCAAGAATTGTGCTGGACTATATCCAGTAGCTGTTATTGGTGTTGTTCTTCTCCTTGGAAGATCCATTCCCTAATCTCTTTTCTGTAGGATTTTCTTGACTGTCTGTACAGCTCTATCAACTACTGTCTGCTTGTGGCTAATGTGTACTGCTAGTAATATGATCAAAATCAAATATAATTTTGTATGACTTAAATTCTGTTGTGTGAATTGTGGTCTTTTGTCCATCACTAGTTGATCTGGAATACCAAATGAGCAAAAGTTCACTTAGGTTTCTCTGTAACACTGCAATATGTTATATCTCTCAAGTACATTATTTCTGTATTCCTGGAAAAATAGTCCATTATGACCAGGTAATGATGACTTCTGGATTCACATAAGTCTGCAGCTAGTCTTTTCCAGGGTCTATCTGGCAGAGGTGTTTGTACACTGTAAGGTTCAGTATTGTCTCAAATTTATTTGTACTGGGTCTCCTTTCAAAAGTCCAATATCATGAAATATTCCATTGAGTTTTTTCACCTTTCTTATTAAGCCCGTCATACCTATCATGCTGCAGCTGAGAAGGTTGTTGTTCTTTGTTCCTTTGACAGCATGCACTCTGAATGCATAGCTTCTGTTTCTGTGGTGAACTGGTCATGCAGTTCAAATTACCGCAAGGGCTAGGCAGAGCTGTGTCGGCGGTTCCATTTTGGGAGTCATTGTAGGTGATTGTAAATCCCTGCTGAGATGACTCACATCTGCTTCTCATTCAGTTTTAAAGTCAGTAGTCTTTTCATGAATATTCAATTTCACTTTCCAGGCAGGATCTCTGTTGTCGCATGTGATAATCAAGAAGCATTGTCTCTGGGATCTATCTGGAATATTAATCAACTCCTTGACTGCCTTGGTATGGCAAACATCTGCAAAAAATGTCCATATTTTGTGCATGTATTACACCTTGCACCTTTGGCTAAGATACACCTATTGGGCTATAAATTTTTCCACATCTTGTATATTTAGTCTGAAATGCTTTGTAGGTTGCCTGGAATTTGTTCCTCTTCACCTCAAAGGTCTTAGGATAGTGACTTTTAGTATTGATGTTATGTCTGTTTACAGCTTCTAATATAGTTGCATGTTTTTCAGGTTGTTCCTGTCTTTTGTTCTGCTGTTTGACTAGTTCAGATTGCTTCGCTATCTGTATAGCTCTTGATAGATTTAAGTCTGTCTTAAATTGTAGTTGCTGTGGGAGGTTTGTCTGTTAACCCCATAACCAGCCCGTCTCTAATATTTTCATGTTTTGCAGCCCTCAAATCATTTTCAGACAACACATGCAAATCTCTTCTCAAAGATTCAACATTTTTCTTTTGGTTCCTGCATTATCTAGTGAAAACATGCTTTTTCAAAAAACACATTTCTCAGAGGTATAAAATATGCATCAAACATAGCCAGAACCCTTTCAGAGACATCTTTGTGACTTATTTCAGTAAAGTCAAAGATTTGAAGATATTCTCTGCCTGTTTCCCCATTGCATAAATTGAGGATATCTGCATATCTCCAGTTTCCTTCTGGAGTTTGATTGCAATTAGGGCTGTCAAGCAATTAAAAAATCAATCACGATTAATCGAACAATTAAAAAAATTAATTGCACTGTTGAACAATAATAGAATGCCATTTATTTAAATATTTTTGGATGTTTTCTACATTTTCAAATATATTGATTTCAATTACAACACAGAATACAGAGTACTATTTCTTTTGTTTTTCATTTTTATAGTGTGAATATTTATTAAAAAAAAATTGAGCACTGTACACTTTGTATTCTGTGTTGTAATAGAAATCAATATATTTGAAAATGTAGAAAAACATCTAAAAATATTTAATACATTTCAATTGGTATTCTATTGTTTGATAGTGTGATTAATTGTGATTTTCTTTTAATCGCAGTTAATTTTTTTGTTAAACATGTTAGTTAACTGCAATTAATTGACAGCCCTAATTGCAATGTGAATTCTTGCGAAATACTACTTCCACTCTGTCCATTCTGAAGGTGAATTAAAGCTGATGTTCTCTGAGGCATTGAAGAGTAGCATATTGATGAGATCTGGCAATCTTTCTGGCTTTTTTTTCCCCTTCTGTCTGCAACCTTTGTTTTCCTTTTATTTCTGTTTTCCTCTGGCACTAGTTTTCTTTTGACGCCATGTCATGTATGACTTGTACTAGCACATCAGACTCTCTTACCAGATATGTACAAACTACAGAGCTTTCTTCAAAGAGAGCAAGAGCAGATGTTTGCTGTAAGAATCTTTAATGCACTATCAAGAATGACCATTATGAATTTAAATTAGGTTTGTTACACCTAGTGAGTGAATGGTATAATACAGTTTAGCATTTCATTACAGCTATGGCAATTGAGGCCATATAAAAGAGTTAGGTAGGCTTTGCTCTCCTCCTCCAATGCACTGGTCAGCACAAGGAAATAAGCTGAACTCATGTAGAGAATAGCAGTAGGCACACTATTTGTGTGCATCTGCAAGCTCTGAGAGATGTTCCTCCTTGAGCCAGAATGCCTTTGTTGGACAGGGTTAGCATTATGCTGCCCCCCACTCAAGGTTCTGCCTTATAGGCATGGTGGGAAAAACATTTTATTTTACTCAGTACTAGCACTTCTGTGGATGAAAACATTACGTTTTGGGAATGGTTATGAATTATACCAAAGATGGGAATGATTGAAAAGATCACCTTTAACACTTTTTTGCTTTCATGGTAGTTTGATAGGTACCAATTATGCAGAGGACAAATGCTGAAGTTTTTCCATACAGGTCTGCATACAAATACATATACAAAGCATGAATGTAAGATGTTTGGAAGTCATGGATGGACAGATTACTAGTCGGATACATTCCGAAAGGAAGGCATGTTATACTACAGTTTAATATATTCTTTATTGCAAACAAGAAATTCAGATAGGTGAGAACAGGTCTTAAGTCATGTATATTGTAACTATGTAGTGACCAACCACATATATTGCACCAAAATATTGAGCACCCTTAAAATACATACACATGCGCATGTGCATGCTCACACACACACACACACACACACACACACACACACACACACACACACACACACACACACACACACACACACGATACTAATCAATTTCAAGGTAAGCCAATATTCCTTATAATATATTAGTTGTAATTCATGTGAATCTTATTTCACATCTCCAGTTTTCTTTGACACCCATGCTTCAAACTGTGTTGTGGAAGAGTGGTGATTAGTAGACAATCTGTCTTGACTTTAATAGTCATGACACACCTGTTTCTAGAAATGTAGCACTTCATCTTCTCACTTCCTGATGACACATTACCACTTTTGCTGTGATAATCAAAATAAGTTAAATTCTTAATCTTTTAATGCAAAACTCTGAATCAGGTAAGATAAATTTAACCACTGAAGAACTATGGGTCTGCTCCAAAGTCCACTGAACTGAATGGAAAGATGCCCATTGACTTCATTGGGTTTTGGATCAGTCCCTATTCCACGTTCAAAGTTGTACAGGACAGTGTGAATTAAGGCTGGGGGGAAAAAACCTTATTTTCACTCCTCTTAATTTCCTTTTCGAGGGTCTAATCCTGCTCCCATTAAAGTCAATGGCAAAGTCTGCATATTCGCTTCATTGTGATTCATACCATTATTTTAACATAGTTTAGGTAGTTAAACTCATTTTGGGCCAGAATCTGGCAGTGACTTTATCAACATTTGTATTGGTAATACTTTGTTAAAAGAACTACATTTGATTAAGGTCTCACTTACTTCTGTTGGGACCATGTTTTCCAAACATACTCCCTTCAAAGTGTGTGTGTGTGTGTGTGTGTGTGTGTGTGTGTGTGTGTGTGTGTGTAATATATAAATTACAATATAAATGTTGCTGAAAGTCTCACTCTCTCTATTTCCCCAATAGTTTGTCGTGCAGCCATTACTATGATGTAAATAGCTACAGTAAAAAAAATTAGTTTTAAAAATACATTATTGACTAGATAAATTAATAATTAGACAGTTTTGTAAATATGGATTCTTTCCTTAGATTATTCATCCAAGTGTTTAGATTACTCTGAACATTAAAGACAAGAATGATTCTGAGCCTTTTGACTGCTTCAGAGATATTCTTCTACGAATGATGTCACTATATTTTGATACACGGCACCATAAACCACATGCAGGAGTCCATCAAGAATGAACCTCCTCCTTTTGGACCTGACCTGAAGCCCACTGAACTCAGTGGGACTCTTTCTATTGACTGCAGTGGGTTTCAGATTAAGCCCTTTGTGTGTTAAATGAAATACCTCACACAGAGACACAATATAGACTTTCATGTAAACCTCCTATGGACGATCAATCTTACTAGGTTTTTTTTTGTTTTTTTTTTCCAAACTGACTGCAGAATCCTGTTAGATATTCATTGTACACTAGCATCACAGGTATCATTGCATGTGAAAGTTTTAATATCACACTTACCAGAATTTTGATATCATATGATGGTTTCAAATTTAACAATGTATTTTTCTGGCTTGTGAATATTAACTACTGCTGAGCCCAGACCCAATGTATAAATAGCTTGATTAAGTATTTAATTGGCCAGTGTGAAAACTTCTTAAATATTCTGCCACTTAAGGTTACCAGATACCAAGTGTGAAAAATTGAGACACTTTTTTTAGAGAGGGGGAGGGCGATGGTATAGTTGCATGTAAGACACAACCCCTAGTATTGGGATGCTCCTGATAATATCAGGCTGTCAGGTTACCTTCTTGTCCCTCTATACAAGGATAATCATTGTGAAGGGCTTTTTTCTTTATCCTGGGACACTTGGTCTTCCAGTCTCGTACCTGATCAGGTCAGGTTACAGTGATGGATTCTAATATGAGGCGGTTGTATAACCAATAGTCTATACAGACTTTCCTTACAACTGACTTAGATGCACTCAGTGCTTGGAGCTATACAAGATCACTCTTCCTGAAAGCACCATATACTTGGACAAAACCAGTCTGCTAGCCAGAATGGCATACCAGATTTCCTCTGTGGGGCCTATATACCTGGTGCCAGTGGGTTGTACTGTCCTCCATTATCTATTTGGAGGAGTGTTCTTCACTTTTACTTACTGGCTTCCCCAACTCTATAGAAGGCATCACCAGAGAGCCTTACCAACAGGAGGGGGAACGAGTTTGCCACAGTCTGAGGAAATTACAAGAACACGAAGGAGCCATGTCATAGACCTGGGAGGAGGGACAGTGCATGGGACTTCATAGTTTTTGCTGGGACCGGGACCAGCACTTTTCCCTACTATCATAACGCATCTTAACAGACACGTCTAATAATGAGTCAAGTATCAAAACCTTTGACTAACTGAAGTTGCATCAGCACCTCTCCTTATAAAATCATTGATGCCACTTCTCTTCCACTCAGTCCTGATTCAGCACATTAAAAACATGTGTTTAATAAGACACTACTCAATCTGGGCCTGAGTCACAACTTCAGATTGGAACACTCCTAAATTTTAGGGGTGTTTTTAAATCAATCCCAGATGTGGATCCAAATTTGACTAATGTTTTCTATCTTGATCCTGGACTCAATAAAAACTATGTATTTGAACACTTCTGCTTTATGAAATGTTCAAAATCTGGATCTCTGCGGTTGGGGGCACTAAGCATTCTCTGTCATGGGGTTAGCGTTTTACAGGCTAAGCATTTTAAAGGCTTAGTTTAAAAATCTAAAAGCTTACCCAGATTGAAACCTAAACTTCAAAGCTTGGTCAGAGAGGCTGCATGGGTGACTCAAAGCCCCCTTGGAGGTGCTAGGCACTGTGGCATCTGAGTAAATCACTCTTTAGTGATACTACTTGATGAAAGCGATAGCCCACAGAGGTCAGGACCCAAATAATCATTAGTTAGTGGGAGGCCTCCTGCAAATGCCTCTTCTCAAACAGAGAGCCCATGACAGAGTGAGACAGAGCATAGTCACTGAGTGAACTTCCAAGGTAAGGAGAGTTTGGCAGTAGGCTCAGGACTCCGAGGGATTTAACAACTAGAAAGGCACCAAGTCCCCAAGAAAAGCAACTGATAAAATAAAGAAAATCCAATCCACTTAACAAATATACCCTAGAAGTAGGCTAAATAAAAAAGCCCCAAGAGTAAAAATGGAGACAGAAGACCAGCAGCAATGTGGGGGGCTACCCAGTTTAATTGCAATGAGTGCAACATGGATGATTATCTGCCTTCTAAACAGGCACAATATGTGCATGCAGTGCAAGCAACTCACAACCCTTAATGCATGCTGTGAGCTCTGGAGGTCAGAGTGGCTGAACTGGAGGAGCAAAGGGAGACAGAGTTACACAGAGGAGACTTTTAGGGACATAGTAGAGCAGTGCCAACTCCTGTCCAGGACGAAAAGTCTTGAGGCAGCAAAGCACCAAGCTAGAGCAGAAAAAAAAGAGAGAGTTGGGACACACCTTCCAGATGATGTCATGGTATCCTCTTACACTGAGCCAGGGACCCCAGTTATTAGGAAATGACAGGCAACAGTAATGGGGGATTCAATTATTAGAAATATAGATAGTTGGCTTTGTGATGACTGGGAGAACTGCATGGTAAATTGCCTGATAGGTATAAAAGTAGCAGGTCTCACAAGACGTCTAGATAGCTTAGTAGGTAGTGCTGGGAAGGAGCTGATGGTCATGGTATAGTAGGTACCAATTACATAAGGAAAGGTAGGAGAGAGGTCCTGCAGGCCAAATTTAGTCTACTAGGTAAGATATTAAAATCCAGGACCTCCATAGTAGCATTTTCTGAAATGCTTCCAGTTCCATTCGGAGGGCCAGTTAAGCAGAACTGCAGTCTCAATGCATGGATGAGACAATGGTGTAAGGAGAATGGATTTCTATTTTTTAGGAACTGGGGAATCTTTTGGTGAAGGAGTGGCCTAGACAGGAGGGATAGGCTCCACCTAAACCAAAGTGGAACCAGACTACTGGTACATAATAAAATTTAAAATATAGTAGCTAAGGGCCGGGGGAAAGCTGACAAGTTCAGAGGAGCACATGGTTCAGTCAGAGGCATCCCTTAGGGATGAATTTATTAAAGGGAACCTCTATATCCCACTTAAGAAGTTGGTAAAGTACAGGTAGGCACTACTGAGCAATAGTCAAACAAAATAGTCTCGTTTAAAAATAAGGCAAGCAATTTAATATTGACAATGAACAAATGCTTATATAGAAATGCTAGAAGTCTAAATACTAAGATGCGTGAACTCAAGTGGCTGACATTAAATGAGGATATTGGTATCCTGGAAACTTGACGGATTGAGAATAATCAATGGGACATGGTAATACTAGGATATAAAATATATCGGTCATATTGGTGGGGGAGTGGCACTCTGTTAAAAGAAACATAGTGTCAAATAAGGTAAGAATCTTAATCAAACTGTATCACATAATCTCTAGGAATAGAAATTCTATGCTTTGTTCCATGAACAAAAAGAGTACAGCAGTAGAAATATGCTGCCAACCATCTAACCAGAATGGTGATAGTGATTGTGAAATTTCAAGGGAGGTTAGAGAGGCTACAAAAACAGAAAGTGAAATCATAATAGTTGATTTCAACCATCCTCATAGTGACTAGGTAAGCGTTACCTCAGAGATAAAATTTCTAGATATCATAAATGACTGCTTCTTGGAGCAGCTAGTCCTGGAACCCACAAGGGACAAGCAATTGATTTAGTCATAAGTGGAACACAGGATTGAGTCAAAGAGGAGAATATAGCTGAGCCACTTGATAATAGTGACAATAACGTAATTAATTTTAAACATCCTTGTGAGGGGATAATATAAAAAAACCACAGTAACATTTAACTTTAGAAAGGGGAACTACAGAAAAATGAAGATGCTAGTTGGATGGAGGCTCAGACTAAACGTATATCTCATAGAATCATGGAAGATTAGGGCTGGAAGAGACCTCAAGGGGTCATCTATTCTACCCCCTTGCTGAAATCAGAAAAGACAGTAAAAGGACTAAAAGAATGCTATCAGGGCTAAACAGCAAGTTCTGGAAGCCATTATAGGCAAAAAGGCATTCTTTAACCTTTGGAAGTCAAAACCTAACGAGGATAACAGCAAAGAGTGCAACTCTGATAGGTTGTATAAAAGTATTATAAGGCAGGGCAAGAAAGAATTTGAGAAGCAACTTGCTAAAGATGCAAACACTAACTGATAATATTTTTAAGTACATCAGAATCAGGCAATGGTGCTACTAGATGACTAAGGTGCTAAAGGAGCACTCAAGGAAGACAAGGCCATTTCAAAGAAGCTAAATGAATTCTTTGCATCAGTCTTCACTGCAAAGGATTTGGGGAGATAATCACAACAGAGCTGTTCTTTTGGGGTGACAAATCTGAAGAACTGGCCCACACTGATGTGTCAATAGAAGAGGCTTTTGAATAAGTTGATACAAATTTTATATCTAACAACTGTGGTATGCAACCTATTACTGAAGCACGACTCTCTACCAGATGACTGGTAGCTAATGTAATGCTAATTTTTAAAAAGGGCCAGAGGAGGTCTTGGCAATTACAGGCTGACTTCAGTACAAGAGAAATTGATAGAAACTATAATGAAGAACAGAATTATCAGACATATAGATCAACATTATTTGTGGCAGAAAAGTCAACACCACTTTTGTAAAGGGAAGTCATGCCTCACCAACCTATTAGAATTTTTTGAAGGTGATGACAACTCATGGATAAGGGTGTGATCCAATCAATATAGTTGTCATAAACAGATGGTTAAGAGTTAATGTCTCTTTTACCTGTAAAGGGTTAACTAGCTCAGTAAACGTGGAACACCTGACCAAAGGACCAATCAGGAGACAAGATACTTTCAAATCTCGGTGAAGGAAAGCCTTTGTTTGTGCTTTTTGGGTTTTTTTTGTTCTCTCTGGGTTCTGAGAGGGGCCAGACATGTAAGCAGATTTCTCCAATCTTTCTGAAAAAGCCTCTTCTGTTCAATTTAGTAAGTACCAGTTAAAAAGGCGGTTTAATCTTTTTTTGTTTGTTTTCTTTATTTGTAAATGTGTATTTTGCTGGAAGGATTGTATATCTGTTGCAAATTGTATTTGTGCTGCGGGGAGGATTCCCTCTAGTGTCTATAAGCTAAGAGACTCTGTAACATTTTCCATCTTGATTTTACAGAGATAATTTTTACTTTTGTCTTTCTTTTATTAAAAGTTTTCTTTTTTAAGAACCTGATTAATTTCTTTGGTTATCTTATGTAAGACCCAAGGGGAAGGAGTCTGTACTCACCAGGAAATTGGTGGGAGAAAGAAAAAAAGGGGAGAGGAAAAACCTAATTTCTCTCTGTGTTAGTATCACTGTCTCTCTCTCAGGGAGAGTCTGGAAGGGGGAGTGAAGAAGGAGGGGGAAGGTGGATTTCCTCTCTGTTTTAAGATTCAAGGAGTTGAATCACAGCAATCTCCTAGTGTAACCCAGGGAAAGGAGGATCTGGGAGGAAGAGAAGAGGGGAATGGTTTATTTCCCTTTGTTTTGAGACCCAAGGAGCTTTGGGTGTTGGGGTCCCCAGGGAAAGGTTTGGGGGCCAGAAAGTGCCCCAAAACACTATATTTTTGGGTGCAGCTCTACCATTTCTAAGCTAGTAATTAAGCTTAGGGGGGTTCATGCAGGTACCCCATCTTTTGGACGCTAAGGTTCAGAGTGGGTGTTCATACCTTGACATGGTGTGCAGTGGTGGGATAGAGTTTAAAAGCAAAAGCCAGTAGGATTATTATTTTTTCTTCCTTTCTCTCTGCTAGCTGTTTATAAGCAGGCAAGAGAGGGGTTTTTAAAAAGCAAAGCTGAAAGCAGGCTAGAGGAGATTGCTTTTAAAAGCAAAAGTCTGCAGGGTTTTTTTTCTCTCTTCCTTCTGAGCACTCTGAAGGCAGAAGCATTAGGTTTAACGAGGGTCTTTTGTTAAACAAAGGGACTCCAGCTGTGAGTCAGCAAACACCAACAAAACACATTTGCAAATGAAAGAGTTTTTTTTTAACTCGTTGGGCAAAGGCTAGTTAAAAGGGTTAGAGGAACTCTGTTGCTAAGCAACTCTAAGGAGGCAGCAAAGAAGCAGCATTTCAGGCAGTAAACAGCAGAGGGCGCACCCAGCACAAGAAAGCCGGAACCATGAGTTCCAAGGAAGCCCTAATACAGGAACGAGCAAGACTGGATGCAGAGGGACAAATCAGAGATGCAGACCACAAGTGAGACATGGAAAGAAAAGAAAAGGAGATGAGGATAAAACAACAAGAAATAGAAATAAAAGAAAAGGAAATGAGAATAAAACAACAAGAAATAGAAATAAAAGAAAAAGAGATGGCGCTAATAGAAAGGCAAGAAAAAGCCAAAGAGGCAGCCCACCAAAGAGACATGGAAAGGCAACAAAAAGAGATAGAAGAGAGGGAAAGAGCGAGAAAGCATGAACTGGACTTAGCAAAGAATAAGCCAGATGTTCCAGCCAATCCTAACAACCCTTCGCCAGTTATGGTTCCACATCCCAAGAAATTTCCCACCTACAAGGCAGGTGATGACACTGAGGCCTTCTTAGAAAATTTTGAAAGGGCCTGCCTAAGGTACAGCATCTCTGAAGACCAGTACATGGTAGAACTGAGACCACAGCTCAGTGGACCCTTAGCAGAGGTGGCAGCTGAAATGCCTAAGGAAAACATGAACGATTATAAACTTTTTCAAACCAAGGCCACAATCAGAATGGGGCTAACACCTTAGCATGCCCGTCGGCGGTTCAGAGCCCTAAAGGTGGAAACCAAATGTGTCATTCACCCTACATGCCACCCACATTGGAAAGAATTATGATACCTGGATATCAGGAGTCAAGGTTAAATCTCTGGATGACATTCACCTCCTAATACAATTGGAGCCGTTCTTAGAGGGTGTTCCTGAGGAAATAGAAAGGTACATCCTAGATGGGAAGCCCAAAACTGTAACCGAGGCGGGCGAGATTGGAGCCAGATGGGTGGAAGTGGCAGAAAAGAAAAAAGCTACTATCAAGGGGAGCGAATACCACAGGGGGCACACTGACAATAAACCCTATACCCGAGGGCAACCCAGGACCCCACCTACAACCCAAGGAAAGCCCCAGACTCCCTATTCTCCCACCTCTCCAGTCTCCATTAACCTACCTCGGCCCAGTGACCAGTCAGCTGGGCGATGCTTTAAATGTAATGAACTGGGACATATAAAGGCCAACTGCCCAAAGAACCCCAACCGAGTGCAGTTCATTACACCACCATCACACCAAAGATCCCCAGCCCAGATGCCTCTCAAATACCCTCGGAGCGAAGGGAAATTTTGAGAGTGGGCGGAAAGAAGGTTATCGCATGGAGAGACACGGGGGCACAAGTGTCAGCAATCCACCAGTCCTTAGTGGACCCCAAATTCATCAACCCAAAGGCCCAAGTGACAATTTACCCCTTCATGTCACAAGCTGTAGACTTGCCTACAGCTGAACTGCCTGTCCAGTACAAAGGCTGGTCAGGAATGTGGACTTTTGCAGTCTATGACAATTATCCCATCCCCATGCTACTGGGGGAAGACTTGGCCAACCAGGTAAAGCGAGCCAAGAGGGTGGAAATGGTTACATGCAGCCAAGCCAGGCAAGCTTCCAGACCCATGGCTGTTCCTGAGCTGTCCACAAGGGCCCCATCTGTGTTACCAGAGACCCAGACGGAGGTAGTGGACCCAGATCCCCTGCCAACGACTGCAATAGCCCTAGTGCCTCCAGTCCGAGACCCGGAACTGGAAAAGAAACCTGCACCAGAACCGTTGCCAGCACTAACGCCAGTGATTGCAAACCAATCTTCAACCCCAAAGCCAGAGGGCCTGAACTGGCAGAAGCAACACACAACCCTACCCAAGAGGCTCAGCCAGAGCCTGAAATACCACCTGGTGCACCAGCGGGGAGTGGTTCACCAGCAACGAAACCAGCCCCATCACCTACATCGCTTCCAGAGGGACAAAGCCCAAGTCCACAGTCTAAGGAGGAACTGGTGTCTCTAGCCTCAAGGGAACAGTTCCAGACTGAGCAGGAAGCAGATCACAGCCTTCAGAAAGCTTGGATGGTGGCACGGAGCACCCAACTGCCTCTCAGCTCTTCTAACCGATCCTGGTTTGTTGTAGAACAAGGACTTTTATACAAGGAAACTCTTTCTGGTGGACACCAGGAAGACTGGCATCTGCAAAAACAGTTGGTGGTTCCAACTAAGTACCGGGGGAAGCTCTTAAGCTTAGCCCATGATCATCCCAGTGGCCATACTGGGGTGAACAGAACCAAAGACAGGTTGAGGAAGTCCTTCCACTGGGAGGGGATGGACAAGGACGTTGCCCAGTATGTCCAGTCTTGTGAGGTGTGCCAAAAAGTGGGAAAGCCCCAAGACCAGGTCAAGGCCCCTCTCCAGCCACTCCCCATAATTGAGGTCCCATTTCAGCAAGTAGCTGTGGATATTCTGGGTCCTTTCCCAAAAAAGACACCCAGAGGAAAGCAGTACATACTGACTTTCTTGGACTTTGCTACCCGATGGCTGGAAGCAGTAGCTCTAGGCAACACCAGGGCTAAAGCTGTGTGCCAGACCTTAACAGACATTTTTTCCAGGGTACGTTGGCCCTCCGACATCCTTACAGATTCAGGAACTAATTTCCTGGCAGGGACCATGAAAGAACTGTGGGAAGCTCATGGGGTGAATCACTTGGTTGCCACCCCTTACCACCATCAAACCAATGGCCTGGTGGAAAGGTTTAATGGAACTTTGGGGGCCATGATATGTAAATTCGTCAATGAACACTCCAATGATTGGGACCTAGTGTTACAGCAGTTGCTCTTTGCCTACAGGGCTGTACCACATCCCAGTTTAGGGTTTTCACCGTTTGAACTTGTGTATGGCCAAGAGGTTAAGGGGCCATTACAGTTGGTGAAGCAGCAATGGGAGGGGTTTACGCCTTCTCCAGGAACTAACATTCTGGACTTTGTAAGCAACCTACAAAGCACCCTCAAACACTCTTTAGCCCTTGCTAAAGAAAACCTAAAGGATGCTCAGAAAGAGCAAAAGGCCTGGTATGATAGACATACCAGAGAGCGTTCCTTCAAGGTAGGAGACCAGGTTATGTCTTGAAGGTGCAACAGGCCCATAAGATGGAAGCCTCATGGAAAGGGCCATTCACGATCCAAGAGCACCTGGGAGCTGTTAACTACCTCATAGCATTTCCCAATTCCTCCCTAAAGCCCAAAGTGTACCATGTTAATTCTCTCAAGCCCTTTTATTCGAGAGACTTACAGGTTTGTCCGTTTACAGCCCAGGAAGGAGATGACGCTGAGTGGCCTGAAGCTGTCTACTACGAAGGAAAAAGTGACGGTGGTGTGGAAGAGGTGAACGTCTCCACAACCCTGGAACGTCTGCAGCGGCAACAGATCAAGGAGCTGTGCACTAGCTTTGCCCCATTGTTCTCAGCCACACCAGGACGGACTAAACGGGCATACCACTCCATTGACACAGGTAATGCTCACCCAATTAGAACCCCACCCTACCGGGTGTCTCTCATGCCCAAGCTGCTATAAAATGGGAGATCCAAAACATGCTACAGATGGGGATAATCTGCTCATCTACCAGTGCATGGGCATCTCCAGTGGTTCTGGTACCCAAACCAGATGGGGAAATATGCTTTTGCATCGACTACCATAAGCTAAATGCTGTAACTCATGCAGACAACTATCCAATGCCACGCACCGATAAACTATTGGAAAAGTTGGGACGTGCCCAATTCATATCAACAATAGACTTAACCAAGGGGTACTGGCAAGTACCACTAGATAAACCTGCCAAAGAAAGGTCAGCATTCATCACCCATGCTGTATGAATTTAATGTGCTTCCTTTCGGGCTTCAAAATGCACCCGCCACCTTCCAAAGGCTGGTAGATGGTCTCCTAGCAGAATTGGGAGAATACCTCGATAATGTGGCCATTTTTTCTGATTCATGGCCCGAACACCTAGAACACCTGAAAAAAGTCTTTGAGTGCATCAGGCAGGCAGGACTAAGTGTTAAGGCCAAAAAGTGTCAAATAGGCCAAAATAGAGTGACTTACCTGGAACACCAGGTGGGTCGAGGAATCATAAACCCCCTACAGACCAAGGTGGATGCTATCCAAAGTGGCCTGTCCCAAGGTCAAAAAAACAAGTCCAATCCTTCTTAGGCTTGGCCGGGTATTACAGGTGATTTGTACCACACTACAGCCAAATCGCTGCCCCACTGACCTACCTGACCAAAAAAACCCAGCCGAATGCAGTTAAGTGAACCTTGGGTGGTGGCAGCTCTACCATTTCTAAGCTAGTAATTAAGCTTAGGGGGGTTCATGCAGGTACCCCATCTTTTGGACGCTAAGGTTCAAAGTGGGGGTTCATACCTTAATAATAGTGTATTTGGATTTTCAGAAAATTTTGACAAGGCCCTTAGCAAAGACCCTTAAGGAAGCTAAGTAGTCATGGGATAACAGGGAAAGTCTTCTCATGGATCAGGAACTGGTTAGAAGATAGGAAACAAAGGGTAGGACTAAATATCTGATTTCACATTGCAGAGAGGTAGACAGTGGGGTTTCCCAAGGATCTGTACCGAAACCTGTGCTGTGCAAGATATTCATTAATCATTTGGACAAGAGAGTGAAAAGTGAAGTGGCAATGTTTGCAGATGATGCAAAATTATTCAAGATAGTTAAGTTCAGAGCTCACCGCAAAGAACTACAGGGGGATCTCACAGAACAGGGTGACTGAGCAATGAAATGGCAGATGAAATTAGTGGAGAGAAGTGCAAAGTAATGCACATTGTGAAAAAATAACCCCAACTACACATATATAATGATGGGTTCTAAATAAACTGTTCCCACTCAAGATGAAGCTCTTGGAGTCATAATAGAAAGTTGAAAACTTCAGCTCAGTGTCCAGCAGTGGTCAAAAAGGCTAACATAATGTTACGAATTTTTAGGAAGGGGATAGAAAACATCCTAATACCTCTATAAAAACCGATGGTGCACCCACACCTGGAATACTGGGTCCAGGTCTCATTGCCCCCATCTCAAAAAGGATAGTATAGAACTGGGAAAGATTCAGAACAGGGAAACAAGCATGACCAAGGGTATAGAACTGCTTCTATACAAGAAGAAACTAAAAAGATTATGGGTGTTCATATTAGAAAAAAGACAATTAAGAGAGGATATAATAGAGGTCTAATAAACCCTGAATGATGTGGAACAGGTGCATAAATAAGTGTTATGTCCTTTTCCCACAATACAAATACCTGGGGTCATCTTATTAAATTAATAAGCAGAAGACTGAATACAAATAAGAGGAAGTATTTTTCATACAACATATGATTAAAGCGGAACTCACTGCCATGGGATGTTGTGATTGCAAAAAATATACTGGGTTCAAAAAAGAACTAGATAAGATCATGGAGGATAGATCCATCAATGGCTATTAGCCAAGATGGTTAGGGATATAAACCCATGCTTGGGGTGACTGTAAATCTCTGACTACCAGAAGCCATGAGGGAAAGATGGGTGGATCGTTCCAGAATTGCCATGTTCTGCACACTCTCCCTGAAGTTCTGGTACTAGACATCCTTGGAGACAGAATCCTGCACTAGATGGACCATTGATCTGACCCAATATGGCAGTTCTTCTATTTAGTGTAAGAGTACTGGGAGGCAATGGTGGCCTGTAAAATATAGTCAGTAAGACTAGATGATCTGGTGGTCCTTTCTGGAATTAAACTCTATGACTCATCTGTAGACACTGGAGCTGGGATTGCTAATGGGGAAAGCTAGTAGGATTTGCATGCCTCATTCCTTTAGGCTCTTTTGACAATCCTTCTCAGCCTGGCTTCTTTAGCTCTGTAAGATAATTATTTATTGTACTGGAGTGTACTCTTTTAAATACAATAGAAATTCTCTTTTTTAGAACACTATCTGAAAGATTACAAACTTGTTAAGAAACACATCTTTGCTGACAAAGGAGGTTATAAAAAGATAAACATATTGGTACCTGATAAAGGAACACATAGAGGTGGCAGTAATTTATGTCACACTACCAGTATATAGCATTATTTACCCTGATAGGAGGATAGAATACGCAGAGAAAATGTCCATTTACCACACAGCTGCCATAATGTAGTAATAGAAAATATTTATAATATGGCAGAACTCAAAGGCTTCTGTCAGGCAGGGAGCTTCATGAAGTTGCACTCTGTTCAAACATAGATAAGAGATGATTTCTGTCCCACTTACAGCCTTAAAGACACAAACAGATGAAGAGTATGGGATGAGGATTTTGATTTTTATCTGGGATGGAGATGGGTTGAGAAGAGGAATGGTGAAATAGGAGTAAGGGAGATATTAAGAATAAAGGAGTAGGAAAAAGGACCATCACAACTCTATCTATCTTAGGTACTTATGTGCCCTCCCACCCACACTTTATCATAACATCTGAGTGCCTCACAATCTATTTATCCTCACAACATTTCTTTGAGGTAAGGAGGTATTATAATCATCCCTATTTTACAAATGGGGAACTAAGACACAGACAGACTAAGTGACTTTCCTGAAGTCACACGGGAAGTCTGTAGCAGAGTAGAGAACTGAGCCTTGAACTTTTAGGACCCAGGGTAATACTCTAACTACTAGACCATCCTTCCTCTGTCATCAGCTGCCCCATTACAATCAGCAGGTGCAGTTTTGCCATCATGGCAGTGGTCAGTCTTAAAAAGGATTTTGAAAGAAGTGGTTAGGTGTACTGAATTTAGTCAGGAGAATTTTACCAAGCATATGGAGCAGCTTGCAAGAAAGCACAAAATAGACCTTGCTGAAATATGCCATTTATTTTTTGTGGGACTTTTCTAAATATATACTTTTTTAAAAAAATTCCCATGAAAATGTTTTGGTTTTTCAGTGAAAAAAGGAAAGGAAAAAAATTTATTTTCAAAATTAGTTTTCAGAAACAATGTTCTGGTTTTAAGTTTAAAAAATTATTTTTGGAAACCAAAATTTTACCAACCCAAATTTTTGATTTTCAGTTTTTGGCTTTACTGAAAAAAAATGAATTTCAACTAAAATGAATATTTTCTGCAAAAATTTTCCTTTTGGTCAAAAATCCATTATTTGTTTTAAAAAATATATATCTTGACAAAAACATTTTGACCAACTCTGGCACAAAAGGATTTAAGGGAAAAGTTGACCAGAGTAGCCATTAGAATTCTTTTACAAAATGCTATCTAGTGAAAACCTTTATTTTAAACTATTTCTGTTTTCCTTCCCAACATAACTTACTTATTACAAGGTTTCAGGTGGTCTGAGCTAATAGAACTTACACAAAAATTGGGAGCATTTTGGTCGGTTATTTGCGGGGGAGGAAGGAAGGGGAAGAGAGTGGCATGGCATTCTGAAGTAGCATTTTTCCACCGGTCAAAAAGGAGAGTGGTATTACTCATCCGTCTATCATAGGATTTTCTATAGATTTCCTGCTGCCAGTGATAGCACCATAACAATGTAGGGGTGTGTCTGTGTGTGCGCGCGCATATATATATATTTGATGAGAGACACGCTTTCGAGCTATATAGAGGTACTTAGAATGTATCTTTCCCAGACCTGAGGAAGAGCTCTGTGATGCTCAGAAGTTTGTCTCTCTCACCAACAGAAGTTGGTCCAATAAAAAATATTACCTAGTCCACTTTGCCTCTCTAATATCCTGGGATCAACAAGGCTCCTATAATACTCCATAGTACTGTACACATACAAGGGATGGAAGCATGCACTGACAACGGGTTTTTATATGTTGCAGGTTGGAAATACATATCCTGGTTACATTGGTTTGGCTTTTAAATTC
Source organism: Gopherus flavomarginatus (assembly GCF_025201925.1). Taxonomy (NCBI): domain Eukaryota; kingdom Metazoa; phylum Chordata; order Testudines; family Testudinidae; genus Gopherus; species Gopherus flavomarginatus. The sequence continues at coordinate 253,787,452 of NC_066617.1, forward strand.
TTAGGATGGCACTGGCCATTTGCTATTTTGTGGAACACCACATCAAACACTGCTGTGTCTGCACTCTGGGTCCGTCCTTGGCTAGCCTGCAAGTGGATAGATGCAGTCACACAGCACCCCCTAATTGGCAAAATCAGCCAATTTTATTTTGGTAACCACTCTGCTTCTGCTGTCTGATATTAAAAGTAATGCTTTCAAAAGAAGAATAGCTTTAAAAGTTCTTTTAGCTGAACAAGAACTATTGATGGTGTTGAAGATTATGTTAGTTCCAAAAGGAGAGAAATAATAATAATTAAATTCTATTTTGCGAACATTGGTTAGATATGAAAAAGGTGACTAAATGGTGAATCTGGTTAAGATTTTTTAGTGGGGAGGATCATCGATCACTGCGTTTTACATTACTGTAAACTAATTTCATTTGTGGTACAGTTTATATTATCACACTGAACTTATTCACTGATATCTTAATGGTAGTATACTATACTTTAACTATGTTAAGTATTAAAGAATCATTCAGCTAGTGAGCTGTAGTACCTCTAGTTTTTCATCTAATGTACAGTACTGTAGTTAAAATAGTTGAATTTTATTAAATTTGAAATAGTCTGTGTAAGAAAGTTGCTCTCTAAATTACTACCTACTATTTAAAGTACTTATGAAGACTGTATTGGAAATCCCATTGCTTTGCCATCAATCCTGCTTAATTTAACTTTTGTATTCCAAAACTCTAGTCATCTTCTAAACTTACAAGATCAGACCACCAGGCTAGAAATAAATGGTTGAAATCATGTAGGTAGATATATTGTACTTATATTGTGCATCTCTGCTTAGATTACACATGCTGCATTCAAGGTGGACTGCAGAAAGAGGTGTATATATGAAACCATAGTTTTTTGTACAAACCACAAACTAATCAGAATTCAACTAAGACAATAGCTATATTAGGTATGTGTTTCATACAAAATAGTTTTGACAATTTTCAGCACAGATGGAAAGAGGCATTTAAAATAGTTGGGCCCAAAAATTAAGATCTAGATACACATTTTACCCAAAATAAACAACATTTGGAGACACAGTTTTGTTTCAAGTATTTTTTTTTTCAAAAGCAATTTAAATGACCCTTTCTCACAATGTGGAGATTTGCAGTAAAGCAATACTTAACAAAATATTGCCAAAGCTACTTCTCTCCTTATGCATTATACTATTGTTGTTTTTTATTTTTTTAGAATTATAACAATGGTAATAATTACTGATGAGTGTATTTACTTTTTGTAATGGATATTCTTTTGGAGATAGAACAAGAATACTAATAGAATATATTATTTCTATTGTGGTGGCACCCAGAGGCCCAAATCTAGGATCAGGGACCAATTGTGCTCAGCACTGTGAAAACAAATCATAAAAATACACTACTTGCTACCAAAAGAGTTATCATTCTCTAAATACATCTCTATATATAAGCAGTAGTGACTTTCTGAGACCATAATTGAGACTCTGTTCTGCTATTGTACAGAAAAACCAAGTAATATTAATATTTGAAGGTACAAACTTAGCTAATAAGGCCCCAAACCTGCAATTTATTCTATGCAAGCAGATTCCTGCACCAATATGCCACCCGACTGACTTTATTGGATCTCCACCTAGCACAGAGATCTACTCAGATGGATCCCCAAATTTAGCTAGATTAATTTTTTTAAAGGGTGAAAAATTACTGAAAGTGTAATGAAACAAAATAGTCCCGTCCTTTCGGTCCAGCTTCAGGGGTTTTGCCTCCCCAAGCAGCCAAAAAAAAAAAAAAAAAGCCACGATCATGATCTGTGGCAATTCAGCAGGAAGTCCTTCGCTCCGAGCGGGAGTGAGGGACCCTCCGCTGAATTACCGCTGGATACCTGGACGTGCCGCCTCTCTCGGAAGTGGCCGCCCCAAGCACCTGCTTGAGAAGCTAGTGCCTGGAGCCAGCCCTGAGTGCTTCTACCCTTCCCTCTTCCCTCCTCCTTCCCCCATCAAAAGAAAATCAGGTTAAACAAAATGCTTTGTTTGACCTAAAACATTTTTTTTAAATGTAGATCAGTCACTGAACTGAAAAATTGATTATTTGCTTATCACTAATCACATACTACTTTTTTTCACAGGATGGACACACAAGGGGGCATGGGCAACCATAAATCTTACATTTCCTAACTTTTGAGTACTTTCCAACTTTAATAATGCTCTTTGAACATAATTATTTTATGTAATTCTGAAAATAGCATGTAATTTGTATTATTTTTCTAAGCAAGCTTGACTCCTGATGGGAAAGCAGCCAGAAGTGTGTAAATTTTAAACCAAAGAAAGAAAATAAGGGCATAAAGAAAGAAATAACTGAGAGAGGGCTAAGAAAGATGGAAAATGTAGGTAAAGTGAGAGCCTGGGGAATGGACGTGGATAGGAAAAAATAAATAAATCTTTTGTCTAGGTGTGCTTATCACAGTAGGGTTTAAAGCTTTGGAGTTCTGTTTATTTTTTTTCTCCAGCTCCTAAACTAAGAAGTTGCATTGAATGTAGTAAAGCATCTAGAATAAGTATTTTATTGTTTTACTGAAGGGCTGGTAAAGTTTTGAAAATATGGCCTTAGGGGTAATCATGTCTAGCAGTTTCTTTTAATATGTTGTTTAGACATTCCTAGTCCCTCATACTCCTCCACCTCCTCTGTACACATGTTTTATAAAGTCAGCAATGATTTAGATTATTTAGATCTTTTTAAAAAAAAATCTCTTTTTTTTCAAAGGGCTTTTTACTTAAAATGTTTTTGTAATGTTTTTATGTCTCTGTTTGACTCTTTCTTGAGTAACAGATTTTCCCCCATGTATTATTTGGATAAAGACATTTCAGAATCCCTCTAGAGTTGTTCAGTTTGGAAAACATCCTATAGACATAATTTGCTGGAGGCACTGCAGATTAAAAGTTTACATGAAGACAATAGACAAACCAGAGATACCTTAAATCAAACTCAAAGAAAAAAGTCCCTTTTTACTAAGCCTAAAAAGACATTTATTTAGTATCTTGTCAGAAACTAAAGTGTATTTTCACATACACTGTAAACTTTTGATCTCTGTTCATTTGCTATACACTCCATCAGTATTCTCTTCTCAGTGCTAGAGCATTTCCCATGGACTCTCAGAAATTCCTTCCACATTGGTTGGAATTAGGCATTTGGATCACAGATGCCATCAGATAAAATGTAAAATAAAACCAGGTATATCCTAATTCTTCATGTTGTAAAATATGGTATCACTTAACCTCTGAAACAGATTTCCTTATCATGTACATACAGAAGGCAAGCAACTGAATACCAGTGTTGTAAAAAAATAATTAAAAAATAAAAAAAGAGCATTTAAATTGCCCTACTTGTTACTGAGCTACAATGTCAGAGTCACTAGTTCTTGCATCTGACTCTGACCACATCATGAGTCATTCCAGTTGAGGTACTATAGAATATAACAAAACACTATTACCTGGTATTTTCTCCATCTAGCACTTTCAAAATAATATATTCTTTTTAAACAATATATTCTACTTCATCATTTTGCCTCAGATTAAAGAACATTATCTTTATTTTCTTCATGAAGAGATAAGATTTACTGTTTTCCTTGCCAAAAAAAATGCAACATTTCCTCACTTTCCTATTCCTGTAGTTTTATACTGTAAGCACATCATGCCCCATTTCTGTCCTCTGATATACACATTTTCAGATACCTGGAAGTCGTGGGGCGGGGAGGGGGAGAGAAACAAGGTCATTATGGTGGTAATATTTATTGGACCAACTTCTGTTGGTGAGAGAGACAAGCTTTCAAACCATACAGAGATCTTCTTCAGGACTAAGAAAGGCACTCCCAGCATCACAGCTCAGTGCAGGGTGGAACAGATTGTTTATTGTAAGCAACCATTCAAGGTAAAGTTGCCCATTAACAACTCTGCAGTCATAGGACAAATAGAGGGGATTTTGTGAGTTGCAGATTGTTGTAATAAGCCATAAATCCAGTGTTTCTGTTCAGTTCATGATTTTTAGTGTCTTGCAGAGTAATGAATGTAAGCTTCCAGGCTCATCTTTTGAAATCATCGTGCAGGTTTCCTTTGAGGATAAGTAAAAGCAGCAAAGAATCCTGTGGCACCTTATAGACTAACAGACGTCTGTTAGTCTATAAGGTGCCACAGGATTCTTTGCTGCTTTTACAGATCCAGACTAACACGGCTACCCTCTGATATTTGAGGATAAGGACTGCTAGGTCAGATATAGAATGATCACTTTGTGAAAAGTGTTCACCGACACGTGACAGAGTGTTTTGTCTTTTGTCACTGTCTTGTGTGAGTTCATTTGAGAGCACAATGATTGTCCACATAGTTGTTGTTGAGGCATCTAGTGCATTGGGTGAGGTACACCACATGTTGTGACAGTTTTATACTGCCAGGATCTTGAAAGGTGCATTGTAGCAATCAAAATAAGTCTACAGGTTTTGCATCTGCTGTTCTGGCAGAGTTTCATGATGCTCTGAGTTGGTATGTCCTGGTCTGTGGGGAATTTGCTTCTGATGATGAGCTTGGAGAGGTTAGGTGGTTGTTTGACGGCCAGAAGTGGGGGTTCAGGAAAGGTTTCTTTCAGACTGGGGTCCCCATCAAGTATGAGTTGTAGCTGTTTGATGATACCTGTATGGGTTCCATGTGTGGGGTGGTAGGTGACAACTACCAGAGGGGAGATTATTTCTGTATTGAAGCAGGTTCTCTCAGGGTATTTGGGTGGCCCATTCCATGATGCGATCTACTTCTCTGCTGGAATCTGCTTGCTTGGTGAAGGCAGTTTTAAGTGTGTTAAGGTGCATATCCCAAACTGTCTCCTCAGAGCATATTCCATGGAATCTGAGTGTCTGGTTGTAGATAACAGATTTCTTGGCATGTTTGGGGTGAATACTGGATCTATGAAGGTAGGTGTGGTGATCTATGGGTTTCTTGTAAAGGGTTGTCTGTTGTGTTCCATTATTGAAGCTGATTGTGGTGCCCAGGAAGTTGATGCTAGTGTGGGAGTGTTCCAGAGCGACCTTAATGGATGGGTGCTCGTTGTTGAAGTTATGGTGGAAATCTATGAGTGAGTTTAAGTCATCTGTCCAGAGGATGAAAATATCATCAATGTATCACAGGTATTTCATTGGTTTCATGAGGCATTTGTCCAGAAATTCTTCTTCAAGGTGGCCCATAAAGAGGTTCACATACTGAGAAGCCATCTTGATTTGGACAAAGTGTTTGCTGTTGAATGTAAAATTGTAATGGGTGAGGATGAACTGAATCAATTTGGTGATGAGCTTGGGATGGCTATCTGGGAGTTGTCCATTGTCTTGTAAATATATGAGGCAGGCAGCTATGCTGTCCTTGTGATGGATGTTGGTGTAGTGGAAGATGTCAATTGTGTCCTGGAGGAAGCTGGCCATTTGAGTATTGAGTGGTTTGAGGATGACTTCTACAAGTCCCAAAATTCGTTCAGTAATAGTGCCATGATCAGATATGATAGATCTGCCTGCATTCCCTTGTCTGAGTATTTTGGGAATCATGTAAACGGTCCCTGGGGTGGGTTCATGGGGAATGAGTTTGTAGAGTTTCTCTTGTGGTCATTTGGGGAAGGATTTGATGATATCCCTTACGTTCCTGGGTAAATTGTGGTGTGTGGTCTTCTTTATATTCTTTAAAGTAGGTGGTGCCAGAGAATCATCAGTTGTCCTCGTTAACATCATCGTTGCGGTTGAGGACTACAATGGCGCCACCTTTGTCAACTAGTTTGATCACTGTCTGGTGGTTAGATTTCAGGAACTGTAAGGCTGTCCTCTCAGCAGAGGAGAAATTATGGTGGATGTGGTGTTTGTTAATGCTTTCTCAGACCATTTTTTTCCTTGAAGCAATCAATGTGATGATCAAGAGTGTGGTTTTGTCCGCTCTTGGGTGTCCAGTCAGATGATTCTTTTTTATTATGATTGTCGGTGGAGATATGGTTATTGTGAGTGGTGTTATCATTGTTGAAAATGAATTCTTAGATGCACATATTTGGACATTGAAGATTGAGCCCTCTTCAGAACTGGCTGCTCAATCCTCCTGCCAAGAAAGGTGGTGTCATGGCTGGAGGGAAACAAAGCAGAAAGGGAAGAAAATATATTTATGTGGCACTCATGTTCCAAAAGAAGTAGAGAAAGCTGATCATTTTGCGGATGCTTCAAGTAAAAGAACTATTAAAATAGCTGACAGTGGAAGAGAAACTTGATATAGTCCCCCTGCCCAAAAAACCATGGTGGTATGGCAATAAAAAGGGATAATGTAATACCTAGTGCTAAACTATATAGGAGGACTGATTAGGTTGTAAAGGTAGGTGTGTAGCACTATGCTTGAATGCTTCCGTACAATCTAATGCAATAAAATTTCTGAGTATAGCAGTCCCTATAGTATAATCTGTATGGATAGAAAACTCCCAATCATAAAAATTAAAATGTACAAGTAGTACTATAGGGTTATACTACCAGACTCTTCCTTCCCTTGTCACCCCACCCCCCAAAAAAATGTTCAAAGAGATCAAAGGGGATAAAACTTCATTAACATTTTAGTAGTGACCATTGATTTTGTATGCCTCGGTTATTAGGGGCTCAATCTGATGCACCTAAAGGCCTGATTTTTCAGAAGTGATTTACCCATTGATCAGATGTCAGACTGGGAGAAGGTTTAGAGAAGTATTTAATAGCTGTGTCATGGAAGAGCTAGTTCTAGAGCATAAAAGTGAAGAAGCCATTCTCAACTGAGACCTGCGTAACCCATTAAAGATGAATTTTTAAAAAATCTGAGGTCAAAAGTGAGTAACTTAAAATCCTTAGGCTCAGCATGAAAGCTACTTATGAATTTCAAACACAGAATGTATTTAACCCCTTTGGAGGCTGGGGGAAGAAGTCAGGAAGACAAAGAGAAGGGGGGTTAAATACCAAGGGTTTCCAGGTTATTTGTGTTAAAAAAGATGTCCTTCAGAAAGTGGAAATTGAACTCTATGACAGGTAAATTTTAACATGTAAATTAGAGTGAAGCGGGAATTTGAACATGTAATAACAAAAGATGAAAGAAATCAATTAAAAAACTCAAGAAGATGTTATTTAAACCTGTGTAAAGGCAGTGTAATCTAATGAATAGGGCAATGGCTTGGAATTCAAGAGAGCTGGTTCTCTTCATAATTTTGCTGCTCACTTGCTCTGCGATCTTAGGCAAGACACTTCCCCTCTCTGAGCCATTATTTATTCTCTTACTCTTTGTTGTTCTAATATACAGTATTTAGAATGTATATTCTTTTGGGAAAGGAATGTCCCTTGCTATGTACCAAGCACAATGGAGCCTCTAGGTGCTACTGGAACAAGAATAACTATTAATAATAATAAATAATTATTTATGAGGAAGCTAGAAGCTTTGGCAACAATCAGTGAGTCCTCTGGACCATGAAGTTAAGGGGGCAGTTAAGGAGAATAAGGCCATTGCAGTGAAACTAAATGATTCTTTTGCATTAGTCTTCACCACACCGAACAATGAGAAGATACCTACCTCAAATCTCCTATTTTCAGGTAATAAAGACAAGGTACTATCATAGGTAGAGTTCAAAACAGGTGCTGGAACAAACTGGTAAACTAAAGAATAACAAGTCATTAAGACCATACAGCATTAATTAAGAATGCTTAAAGAAAATTACTAATGAAGAGGTTGAACTGATAACTAAAACTTATAACTTCATTAGAATTTGCCATGGAAAAGTGGAAGGAAGTGAATATTGCATCTGTCATTTTTGTTTGTTTTGTTTGTTTGTTTGTTTTTAAGGGCAGTATGGTGATCCGGGGAATAACAGATAAAGAAATATGGTTGAAACAATAATTAACAAATTGATATAGCTTATTTGAACAGTTAAAAAACCTATGACAATGCCGATCAGAAGAGGCTACTAAATAAATTAAATAATTTTAAGGTGAAAGGCACTGAGGAGCTGGAGAGGGTTCATGTGCACCTTTTGTGATCAGAGCTGTCCATTGAGTTTGTGAAGGAGAATCCCATCTTTCTGTTTTTCTACTTTTAAGTAAATTGCCATCCCTTTTCCTTTCAGTGAGATCTTGGAAAGTATGAACTGCTATAAAGCAGTTGGTAGGATTGTAGAGAAACACATCTGGATTCCAATTCTTTATCAAGAGGCTGAGAGGGACGTATAGATCCTCCCACACAGTAATATATTATTTTCTCCTTCATCTTTCCCAAAAACAAACAAGCAAACAAACAAAAACCCATATTTTTATTTAATAAATCGGTTAAGTCTGGGTGTCTCCACACCAGCCTGGTATTATCTTTAGTAGTGTGCTCACAATGAACAGGAAATAATTATATCTGAGAATGGGGAAAAAACAATTCTCAGCCTGTCCCCCAAGTACTAAGCACACAGCCTCTGTTTGTTAAAGTTCTCAGCCTTCTCTGAGGCTGGGCCTAGCTGGTTGCTCGCTCCGGCAGCTGGTATACTGCAGATGGTGAGGCTTGTCATAGACTCATAGACTTTAAGGTCAGAAGGGACCATTATGATCATCTAGTCTAGTCTGACCTCCTACACAACACAGGCCACAGAATCTCACCCATCCACTCCTGTAACAAACCCCTAACCTATATCTGAGTTATTGAAGTCCTCAAATCGTGGTTTAAAGACCTCAAGGTGCACAGAATCCTCCAGCAAGTGACCTGTGCCCCACGCTGCAGAGGAAGGTGAAAAACCTCCAGGGCCTCTGCCAATCTGCCCTGGAGCAAAATTCCTTCCCGACTCCAAATATGGTGATCAGCTAAACCCTGAGCATGTGGGCAAGACTCACCAGCCAGCACCCAGGAAAGAATTCTCTGTAGTAACTCTGATCCCACCCCATTAAACATCCCATCATAGACCAGTGGGCATATTTACCTGCTAATAATCAAAGATGAATTAATTGCCAAAATTAGGCTATCCCATCATACCATCCCCTCCATAAACTTATCAAGCTTAGTCTTGAAGCCAGATACGTCTTTTTCCCCCACTACTCCCCTAGGAAGACTGTTCCAGAACTTCACTCCTGTAATGGTTAGAAACCTTCATCTAATTTCAAGTCTAAACTTCCTAGTGTCCAGTTTATATCCATTTGTTCTTGTGTCCACATTGGTACTAAGATTAAATAATTCCTCTCCCTCCCTGATATATTTATAAAGAGTAATCCTATCTCCCTTCAACCTTCTTTTGGTTAGGCTAAATAAGCCAAGCTCTTTGAGTCTCCTTTCATAAGACAGGTTTTCCATTCTTTGGATCATCCTAGTAGGCCTTCTCTGTACCTGTTCCAGTTTGAATTCATCCTTCTTAAACATGGGAGACCAGAACTGCACACAATATTCCAGATGAGGTCTCACCAGTGCTTTGTATAACGGTACTAACACCTCCTTATCTTTACTGGAAATACCACACCTGATGCATCCCAAGACTGCATTAGCTTTTTTAGCAGCCATATCACACTGGCAGCTCATAGTCATCCTGTGATCAACCAATACTCCAAGGTTCTTCTCCTCCTCTGTTACTTCCAATTGATGTGTCCCCAATTAATAACCAAAATTCTTGTTATTAATCCCTAAATGCATGACCTTGCACTTTTCACTATTAAATTTCATCCTATTACTATTACTCCAGTTTACAAGGTCATCCAGATCTTCCTGTATGATATCCGGTCCTTCTCTGTATTAGCTTTCCTTCTCCCAGCTTTGTGTCATCTGCAAACTTTATTAGCACATTACCACTTTTTGTGCCAAGGTCAGTAATAAAAAGATTAAATAAGATTGGTCCCAAAACCGATCCCTGAGGAACTCCACTAGTAACCTCTTTCCAGTCTGACAGTTCACCTTTTAGTACAATCCGTTGTAGTTTCCCTTTTAACCAATTCCTTATCCACCTTTCAATTTTCATATTGATCCCCATCTTTTCCAATTTAGCTAATAATTCCCCATGTGGAAATGTATCAAATGCCTTATTGAAATCGAGGTAAATTAGAGCCACTGTGTTTCCTTTGTCTAGAAATTCTGTTACCTTCTCAAAGAAGGAGATCAGGTTGGTTTGGCACGATCTACCTTTTGTAAAACCATGTTGTATTTTGTCCCAATTAACATTGACCTCAATATCCTTAACTACATTCTCCTTCAAAATATTTTCCAAGACCTTGCATACCACAGATGTCAAACTAACAGACCTATAGTTACTCGGGTCACTTGTTTTTCCTTTCTTAAAAATAGGAACTATTTTAGCAATTCTCCAGTCATACAGTACAACCCCTGAGTTTATGATTCATTCATTCATTAGTCCCATTAAGATGTTCGAGTCTGGCTTCTACCTTGGATGTGGTAATATCTACCTCCATATCCTCATTCCCATTTGTCATCCTACCATTATCCCTAAGATCCTCATTAGCCACAGTAAAGACTGAGGCAAAGTATTTGTTTAGATATTGGCCCGTGCCTAGATTATCCTTAACCTCCACTACATCCTCAGTGTTTTGCGGTCCCACTTCTTCTTTCTTTGTTTTCTTCTTATTTATATGGCTATAGAACCTTTTACTATTAGTTTTAATTCCCTTTGCAAGGTCCAACTCTACATGGCTTTTGGCCTTTCTCACTTTATCCCTACATGTTCTGACCTCAATAAGGTAGCTTTCCTTGCCAATCTCTCTCATCTTCCACTCCTTGTAGGCTTTCTGCTTTTTCTTAATCACCTCTCTGAGATGCTTGCTCATCCAGCTTGGTCTACAACTCCTGTCTATGAATTTTTTTCCCTTTCTTGGGATGCAGGCTTCTGATAGTTTCTGCAACTTTGACTTGAAGTAATTCCAGGCCTCCTCTACCTTTAGATCCACAAGTTCTTCAGTCCAATCCACTTCCCTAACTAATTTCCTTAATTCTTTGAAGTTAGCCCTTTTGAAATAAAAAACCCTAGTCCCAGATCTATTTTTGTTTATCCTTCCATCTAGTTTGAACTGAATTAGCTCATGATCACTCAAACCAAGGTTGTCCCCTAAAATCATTTCTTCTATGAGGTCCTCACTACTCACCAAAACCAAATCTAAATGGCATCCCCTTTTGTTGGTTCTTCAACTACTTGGTCAAGGAATCCATCAGCTACCGCATCCCAAAAAATCTGAGCCCTATTATTATTACTAGCACTTGTCCTCCAGTCTGTATCTGGGAAGTTAAAGTCTCCCATGATCACACAATTCCCATTAGTGTTTACTTCATTAAAAACATGAAAGAGGTCGCTATCCATATCCAAATAAGATCCCGGCGGTCTGTAGCACACCCCAAGCACTATCTCAGGGGAGGCTCTAGAAGATTTCTTTCCCAATGTGATTTTTGCCCAGACAGACTGTGTCTTATCATTCCATCACTTCTTATTTCTTTACAGTTAACCTCATCAGTGATATACAATGCAACTCCACCACCTTTGCCTTTATTTCTGTCTTTCCTAAACAGCACATAGCCTTCAATACCTGTACTCCAGTCATGACTACTATTCCACCATGTTTCTGTTATCCCTATAATATCAGGTTTCACTTCCTGCACCACTAGCTCTAGTTCCTCCATTTTATTACCTAGGATCATCGCATTAGTGTACAAACATCTTAATTTTTGCCATTTGGCTTCACAGACATTCTTTACCCGATTAGGTACAGGCATTCTACCACCAGTATGGTAGAATTATCACCTATTAGACTGGTATCTACACAACCTTCCTCCTTACGTCCATTCTCCTACCCATGGCTGTATCCTTTTTTACTTTGTTGTCTTCCCTCTCAATGTTAAATTCTGGTGTGGAGATTACCTGGACATCTCCCAACCATCTCCCCCATATTCCTAGTTTAAATTCTCTTAATCATTTGTGCCAGCCTCCATCCTAGAAGTCATGTACTTTTTGTCCCTGATTTCCCTGCTGCAGGCCACTCTACCATCACAGGCAAAGTCAAATAGGGAAAAGCTGCTGGTGCACTGAGGGAGACGGCTGCAGCCACCTCTTTTCCTTCCCATCTTTTCCTTCCTACCCAGGTTCATCTTGCTGTTTCATGAGCTGGCACTGAGAGGGGACCGGAAGCCCTGCTCCGCTATCAACCACTTAACACTCTTCACTAGGTCCACTCTCCCTTTTCCCTTACTGCCACCTGGGCTAGAGTAGACTGACAACCATCATGGAAGACCTCACCCATCTCAAAGTCAAAAGGGACCCATTCTAGACCTAACCTGCCCCTTTCCTACTCAGAGGCCTGAAGACAACTCATCTGCTGCCAATTGAAGCCTCAGGAAAGCATGCTATCACCACTATCGCTGAGAGGAACAGTTGCCAGATAGAGAAGCCTCCAGAGATGCTGGGCATGGATAACCATAGTGAGTCAAAAAGGACAAGGCACAGAAAGGTTGATGAATTTTTGTGGGGGAACAATATGGAGTGCATTGATGTTTCAGAGATGGAGGAGAAGGGGAAAATATACCATATAGCCATTTTCCCCCACTCTTAATGCCATGTAACACAACTCACTTGTGCAGTGTTGTTGCCATTTTGCTCACCCGTCCCCAGCTCTCCTGTAAGGTTGCTCCCTTGCAGTAACCTATTCTGCAACCCTGCAGACCTCAGTTCTCTGGTGTGCTGGGGGTATGGAGTCCAACCTGTGCAGTCGCTCTTACTGCGGATACCCACCTAACTTGGGTACTGTGAGGTACAGAACTCTTTGTGCAGCCCTCTATCAACAAATGAATTTTGCCTTCCCATGCTAGGATCAGAGGCAAATATTTCATTGATATTATAAATGAGATGAAAGAAATGCAAAGGCTCCTAAGATTTTCATTTCCATAAACCTTGCCTAAGGCTCCAGCTGGAAATACCCCTGAGGGCCATGTACAGTACAGTATATTCCTCCACTACTTCTTTGGCCAAATATATTTTGTCCATGAGTCATGTGTGCACAGCAGAGCATTTCAAAGACCCATCTGGGAGAATAAAGCCACTCACCTTCAAAGTACAGTGCAATCTCAAAAGGTTCTGAGTTTGGGTTTTGTTTGAATTCTTGGATCCTTCTCTGAATTCCTTGACACTGTATAACAGGCATCTTTGCAAGATTCCCAACATTTCTGCCTCTAATCCAAGCCACATAATAACCCAATAACAGTCTTTCTCTTTGTATATCCACTGGAACCAGAAGTGTATTTCTATCCAGGTGGTTGGAGGGAGGGAGTAGGACCTATCAGAACACTTCAGAACTTTGAAGGAGATTTGGTTCAAGTTTCATTCTAGGAATGAGTGAAAGTTTCAAACACTCTTTTTTACAGCGTTATAATCATTGTTTTTCTCTATTTACGTGACTATAGGTGTTAATTTTCAGGGCTTCATTGTTATGCGTATAACACCAAAATCTGCCTCATGTGCCATCAAATTATCAAGCTAAGATTTCTGCTCTGATTGTTCATGTTATATTCTGTTATGAATGTCTAATAGTTTTATTAACTTAAAGCCAAATAAAATCAAGTGCACGCAGAATGTGGTTGCCATCCTGGAAGTTACTTTCCTAGTATAAAGAGTTTGGGTGCTGCAATGACATCTGACTTATCAAGGAATTTGTCTTCACATTTAGTAATTAGAAGATATGACTGACATATCATTAGGGTGACTTTTGTTCGAGAAAGACTTGAGGTGACTGATCAGTGCTTTCCTTTTTCTTAACAGCGAGTACTTTTTTTTCCTGGTTAACTCTGTTAGATTTTGCCTACCATGTGGTATGTAGGGAACACAGCACTCTGTTCTAACCAATACCCTGCTGATTCAGCACAATATTCCATGTTTAGAAATCTTTACTTTTGCTCCCCAGCAAATTCCTTATTAATTTCAAATTTTATTACATAATGGCTGTGACCCTGTATAGCTGACAGAACCTTTGACCATAAATTGTAGGTAATTCATTGACTTGTGATTCAGCAGTTCATTTGGTTTAACCTAGTTAAAATTTCTGGAAAGAAAGGCCTTTAAGTCTGATTTTTCAGACAGACTACTAGAGCTGGGCACAAAAGTTTCAGCAAAATATTTTCTGAAAAAGCTCTTCTGCAAAACATTTTTTTCATATTGGTTTCAACAATTTCATTTTAATGAAATTAGGAAAAAACATTTTGATATCCCATTTTGACATTTTTGGATGAAAAATTTTGATTTTTCATTTGAAACAACTTTTCAGTTTGAAATTTAGTGTATTTTATATTTGAATATTTTTAAATAGTTAAAATCAAAACAAAAATATTTTTAGTTTATTGAAACAAAACTTTTTGACTAACCTGAAAATATTTTTTTTTCTGGACTTTGTTTCATGGAAAAATTCAGAATTTTGGAGTTTCATCCCCATTCAGGGTGAAAAAAAATTCAGAAATCTCAAATTTTTGTCAGGACAGAAAAATCTGTTTTCCAACTATTTCTACCCACTTGTGTTACTGAAGTAAGTGGAAGCACTGGGTGTTCAACATCTTTGAAAACTTCTTCTTTTTCTTTTATGCTGCTTTTACTGGTGAGAGTTGCAGTGGCAGCATGGAGAGCAGGCAGGACCAGACTTCCATTCCCTCCACAACAGGCTCCAGCTCCTCCTGGGGAATTCCCCAGTGTTCCCAGACCAGCCAAGATATATAATCCTCCAGTGTATCATGGGTTGGCCTTGGGGCCTCCTCCTAGTGGACATGCCCAGTAGTGTTCCAAAGGAAGCCTCCCAGGGGGTATCCTTATCAGGTGCTCAAACAACTTCAGCTGGCCCTTAAATAACTGTTCCATGAATGTTTGACTAATGCCTCTTATTCCTAGCTGTAGAGCCAAATCTGTGGTCACTTTTAAAAATAAAGAAACATCTCTTGGCCAGAGCTTCTGATACTCAAAATTTCAAAAATCATCATAGGTCTAGATTGTCCCCAGCCCCTTTTGAGGGTGCAGAAGAGATGGAGAGGAAAGGTGTCGGACGTGTCTTCCACACTTTATACTCTGTGCAGGGACCAGCACAATTTCTGCCCCTACCAAAAGAAGAGTATACAAACTACGCTTTGCTAGCATGCCAAATCACCCTAAGGGACATGAAAAGGAGGTATTTCCAAGGCAGGGTCTAATAAGCACAATCTCACCTTTCACAATATTTTATTTTAACATGTCCTAAACCATCCCTTTAATGGATCCTATATTAGTACACTTTGTCGTTTGAGGAGACTGTGTACAGACTAAAAGTAGAAGGGATTTTTGCCATCTTGAAGGGTTTTTTACTGTGGTAATAGTGGGCTGGATTCTGCAGCCTGACACAGAGTAATGTGCTGCTCTTTCTGAGTAAAGGTGCTAAAATCTGGCCCAGTATCACTAATGAGCACTAGCCAATTGTAAGTGTGCTGTTTTTAGAAGTAAACAGCAGGGATACAAATTTATCCATGCTCAATTTATTGAGATAAAAGCACAGACTGAGAAAGGACAAGATACTGAAAGTCTGCTTTGTTTGCGATATGATCACCACAAGAGTGTCTCCTCTTTACACATTTCTTTAATACTTTTTGGCAAGTGAGCATCACTGGTAGTGAGAAAGGTTTGAAAACATGTCAGCTTTTAAAATAAAGATAATGTATGGTAGCTTCATGTTTTGGCTTCTCCACATTATTCTCAGTTGTATTAGTGTGCAGATTTTGTAGATGGTAAAGGAAAATGCGTAACTTTTGAGAAGTGAATATAGCTGACCTAGAGGCCTTGCATTATACCCTATGGGGTTCTCAGGACACCTTTTTTGGTGGCCTCAGAGTGCAGCCACCAACTCTTGCTGGTGGCCGCTTTTACACTTTTTCCTAAATTACTTAATTAGCTTTAGGAAAACCAAATAAATATGCACATATACACTTCTAAATCATTGTAATACATTTATTGCTAGCTAGTAAGTCTGTTGTGAAAAGTGATATGAACAAATATACAAATATCACTTTTCACAGCAGCCTTTATCAGCCCTTGCAAGCTTGGGGGGAAATTAAGCCCTGGATGCAGCGTTGCAGAAGGTAATACGGGGCTGGGAGAGGCAGCAGAGGGCTAGAGCCTGAAGCCCTGTGCCCAGAACCCAAAGCCCTGCAGCCAGAAGATGGGGCCCAGTAACAGAGCTCAAAGCCATGTGGCCAGAGCCTGGGACTGGAATCTGAAGTTGCGCTGCTAGATCCTGCCACCCACCAGGTGTCTCCAGAGGGGGGCAGGGCCCAATCCCTGCTGGTGGCCCCAGCAACCAACACCAAGGCAGAACATCCATGAGCAACGGGGATGGGGAGGGGGCAGTACTTTCCCCTCCCCCCGCATCACAGCCAGGAGGCTGTGGCCACAAGAAAAGCCCCTGATGGATGCATTTGAGAAACACTGCCATCCTGCACATCTGGGGGGAAGGGAACACACCTTGTGACATTCTTGAGCAATTCTCTCTAGCCAACACTTGAAGCAGCTGGAGAAATACACAGTTTCTTTAATGTGAGGGATGGCCACTGTCATGAGGAGCCATTAAGGATCACGAGAACAAAAAGCGTCCAGGCAACTTAGTACATCCTTACCAAATACTGTCCTGTTGCATATAGAGTACCCATTGTGTATTGGCAGTAAACATACCTGTATCATACCTGTAGCATTGTAATTTAAACAAAGCCAAACACTCCTTCACAGCCTGTCATGATATAATTCCCCACTCTGAACCTTAGCGTCCAAAAGATGGGGTACTAGCATGAATTCCTCTAAGCTTAATTACCAGCTTAGTACTTGTAGAGCTGCCACCAACCAGGAATTCCAATGCCTGGTACACTCTGGTCCCCCCAAAACCTTGCCCGGGGACCCCCAAGACCCAGACCCTCTGGATCTTAACACAAGGAAAGTAAACGCTTTCCCTCACCGTTGCCTCTCCCAGGCTTCCCCTCCCTGGGTTACCCTGGAAGATTAATGTGATTCAACTCCTTGAATCTGAAAACAGAGAGGAAAATTCACCTTCCCCCCTCCTTCTCAATCCTAACACAGAGAGAAAATTAACCTTTCTCTCCCTCTTCCCGCCTTTCTCCCCACCAATTCCCTGGTGGATCCAGACCCAGTCCCCTAGGGTCTCACCAGAATAAAAAAAAAATCAGGTTCTTAAACAAGAAAAGCTTTTAATTAAAGAAAGAAAAACAGTACAAATTATTTTTGTAAATTTAAGATGGAATATGTTACAGGGTCTTTCAGCTATAGACACTGGGAATACCCTCTCAGCCTAAGTATACAAGTACAAATTAAAATCCTTCCAGCCAAATACACATTTCAACTTCTTCCAGCCAAATACACATTTGCAAATAAAGAAAACAACCATAAGCCTAACTCGCCTTATCTACCTACTACTCACTATTCTGAACTTATAAGAGCCTGTATCGGAGAGATTGGAGAGAAACCTGGTGGCATGTCTGGTCCCTCTGAGCCCCCAGAGTGAACAACAACCAAAAACTAACAGCACATACAGAAACTTCCCTCCCTCAAGATTTGAAAGTATCTTGTCCCCTGATTGGTCCTCTGGTCAGGTGACAGCCAGGCTCACTGAACTTAACCCTTTACAGGCAAAAGAGACATGAAGTACTTCTGTTCTATTAACCCTTGACTATCTGTTTATGACACAACCTGAGTAGCTCTGAGCTGAGGATGTGTAGGTGAGAATGAAAGGAGAAATCCTGCCATTCAGGTCATGAGGTAGAAGCAAAGTAAAGAAACCACTACTTCAGCATAAGGGGACTGGATCAGCGTGTAGGCCCACATACTCTAGCCTGCTTCTGCTCTGTTCCCAGATCAGCTTGTGGAGTTATAAGGGGCCAGATTAATCCATGGGGTAACTTCATCGAGGTCTGTTTATTCCAATATATATTTTTTAAATATAACAAGGGGGATTATTTTCTCTGTTCTCTTTTTCTGTTAACCTAAAATAGCTCTAAGGTGTGAATCTTATTTACATTAAGGTATCTTTACGCTGTTCCTGAGGTGTAAAGTTGCCTTATTATTGGTGTAAATTACAAGCTTCTAAACAGTACTAGAGTGTTGTAAAGTGATCTGAGAAGTTTATCTACATGAAGAGTTAGGTTATGTCTGCACTACATCATGTACAGCAGTGCTGCTGCACTGATGCAAATACGCCACTGTAATGCTCCTGGTAAAGTTCTCTAAGCCGACGGAAGAGCATAACAATTCCTGCCTCCTCAAGGGGCGGTAGCTATGTCAGTGGGAGAAGTATGACTTACATAGCTCAGGGGTGTGGATTATTCACACCTCCGAGTGACATAAGTTATACTGAACTAATTTGTAGTGTAGATATAGCCTTAGTGTGCAGAAATCTTGGGTGTTAATCTACTGTGCTCTAGCCTGCTGTGCACTAAATCGCAATGTGGACCTATGCCCTAAAAGTTCTGTAGTGCGCTTTGACCTACTATTATTTGAAATGGGCGTGTCCATGCAAACCTGTGGGTCTTTAGTTTTTAAAACACTCAGTCCTGTTTCTTCATCTGTTTCCAGCCATGGGTGGTTCTTTTCTCTCTCTCTCTGTTGAATCAGGAGCTCCACTTAGAAGAAGGGTCACCTACAGGATGGAGGCAGCAGAAACTGCTGTATCCTGAGCATCATATCATGTCACTGTGATTAGAGAGAGGTAGGACTGCATACTTTCAGTATCCTCGGCTTCATTTCATTGTCATTTCACAAATGTAAACTGCATTTTTTTGCAGAATGACAGCCTGCTTCTGCCTGAACTAAGGGAACCTCTCTCCACACTTATGGAACAGTATTTCCTGAGACAAAAGGCATTTGTTTTGGGGGAAATCTAAAATTTTAACACAAGACAGCAAAATGTTTTTCCTCTTCATTCTCCTAACACATGGTTTTTCTTGCTGCTGTCACTGGCAAGTGAGGATTTCTTTTGCTCATCTTTTCCCTTTCCTGATTAACCAAGAAGAATGGCATTACGAAAAAGAAAAGCATACTCTGAGATAGCCTTATGAGACACATGTCTCGTTCGGCATGATCTTTTTCCAGTCCTCAGTATTTTATCTTCCCAATAAAGTAGCATTTTCCCCACTGATCACTCTCCTACTGAAGCATGAATTTTAGGGCTTGTAACATTAGACCTTTTCTTATTGATCTTCATGAGTTTGCAGTGGGGACTTCAAGGTTATTTGGTCACCAGGGTTAACTTTGCAGCAATGAAAAGCAATAAACTCTTTTAGTGTAGGTGGGTATTTATTATGAACATTTCATTTCCAAAACTGCAGTACTGTTAGAAAGTATTGGAAAAAAATAAGTTCTTGTTTCCTTTGACATGTCCTTTCTTTAAGCATTCTTCTTAACTTGCTGCCCCCATGACCCCTTTAGTAGCAGATACAATTCATTTCTTATGCAGACTGACAAAAAAGATGCATGGTATATGGCACTGCATATCTTTACTTCATTATTTCCTCATAGCAAAGACTTGAAACTGTAATGTGTGAGAAAGAAAAGGTGCCAACATGACATTTACTACTGCTAATATGAATCTGATTAATTCTACAACAAGAAACATTATATTAACTCCTTATATTCTCTTGTGTGCTTTGCTGTTCAAACCAAATCGATAAATCAGAATACTCTGAGAAATAACATATGCTGGTAGAAGAAAGCAAAATCACAAAGTGTTTATTTGCAAGAAGTTTATTGTAAGGTGAGCCCAAGGCTGTATGAATAATATGATTAGTGCTTTAAGGATATTTTACATTTGCCTTGTAATGTAAAATCTTTTTAATATAGTGGAGCATACTTAAAGTGAATTTAGTTTTATTTTTAGTAGAGCAGAATGCAAGTCACAAGTTGTTTCACTACATTGCACGTACAATATGCACAGTGAGTCTCCATGTTCAGTGAAAAAAACTTTCCAGTAAAGGACTTTATTTCTCCCTTAGGTATTCCTTCCAAATGCTTATTTTTTGTTGGCAATTTTGAAAGAAAAAGGAATGAACAAATCTATACCATACAGTGATTCATTTTTTCTTAGCTCATTGGATCATTATGATTTTTAATAACATTTTTAATTGTGGTGGGGTTTTTTAAAATGAGTGTGCTTTTTTAAGTGAGTGGCTATTTGACTTTATTTTCTTTGTTTAGTGTAGTGCAGTATGAAGAAAGTTGAATATTGTAATTTTACCTTCTTCATTCTGCTATCTAGTTGCAAGTTTGAAATATCAAAAATGTAGAAGCTGTGAAAAATACCATAGAATGTACTCAAGTATGTACTTATAAGAAAAATGTTTTTCATTACGGAGGATAGAAAAAGAAAGAAAGAAAGAAAGCTAGCTTAGAGGGAACCAAAAAATGTATTTGATCTATATGTATAATGTTTCCCTTATGAATGACATGTATATTTAAGCATATATGAAATTGTGAAGAAATAACCTACAGCATTTGAACACTGAGGTATTTTTAAATGCAGGCTGACAAACATCGGATTCAGATGTTTGATGACCTTGTGAGTGCAACATTCTCCTTGGAATAATTTCTTTTTATTCCTTTATTGGATCAAATTTAAAATGTCTGTAGAACTATTACAGTGGAAAAAATAATCTAGCTGCTAACACAACTGTCTGGCTGTAAAATATGGAAAAGACAAAAAAAAAAGAAAAAAATACTGGAGAGGATAAATAGCATTTTGCCAAAGTTCAGAGGCTATTGGTAAGCAAGTGAGGTTAGGTCTGGCTGTTGCTTTGTAATACCAAAGCAATACAAATAACTTTGAATGCAGGCAAATGACACATAGGTCAGGATTTTAAATGTGAACATATGCTTCAGAGGAAACCATACAGGAATAAAAATTGTTCCTGTTATGTTAGTTTAGATTCTGAAAGAAGCTTTTGTGTGTAAAGATGTAACACGATTCCATGCCTGGAGCCATGCCCTGTGGTACACAGACCACTATGTCTGTCCCAGAGTACCAAAGCTAGAGAAACTTGCATGCCTTGTATCTCCAGACTGGCACTGGCTTTTGTAACATGAAATTTACGTTTACTAGAGTGATAAAATGAAAACTTTTCTGTCATTCTGCAGTAGGATTTAATGGGGAGAGAATTTGAGTCTTGCTGAAGGTAAATCTTGAGTATCATTGCTTTAAAAAAAAATTAAAGAGCAGTTCTGTTTCAGTATTATAAACTCTACTCTTTGAATACCTTCCAGAAAGCTGCTGGTTTAATTTCTTAGTCCCATCTGTTTCCCTCTCACTGGCTATATTTGTTAGTATTTCCTCAAGCAGCATGTTGTATTGCCCTTACTGTGCTGGAGGAAAAGGGCACAGATTGATCATTTTACAGGACAGGGAAACGTTTATTTTGGGCTGGAGTGCAGTGCATTGCCTTGCTTCCTGCTCTGAGTTATAGAAAAACTTCTTCAGGAAAAAAAATAGTAGAGACTGTTTTGGTATAACAGGGGAAAAAAAGAGGCAGCAATGTCAGGAGGGCCATTAGGCTGCTTATCTGTCTTTCTACTTTGGCACGTGAAAGCTCCCAGCTCAGCATGCCATGTGTCAAATCTATCATTTGATATGTCAGGAACCATTATTCCCTCTTTTGTCACCAGTTTTGACCAAAGGATGAAAAATTGCTGTCTTACACAGACAAAATTATTGCTGAAAAAAGGGCAACCCTGGCACATAGGAGTAGGCCAAGGTGAAACACGGGGAAACTCTCCTTAGATTACGTCTGGGTTAAGAGAATATTGATCTGTGTGCTAAAAACTGTTGATCTCTCTGAGCAGAGGATGACAAATGGTGGCAAACAAAAAATTGAGTGTCTCCAAGGACGTTTGAGCTGCTCTGTGTTTTCTGAGAGTATTTGTTTGGTTTGTGGGTTCGGCTCTAGGGATTTGAACTAAAATAAGCAAATATTAAACAGAAATGAAACAGCCACAAAATGATACAGTGAAAAAAAGAAGGGAACATGCAGCTAGAAATCCGGGTCGATATTAGCATGATAAATGTCCCAAGCATAAGAAATAACAAGTGTTAACTACTGAAGCTGAGCATATTGTAACATATTTTGGACACATGCATGCATGCCAAAGGAAAATGGGGTTGCCCCTATATAGCCAACACCCGAATCTAGTCCTTTATCTTACATTATGTCTGGAAAATACCTATGTTGGAGCATACATAACACAGGCCGTAGGACATTAATCAAAGCATGTTAGCTGCCTTAATTCACAAGTAAATCATATTGAAGACAGTAATAAGTAGGGGCTGTGTAACAGGGTGAACATCCTCTCTGACAAGTAACATCGTTTCTTCTTTTATTGACTATAAACAAAGGCGAAGGGAGTGGGTGGGAAGAAGCCAATAGCAGGGAGTAATTGAGCAAAGGTGCTTCCCTCTGTCTGCTCCGATTAGGAAAGGAGGGAAAGCAGCTGTGGTTGGTCCAGCATCCACCCAGGGAGGCCATCTAGATTCTAAAAGAACCTGAAAGAGTTGGGTGTGGGGTGGGCCCCCACTCCCAGGAGAAGGATTCACCTTGCTAGGTGAGTCATTCCTGGGCCAGAATTCTATTTTGCCTTATGTTTATACTGTATTGTATTGAGTTTGAATACTTTGGAAATAATACCCATAAAAGGCTTTGGGGCCTGTATAGGGTTGAGAGATGCTGGAAACTATGTCCACATACAACCAATGTTGGAATGGAGCCATGCTTTCTCAGTTGTGAGACCTAGAACAGGTGTGACTTTCCAAGTTTGGTTCGGCATGAACCTCAGGCCTCCAAGCCCTAAGGCCATCTTGTCTGAACAATACTGGTGATTATTTCTCCCCCATTCCTGCGCAGGGCTGCCAAGAATTAAGCATCTTCTGTGACCTTCCTGCACTTGGCAGACCTGCCTTGTCACTCATAAGGTATGCGTTGATTCTCCTCCTATCCAGGGGTCACAATGGAAGAGGAATTGTGCACGGCTACACTGACGCTCTCCCTTCTGTCACTGCTTTTTCTCCTGGATCCAAGCCAGCCCAGAGGTGGTGGTGGTGGGTGAATCTGGCTGCCCCAGTGTCCTCCAGCCAGGCAAAGGAAAGGGCAGAGATAGAGGGGAGAGAATGGGATGGGTGGTGGGGGCATCATGTGAAGCAGAATAGGGGGTTATGGGCTGAAAGGAAGGCACTGAAGGAAACATGGGTAGAATGGGAGAAGCTGCTCCAGAATCTCCTACCCCACCCCCAGGTTCACGCCACCAATCAGATCTACTCCTGACTCTCTCAACCACTTCCTGAAAACCCTTCTACCTCCCCATCCACCTACCCAATAACCTCCCCCCACACACATTCTGACTCCCTCCAGCTACCCCAACCACACCCTAAACTTTCTGAGATGGGATTTGTGCTTTAGAGAAACAAAGAGGGGTGGAGTATACCAGAGATCCCAGAGACAGTTCTGAATGCCCTGGTCTTCTGTGGATCCTGAGGACTCTGTAGAGTTTGGGAACAGAACCTCTAGTAGTTTACTGGAAGGACAAACAACTCTCTTCCCATCTTTGAAGAATACTAGAGAACTCTATGTTGGAATCTGTGTGCAGATGTTATCTTCCAGGCACTCTCCCAACGGTACGGTTTTTTGGAGGAAGGGATGATCCAGGCCTGAAAACCCACAAATGCAAAGGAGTTCAACTTAAAGGCTGAAGCTAGATCAGCTGATTGGCAAGTATTACAGCATACTAATTCTTAGTTTGTTGGCTGTTCCAGGCAGAGACTCAGTGTTCCTCGATATTTCTACAGCACCTATCATAGCAAGGCCCTTATTCTGATCAGGTCCTTTGGCAACTACTGTAACAAAATAAGTAGTACTAATTGCATCTGAGCACCACAATAGGATGATGAATTCATTGCATGGAGGAGAGAGAAACCATTTCCTTGCATTTGCAGTAGGCTTGCATGTGAAACTATGATTGCAGATGAATCTTACAAAACTAAGTGAATGAACAGCATGGTAGTAGTTGAAATTAAATTAAGATAAATGCACAATAATCGAGATTGTAAGGAATAAGTTTATGCATGTACATTGCTGAGCTCTAAATTAACTGTAATCACTTAAAAAAAGATTTGAGTGTCATTGTGAACAGCTCAATGAAAATACTTGCACAATTATCAGCAGCAGTCAAAAAGGCAAACAAAATATTCGGTTGCATAAGACAGAAGTGTGATAGAAGATAACACTGGAGATATTATAATGCTGGTGCATAAATCAAAGGTATGTGTGCACCCTGTGTTGAGTTCTAGGAGAACTGGTTGGAAACAGAACATCTTTTTTTTTTCTGTGGGTGAATGCTGATTCATGGAAATTGAAACATTTCACAAAAAAAGGCTCAGTTTTGTTTAAGTTGTGACTAAAACTTGCCTGGCTGCCTGCCAGCTCACTTGATTCCAGCTCTTTGGTAGCTCACCTGGTTGATTGACCGGGAATTGAGGGATTGGGAGCTTTGGCTCCTAAACTGAGCTCCGAGGCTTCTTGGCTCCTCCATAGCTCTGCTGGTGGCGGCTGCAGAGTGGGGTTCCCAAGGCTTCCAGGCTCCCAGCTGTCTTTGGTCCACCAGAGGGATAACAAGGAGCTGGAAATCCTGAAAGTGCTGGACCCCAGGTTCAGAGCAGCTCACCAGTAGCCCAAGCTCCTATGGTTTACAGAGTCTAGAGCACTGGAGCAGCCTGCCATGTAACCTACCCCTGAATTGGGGACTTGAAGCATTCCAAGATCTGCAGTTCTGGAGCAGTCCACCAGGTGGACTACTCTGGAGCCAGACCTACATTCTTGTTCACACAGAATTTCAAAATGTTGGGATTTCACTGCAAATCAGAATAAAACTAGAAGAGATTCAGAGACTGGGAACAAACATAATTAAAGGCATGGAAATGTTTCCTTATGTGGTGAGACTGAAAAGATTGGGACTCTGGTTTATGGAGTTGATAGACATGGATCTAAATAAGGTATATAAATTAATGAATTAGAGATAGTAAATCTGGTGCTCACTCTTCCCCATTCTCATAACAGAAGAACAAGGGAACATCCAGTGCACATTACTTCTGAAAAAAGGTATACTTTTTTTATATACAACAAGTAATTACTTTGTGGCAATGAATTCCACAGGTTATTATTGAGGCCAAAAGTTTAGTATGATTTTAAAAAAATAGAGATTTATGTGTATGTGTGTGTATATATGTGTATATGTGGTATGCATGTGTATATATAGTTGTAGGCTCACACACACTCACACATGGTGTGTGTGTGTGAGCCTACAACTATATTAGTTAGGATTAACAAACATAAGGGATATAAACCTTCATGCTTCAAGGCATAGCTATCCACTGACTGTCTGGAGTTAGGAAGAAACATCCCCTGTGTGCAAGTTACTCATAGTTGGTCTTCATGGGGATTCTTGTCTTTTCTGAGGCATCTGATAGTGTTGGAGACAGTATACTGGACTTGACAGACTACTCTGATCTAGTAAGGCATTTCCTTTGGTCCTAAGAGTTCTTTTTGTTTGTTTGTTTACATTTTTCACAGGCTCTCTTAGTGCCTCAAGGAATAATTTATAGGCTGAAGAAATAAGATATCTGATGTTTTCACTATAACTCAGATTCTATATGGTCAGTAAACTGTCACTCATCTATCTTAGCCCCAGAAATGGGGAGGAAAGCAATGAAAAACATAAATACCACTGTCAAGGTAATTAGGATTATTCAGCTTTCTACAGAATGCAAAACATCCTGCTCTACTTCTGGGATGATTGTGGAGCTAACTCAAAGTACTAACATTACTATCAGATGTTTTTATAATGATATGGAGCAAAACCAAACACAATGTGCATGCACACACAAATGTACACACACACATAGTGTGACATGCTATTATGCTTGTAGCTCCTTTGAAGAACATATATATATGTATAAAAAGAGCCCTTGAGATTCTAGCTGCTTTGAGGATCCTAGCATGTTAGTTAGTCCCATAAAACTTTAACAACAAATATTTAGTGTGACTATTTTGTGTCTAAGTAGTCAAGTTCTCTCATTCTGTATCTATCACAGAACAGATGCATTTGGGTGCTGAAAATGCTGTGTTGTTGTGAGCTGATATTCAGGCCAGTCGTGATGAAAGTTGGTTGAAAATTTTTGAACCACATGGGTTTTTTTTCATTGAAAAATGCACTTTGGAATGTTTTATAAACATAGTTTAATATTCACACACAAAAAATGGAAAGGACTTTTTTTATTTTGATTTTTGAAAACCAAGTTATTTTAATTCAACATAAAATAAAAAATGTTTGTTTCAGTCAGAATTTTTTTGTCAAATTTTAATTTTCCATGGAAAATTTCTAATGAAACCATTTTGTTCAAATTCGGGGTAGGGTGGGGGGGCAAGTCAAATTGGATTTTTCAAACAGCTCTGGCTGTAACTAGATGCACCTCCACTTTCCCTTGAAGTTTTAATTCTGAAGGATGAGATGGCCTGGGACCAAGTCAGAGCACATACTTAGCCTAAATATTTAGACTTTGGAATGTCCATCCTTGGCTCTGGCTGCTTTAAGGACCTGGAGGGCATATTGCCTGCGGTTATTGGAGAGGCAAGGAATTGAGCTCACTCCCGCATTCCTTTTCCAGCATGCAATATCTGAGTGTATTGAAAGACTACTGATTTAAGCTATTTTCTGTTGAATATTAAAGAAGAAAAAAAAAGACAGAACATCTGTATTTGTAATTTGCCACAGGGGATTAGTTTGTTACACTGACCTCACTTTTATTTTTTCTCACATGCAAATGTATAAGAACTGGGCATCAGAATGGGATGGAAATGGGGATGTAAAAGAGGAAGGAGCTATGCCTACAACCACACATTACATATTTTGTAATTTGTAGCATGCACCCATGAGTCAGGTTGGCTGATGAGACGGTACAACACATTTTGCTGACTGTACAAGCATCCACCTCCAATTGAGTCTGCTTTAGCTCCTGGAAAAATCTAGCTTATACTGGAGAATGTCAGAGGCACAAAGAAGGGGTGCACCTGGCCTGCTGGAAGCCCTTTGGCCCTACATCCTGGATGAGGAAGGAACTGCAAAGGTGGATCCAGGCCTGCATAAAAAGGCTGTACACAAGCACCCAATCAGATCCAAGCAGGCTCAGATAAAAGAAGTTTCAGGGCCTTAGCAGATCAGTTCCTGGCTGGGACCAGAGGGGTGAGGAAGGGAGCTTCTCTGGCCATGGGAACTTGCCAGGCTGCATTTGCTAAACTTGGCAGCAAGGGTACCTGAGAATTCTAACCCTAAGGTAACAGGTGAACGTGAAGGGACCAGGTGGGAAGAGAATGCAGCAGTAACTAATTAAAGGAAGCAATACATGAGTGGTCTGTGCAGGGTCCCAGCATTGGAATCCCAAGTCGTAGGTGGGCTTCGATTTCTCCACTGGCTACTAGCAAAGTGGCCTAAGCCCCAAGATGGGGACATGGCTCCTTTAGAAGCTTGAGTGAAGGGCAAGATTTAAAGGGCCCAGAGATGGGGCTGAAGACACTCATGAGGGCAGACAGTTTGGTGAACTCAGTTTAGCTGTACAAAGACATTGCAAAATCACTATTCACACAGACAATTTTATAATGGTTTTTTGATTTATGAAGTAAAAATAAGCAAAAATAAACTTTCTTTAGACTGTGTGTGTGTATATTTATATATATATATATATATAATTATGCACTGACTCTCGTTACCTACAAGTTCATATCTGTGCAATAAAGTTTAACGGACTATTTTCATCGGTGGAAAACGTCCTTCCTTTCACTCCCAATAAGTAGCATTAAACGTAGGCAACAATAATGTATAAACTGTGGCACCTCTTCAATACTTTTTAGGCATCCTCCAAAAGTGCTGATCTTTGGCTAGTCTATACATAATTTACTTATTCCTAAAATAACTAAGATGTTATATATTCCATGACAGCTATAATTCTAATTCAGCAATTATAAATACAGCATACTGCCAATTATTAAAACATTTTACAAAGCAAAATTTTATTTTATAGAATAATTCAAATATTAATCAGATTGGAAAAAAATGTTAGCAGTATAAAATCCGACTCCTACAATCAACACTTTAACTCCAAGGCCATATGATATGCAGGTCTATATGCTTTGCTCTAGGCAAAAAAAGAGAAAAAAATAGTATAAACTAGTACCACACTTCTGTCAGTTAGATCTGGGTGAATTATGGATTTTTCAGTTCACTGGCAATTCCAAAACACAAACAAACAAAATATTCAGGTCAAACCAAAAGTGAAATTTTTGATGAATCACAAAAGTAAAAAAAACAAAACGAAGTTTTGTTTTGATTTCAAGTAGACTTCTTCTCCTTTCCTTTGTGCTTTTAATTATAAAAATACATTTGAAGGAAATTTCTAATCAAAAAGTAATTTCAAACTTCCCATTTCAAAAATGCCAAAATGAAACATTTTGACTTTTTCAGAATTTTTTGTTTTGTTTCTTTTCAACACAATCAACTTTGCAAAACTGACATGGATTTGCAAAATGTTTTGATGTCACAGAATCTGCATTTTGTCCCCCAAAATATGTTTTGGACAAAAAAAAATGCCTGGCTCTATGTCAATTACTAGTTTTTTGTATTTGTTTACACAGGGTAAAATTCTCCCTCATGCGGAGGGCCAGCACAGTGCTGATGTACCACTTTAAGACCATAAATTATGTATAAGTTTTGTGCTAGCCTTCTCTCACCTAAAGTTTTTATGATTGAAAATTAAGTTAATCTACTATGTTCTTCCTTAATCCTTATATACACATGTGTGTTTATGGTCATGCAAAACATATCTTTAAACTACATGTAACAGCTATTAGCACTTGACTATAAAATATTTATTCTAAAATAACTTTTAATTAAAGCTAGGGCTTACTTCCTATAAACGAGCAATACTGTGAACCATACATGTTAAGGTATGGAAATATACCATTACACCAGATTTTGTGTCCTGGGGAGAAGGAGAACCCACATGGACATTGAAGGCCATGATTAAGTGTCATGATGCTCCTCTAACTCCAAAAGGCTTCAGAGAGAACCTTCAGGGATGTTTGATGTCCAAAGGCCAAAGCATGCAGGATCTAACAGGACCTTTGTTGCGCCAGGAGGATGCGCTGTTGTGTCCAGCCCTGAATTGTGGATACTGGCTATTGGACAGGTGCTAGAGAAAGCCATGTGGTCCCAGTCTGAGGGACAACACTGCCAAAGACTGAAGATTTTCTCAGGGAGGAGACCTACCCTAGCTAAAAAGGAAGAATTTAAGGCTTGGCTTGAACATGCCATTCAAATGAACCAGGAATGGTCATGCTCTGAATGACAAAAAAGAAGAGACTGGTAGAAAGCCTAAGAGGATCTGCTGCAGTTTCTAGCAGATCTCTCAGGGTTAGCAACCCAGAAGCCACTGCTGTAGATTCTCTTTACATGTTGGAGGGACTCTTTGGAAGTACTGAGACTAGAGCAGATGTCCTGCTTAAGTTTCAAACCTCGTGGCAGGAACCTGGAGAGAACTTCTCTCCACCTATGTGTTACTTATTGAATGCCTCTTTCAATGAGGCCCCCACAAGAAAGGAGTTGCAGGGAAAGAATTAAACTGCCTGAGAGTTGAACAGGACCTTAGAGGTGCAAGACATGCTGGTTTGCTGCTGCTTCAATCGAGACTTGAGGAGAGGAAGGGAAATCTGCCACAATTTCCCTGTCGAAAGACTAACATAGAGACTAATATAGAGATAGCTGTCCTTGCAGTGAGAGCAATGTGTAAGATTGTCAAGGCAAAACCTGACTTGACTACTGCTAAGGTGGAGAGAGTTGTTGATGTTTTGGGAGCATCTCTTGAAACCATTCCTGAAGTCTACTCCCTAGATCATGATGGTGGGCATCACAGTGCCCTTCGAGAACTAGACCCTGGCCTTCTGTGATGCCTGAGCTCAAAAGGTGAAGAAATAAGCCCCTCTGGCTGACATCAGGTTCAGACACATGCACTGATTGTCGGAACCCTTGGCACATGGGACCCCAGTAACAAGCGAGTGCCGAGAGAATGCAGAATCGGTCAACGCTACATTCAGCTGATGCAGCAACTCATGGTCTCGGACTCCATCAGGTGGTCGAGGGACATCTACATAGAACATATCATGGGACATCGGCAATAACAGGGGAGATAAGAAGAGTAGTCGGGAAAGTAACTGAAATACTTCCCTGATGGATTGTATTTTCTAAATGGGCAACTCACCCTAAATTCTCAATTATTGAGGGACAATCTTCACTCATTGATATATTTTCTTTCCACAACCAACTTTCTTCATAATTTTTCGTAAGTGAAAAATTGGATGCTAATAGCTAAACTGTATTGTTAAATTTATTCACCTAAATTTGGGTTATTGCTGATTATGCACTAAATGTATCTTATGACTTTTAAAGCAAACTTTGTATTTGTGGATAATCTAAGCACTATACCCAGATGTGCAGACACTCTTTTCTCAACCTATGTATTATATAACTTTTTAACATTAACTTTAATAATTTTTTTAAAATCTTATACAACAGTAACTAATAAAGCATGTCTGTGTGTTTGCTAAACATGAAATTACCTAGGTTTCATAGATCTTTTCCTCCTTACAGTTTCAAATCAGCAGTTACTATTACCCTCCCAGTTACAGTGAAAGTCTGTAGCATCTTCGCTAATTTTGCTCTACTATTTTTGCTAAGATATGTCCTGGTTAGAAATAAATTAATTTAGACACATAGGAAAGCATAGTTTCTTCATTCAAGGTTGCAGTGAGCTCTCACTGATTCTCCATTGTCGGCTATAAACACACATTCTGCCACACACAGACACTTTGCAGATAGATTTCATCATACAACTCCATTTCTTCTTGGTGTAGCCATAACTCCACCCTTT
Organism: Gopherus flavomarginatus; assembly: GCF_025201925.1. Taxonomy (NCBI): domain Eukaryota; kingdom Metazoa; phylum Chordata; order Testudines; family Testudinidae; genus Gopherus; species Gopherus flavomarginatus. The sequence continues at coordinate 253,818,492 of NC_066617.1, forward strand.
CTAAGAAAAGAAGTAATAAGACCAGCATGTTCTTTATTAAACTAAATGAAATGATTGTGATTGCTTATGTAGCTTGGCTCTTGGGATGTATGAAATGGGATTCTGGAAGAGCAGGAAACTCAGCACTCCTCCCTACTGATACCATGTGTTCACTGCAGAATTCAAGACAGCTGTTTAGTGTGGAGAATATCTGAGTTCCTATGTTGGTTTAGACACTTATTCCTTATGTGAAATCAGCAAAGTCATTTGAACTCTCACGTTTTTCCATCTGCAAAATGGGGAGGTATGTTGTGAGAACTCATAAGCATTAACTAATAAAGTATACTGAAGATGAAAAGCACTATGAGTATTAAGTGTAGTAAAATTTTCAATATGGGTTTCTTGTGTTTCTTTTTTATTTTATTTTCTTTAAGTTTTTCATACATGACTTTTAAGATTTCTAAGACTGCCATGTCATCTCAACACGATCATGCTTCACACTGTGGAGTTTCTTACTGTTGCTCAGAGATACGTATTCCATCAAAAGAGTGAGACTGGTGCCCAGGAATTTGAAAAGACACTAACTTCATTTTTTGTATATGGCTGATAATACCATCTTAAATATATGATTTTATGCATTTTAGTTTCTTGGTTACAAGAGGAGAACAAAGTTCAGTGTTTAGTGCCAGATTTTTTTTGAACTTTTTTCAAAAGTTAGAGAGGAAGTGGAGGGCAAAGAAAGAGAGTTATAATTCAATTCTAAGACTGAAAAGAGAAAACAGCATAAGTAACTAGTTGTAGATTTCCACTACGGGCAGAATTCCACACATTTTTTTCAACTCATCACACTATAACTTTAAACCTGATGACTTACTTCTCTTGGATGGTTTTTCAACCTGATTGAAACATAGCAGTGAGCTACAGGACAATAGTCTAGAAAAAAGGTATTGGCCTAAAATTTCATGAATGACTAGTAAAGTTGTTTCAGTTTTTGGGTGCTCAGTTTGAGACACATTTGCAGGGCCTGATGCTTCAGAGGTTAGGTGCTCAGTACTCTTAACATATGGGGGATGGAAATAATGTAGTTAAAATTCATAATATTTGAAGTGAATTGATATAGTCAAAGCTTAGTCTACACAAGACCAAAGTAATTATCTGCATCTTAAATCCACTACTTATCCATTAGCAATACCTGACTTGAATAATGTGTTCTGTCTCTAAACACATAAACACTGTATATGACAATCAGAAAGCAAAGCTACCTAGAAAATATGTCTAAGCTTGTGTGACATTAGGAAAAGAAGGAAGAGGTGGAAAGCAACCTATACTGCAATAACAGTGCTCTAGACCAATTGTACTCCTATACATCATCAGGAGCAAAAAGAATCCAAAAGAAAGTAAAGGTTCAAATTAAAAATGAAGAAATGAAATCCTAATCTTATGTAGTGCTTTCTTTTCATATCCTTCAGTTCTTTAATACAGACACACAGAATATGTAAATCAATCAACTATAGTCCTTATCAAATTACCTTCATCTGTGAATGAGGTTAAGCCCCATTGCTGTTAAAATTCTGTTAAATGAATGATTTTAGGAATTACTATGGACCACATTGTTCACAGGAGCTATGCACATGGAGGCAACAGTCCTAGCACATATCTACCCTTCCCATATGGAGAGGTAATTCAGCCCCATCATAGACACACATGCTTGAGTTTGGGGATCCAGGCAAGCGGATGGGGCGGAGCCAAGCAGATGCTCATATGCAAGTACAGTACTCACATAGAGTTCCCCACAGTAAGATAGTATGACCCATATTAACATTTCTCTGCACCCAAACTCCATTCTGGGGATCCACCCCCTTTCATGGGGTTCGAGGAAGTGACTGGCTGTAGAACCTCTGTCAGTTTGGCTGGAGAGTGCTATGTTGGTCTCAACATCTTCCTGTGGACTCTTCTGGTCACCATCTGATTCCCTGCGATCCATGAAGTTAGTGGTCAAGTCCTGTAGCCTATTCCCCAATGCACCAACAGAATAACTTAGGAGAAAACTTCATGAGAACCTCTGGGTCTTACGACTCCTTTTACTACTCCTATGGGATAATCCACAGGGTTGGAAGTTGGTGATTGGGCAGGCTGTATGTAAACAATACCTGAAATGCATAATCACCGAGCTTTTCAAAGCAGTGTCTATTTCTGTGGACACACCATTGACACTGCAATTCTAATAGTATGGACTAACTTGCACACATAACTATATGTCTATATATTTAGTGATGTTTCAAAATCAAGGGGAAAAGGCCAACTCCTAGTCAAAATTTCTGGGCAAAGATGAGCAATGTCCTGTTCTATATAGCAAGACAGAGTCATCCTACAAGCACGACTATCCTTTGAAAGAAGAGCTTGCTGAAGACAAACTTTTCTTCTGCTGTATCTCTTATCTTTATTTTCTCCAAGAGATGTTCAGCCAGATCTGTGTAGTGAAATTTAGCTTAGCTCTGCATAAAGTAGCTTCATCCATTTTTGCTTCCAAAAGGTCTATTTGAGCACCAGCAAGGCCTGTCACTTGATCTTCATATCTGGACCCAGCTCCAGAAAAAACAATACTCGTCTAATAATAAGCGTTACCTGGCATGGATAGTCCTAATATTCAATTATTAGTTGCAGGGACTCATTCAATTTAAAATGCCATGAAGGGTTCACTCCTGAAACTGACTTAGATGCACAATTCCTACTGAAATGAGTGGGAGGTCTGAGTGTGAATTAATGGCAGCGTAGTAGGTCTCGTAAAGTTGGGATGACTGGTCACTGCAAAGTATGGGCTTCAACCCATGCCTCATTGAAATTGGCTTTATAGAAGATAGTTTTGGTTTTTGTTTTTAATTATTGGAAGTAACTTTGATATCAATGTATCCAGGGATGTGGTGGTAATAATTACATCTATCTAGCAGCTTTCATCTAGAAAGATTCCCAAAATGCTTTGCAAACTGAATACAAATTAAAGCGATGAAATAACATATATGCCCAATGTTCCTAGACCCAACTATCCAATACCAGCAAAACTTCTAAAAATATCTTCCTTCCATTGTATTAAGGTTATGTACCCAGTTCAGCTAAATAAATTGCTATTGCTTGCCTTTTTATCTGTTGCAAAAGTTTGTATTTCACAAATTAAATCTTGCCTGGCTTAAAACACAGTGCAAGCCTGGATATATATGTATATTTTGCATGCTCACAATCCCAAAGGTGCTCCCTTGCCCTTCTGTAAAGCCCTCACATCCCAGTAAGTCTTTTGCATTGTCCACACAGTCACGTGCTAGGGATGAAATTGCAGCTAGTAGGGCTTCCTCAAGCCTCAGTTTATTTTATCTGAACGTATTTTCTCAGCCAAATATGCTTACACGTAACAAAAGTTGTTTCTCTTTCTTCTTCTTGGCTTTTTATTATGACAAGTAGTATGATAATTTGTTAAAGTGGAGGGGTGGGAGTCAGGTCTCTTGTGTCTGGTACCTGGGTCTGACTCTTCTGGTGGAATCTCACTGTGTGTGTGTCTGACTCAGTTTACCCATCTGCAACATGGGTGTTGTGAGGATGAATTATTTAATATTTTAGATACTTTGGCAGGTGCTTTAGAAGTTCAAAGCACAGTGTTACTCACTGTGGAATCACTGAAGCTAGTAATCAATGATGTGGAAGTACTGTCTCTGCTTTGCTATTTGCTGTGTGCTATGGAGACTCAAAATCTTAAGCAAAATTAGAAATCTCACCAAGTTCAGAAAAAACAAAAAAAGGTGTGTGTGTGTGGGGAGGAGAACAAAGTTCTTTTTGGTATTTTTCTCTCCTCTCTTTTTTTGTTTCAAAATCTCTTCCCCAGTCTACAAAGGTGCCTTAAGCTCTCTGACATGGGTTAGATTCAAATATCTATCTCTAGATCCTATGAACTCCTATGAGGATCCTTGTTCAAGATTCTTAGAAAGGTTTGTTTCAACATGACCATGTGTATTTTTCCTTATTGGTTTATACTCAGATGACGTGGATAGAAGTCACATGTTGTTCTTTGTACATAAGGAGTAAGAGCGATACATGCTTTTGTCCTGTAAAATGTATACATGTTTAATTACTCAGACACAGTAATCCAATTATATATATGTAATGTTTTATTTTAATATGGATTTTTTATTTTATAACTTTGAAGCTGGTTATATAGGAATAACCTCCCCCCCCCTTTAATCTTATGGCCAGCCCTTGTCTACAATTACAAATAAGGATTGCTTTTGCACACTTATTAGTACTTACGTATTATGTATACTATTAAAGAAATGTGAATGATCTGCAAATAACTCATTGCAGTGAAAATGACTGACCACTCTGTAAGAAGCTGCATTCTGTCTGTGCTATTCTGCTCTTAGCCCAAGAGAGAGCTGATGATAGCCCTGCACATAGTACAAAACTTACTGCACCACATTTTATAACCCACGTGTCAAACCTGTGTCTACAAAACAAGTGTGCTTGTGCCAAAAGAGCCAGAAGTAGTTCCACTCATTTTAATTGGCTTTGGATCATGCCCAGAAAGCTGACCTGATCCAACATCTGTCAACATCAGTGGAAATGCTCCCATTTACTTCAGGGGGAGTTGGCTCAGACCTAGTACAGGTTTGCTAATGAAAATCAGATAATTAGGAGCGGGCATGTAAATGCATACTCTATACATGTAGTTATCTACTTACAGGTGAGTGCATTTAACATAGGTGCACATGTTATGAAAATTTAGCAAATTATATTTGCAGGCACCCTTTCTTCCAAAGCTTTTAAGTATAAACACTGGAAGAAGAAGAGCTCAGGTAGACCCAAATACCCTGCTTATTATCATTAATAAACATTCATAAAAGACTTTTTTGGGTGCTTAAAAGAACATTGCAAAAAACTTTTTAAATGTTATGTAATATTTTTCTTTCCTTGGGCCAGATCTTGGAGGACCCACAGCTTCATGACTTCAGTGGAAGCTTAGAGGGCTCAGTTCCTTCCCAGAGGGGCTGAGCCCAGGCAGGATCAGGCCTATTTTTCATAATATCCTCATAAAAAGATTAAAACTATTTTTCCCCCATCAGCTTGTCTCTTTCTATTTGGCAAACATACATTTTGTTCATTATCTTTTAAGCTGGATTGTAATTAAGCTCATAGTTTTTAATAGCATCTTCATGGTACTGTGTATAGTTCCTTATGTCAAAATTGCTTTGTCTGTGCATTAGTATTATCAGTGAGGCCTGTACATCTGGGAAGTGTGTTTTATTAGTTATCAAAAAAGCAGAGATAAAAGATCTTAATGTATTTTTGTTTTGGTGGGTCCTACAAAAATCATTCTTGGTGATGGAATAGCAGGTTTTTTCACTTTTAAAACAGATACAGAGGGTTTATTTTCTGCTGTGTCCAGTATTTGATAGGTGGAGTTGTAGAAACCACTTGCAGCTCTATGTTAGTTTGATGCCAGCCAGTTATAGCTACAAGGGTCCAGAACACCTGCCGGGTATTGCCAAAGTGCTGTGATACACTGGTTGTGCTCCCATTTCTTTGGCCACACCGGCTATGCCATAAGTCGAGAGAGAGGACGTAAAGTTCGCACTGGCAGCTCAGTCCCTGAGCAAACAACAGTATAAACCTTTTATTGTAAATGCCAGCTTTTGAAACATTTATTTGCTTGTTGTTTATAAATATTCATTATTCCTCTGACCTCAAAATCTGAAAGTAGATATGTGTCGGTAAATAAATGGCCATACATCCTGGAGGAAAACTCAGAGAAAGAAATATTGGGTGGGGGAGTGGTCGCAGCATCATGATGTTTGATCCTACAAAGGATGTAGCTTAAAACTGTTAAATTTATTTTACAGACATCACCAAGCTAGATTTAATCAGCTAGATTTAATCAGCTGAAGTATTGCTTCAGCCACTCATCCATCCAAGTCTACCTCCCTCTACCTTATTGTGACCAAGTCAAAACCTTTGAAAACTAAATTGGTTTAAAATTTAGGTATTTTTTGAGGGGAGAGCAGGGGCGGAAGGAGCAGGGAATGTGATAAATGTTGGTGCCCTGTCCCTATTATGATGAAGAGAGCAGTTACCACACACAGACATTACACACATACGGCAACAGCCATGCCAACATCATCAGCAATTGACACACATCTGTTCTAACTGGAGCTATAAAAAGTACTGAGAGATTAGCTCAGCTCAAGGCATCACTGCACAGTTCAGGTAGTTTTTGTAGGAAAACCCAAAGGGCCAATTATTTACCTTTGTTTCCCAGCCTTTTTTCCCCCTTTCTGAGAATTGTATTAGCTTGGTTTTATTTTTGTTTTAAACTGAAAAAAGCATTTTCCATGAGGCATGTAGTCTGTTCTGTCTGCTGTCACAATCCCATGTGTGAACGTGTATTATCAATTTAGTAGTTCCTACTGTAATGACTGCTGCCATCACAGATAGAATAAAAGGATCAAAGGGACAAACAGCCCTAAATTGAATTCTGTTCTTTTTTGTGTTGTTAGATGTATGCATATGTCTAATTATTGGGTTATAAATGCACTGAGATCCTCCCAAGATAGATGCTGTGTTAAGTGCAAATAGTATTTATTTAACTGCTATAACTATCTGGTATTAAGGCTAGCTCTGAGATCCTGAGTGTCTTATTGAAGTGTCTCTCTCTCTCTCTCAGTTGTGTAAATGCTTTAAGTGCTAAAGAGATGTGGGTTTAGTGCTTAGTGTCTAGATTATTTTCTTTCTCTCTGTTCCACTTTTTATGAGTGATAAGAACATAATAGAGAGCACAGAGCATGAGTGTCCTGTTATACCACTGAAGGGAGAACTCAGAACTCAGCAATATTTAGGCACAATCTACCTCCTTGTACCAGGCAAAAATGTAGCCTAATGCCATTGAAATCATGGAGTTTGACTTAAATAAAATTGTGCCTGCTTATTCTATATCTGACTTTAGTCTGAGGCAAGACTGGGGATAGCCCAAGATTGGGAAGTAGGGAGATGACAAAGATAGTTTTACTCCATCTTTATGACTCCCGGATCTTGCAGTCAGCCACAGGGAATTTGGGGCACCTTAGAACTGGTCTCAACTACTCCTAGCTGCCTGCAGCTCCCAGGAGCTGTCCCAACAGCCATGGGTAGCTGAAGCATCAGTCCTCTGGCCACACACCCTCTTTCCCAGCTATACTCCCTAACTAGGGGACTAGGAGAAGGTATCACAGAGGCTCTAAGCCACCTAGGGAAATACCAAGGTAATCATGTAATGCAGTTGAAACATAGGGGAGAAACTGGGGTGTAAGAGTCAGATGATGATCTCTGTTACACCAGAGTAAATCTAGAGAAAGTCCACTGAAGTCAGTAATGATTGTAATCAGTAGTCTCCCATCTCAGTCTCAGATCAAAATTGAGTCAGAGTGTTGAACTCAGCTCTGATTCATCATGCAATACTACTGAATTTTAGTGGAATGTAAATCAGGGCAACATTTAGCGAAGAGTGGTGGTCTTCATTCTGCATTTCCTTCAAGTGTGCTCTTTAACATTAAAAAAATGCTTTGGAGTATATTATTTTATTTTAAGACACCAAAAGCAGAAATTTGTCTTTTTAACTATAATGGTTACTTTAATAAATATTGTAATCTTCTTTGTTGTGGTTCTACACCCCATGTCCCTGTCATAGTGACACTGCTAGGAATAATATTTATTACGTTTTAGATGATGACAGTCTTATTCAGCAGTCATTAGCACATATTCTACAAGTTCAAACATCCTGATTGCCTTGGGGACATCTTTTTACCTTCACCCTGACAACTGTGCACTGTGTTTTTTATAATGCTTATTCTTAAGATATCCTGAGTTCTTTAAATGAAATATCTCTGTACTATGTGTTTTCATTTATTTTATCTTCTTTCTTCTATCTTCTTTGTAGTATTGGTCAGTATTGGTCAGGCCAATGAAGGAAGGAGATTTGACCTGAATGTGATGTTAGTTCAGAAAAAAGACATCACCGGACAGAGTGTGGTGACGCCAGTTGCAGATGATATGATAGTGAGCAAAGACAAAATCTGCATCACAGACTCTGGTTTAAGTCAGATCATGTAGTTCTAGATGCCATACCAGATCAGACCAGTTCTCTACCTTATCCAGTATCATCTACACATCCGTCTTTCTTTTCTTATTCATAGTATCTGATAATAATGAAATGTCTTCCTTGCCAGCTTGTAGGAGAAATAGTTTGATTCACATTTGACTCACATTAGTGAGAGAAAGTCAAGTCAGAGGTGAGTTTTGCTTATGGTTAGGAATGCTTTGAGAGCTGTTGTTTTTGTTATTTCCCAGTATACAGAAACAAGCCCCAAAATTTAGGCCCAGCTTCTGTGAAAGTTCTGTCTCCTGCACTCAGCAGCTTCCTTCGCATAGGTTCTCAAACTGTGGTCTATGGACCAGCAGTCGTCCGCGAGCTCCATTCAGGTGGTCCGCTGATAGTTCCCTCTAAGGTGTGCACCTGGGTGGCCATACACAAGAGAATGAAGGGCCACCCACCTAATTAGTGGAGCCATGCAGGTGTGGCTCCACTAATTAGGTGCCTGGACCCTGGAGAAGATGCACATGTAAAGTGAGGTGGTGGCCTTGGGGGGAATAGGAGGTAAGTGGAAGGGGGAAGTGGTGTGAGAAGAGGGGGTGAGGGGAATTTGGGACGTGCGGTACTGCAGTGGCCAGAGAAAGAGGTGACTTTCCCTAGTAACAAGTCTGAAGCTGCCGGGGAGAGATGGTCCTCCTTTCCAGCCTCAGCTCTGTGGCGGGAGAGAGACCCCACTCATTTCCAGCCCCAGCTCGGGGGCTGCTGCAGCGGGTGAGAGAGGGAGAGACCCTCGTCCTTCCCAGCTCCAGTTCGGGGGCTGCTGTGGCGGGAGACAGAGGGCACATCCATCACATTAGAAAGGTAAGACTACTGATATTAAAATATGAGTTATGTGCTTTTATTGATAGAACAACAAAAAAAGTTTATTATTGAGGGGTTTTTTTTATATAGCACTTTTATCCAAAGTGCTTTATAGTAGTTAGCTAATGTTACAAACAAATTTGGAAAGATCATTAAGTGGTCCAGTGAGACCCTCAGCAATTTTCAAGTGGTCAGTGAAAAATAGGTCTGAGAACCACTAGTCTAGTGGTCAATAGTTTCATTGTTCTAGTGAAGTGCAGCTATCTTGAGAAGTCATAGTCAAGTAGGGAGAAGTAGTCCCACAGGCAGAAATGTCCTATCACGTAGAGGGGTTTTGATTACCAAAACAGAGACCTTAAGGTGAATAGTTATGGCAATTTACGTTGCTAAGCAGAAAAATCTGCTGTATTTTGAACCTCATGGTGCTTTTTCTAGGCATGTTGCTTAATTTCAAAACGTAAGTTGCAATAATGAAGCCTAGAGGTCACTCGTGCATGGATAACTATATGGTATGATTACAGTGTGGATGGCTTGGTGCAATCTTCTGGCAAGTCACAGATGGGAATGAACACATCCCTAGCTATTTAGGTATCTAGTAGCATGAAGGAATCCAGAAGGACCCCAAGGCTGTGGATCAGCTGTCAGTAAATGAATTAAAAATTCATTTTCCCAAGAGTATTTCAACATGTAGGATTAAAGGAACAGTCAATTTAAAAATAATGCTATTGTGTAAAAATGTTTTACCTACAATTATTACAAGTAATACCTAAAGCTATTATAATGATAAGTGATTAGAGAAAAATATGTTTTTCTCTCTTTCCTAATTTATTTTCCTTGACAGAACTTTATTTGTAATCTAGTTTCACTTTTCTCCTCTGGATTTTTGTTATCTGGTTTCCTTTCTCATTTTGATTGCATGGGGCTTTCACACAAAGCAATATGGCAGAGAAAGACATTTTTAAAAAAAAATGTGATCACAAAACCTCAAAAGGTATCAGGGAGACTCGGGGTCAGGTGAAACTTCTTTTTAATTATTTTTTGATGTTTGACTAGATTTCAAAGTTGCAAGTTTTCCTTCAAAATTGCTGTTAGTGAGCATTTGTGCTAATAAAACCTAATCACATAAATGTTCATGAATCATAGATTCATAGAAGATTAGGGTTGTGGAGGAGACCTCAGGGGGTCATCTAGTCCAACCCCTTGCTCAGAGCAGAACCAATCCCCAACTAAATCATTCCATGAAAGGTGAACATCAAATATCTGATACTGAGGTGCACAACATCCTCACTTTCGCTCATGCCAGTGTCCTGTCACGGGGCCATCGTTATTTGTTATATGGTGAAAAATAGGGAGATCAATCAGTTATTTGTAGAAGCACACTGGGGATATCCACATCAGGTAAAGTCCCATTCAGTGCTGCTGGGAATTTCTATCAGAATGTTTTGACTCATTATCTTGAGCCTTCATCAGCTGACGGAACTAATTTTTTGTTCATCATCTGATTAAGATTCAAGATAATGAGTCAAAACATGCCAGTAGTAATTCCCAACAGCACCGAAGACAGGATGTTAACTTCTACACACACATAGGCATGCATACAGCCAGACACCAAATGAAACTAAGCCTTCCAGCATATGGATGAGTTCATTTCATTAATGGAAAAAGTGACAATTTCACATATACCTAGAAAAAGCTGGGGGGGGGGGAACCCATGCTCCAGACCAAACAACTGAAAGGATACCAACAATTCTATCACAGAAAGAGAAGTGACATAGAATTAATGGATGAAAGAACAAGACCAAAGGAAAAAAGGAATTACTGTGTATAAATCTACATGGAATTTGGGAAAATGCAGATTCCAAATACTTTATGCATTATCCTGAATCAACTAATGTGCTCTAGGATGTTTTTGATGGCACTCTTACTTGGCACACTGGACTAAGTTTACAGTTCCAGAAATTTTCCACAACAACTTCTTTGCTTTCTGCTGGCCTTTTACTTTACAAAACATTGAATTTTACAGAGTTTTTTTTTATTAATCATAATCCCCTTACTATCAATAATTAAAAATCTCAATATATTTTTGGAGAAACATTTATATCATGTATTGTTGTACTATCTGAACATTTGTGGCTTGAAAGGTTTAGGCTTTTTAGGATGGAGGGGTAGAACCAGCACGGCTTGTATTAGTGAGAACCACAATAACCATCAATCCAACCAACAACTCAATGCCAGTAAAAGGGTGAAAAGCTACTTAAAGGATGTGCAAGCTGAATAGTTAATATACTGTTACCAGAACCAGTAAAATTCAGAAGTTCCTAAATGTAGTAGTCTATTATTCCAAAAGCTGAAAAATAGTAGTCCCATAATACGATCCAACTTCTTTTTAACCTATCCATAGAAATGTCACCACTATGTTGGCAATTGATTTATAATATCTGTAATACAAAGTCCTGTATAATATATTTTGTATAGTAACTGATAAATTATGGTACAGCGTAAACTGAATGTTAACTATTTATACTGCATATCATGGCTGGATCCCAATATCTTCAAACCACAAGGACTGGAAGTATGTAGCAATTTTAAATGCAAGCCTCTGTTACCAGAAGAGAGGCTGAATTCTTACATATATAATTAAGGATCACTTTTCCCTGTAGTATGCAGCTGATCTTCATGTTTCTAAAATAATCTTCTTGCTGGAACTCTTTGTTACAATTGCATATAAGGCTTTGGAAGAAAGCAAAGTGCTGCAGAGATGAAAACATTTTTTTTTGTCTTTTCCCCTCCACAGTTATGTCTACACTGTAGCAATTCCTAACCTGTCAGTTGCTGCAGACACTATCAGTGGGCATATTAGAAAGCAGGAGCTACTACTATTGTGCAATTTACAATGCGCAGTTGAAACAGAGCAATTGTTGTACAATCTATAAAAGACCTACTCATAAACGTCTTCAGAGAGGGTCTTAATTGCTGCATGATTTACTGCATGTAGAATATCTTCTCTTTTGTGTTTAGAAGTATTTTGTTGAAGGAGAAACCTTTTTAGCTACATTTTATAGGCCAGTCTTTGCACTGGTAACATGCATTTACTAGCTGTATAATTGGTGGCACAGTTCTTCTATCATAAACATTGTTATCAGTTAATTAAACTTGAAATGCAGCTTTGTTCCACAACATGTTTTGTCAGATTGTTTTCCTTATTTATTTATCATCATAAAATTTTATTTTATGACTGGCAGCTTCTCAGCCCTCCAATAATAATATAAATCAAAACATAAGATTTTAGTCTTCATGCAATTTCCTTTTGGTCTGAAAATATGAAACCAGATGTTTTTGGCATGCTAAAGATGCTTTTCATCTTTTTTTAGATTATTTCAGTGCAGTCAAAGTAAATGCGTTTTTAAAACCAACTTATGAAAGTTAAATTTCCTTTGTTCACTAGGGTGTAGTCTGGTTTGCATTGATGCAGAAGCCGAGAGAGACCTTTCTGATAAAATGCTGCATGCCACTGAAGAGTTACACATGTGTGCCTCAGACAGCAACAGGAATTGTATTAATAGCAGATCAGTAGATTTATATTATAATTTAAAACATTATGAACTTTTTTATGGAAGGACTTAGTAAGCAGTTTAGAAGAAGACTGGACTGCAGGACAGCTATGTGACCTACAGCATGTGTACAGTAAGTGACTAACATGCAATATTTGTTCACATATTTAGCGGCCTGTTTCAGCTCAGAAACAGATTTTTTTTTTTAATAGTGGCCTAAAGAATTGTCATCAGTATTTCCTTTAACAGTGAATTCCATTTCAGTAGACATGAGATCTAGGCCTGAGGCTACCACTGAAGGACCTAAACATTCCCAGGTGGAACTCTCTTCAATAACAGTAGCAGCCTTGAAGGGATTTACTGATACTGTAAAGAATATGAAGTAATAAACAGGAACTGGAGCAAAGTGGGACAACTGATATGCTCACTTGCATGCCAGTACTCTGAATACTCTTCCAGCTCCTAGTCATTTCAAAGGAGTTTTGGTGAAACAAATGGAGAGGTTTCAGAATGTTTGTACATAGTGTTATTTTGCGTTTGCTTTCTCAGCTAGAATGGTGGAAGATTTTCTCCACATTTACCTTCCACGTCTAACCTCAATGAAAGAAAGAAATGTACATTTGTTTTTAGTTAGGTTGGACCTACTTCAGAGTCAGGGTATTAGAAAAGCAATGAGCTTTATAGTGAGACTAAACATTTTCAGCCACCCAGAACTGATAATAAATCTAAACATTACAAAAATCACACAGTGGGTGCATATTTGCCACTGCTTTGCCATTGTTGCAGCATTCGTTAAATCGCTCTGGCTTATTTATTCAGGGATATTAAGTTGAATAGGGGACATGAGAAAAAGCATGCAACATGGAGTGAGACTAAATGCAGCCATTCCACCTGATCACATTATTTTTCTGATGAATTTTGGACTTTTTGATTAAAGAATTTGAACATCAACATTTTCCTTATTTGGCTGGCTCTGTGAAGCTTAGTGAATCATGTAAGTTTTTTAAAAAATACACGTGCTAAAACTCACTACAAAGGAATGTAGTATTTTCAATATATTTAACTATAGCCTAATATTTTAATACTTTGATATTTTTCATATATATATTTTTGTCCAGGGAAGAAGCGAATGAGCAACTGGGCAATATGTCTATGGAAGGAGAGGATCAAGTTGCTGACTAGTCTGTTCAGAGCAAAAGGGAACCAGGAAGTATGTGGAGGAGAAAATGGGGAATTCTGGGCTCAGTGCCATGAGGGCCACTGAACGCTGACCTCAGTGGGAGCTGAGTTTGTTCAGTACCTCACAGTCCTATGTGCACAGGTGATTGGGACCAGGTGGAAGAGAATTATATGCAGCTGGAGAGGACCTGGGGAGGGAAAAGGAAGAGAAAATGTAGACAGAACAAATGAGATTTTCCTAAGTGTTTTAATACAGATTATGTCTTTAGAAGAGTGTGTCTTGTAACCACCTCTTTTTTTTATTTGCTATTGTATGATCCTGTCACCATCCTACTCACAAATAATGATACTGTAGCAATTATAAGAATTCTGTACCTGGAAAAGCACTAGTGTGACAGACTTTGTGTATTTTTAAGTAAAACTACTGTATTAAAGATAACTTTGAAAGGAGAAGTACTGCAGAAGCAGTATGTGTGTACTGCTTTTCACAGACCTTCTGGCTCATTTTTTCAACGCAGTCCCTGGACGTTGTAGAAACATCTGGAAACAAGGAACATGAGCTCAGTATGAAGCACTAGCAAGTGTTCCAGGGAGCACAGTTTGGGAATGGTTAATTTGTCACCTTCAAAACTGCTTGAAATACATACTTTTCCAATATGTGTTTTCATTCAAGAAATTGCTGTAGGTACCACAAGGGTGATGTCAGGTTGCAAATGAAGAGGAGACTGTCCCCTGGACCAGGAAGCTCCTGGCCCTGCCTCCTCTTTGCCCCTCTCCATCTCTGGGAAGCCTTATGAACTCTCCAGGGGTGCACTGAGGGAGCAGCCCCTGAGCTCAGAGGCTGCATTTGTGACAGGTCCTTGCTCCGGCGACACAAACAAGGGATGATTGTTGTATCTCTCCCTTTCTGCCAGGAACTTGTATAATGGCCTTATTCAGTCTGGATCCTACTAGTCCAAAACGCCAATCTAATGGGGTGAGGAGGAGGAGTCTCTGCCCTGACCTTGCTATACACTCCTCACCAAGTAGGCTGGTTAACTTGGGAGAGCAACTCCTCCTGCATGTCATGCTACTTGGGAAACGAATTGTGCCTCCTTGTGTCCCTATGGTACAGTGCAGCTCTCTACTGCCCTTAGCTCAGGATAGTGATTGAGCAGTAATTTGGTTGAGCAGCTTACTGTAGAGAGCTACTATAGTATTTTGTGCCATTACTGTAACTTAATTTTTATAAGGGTAAATACTATATAGGTCAAAGCCATTGAATGGCAGCGCAACCTTGAGTAAGAGTTTGCTTTGATTATGAAATGTTTCATTCAAGTGCTTGCTAAGTACACAATGCTGAAATTTGACATTAACCACCTTCATTCATCATAATAAACACACAGATTTTCCACTAAAAGAATTTGAATCTGTTTTTTTATATGAAATGACTGTGTTTATCCCATATTCTGAACATATTGTGAATATATCAGAATAGGTTCTTAACATTTTGATATTGTCCAGAACATATACATTTCCTTTCCTGATCTCTTTTCCCCCAAAAGTCAAATAAGACATAACAAATACATCCTGTCACAGTCATGGAATGGTGGTGGGTCAGATACCTGTGTTATATAAATCTTTATGTTAAGAGTTTGACATTTTAACGTAGAGCTTCATTCAGTTTGATGACTCTGGCGGCAGCCAATTATGACATTAAACAGTTCACAGAACTTAACCTAAGACCTAAAATTATTTAATTTTTTTTAAATTACTGATTTGTGCCTCTCCCAATACATACAGACCAAGGCAGAGTTTAAAAACCTCACCCTTCTTAATTGCCCCCTTTTAGTTATTAGCACTGTCTCTCTTTTATGTCCCAAATGTATCTAGTTATTAAAAGATATCAAATAGAAAGTAAGCCAGACATACAATTGGAGCATAAAATATGAAAGGTTATTGTTATTACTATGGAAGCCAAGTATCAAAGAGCACTCTTTGAAATTGTGTTCCATGGTCTGATGTGTGTTTGGCCAGTTATTCCTAATCGCAAGGGTGTGACAACTACTGTTCTTCTCAATATGACAGCTGTGGAACTTTGCTAGATAAAAAATGGAGTTGGATATTCCATCTCCAGTAATAAAAAACAAAATGTTTGTCCAAAAAGCTTACCTCTGAATTTTTTTTTAAGGATCCATCTTGGTTCATAAAAGCATGTGCATTTCCCTCAACCTTTGCTGAAATGTATCTTGATGTCGCAGAAGTTCTAGCAGTCTCTGCTGAGAGGGCTGTTGTCTTGAAATGTCATGAGTTCTATGGCTCCTCTAGAGTGGGTCAGAGAGTTCTATAGCACCTCTGACCTGGAGAAACTCTAGAGGACGAGGCATTTGTTTTTCCATGAAAGACTACTGAAAGAAAAGGGTGTATCAGGGACCGAGAAGGGGAACTGGGATTTAAAAGATCTATTTGAAGTTGAGAGCTAGTGAGAAGGATGTGAGGAAAAAGAATACGGGAGATCAGTGGCATAGACGGAATGGGAGCAGAGGAAAATTTAAAAAATCTAGTTGACATGGAGATAGGACCAGAAATGAAGGGAGAAGGGGCACATCAAATGCTTGGAATAAGTTTGAATAAACTTCTGATAAAATCTAAACTACTGCATACTTAACCAGACCTATCCTCTGAAGTTTAGGATCATCCCGCACTATTAACAAGCTGTTTAACTGGTAGTGCTAAAGCAGATGAGCGTCTTATAATCAGGTTTTTTTTTTAATTCCCTTGGATGCCAGAACACAGTTAATAAAATATTGTGATGTGTAACTTTTGTAATCAAATAAGCTATGGAGAAGTAGTGCAATTTGGGAGAGCAGTTTAACAAATATTGAATGAATCTTCATTTTTTTCTTAAAAAAAGTACTAACTTTACGGTAAATTGAACTTGTTTTTACATCTGTTTTATTAGAATTTGAGACGTTCTCTAAGTATTTGCAACATTCAGATTGAGGCATCTTGGGCAAAAAACACTTTGTTTAGTTTAAAATAATGCAAAATGTTAAGTACATAGGAAGCATATATAAAAGAGAGAAATTTCCCCTTGTTAAATGTTTACCACTTGAGCCCTGAACATCTGCAATTAACAGAGAACAGAGATGTCAGGGAATGATTCCTAAGGTTAGTCGCCTCAGTGTTTGCATAGATCTAATCAAAGTCCTTTTCCTGTGGAGAGGAACATATCCAAACTCAACAAAATTGTCATTGACAAATGGCCGTAGGAATATAAGGATAAAAGAAGGGCAAGTACTCAGCAGAAAACATTCTTCCTAAAATGCCACTACATATTTTTACAAATCTGACCCATTTAGTGTTTTTAACTCTCCATGATTCTTTACCAACCTCTGGGGCACTTAAAACTCTGGATTTTCAGATGTTTTTTTACTATTTAGACACCCAACAGCTGCACTTTAAGTGCATTTTTTTTTCTGGAAGGTGAGGAAGACTCTGTACATATGAAGACAGAACATAATGATAGGGTGCTTTCCAGGTGGCACACCACTCTGTGTTAAATGGCTCAATTAGTGAAGTGTCTTTCTATGTCAGTTGCATTGATTTTGCCAACAGTGTACTTTATTGTTGGAAGGGACAATTCCAAACTGGCCTAGCATCGTGCCTCTCCTCCGTATGTTTGTTCCAAGATCTGAGCCATATGAATGTGAAGAAGAAATTGGGATTCTCAGGCCCCTGGCTGTTAGGAAACAGAGTGAATTGTGAAAGTAAGACATTCATTCATATGGTTGGTTAATGAGTGGTGTAGGTGAATTCCTGGGAGATCACCTGGGCACTGTGCCCTCTCACTAAAGCAGAGAGGCTACATGGCAGCCATAGCTAAAAGCTATAATGCAGAGAGAGAATACATGGGCAAGAGAGGGAGCAGTGCCAGTCTCTTCAAAACTAAATGGTTGTCTTAAATAAGATCCAGGATTTGAAGCCTTTCTAATCAGAGCACTCAATCCCAGTAGAAAAGTAGGTGAAGAAACTTCAGCTTATGTAAATCAACTTGCATAATTACCCTACACTGAATTTGAGCAAAGCCTCTATGAACAATCTTGTAAGAATGTTTATTCCACAGAAAATGAAAACTAGGCCTCAGTTCTTTGATGTATTTATGTCATTCGTGGCTCAGCCCAGACATAAACAGACGAGACCAAATGAGAAAGCTATGTTCTATATGGAGTATACAAGCACTTCATATCCCATAACACCTGAGTTCAAGCTTGTTGCAATGTGCAAAGTCTATTAAAAGAACACAGTGAAAGACACTCCCTTCTGTGTTGTAAGGTAAATTCATTTAGTCTGTTGTCTGTTTCTGTAATTCTCGGATTCATGGAGGTTATTTAATAATGAAATATTTTGGCATGTATACAACATAACTACATTTGACTTACCACAGCTTTCATTCATACCCTTTGAAAGCACATTTATTAAAAAACAGTTTTTTGTTGGGGGGGCATATTATATTTCATTATATTATATTATATTTCAGTGTATTCTGCCATATTGTGACAGCTCCTGTTTAAATATATCCTTACAGTGAAATTTTAAAAATACTATTTATTTCCATTACTATTTGATTGTAGAGAGGGATGGACTAAGAACCATGCTAAACTATAAGATTTATAAAATATATTAATTTCTCTTCAATAAGTATACTGAAAGGCAAATTCATCAAAATATTTTAAATAACATAAAAGATCCCTTTTGATCATGACTTTTTATAAAATTTTCCATTTCTTGATCTAAATAGTATTTCTCAAGCGTAACCATATATGTGAAGATCTTGAGCTTGCAAACTTTCATGCAAGAGACCTCTCATGTGAATAAAGTTACTTATGTGCATAACTGTTTGCCGACTCATAAATTTTAAATTTCAAAATCAGTGATGTTTTAGTTAAACTCAATAAGAAAATTCGCATTTACTTCATTGACAGGTAGCGCAGAGAAACTCATATCAATGAGATAAAATTCTGAAAGGAAGGCTAATTTAAGTGTCTTCTTTTAATTTCACTCAGTTCACATTCTTTTTACAGAAAGTTGTAGTAATTAGCAGTCTTGGTAAATGTGCATTCTTTCTTGGAGTGCATATTTTGTAGTTTTAAATACTGATAAATTTTGACTAAATCTGTAGAATTTTTGATGAAAACCATTTTTATTAGACAGTCTTATCTTAAATGGTGATATTCAAGGAAAAAAAAAATCCAGCTACTGTGTCAGTGACAAAACAGTACACAGTTATCCCAGTTTTCTTACTTTATTAGCAAGGAACATACTTTAATTAGAAGAAATATGTTAATTTCAATATCTTATCTATCATATCTCTGCCCCCAAAAATCTTTGCACACACCTATTTCTTATATGGATGGTATAAAGGATGATAATAGCTGCCTATGAAAGTAACTAGTGAAATTCTGCATTAGGATAATCTGTCACCCATTTCCATTTTTTCTCAAGAAAGAAAGCGTAATCAAAAGCCTAAATGACAAAGAGTTGACAGTAAGATTCTGTAGTAAATGATTCCAGAGTCGCTGGCCTGCGGAGATGCTGAAGAAGTCCCCAGCAGACCTGATTAATTCCAGTTTCTCCAGCTGCCAGGGGAGCAGAGGCTAAGCAGTTTCACAGAGAGGAGCCTATTACCACTACTAGGCTGAAATAGATCTAATCAACTCACAGCCGCTCAAAAGAAAACTTTACAGGTTTAGCTCACTAAGGCAGTGCTTTAAAATGATGACTACAAAGGATCATGGGAGTCTGAAAGCATTTAGTCTTTATTGCAGCTCAAGGAAATTTTCTGCTGTGGTTAGGCCATGCTAATTTACTGAACGTGACAATGCCTCCCAGATTGTATGACATCATTTCAATAATCGCCCCAGTTCTTATAGTTAAATATTTCTAATATTACTCTTATTAAAAACAGTTAATTTACTGATATTACTGGAGCTATTTACTTGCACCATTATAAATCTCTGGGCTCACCTTTCAATTAACATTTAATTTAAGCAACAATGCCCTGTGATTTATCTCAGAGTGCACAAAACAATGCAAATTGCCATTTTGTTTTCTCAACATGGCATCAATATATGTTCAAGCTCTAACCCAAATAAGGACCCCTGCACCTTCAATGTATTGTGTACATATTGTGTGCAGCTCCAGAACTTGAACTGTGAACCATGATTATTTGGATAGTGAATAATCCCAGCAACAAAAATCCGAGGGAGTCGTTTTGTTTTAAAATGATTTTGACTGACAGCAATGACATGTTCAAAACCAAAAGTCTTCAAAATGTTTTGTTGTTATTGTTGTTAAATCTTCCACTTCCTTCCTATTTAGCAAAAAATAAACACAAGGAGAACGCTAAAACAAGGGAAAGTATACATGTAGTCTGTTAAATTAAACAAAAAATAGTTCCTTTGACTCTCTCTCGGAGTGTTTCAGTTGAAAAGTCTAGAGAGAGAAAATCTGCTTTTGTTTAAATAATCAGGATTTGGAAACTCTGAATGTAGTAGTTATATGATATGTTATTGTGAATACTTAGTGTGATACCAACAATTCGTAGGAAACTTTGTTTTTAATATACTGGTTACTAATGTATGCATTGCTATTATTTCATCAGCTTTCGAAGTAATTAAGGTAGAGGCTGAACAATCTGCATTGCAGAATGGCATTTGGAAAAAAGACATTCTGTGGGAGAGAAAAAACAAATGGACAATAGGTTAGTCAAAAGCTGAGTAATGGAATGGAACTGGAAACTGGAAGGGGGTTGGAACTTGTCACCCCTAAGTCAGTAGCTCAAATTCAGCCCAAGCGAGTAATCACAAAAAGTTACCAGGTGAAGGTTTCTTGGTTGTCAACAAAGTTGGCGATCTCAGTCCATTTCCTAGTGGACAAGTGGACATCACAATTAGAACTCTTCTCGTCTATTTTAGCAGATAACAGGAGCTGAATGGATATGGGAACTGAGCCCCCTGCACTTCTAAAAGTGATTCCTGTGGATGGGAGTTTGGACACATCTGCTATGCTTTCAGGGGAGGGGATGAGGTGACATTTTTATTGGGCCAGCTTTTGGTAGCAAGAGAAACAAGATTTGAGCCACAAAGAGCTCTTCTTCAGGTCTGCCTTTTGAACCATGCAGAAGAGCATAGTCCCACAGAGTCCTTGTCAGCCTCGTCCTGGCACTAGCCAAGACTGCTGTCCATCTTTCCAGGAGGAGGAAACTGGACAGGTGGGAGGTCCTCTGTGTCTGTGGGGTGTATTTCTAGTCCTTTGTCCAATCACATCTCTGGGCAGAAGTCCTCTGGGAAGCATCCACTGACTCCTGGAACACCTTTGAGGAGTGGTGGGTGCTGTCAGAGGTTCTCTGTTCAGTTTCCCCTTCTGGTTCCCTAAATGTTAACCTTTAACCTCTTCCTTCCCATTCCTTTTTCATTCTTCCCATTCCTTTTTTCTCTGTTGCTGTCCCCAGTAATCACTGGTAGCCTGGACTTAGTGGTTTCTCCCTTTTAACTGAGAGGGATGGCCTTAAATTATGGGCAGGCCTAGACCTGCCTGTCCCGATACTGCTAAAAACCCCCATGATCTGGGTGCTGCCCACACGTACAAGAAGATATAGTGACTGCCTCCAGAAAGGAGAGGATACACTGAAGGTAGGATGGTATGGATGACAGAGAAAAGAAAAAGGAGTAAGAAGAAGAGGGGCATAGAAGCCAAGTGGAGAGAGAGATTGAAAGGGACAGGATGGGAGGGAGTCATTGCAAACAGCCAATCCGCATAAGGGCAGAGAATGTCCAGTGAGTACACTGATATATCATTGTCCAAAAGTCCTGCTACTGCTAGTTCTGTTTCTGAGTGGCCCTTCACAGCAGTTTCTCTTTCTCCCTGCACATCGGCCCTGCTTGGCTCTGCAGGAGGAGGGGTAAATCACTATTATATTTGTTGTATATATATCAGCTTTACCCAAATCCTGTAAACCTCTCCAGTATTGGTCAGTTCCTTGTAGGTGTCATGGAAGAAGTGGATTTTGAGGAAGGGTTGTAAGGATGGGAGGGCATTTCAAATATAAGGGCCAGCATAGAATGACAATGTAATCTGTGGGACAGGTGAGCAAGGGGGTGGGCAAGATTAGTCAGTCATTGGTATATTAGTGGAGTGACTAAATAAGACACAAGAATAAATAGCAGGAAAGGTCAGATCTGGGAAGGGTTCCAGATGAGAAGAGTTTGAGCTTGATGCTGTAGAGGGGATATGGTAGGGGACCATATTTATAGTTCCCATTTACAGATGAAAGAAATGGAGAGATTAAGTGACTTGCTCAAGGTCACCCACAATGTCACTGATGGGAGTTGGGAGTTGAATCCACATCTCCCAATCCAGTGCCTCATCCACCAGAATCTCCTTCCCCTCAACACAAAATCAAAGAACAAAATCTATGATATGTGGATTTGGCAAAGATCTTCGTAGTTTCACGCTTTTGTTGATTTTTTTTTGTTTTAACATGGATAATTTTGTAATATTAAAATATAAACTGAGTAAACTGCCTGTTCCTGATCTGTCATTCTTGCTTATATGTTTTTTGCTTTGCTTATTTTCAGATTTGGTCAGCTTAGCCTCTGCCTTATCCTGCCTTTCTTTTAAAATGTTATGCTCATATTCAAAATAAACAGAACATTACTTCTTCTTATATATTGTTTTCTTTTATTTTATAACCCTTGTCTATTATATTTTTGGTTTGTGTTTTATCCTTTTTTCTATTTTTTTTACCATTTGTATTGTTTTAAAATGTCTGTTTATGCTCTTTTTTAAAAATGTTCCATTTTCTGAATATTAACCCTGATTCTTTTCCTTTCCCACTGCTAATAATGAACTCTTCCCCTTTCTTTCATGCCAGGCTTCCTCTTAGCTCCTTTCCTAGATTTCTTGCCTTTCATACGGACTGTGTATTGAATATTCAGAATTCTGCTGATGTTGAATGGCCGCTTAAAAAGCCACCAATAAATTACATCATGGATATCATATTTCTCTTGGTCTGAGAAGCACAGATGCTGGTATGTTTGTCATGGGACTGGGGCTGCCTATAACTGCTCATATGGAGGATTGTTGGGGGGAGGCTGTTGGGGCACAATGCTCCAAAGCGCTGGCAGGATGAGAGTACCTCAGCTTTCTTCTCCTTTCCTGACTTGTGCTACTGCTATCCTTTGGCTTGCCAAGTTTCCCATTGATTTCCAAGGGCTTTGAAGCAGACCACTAAAAGCACCATCACCAAAGGGTTGTAGCCCAGGTGGATGAGGTAGGGGGGGAGAAGGCTGGAGTGCTGGCTGCCCTAGAATAACACCTATGGGTGGAAGCCAATGGAGGAGACAGGTATGTTCCTTCCTCTTCAATGCTCCTGTATTGAAGTAGTTTGACTTTAAGAGGTGGAGAGAAAAGAGATTGAAAATTCTTGAATTCTCTGCAGAGCATTGCCGTGAGTGATAGAACTGCTTTGTTGGCTACACTTTTTGTGTTCGTTTTAACCATGTGTTATTGGGAGGGATTTGTTTATTATGGATTTTGCCATGTGGCTAATGTGTATCTAGTGTCTCTAATCAATGTCACTTATATCACAATACCTCATTAAGTAATAGACCTATCACTTCAGGGGTGGCTAATGGACCACAATGGAAATTTTAGTGCACAGCAAAGTCCATTACCTGAATGGTGAAGTCCAGGATGAAAGTGGACCATTGCTACTTAGCAAATGTTTTCTGTATATGCATTTAAAATACATGTTTTTATTCTGTTGTTCTTCAAAGTGCTGAAAGATGCATTTTCATTTCCATTGGTTAGTATTTCGGGGGAAGATTCCTGCCAAGGTCATGATATCATCTATGAACATGCAAATGAGTGGTGATAAAATGTGAGGATTCTGACAGACTCCTTATAGACATATTTATAGGGGCAGAGGAAGAAAAATTAAAAAGTAGGGAAGTACAAGACAATGATTGAGTTACAAACAACCAAATGGAAGTCCGCAGGAATGAAATTTGTTTGGCTAATTCAGTGGTTCTGTTTTCAGATGTAAATTAATGAGTCTCTTGCTCTTAATTTCTTTTAATGACTTTATGGAGAAGTCTTATACTGTGCAATAAAAAATCTCTATCTATCTAGGATCTTAGATTAATAACCATCACTGTAACATCTGAGTACTATTATTTAATAAAAATTAGAGCTTATAGAATTCCACAGAATCATTCCATAGAATGGTTACTATATTTAAATAAAATATCCATGTCTAATGGATTTCATAGGTTTTTAGACTAATTCTCATAAAAACCTGTTAAATGTCTACAAAACCCTTTTGATTTCATTTAAATTCAATTCTACAGGACTTTTCCATAAGGAATAATTTGTACGTTGTTGGCATGTTCTACTATTTAATATGCAAGAAAACATTTTTTCCAAAACAATTGAATGCATATGTGTACAGTACAGGTGAAACAGATTAGATTAGTTAGATTAGATAATGCTATACCACCTCCTTACCTGGTATGTGATCTTGACCGATCTCATTAACTCTATAAAGAGTTAAACCTGATCGGTGCTTGGGTGGGAGGCTGTAGAAAATGTTGTTTGTAATTTTATAGGTGATTCTCTTCCTTCTATGGCCCCAGACTTACCATTGACAGCATGTGAGTGGACTGGGGTGCCCTCATGTAGCCCCTATGGCAGGGATTGGCAACCTTTGGCACACGGCTGGCCAGGGTAAGCACCCTGGCGGGCCGAGATGATTTGTTTACCTGTCGCTTGGGCAGGTTCGACCGATCGCAGCTCCCACTGGCCACAATTCACCACTCCAGGCCAATAGGGGTGGGCGGGAAGCGGCAACCAGCACATCCCTCATCCCGTGCTGCTTCCAGCAGCTCCCATTGGCCCAGAGCAGCAATCCGTGGCCAGTGGGAGCCACGATCGGCCAAACCTGCGGATGCTTACCCTGGACAGCTGTGTGCCAAAGGTCTCTGCCCTATGGACTTAAGTGGGGCTCCAGGTGGGCTCTGAAGTTTGCCTGTCAGTTGCAGGATCAAGGCCTAACTCTGCACTAGCAGCAAACCTCTGGCTGACTTTAACAGGCATTGTGCACGAGTGATGCTGTCTTTCAGATGGAACTCAAACTAGCATCATGCCAATTTTTGTAATTACAGTTCATAAGCAATTTTCACAAGAGTATGGGTGCTAATTCATTTCTCCTGATGAAGGTCCATCTCAGGTAATTGTATTCTGCCCACCTACCTTCCCCAGAAGTTGCAACTGTATAACACGTTCTTCACTCTTCTTCCATTATTGTGTGCTGCTGGGAATCATTAGCTATCACATAGCCCCACAATTTAGCACATTGGTATCACCATCACAACTCAAATATCATTTATATCATTATATCATTTCTCTTCTTTTACCCTCAATTCCTAGGCCCGTCAACCTTTATAAACATTCTAAAAACTTTGGTAAGAAAATTAAGTGCATACATCTTACATGGAATAGAAACCTCTTTCCCTCTCCCCCCATCCTAAATATGCTCTATCATCCTTAAAACATTGTTTTTGAGAACTGGTTATTCTGGTCATTCTAAAGAGATTTGGGGATATCCTATGGTAATCAGAGTGACTAAAACAGTTCATGAATTTGTGAAAGAGTAACCTCAAATCCAAAAAAGAGGGCAGCAGGGAAAGGTGGAAAATAATGAATGAGGTACAGTTATGTATAGGGTACTAATGATTGTGGTATTTCTGATTTATTATCTGCTTTTTGTTTGTGGGTTTTTTTTCCTGCAACTTTGAATATTTGCCTGACTAGAGTGTCACACAGCTAAAAATACTGGGCAACTTCCATATCTCCCTATTCCCTTTTAAAAGCTGAGTCAGAGAATTGGATTGCTCTTCCAGAAATGGTATTCTCTGCTCAGCAGGATGTAGTGTCCCAGAGGGTCTGCTTCTTTTGCTAGGGCCTATTAGGAAAAGATGCTCTATACTGAATGTTGTCCTTACACAGACAAAAGACTTTGAGATATAGTTGTTGTTAAAGACTTAAAGCCAGTTACTGTGAATGAACTTTTCATGGGAAAGGGAATCGGCAGCTATCAGAGGTGAAAAACAAACTGTCATTCCCCAAAGCCACAGAGAAGCAATGTAGGACAGCAATAGCCCTTGAATCTGCTGCACCATGCCCTGTATAGGGAAGAAGTTGGCATATGGATCTATCAAACCACAGATCCACTAGCCACTAGCCACATTCCTGTCATCATAAATTCCCTATGTACCGGAGCAGGTGGAGTCCCCCATAGGAAACAGTTCCATAGCGTGCAGAGGTCCAGTATCTGCTATGTGATTTCTACATTGTGCTCATGATATAGCGAAACAACAAGTGTTTGGTTGCTTGTTTTCATTACATATGAGGTAGAAAGGATATAATTGTCCATTTAATAATTGCTTCAGAAAAAAATGTCACCAGATTGGGGCTTGATTTCAAGTGTATCAAGAGATGTTAAATAGCATTTTAAAGCTAAAGACTTTTTACTAGATGCCTAAAAAGCCTCATTCCAACAACCAAGAAAGAAGGCAACATTGGTTAAATAAACAGGCTAGGGTTGAAAGAAAGTAAAACTATTTAATTAAAAAAAAATACAATATATAACAAATGGGAAAAGGGGGAAGTTGATCACAATGATTATAAATTAGAAGCTAGGAATTGTAGAAAATTGATAAGGGAAGAAAAAGGGCACAAGGTGAAATCTCTGGCCAACAGAGATAATGATGATAAGGAGTTTTGACAGTATATGAGGAACAAAAGGAATCCTAACAATGGTATTGGTCCATTATTAGATGGAAATGGCAGAACTGTCAATAATAATAATACAGGGAAGATAGAAGTATTTGTTAAATATTTCTATTTTGTATTTGGGGAAAGGCCAGATGATGCATTCCTATCACGATGATTAAACACTTTCCATTCCAGTAGTAACTCAGGAGGATGTTAAGCAGCACTTACTAGGAACAGACATCTGTATATGTCAATCTCAGGCAAAATAATGGATGGTGGCTACAGGACTGATTAATAAAGAATTAAAGAAGGGTAATATAATTAATGCCAATCACATGAGTTTATGAACAAATTGATCTTGTCAAAAACTTGGTATCATTTTTTGACGAGATTACAAATTTGGTTAGTAAGGGTAACAGTGTTGATACAATATAATTCTCATAGACTCATAGACTCATAGGTCAGAAGGGACCAATCTGATCATCTAGTCTGACCTCCTGCACAAGGCAGGCCACAGAACCCCACCCATCCAATTTTATAACAACCCCTATCCCAGGACCGAGTTACTGAAATCCTCAAAAATGGTTTGAAGACCTCAAGCTGCAGAGAAACCACCAGCAAGCGACCCGTGCCCCACGCTGCAGGGGAAGGCGAAAAACCTCCAGGGCATCTGCCAATCCGTCCTGGAGGAAAATTCCTTCCCGACCCCAAATATGGCGATCAGCTAAACCCTGAGCATGTGGGCAAGAGTCACCAGCCAGCACCCAAGAAGGAATTCTCTGCAGCAACTCAGTACCCATCCCATCCAACATCTCCCCACAGACCATTGAGCAGACCTGTCTGGTGGTAATTCAAGATCAATTGCCCAAATTAACGATCCTATCATAACATCCCCTCCATATACTTATCAAGCTTTGTCTTAAAGCCAGGAAAGTCTTTTGCCCCTACTACTTCCCTCGGAAGGCTGTTCCAGAACCTCACTCCCCTAATGGTCAGAAACCTTCATCTAATTTCAAGTCTAAACTTCCTAATATCCAGTTTATACCCATTCGTCCTCGTGCCTACATTAGTACTAAACTTAAATAATTCCTCTCCCTCCCTAACGTTAACCCCCTTGATATATTTATATAGAGCGAGCATATCCCCCCTCAGCCTTCTTTTGGCCAGGCTAAACAAGCCAAGCTCTTTGAGTCTCCTTTCATAAGGCAGCTTTTCCATTCCTCGGATCATTCTTGTAGCCCGTCTCTGAACCTGTTCCAGTTTGAATTCATCCTTCTTGAACATGGGACACCAGAACTGCACACAGTATTCCAGATGGGGTCTCACCAACGCCTTATATAACGGTACTAACACCTCCTTATCCTTGCAGGAAATACCCCGCCTAATGCATCCCAAAATCGCATTTGCTTTTTTAACAGCCGTATCACATTGGCGACTCATAGTCATCCTGCTATCAACCAGTACCCCAAGGTCCTTCTCCTCCTCCGTCGCTTCCAACTGATGCGCCCCCAACGTATATCCAAAATTCTTATTATTAATTCCTAAATGCATGACCTTGCACTTTTCACTATTGTATTTCATCCTATTTCTATTACTCCAGTTTACAAGGTGGTTCAGATCTTCCTGAATAGTATCCCTGTCCTTCTCCGTGTTAGCAATACCCCCCAGCTTCGTGTCATCCGCAAACTTTATTAGCACATTTCCGCTCTTTGTGCCAAGGTCAGTAATAAAAAGGTTAAATAAGATCGGTCCCAAAACTGATCCTTGAGGGACTCCATATAATTAGAGTTCTGTAAGGCAGTGGTTCTCAAACTAGGGCCACTACTTGTTCACGGAAAGACCCTGTGGGCTGGGCTGGTTTGTTTACTTGCCGCATCTGCAGATTCAGCCAATTTGCTGCTCCCACAGGCCGCGGTTCACCACTCCAGGCCAGTGGGGGCTGTGGGAAGTGGTGCAGGCTGAGGAATGTGCTGGCCACCTTTCCTGCAGCCCCCATTGGTCTGGAGTGGCAAACCACGACCAGTGGGAGCTGCAAATGGCCAAACCTGCGGATGCGGCAGGTAAACAAACTGGCCCAGCCTGCCAGGGGCTTTCCCTGAACAAGTGGCGGCCCTACTTTGAGAACCAGTGCTGTAAGGCACTTGACTTTGTACTGAACAACATTTTGAGTAAGAAACTAGAATGATACAAAATTAACATAGCACACATTAAATATGTTAACACGGGCTAACTGATAGATCAAAAATGTAACTGTAAAGACGAAAACATCATCGAGTGAATGTTTCTCTAGTGGGGTTCCATAGGGATCAGTTTTTGCCTTACACTATTTAACATTTTTATCAGTGACCTAGAAGAAAACATGAAATCATTATTGATAAAGTATTCAGATGACACAAAGGATGGGGGAGTGGTAAATAACAATGAGGACAGGGCAGTCATACATAGTGATCTCTATTGCTTGATAAGCTGTGCACATTCAAACAAAATGCATTTAATTACAGCCATAAGTAAGGCCAGATCTATAGGAATAAAGAATGCAGGCAACACTTACAGGGCAGAGGACTCAAACCTGGGAAGTAGTGACTCTGAAAAAGATAGGAGTCATGGTGGATAATCAACTGAACTTGAGTTCCCAGTCCAACACTGTAGCCAAAAGGGCTAATGTGATCTGTGGATGTTTAAACAGGGAAAACTGAATAGGAGTGGAGAGATTATATTGCCACTGTTATGACTGCTACTGCAAATCATCATGGTTTGAGGCTAGTTTGTGAGCAGTTTATGGCAGGTATTCCACAGTCAAAATCTGATCTGTTTGTGTTAGTCACAGGTCACATGGCATGTTACTGTCCTCTTCTTGAATCAGGTTTCTGGTGTGAATGCTCAGAATTAAGAATTTGAAAACTGATTTCCTTGAATATGCTGCAATATTTGTTTAAATGTGATGTTTTGGAGAACATATCTGCCAAAGAAACTTGCTTTGCTAGAAGTGAATACATTGAAAAATTTGGATGGCTATTCACATAATTTTTGCAGTATTTTCCCATCTTTAATAAAAGTTAATGTTCAATCAACCATCCCCTCATCTACAGTTAGATACTTAAGTTTCTGTATAACCATTCAGCAATAATCATGCCATTTATTATAGGTATTAAGTGTCTATCACCTTGATATCTAAGAACCTACCTGAATATTACACTTCATAATATTGAAGGAACATAGAAATGTTGCAGCATAATGTACCTATATTTACTGTATGGCAGCTTAATCACTGATTAAATACTAGTTACAATATAAAGATTGACATATAAGCTACAGGAGAAAGCAAAGTTAACTGCACAAAGGTGAAGTTGTTATAACTGGGATTTGTTTCTATCCAAAGAAATTGCATACATACTTGGAACCCAGTCCTGCAAACACCTGAGCATGGGAACCACTTCACTCATTTGGGTAGTCCCCTGGAATTGAACAGGACTCGTCAAGTAAGTAAAGTGATTCATATTCTTCAGCCTTTTCAGGGTTGTGTCCATGGATAGAAAATCAGCTATTGTCCTTTACAATACTACATCATCTATTAAAGTCAGTGATCTGAGTTGTAAAGGAAACAGTATTTTCCAATAGTTCAAAGGTTTAGTTTTGATTGTCTCCTGGGCTCGCTCGTCCATAATTCTAAACATCCATGGTTTGCACAGACCCCTTCAAGCCCTGTCACAATAATGCATACTTTTGCATTAGAATTGTGTCTTTACACAGCTGTAAGTCATAAACAAAGAGAGTTGTTTTCTCTAAATCACCAGATATTTAAATCTAATAAATAGAGCTGATAGAGATCTAAAGGATTAAAATATGGAGTTATGATCCAATGCAGAAGAGAAAAGAGAGAGGCTTAATGCTATTAATATTGGATTTTTCTTTTTTCCCCCCCATGAATAGGTAACTGCAGTAATTGTATTTTGGCCCCCACAGTCCCAGAACATCTTTATGACACCTGCTGTCATTTCTGTTACAAGGAGCTTGTTATGGGCAAAAGGGAGTAAGTAAACAAATAAACAAATATTAGATGATGAGAAAAATAATGCAACAGAATTTAGTAGTTCAGAAAATGAACCAATATTTTCTTTAACAAATCACCTTCTTCTGCGATATACATTTAAGAATTAAACTTAAATTAGCTCCTTAAAGTGGTCGTGAGACTTTAATTATTCAAAATGTACACAAATTTAATGAGTTTTTAAATATTAAAACTATTCTCTATTGTCACTACTGTGAGCTCTTAATTTACAGAGCAATTAAGTCAGGACCCTCATTTATCAGCACATGAGCATTTGTTGAAAACATCGTCAGTTTTTATTAATTGATGCTATAGAAATACTGAGTTAAAATTAATGTGTGTGCTTCAGAGGTCATGCCGGCGGTAGTGGGTAGCTATCAAGGAGCAAGACGTGAGATAAATAAGTAACTGCTGTTTCCTGATTACACTAGAGATATCTCAAATATTAAATGGCACAATGGGCACTATTCTTAGCCAAAATGCTTGAAAGCAAATGCCCCCTGAGTTTTTCTCTAGCAAGCATCTGTCATAGTGGTAGCTGAGAAATAGGGGAACTTCAAAGCTTTAGTTTCTGATTATTAGCTGAGTGTGTAGTGAAATGTTCTTCCATTTTAATGTAAACTGAGTGGTGATGAGCTGAGAGGGTAGAGTTAAAAAATATTCCTACTTCCCTTTGTTCTTTGGTACATGGCTGACAGGAATGTGAGCAGCCAGGAATCTCCTTGAGTGTTTATCGGCTTGTGAATCACAAGGAGGAATCGGGGCCAACTTTGCAAAGAATCAGCTTCGTGCTCACAGCAGAGCCTACAGGCACATCCTCTTCTTCACCCCCAGGATGGTGCCTGTTTTCAGTAGCCCTGTAGGTTTAAGCAGGTGGATTGACAAGCGTGTGTGCAAGGTTGGGGCATGCATAGATTTTCGGTGTTTGTAAGCAGAAACTTTGAAATTGGATGGCAGAGTGCTAGGCTATTTTACTGTCAGCTGTATGTGTGGTCCACCTTTAAATCCTCCTCCTAATTCAAGCACAACTGTGTCCCCACTCAGGTGGTAAATAAAACTACAGAAAAGACATTCACAACAAACAGGGCAAGGATTTCCAGAAATTCTTTGTTCCTGAAAGAGAAAAAAATAGCAGGAAAATTCATTCTACAATTAATTTTTAAAATAGTGGCAAATGCTACTGCTTTTTAAATCCCAAGAAAAATTCTCTTAATGGGATTGTCCTTCAAGGATACAATCTACAGCTCTGTTAGCAAGGGGCTCACATGCCCCTTTTGTGACTTATAGCATGTCTGAACAGTAGCTGGGAGGAGTGGGCTCTGCTTAAGCTAGAATTAGGGTGACCAGACAGCAAATGTGAAAAATCAGGACAGGGAGTGGAGGGTAATAGGAGCCTATATAAGAAAAAGACCCAAAAATTGGGACTGTCCCTATAAAATCAGGACATCTGGTCACCCTAGCTAAAATGCTAAAAATAGTAGTGTGGCCATGGCAGCACGGGCAGTGATTCATGCTAGCCACCCAGTCCCACCCAATCTCCTGGGTATGTTCTTGGGCAGCTCACTCAAGAAAACACCCATGCTGCCATGGCCACACTGCTATTTTTAGGTACTAGCTTGAGTGGAACTAGTGCGTCTGTTTACCCAACTGGGAGTCACACCTCTTAATTGCAGGTTAGATGTGCCCTTAGTTTCTGTAATCTCTTGTTAGGAATGGATTTTTGAAAGTCCAAGTAAATTATATCACCTGATTCTACTCTACATTATTTTGTTGACATGCTCAAAGAATTCGAATAGATTAGAGAGGTACAATTTTCCTTTAAAGAAGCCCTAAGTGTTTCATGATATAATACAATTTTATATTCTATTTTAATTATTGTTTAAACCATTTACTTTGTGTTGAACTAAGGCTCACTATTCTCTAATTCCGAAGATCTCCCATGTGCCTTTTACAAAGATAGATGGCTTCTAGCATTCCCATACAATGGCTGATTTTTAATGGAAGATGGCATTTTTTTTTAGCCAATTCATTCTTTGTTTATAAGTCTTGGAATTGCTTGGTGATGCATTGCTCTGTATCAGTTTTCCCAGATCTTTTTTTTTTTTTTTTTTTGACATTTTGATCTCTGACGTTGTCTCATCTTTATTTTCTGAAAAGAGTGGTCTGGGGTGGGTATCAACATTCTCTGGGATGAACACTGATGCAAAGATATTGTTTAGCTTCTCTGTAATGTCCTTATCCTCCTTATTTGTTCACTTTACTCCCTCGTGGTCCAGCAGACTTACCAGTGCTCTTGAAGACTTCTAACATAGATAAAGAATTTTCATTTTTATTTTTGTCTTTGGCTGTCCCTCTAAACTCTTCCCTTTTCAAGTTTCTTTCTTACATTTTACCTAGCATCATGCATACCCAGCATAAATTATGCTCCCTTCTATTGGCTTTCTCTTGGGCTGGATTTCCAGTTTGCTGAAGGATATCTATTTGGCTTGAGTAACACAAGAACCTTGCCATGAAACTATACTTTTTTCTCTTTCCTTCTTTCTCCCTTTTTCATGAAAGACTATGTATGTATTCTGAGTCTCAGTTATGGTACGGTTACATACCATGGTTACCTCCATGATAAGTATAAGGATTTCAATTTTCTCATTTTTGACTTTTGTGTCTTTTTGACAGACTTCCTCATTTATTTTAAAGTCCTCCTTTCTAAAGTGTAGTGCCACTGCTAATTTTGGTATGACGACTTCCCTGAGGATAGTGTACTTGTATTATGGTCACTGTTATTAATTTTTTGATTATTACTCCTTGAACCAGCTCCTATGTGCTACTTAGAACTAAGTCATGCTCTAGAACAAGGGTTCTTGAACTTCACTGCATCACGACCCCCTTCAGACAACAAAGTTATTACATGATCCAGGGGAAGGGGGCGGAGCCCAAGCCCCACCACCCTGGATGGGGGATCGGGAGCTGGAGACCAACCCCACCGCCCTGGGTGAGGGTGGAACTCAGGCTTCAGCTTCAGGCATGGGTCCTAGAAAGTCTAATGCTGGCACTTGCGACCCCATTAAAATAGGGTTGCAACCTACTTTAGGGTCCTGACCCACAATTTGAGAACCATCTAGAAGTTGTTATTCAAAGAAACCAATCATATAAGGTGTCCAGAATTTACATTTCTAAATCTTGTTCCCAATATGACATTTGACCACTTTATACACAGATATTTGAAGATACCCAGAGGCAGCTAGACCCTAGGGGCTAGCGAAGCTAAACCTCACCAGTAATGTTGTAGCTGGCAGTGGCAGCAGAACATAACATACCATGTTTAGTATCTATATTGTTGCTGTTGTACAGTGGATACAATATCACCTACTTCCACTGGGTGGACTTATAGTAAGGCTTGTGCCCTGCCAAGAGTCTCTGCAGCCCATGTATTTTACGGAGCATGTACAGAGCAAGAGAAATAGTCCTGTGAGAGGCTAATTCACTTTAGCCCCATAGCCTTGTAGTACAGGCCCCTTGTCATGTCCTTCCTACTTCTTATGCCTTTGCTCCTCAAAACCTAGCAAGTGGTTCCTGAGCTGGGGGAGGATTTTGAGCCTGGAAAGGGAATGGGGTAGTGTTCTGAGACTGGAGGGGACAACCATGTGTGTTGATGGAGGTTTCTCTGGTTGTGAGGGGGGAGATGATTCAGAACTAAGGGACTGGTTCTGAGCTATGGAGACATTAAGTAGGAAGTGTTGGTACAGACTCCCAGCTTGATGAAAAATAGAGGGGGGAGTT
The DNA here is from genome assembly GCF_025201925.1 of Gopherus flavomarginatus. Lineage (NCBI taxonomy): Eukaryota > Metazoa > Chordata > Testudines > Testudinidae > Gopherus > Gopherus flavomarginatus. Next base: position 253,852,807 of record NC_066617.1, read on the forward strand.
GAGCCTGTGTGATTGAGGTGGGAGGGGTTTCTGAGAGGGAGTGGGGATTGCATTGGAAAGGGTTGGAGAGGTCCTGAGTTTTAACGGCTGCCTTGGCAAGATTCAGAGCAAGGTGGGAAGGGAGTAGTGGGAGATGGTAGGATAAGAGCACTAGACTGGAGGGGAAGAGGTTGGAATGAAAGAAAGCAGTAAAGGACCAAAAAGCATAAATATTGTTTTTCCCACCCTTATTGGAACATGCCCCAGTCTTGTATTCTGAAAGGATGTGGGGATGGGAAAAATAGGAGGCATCTCTTATTCTTCCTATTTTCCCACCACTTTCCCCTATATCCCCAAACACTTCCCTATCACTCCCACCTATTTACTCCTCAGCCAGTTTATTTTTTCACTTGGAAAATGTGGGCAACCTGCAGTGATGTGGGGGTGAGATTCTGGTATTTGCAGTCTCATCCCTTATTTTGAGAGCCAGCTGCCACTCCCTATTATTTGTTACTGTTGTGCTAGATTTAGGTGTCTATTAGTCTTCCTCAACATTGTGCACACCATTCTTTTCCTGATTCAGAAGCCAGTACCATAATCTCATCAATGTCTTAGCACTCTTTATGATTCGGAATTGTACTCGTACAGATGTCTCTGTATTGTCCTTTCCATTCAGAAATTTTGTCTTGTTAGGTTCCACAGAATCTTTTAAAGTATAGTGATATTTCCCATCTTCTGTGTCTCTCCTGCCCTTCCTACGTAGGTTGTAGCTGAGTGCTATGGAATCTCATTGACTTTTGCTATATCACTATACTTTAGAAATGCTTTTTTCCTGATCCTCTTCCACTGCCATTAGGCATTCTAATTCATCAAATCTTGTTTTTAAGCTTCCTGATTCCCTCTGCCTCAATACTCTATGTGCCCCTTAATAGCTGCTGCTCCTTTTGGACTTGAATGTAGACACAATAGTCAATGAAGGGCTGGTTGGAGGCCTTCTCCACCCTCATCTCTTGGCTTGCCTTTGCCAAAACTGTGCACCTAATTCAGTCTAAATGTTCCACATGCAGTTCTGAAAATATGCTGGGTTTTTCCCACTATCCCATTCGAATGGGCACAGCCATCCTTCAGTGCCAATATGGGATGACATCCTGACTCTACTGAAGTTAATGAGAGTTTGTCAGTGTGGTCAGGATTTCACCTATAATCTACAAGCATTCAGCTATTTTTTACACACACACATCTCCTACTTAGGCCTCTGCATTCACATATATATGTAGATTCATATATATGGAGGTGTTGTCCCCCTGCCATTTTTCTGCCCAGTAGTTGGGCATCTGATACTGTACATGGATTTCTCCATGAATCTTTGCATTGTACAGCGGAGTAGTAGGAATCTCAGTCAGAATGAATATCAGCACTGAATATACAGTCAAATCATTCTCTCCCTTTCTTGCCCCTTATTATTATTTTATTAATTATTGTTATTTATATTATAGATCGCTTACAAACCTCAGATGAGATCAGGCACTTTACAAACACATTGTGAGATATTTCCTGCCCAAAAGTTTACAATCTAAGTAGACAAGCAAAGGGTGGGAGGAGAAGCAGAAGCACATGGAGTTGACAAGACTTGCCCAAGGTGACACAACAAGTCAGTGACAGAGCCAAAAATGGAGCCTAAGTCACCTGAATTGCAGTCTAGTGCCCTAAGCACTGGCCATTCCACCTATCAGAGAAATCTATCTGTCATTAAAAGCAAACCTTAGTTCCTATGCAGTTAGTATTTTGCATTTACAATGGACTTCCTTTAGTCAGAATTATTATGGTGCAAATAGGTGAAAAGGTTAAGAAGCTTATTGCGGGTTAATTTAGATTTAGCCCTTACTTTTCATAGTTAGACTCTATTTCCTTAGTTTCTAATACATTAACAAAGATACCCAAACAAACTCTGCAACCTATAGGCTGATAACAGATGTGAAGCTGCAGCAAAGCAAAGACATTTCTTAAGTTTATCTGTATGACCCCTAAAGAATATTATGTCTCATTACACTACCCACTTCCCCATCATCTCCAAGATGGATGCTACCCTCCTCCTTGTAATATCTTTTAGTGCAACTAAGTTCCTGATTTAAGAAATAAAACGATTCCATCCGTTCCCAGCAGCTAAGGTTAAAGATATGCACTAGGTTCTAAATCTTAGCTGCTGAGGCTCTCTTGACCTTTGATCTTCCTTAGCACTGCTAAGTTTGATGGGACCATGCCAAGTTGAATTCTGTAACCCATGAGTTGGTTAATATACTCCCATTTCTCATCCAGACAGCCAACAGAGGCAGAAAAGGCAGCAGGGCAACAAATGCTGTCTCCTGCAAATGCTCTGTAATAAATTGCTCTTTCAGTAGTGTAGAAGACAGATTTTTCTTTCTTTTGCTTTTTTCCTTCTTTGCTCAGAAGTCACCAATGGGAAGCTTGCTTTCCCACCTGGCCCCAGCTGACTGTGACCATAAATTTGCCTATGCAGTGCCTGTTTACAGGTCGCTGATGCACATGGAGACGGGTGCATTTTGTAAGCACGGGGTAGATAATCATGGTAATTGATGTTTGGAGCTGCTAGCTCCTAGGAGCATAGGGTCTTTCTCCCAGTGAGGCCCTGCTCCATGTTATCAGTCCAGCCCATAATTGAATATCACTCTTTTACAATATGTTTCAGGCTCTTAATGAGTCTAAAGCAGCAATAGTCACCTCTTTCCCCTCTGAGCTTTATTTGCGTGTTATTAAACAATGTTATTGAGCTGCCTTCTTTCTCTGTGTTGCCAAACCTGCATCATTTCCGTTTTGTAATTGCACAATTAGAGTCAGTGTTTTCCTTTCATATATCAGCAAGACCTGCTGGAGGCGGGGGGAGAAATCAGGTGTTCACAGACAACTCAAATGCATCTTATTTTCATTAACTAACAGATTTTGCAAAATGGGAAGCTATTTATCATGATCTGTTTCTACTACCAGCCACCCTCACCACCCTATTCTTGTGACTTTCGCTATGACCTTGCGCTGTATTGTGAAGGGTCCAATTTGCTCATTGTTACTTGCTTGCATAATTCTGTGCACTTCCCCCACCATCTTTTTTTTTTCTCTCCCAAGCAAAATCCAGTCATTTATATTCTGAGGCTAAATTGTATTCTTCCCCCACACCCGCCTCCCAAAAGCTGGCAAGCTCTCTAACACTAGTAATTCCTTCTAACAAATTTCCACAGGCTCCCCCTCCCCTACACTTGCACACGCACACACGCTCTCTTTCTGACACACACTCTCACATGCACACCCTTAAGCTGCTCTAAGCAGTGCATTAAGTAGCTGAAGAAAATCCATTCACATTCTGCTGTGTCGCTTTCTTCTCAAGTCATGAACCCATCACAGACTTTTTCTAGCTGTAGGTTGCCACGGTGAAGATTTACAATGCCAGTTATTCATACATCTGCCTTCTCTTTTTTCCCCCCTTATTCTTAAATCCCTTGGGCGAGGGCAACCTTGATACTGAGACTCGTAAAATTCATGCAGGCTTATCATCCTTGGTGAAGGCTTCAGGCATGCATTAGCGTATCCAACTGCCTGCTCACCGCCATGACAGAACTAGGCCTATAGCTTTGATTTTTAACAGGAAAAAAAATGTATTGTTGTGCTAAACAGAAGAAAAAGCGTAAATGTTTTGAAAAAAACTCCATTATCTGTTTTTCTTAATGATTTTTAAATTTGTTTTAATTACTTTGCTCCCTGTGGAATGGCATAAAGTTGAAACCAAAGTGGTTTTTTTTTAAGTACCCCTTAATTTGTGTGGAATAGTATTCTGAAAGTCCAATCACTATGCACTGTGCAAGTACAGTGTTAATACCGCCTCTGAACTCCACATCAAAGTAATGAATACAACAAATCTGGGATGAATTTCACATGTGAATTTTAAAGTCTTTTCCTTATTTCCCTCTCCCTTTTTTTTTTTAAATTTTAACTATTCTGGTTCTATTATCATAAAATGAAAAACTTACTTGGAGAAGGTCAGTATATATGTGTGTATATATATATATATATTCTGCAAATTAAAAAAAATCAAATTGCAAATCTTTAGTTACAAAGTCAGAAGCTAAATATTGAGATTGCAAAGATGCAAATCAGTGTGATTACAATCTTGATAAGACCATCATTTGGTACAACATTAACTATGTTTTTATATTTGTCAGTTCTGCTAAATTGCTGGAGCCGAGGGAAGTTTGAGAAGAAACATAGGTTTAGGAGATGGAGGTTTGTGTTTTTGTTTTGAGGTTTGTTTTTTTTAATAAGGACACAATCCTACAAAGCATTTTGCAGAATGGGGGTATAAGACTTTTCTAGTTATGGTTTCAAGTTGTTGGACATTGTATTTAAACAGATTGCAGCTGCTTTACTGTTCCCTGAGATAGATATGAGTGGTAGCCTATCATCCAAAGGAGGTCGTTTTTTCAAAATTACATTTACTAGAAGTTTTGAAATGTCTCATGATTTTATGAAGTTGAGCAACTTAGCTATGATCATCCTGAAAATCTTTAAAATAAATTATGACTGTACAAGTGGGACCAGCCTATTTTAATAGCTAAATGTAAAAGTCAAAAGATAAGAAGCTAGATACTCGTCCAATAGATTCATGTGAACATGGTAGGTTTTTCTTAAAAACTGTGACTCATGATTTCAGAAGGAATTAGAGTAGCCTTGAAGCCACAAAAATGTGCAAAGGAGATGAAACCATATGTCCTTTGAGGAATCGCACCCCATTATTCTTATCCTTTTTTTCCCATTTGCGTTTTATTGTTGCTTTAAATGTTTCAAAACTGTTTAAGCTATTAGGCTGTCAGAAATGTCTTTTCAATTTCAGATCCATATCTACTGACACTTGAAGACAGTTACACCAGAAAAGGTGGCTTGTCTTGATGTTACTCAGCACTAAATTGTCACTGGTGCTGTCTCACTTCAGTATGAGAGTGATGCCCACCCTCGTTAGTACCACCATCCCCCAGGGTTGAGGTTTGTTCCCCATTTTCATTAGGAACCACTTTACAAGAGTTTAGAGCTTGGCCACAAGGAGCCACCTTCTTCAAGAGGCTTCCACTCAACCTGTCATTTTGCACCTAGTCATTTGGGGAGAAACTTTTCCAGGGTGAAATAGTAACATTAGAAATCTAATAATCTGAATGATGAGTTTCACAGGCACAAAACTGAAGCCTCGGTAGGTAGTTTAGACATTTCTACATATGAGCAAGGGAATAGCAGGAATATTGTGTTTCCAAAAACATATATGTTAAAAAATCCTTTGGGATAAATAGTTCACTCCTTCTGTCCAAGGGAAGTACATATATTGCATATTTGTATTCTAGACTTGTGCTTCTGGAGGATGGCAGGCAGTGTTTGCATTGGAGGTTACAGACACTTTTTGTAACCCAGGGTCCATGTGTGTTTTATGCGTCCTTGTCTGCACCTGGATGCAGAAGAAGAGAGTCTGTTGAAGCCCCCAACTACAGATCCTGGATCTTTAGCTCAAGCAGTAGAAGGACTCATACTTTTTAGCTTTGATGGTCCCTGGTTTGGCAAGAGGGCAGCTGTCACATTTGCACCATGACAACCTCCTCCTAGCAGACTATTTTGGACTGGGACCCTTCAGCAGAATCATCTGAAGCTGACAGAAACGCTAAGTAAATTTGGCCCTTATTTTAAATTAAATGTTACAGGTCTTTAACAGGTGTTCCCATGGATACTTGCATCAAGTGTTTAGATTTCTTTATCTCAGTTGTCTCGGGGGTTCCCCTGAGGTTATCTCCCTATCACATTGTCTAAGGCCTCTGTGTTCTGCCCATCACGCAATGTTCCCCTTCACTTTTATGATCCCACCAGAGCTACTTCTATCTTTGGCTCTGTATGTGTGTATAAGTATGTGTTAACCCACCCAGGACCACTCCATTCAAATATCTCACGTGAACAAACCATTCTGGTTTGTGGTTCACAGGGCAAGCTAAGAAGCTTGTGAGATTATTGGTGTAGAACTCAGATGTACTGATAAAGATACACCTTTCTGTATGGTCATCTAATGTAGAATAACTCCTGAGTGGCAAGGAGAGAAGTATGAGGTGGGAACACAGGAAAATGACCGCATCGCACCGCATCTTTAAGTGGTGGGTGGAATTTGGCTGGCTGGCCGAATGAAGGAAACAGTGCTATACAGCTGGATGGGAAGGAAAGAGAGGAAAACTGCTGCAAAAGGGGACAAGGGGCCACTGTGATGATGCTGATTCATTCCCTGGGAACTGGATGAGCAGGAGGGTTTTAAAGGGGCAGCCACATAAAGCAGCACTGCCTGTGTGTTTTTCATCATTTATATGGTATGCTATGTAATAGGGAAATGTTTAATTTAAAAAGTGCCTTTCTCACCCACCTAAATATTATGTCAGATTTTTTAGTATACAGTATGTGTAAACTGGATATGTTGCAGTTAGGTGTTTGGTTTTTTTCTTTGTTTGTTTTTTGTAAGATTGTATGTTTAAGTTAATCATTTTATGGAGAAGTTGAGCACTTCTCCATGGAGTTTAACCATAAATATATAAAATAGTTTTCTGTTTTCAGTGAGCTGACACACAGCATCAATTGCATATTCAATACATTATTTGGAATGTTACTTTTGGGGGGTCTACATTAGATTTTTTTAAACAGCAATATTTATATACAAGATAGGGAGAGGAGTTTCTGGTGGCAACAGAAGTTTAAGTAGCCACATCATATGTTATGGTATTATTGGATGTTTGATGACCTTTTATTTACAATATTGATGACCGCTAGTGTTGAACATTAGATCTACTGGCCTTCTGACAGATTTGTGGTGCAACTTAATCAGTAAACAACTCAGGAAAGATTGCAGATTTCCCACATAAGGAAAATGTTAACAATATTTTTTTTATTTGGGGCTAATTCTAAATTTTCAAATTTGGATTTAGAAGACAGAATTTGTTACCATTATACCAAAGATCTGTAAACAGTGATCACTTGTTAATTTTGGCAAATGTACCTTGTAGTCCATCCTGTAAATCTTTAAGGATGTATGAAAGTGTACTAAGATTTGATAAAGTCCTACACATTTCGTCTCATCTATGAGTAGCTTGGCAGTATCTTATGCTGTATGCATTATTGGGATAGTAATGGCTACAAAACAGGAGCACCGAATCAATTCCTTGAAATTATATTGAGCCCAGAAGACCAATACCACTTCAATGACTGTCTCATATAATCCTTTAAAATTTTATATGAGTCCAAAAATGTCTTGTTGTCTTAAAATAAAAATAGTAATAGTAAACTGAAAACAACATTAAAGAATTTTTAGTTTTAACTTTAAAAAGTAAGGCAATGTAGTATTAAGCTACTTCATCCTTAATTCCTGCGATTATAACCATTGCATACCAGTTGCTAGTTATTTTGCACTCACTATGAACAACAGGCATATACTTAAGAACAGAATGTTAACTTTCATTCTTCTGGTTTAGGTATGTTACACCCTATGGTTCTCTGAGATAGTGTTTTGTCAATATCTGAATGTTTATAGAGGATTGCCTGGTCTACTTAGGTTTGTGCGTGTTTGGAACTAATTACTTGTGTCTTCAGTATAAAGTATGCCAGAGAGCTTCTCCGACATCCTTCAAGGTGAGGCTTAAAAATTTGTTTTTGTGTTTAATTTTAGATTGTTTTGAGGTGCTGTGTTGCTTTGTTGATCTCATTCTGATAGATGGGTCATTGGAATTCTTGTGTTGGCTCCCACTCTGGGATTTATTTGGGCAGGTTGCCTTTGGGCATGGTCACCTGCCCTACCATAAATAAAAATCTATTATTATTAAGGTCTCTAATTAATTTTTTACTTTTCCAGATTTCAAAACGTAATCTTAGAGTGATACTGTCACTGTCAAAGCAGCAAAGAATCTATCACTGTCGTCATGATACTGTGGATCTATTTTTATAGCGCTTGAGATACTGGCAACCAATGTTAAAACTGCAGAGTTGAGGGAAAGATAAGGAGGGGCCATATACTTGGGGCCAGATCTTGCAAACCTTACACAAATAAGGCCTGATTCTCCATTTTCTTTCATACTATATAGCCATTTACAGCTTTGCAAAGTGGATGTTAATGCTACCAGTTCAAAATTGCTACACTTATGTATCCACTTTGTACTTGGTGCCAGGCAATGAAGTATCTGGCCATAGTTCTTACTCCTGTGAATTGACCCATTGAGGCTGATTTTCCATTTCACCAGACTTCTTTACTTTATTCCAGAAGCATAAAGGGACTGTAAAGAAAAAGGAGAAAATGCCTATGGAATATCTGCCTGCTGGTATATCACTGGGAAGGTGCTTATAAGCCGGTCCCCTTTCATGTCCTGGTGCAGAGGCATGTTGGGGCAAGCCGGGGTTGAGGACTGTGTCTGGAGTGCTGCTCTCTACTGCCCATGGCTCTTTATGGGCCACAAAAAGTAGGAGTGTAAGTTCAGGGCAGTAGACCAGGGAAGTTGAGCCCGGATATGGGGAGCACAAAGGTGGCTTAAGACCACCCTTGGCCCCACCCTTGGATGCATGAACTAAACAGAAAATAGTGCCTATTGACTTCAATGTGTTTACTCAGATGAGTAAAGACTACTTGAATGACTAAAGGTTTGAAGGAACAGGCTCTGAGACTGAAGGCTTTTCACAGAAGGAACCATGTATTCTCTGTCTTTTAAAGCAACAAACATATCTCTGGTTCTGAATCAGAAATAATGATGATATATGCCATTTTCCCTGCCCATTCATACAATCAGAATGTCTACACTGTTAGACTTTTTTTAAATATTGAATTTAATTTTGTCCTGGAATCCCCTAGAAGATGATTAGCCATATACTTCTGTGCTTGATATTACATTTAGTAAACAATGGGTGTCACCATCTTCAGGAAGAGCTGATATATGGTTGCATTTTTGGCTGTATTTTCATTATTTGGGTTACACGCTACACCCAGTAGAGGGCATATTTAAGTGGTGAAGGACTTACAGCATCGGTAATTAATAGGGTCCCATTACGCTAACTATCATGCAAGTTTAGGACATCTTAGATGCAAGATAAGAGATGAATAATTTGAAGTAATTTTCCTGTAATCATGCCAATCACTTCAGTAAAGTAGTTATTAAATGAAACAGTATTATGATGAATTATAGGACATCTATTGAATACCTTTTCTTATCATCTACTTATAGTGCCTGATGCTGAAAAGAGGCAAACATGTGAAATCTCTTTCCCATTAAAATATGCACACTCCTTACTGTAAATAATAGTTTGTTTAGCAAACCTTGATTTTTAATGAGGCCTGGAGACAGACTTGTACTAGTTCATGCTTCTTTTCTGCTCAAGAAGAGGAGGTTGTCTAGCGTTACCTTTTCTTTAAACGTAGATATTAGCAAGTATGAGTCACCTTTGATGACAAGGAATTCTTCTAGTTCAAATTTGCTGAAGTGATTAAATATTATTTATCTAATTAAATGCTCAAAACACATCGTTATTGAAAGGAATAAATTTAGTGCATTTGTTGAGCAGTGTTAACTGAAATGTAACTGCACATCATTTGACTTTTTAACATTTTATTATGTCTAATAAGTCTTTCTGTGCTTAATTAAATCAACTTATTTTTTACACTTAATTTAACATGATTTCATTTTAGTTACAGAGTCTGGATCAGATATATAAAAACCAACTGTATACCCAAATTAGGCTTCTGCTATTCAGGTGCTCTGTCACATTTCTTACTTATCTAGTTGCTGTTGAGGATTAATTGGATGGTGGTGGGTTTTTTTACAGTATGTTTTTCCTTTTTGCTATAGAAAGATTACTCATATTTGTGCTATTATAATATTACTGGAAACATTTTTAAACCACAGAGTCATATAATGTTTAATATTTATATCATGTGTAACAGGTTCTTAAAATCACCTTCCTTCCATTTTTTGTTCTATTTGCACGGGGTTTTGTTTTGAGGGCAGAAATCGCATATAGGGCTGTAAAATTAATTCTCACTAACAAGGTCACCCCAGCTCCTTATTGTAGGTTGAGAGAATAATGAGTTCCAAGAATGTAGCATTCTAACTCTTTAGAATGTATCCCATGCTCGTACAGTATCATGTTTTTTATAATTAAAAGGCATTACAAATAATTCATTTTCTTCACATTCTGAAGATTTCTGAGTGCTTGTAGCTCTTCTTTAAACAGCCACAAGATATGTAAACAGAGAAAAAGAAGTTTAACTCTGTAAGCCTGATTCTGATATTACACTTGCCTTGTGCCAATGGAATCACTGCTGGACTACACTGGAGTATGTGAGATTAGAATCAGGCCCAGTATATTTCCATCTCAGTCTATGAGAATGCATTTTGGAAGAGGGCTTTTTAGGTTGTTCTTTGGTTAACTTTTTCTTTTAAAACATGCTAGAGGAGACTATCTAGCTGGAAGCTAAAGAAAAGAAAGTCAACTTCAATGGCGGGGAGACTTTGATGAGTCATTTATGCTCATCTAGCCAGAAAACAATTTTCTCCTACATATCTGAATATTGTGAGTAAAGTTCACAAGTATTACAAGTATTAGAAATACTCTTCCAATGAGACATGCAGTGGATTTTTAGACATTATATTCTCTAGATTTTAGCTAAAATAAAAATAAATAGGATATGTTCCCATATGTGTGAGCTTGCACAAATACATTTATACTTACATACATAGTTTGTACTCTATGAAATATGATATTTTTATGCCAGTAGTTGCTACATATACCTACTTCTGCAGATACAGGAGCCTGCAGAACACTTGGCTTGAATTCCCCAGAGCAAATGTTCATCATCACAAATTTGGCCAAAGGATTTTTTTTCATTACCCTCAAACATTTCCTTTCACCTCCCACCTCAAGGCAGGGCCATCACTTTCCCTTTAGAGCAGTGAATATAAAGACATGGGGCCATCAGGGCTGGCTGTGCCTGACCCTGAGGGCCCTTCTGTCAATCACCGCCTCCCCATCTCTGCTCTCTTTCACACTAGGCAGCTGTACCCATTGCTGTCAACCAGGTAACAACCAGCAAACAATAGAGGCCTGAATGCCTGGTCTAGACACTCTTTTAGCCACTTATTTGCTGCTCTTGGCAGCTGTTGAAGCATAAATAAGCAGTTTGTAATCAGAAAGCTGACATCATCGCAGCTCAGCTGAGAGGGGGAATTGTTCCTATGCACTGAGCAGCTTCTCCGGCTCCCCATCTCCACCCCCCCACCCCGTTCATTTTGTGACAACAGATTCTGGGGTGGGGATACAGATATGTGCCGTGCTAAGCTGGCTTTTCTTTTTATTTACAGAGTACAATTGATATAGGTCTGTCAGTCTCAAGGAAAACCACACACACAACAAATGGCTGGTGTTTGGTTTGCAGCTAAACAAACTTCAAGGAATAATTTGATAAATGTTTGAAATGTGTGGTAGACTTCACCTGGAAATGCATGCTATGGCGGTTTCCTTCCCATCCAGAAAGTGCTTTGAAATGTATATTGCTGAAGACATTTGAAAGGATATTTCTGAGAGATAGTGGCTACACAACTGGGCAGATCAGGAGAGGTTGTCATCTTTCCCAATGTGTATATCTACCTTTTTCTTTTGAAGAAGAGTGTGGGGGTGGAGGAGTTGTTACTGGAGCTGAGTGAATAATTTGTATCAGATTAATCTCTATATGCATTTGTTTCTGCTCATGGAATACCCAAGTGCAGATCTCAAGTCACTACAAGTATTTGTTGTTCAGAAACCTATATGATACATATTTTAAACTTTTTCTTTCTTTTACTTTTTCATTTGGCCAAGTTAAATGTGCCAATTTGATACTCAATATTTGAAATTCAAGTTGAGTTCCTTAGCTATGACTGGTGAGGCAAGTCACATGATATTGTTTCTGGTCCCTGATTGGATGAGTGTGACACAGCATATCCAGTGTAAATATTTGCCCTTGCAAATTTAGAATTAAGTTTTCACAGATACACACGTAGGACTCTCAAATTAGCTTTCTGTGAATGCTCATGCTGTTAAAACACAATAGTTCAAATATTCATGGAAAGTGACCACAAAAGAGCCATGAGCATAGATGAATTCCTTTTTTTAAAAAAAAATCAGAGAAATATTCATGGAAAATTCTTTGTAGTATTCATCCAGTTCTGCTCTTTTCTCTCCATGCTCATTTAATTTTGAGAACAATAGTGCTTTCATGCAACGTGGAACAGCAATGGTAACTTAGGCTGTCTAAAATATAATTTTAAAATATAAACTTTACAATCTGAAGAGCTTTTACAATCTGAAGAAAGTAAAGCACAGTGTGTAACCTTTAAAAGACATAATCCATACCATTCCCAAATCTTTCCCTTGTGTTTCACGTAGTCCATTCTGTTACTGACTGCAGAACTAATGGAAAAAAGGCAGATTTGTTTCCAATTATTATTTATTTATTTGTATGCACATTATGAATGCAATCACTGGGGGAAGTTCAGCCTTCTCATTTTAGTGGAGCAGAGTGCAGTTTCAATCAGAGATGTTCCAGCACCTGCAAGAGTCTGATTCAAATGCCTGTTGGTTGATGGAAGCAGTATTAATACCCAAGTGTCTGCAGGGTTCGCTAACTCTCTGAAATATTTTCAGGTAGCTCAGTCCATCTCTGGTTTCAACGAGAGAGAAACCCAGTCGAACAAAAATATTGACTTTATATCTCCCAATGGCTTTCTAGTATTTGTTTGCTATAAGTAGCTCATGATTTAGAGTACAAAGGCATTTCCAGAATGCATGTTTAACAAAATGACATAGCAGATAATTGAAATTTATTTGCAATTTTCAAACTACAATAAACACAGTTCTCCTTTTCTTTCATTAATAATCGCACAGCTAATGCATAACAATCCCTCTGCAGCTTTTACAAGCAAACTTGAGCTGCTGTGTTGTAATAGCTGGAAAAGTTAATGTAGCTTGAACAAGGTTCCTAATTGTCCCTGTCTCTGTCATATTTGTCTACTTGAATGGTCCTAAATACCACAGCGATTAATTACTACAGAGCAGGTATTACAAGATGTTATCATCCTTCCCCAACTGTCTGGGTGAATGGAGAAAGAGGCAGTAGATTGTTACAGTGTTTCATCTTTGCACTTCCTGTAAGGCACTTTAACCAGAAGATTTAATGTGTCAAAGTTAACTGCGTTCTCTAGCAGATATTCACATTCTAATTAAAGATTAAGAACGCAGTACATTACACTGTGATTTGTCATACATGGCTTGTTAAATAGGAAACCTACCGGGATTCCCTAACATTTTATAAACATTATTCAGGGCTTTTAACATGGGCAAAGCAAAAGATTATTCAGCTGCTCTGCAGAGTAGAAAGCAGGTCAAAGCCTCCCACAAATAAATAAATAACAAAACTCAGGCAGTTTGCAAACTGGAATTCTGTTGAGATTTTGTTTAAACGATTTACCTTCTTTATATATATAGAAGGTATATATATATATAGGGCCTTAATTATTCCTTGACATTTTTCAACTTTTGCTGTCAGCTATGTAGATTGAGGTAGGAAGTCTTTGTTTGAATTAGAGTAGCAAAGGAAGGAAGAAAGATGAAACAGTTTTTCAATATGCAGAAGGTGCTTTCAGCTGATTCTAGCAGTGCTGAATGGCGTACCACTTCCAGTATTAGTGGCAGAGGACTGGTTCACATTCTTTGATTGCCTGAGGAATAAATTAATGAGGTTACTGGAGACACAGAACATTTGCATATTCACGGATGCTTATTAGGTATAAAGTGAATGCCAGGTGCATTGAATTTTGGGAATACTCATTTCTTTTTTTTTCCACAAAGGAGGGAGGTCCTATGACAAGAAGTAGCATTTATAAAAAATCAAGATTCATTCAATTCAGACAAAGCTTCCCTATAAGATGTATATCAGAATAAATATGATACAGTATGAAACTGGAGAATAGCTAAGAGCGTCTTACTCAAGACAATAGTTAATCCAACTACCATTGTTATTACTATGAAGAAATACAAACACAGTTGTTACAAGACAAAGGGGAGGGGGATATTTTTGCACTCTACTCCTTGTGGATTTCTGGCTTTAAAGAACCACAGGAGTACACAGTATGTGTTTGAAGTTACCTTCCAAAATGTTCATGTATTAATTTAAAATACCAATTTTCTAGTACATATTACTGAAAATCTCAAGCTCAGCTTACAAAGCAAGGAAGACTGAATTCTAAAATGGTCTGACCATTTCTCCAAGGGGTGTATGTACATGGTGGCATTGTTGTCAGTGATTTCCATCAGTGTTGTGTAAAAGATCTGTATTGCATCTCATTATTCTTGGAAGTTGTTATCTTTGTTTATTTGGGATCATTATTCCCTTTGCATTCTCAGACCTTTAATATTTTTGTCCTCTTCTTTACCTCTCAGTACATTATGAAGCATAACATTAACACTGCTTGTTTTAGCATGGAAATATCTGTAAACTGAACCCATGTGTATTGTTTGTTTTGTTTTTATACAGGTATCTACATGTAAGAATAATAGAGGCATATGTGTGTGAACGCACACACACACACACACACAAAATAAAATTGTTGGTATCACCTATTTCCAAGTAACTGATGTAGCAAAATCAAGCAGTGATAAGTGTTTTCTTAGGATAATAACATGTATTTACAAACAGGCTCCTTTTTTCACAGACTGCTGTGTGCAACTTCTCTTTCCTGGATGTTGCACTGTGTTGATTGCTGCCCTGCGTCTGCAATCCTATTTGAAAATCTCATTTGCAGCATAACTGATAACAAAGGCATTACATGGTATATATTCTGCGGACTATTCTTTGTCTTCATAAGTTGTTTCTAACTTCTAATGCAAATGTTTTGAGATCATTTGGTGATTTTTATATATATTAATAGTCTGCAAAATTAAGAGTGTAATTAAATAAATGGGTCCTTCCTTGAAAGTGCAAAGTGACATGCATTAGATTAGTGGTACATTAAACAGATGTTCTTTTCTAGGCCTTTTCTTGGATGCTGTAGTAAGAAGGGAATTAAACAAAACATTAAATTAGTAAAGGATTCTGAGGTACAAAACCTGTCACTGCATGACACAAAAATACTCCTTAGATGTATGTATTCTTTGTATTTGTTTTCAAACAATAATTCTAATGCATTTAAAAAATATATTAAGATAAATATTGATGGTGTTTCAGTCACTCAAAGCAGCTACTGAATAATTATATGTAAAATGACTTATTATGTATTTATTGAAAATATTGTTTTGGAAAGAAAAGTGTATTTTATTCAGACAGGTCATTTCTGAAAACCTCCATTGTCACTGAATCACTAACGTCCAGGGTTTTTTGCCATACACACAGCGCAGATTTTTTTGATTATGTAGATTTTTTTCTACTGCAGTTTCATATGCAAAGCATGCATCAGCCACATCCATGCTATCTCCTAAAGCAGTCATTCTGAAATCCAATCTGGGGACAGTGCAGACTAAATAAAATTTCATTTTGATTTGGCCTCCCGCTGAGAATGGGACTGCTTTGTTTCAGCCGACAGAACCAGCAAGCCAGAAAGGTATGTCCTGTTTTGCATGGCTGATGGTGTGACTTGAGTATCACAATCAGGCCGTTCATGCTCTCAGGGCTCGGCATCTCATCCACATCCTGTACTGTCTTTCTCTTTTCCTTTCCATTTGCTTTCCTTCTGTGCCGCCTGCCGTCTACCTGCAGGGCAAAGCTATGGCAGACCCTAACATTATTGTTTACTTTGGCATATGTTTAATAGCTGCATGCCTGTTTGAGGGGTTTTGTTTGGTTTTTTTCCCCTCCTGCCTCTTAGGTGTACGTGGAGGGGGGGGAGGGTTAAGGGGGGAAGTTGGTGGGGGGGGTTGTTGTTTTTTTTTCATTACCCACATTCACTTTCCTTATTTTCTAGGTGTTGAATACACAAACACTGACTTAACGGAAAATTATGTAAGTACTGCTTGTAACGCTCCAGAGATTTTACTAGAAGATTTGTAATGCAGAATTTTATTGTAAATCTGAAGAAGCATTTAACAGCTTTTAAGGACTTTAGTTTTCATAGCCCTTTTGAGCTGTTTAGGCAGAAAAGCAATCACCCATTATAGTTAGGGGAAAAAATAAAAGCACTCTTCAGAATGTGCCTAACTGCTTTGCTGTCTTCATATGTTTTATAGTATATTGCGATGTTTGGCTGAAAAAAAATATCAGTAAATATGTCTCTGACTAAATATTAGTATTCATCTGCAGCCAGCTCACATTCCAGAAGAAATTGTACAAAATGCCTGTTACTGCCCCTGCCCCATCTTTTGGAATAGGTATTGGCAATCAGGGAAACAACCTGCTGTTTTACCCTCTGAAAGAGCTTCCAGTATCATGGCAGGATATTTAGAGGTCTAGCTATGGCATGAACTCAGTTTTCAAGCACATTGTTTTTTCTGACATATCTACACTGTCCCTTCAATATGAATATTTTACAGAGAAAACAAATTTGTTTAAATTTTGGAATGACATTTATCTCAGTTGAAGTGCAATTTTTACCATGATTAATGTATCTTTTTACAGCAATGTGCATATAATTATAACACTCAATGAAGCAAATAGATAGGAAGATTCTGTCTCTAAAGTTTAACAACAAAAGGCAAAGGTACAGTATACAATAATACATAACACTGACGTTATACAAAGTTTTACCTCCTCAAAGTGCTATACAAAAATTAACTTACTAAAATGCACAGCATCCCTTTGTGGTAGGTCAGATTAATAATATTAATATGTTCCATGAAATCCCTAAGTAAGATTATAACATATTTTGTGTAGGGCTGACAAGTTGTATTTCTAGCTCTCCCGTGTTACTGAATATACAATGCTTTCATATTATGACCCAGTTCATGTTTCAGTTTCTGACTTTTTTGGTATGACTATTAGGAAAGGCTCTTGGCATCACCCTTTATATCCTCTTACTATTGAGTTTTCTGACTAAAAGACTCACTCTTTTTCTTTCAAAATAAAACAGGTTTTTTGTTTTGTTTTTTTTTGCTCTAACTGACAGTTTGGAGGGAGATTTGAATGAAAACGTGTTTGCTCCCTGGTCACTTCTGTGCATATAATGTGGGCCAAACTCTAGTCTGAGCTGCATCCAGGCAATCCTGCTGAACTCAAATGGGTTGCCTAAATGTAACAGAGGGCAGGATTTGGCCCTGTGTTCTTTGTCATTCAGAGATATTTTCAAAGTGAAATAAGATTTGGGAATAATTTAAAGAAGTCAAGTTAGCTGTAATAATGCCACATTTCCTTTTTACAGATATGACATATTAAGAACATAACAGAAATGGTATTTTTGTAGAATGACAGTTTTTAAATTGATAAAATGGGAATTATTTTGTGATTTCTCAGTATTTCTAATCCCCCTGCTACTCCCCTCAGTATCATTGTGCTGTTTTCCAACTTGCTAACTTTGCATCTAATCACAGTTTATAAAAATCAGGTACATGTTTACATTGAGCATTGTTTGATTTCATGGTTAAATATAAATTTTTAAGAAGCTAAACTCCATGTGCTGTGTTGTAGTGTATGCTAATTCCTTCATGTCAGAATTCACAGTCATGTGAAGGTTTTTGTTGCATTAGGGATACTTTATACTATGTCGGTTGTAGCATTTCATATTAAATTGAGATATGCCTATACATATGGGCTCATCTGGAAATCTGCAGCATTTTTTATGTAAAATACTTCAAAAATTGTGACGGAAATGTTGACTTCAAGGAAGGTGGGGGTATTTATATTAAAAAAAAAAGTAGTGTGTACTATGTTGGAGCAAAAGCAGCTAATCGCCAGTATACTCCTTAATAGAGTTGACTACTCTTTATTAATGCCATACCTTTTATATTTTACTAGAAATGAACGCATGTATTGTCCCTATGTCCTTAGGAGATAGTGCTATAAGAAGTGGTTTTTAAAAAATTGCATGCTGGAGGTAGACCTCACACTTATTTCCTTAGGAACTGTGGTTACAGAATGAGGATCAGTAAAAGAACTGGTACTGTATGTTGGAGGTTCATTTTATACTTATTTCTCCGGGAATCATAGTAGCAAAATGAAAAATAGTAAGGGCACTAGCCCAAAGCCAGTAACAAAGGCCTAGATTCTTCTCTCAGTTATGCCGCTTGTATAAGATTGCACTCAGCTGACTCCAGTGGAGTTTCTTCTGATTTACATTAGTGTAAATGAGAGAGGAATCAGGCCCAAAATATATCATCAGCTGTTTCTAGCAGCACAGGATTCCCAAGAAAAGAAGTAGATTCAACCTGCTCTCTTACTAATACATTGCATTTTCTGGGAAGTTACTCGATTAAGGTGAGGCAGACCATTGCACAGGATCCCCAGGAGCTAACCTGAAGGCTCTTTCACAGAGAACTTGCTACAAACCAAAGACTGGGAATGGAATACAGAATTTAAGTGGATATTAAACTCTTTTTAATTTACGCAGTGGTGTAGATCAGAAGTGGGTTTGCTTTCATTGTGTGGTGATTTGAAGGAGATACAGTTGTATTGTATATAGTATGGAGAGTAAGTATTAATAGTAGCTGTACAATAATGTATCTTATGGAATATATATAGTGTGACAAAGTTCCTCCTCTACCTTGGTGGGTCCTGCGCTTATTTGACAGATTTGCTCACCTCAGTGATCTTCCCAACAGTCTGGGTCAACTTCTCCTGTGTCTGATCAGGAGTTGGAAGGTTTGGGGGGAACCTGGGCCCACCCTCTACTCCAGGTTCCAGCCCAGGGCCCTGTAGATTGCAGCTGTCTAGAGTGCCTCCTGTAACAGCTTCATGACAACTACAACTCCCTGGGCTACTTCCCCATGGCCTCCTCCAAACACCTTCTTTATCCTGACCACAGGACCTTCCTTCTGGTGTCTGATAACGTTTGTACTCCTTAGTCCTCCAGCAGCACACCCTCTCACTCTCAGCTCCTTGCGCCTCTTGCTCCCAGCTCTTCACACACTTTTCCTCTCCTCTGGCTCCCCCTCGCCTGACTGGAGTGAGCTTCTTTTCAAACCCAGGTGCCCTGATTAGCCTGCCTTGATTGGTTGCAGGTGTTCTAATCAGCCTGTCTGCCTTAATTGGTTCTAGCAGGTTCCTGATTACTCTAGTGCAGCCCCTGCTCTGGTCACTCAGGGAACGGAAAACTACTCACCCAGTGACCAGTATATTTGCCCTCTACCAGACTCCTGTATCCCACTGGCCTGGGTCTGTCACAATAGGCCTAGTGACCAGAGGGGACCCCAGGCTCTGCTCAATGGATGTAGCTCATGAAGTGGATGTAGTTGCTGTGACCTTTTGGAAGACATGAGAACCCATATTGCAAAGGGTATAGGGGCCTCTACTGTGCACACTTTGCAGATTTACTGAGCCACAACCCATTGGACACTGTCATTAACCTTCCAGCTGAATCAGGTTTGAAGTGACTGTGCAATAGAATTCACATAGGCAGATGCTTACATCCATATGAAGCCCTACTGATGTCAGTGGGATGCTGGATGGGCGCAATGGTCCATCCATGCAGATTCAGTTGCAGGTTCAGAAGCTAAATGTGCTGTAAAATCACATTTCCTCAGCCGCCCCAAGATACACACTAGTCAACCAACCTTTTGAAAAACGTCAAGAATTTTCCATGCCAGCATTCCATGTGGAATGCACTATCAGAATACACTCACTGCTGGTTGCCACTCTGCTCAGATTCCCCACCCTCGTGTTCCTATTTTACAGCTCTGATCTGACCAACATCAGTGTAAAAGAGTTCACAGAAATTGACTGGTAACAGATGCTGCAAAATTTCGTACCGAAAGCCATTCAATAAAATTGAGGAAAGTGACGTGTTCTGTCAGCCAGCATGCAAGAGAATCCAGTGGGTTTGTAGTCTGACAGGTGAGGAGTGGAAGTTGTTTAGTTTGCATTATTTTTAGCCAATCTCTTAAAAAAAACAGGAGCAAATACTAAAAATGTAGCTTTTAAAAAAATAGCTTCATCATGGACCTGCTACTGGCGTTTACTGGAGCCACTGCACATGGTATACCACCATTAGAATGAAATTAAACATTTAATATGGATATGGCAAAGTTCATGACTTCCAAAAAGTTGACTTTTTGCTTGTAAAATAAATTAGTGACCCTCCACTATGACCCTAGTTTTAAAAGAAAACCTAAAAAATCTATCTATATACCTGATCAAATGGCTGAATGTAAACAAAAAACCGGCTTTGGGCCAGAGCTAAAGAAGCAGAGCTCACTGGCAGGCATTTACATTGTTTAGGAGTAGAGGCAGAACCAAACAGCTTAGCCCAACAGCTACTTTAGAAATCTAATATTTCCTGTACAGAAGAGGAAGCTTGGAATCAGCAGGGGGGAAAAAAGTGACCAGAAAATCCTGTTATTTGTAACATATACTCCTATGGAAGATTCACCATTAAGATGACTTTATCAGACCAATGCTACACTCAGGGATACTGTTTCTATTAAGTATAGTTTGTGAGGTGTTCAGGGAACAGGGGAAGTTTGCAGTTTTGAGAAGACAAGAGTTGAAAGACTTGGGTCAAACAAAAAGCAAGTTGTCTAATGCATTAGTGCATAGAAACATGTCAATACTTTAATGATTTTTTAACAAATAAATATGTTTATCAGTTAACTCATTAGAGCTTTTTCTATTTTTGTTACAAAATCAATTTTGATCTATGAAATACTAGGGGGAATTACTAATGAATGTCAGTCTATACAGTATAGAAATAGACTGTACTGGCATAAAAATTCCCTCCTATTCACTAAGTGGGGGTAGGGAAGGTGGAATTAGGCTATAACATCTTTATGTCATCACAGTGAGAATACATTTGCTCATAGACTCAGATTTTAAAGTCAGAAGGAACCATTGTGATCATCTAGTCTGACCTCTGGCATCTTGCAGGCCACAGAACCTCACCCACCCACTCCTAAAATAGACCTAGCAGAGTTACTTAAGTCCTCAAATCATGGTTTAAAGGCCTGGGGCCCCCTCCTTTCCCGCCCCTCTATGGAGGCCTGCCCTCCATCCTCCCCCCACGCAGGTGCTGCATAGGGCCCCAGAATAGCTAGGGATGGCCCTGCTAGGCAGCCACATAAGCTGTCTCATGTGGGAAAGAGTTTCTCTCCCCTCCCAAGTTCTAGAAGTAGCCTCCAGAGCTGTGGTAACTAGGTGGACTGGGTAGTTACTGTGGACCCTCACCATGGGAACGGTAGTGAACAGGATTAAGCTCCAAATTAGTAAGTGGTAAAAGAGCAAGAACACAGCTAACTCAAATCCATTAACTGCCCCAAATTGCTAGCAGTATTGTAAGTGACAGTCTCATTTCCAACTAATGGAACTAAAAACCCGAAGCAGCAGGTTGTAGGGAATCTATCTAATTGTGTAGTCTTTCTCATTTCTAACAGCATTCATTTTTAAAAGATTCTGTGAGATCCCACTTTGCACTTTAGTGAGGTAAGATGAAAAGACTAACGCTGCCTCAGTAGGATCAGCTAAAAGAGCAAAATAGATCTGGGTGTTATCAGGTTAGCAAAGATAACTCACCTGAAGATGCCTAAAAATAAACATGAAAGAAGCATATCGGTATTGAAGAGCAAGAGGCCTAGAACGAAATTCTGAAGATCCCTATAATTAACTGGCAAAGGGTCAGATGAACACTTATTAAAATGCAACAAAGTACAACGGGGTGTCTTAAGTATGGAATTTCAGTCTTAACTCTGAATTTCTGGTTTTGTCAGTTAGGCCTGCCATGTTATTTTAATAGAGATTTTTGTCCACAGGTTTCTGTTGAGATTTTAGGGTGGATTTTTGTGGGGGAGATGAAGAAGTTAGTGTAAACAAAATACAGGGGGGAAGAGGATTGTTTGGAAGTGTAGGAAAGCTGAGACTGCCAAAGACATAGAAACATTATGTCAGTGTTTTAAGGTGCATTTAATGGAATGACCATAATGGGTTCTACTACTTGGATGTCACAAAATAAATACAGAAACTAATCTTCTTTTTTTAAAGATCACTGGCAACAGCTTTTATTAAATAAGTTTTCCACAGGTGAACAACATAATACTGTTAAATGTAATATAGTGGGCAACTCCTCTTTTTTATAATGTAGACAGTACTCCTACAGGTGCCTTCATACATCCTCCCAGCCAGACTCAACATTTAGCTCAATAGTTTCCCTAGGCCAATCTTCTCAACTAGGTAATCCAAAACCCTGTACCCCACACCTTCTAAACCTATCGATGCTAGAGAGACAGAGCAACCCCCTCTTTTACCTTCCCTCCTTTCTTTCTGCCCATAGCTAGTAAGTACCCAATTCTGACATTTTTCAAACTGACCTTGAAATAAATGTATACATCTATAATCATCACAAACAAAATCTGTCCTTAATATAGCAACAGTGTACGTTGAAAGTATATTTCAATGGAGTCTAGCTGGCATCCCAAACCAATGTTATACTTTTTTTGGCAAAAATTCTACAGGCTTTTAAAACCATGTTTGAGTGCCTGGAAATTAACAGCCTGTCCCCACCCCTGGGTTATAAAAACCCTTCGTCTCTTACTATCACTCCCACCCTCAGTCTTAACTTTGCCCTCTTGCTTTGTAATGAAAATGTGTGCTCGCTGCTCAGATACATTGGTTTACAGTTACAATTGAAACAATATGAGAAGCTATGATGGACTGATATTCCCACCAACCAGACATAGGAGAAGGAGCTCTCTCTCAGCTCTAGCAGTGGAAGAGGAGTTGCGTTCCCCCTTGCCGTACATCATGGTGTTCAGGTATCCTGTGTATATTGTTCATTAAATGTATGGCATGGTTATGAAAGGAATATAATACCAGAGTACCTCCAAGTTATATACATTTTCTCATAGTGTAATATATTGTCAGCTTAGAAAAAGATTGTTATGAATAATTGATCTGCTTGGTATCCTGATGTGCATTGATTTGTGATTCTGTAAGTTTGTTAGTGTATTTAAACCTTTGGAATTTGTTATTTCTAATTATATTAACTATGTTGTTTAGTAACTAGCATAGAGCTTTTCAGGGAGTAATGTGTAATACTCAGTCAGGAGGGTGGGAGAAATAGCTCAGTAGTTTGAATATTGGCCTGCTTAAACCCCAGGGTGTGAGTTCAGTCCTTGAGGGGGCCACTTAAGGAATCTGGAACAAAATCAGTACTTGATCCTGCCTAGTGAAAGCAGGGGGCTGGACTCAATGACCTTTCAGGATTCCTTCCAGCTCTATGAGATAGATTTATATTATATTCTTTTTAATTTGTTATTTTAAGCTTTGCACGTCATTTTACAACTTTTGAAGGACAAGATGAAGCTGGGGAAGGCAAAGGTGTAACATCATATTTTTCTTCTTCCAACTGACATTATTAATGTAGAAGGACTGGCCTGAGTTAAAGAAATGGGTACATCTCAGTGACCCAAAACACTCCAATGAACTCAAAACAGGAGGTATGCTCCGCAATTGTCAATACTCTGGTTCCAAACCTTCTGTGTCCATACGTCTCTCCCTTCTCCTGTTCTAAAACAATGGATTAAGGGACAGACGGCATTATGGTGCCACTGGGAAGCCAGGAGACTAAGAACTTCTGAAATTCTGTCCCCTGAATATATTATTGTGCTGATAGGTACTAATGGCTGCCATCAAGTGAGTCTGTGATCTTTAGACTGTCACAGACCTGGTTAAAGCCAATGTGTGTGCTAAGCGCTCTTCTTTCTGGCTAAATAGAAGGTGCAATTAACCTCTTACCATAAGCTAAGGGCTGAGAGGTTCCTTGATTGCAAATGCAAAGGCTGAGGATTGTTCCGCAAGCTGTGTGTGTGTGAAAGGCAGAAAGCTAGCAGACAGCTAGAGACTCAGGTCTACACTGGCACTTATGTCAGCAAAACTTTTGTCGCTCAGGGTGTGAAACCCCTCCCACCCCAGCCCAACATAAATTTTGCCAGCATACGCACTTGTGTTCACTGTGCTATGTTGCCGCTACTGCTGCTCGTTGAACTGGTTTTATTACGTCAACAGGAGATCTGTCTCTCCCATTGGCATAATGCGACTACACGAGCAATCTTACAGCGGCACAGTTATATCGGTACAGCTGTGAGTGTATATCGGTACAGCTGTAAGCTTGTAAGTGTAGACGTGGCCTCAGTTGTGCACGTGACCCTAAGAGGAAGCAGAGACAGAGTTCTTTGGGGCACAGGACTGACAGAAGAGGCAAACTTGAAAATTGCAAGCAAGGAAACTGCCCATTGTTTCCACTGTGTTCAGGGAAACAGGACTTTGAACATTTATTTATATATATATAAAAAGAGAACAATATTTCACCAAAGAATATACCTGCCTTATGTCATTCATTTCGCCTCCTAACTTAAGCAGTCTTTCAAGACTCCAAATATTGGCTAACTGCTCAGGCCAAAGAAACAACAACATAAATGCCTTCACCAGACCTCCTCACTCTGATTTACTTTGCCTCCTGGGTGGAAGCACTGAGTCCTTTTGTCAGTCATCCTCCTTCCTTTTCTATATTTGTGAATCCTGTTTCTCCTGTTTGTGCTTGGTCATCTAAGGAAGAAAATAAGGGACAAGTTGAGAAGTCTAGAGTTTCGGTCGTTCCTCCCTCTCCAATGAGGAAGATGTGTCAGACAGAGCTTCATGTTCTGTAACGGCGTTTCCTATTAAGAGCAAGAGAATACTTAGTCAGGGGAGACCTGAGAAGCCACCTCATGTGTGGGTCTGGCATTGCCCTCTGTAGAGGGAATGGCCTAGACAGGAACTGGTTCCCCTTCAGTCTTTTCATGAACAAAACAAGAAGAGCACCTGAAAACTAGGGTGCTCTTATTAAGGAGGGACCCTAGAAGCTAGAATGTATTTCTACTTCTCTGATATTTGATACTGGAGTATCCCATTGATATGTCACCTGTGTAGGAGGAGTGGGCTTGTCTACCTGGTAAGGTGTTGAATCTACCAATATAGAATCAACAAGGATCTCCCCTGCATTGCTCCTTTCTTCAAACATTCAGTCTCTCCTGACAGCCTGCCTTCTCAACAGCTTCTCAGCAGCCACCCAGTCTCTCCAGGGATATATCTATACTTTTCTGCTGTCCAGATCCTTTTTAAGCCCTGCTTTTAGCAGTGCTTTTCTGTCTCCACCCCTTCCCCTGCTGAAGGTTCTCTTTCCTAGTCAAGCTCAGCAGAAAGCCTCTATATTAAAAAAACAAGAAACCATGACCCTTATCCTGACTTCAGTAATTCCCCCAGGCAAACCCAGATTCCTCCCAATACTCAAAGGTGATTCACATTTGCAATTACATCCCTGGCCTAGGCTTGCTCAGTGCAAGACATAAGATAGGTATCTTGCACCTTTCTGTGTGTGGGTCTATCAGATGAGATGTAAACCAAAGCCCTGGCAGGTGATATAAAGCACTCATTAGCCAACCCTCCACCTGGGAACCCCTCCTAAGCCCTTTTCTAGCTTTGCAGCCTTTGCCTCCCCTGTCCAAACTGGGAGCCCAGGAGCCAGCACTTCCAGGTGGGGTACATCTCCCCTCCCCACTCCTCTCCTGGCAAATGTCCTTCCACTTTCTGCTGCTCAGTCCCTCTCACAGCAGACAGCTTTCTGTAGTGCTCTCAGTAGCCAGCCTGTCACAGCACTCTCATCTGAATTTCTGTGATCTTCCTTTTTGCTCACCCTTAACTCCTTCTCTGGTGCCAGCTAACTGCCTGCTTCCCCAGCCTCAGAGAGACCACACTTTCCAGTCACACTCACATTTGGCTTCCTCCTGTAGAGGCCACACCTGTGTCTGTGAAACTGCATGTTACTGCCCTCTCTGACCCTGAGCAGCAGCTCAGTTTCAGCTCAGAAGCATCCTGATCCCTTGGCCTCCTCTGAAGATTTCTCTTCAGAATTTGGGAAGTGGGGGAAAGATGATCCTGGGGATCTGATCTTGCAGGCCTGACAACTGCAGAGAAGAAATTTCCTGAGAAAGAGAGGAGCTCACTTCTCAACTCTCTTCCTATTCAGAACACTTGGAATCTTTCATCCGTAGGTTATTGGCTTCCAAAGTCAGAGTCTGGGTGAATACAGTTGGAAGAATGTCTTGAACGTGTGTTTCAGTATTGGGCTTCTTTTGTGAAATGACTTATCCCTAGAGTCCTCAGACAAATAGCAGTGGTGCCAATTCAGTTATTTCTTGAGAGGCTGAGCAAATTCCAGTCCCCCCCTGCAGGGAACCAGTTCTAGTCCTTGCTCTTCCTCTGTCCTGCTCACAACTCCCAGCAGGACCCTGGGTCTCCCTCAGCCAGGGAGTCTCCCCCTCTCTTACCCACCCAGTGCATGACACA
This sequence comes from Gopherus flavomarginatus, assembly GCF_025201925.1. Classification (NCBI taxonomy): domain Eukaryota; kingdom Metazoa; phylum Chordata; order Testudines; family Testudinidae; genus Gopherus; species Gopherus flavomarginatus. Next base: position 253,879,325 of record NC_066617.1, read on the forward strand.
GTGATGGCAGGAGTCAAGTTCTTGGCACACGCTCCCACACTCCTCCATACAGAAACAAACTGCTTATGCACCATGTTGCAATTTCATTTGGCCTGACCACACATCTGTATGGATGGAGGGGCAAATGGGCCAGATTTGAGTGGTGTTGTGTGACCCTGTGTGTCAGATTGCAACACCACTCACTGAAATTTAGCATTTGAAATGTAAGTGGTATTGTGACTGTGCAGCAAGGTGACACTTCGGACTGTTCCAGCACCAGCTATATTGATTTAATATGTGACCATTGCATAAAAGTGGTCAGGCCATCATCCACTCTGGTTCTGTGTCCTATGGAACTTTGAGCAAGGGCAAAAACCAGGGGGTAGGGCTGGTAAACGGGCAGCATTCATCCCTCCTTCAAGCCCCTCCTAATTTGTACCACTGCTAACTAATCTGTTTTCACTTCCTGTACAGCTGATATGCTCTAGATTGTAGAAATTGGGGCTGACCATGATTTCTTTTTCCTGGTCAGATATAAAGCATTGAACAACTAATTGTGTTTATCTTTGATGCACGTACTCTGTTAATTGTGCAGGCATTTCATATGATAATTTCTGCTTTTATAACACCTTATAAAGAACTTTCCAATCCTTAATGAGTTAGGCCTTATGACATAGCTGTGAGGTCGGGAAGTACTCTTGTCCCCATTTTGCAAATGAAAAGGCTTATTAGAGAATACGATGGAGAGGGCATGCTAGGGGACAGAAAAAAAAGGGTCAGTCTTAGCACGGATATGGGCAGGTGGGTGTCTATTCACCAGAGAATACTCCCTTCCAGAACATGGACCTGGGTTAAAAAGGTCTGAACATTCCTCTGCTGTCAGCAAATATCTGTGAAACCCAACAATAAAATGTCTTAACTCCCTCTACTGGCTGGTTCACATGAAGAATGACAACCTACTACAGCTATCAGCTAGCTCAAGTGGCAGAGAGGTCTGTGCTGTGACTCAAAAGGTCTCTGCTACACTGATGACTAAGGCTATGTCTTAGTCACGGGTATTTTTGGTAAAAGTCACGGACAGGTCACAGGCAGTAAGCAAAAATTCACAGCCCATGACCTGTCCATGACTTTTACTAAAAATATCTGTGACTTGGGAAGGGGCTGCCTCTGGGCCCCGCAGGTGCTGGGGGAGGGCAGCCCACGTGCTGGGGGATGGGGACAGCAGCGCAAGGCCTGGGGCCCCTGCTGGTGCTGGGGGAGGGTGTGCAGGGGGCAGTGCACAGCCCAGGACCCCCGCTGGTGTTAGGGGAAGACGGTGGCGGAGCCAGCAGGCTCCCTACCTGGACCCCATCCACCCCCTATAGTAGCAGCACATTTGGGGTGTGGGAGGGGCCAGGGGTTGCCTCTGCCAGCAGGCACCACCCCCACAGCTCCCATTGGCTGTGGTTCCTGGCCAATGGAAGCTGCGAAGCCAGTGCTTTGGGCAGAGGCCGCATGCAGAGCTGCCTGGACACTCTTCCACCTCGCAGCTGAGCTAGGGGGTGATTGCCACTTCCAGGGAGCCCTCCCAGAAAGCATCACCCAGAGCCTGCCTCATCCCATTCCGTGCCCCAACCCTGTGCCCTCTCCCACACCTAAATTCTGCTGTGCTGTGCTGGGGAACGCGATGGCCCAAGACTGCCACAGCAGTGGCCAGTGCGACTGGCGCAGGGGCTGCCTGAGATGCACCGGCTGCTGCAGAAGTCATGGAGTTCATGGAAAGTCTCAGAATCTGTGACTTCTGTGACCTCCATGACAAACTTGCAGCCTTATTAATGACCCACGTGAAAGTCAGTTTGGTTCCATACAATGTAAATTCTGTTTGATCAATTTCCTTTTAAAAAAAAAACCTAGACAATGTATATATGTGTAAACATATTTAATCTATGTTATGAGAACATTAAGCTTGCAAAGTCAAGTACTCAAAAGTTAGGACATGCCAAAAATATATTTGCCTGTGCAAACTCAACCACTGTGTGTATGTTATGTGATATATGTATGTAAATACACCGTCTCAATTCTTGTATGTTTTTTGCATGTGATGCATTCTCGTGCTTCAGTGATATGTTTCAATGTGCTGTACTTGGACATTCACAGTAGATCATAATGCAAAACAATAGGTGCACAGAGATGTTTTAAATGGCTTCTATTATTTGATTTTTTTTGAAGTCAAGTCAGAATCAACAACAATAGTGGCAATCAAATTACTTTTGCAATTTTTTTCGGAAGAGGCAGCGAGAAAGAGGGGAACAAGAAGAGGATGTTCTTGCTCTTTGAAAGGTAGATTTTTTTATGTGCATACGATATATTTTGTCTTTCAGATATGGTGATAAAAGTAGTGTCTTTACCAGTACAGCATGTTTCATTAATACCATGTTTAAATAATTTAAAAGCATAACTCCAGAGGCGATGGCTAAGATAAAAGTTTGCAGGCAATCCATTATTGTGATCAGACAGTACTTCGAAGAAACCCATGGAGACGCAATTTAGTCATTTAACTCCTAAACTCAGTTGTTTAATAAACTATTACACTTTAATATCGGTTTGTTCTCGTCAAAGGGAATGATTCATTTTCCCTCTGTCAGTTGTTCCAGCTGCAGTTATTAATGGTTCTAGGATTGAGGGGGTGCTGGATTCCTGTTTGAATATCATTACCATACTGTTCCCAATCTTTGGATGTTGTCACTGTGGTGTTACGTGTGTGATATTTACTGGTTATAATTATTTCATGGAGACAAGGGCTGCTTGCATTTGAATCCTCAATATTGATATACTTCATTAGACATAATTCTGTAGGCAAAGAGCTGGAGAGAATGGTTAAGGGGGATGTATAATTGGTTGTAGTGGGATTAAATGAATATTAGTGAATTCTACTAATAGATGACCCAGAAGGAACCCATGGCAAACCATTAATGAGATGGGAAAGAAGAGCAAACAAACTAAACGTCATCTCTGTTACTGTCCTAGCTGTGCTCAGATTATTGTGCTATAATGTAAAATAAGCCTTTCTCTTATAATCATTTTTAACTGGTGCACTGTCTTCTTGAAAAAGGAAGTTAGGGCTGGTTGCTTGGTGTTATATTTTTTTCACCACTGCAAACTTGTTTTTAGGTGCATACGTTTTGGATATGGGTTTAATATATGCCCCAGAGTTTGGCTGTTCATCGTGTAAAGTTGTAAAAAATGATTAAAATAAGATTTGAAAAATCCTGCTAACTAGTCAAGTTGATTTCTGTATTTCCCTCCACTTCTGCTAGTGGTGGAGATGATGGCGGGGATATGCACCCAGAGATTCCTGCGTGGAACCGGCTTGAGAGGCAAAGAATGTGGAGACAAAGTCTACAGTACCTGTTGTTGTTACTGCTTCCACATCAGTGTCGAAACTCCATGGGAACATGGTTCCAGGCTTAGCTATGGTCAAGGGAGTCTTAGGCAGTACTTGTTCTGCAGGAGCCCATACTACCCAAGCACAATGGAAAGAGAGCTGGCAATGTAGTGGAAATCCTGAAAATTCCTTGTCCCTGGCAGATCCCAAGGTATGTGCAAGTCTCTGCAATGCATAGATTTTTCATGGTTGAATCTTCTGCTTTAATTCCATAATAGGGTGGGGAGGGGCTAGCCCCAATTCTAATAATCTCCTCAATTACAGAACTGGAAAAAATTGTGATTTATTTGAAACTCAAGGATATTGCACTGTACACAGGAATAAGCCACGTTGGGAATGGAGTCTCTTATTAACTGCAGATTAACCACTCAGCCCAAGAAAGACAAAGAAATATAAATCCATTAAATAATCCCACATTTGTCTGTGAGTTACAATATCTCACTGCCACTTCCATTTTTGTTAAAGTCACAACTAAAATGCACATAGAAAATAGATGTGATTTTTCCGTCTCTATTAAACAAGGTGTTAAATGGGCTCATCCTCCTCCCACAGATGTCCAAGGGAATTTTGCACCTGCTTCAGTGAGGAAAGGCTCAAGTTCTAAATGTATGATGGCTTTACTCTTTAGCTAATGGGTTATTCTCCATCTAAATTATGTGCATAGGTAAGCATCAGTACTTTTCACTTTTCTTACTCACTTCTACAGGTATCAAGTTTTTAATTGAAGTGCCCTATTTTCTTTATTATAGTTTCACTACTTCCCAAGCTTTCTGCTAAACTCACCTCCAAAACCGAATCTAGGCTAAAACAACACTTTAGAGTAGACATCTCTATGGTGCTTACAGTTTATCGTTATAGTTTATAAATCTTACAACTAAATAATAACACACAAGATGCAATTATGATTTCCTGGGCACATGTTGTAGGGACTTTGCTGAGTCTTTGTTGGGTTTCTCCTTAAGAAGCAGTGTTTCCAACAAGACTAGTAGAAACTTCAGGCCTCCTCTTACTGACTTCTGCACAGCTCCTTGGTGTCTAGCACAATGGGGCTCCAGTCCCTGACTGGGGCCTCTAGGCATTTCTTCTTCTGTCAGTCCCCTGCTGGACAAAGGCCTCCTCCATAAAGCACCATTATTTTGATTTTGTGCCATTCTTGTCCCAGCAACTTTGTCAGGTCATGTCTCCATGTAACTCGCAGCTGGCTTCTGTTTCATTTACAATCTATGGACAGTCATTTAAAAACCATTTTTGATTATCTTCCATCCCCCACCTAGTGAGCAAGCCAGTGAGCTTCTTCTACCTACTCTTTGTACTGATGATGACATCAAATCTGCAAACTCTACATGTCAGTTCTCGTATCCTTCAATGTGATACCAAGCATTGTCTTCGCCTCTCTTCTTTGCCTTATCTTCAAGAAACTTTGCGTTTCCTTTGATGGTGTCCAAATTTCAGCACTATACATGCCAGCAGGCAGAATGCATATGTTATACAACCTTCACTTCAGGCAATGTGGCATCCTTTCTGTAAGAAACTGCTGTAGTCTGCTGAATGTTACCCCACCCAAGGTAATTCTGTTTTCTTATTCACCATCTTCATCACTGTCTATGGAAACCATTAGACCTGGGTAGCATATGCTTCCACTTCTTGACTTGCATTGCCTTGAATTTGAATATTGAACATCCATGCACCCAAACTCAGTGCTGAGCTCCACTAGGGCCCAGCTCCAGATCTGGACTCCACTAACCTCTGACTATTTCTTTCCTGGGCTCCAGGGGTTCTCTCAGGCCCATCTGGAGCAGTCCCTGTGCTCTGTAATCTACTCCCAGCTTCCCTTACCTGCTGCCTGATCAGCAGCCCTCTTCCTCCCTCCTCCTTCAGAGAAGTGGATGCCTCTGAGCCTCCTACTTACTTCCAGCTCAGCTCAGGTTCATGCACTGTTGGCAGGGGGGAGAATTCTCATGACTTGTTTCTGAGGAAAGAATTACAACCTCTTTGATTAACCTACTATGGCGCTGAGCAGGATCTGCCCATGAAGAAGGGCTTGCCCAGCCTTACTTTCACGGCTTGAAGAAGTGAAGAGGTAATCTTTCAAACTTTCAACTACTTCAGAATATAATCCTTTCAGACTTTCCTACTTAAAGGATTCAGTATTTGCCTTTAGGTAAACTATTCCAAAGAGTTGTTTAAATTTGAAGATTGGGTGTTCTGCTACAGAGAACCCGATTCCCTTTGTCCTAAGCTCTGGGTTGTTTAATAAAAAATGTGATCAGATGTGGACTTTTCAGAAAGATAGAAGTACAGGGTTTTTCTTTTAAAATGTTTCTTTTGTGCTAAACAAGGGAATCAGCTTAGATTTAGGAATTCTCATCTCTCGCACAGACACTTCCAACCTGAAAAACCATTATGTTTTAATTAAGGAAAGAATCATGAGATATGCTGGACAGACAATATTTGAGCTATTCCATTTTTATCAGCAGATTAGTAGAAAGGAATAATGGTAGTAGTGACAAAAAAATTCAACTATAAATTAGTACCTCCAAAAAAACCTGTGTGAACAACATAGAACTGAAGTAGCAAAAACAGTACAGTTATAACTACTATATTGAGATCCATAGAGATAAAGGGTTGACTGACTATGTTATAGGGATATAATGCCACAGCATTAACTTAGAGTTGCTGCAGAGCGACCATAGTTTCCAGTGGAGTTTACACATAGTTGCCATGTTACTGAAAAATACTGTCCTATAATTGGCAACTCGTTACATGATGTGTCACTACAGTACCACTATATTAATCTGACTCCTGATATCAAGAAGATGATTTTCACACAGGCCTAAAGTTTAAAGGTATGTTATTGTAGCTGCTAGGCTCAACGTTTGCCCTACTTTTATCAGTTTGCAAGGCATATGTAATGTTAAATTTTTTTCTTATTTTATTTTTATTTATTTTATTTAGGTAGCTCCAATAATCAAAGACACTAGACCACAGCTTCCCCAGTAAGAGAGACAATGCAATTGGATAGATTTGATACAGACAATGAGCAGCACTGCCTGAAGTTCAAGAGAAGGCATAGGGTGAAATTCTGGCTCCTCCAGGAATATCTCCCAGTGACTTCAGTGAGGGCAGCATTTCACCCATAGTGTCTTTCCCCTCAAAAGACTGCCCTCCATTCATGCAGAAATATAGGTCATTCTGTATCTGAGAAATTTTAACATGAAAATTCTCCACAGTGGGGAAAAACAAGATTCAGTTACCTGATGGAGGCCACCTGCACTGAGCCAGACTGATTACGTTGCACAAGACTTTATAGGAGCTGTGGGGGCAAAAACAACTGAATAGAGATGGCATTAAACTTCAGAATCCTCATCCCCAGAGTGAAGCTTGAATACAAGGGCTTTGTCAGGGGAGAGCTACATGTGAAGGAGGGCTCAGAGCACTTGGACAGTGAGCCATGTCCTGGTCTGCTATCCCTTCACTTGCAGCATTGTGCAGTGGGCCTGTACAGTTTGTAGACCCTATGAACGTAAGAACGGTCAAACTGGGTCAGACCAAAGGTCCATCTAGCCCGGTATCCTGTCTTCAAACAGTCGCCAATGCCAGGTGCCCCAGCGGGAATTAACAGAACTGGTAATCATCAAGTGATCCATCCCCTGTCATCCATTCCCAGTTTCTGGCAAATGGAGGCTAGGGACACCCTCCCTGTCGATCATAGCTAATAACCATTGATGGAGCTATCCTCCATGAATTTATCTAGTTCTTTTTTGAACCCTGTTATAATTTTGGCCTTGATAACATCTTCTGGCAAGGAGTTCCCTAGGTTGACTGTGCATTGTTTGAAAAAATACTTCCTTTTGTTTGCTTTAAGTCTGCTGCCTATTAATTTCATTTGGTGGCCCCTAGTTCTTGTGTTCTGAGAAGGAGTAAATAACACTTCCTTATTTAATTTCTCCATACAAGTCATGATTTTGTAGACCTCTATCATATCCCCCTTAAGTCGTCTTTTTTCCAAGCTGAAAATTCACAATCTTATTACTCTCTCCTCTTTGTTGCCCTTTTCTGAACTTTTTCCAAGTCCAAAATATCTTTTTTTTTTAGATGAAGCGACCACATCTGCACGCAGTATTCAAGGTGTGGGCGTACCATGATTTGTACAGAGGCAATATGATATTTTCTGTCTTATTATCTATCCCTTTATCCATGATTCTCAACATTCTGTTCACTTTTTTGGCTGCTGCTGCACATTGAGTGGATGTTTTCAGAGAACTATCCACAATGACTCCAAGATCTCTTTCTTGAGTGGTAACAGCTAATTTAGACGCCATCATTTTATAGGTATGTTTGGGATTATATTTTCTGATGTGCATTACTTTGCATTTATCAACATTGAATTTAATCTGCCACTTTGTTGCCCAGTCATCCCATTTCGAGAGATCCTTTTGTAGCTCTTTGCAGTATGCCTGGGACTTAACTATCTTGAGTAGTTTTGTACCATCCGCAAGTTTTTCCACCTCATTGTTTACCCCTTTTTCCTGATCATTTATGAATATGCTGAATAGGACTGGGCCCAGTATAGATCGCTGGGGGAAACCACTGTTTACCTCTCTCCATTCTGAAAACTGGCCATTTATTCCTACCCTTTGTTTCCTATCTTTTAACCAGTTACCAATCTATGAGAGGACCTTCTCTCTTATCCCATGCCAGTTTACTTTGCTTAAGAGCCTTTGGTGAGGGACCTGGTCAAAGGCTTTCTGAAAATCTAAGTACACTATATCCACTGGATTCCCCTTGTCCACATGCTTGTTGACCTCCTCAAAGAATTCTAGTGGATTGATGAGGCATGATTTCTCTTTACAGAAACCATGTTGACTCTTCCCCAACAAATTATGTTCATCTATGTGTCTCACAATTTTTTTTGTTACTATAGTTTCAACCAGTTTGCCTGGTACTAAAATCAGGCTTGCCAGCCTGTAATTGCCGGGATCAGCTCTGGAGCCCAATTTAAAAATTGGCATCACATTAGCTATCTTCCAGTCATTTGGTACAGAAGCTGATTTAAATGATAGGTTACAGACTACAGTTAGTAGTCCTGCAATTTCACATTTGAGTTCCTTCAGAACTCTTGGGTGAATTCCATTTGGTCTCGGTGACTTATTACTGTTTAGTTTATCAATTTGTTCCAAAACCTCCTCTAATGACATCTCAATCTGGGACAGTTCATCAGATTTGTGAGGAAAGAATAGCTCATGTTTGGGACTCTCCCTCACCTCCTCAACCATGAAGACCGATGCAAAGAATTCATTTAGTTTCTCCACAATGGCCTTATCGTCCTTGAGTGCTCTTTTAGCATCTCGATCATCCAGTGGCCCCATTGGTTGTTTAGCAGGCTTTCTGCTTCTGATGTACTTAAAAAAATGTTGGTATTACTTTTTGAGTCTTTGGCTAGCTGTTCTTCAAATTCTTTTATGGCCTTCCTAATTATATGTTTACACTTCATTTGCCAGAGTTTATGTTCCTTTCTATTTTCCTCACTAGGATTTAACTTCCACTTTTTAAAGGATGCCTTTTTGCCTCACACTGCTTCTCTTACTATGTTGTTTAGGCATAGCTATACATCCACCCACATCCACCTTTTGCTCCTTCAAGGATATGTTATTCATATACCATCTGTCCTTTGGAGAGCACAATTTCTTTACTGCTCCTCCCTTGTTCCTGGTGGAAGCAATCCAGTTCTGATTAGTAGCAGATTATCATTTCCCTCACACACACCCCTGCTGGTACCTTTGCTCTGTGGCATACAGTGGGCTGCAGGCTCTTTCCTTGATGCCTTAGGTCTTTCTGAGGCACCTATCACCCTGGTATCCTACCTTCTGGACCTTGGCCACTCTTCTCTTTTTCCATTCAGACAGTGGAAATACAGCATATCTGCTTTGTTTTGGACTGTCAGTGGTTGTGCAAGATTCCACACCATTTGACATTAATAGTGGATTTGGAAGGAATATATATATAGTTTGTGTCTTTTACTGGTTCTTTATGATATATACAGAGAAGAGGGCCACAAAGCTTTTTTTTTTAAAACTTTAGCAATATCAAGTCTTGACTTCAGTCATTTTGCTCAAAGATTTTCTGGAGAACCTTACAACTTTGAGTTTTCTCAGCCCTCATTTAAAAGAGGGTTGACTCTTTCACAAACAGTATTTCTCTCAAGTATTTGGCAGGAATTTGAGCTATACGAATAAAAGAGTTAAATTGTTTGACTAGACATCCCATCCTCTTTCTTTTGATCAGGTTTTAGTCTTCTTTTTCCCTTTATCTGATGTCATAATAATCCTACCGGGTCTCTAGTCTTCCAAAGGCTCATCCAGGAAAAATGTTGAAATCAGGTCCTGACACTTCTAATTTTAAAAATATGAAAATAAAAAAGCAAACCTATTTTTGAAAGACAGAAAAAAAAACATTAGAGAGCATTTTTATATATCAAAAGAAAAAGGAGCATAAATAACATTTTTTCTTAGGATTTCATGTTTAAGTTCCATTTCAATCTGTCTATCAGAGGATTGTCTCTTCCTTTTTTTAATAACACAGCTGAAACAGGCCTGCTTTCAAAGTTCCAAAAGCTTATTTTCATAATCTTGTTCCACACAATATGTTCCATACGTGTAAGTATATATCAAGCATGATACTGAACAGTGTGCAAAATTCCATAGATTTCTGTTGCACTTTCCATTGACCAGAACCATTGCAATGTCAACCTCATGTAAGAATTTTTGCTGTTAGTGTTTTTTAAATGCCATACACTTTTTAAAAATATACAAAATATAAATTAGAGCACTGTGTATCTTAGTGTTCACTATTTCAACCTGCTACATTCACACAGAGCAGCTTATACATTACACTCTATTCAGGCTCTGGGACTAGCGTGTCCTAGAATGAATACAAACGAGGGACAAAAAGCTTTTTGTTTCAAGGCTGCACAAATGTGGAATCAGTTACCAGTTGATTTAAGAACAATTGGGAGCTTTTCCTGTTTTAAGATGGAACTGAAACAATACCTCATGATGACTAGAAGTTGTTGTAATTGATGTTATTTTTGTGTTATCTTGGTTTATTGTTTATTTATATGCATTTGATTATCACAGGTCATGCTTGAAAATGGGCTTTAATTTCAACTTATGTGCCCAGCTAGGAACTAAATAAATATATGTATGTATATATATCTCCGCTGTACTTGTTTACATCAGATGGTACAGCCATATGTATTCTGAATATATTTCTTGCCCTTATGTTTATGCCATCAATTAAGCCATCTGAGCTTAATTTCAACTTGCCTTTTAAGTCTGCAGGACAAAGCAAACAAGTATGCATTTAATAATATCAAAATTGTTGGTTAGCCCTAAAAGAACAAAAAAAGTTAATGCTTTAACTAAGCCTTTTTATTATTTTGCTGTTGTTCTGTTGGTGTTTAAAGTAATACCCTTCACGTGTAGGATTTTACTACGTTATTACATTGGCATTCTGTAATTTTACACTAGACATGCAATTATTTTTTGCATCACTAAAAGCAAAATAAGATATTTAAAAAACAATGATAGTTTCACTTGTGGGAAAATACATTCTGGCATCAAGTGTTTATTATCGCAGCTGATAAAGTAATGGCATGTTTAATTTACACTCTATCTCTGTATGATAAACATCTCTGTAAGTATTTCTACCTGTCTTTACATATCCAGAGTCATGGCAAGTAAACCAACCAATATACAAGGGGAACAGAGGGAATGAGAGAGAGTCATTATTTCATCTGTTCCATTTAGAAAAATCACAAGTCACAAAATGTGCAGCTGGGAAGTGTGCTTGTCTCAAAGCTTCATATTTGTGACATATTAATTCATAAATAATTAAAGTCACATGGTCTTTCCTGATGGCAGTACCTGCATATTCCTTTTACAGTACAGCTACTTGTAACAGACAAGGTTAGAGTGGACAAGAGTAGATTTCATAAATCAGATAAAATTGCTCAATAAATCCAACACATCTTTTATTGTTTGTAACAGAAAACAAACTCAGTTATATAAGCAACATTTTTAAAGCACTTTAGATGTGATTTAGCAGGGCTACATTCTCTTTGGATACTGAATCCATGTTTAAAGGCTTTCTAGCAGTTGGGCCAAATGCTGCTCTGAGTTAAACCCTATGCACCCCCTTACATCTAGTCACTCAATATTTAAATCAAACAAGCCGATGTTTATATTGGAACTCTCACATGAGAAAATGGCCTGTGCTATTGTTGTCTAAATGCAGCTGTTTGCAAAAATATAGGCTCTTTCCCCCACCCCCCAAAATTGTTTTTAGTACTCTGACTGCAGAGTGAATAATACAGTATGAAAGAAACCTGAAGGCGCCGTTATGGTCCATTGTGTCAATCCAGCTGCTACACATGCATATTAAGTCCACATTTAAAAATGCTTGTGAAGCTTTTTTCTGTTTGGTTTGTTTTGCAGTCCTTTTTTAAACCTTTGTACTTCTCTCTCTTCCATTTTCAAAATACCTAAGCCATTAGACTACAGCGTGAACTAGTGCTTGGACAAATTCCAATTTAAATTGAAGCCATGTTAGTTACACACGGGAAAGAATTTGTCTTAAATCAGGTAAACTTTTTTTTAAAAAAAATCTAAACATAAATATAGAAAACCAATATTTGCCTCAGTTGCTAAAAAAACATTTCTCTTTTTCTGAGATCTGTTTGCCAGGACCCAGCCAGCACTGGATTTAAACTTCTGAAAGAAGGAGTTTAGAACGGATATCTGACTGACCCTTATTGTAGCTATAATAGTTCAAGTAGCACCACAAATTTCTCTTGATAAGAAAAATGCTCTGTTCAAATATCAAATTAATCTACCATAGACATATGGTTGTCATCCAAAATTATGTATTTCTAATAGGTCATTTGCTAGAATACTTTGAATTCAGAGAATCAATCTTGTGAGTGTAACATAAGTACAGCATCGCAAATGAGAATGCCAACTTTAAACTGTTTAGTCTGGGAATTTATTATTGGCACTGGAATGGTTGTTGGCAGAAGATGGCAATGCAGGGAACTCATATAGCTACTTCATTTCCAGTCTATTCCAGCAGATAGCATTAAGCAGTGGTTTGAGGACACTTAGAATTTCAGTAAGGTAAAACAAAAAATTCCTTTCACTGTATATTGGTGCTTCAGTTTGGCTAAATATTAATCTGATTTGCATTTCTAAAGTAAGAATTTCTCATCTGTAATTAGATTATTAATGCAAGTTGCTAGCATACTAGATTGTGAAACTGGCATTAATGGTTATTTTTAGATCTGTCGATACACATTGTTTTGATGCATTTCAACAGTTCCAAACATATTAGTAGGTCATACCTTACATTCACATGGAGGTAGGGCACCATGCTTCATGCAAGAGATTGCTTTAGGCACTGTCACACCATGAACACAAGATTCACAGTTTTAGGGAAACACATTGATCTGCTTATATGTTATATGTAAGAAGGAAACTACGTTGTTAATAGTTTGTTTTTGAAGAGGTGGGAAATGACCATTGTTTTGCAGAGGCTGAGGATGAGGGGGGCAGGGGCGTTATATAAAGAACAAAGCCAAAATCCTGCCCATACCCAGAGAGACTTACCAAAAGTTGGAGTGGGGCAGTGCCAGCCACACATTTAGCCTAAACCATTCTGAGACTGGAATAGATTGGAGTGTTGCTTACTACTCCTCTGGGTAAGAGCAGGGTTCCCCCTCTCCCCATAGCTAATACTTACATATGCACGAGTGACTAGCCAACCGGACCACTGGAAATGTGGTACCATCTCTAAAATTGTAAATAACTTTAAATATTCATTTAAGACCAAAAAACACTTCTGTACATTTTATTTTTGAAACAAGTGCAGAGATTATATAATGCAAAATATTAATAGCAAATAAACCTTCCATTGTACTGCACAGGGTCATAGACTCATTTGCCAGTGAAGAGACCTCTAGTCGGTCATTTAGTTCAGTCTCTCTCCTCTTTCCCTCACATACTGTGTCAGGATTTATTTCATTAACCTTAAACCATTCCAGATAGATTGCCTTTAAATCTAGCCTTGAACATATCCAGTGAAAATCCCTTGGCAGCTTGCTCCATGACCTAACTGTTCTTAGAGTTATGACGTTTTTCCTAATATTTAACCTATATGATCTATGTTGTAGCTGAGGCCATTACTTCTTGTTGTGTCCCCACTAACTAATGAGAATAATTGGTCCCTGTCCTCTTTGTATCATCCCTTATGCAGCTGTGGAGAGTTATGAGGTCTCCCTTTTGCCCTCTCTTCTCTAGACTGAACATGTCCAGTTCTCTTAATCATTCCTCATGGGCCTTATTTTCAATACCTTTTATCATTTTTGATGTTCTTCTCTTAAGTCCCTCTAATTTGTCTGTATCTTTTGAAAAATGTGGTAGCCCAAACTGAATGCAGAACTCTGAATGAGGCCTAGCAAGTGTCGAATAGAGTGGAAAAACTATCTCCCTTGTCTCACAAGCCATACTCTAATTAACACAACCCAGTGTAGCACTTGTCTTTTTTGTGACAACATTGCATTTTTTAAGCATTCAGTGTATCATCCGTTATGATCCGTGCATCCTTCTCTGTGATGCTCTTGTCTAGCCTTTAATTCCCATTTTACATTTGTATATTCTTGATTCTTTGAGCATCCTTTCTTCAAGCTGCTCCATCAGCTGCATGGAGCATCCATCTTTGCACGCTCACACATGTGTCATGTCTTTGCCCTTATTAGTTTGCAGTTTGTCTTATCTGTATAACTGGATTTCTGTCTTTAGCAGTACCAACCTTTAGCCTTTTAGATTTTTTTTTAATATTTGTGTTATAGGGATCTTAAAAAGTCTTTATATACATCCAAACAAATTCACCACGGGAGGAGCTTGTGCATATTTAGTCCAGTGATCCAACCAAGGAGACAAGGAGTCAAGACTGGGTCTTAATCTTAACTCTGCTGGTGAATTGCTCTGGCTCAATCCTGCAAAGTGTTGACCGCTCTGACCTGATCTCCCAAAGTACGTAAGCATGCACTTAACTTTTAAGTATGTGCATAGTCCTAATAAAATCAATGAGACAGGTCATATTTTAAAAATTAAGTAAGTGAGGAAAGTACTATGCGCATTAGAGAATTGAAGCCTTAGCCTCAAGTTCCTCAGTTTATCCACCTCTAAAACGGATTCCTCAATTGATGCAAAGTGGTCTTTGGATGAGGGATGCACATTATTACTGTTTATTATTAATAGTGCATGAAAGCAAATGCTCCACGATTACTGAGCTAATAAAGTTGTATACTTAACATGCACTGGAAATATGTGCCTGACTTAGTCTCTGACAGAGTTGGAAGATCAACACTGGCAGTACAGCCAACACCAAATGTTCAAAAATCATACCAGGTCCCAAAAAATAATGAGACTCTCTTAAGATCGTGATAGATAAATAAGATTAGATTATAATTTGATTCCTAGTCCCTGAGCTTTTAAGGTTAACTCACTTCCCACATTCAAACTTATTCTGAAACGATGAGGGCAAGAATCTTCCTTTAAAAAGAAAAGAAAGGAAAAGAACGCTGAGAATCTTACACAGGCTTTTGAGTCTGGGAGCTCGGGTGTTAAGAACAATAATTATAAAAGCACCTTGCTTTTATCTGGTATTTTTCATCCTTAGATCTCAATGCGCATTACAAAGGAGATCAGTATCGTTAATCTCATTTGACTGAATGGGGAACTGAGGCGCTAGAAGCTGTAGTGACTTGTCCAAGGTCACCCAGCGGAACCCAGGTCTCCTGATTCCCCATTTAGTGCTCTGTTCACTAGGTCACACCAAATATTGCAAGATTCATGATAAAATCTTGAGAGTTGGCAACACTATATCAGCATGCCATCCTAGCTTATATTAGCAAAAAAGTGATTTAAGCATAATAGCTTATACCAGGTTCAGCAAACCAAATAAGCTATACCAACAAAAGTACTTTTATGCCAGTATAACTCCACCTATACTTGGGGCATTTGCCAGTATAGAAATGTTGTTAAAAATAAATGTCACACCCCAACCATCATTGCTGTAACCGTGTAGACTGGCCTTAGATTCCCGCTAACAGAAAACTTGCAATTGCTTATGCCTGTGAATAACTTTTCTCGTGTGAATAGTATTGGGACTATTAACATGCATGTGTGTAGGACTGTGCCCTAATTTATTAAAGACCAGAGTCTTCTCAACCATAGTGGGAGTTAAATCCAAAGCATTGAGTTATGATAAGTGTCAATTAAAGGCCAAACAAAACTGTATCTCCCAAGATAAATTATCATACACAAGATTTTCTTTTGGAGCAGTTAGTACTTTGTAAGGATCATTTGAATACTCATATCTCCTTTTCTAAACACTTGCTTTGACATATTCAAAGCTAGCTACTTGTTTCAGGAAGTCTTACTTTCTAAGAATACAAAGAATAGGTCTTTCATCAATACATATGTACCAATACATTCACTTTCCCCAAAGAAATTGTGTCTATTGCTGTGTTCAGCTAGACTAAAAGGTAAGAAGAAGTTTAGCTTTGAGCAGATGGTTAGGATGGCTGAGTGACTGACTGCAAGTGGAGGCTAGGAAATTACTAAATGTTAAACACACAGTGTAATCCCCTTGTATAGCTCTCCTCCAATTCCATGCCTCTTTCTTACCCCTCAGAAAAAAAAAAGAAAAGAAGAAAATAGAGGAGGATGGGAGGTTAGAAAATTTTATTATAATCAGTTTTTAACAATACAGGAGCCAGGAGAGATTCTGATCCATACTGTGGCAAATGGTTCATCAGAAACAAGCCTGGACCAAGAAAATCTCCTGTTTTATGAGCATACAAAAGAAAGTCATTCAGGATATAAATGAACCTCTTCATCCTTCAATCATACCTCTGACTAATTTGAAGACCACATCTTGGGCTTTCATGGTATCAGGGCCGTTATTTCCCATTACTATCTTATTATGGATGAAAAACATCATGAAGCCTTTGGATATTCACAAGATTCCATTACTCTGTTGGACAAACTTATCTCTATTAGTATAACAAAAATTATGATAGCAATTCTGTTAAGTAGTCTTCCACTAGAGCTGCACAGATACTGCAAAAATAATTCCACAAAAATTAGTTCACATTGTTTCAATATTCATGGAAAAAGGTTAAATCAATATTAGAAAATATTCATAGAAAGTGAATTTTCTATTCTTAAGCATGATAATTTACCCCCTAAAAAACCTGATTCTAGGAATTATATTTTTCCAGTCAGAGAAACGAACCATAGGAAGGGAAGTGTCCAGTTATGAATAACCAACGCAGAAATATTAAGTATCAAATAGTTGCAATGAACTGCTCATGAATGAGACACCTTCCAAGAATCATTAGCAAAAATCATTCAGGGAATAATTTTGGTTAATGAATAAATCTGAGAAAGTCATAATCTCCCAAAAACTTTTGTGAATGAATACCCACTTTGTTAGATGCAAGTGGTCTGACGAAGTGGGTATTCACCCATGAAAGCATATGCTCCAATACTTCTGTTAGTCTATAAGGTGCCTCAGGACTATTTGTCGCTTTTTATAGATCCAGACTAATACAGTTACCCCTCTGATACATAATTTCCTATGTTGTAGGCAGTATTGCAACTCTGTCGGTCCCAGGATATTAAAAAGAGAAGATGGGTGAGATAATATCTTTTACTGGACCAATTTCTGTTGGTGAGAGAGACAAGCTTTCAAGCTACACAGAGCTCTTCCTCAGGTCTGGGGAAGGTCCTTAGAGTGTCACAGCTAAATACAATATCAAAGAGATAGTTTAGCGTGAGTAGTTAGCACATATTCTAAGGCTTTAGGACTCTGCAAGATGGGAGGGTCCCAGAACTCAGGCTCCAGCCCAAGCCTGGAAGTTTACATAGCAGTGAAACAGCACTGCATCCCAAGCCCCATGAGCCCAAGTCAGCTAGCATGGGCCAGCCATAGGTTTTTCTTTGCTGCGTGAACATGCCCATAGTTGCTATTGGGGCATTTAGTGCACTGGATGAGGTACACCACATGTTCTGACAGGCATATGTAGTACTCATGGATCTTGAAAGATGTGTTGTAGGGGGTGTTGATCATTGTAGCAGTGGAGATATGTCTACAGGTATTGCATCTGTTGTTCTGGTAGAGTCTGGTGACATTTTGAGATGGTGTAGCCTGGTCTGTGGGGAGCTTCCTTCTGATGATGAGTTTGGAGATGTTGGAGCATTGCTTGAAGGCCAGAAGATGGGTTTCAGGAAAAATTTCTTTCAGAATGGGGTCTCCTTTGCGTATGGGTTGTAGTTGTTTGACGATACCCTGTCTGGGTTCCAGCGTCGGGTGGTAGGTGACAAGTAGGGGTGTGAGATCAGAGGGGATTTTATTTCTGTATTGAAGCAGGTTCTCTTGGGACATTTGGGTAGCCCCTTCCATGATGCAATATACTTCTTTGGTGGAGTGTCCTTGTTTGGTGAAGGCCATAGGTGGCATGTGACTCTTAAGTTTGGGGAGGCTGGGTGTGAGCACCCTGGAAGCTCCCTAGAAGTGTGGAGGCCATCAGCTCCCAGACTACAGCCACACCCCTCCTGCTTTGCTCCAAGGCCCTGCCCCTGTTCAGCCTTCCCTCCCTTCAATGCTCCACCCTCATTCCTCCTCAAGGCCCGCTCCCACTCTGACTCTTGGGACAGGATCTTCTGTGACCATATCAACATACATATATTTTTCAGGGCAACATCTCTTCTACTCCATTGAATGTGGCTTATGTAATTTCAAAGTTACCTTTCTAAGCATTTTTTCCCTGCGTTCCAAGAGAAACTGTGGCCTTCCTTTCCTTCTAGTCACTTGAAAGTAGATCTGACCAAAATAATAAAATATTCCATGTTAAATATGTTGTGTTTCTTTTGTTTTCAGTGAGGTTTTTTGGGAGAAGGGCTGAGCTTTTCCAGGTGTGTATTTTTATGGAAAGGGTGTTCTAAGTTTTCATATGCCTTCCTACAAGAAATGGCCAGTCATATGCAATCTCACAAGAAAATAGCCTCACAAATCCAAAGTTTAAAAGAATTGAGGCGGGATTTCTGTGGGGTTCTGGATGTTTCGAACTAGTTTATCACAACTCTACATGAAAGATTGGTTTTAACTTCCTGATACAAGTTATTTTGCTACCTTAGAAATATGTTAGCTAAGTCATGAAGATGAACTATGAAATAGTCAGAATTAAGCACTTTTATGGCACATAATGTTATTGCCTATGATGTATTTAGGAGAGTGAGTCTGCCCAAGGTATGGTCTTCAAAATATTTCCCTGTGTATTTTTATATATAGAAACTAGCTTGTTTATATAGATTTAGACTTCTATTTTTTTTACTATTTTCTTTAAACACACTATTGTGGTTATATTCTCATGGACCTTTGGGAAGATGTACAGAAGAGATCTCGAACAGAGCTCAACATTTTCCATATGATGTGAACTATACATTTTATTCCTCTCTACTCCTCATTTTTAATAACTGCGTGCATATTATTCACCAAATGCAAGAGGATCATCCTCCATTATGCCTGCATAATCAAGGGTTAATTTTAGTCTTCATGGATTTGTCAACATTAATCAAGAAAAGCAGGTAACTGAAAAACATTAGTTTGACCCTTTCTGCCATATCTTTTATCTCACTGCTAAAGTTTCACATTAGCAATGGAGTTTAAACTTTTTGTTCCTCAGAATTCAACTCCTTGATGGTCATGTAATAGATGCTCTAGATTTTACTGCAAACAGACCTACAGTAATGACCACAAAGATATTTATAGCTGCTACCAGGGTCCTAAACACATGGAAGTTTCCAGTCCCAGCAGGCTAGCTTTGAAAGCACTGAAAGAAAGAGTTTCAAAAGTTGGAAGTTCTCTGCTGAAATCAAAACCTAAAAGTTCGTTTACCATCCAAGATTTTCAATAAAACCTTCCCCTCATTGCAGGAGACTTCACATTTAAGTTTAAATGTTTCAGTAACCATAACACAAAGGAGCACTTTATTATGTGTGTTTATTTCTGAATGAACCTGGGTACTGCCATTCTATCTCCATCAAAAGTGATGGTTTTTCTCTCTCTCTCTCTCTTTTTATTCAGTTTGGGTATAAAAAAATACCATTACTTCATGAAGGGAAACTACATTCAAATATTGTTAATTAAATGGATGAATGAATGTCAGTGTTAATGTATAGGTACATAAAAAGAATCATATTTTGCAGCTATTACAAGGCTCCTTAAAGAGCACACATTTTTCTGTGGTAATTGAAAGCTACATAATCAAAAACACCTTGTAAGCTTGGCAGCCATATAGTATTGAATGTTTAAAATAAAATGTCTGAATGGAAAGTTCAGTTTTGTTTTGTTGTTTTTTTTCCTCCAGGGTCATCGTGGTAAGGGAAATATTTTTTATCTGGGCCTCAGGAAATAGTGGTCTGGCTAATGATCATAGCAGTGCCGAGGGTTCTGTGAACAGTATTTGCACATTGGCAGCTGGTGCCATCACTGACCTCTGCCTCACAACTCCCTCTACAAGGTCTGCTCAGCAATGATAGCTGTGGTTCCTACAGAAGTGAGGTACCTGTGTGGAGGACAGGACCCCAAAACAGGACTTCAATTTAGAGTAGGGTGAGTTGCAATATGTGAATAAAATATTGATGTGGCCAGCCAGGCACCCTGCCACTGTGATATTTCAACACAAATTCAGCAAGAGGCCATTATGCACCTCACCTTTTTATATAAACAAGCATATGTGCTAAGGAATGTAGAGACCTCAAAGAGTGATGGATCTTGAATCCGGATCTCTGTGCTTTGCAGGTGAGTGCTCCGTCACTCTCACTGCAGGAGCAATGTCACTGTCTCAGATTAGCAGAAAAAGTGTACATTTTCCAAAGGCACTTGTACTACATTTCACTCTTCTCTTCAATACGCTGCAAAAGTTTCTTCTATCCCCTTTCTAAAATAAAGAAAACCATCCTTTTCCACACTTCAAAATTAGTGCACTGTAAATCTACAAATTTACTGAGATTCCTTAGCTATAATTCTATCCATTCAAGACACTTTACAAACTGTTTACCCCATCCTCAAGTTCTACAAAGATTGTGCAATGAGAATGTTGACTTTAGCTATTAGGCTTACATTATGCACATTTTTCTCAATTGTAAAAGGATACTCCCTGCATAAAGTTGATATACTGTGCCACTTGCCAATTTAATCAACACTTTGTGCATCTCTAATAACCCTCAAAAAATACTTAACAGATACCTTATTTTGTTAATCTTCTTCCCTTCCACACTGATGTACTTCATCCTTGGAAAACTGTTATATGTAAACTGTTATTTTCATTTTACCAAAGCATCACATTGTACCATGATCTTGTACAGCCACAAATGTTTTCAAAGAACTTTTAGTTCAGAGTTGTATCAACATTTCTGTATCTTGCATTATCTCCAGGTTTTACTAAAACATGACAAAATTTACTCTGTTTCCTATCATTTTGACTTTTTATTTTGGTCTCAAGTTTCTTTTTGCATTTCTAAATGTAGCATCTTTTACATTCTTTGTGGGACGTATCCAGATGGGGAATTCTTACACCGAGTGTTATATTTTGAAATGTAAATAGACTCTTAAATAAGACACTCAAGCTCCAGCTGTCAGAGACTGGGCCATGGGTGGTTGAGCCTAGTGGTTGCAGCTGGCTTCGGTAGCCAGGAGTCAAAGCTGAAGGTCAGAACCAGGAAGCAAGGCAAGACAGGACCAGGTTTATCTCAGCAGTGGGTGAATGCTTTGAGCAGCCACTGAGCTGCCGCTGCTGTTGGGTTTATGAGCCACTCTCCTGGCTCTTCCACCCAATCAAGTGGTGCAGCCAACTAGGCAGTATACTACAGGTCAGCTGTGTTCTTAGATTGCCTGGAGACTGGCTCTGCTGCAGGCCCTGATTCCTAGAAATAAACTCTAACATTTCTCTTTTTGTGGGAATACAAATTTAAGCTGGCAACTGCTATCCAATAATTTTTAAAGTAGACCGCCAAAGTGGATTATCCACATAAAATGCCATTATATAACATATTAAAAATATAATGTACATTCTATTAACTAGAAAATGAGGTTTGACTACCTCAAATTCCGGATAAGTTTTGGATTTTTCTGCTCCAAACTATGTGCATTGCCACTAGTAATAATTAAAGTGATTGAGATTCCTATCGCATAATGTCACATAAGTCGGCATGAATTCGATATGTGGGAAGCTACTGGAGCAATGTATAAAACATTCATTTTGCAAATACCTACAGGATGAAGGGGTAATCACTAGCAGTCAGCATGGATTTACCAAGAATAAATCATGTCAAACCAGCTTGATTTCCTTCTTTGATATGGTAACTGGTTTGGTGAATAGGGGGAATGTGGTAAACATAGTGTATCTGGACTTCAGCAAGACTGTTGACATAGTCCCATGTGACATTCTGATAAGTAAGCTGAATAAATGTAGGCTTGGCAGAACTACCATTAGGTGGATACATAACTGGTTAAACAACTGCAAACAAAGAGTAACTATTAATGGAAGGATGTCGGATTGGAGGGAGGTCTCAAGTGGGGTTTCACAGGGATCTGTTCTGGATCCAATGTTTTTTAACATCTTTATTAATGACATGGATATAGGAATAAAGAGCATATTGATCAAATTTGCAGATGACACAAAGCTGGGGTGGGAGGAGTTGCTAACACTTTGGAGGATAGAGCTAAAATTCAGAGGGATCTTGATAAATTGGAGAACTGAGCTATAGATGAAAAAATGAAATTCAGCAAAGACAAACGTAAGGTGCTACACTTAGGGAAGAAAAAATAAATGCATAAATACAGAATCGGGGATAACTGGCTTGGCAGCAGCACTGCAGAGAAAGATCTGGGAGTTATGGTGCACCACAACCTCAGCATGAGTTAGCAATGTGAGTCAGCTGTTGCAAAAAAAAATGCAATTTTAGGTTGCATTAATGGATGCATCACATGCAAGTCACAGAAGGTGATAGTACCACTCTACTTGGCACTGGTTAGGCCTCATCTGTGTCCAATTTTGGTCACCAATATATAGAAAGGATTTGGAGAAACTGGGAAGGATCCAGAGGTGAGCAACAAAGATGATCAAAGATTTGGAATGCAAGCCATATGAGAAAAGGCTGAAGGAACTGGGTATGTTTAGTTTGGAAAAGATGAGATTGAGGGGAGACACAACAGCGGTCTTCAAATGCTTGAAATGCAGCCATAAAAAAGATGGAGAAAAGTTGTTCTCTTTTTCCACAGGGGGCAGGACAAGAAGCAATGGGTTCATACTACAGCATAGCAGATTTAGATTAAATCTCAGGAAAAACTTCCTAACTGTAGGAGCAGTAGGATAATGGTCACAGACTCTCTAGGGAAGTTGTGGAATCTCTTTCACTGGAGGTTTTCAGTCGGAAGCTGGATAACCATCTGTCTTGGCTGGCTTAAACACAACAAATCCTGCATTTTGGAAGGGAGTTAGATGAAATGATCCTTGTGATCCCTTCTAACTCTAGGATTCTGTGTACTGAAAATGGAACTTTCACTGTAGCACCTTGTAGTATAGGTAGACCTAGTGAGACTGGAATGGATAGAAGATTGGGAGTTGGAGGACAGAGTTTGGTGAGTAGGAGTTAGAGGGCAGAGATTGGGAATTGGAATGGTAGAGTCTGGGGAGACTGGGAATTGGAGGGGAAGATTGGAACTGGCTGAACAAAGAGGCTGGGAGCTTGGGCTTGGATTCAATGTGGGAAACAGGGCTGAAGGGCACTGGGAGCCAATTGTCAGGGAGGGAAACACTGACATTAGCTGAGGAGCTAGGAGTGGGGGAGAGATTGGAATTGGCTGGACAAGGAGGCTAGGTCTGGGAACCAGTGGGAGAGGGAAGGGGGAGAGGAGGGACAGATCTGATAAGGAACTGAAGTGGGGGAAGAACTGGGACCAACTGGTCAAAAAGCGTGGAACAAGGAGCCAGAGTGGGTATGGGGAGAGGCTGAGATTGAATGATGAGCCAAAGGGATTGGCTTCGGGACTGGGTGCCAGTGGAGTGGGAGTTGGGTGTGGGGGAAGGAAGGGACAGATCAGATAAGTAGGGAACTGGGACTGACTGGGTAAAAAGATTGGATGTGGGGAACGAGAGAAACTGTGAGGGAGAAAATGGGACTCTGACAGCAAACCTAAAGGAGAAGACTAGGACTGGTGGAGTTAGGAGATCGGGACTCTGATGAAAGCCTAAGGAATGCAGAGCAAGGCTGTGTTGACAAGTTGAATGAGACTGGGATGAGTCAGGGTAGGGAAGAGACAGGACTGGGACAAAAATAACGAGGAGTCCTTTTGGCACCTTAGAGACTAACATCTATTTGGGAGTTATTTGGGGTAGTGGTGGCAGGGCTCGGGCAGGGAATTAAAGGGCTTGGAGCTCTGGCTGCACCGGGGAGCACCGGGCCCTTTAAAGCACTACTTGAGCTCCGGCAGCAGGGTGTGGGAAAAGGCCTGTGCTCCCAACAACGTACCGGACCGTACTGGCTTACTTTCACCTCTGGGCAGACTATAGAAGATGAATGTGTTAGCTAAGTCTTGTTGAAAATGTGTTAGCTAAGTCTGGTTGGAAACTTTTTCAATGGAAAAGTTGAGGGGGTCTACAAAACCTTTATTTATTTATTTATTTATTTATTTATTTAAAGAAAAGTGTCCACTTTCTGTGGACATTTTTGATTCTTTGTTTTTTCAGCAAACAATTTGCTCGTTTCAGTCCCAAATAAAATTATTTTTATTTGGAAATGCTTCTGCAGAACCTCATGAGAGTTGTGATTTGTGTGCCTTGTGTTCCCATTCTCCTTTATAGGTTGGGCTCCACAACTGGACTTTATATCCCATGATGCACCACACCAGGGGACTCCCATGGTACACCACGTGGCTTGCCAAGAAGGAAGACCCTATTACATTATGGAAGATATAGTCCAGCCAGAATCTCTGGCCTATACAGGAGAATGGAGGCATGAAGCACCCAAACTACATCTCTTATGATGCACCACATTGGCATTTCCAAATAGAAGTGTTTTCGGTTTTGACTAAAATATTTTGATTTCCGATTTTTTGCCACAATGTAAAAAATGTCCACAGAAAACACTGTTTCCTGACAAGCTCTAGTGTTCATTATAATACACTGCATTTGATAGAAATGATGTGGTACCTCCTGTATCTATTTCTATTGGTAATGGTTGTTCTTTCAATAATGGAATCACAGAGGATTTGTGCAAAAAATCACTCATAGTGAGGATATGGAAGAATACATAGAATACAAGAATCAGTAGAACTAATACTGAGGCTATAGAATCAGGACTGGAAGGGACCTCAAGAGGTCATTTAGTCCAGTCCCCTGCACTCATGGCAGGACCGAGTATTACCTAGACCATCTCTGATAGGTGTTTGTCTAACCTGCTCTTAAAAATCACCAATGATAGTGATTCCACAACCTCCCTAGGCAGTTTATTACAGTGCTTAACCACCCTGACAGTTAAGAAGTTTTTCCTAATGTCCAACCTAGATCTCCCTTGCTGCAATTTAAGCCCATTGCTTCTTGTCCTATCCTAAGAGGTTTAGAAAAACATTTTTTCTCCCTCCTTCTTGTAACAACCTTTTATGTACTTGAAAACTGTTATTATGTCCCCTCTCAGTCTTCTCTTTTCCAGACTGAACAAACCCCATGTTTTCAATCTTCCCTCATAGGTCGTGTTTTCTAGACCTTCATTCATTTTTTGTTGCTCTTCTCTGGACTTTCTCCTATTTGTCCACATCTTTCCTGAAATGTGGCACCCAGAACTGGACACAATACTCCAGGTGAGGTCAAATCAGCGTGGAGTGGAGTGGAAGAATTACTTCTTGTGTATTGTCTACTCCTGTTAATACATCCCAGAATAATGTTCACTTTTTCTG
Source organism: Gopherus flavomarginatus (assembly GCF_025201925.1). NCBI lineage: Eukaryota > Metazoa > Chordata > Testudines > Testudinidae > Gopherus > Gopherus flavomarginatus. The sequence goes on from NC_066617.1 coordinate 253,904,808, forward strand.
CAACAGTGTCACACTGTTGATTCATCTTTAGCTTGCGATGCACTATTAGCCCCAGATCCCTTCCTGCAGGACTCCTTCCTAGGCAGTCATTCCCATTTCGTATGTGTGCAACTGATTGTTCTGTCCTAAATGGAGTATTTTGCATTTGTCCTTATTGAATTTCATCCTATTTACTTCAGACCATTTCTCCAATTTGTCCAGATCATTCTGAATTATAATCCTATCCTCCAAAGCACTTGCAACCCCTCCCAGTTTGGTATTGTCCACAAACTTTATAAATGTATTTCTATACCAGTGATGGGAAACCTGCGGCCCATCAGAGTAATCTGATTGTGGGCCGTGAGACATTTTGCTGACGTTGACCATCCGCAGGCTCAGCCCCCCGTAGCTTCCAGTGGCTGCGGTTTGCTATTCCCGGCCAATGGGAACTGCTGGAAGCGGCAGGCCACAGGGACGTGCTGGCCACCACTTCCCTCATCTCCCATTGGCCGAGAACGGGAACTAAGGGGGGCCGTGCCTGCGGATGATCAACATAATTGAAATGTCTCGCGGGCCACAGGTTGCCCACCACTGCTCTATACAATTATCTAAATCATTGATGAAGATATTGAACAGAACCAGACACAGAACTGATCCCTGTAGGACCCCACTTATTATACCCTTCCACTATGGCTGTGAGCCACTGTGAACCACTGATAACTGCTCTTTGGGAATGGTTTTGCAACCAGTTTTGCACTCACCTTATAGTAGCTCCATCTAGGTTGCATTTCCCTAGTTTGTTTATGAGAAGGTCATACGAGACAGTATCAAAAGCGTTACTTAAGACATGCTATTCCACATCTGCCACTTCCCCCCTATTCAAGAGGTCATGTCTTCTTCTGAGTTATCTGTCCATCTTGGTCCTGTTACTGGGTATTTTATCACTTTTTAATGCCCTGTTTCATTAACTTTCCTGGTCCCAGTCTTTCCTGTAGACACTTTTTTCATACCTGCAGAGATGCTCAATGTGCCCCTTTCTTTTTTCTTTTACCACAATGTCAGCATACCAGCTTTTTACACCAATACCTGTCTTCTGAATGACCCAGCTAGCCACAAAGGTGAGATTCCTGGGTACATGATACTTACTTGAAAATTCTGCTGCTAGCTTGTGGACTTTTGAAAAGACATTCAGCTCTCAGGACTTCCTTACTGCAAAGTTTGTAACCAAATTTGATTTCTATTGTCATCTGGTATATAAAAGGAGGCTCAGACGAAAGGTACATTTGTATTGTCTCACTGCATATACCACAGACCAACATGTCAACAAGAGTGTCATTTAACATAGCATCAAGTTCACAATGTTCACTGAGCCTTTTAAAGACTGCCACAAATTATGAAACCATTTTCTTGTCTTCCTGGGTTTCTCTTATGAAACTGGAATTCCTCAGCAACCACCAAGGCTAGGGAGCAAATTGTGTCTGAATATAACAAATATAAAAGAGCAAATATAGAAATAATGATAATAGGAATGAATTCCCAGGTAAACTTTTAAGTGCTTTCCCCTACCCCAAGGTAGTTTCCCAGGATACTGGTTCAGCAGTTTTATGTCCTCTAGAGACTTAGTGAAGCAGTGGGTCTGGCTCCATGAGTGGTGGTTATTGTTTTTTCTTAAGAGAACCAGTTTAAACTGGTTACCTTAGAGGAGTCTTGAGGGAAGACAACTAGCAGTGTACCTCCTGCCTCCTCCCAAGTGAATCCCACTGGGTTCTTGGGGGAGGGGGAGGGGGAGTGGGAGGGGAATCAGCTGGCACAGGAGGATGTAAATTGCTCTTCCTTCCTCTAGCATTATGATTGGCCTTAAATCTCAGGGGCAGATTATCTTACATGTGCCTGCTGCAGGGTTTCTTGCACCTTCCTCTGAAGCATTTGGCACTGGCCACTGTCAGAGACCAGAAACGGGTAAATCCAGTACAGCAATTCGTATATTCTTGTCCTTTTTAAAAAAATAGATTGTTCTCAGATTTGTGTTTTGGGATTATTTTGGTTTTTGTTTTGTTTTTCTCCCTTCAAAAAGGAGACGTTGACCTCTTTGCACACTGTCAGTATCAGTAATAGGCCATCAGTGGCCTGATCTATACTAATTTGGTAGTGGTACGACTATGGCAGTTACAGGTATGACTTTTTTTCCCTAACCTATTTTTATACTGGTACAACCGGTTGTGTGGACATAGTAATACTGGTATAAAATAGCTTTATACCATACAGCTTTTCCCCTTCCTCTACTGGAATAAGCTACATAGGTATATACACCTTTTTACTAGTATAACTGTGTCCATGCTAGGTGGCTGTACCTCTTTAACTACATTGCTGTCAGTAAATAGTTGTATAGTTAAAGCAATACAAATTTTATGTGTAGACAAGACCTGTGAGAAACTTCAACTAACTGAAGAGTTCTGCTCTCTAAATGGCCTAATTCAATAGCTAGAGTATGTCAAAGTATCGTTGGACAGTCAGTGGAAGTGTACTTTTTTGACCTATTTGCTCCAAAATCAGGTTTTATCCTATTCCGTGATATCTCTAACCAATCACAATTCATTGAATTGTAGATTAACTATTAATAACTCAGTAAAGTACACGTGCAAACACTGTTTAATCTCCACTCAGAATACAGGTTTTTTTTAACATAAGATTTGTAACATATTTATTACAATAGGTGACTATATTAATGGAAAGAAATACTAAACATAGTAAAAAACAGTATATGCTCTAGGAGAACTAAACCTCAACTTTTCCCTGTTTTTATCAGGGTAATATAATAGCTATAAATGTATGTAGTTTTTAACCAAATAAAACAATAACATTGCCAGGTTATTACGTATCAAGTTTCTCCTTAAAAAGCCTGCACCCTGCAGTCCAGTACTACTTTAGGGGGGTAAACGAGAAGCACTTATTTCTTCACATTAGTCAATGTGTCAGAAGCTTTTTATCTCAAGGATGTTAAATGGTAAGAACGGTGTATTTCAACTTCAGAATTGTCATACATCAAAGATTTTGGAGGACTTCTTTTTTAAATTGGCAGTTGTCATTTAATATACAGTATGATCCAAAGCATATTATTTCTGGATGTTACCAGGGAGATTTCATTGGCTTGTGTGACATTTCCAGGCTTTGATATAATTGGTTAACAGCTTTCTTAATCTAATATCTTTTAATAAATAGTATACCTGGTGGCTTGGGGTATCACATCTTCTGTTTTCTCTTTTCTTTGTTGTCAAAAAATGTTACAATAATAATAAAAAGTGACATTATTTTAAAAAATAAGAAGCACCAAAATTATTTTCTGTGTGACCTTTACAGATACCAGAACAAGCAGCTTCTGTTAGCAAAATAGTTCAAGCTTTTTGTTACAAAGGATTTTTGGCATTATTCCATACAGAATTATATATATATATATATATATTTATATATCTTGATCTTGTCAGGGGAAGTTATTAAGCCCTCTCTCTTTTATGCTGGGCTAACATTTTACCAAAAATAAAATTCTGATATAATTTAAGATGGAGGAGGAAGTTGACTGTGAGAGACAGGAATATTTTATTTATTACTCTCAGTGAATGAACTAATGTAGTTTTATGTCTATGACTGAACTGTATTGAAGCAAATAAGATAGGTTTACCTAAGAATTCAGGAGACTTTTGGTGACCTTCTTCTACTAACTGTACATTTACACAGTCAAGGTTTCATACTTTACAACAGTCTGTTGTGTTATTAGAAGATCGGTTTGCCTTTTTCTGAAAAAAAGATAACAGGTAAAATGTATTAGTAAAGCTAAACATTATATATTTTAATTTTTTTTAAATAATTATGTATAGCCCTCAGTTATCTGATTTTCCAGGTAAAGGTTTAAAACTCAGTTTTTAATTGCATTCTAGATCTTTGATTTTCCATTTTACAGGTAACCACAGAAATCAGAGGCAGATGTGCATGTGAATTCAAAGATATATCTAGTGCAGACCCTTTAACTGCTGTTGTCATTGCTCTGGTTCTTCAGCCCAAGTAAGGATGATATATGTCTTGCTTTCTGCTCACATGACAAAGATATGACGTTGTCACTGATTCTTAAGAAAACTGCTTGAGTCAAATTACAATAGAGACTAAAGTTAGAACAAAGCCCTCTTTCTTGTTGAAACACTTTACTGTTTTACTGTCTTTTGCTCAGTTGGTGATACTCTAGATAGCCAAGAAAAGAGGATGAAATATATTATTGGCGCATAAAAGAAAAATACATTAAAAAAGTAAGAAGATTTTAGGAAAATAATGAGAAATTTCATTATGTACTACATTAACACTGAAATACATACTTCTTCTTAACATTTTTAATGTAAAATGAACTGTGTTGCATGCCACAGCATTAAACAGCATGTGAATTAAATATCTTCCTGCTTCAAAGATGCATGGCTTCAAACCTGAAAAATTATACTATATGCAAATGATCATAAAGAACTGACTTTACTGACCATTTCTTTGTGTTTGGGGGATATATTTCTGTATGGCATAATATTTCCACTTGCACTGGTTTCCTGGCATGAAAATGTTTATTGCGCTCATTAGCTAAGAGGATGTCGGCACTGGTCCAATGAACACAGATCTGCCTTCTGATTTCAGCCATTAAATTGCAATGGGATTCATAGGCTTAACATTGTGGGTGTGAGAATAATAAAATGGAACTCCATCTTTAGCCCAGTTACCATGGATGCAGTTAAAGGTCATAGTGGCAGCTGCTAACTAGTTGCCTTTTTAGCTGTATTTCCCCTCCTGCTATGTGTTTTCATGTACCTTAGTTTCTGTAGATTTGCCACAGAGTAATTCCACTTACTTACTTGGCACATGGGTGCCTTCTTCAAGACAGTGGGTTTCTTCCTATAAATATGGTTGCTGTGGGCATCCCTTTATTTAATTATTTGTGTTTTTACAGAAAATGAATGTAAGATCTGTAGACAAAATACAAATGCAGTTCTCTCAGCATTCTGAATTACTGCACACTGCTCCATAGTCATAACAAAAAAAAATGTGTATAGTAAATTCCCATCTCCATTTAAACTCGTAATGGGTTCAGGCACTGATGCATTCACAATGTGGAACATCAACTACTACTTCTTCATTTGGCCCAAAGTCCTAATTCACTGTACTGCATGAAGTGTCAGAGTAATTACCACTGATCAACCCTATTTCTCAGCATCTTGTCCAGCTTTGAGAGGCATCCTGTTTATTGATGCACTGCCACATCATCACAATGCTTTCATTCAGGCGCGCTGCTTAATCGAAAGGGTTTGGACAATGTAGGATTTTCAAAGAGAAGAAGTAGGGAAAAAAAAAGAAAAGTAGCCAAGCAAAATAAAGTGAATGGTAAAGAAACCTGAAAGCTCTACAAAATATTTCCTTATGTCAACACTTCATTTCAATAGATTTTTAAACTCCGATTCATTTCAAAAGAAGGTACTGGGAGCCTTTTCTTTGGTGACTCAACTACATGATCACATTTTTAAAAATCATTTTAGGAGTGAATAGCTGGAAAACCCACTTGCCGGAAGTTTATTGTGTTTTGTTCTGTTTATATACTGGTTGTAACTGTGTCCACCTTTATGGGCCAGAATACAAAGCAACTTTAAAGAAAAATTTTTTTTTGCTCCGATTTAAACATACATTTATGTAACTTGTCATTTCATAAAAATAAATTAAGTATTATATGAGCTAAGTGTTTCAGTTCCACACAAGAGTAGTTTCTAGTACTCTTTGGCAGGATGCCACTTTACTCATTTTTATTTGAAACACAATCTGAAGCCTTTAATTTTAATATAGTTTGCGATTATAATGGTTATAAAGCATATATTGTACTAATTCATCCTCTCCTTGCTCTTCTGTGGTTTTAGAGGGTGGCTCAAAGACACATTGAATTCATATTAATTTAAATAGCATCTAGCTTTGTGTGTGTGTGTGAGACAGAGAGATTTGAAGCAGCAGTCTTAGTCCAGATATGGTACTCATCTTGGTACTATTCTTAGAGCCCTATAGCGTCCAGCCCATATCATCGTAAAGTACAAAGGTAAATTTTTAGTTTAATCTGGATTGCTTGGTAAGATGCGGTAGACTGCCACTCTGGAAAGGGAAACGAACAGGTAATGACAAATACAAATGTGAACAAATAAGGCTGATTCATTTGTTGAGATTTTTGAATGACATCACAGCCTGTGTGTTGTTTCCTCATTAAAAAATAATAATGTTTCATAAGCTGTACAACTGTATGATTGAAAATACCAGAATACTATCACTCAGACTATTACAGAGTCTTCAGTTTTACTAATACTTCCACCATACTTTTAATCAGAGAATTTCTTCTTGTGCCTTGTTTACTGTTGATATTTTCTGGCTGATTGGATAGGAATGACATTTCAACAATTTACTGTAGCAGTAAGCACTGTACAAACAAAAGGTGCTGATGAAAACTGGGAACCCATTATTATGTAAATTATGGCTGACTAGCACAGATTCCATCTCCCAGTTACCATCATTGAGACCAGTTTTACTCAATGATAATAATTTTCATGATTGCAGACTTCAGAGAGATCAGAACAGCTTTAGCTGTTGCATTTATCTACTGCTGGTACTTGACCCTTAATTAAATTCTGAAACTTTTTTATACAGTAAAGTAAAATACAGCTGACACTTCTATTCAAACAAAGAGCATCAAGCACAAATCTACCAAATAAGATAAAGGTATTTCAGACTTACCTTGTTGTAATGATAGTAAACATGAAAACCATAACATCTTTGGAAAACAAGCTTAAAGTTTAAAATGCAAAAAAAAATATTGTCTAGCAATTTACACACTGCTCTTCAATGTTGTCTTTGCTAAATGCTAGGCAAGCTTTGCAGAAAAGTCTTGTACTTCATACTAAAATATATATGCATGTAAAGACCTTTATTTTGAATGAGGTTTGATTTCATAGGTGTTGTATTTCTTTAGCTATTTATTGGTTTTGATCTAAGTACAGTAACATTAGAAAAAAATAGGCTAATGTTTTTGGTAGCTTCAAAAGTTATTACTTTATAAAACTTTGAACAATGTTGTTTTGTATAATTTTTCTTTGATGTGGACACAGCAGCAAAATGAGGACTTATGGAATTAAGCAGCAGGCTGAAACTTTTATTAAAATTTAACACAGGGGAGGGGCCCTACCAACCCAGCGCACATGCACTCCTATACCAGGCATTTATTTGGTTCCATTCGAGAGGATACAGGGCTTCTTACCATATACCCAGAACTCAGGGTAGGTTCCCCTTAGCCTACCCTCCAGAACTCAGCTTTCTCTGAGCCCTAGCACCCACCCCTCCACTAGGATGGCAGAGGGTGCAGAAAGGTAAGGCCTGCCACAAGGTCTGACCTTGGCCCACGAGGGCCACAAGGTCTCACCTTATCCCACAAGAGCAAGGCCCATCACCAAAATCCCAGGTCTTTTACCTCTGAGAACCATTTATTTCATCATTTTAACCTCACTGGAAATCAGCTTCAAATTGTAATGAATAAAAAACTTAACTCCAGTACCTCAGTTAGGTACAACCATGTTCCTACTTAACCCACTATGGCTTGAAGGCGCTGCAAGGAAGGCAAAACACTCTCTGGTCATCTGCCAATTGGCCCAGGGGAGAAAAAAAAATCCTTCCTGACCCCCAAACAAGTGATTGACTAGACCTGCAGCATCTGTCTGGCTGGATTCTCATTGCTAGTGTGGGTGGGTAGGGTGAGGCTGCTGTAATGGAGCCAGAAGAGGCTCCACAGGGCCCTTGCACCCAGTTAAACCCTGGGACCTGGGGAATTCTGGCCAAACAGTGCCCCTCCTGCGAGCTGGTCAGTGGATGCCAGAGATTCCCAAGGGGAAGAGCTACTTAGTATCCCTTAGCGAGTGTGTCTGTCCTTTGCTGCTGGGATTTTCCATTTTCACTGCTGGCCTCATCAAGTTCCCCGTTGAGGCAGTAAGGTGGCATTTCTGGAAACAGAAAGTCCAAACATTAAAAAACTGCAGTGATAGTATCCTATTGCTGTTAGCAGGTGCAAAAATAAACGAAGAATGCACACACATTTCAGTTCATTGGTTTAACGTATCCCTAATTTTAGAATATGTTCTATAAATAAGCACAGGAAAGTGAAGAGGAGTAGGGCTTTCTTAATACATTTCCAATTTTTCAGATCAATATTGCAACCCTTAAATGTTTGTTTTAAGCTTCTAATCAATTGCCTCTTCTTCCCCCACTCCCAATCCTCTGGCCTTTTTTATTTTCTGATGAGGCAGTGGTCATTCCAACTAAGCAGTAACAATCAAACTTAAAAAGGGTGCAGGCATTATGAAAACTGAGATTTAATATTTCTTTAGATATAACACTTGCTAAACTGTCAGTTCATAGAGCCAATGAGCTAAGAAAAGTAATTACTTAAGTGGATTTCATGAAGAGTAGAAAGATGATTGTGCCACATTAAATAACAATTGTATCCTTAATGATGTGTTGGACTATAATACAAACATCCTTCTATGATTATATGCACTGCAATATACCTTTCTAATTACTCCAGTGGCTTCCTGTTCCCCCGCTAAGATGCTATGCTTTCAAAGACTATGTAAACATTATGTGAGGTGGGCTTTTTTTGTTTTTGTTTTGTTTTTTGTTTTGTTTTTTTAAACTACAATGAATGCAGCTGCATGGTCATTGATAAATTGGCTATAAATTGCTGACAATTGCATATGAATATAATTATTATTATATCCACTTTTTTTCTTATGAAACACAGTTTACTTTTAAAAATATATTACAAAATACCATAGCATTACCTTCCTTGGTAACATAAGAACTGCTGTACTGGGTCAGACCAAAGGTCCATCTAGCCCAGTATCTGTCTACTGACAGTGGCCAATGCCAGGTGCCCCAGAGGGAGTGAAGCTAACAGGCAATGATCAAGTGATCTCTCGCCTGCCATCCATCTCCATCCTCTGATGAACAGAAGCTAGGGACACCATTCTTTGCCCTTCCTGGCTAATAGCCATTTATGGACTTAGCCACCATGAATTTATCCAGTTCCCTTTTAAACATTGTTATAGTGCCAGCCTTCACAACCTCCTCAGGTAAGGAGTTCCACAAGTTGACTGTGCGCTGTATGAAGAAGAACTTCCTTTTATTTGTTTTAAACCTGCTACCTATGAATTTCATTTGGTTCTTGTATTATGGGAATAAGTAAATAACTTTTCCTTATCCACTTTCTCAACATCACTCATGATTTTATATACCTCTATCATATCCCCCCTTCGTCTCCTCCTTTCCAAGCTGAAGAGGCCTAGCCTCTTTAATCTTTCCTCATATGGGACCCTCTCCAAACCCCTAATCATTTTAGTTGCCCTGTTCTGAACCTTTTCTAGTGCTAGAATATCTTTTTTGAGGTGAGGAGACCACATCTGTACGCAGTATTCAAGATATGGGCTTACCATGGATTTATATAAGGGCAATAATATATTCTCAGTCTTATTCTCTATCCCCTTTTTAATGATTCCTAACATCCTGTTTGCTTTTTTGACTACCTCTGCGCACTGCGTGAACATCTTCAGAGAACTGTCCATGATGACGCCAAGATCTTTTTCCTGAATTGTTGTAGCTAAATTAGCCCACATCATATTGTATGTATAGTTGGGGTTATTTTTTCCAATGTGCATTACTTTACATTTATCCACATTAAATTTCATTTGCCATTTTGTTGCCCAATCACTTAGTTTTGTGAGATCTTTTTGAAGTTCTTCACAATCTGCTTTGGTCTTAACTATCTTGAGTAGTTTAGCCAATAATAAGTCTGCCTTGCCTAGTGTGAAGATGATCAGTGCATTTCTTTTTGAGTATGGGAACAGGTATTTCACTTTGATATTATTGGCTCATATTTCTTATAGTGGTAAGACACCTCATTGTCATCAAAGCCATTCCATATATAGGAACAGGAGTTCATTTAGCAGTTGCATCTAATTTGCTCTTAAACACCTTTAATGAAGTTGACATGAAGCAATATTGGTGATGTCTGCTGAAACTGATTTTTGCCTCCCTCATTTATTAATGAACAAATCAGTCACTGCAGGTGATAGGGTTAGCAGGCTCCTAGAGGCAGGAACCATGTCTTCCTCTGTGTTTGTATAGTGTCTGGCAGCACGTGTCCTCAATGCTGATTGGGGCTTCTGTGAACTGCCATAATATAAATTTTTTAAACAATTAATAATTAATCTCAACATAGTTTTTATAACTAGTTGATTCCTTTAATTATACACTAATGGAATGATTTAATTCACTTCTTCATGGCTGAAGTCATAAGACTGGTCATCCTTCTGATCATAGGCGCTGACTCTGTGGGTGCTCTGGGACTGGAGCACCCACAGAAAAAAAAAACTGGGGATGCTCAGCACCCACCAGCAGCCTCATGGATCAGCTCCTCCCCCTCTTCCAGCCCTCCTGCAGGCCCCACCAATCAGCTACTCCCCTCTTCTTCTCCCCACCAGTGATCAGCTGTTCAGCAGCATGCAGGAAGCACTCAAGGGTGGGGGAGAAGTGGAGGCAGGAAGGGGTGGGGGAGGGGTGGAATGGGGTGGGAAGAGGCGGAGCAGGGGTGGGAAGAGGTGGGGCGAGGGTGGGGTCTGGGGGAAGGGGTGGAGTCGGGGCAGGATCTGTGGTGGAGCGGGGGTCGAGCATCCCCCAGGAATTCAGGAAGTTGGCACTTCTTCTGATTAAGTGTATTGGTGAGCTTATCACATTATTGCTGAAGAGACTGGTTACCTCTCAGTACGTGGCAGTTAGAACTCTGGCTGGCGTGCAGAAAGGGAGGTATAAGTTTTACAGGACTTCAGCGTAGGGTAGACTTCTAAATGCCCACAGCTTTGTTACGATTAAGTAACTCAAGCACCCTATCTTGTTATGGGACACGGAGGCAGAGTGCCTTGATTCATATGAAACATTATACCATGGTTTAAATAAATAATGATTTTTCTGTAACACTTTCTACTTGAAAATCTCAGAAGGCTTTGGACATTATCCATTAATTGGCACTCCTGTGATGTACTTAAAGCATATTATCCATGCTATAAGAGGGGAAATTGAGGCACAGACCATTAAAGTGATTTGACCAAGATTATATGATTGAACATTTTCAGATGGGAAGAAAACTCAGAGCGCCTGGTTTCAAAATCTGTAACTTAATCACAAGACCATCCTTTCCCTGCTGAAGGTAGAAGATCATGATATGCACTATAATTTCAATTCACTAGATAGTAATGACTAATATTTCGCATTCTAGAATGAAAATCATCCCTCTGCAGAGTCCTGTGCATCAGTTAAGTCCTCAAAATACAGTTTAAGCACTGCATAGGTCTTATGCTGGTTCTCTGCAGAGGGCTGAATTTCACCCCAATGAACACTATAAAAATGGATTTAACCTATCCCTAGCTACAAATGGGGCATTGTTTTTCATTGTAATGTTGTAGTGTTAGTATACACAGTTTTACACTGCATGTTATTTGGGAAAATTAGTATACAGCTGTGGCCTAGTGAACTCCTGATAACCCTGAGTTTTAGAAAGTGTTGGGACAAATATAAAATAGGACTGACTTGGGATAATCATCTACCTTCAGTGTCATGAGTTGTCTTGTTTAACCCAAGAGGGTACTACTCCTGACATGTAATATTCCACACTGACACCTCTGAAAGTGCTGCAGAGGTTCTGCATTCTATATTACTTATAAACTGAAACTAAGAGCAGCACTGACAGGCCTATGCCAGATTGAAGTTTTATTTATTTGGTCATTTCATTCAAAGGTAGACACTATGTCTGTGGTTTATATCCTTAAAAAAACAAATAAACTATTTATAAATGGGGAAGAACTTTTAGACACATAGATCCTATTCACTAACACTTTTATGGTTTCTTTATACTTGAGAAGTAAAGAATTTGTGAAAGTATATTTTGTGCCCAAATCCCACCGATTTTTAGGTTTTTACATTAAGATAAGGTATGATCTAGTTTAGCAACACAAACTCAGCTCTCTTTTTCCCTAAAGTGTAGAAAGGACACTTCAGAGTGATTTTTTTTTATATGTACATTTTTTTCTGGAACCTAGTTGATGAAAACTTAAGAAAACACCATAAACTTGTATCTGTTTAACACTTTCATGTTAGTAAATAAGAATACCTCATGAGAATTTAAGGTCAGAGTGGAAATATAATTTAGCTAGTGATTTCTTTCTCATCCTGATATTGTTTTCTTTACATCACCATGTAAATGTTTTATGCAAATTTGCTTGCAATTTCATATCCATTATACCTTAAAGAGAAAACAGTAGAATAAAATCCTCGAAACTGCTATTACTATGAGGAAAGAAAACTGGAACGTCTGCAGTCTTTCACAGTGTGTCTGTTACTGGCTACAGAGAGAAAGAAAGAAAGAACAGTTCTTCCATAATGACATATTACTGCAAGCTCTGAGTGAAATCAGAAAAGCGTGTGGGGAGACTGGTTTGTGAGTTATGTCTCGAGTGTGACTTTGGTCCTTTGGAAGTTTATTTGATCCCAGCTGCACACCCTAAAAACTGCATCTTGTGTTGTAGATGTTGCAGGAAAAGAGGAAGGTCATTAGGGTTTCAGTCAGCTTTACTGAAGTCCTAAAGCATAATCTTGCCATGCACTTTGCTCTAAGAGGGCTAGAAAACCAGTATCTTTCCTCGTAATGACTTCCAGTTTACAGCCTTCATTTGTTATATTTCCTCAATAGCTGTTGTGTTGAGATTAACTGCATAAATGGTCTGCAGCTGTCTGTTATGAATTAAGGGAGTTTAATCAAAGTATTTCTAATGTACAGCATAATGATAATACATGGGGGAAGTACTATTTAAGAGATAATGATGGCTTCAGAAGATCACTGTTGTAATGTTTAGTGCATATGCCTTCAGCATTGAATTTGTTGTTGTTCTGAATATGCTTAATGGATCAGTGAAAAGCTGCCTAATGTGGGATTGTTTGATGGGGCTGACAGAGCTGGAATTAGCCCATTGCTGTTTACTGCATACAGCCATTAAGATTAATTGCTGCCAGATAATTTTGACTGTTTTTATCTTTGGGAAAAAGTGTCACTAATGGGTTTATAAATTGGTTCACTATTACTAATAGTAAGGCCAGTGTAACAGGATAGAATGTCAGCAGTTAATTCTAAAGATAAAGGTAAAAAGTATAAAGTACTATATAACTTGCTAGTTTTAAGGGATAATGTTATCTAATAACAGACAGACTGATATATGATGCTCATTAATGCTATTTCCCCGGTTTTGGGTTGAACCTAATAGATGCTAATAAAGTCTTATTTGATGTACCATTAAAAAGCTCAATCTGTTTTCTGCGTTAATGCACAGTGTTGTTTATCACATTTTCAGTGACTAAAACCTAGATCCTCAATCTGTTACATAACTAAACAGTATCAGGCAAGTTATACCTATTTTTGTCTTTGTTTAAATCCATGGAAGAGTTTACGGAGCAAGTACATTTCTATATGCACTATATACAGTTCACACCATTCAGTTTCCTGTCAACAATTACAGTACTTTAGACTGATTTATATTTGAATACTTTATTTTATGTTCATTGTCATTGACAAATTCAGCAAAATACACCCTCCAAGAGATAAATTAATTGGTTTTCAAATGTTAGAGTATAGTAATGTGATGCGGGCAAAAGATTATCCAAGGAAAAAGAATCCACATTAGAGGTTAATAGTCTGGTACGCCACATATACATGCATGTGCAATGCCTCTAATTTGCTGTGTATTAAAATGAAAATTCTTTGTGCACTGAGTCTCAGATATATTCCTTGTATCTAAGGGCACTGACAAGGGAATGGGAAGAATATGCACTAAATAGATAGAAACACAGACAGGGAATGTTTAATGAAGAGTGGGAAACCAATAACTCATGGGTAGTGACGTTTTTCTCTTTTCAAGTATAGATAGTGTAAATTATGAAGCGATTCTCTTCTTTAGTTGAAAGAGCATTTATATTTTTCATTACCCATTTTATATTGTGCTTAGAACTTTTTATTTTATTTTATTTTTGCGGGAGAGGGATGGTAAAACAGCTCTTGTCTTTAAAAGATAATCTCAGACTTAATACCAGAAGAGATTATTTTGGTTATTTTTTTCCCCTTATGAAATGCTATCTTATGGCATATTGGGGTGGGGAGAAAAAATCCTGTGATGATAATATTTATACTGCTGTATTTGTAACTTACCAAAATGCAAATCAAAGTTCCTAATCCATTCAGTTCTGTTTTCACACTCCACTATTCTGGTTTGGACTTTCCTGCATGCAACAGTTACCATGTCTGTACAGGAGCATTTTAGAAAAACTCTCACACTTCCTACCACTGATTCAGCTGCATTTTTTCCCCTTAACACTTCTAGGAGTGGGGTTTTTTGGTGTCTTTTCTTTTGTTATTATTCCCTAAGCCTTTGTCTTCACAGCAGAAAAGGTGTCCTTCTACACTGAAATGCTAGCTGCAAGTCATCAAGGACATGATTTAGTGAAGCTGAAGTACTTTGGTGATTGTGGCCTGAATGCATTCTGAGACCCCAATGGTCATCAGCAGCCATTCATGGCACCATTTTCAAAGAAAACTGCAGCCTTCTCTGTGGCCCAGAATATCCTGAATAAACCATATGGAATTAAAAAGAAATGTATTTAATTAAGTTAAACCTTGAATTGAATCGGGGTTGAAGTAGGATTAGTACCTTTTGAGGCCCATTGTATTAAACATTCCATTATGCATGTGTTATTGTGGTGTTGTGCATACCTTCTTTAGCAAGAAGGGAGTTCTAATTTATTTCCTCCATTATCAGCCCTTTGAAGCTTCCCCCCCTGGAAAGGTGTGAATATACTAGCTCAAACTGGATTCTCCAGGGACCAACAGACAACAGAAGGATTTTTTTGGATAAATAGCCTGGTTTAAAACTGGTCCATAGAGGATCCCAATCCTGAGGGTAGGGTTGGAAGGACTGGGTCTACTGAGGCCCCATAAGACTGGGTGCTTGCTCTGAGCTGAAGCTGTGATGAACTTGAGACCAGAAAGGAAATCCCATGAGTGGGGTGTTGAAAGATGCTCCTCCCAGAGCCCATATTAAAGTTGGGTGGTCTCTGGTAAGCCACTTAGCATGCAAGTAGGTTCTCTAACTGTTTTGAATATGTGTTCTCTGTAGTGTTTTTACCTTACAGAAAGGACTTTTTGGCATCTGTAACTGTAGCAATTACACCTGTTAACCATCTCTGAAGAGAAAGCAACCAGGTGTGCTTGAACAGCCTATCTCTGCTGGGAATAACACAGTGAAGGCAGGGAACAGTGCAGCATTGGAATACTCTGGTCAGAAGAGAGAGAGAGAGAGAGAGGCACAGGTTTCCACCCAACAAAAGAAACAGCTGAGGAGGTAGAACCCTGAAAGTGGGTGCTCTGGCAGACCACTGACAGAAAATACTGGTGCAGTTGCTCTGAGCTATCACACCAGCTTCTGCCTCCCCTGAACTAAGAGTTCAGTTTTGTCCAAATGTGCCAGCCAGTAAAGCCCTTGCTAAAGTACCAAATTCAATTTAGTTACACCACAACCAGTATTTGTAAAAAGCGACAAAGAGTCCAGTGGCACCTTATAGACTAACAGAAGTATTGGAGCATAAGCTTTCGTGGATGAATACCTACTTCATCAGACGCATGTGGTGAAAATTTCCAGATGCAAGTATAAATATGCAGGCAAGAATCAGTCTAGAGATAACGAGGTCAGTTCAATCAGGGAGGATGAGGCCCTCTTCTAGCAGTTGAGGTGTGAACACCAAGGGAGGACAAACTGCTTTTGTAGTTGGCTAGCCATTCACAGTCTTTGTTTAATCCTGAGCTCATAGTGTCAAATTTGCAAATGAACTGAAGTTCAGCAGTTTCTCTTTGGAGTCTGGTCCTGAAGTTTTTTTGCGCAGGATGGCTACCTTTAAATCTGCTACTGTGTGTCCAGGGAGGTTGAAGTGTTCTCCTACAGGTTTTTGTATATTGCCATTCCTAATATCTGACTTGTGTCCATTTATCCTTTTACGTAGGGATTGTCCAGTTTGGTCGATGTACATAGCAGGGGGCATTGCTGGTACATGATGGCGTATATTACATTGGTGGGCGTGCAAGTGAATGAACCAATGATGTTGTGGCTGATCTGGTTAGATCCTGTGATGAAGTCGCTTGTATAAATATGCGGGCAGAGCTGGCATCGAGATTTGTTGCATGAATTGGTTCCTGAGTTAAAGTGACTATGGTATGGAGTGTGGTTGCTGGTGAGAATATGCTTAGGGTTGGTGGGTTGTCTTTAGGTGAGGACTGACTTGCCTCCCAAGGCCTGTGAAAGTGAGGGATCATTGTCTAGGATGGGTACAGATCACTGACGATGCGTTGGAGAAGATTTAGCTGAGAACTGTAGGTGATGGCCAGTGGAGTTCTGGTGATTTCTTTCTTGGGCTTGTCTTGCAGCAGGAGGCTTCTGGGTACACGTCAGGCTCTGTTGATTTCTTTCTTGTAGTTTGGAGAATGCTTGGTGAGTCCGGGATGGAAGCTGGACGCACTACACGATCCATTGTCTACAGCCAAGTGCTGAGGTATAACCGCATTTGCTCCAACCCCTCAGACAAAGACCAACACCTGCAAGATCTTCTCCCTGGAGTCTGGCACCTATTGACACATCACCCATATCCACCCAGTCATTTCTGGGAAAGGCCTTGTCTAGACACAGAATTAATAATGGTTCAACTTAAATTGATTTTTAAACTGGTTTAGTTTCACCAATTCAAAAGGGCTTTTGTAGTTGAAATGGTGCTGTAGTGCTTCAGTGTAGACACTACCTGTGTTGACAGGAGGGGTTCCCTCACTAGTGTAGTTACTTCATCTCCCTGAGAGGCAGAAGCTACCTTGACAGAGGAATTCTCCTGTCAACCTAGAGCTGTCTACATGGGACTTAGATCACTTTAACTATGCCACTCAACTTAGGGTATGTCTACACTGGGTATGTCTACACTACCCGCTGGATCAGCGGGTAGTGATCGATCTATCAGGGATGAATTTATTGTGTCTAGTGTAGACATGATAAAATCGATCCCCCATCGCTCTGCAGTTGACTCCAAAACTCCACTGCAGCAAGAGGTGGAAGCGGAGTCAACTGTGGAGTGGCAGCAGTCAACTCGCCGCTGTCCTCACGGCCAGGTAAATCTACCTAAGATCTGCCAACTTCAGCTACTTTAAAGACATCTGAATGTTTCTTAACTTATTAGTTATACACCTTTTGGGTTAAAAAAAAATAAAATCTGCAAAATGTTGGTCTGATTCTTCACTTACCAGTATAAAGTGGGATAAACTTCACTGAAGCCAACAGAGTAACTTCAGTGTAAAATCAGCTGTCAGTTGAGAAATCAAGAAGAATCTATATTTCACACTGTTTCTCCTGTAGTGCAGTGTAAATCCAGTTTTAAGTGGAGAAACCACAGCAGAATATAATGAGAGCAATGCTAACATGAATTGTTCCCATAGATTTAAGAATGAACATAATTTAACAGGAAAAAAAGCAGTTCATATGCAGCCTACAGCACTGAGGACTCTGAATGCTAATGTTCTACTCAGCAACAAAGTAAATTGCCCCAACAGGTGTTTTAGGGCTATGACAAAAGAAAGACTTTAACAAATATCCTGAAAATGTATGCCCAGAATTATTTCTGCTGGGAAGGATTTAGATTTGCAGCATCCCCTTGACATCTACTTGTTTATCCAGCATGTGAGTCTCAGTCTAACTGAGCATTAGGAAACAGTAATGTTTTGATACTATTCTGGATTACATCAATCTCCCTGCCCCCCCTCACCTTCCTCTTTATAAGTGAATTTAATGCTGCTGAAAGGTGTCATATTGACAGCCCCCCAGATGAAGGATCACTGTCAACAGGCACATATAGGGCTGGTTTTGCCATACTGTCTTACAAAATGCCTCAACCTTGACCTGTTCACTCTCAATCCACATTCACTTCTTGGCCTCTCTGCTGAGATTGCCAACAAATATATCAATACTGCTAGTGATTATATATAGACAGAGAGAGAGAGAGAGAGAAACTTGTCCACTAAGTACGGGGTTGGATTGAGGCTGCCAGCTCATTTCATATGGGTCCCCAATTACCTATCCCATGGTATGCTTAATTTACTTCTTCCTTAGTGATCTAGAGATACATTGTGGTTGTATATATTTTAATTGTATTTAAGGATATAAGCCCTGATACGGCAAAGTATTTAAAAGTGTGCTTTAGTTTAAACATGTGAGTAACGCCACTGAAGCACATTAAAATTAGGCACAAGTTTAAATACCTTGCTGAATCAGGCTCTAAAAATCATGAAATTGGCATAAAAGCATAATTTTTTTTCATTTATTTTGTTTCTATTTGCCTGCTATTTTTGAGCTCTTAAGATTCACATTTTCAAACTTTTCTCGGTACCCAGGAGGGATAGAATCTTCCCTTTAAAAAAATTAAAGCTTAAATTATCATTTAACATGACTCCAGAAGTTGGGAATTTACGAAAAACTTAAAACATCGCAAGAGTTGACAACACTCTTCTCCTCATAAAAAGTACTGGACTCTTATATTTCAAAACTAATTTTACGGCTAATTTATTTGGTGGAATTTTTTTTATCTGCCTTTACTCTTTTTACATGCACGTAGGTCTGAGACGGGAAACACAAGTACAGTACAATGTGCTACAAAAGTGTTGAGTGATTGACCATTGAATTACTCCATAGATCAGTATCAATAATTCTTTATTTTGTTCATGAAATAATATGGTATCATTATATAACGATTGACAGTGGTCTCTTTTATAAAGAAAAAGTAAATTTAATAGAGGCTAAAACTTTCTTTCCCTACAATCAAATTTGTAAAATTAAGTAATTAAAATTTCAAATTGACCTAATTAAGGATATCAGGGAACAAATACAGATAGTTGATGCAGCAAATGAAATGGGATGGATTTTTTTTCTTATTTAATTCAGGGCATAAAAATATTATCCTGCTATTAAACTACTTAATATGGAAGACTCTGCTTCAGACAGTTTCAGGCCAATTCTTCCCAGACTGCAGCTATTACGTGGAAAAATTACATAACTTGCTTTTTTCTGCAAATCACTGACGCCCTGCTGGTGCTCCATTATTAACATCAGACCTGTCAGCATTGCGAGTAGGCAGCAGAAAAATGTGACGTGTTCTTACTGGCAACAACAAAACCACGCTTACAGTCAGAAAAATCTTCTTCCAATCCTCCCTGCACCAAAAAGTGAACTACTTACAGTACAGCAGATAGAGAATTTACCTCATTCTGCTAGAGAGAAGAATGCTAATAACGATTCCTGTAGATGTTGTGTATTGAAGAATGCTTGTTGTTTATTTTAACCAAAGAAAATGGATCCAATTCGCCACAAGTTTATATGGATGTAAATCAAGAATAACCCAACTGAAGTTACACCTATGTAAAATTGGCCCAGATTCCATGGTTAGAATCAGACCTGAAGCTTCCAAAGGAGGGTAGAGATCAAACGAGGATCTAACCAGCTTCTAGAAGCTGCTCTCTTTCAGTTACAACTGCTAAATAGCTCTTCTGCAGAAATCTATTTCTGCACATTTCAAGCTAGGAATTTCCTGATTGCAGTTACTGTACGTGGAGCCTCTTTTTCTCTATCCCAGCATAGTTTTCTTTCCTTTATCTGAGAGGTTCTGGAACAGAAAATAATTGGTCTCTTGGTACCACAATGCATTTTATGTGAAATGATGGCTTGCTCGTTAATATATGAAAATAATTACAATTAATCTATTCCTATACAATGATGAATAGTTCTAATTTGCACTCACTTCCCGATCTATTCATATGCCATATTATATCTTTCTGTCCAAATCCAAGGATTATCCTTTTTTAATATCTTTGTCATCGAGAGGAGAGCAAAAAACAGCTTTCTGTAGAAACTATCAATGCCATTCTATGCATCCACCATAGAGAGTTTGTTCTTTGTTGGTGGCAAAGGGCTTGAGTCTCTTACCACTTTATACTAGTTTTATATGGGTGCACCTCCTTAGACTGCAAGGGGCCAAATCCTACCCATTGCTATTGTTATTGCAATAGTTGCAGCTGTCTCAGCAGAAGGACATCTTTACAATATGATGATTTTTGACTGCTGGAACAACCCCTTGAAGCCAAAAGCAGCTGGACATAAGTTACAACAGCCCTGAGGCTGCTCTAATTTATATTAAGGACCAGCCAAGTTGCTGGCTGAACTCAGGACCCAGGAATGTAAAGGAGTTGTCAAGCTATATTTGCCACCATCTCTTCCTGACCTGCACCAAGTGCTGCTTTGATGCAGGCAAGGGTTGGGGCCAATGAGTTACTTCTGATTTATACCAATGTAAAGAGAATGTGGAGAACTGAAGCCTTTCTGCTTAGGATCAAGAAACTGATTTGGAGACCTGTATGCATGTGTACCAGAGCATTTTCTTGCTACTAGATGTCCATGCCTGCTACAACTTTTAAATCCGGGTGTCTTTAGCATTCTTGGTATAATTTATGCAAAAGAATATACTGTTGTGATATTCCAGTCTCTGCAAACTGCTAACCCAGCAAGTACTGTAACTTTTATATGTGCTATATTTTTTTTTATCCATAGCTCAAAATAAATGCTAGGCTTTTTGTTTTCTTTCCCTTTCTGCCTTGCTTTGAAGAGTTCAGTGCTCCATTTCTAAAATTTCAGAGTCATATCAGATGGATGAAGTTAGAGTATTAATGAAGAGAGATACCATATCTACAAGTTAGAAGCAATTAGTATTAAATGTGATTTGACACACTAAGTAGAGCATTCCTATTCCATTTTAAATCTTTCCATAAGAAAAAATTCAAATTATTCCAATTAGATGCCAGTGTCCATAAAAATTACATTTTGTTTTTTTATTTGGTTCCCAACCACTGAACAATAGAACTAACAACACAGACCTGTATTTTTAAATTATTTGAATGGTTTCTCTTTGTAGATAGAAAGGGTTATAAGCTGCCATCCACTTGCAAATCTTCAGTCTAAGTTATCCAACAGTTTTCTAAAATTACATACTGACTTTCAAAATTCAAAACTGTTGGAGAAATTGATAAAGTACAATTCTAAGTTTGTTATAAATTACCCAAACATCTGAAAAACTGACCGGAAAAACAAGTTAGAACAGATTTTTGTTCCCCATCTGAGTTTGCACAGATCAAGACAGCAAAAGTGTGGGTGAAAGCCTGGAAAAAATAAACAATGGGATGCCATAATGTTCCATACCTGAACCAGTGGTGATTTATATATTAGAGATATGGAAAAAAGGTTTAATAGTGAAGTAACCAAACTTATGGATAACACACAATTATTTCGATTGGTCAATGCTTGAGAAGGTTGGGAAGAATTTTAGAGGAACTTTTAAAGCCAGGTGAATGGGCAGCATGATAGCAGATTAACTTCATAGTTAGCAAATACA
This sequence comes from Gopherus flavomarginatus, assembly GCF_025201925.1. Classification (NCBI taxonomy): domain Eukaryota; kingdom Metazoa; phylum Chordata; order Testudines; family Testudinidae; genus Gopherus; species Gopherus flavomarginatus. Next base: position 253,926,444 of record NC_066617.1, read on the forward strand.
AGTTAATGCACGCTGTAGGAGGAATAATTTGAACTACTTGTAAGTATTGCTTTGCTCTACATTAACTGTAACAACTCAAGAAAAAGACCTGGGTGGACCATTCAGTGAAAATATCTGTTGAATGTGCATTGGCATTCAAAAAGGCAAATAATGTTTATAAAGACTAGAATAGAAATTAATATTGAAAATATTATACTACCGTTATGTAAATCAATAGTACAATCTAATCTGGAACATTGTGTTCAGTTCTGGTTAAATTATCTTTAAGTTATAGCATAAACAGAGGGGATTTGAAGATGGTTGTGAAAATCCTGCAATATTTGAATGATGAGAACGACATAACCATTACATTAGATAGGATAAATCTTTTAAAAGACAAAATATAAGCCTTCAAGACAAACTTTCCCTATAGGAAGGTTATTCCCTATTTCCTCACTATGTGGCTTCTTTCACCATTCTCTGACACATCTGGTACTAAACACTGTCAACAGTTGGCTACTGAGATACACGGACCATTGCTCTGATCCACTATGGCAATTGCTGTACGTCTATCTTAAAATAATGTATAACCTTAGTTAATATTTTTTTGTTTAACCTTGCTATGCAGATCTGGACACAACTTTTGGATTTTTTCTTTCTAAGCTTATGGGGACTGTTGCCTGTTCTATTGATTGTGCATTAATTATATTGATTACTTAAGAATTCCCAATTAACACTCTGAGGTTTGGTAGGCTCTTGTACCAAGATCAGGCCCAATATTATTAGAATTACTTTTCATTTGGGAACCCTAGGAAAATCTTCTGTATCTGTAATAATTTTATTAACACAGTTAACAAAGCTACAAACACTGCAACCCAGAAAGGTATGAGCAACTGAACATCCATATACTCAGACCATCCGTTGCAGACCAACCTGAAGTGTTAGTCATTATCTTCCTCATCATCATCATCGCCATTACTAGTGGCCATCATTCTGGCATATCCCAAGAGTTACATCTCCCAAGGCATACAAGTCAGAATACAACTTTTGTAATGTGTTACACTGGTGCGACTATGCCTAATGCATATTCAATAGGGTTTTCAGCCCTTTTTCCTTATCTGTATTTCCTGACCCTACTAATGTTGGGGTTCCCTTCTCCGATAGGTTAATAGGCCTTTTACCTCTAGCTTATTAGCATATATGTCAATTATTGTCATGGTATTCTAGTGGTTGGATATCTGTTGATGTTCCTAACTTAAAAATATCAAAAGTGAGTATCACTCATATCTTCTCGTTACCTGTCAGCAGTTTAGTCATTACAGCATTCTATCTTGTGATATCTTATGATGAAGAGTTACTCTTGGTTAGCTGCTCATGCTAAGGCGTTTGGGTCCTTGACTAGTTTAGCTAAACTATCATTGTACAGGCCTTGAGGCTTGTAGGCTCATTGCATTACTGCCTTAACTTATGCCTATGCCTTACCTAGCAATACCTATAACTATAGGCTACAGACATATTTACAAAGGTATTTAGGTGCCTAAAGATACAGATGGGTACCTGTTTATGCACTTCTTTAAACCCGTGTAGGTGCCTATCTGCATCTGTAGGCATCTAAATACTTTTGTAAATTCTGGCCCATAGAGACTAAGTACTAGGTCAAGGTGGTACCCATTTATAAATATCTCCTCCAGCCCATAGGGGAATAGTAACATCTATAGATATATCTACTAAAAAGTAGTCGTTTTTGCTGAAACATAAGGAATGGGCTAAATAGAATTATTTTCCCACCATCCTACAATATATTCATTTCTATATAGCTGATAGAGAACAAATAAAAGTGTATAACAGAGTTTGAGATCAGAAAATGTTCATCAATCAGCAAATGCTTCTAGCCAGAGCTTGGCAACTAGGGACAGGAGTGAAAAAATTGCCTTTGAAAATTGGGAACACCCTCCAAAATAGTTGGAGGACTTGCCTGTATTTTTTAATCTGATGATTCCTTCCTAGGAAAAATGGAAACAATGTATTTAAAAAAAATTCAGTACATTGACTAAGTAATCAAGCATTTAGTTTGCTTTAGTTTAAAACCCTTTGTTACAATGTGTCAATCCTGTTTATCTAGGAGAAAAAGAATAAATTTCAGGGTGAATTTTTTTACTCTGCTTTAGGACCTTAGATTTGCAGGTTTAGAGGCTAAAATCTGATAACTGTGTGTTTGGGATTTAATGCTCTATTGTGAAATAGGGGATACTGGAGTATTAGCCATGTTCAGTCCTGGACCTATGGAGGAATGTGTGAGTACAGCCTCTGTTTGTGCCCCCAGTGTTGTATATGTATGAGGGACAGACAGACACCCAGCTGAATCAGAGAAACACATACAAAGTTGGCAACTCCTTTCCTGAGTGCCTTGTTAACGTCATAAAATAGTATAAAAAAGGTAACTGGATGAGCCTCTCTCAGGAGTGCTGGGCTGCTAGTTAGTCATTCATGTTAGTCCCAAAAGGCCACCGAAGAGCTCAACTAATTCCTGCCCAAATATGCCCATTGCGGGTTTTGCTCTTGGATTCTGAGAATCATTGTGTGTGTGCCTTTACTTGCAATAAAATAATTTATAGATGCAAAATTTACCTCTATGTTCATATGCATTTTATTCCTGAACACAAACAGAACTGTTATGGGCTAGCCAGGTAATATGCTCACTCACTTACCAACCCATGATTATTTACTATGTAGTCCTGCTAGATTAGATGATCTCTCGAGGACCCTTCCAGACCAGGGGTGCTGGAACAATTTGTATAGTGGGGGTATTGAGAGCCATTGAACCAAACTGTAAGCCCTGTATATAATGGAAACCACTTCAAGGCATGGGGTGCGGCAGCACCCCCAGCACCCCTAGTTCCAGCACCTATACTTCTATGATTATCACTTATTTTCCTCTGCCCTTTTTTGCAGCTCAGTGTCCATCAGTGGAACCAGCCATGGAGTCTGTGAAGTATGTAACCTGGGGTCCTCCTGGTTTGGGGGAACTATACATTTTGCATTTGTTTAAAACAGAGTCTAGCCCTAGTGCATATAAATTACATTATCCTACATTACCCTGTTACCCAAGGGCCATATGAAAAATACGCCCCTTTGTGGCTTGCCAGTATCTAACACAACTTTTTCTCTGACTTGTGAATTAAGAAAAACAAAAGAGTGCTATATTTAAAAAGTGCAACTCTCCCCTCCCCTTTAGAAGGTATAACTTTCTGTTTTTTAGCAATTGTAATCTGTAACATTGCAGCCTTAGAAGGTAATTTACAAAATAGGACAAAATTAGCTGATTTTTTTGATCATTTGAAAGAACATTCCTGTTAAAAGCATATAAAATATCTTAAAGTAATCTCTAAAGTCTTCACCCCTGCTTGAGATTTTAATTTACTCAGAGCTAATAAATTATCCTCTTTCAGCAGCTATAAAAAAAAATTCAGTTAAATCCTTTTAAAAATTTAATGTGTTCTGTTGACTCTTAAGCAATTTAGATACACACAGTCACAATTTGGGGTGGTCAGCGCACCAAGGTTAAGGCTGAAAAGAGGTCAGATTAACACTAACCCCTCTGCCCCTTGGGATTGCCCAAGGTGGTATTAATGAATGTGATTTCCCCCTGCATGGATAGGTCTGATTGTTGGATAATTACTTTTCCGCAACAGCATTTAACAAATGTCCCTGTTCAAAGTCCAAGCCCATTTTCTGTACAGCTGGAGGAAGCAGCAGTGGAGATGAAGAAGGGGAGGGGAGATTATATGGCCATAATCAGGAAAGTGAACAGCAGATTTGGGTCACTTTGGTAGTCAGGTTAGCTGAAACACAAAGGCTCGCTTCAGCTCAGGCAGGGCTCTGTGTTACAGTTGCACAACTTATCAGAAATATTTTTTCAGGCTATCAATTATTATATTTGAACATTGCATCCTAGCTCAAGGGAGCCCTTAGCAAGCTGTAGCAAAAATCAATCCAGTTTTACAACTTTAACCTTGGCAGTGTTCCAACTCTTTATCTACCTCAACCAGTAATTTAAAGATACCATATCTCTTTCTGTGGTATAGATATATAGATATATTCAAATGTATCACATGTCTGATATTAATAATACAATTTGTACCAGGTAGTTTTGGTAGGGTTAGTTGGGGGGGGTATTTGTTTTGTTTTTTGAAGAATAATGTGGGGTTTTTTATTATTACTGCTCCATTGGTTGCTATTTTCACTGCCTTTAATGTGGCATAGATTTCATTCTAATAGGATCTAGGTTTTTCATGTGGCAGCAACAAACAGGGCGGTGGTTTGTTTTCTTTAAGTAAAGTGACTGAATATGTGAGCCCAGTCTCATTCAGATTGTTTCAAAACTGGTAGCAATTATAAATAGCAACATCTCAGAAACTCCCTACAAATGTATTTTGAGGAATCTGCCTGGGGTTGCAAGTTCAGGCACTACTCCGGCAGGTTACAGGGTCAGTTGTCAAGTAGCTACACATGCACATGTATGTAGAGTATTTAATGTATAGACAATATGCCTGACTTCATTGGAAAGGGTTATGAATCAAAAGCAACAGTGGCAGTGTTTTAAAAGCAAGCTGTATTGCTCTTCGAAAAGGTGACTACCTCCCAGATGGTGGGAAATTTTGGATTGCAAACACTAGTCTTGGATATTGCTACATTGGTGTAGACTGCAAAAATAGATGGCAGATGTTGGGCTTCAGCAGAGCTATGAAGGAATCGGCATAAAAAGAGAAAATCTATCTTAGAACTGCACTCTGAAGGGGCGTTTATGTTTATTTTCGAAGCATCCACAGTCTCTATTCCTCTAATGAACATGCATGTAGAAGCTCACAGAGATGAGTCACTGATGAGACAGGACCAGTTTTCATGTTTCTTATCCTCCACTTGAAGTTCAAAATGTATTTTATCCTGTTTCGACAAATCTTATTTTATTAAATTCCTTCACTGTATTTAGCCTGAGGGCTGATAGGCCTCTCTCTTCATTTGTGTTTTGCAAGCTTGTACTGAGTAAATGTCAGAAAGGCCATAGCAGTTAAAAGACAAAGAGTTTGATTCATACCTTGAGTTCTTCCAGCATAAGCCAACCTGTGGCCCCCAGCAGTGGAAAGTCCACCTGGGAGGATGGGAAACCACAGTGTCACAACATGGCTGCATCGCTCCTTCCTTTGTAGGGGGAGGACTGTGAGCTCATTGGTGCTGCTCAAAATGGGTAGGGAAATTTTGAATGAAGGGGGATCAGGGCAATTGGAAAAAGCATGAATTGAGTATGTTCCTTGGGCAGCCTTTGCAGGTAAGGCTCCTATCTCCTGTCCCTCCCCCACCAGTCAGAGTTTAAAATCACAGTACCACCACCTGTCCTCACCCCAAGGTGAATTGTCCCATGGGCAGAGCTGCCCTTGTGTGAAAGGGGAATCCAGTTCGCATCCCCTGCCTGTGAGTGAATTAAGCCAATAACTTAGGCTAACCCTTTACATTAGCCACAAAACAAATAAACGGACAAACAAAATTCTGACATGTTCATACTGTAATCTGTAGTTTAATAAATCATTTAATTATATATTCATTTGAGGGATTGGTATGTTAAGTATATAATGCGGTTTTTCTCTCTTGCCAAGTGATGTAAAATCAGTATCCAGCCACCACTGATGGTGTTTTTGTTAGCTCTCACAGATTAGGCAGGGAATAGCCTAATCAGTACTTGGATGGGATGCTTATAAGGGGAAAAAATCAGGGTATTCTTGAACGGGGAGATGGTTATTCAACTGTTGGCAGACATCCCTCTAAATCTCCATTGAACCAAAGCCCAGTATTATATTAGATGTCTACTAGTGTACTGCTAGGCATTCCATCTTTCAGATCTGACATAAAATTAAGGTTCTGACTACTTACTTTTATTAAGAAGCCCCTAATACTTTACACATGAATAGAGAAATGACTTGACCAAATTCTGTTATATGCAACAGGCAGAAGTGAAGGAGTCCAAATGCACAGTCTTTTCTCTGGTAAAACTACCAATGAAGTCAATGGAAGTTTTACACGGAGTAGGGAAACAGTGGAACTGCAGAATTAGGCCCATTATTGTTTACCTGAGAAACCAAACTTTGCAGAAATAACTACGGGGAAAATATAAATGTTGTGATATATTGTCATATAGGATGAAGAAAATCAGGCAATTCAAGAGCAAGGCTCAGGCGTCTGATTTCATTTTCTACAGTTAAGGATGAAGTAGTAGCCAGAACTTTCACGTTCCGAACCTATCTTGATTTTTGTCATTCAAGAATCAAACAGTAAATATTTATTAACAAAGCAACTCTCCACCCCTCCTGCCTTCCCTTTTTAGTTTGGGCATATGATGTTATGAATTTATTTTAACAAAGGAAACAAGGGCATTCCTCCTAGGTTCCCATCAATTCTGGTGCCATTTCATTAGTTATTTAAATGTAGTTTCTGTATTAATTTTTCGTATTGTAGTGAATTCTGTTTCCAGCAAATACACATGAATCCAGTTTTTCAACAGTAAATGCATAGATATTAAAAATATTTTTATCTGAAAACCTTCTTATCTTTTTGCTTCTTGTAGCATTGGTCATCATCCCTTGTTCTTGCCCACTTGACTTTCTTTTCCCGCCTATTTCATCCTCCTCTTGTTATACGCTTACTGTGTCCACCGCCAGGGAATTGTTCTGCCTTTATAGCAGACAGTTGATGGCAGACAGAGAATTCATCTAGATCTTTTTGTGCACTGAAAATTCCTCTTCACCTATCTCATGGTCTGGTGGAAACTGTTGTAATTTTTAAATTGGACAGCATAGAAAAAGAAATCAGAGTTAAGTTGAAGTTGAAAGGCACATACTCTTGAAAAATATATTCTGCTGGATATGTGATCCCTTCTAAGCAGAGAGAAGATGGAGAACGTACCCCACCAGCATCTTTCCACCCTCTAACCCAATAAAAACGAAAGACACAATAAAGAAATGCATAGGGATGTATCCCTTAGAAGCTCACAGTGGTCTTGCCTTCATGTGGTACAGACTTATCATAGTCAGTGCATGAGAAGTCTATTCATTCACCAGCTAAATGGTGCCTAGTGCTGAGATAATACTATGTGTGAGGTGGGAAGTGCTGTCTCCAAGAGGCAGACTTTCAGTCTGAAAAGTGGGAACTTGTCTACCTCATACATAATGTTATCAGGGACATTGTGTTTTTATATGTGAGTTATGACAATATTTCTGAATTTGTTCATTGTGGTGACAGGCCATCGTAGCTAAAGAAATAATGGCAATGGCATTTGGCACCAATAAAGAAGCTCAGAGTGGAAATTTATTTATTTAACTTTTGGTTCTGTGAAAAAGTGTCATATCTTGTGTGTGTGGTTCCATACACTGCATGTATATGTATGCCTACAGACTAGATAGATAGATAGATAGATAAATCCTAGGTAAGAAACTGGGTCAGACATCACATATATAAAATACACACACCTACCTATACTTGGGGGGAGGGATAGCTCAGTGGTTTGAGCATTGGCCTGCTAAACCCAGGGTTATAAGCTCAGTCCTTGAGGGGGCCACTTAGGGAACTGGGGAAAAAATCAGTACTTGGTCCTGCTAATGAAGGCAGGGGGCTGGAGTTAAGGACTTTTCAAGGTCCATTCTAGCAGATAGCTATATCTCCAATTAATTATTTATTTTTTATTTACTTGTGCATGTGTATATTTATGATTACTCAAACCAAACTCTAGTAATGAATCTATTAAATTAAATAGCCCTCCTACTCTCTCAGCATGGGAAGAGGGGGTGTTGCCCAGACTGGCAGGGAGAGGAACATTCCCTAGGTTCCTGGCCAGCCAGCAAGGGTGAGGGTGAAGGTTGTATGCCCTTCCTGATGCTGTCATCCCCTTCGTTCTCCTGGGGGCAGCATCTACTGTGGTGGGGAAAGGCAAGGATTCAGGTGGTACTTGGGTTGGAGTTCTCTGTGCATGATTGGCTGGTTCAGGGGAATCAGCCAGTTCCAGTTGCACTGACCATTTTCATACGCACATAAGCAACACCCATCCACCTTCCCTGTGAGGCATTGGGCTTGGTGGGTGGGAGAATTGAGGCTCCTGGTATGCTGTGGGCCTAGCAAAATGGTCTGTGGCAGGTGTCAGGAAGGAATTTTCCTTCATGGTAACTAGATAATGCAGTGAGAGTTTTCAACTCCTTTAAAACACCTGGGAAGCCTAATTTAGTAAGGAGAGGGTTAGTATTGTTTCAATTTTTGGCTGGTATACCATGTGGGGACAGATGCTTATTAGTGGGCCAGCTTCTGGGGTAAACCTGAGCACTGGTTTCTGTCCAAAGTTTGACATTGCCACCCCCTCTCTTTCCTCCTTTCTTCTCACCAGGAGAGGGAGTGGGATCTTAGTAGCTATCTGGTGACTTGGGGAGGTGAGGCAGAAAATGCATGACTCCATGAGCCAGATTCTCAGCTGGTGTAAACTGTGAGAATCCATGTTTTGATGTAGAGCCCTGTTGTCTCACACTGGGCTATTTCTTTCCATAGTTATTGTTCACCCCATAATTAAGCTAGTTTAATAAAGTTGCACTCTGCCACTTAAACACATCGTCTTGACCCTCTGGGTGTCTGGGCAATAGCTTATAGTGCAAACATCTAACCCTAAAATCTCCTTTTCAATACATGCAGTGTTCAAACTGCTAGTAAATGTGTCAGCTACAACGGGTTGGGACTTTTCTGTTAGACTGATTTTCTAAATCAAATTTTTTTGTGTACATTTTGATTTTGCCAAAAAAAACAATTCAATGAGGAAAATTGAAATGAATTATTTCATTTTGGGTTTGTTCAACCTGAAGTGGAATATTTTTTTCATTTTGAATCAGTTCAGCAAAACATTCATCTTTAATTCCCCGTGGCACATGGCCTTATGAGAGCTGTAGTTCCAGCCCCCATTCTTTCCCATGGACTGGGCTGCTTGGATGACTACATCTCCCAAAAGACAGTATACTTATATGACTGATATGTTTAGGTCTTCATGGAAGTCACCTGTTCTGGGTGCCTTACTGGAGGTGTAATCCAGCAAAGGAGCCTGGCCCGTAAAAGAGAATGGGGGCAAGAGGTTATTGAATTACAAATCCCTCAAGGCAATGCGAAAATGTGGCGTAATGTTGAAATGACTTAAAACAAAGCTTTTCTGGTCATTTCAATAAACCATAATGAAGCATTTTGATTTTGAGAATATCAAAATGTTTCATTTCAATTAAAATTTCCAAATGAAATGTGCTGACATTTTTTGATTGAATTTTATCACAATTTCCATAAGAACATAAGAATTTTCCAGGGAAAATCTTGAAATGTTAAACTTTTGTCCTATTGGGGAATACAAACAAATTTGAAATTTAAATTTCCCTCAGCTCTAATCTTAGCTACTTGTTTACTCCATCTTTGGTGTCTTCGAGAGTAAATAATATTTGAAAATAAGAGGTCAGCATAAGATCCTGGATAAGTAATAAGTAGTATGTAATGTAGTATGTTAATATTCTATTATAACTTTGCCTTAATGAAAAGGTTTTTTAAAAAAAGAAGACACCTACTTGATATATTTTAAATATTACTAAAAGTCATAGTTGAAGAACCATTGTTGAATTCAATTCACTAGCCAATAGTTTTATTTATTGTTAATCATTGATAAAATATGTTGAATTATAGAATATCAGAGTTGGAAGGGACCTCAGGAGGTCATCTAGTTCAACCCCCTGCTCAAAGCAGGGCCAATTCTCAACTAAATCATCCCAGCCAGGGTTTTGTCAAGCCTGACTTTAAAAATCTCTAAGGAAGGAGATTCCACCACCTCTCTAGGTAACCTATTCCAGTGCTTCACCACTCTCTGAGTGAAAAAGTTTTTCCTAATATCCAACCTAAACCTCCCTCACTGCAACTCGAAACCATTACTCCTTGTTCTGTCATCGGATACCACTAAGAACAGTCTAGATCCATCCTCTTTGGAACCCCCTTTCAGGTAGTTGAAAGTAGCTATCAAATCCCTCCTCATCCTTCTCTTCTGCAGACTAAATCAATTCTTTTATTAATTATATTAGAGAGGCAAATGTCGGCAAGGTCATATCTTTTATTGGTCCAACTTCTGTTGGTAAAAGAGACAAGTTTTCAAGCTTTCACAGAGCTCTTCTTCATAATACTTCATATTACCTTTCCCAGACCTGAACAACAGAAGTTGTTCCAATAAAAAAATATAACCTCACCATCTGGTCTCTCTAATATCCTGGGACCAACATAGCTAGAATAACACTGCATACTTTAATTATATTATCACTTAAATGCAAACATTAATGTATTTCTTGCTTGAATTTTTTGTTTTTATTAAAATAAGTACCTGGGTAATGTAACAAATATATTTCTGATGAAGAGAAGGAATTAGTTGTTGAAATGTAAAGCCAGAGAATCAGGAGGAGTAGCTGAAGTGGTGCCAGTCATATCAGTTGTCACTCTGTGAAAATAACTGCTAAATAAAGATAAAGCATTGGTCACTTATATTATCAAGGGAGTGGTATGTGTGCTTCTAATGGAACTCTCTAGGTGGCCAAAAGATTAAACAGCTAAGATGGCCTTTCTATCTAGTCAGTGCCACTGATGAGGTGCTCAAGCAGGGCCTGCAGTGTGTCTCATGTATGGGCTCTCACTCTCCCCTGCCCGCTAGCTCGCTTCTTCCTCCTCTACTTAATTGTGTCTGTCAAAATCCAATACCGCATGATCTTTTTGTGTTATTATTTGGGTAACTTAAGGTTTATATTTTTAATGTCTCTCCAACTCTCTTTCATGTCCATTTAGGTAACCAAAATAATGTAGAGAAGTATACTGACTGAAAAAGGTCAGACAAAAGTGAAAATATTTCCAAGAAGGATTAAGAATCAGAAACATACATTCATATTAAATAGGTACTCGTCTTTAATCCTTAGTTGTTGAATTCTATTCTTCCTGAACTATAGGAGTGAATAGTTGTTTCTTTTCCCATCTCAAATGGCTATACTCCTATTTTATAAAAAGATATTTCTGGCATCATAAATCAGCACAAAAATCAGCGCAGAATTAGCTCAAAAAGTTAAGCAATTGATACCTAAAAAAATTAATTTCTATGCCATGATCTTAATATTTTTGTCAGCATTCTGTGTGTATGTCTAGATCTATAGATATACACGCATTCAGTTTAAATTGTGTTGTGTGTATGTATATCTATAGATGCAGTGTACATACATACGCTGATAGAGTATGATAGATACACACGCACAAAACAATTTAAATAGTATTATGATCATAATATAGAATGATAAAAGTCATAGAATTCATGGCCTTGGATGAGAAAAAAGGCTAGGTCATGAGTTAGTGACAGAGTGGCAATCTTAACAGCTTTAACTCTTTATTTCCTAGACTTTGTTGAATTATATCAGATCTGACTACGGAAGGATATTAATTATAGTTTTCTGTGTTTGTTTCTTGTTTTGAAAGGGAGAAGTGGGTTAGCACTGTGTTTTTATTTGACAGAAAGAAAAACACAGCAGTATTTGGAACAAATATATAGTAAGCGGCCTGGTTTTGTTTTGAAAAGTTGTAAGTGGTGTGATATGGTCTAGAGGCTTGATCTAAAGCCCATTGAAGTTAGTGGAAAGACTCCTAGAGACTTCAGTGTTCTTTGGATCAAGTCCTATCCTGTCTGTGTAATTTATGTTTCAATCCCTTCCTGAGCACTTTCGAGTATCATTTTTCAAGGTAGGCCATGTGTTCTTGTTGATTTTGCACATCTTAGGGAATCAGCTGGATCAATATAAATATGAACCTGCTTTTGGAAATGAGGCACAGGGTAGTGTATGCAAATATATACTTAATACTAGGAGGTAAAATTCCTTTTCATTGTCTTTTGATTTAGATTACATTCACCACACTGCATATTTCCTACCCAGTTGCAATCAGGGACAATGACAAAACCAGAAGTGGCTGGAGGTGGGAACATAGAAAACAGAGCTGCTAAATGTCACGTGCCAATCAGTGTGCACCTGCTAATGAAGCTGACATGTTTGGACGAGGCAACCCAATTTGCATTTGTCATGAGAGTGAGACATTAGCAGTCTGAATACTGAGAGGGACAGATGTGTCCCAGCAGGGCTGCCACCTCAGACAGCCTGCTGTGCTATCAACACCAGATATGCTGCCAGCCTGAGTGATGCCACCTAGCCTCGCAGGAGCCTGGTGATGCTGCCAGACAAAGCACAAGAATAGGGAGACATATGTACTTCAAGGAATCCATGTGATCCCAGCTAATGGATCCAATATACAAATAGGCCAATACCTATTCTGTGTGCTGAAATGATGTGGTTATTTTTTAAGGAATGGTTGTCTTAGTGCTATGTGGGATTGCACTGCATTGATTTTATTGGACTGTCTCTTGCTGAAGTTGAGAAATTGCATTGTAAATAATTCAGGATGCCTATTTCTCATCTTTCTCATACAGTGGACCATCTTGAACATGATAGTAAAAATAATGGGGGCAGATTAATACCTATGGCAAGTATTTTTATACTTCTGAAATCCAGAAATTAAGTAGTCTGAGTCATAATAAGACCATTCTTGGCCCAGGTACACAGTGGACATTGCATTTTGACTGAAGTAGGGATTATTTTATATAAAAGAAAGAATATTATAAATAGTAATATTATATTCCATTTGAAAAAGCTTTTTGTAACTATTCTTCTATGATTGTTATGTGAGAGTGAATGTGATGTATATCAAAAAAGAGAGTAGAAAGAGAAAAAGAGAGTGGGAATAAGTAGTACTCCTATCCACTCCTTATATTTTGGTCTCAAAACTAGGACACATGAGATTAATTTGACAGATATTCCCTCTATTTGTACTTTTCCCAGGGATCCTCTCATTTACTCACTTTTTCCCATAATCCACAAATGAATTCCACCACTCTACCCTACTCTCAGCTCAGATGCACAGACACACAAGTCAATGCTACACCTCTACCTCGATATAACATGACCTGATATAACACAAATTTGGATATAGCACTGTAACGCAGTGCTCCGGGGCAGGGCAGGGCTATGCACTCTGGTGGATCAAAGCAAGTTCGATATAAAGCAGTTTCATCTATAACGTGATAAGGTTTTTTGGCTCCTGAGGACAGCGTTATATCGAGGTAGAGCTGTACTTGCATTACAGATGCACCATATTTGAAGATAAACAATGCATATGTTATATTGCAGTTAATCAAGGTCTCATGTACTCTGGGGAAGGAGAATCTGAATTCTAGGGATCCTGTGGCACCTTGAGGTGACAGACGGGAAATTCTGTGGGAGCTTCATTTGGTTTAAAATGAAGGTATATTAAAAATGCAAATAAATAGTATAATCAGTGCAGCAGCTCTAGCATTCTTTATTTCGATATTAAATTCAGTGTGTCTTATGTTATTCTAGGATTTTATACTGCCACCCATCACTGTAGTATCTGAGTACCTTCCTTATAAAAAGCCATGGCAATATAGTGGCTTCTCTGGCATGTCTTCCTTTTTTTGGAGTAGAACTCTGTTTGGGTAGGGCAATTGGGCATTTTATGCTATTTTTGTATTTTATGTTTTGGACAGTCCAACAGGTTTTGTGTTGACCATGCACTGCAGCAGTGTAAAAGATGCTGGCAGAAAGCTTGCAGATTCAGCAGTGGAGTAGGAGCTGGGGGGAGTTTTGGCACGTGCGGAGGAGTCGGAGACAGTTTTCAATTATGGGATAAACACTTTAGATAGACACTGCTGATAAAATGATTAAATGATCAGTAACGAAATAGATAATAATGTTGGATATTTGTATTGTCATTTGTTGAGTTCAGAGTGAAGATGCAATTGAGATGAATAGGGCAAGTCCTACCTCTCAAAGCTATTGTTTCAGGCTGTCTGCAGACTTAGGAAGACAATATGGCATGGATTTACATTCAGTTCACATTGTCTTCACCATATGTAGTGGAAACATTCTTTTGTAATTGAATACTTATATTCTGGTCAGCAATTCTGCTACCAGGGGTGGCTTCTATCACAGTGGGATTGCATATTACACAGGCCCTGAATTTAACATTCATTAGATAAGTTGGAAGTTTGAAGCACAGGGCCTGAAAAATCTCCCGTTGACTTCAAGTAAGCTTGTGGATCAGGCCCATAGAAAGAGTAGCCACACTGACGTAAATGTTCATCCAAGAGCTACCCTAGAATCACTACAGTGCAAACTACATCGTTCTCTTCCAAATAGCCTTAGAAATAATATCTGAACAGTTGTGATGCAACAATGTAAGCTGCCTTTTGATTCCCTTCTTCCAAAAGGTCAAACTTTAGCTGAGTTTATACTCTTGACTCATCATTGAGTTCACACCTCATTGTATGCTGGGATTTAGAATTTACCATGTTACCAAACAGCAGTGTGCAGTGTTTTTTAGGCTTCTATAAAAGCTACATGTTGTATATTTACATAACTTGATAGCCTTTGGTTTTAAAAGAAGTTCAGATTTACTGTTCCTATTTGCTGGTGTCTAAAGTCAAGGGCATTGAACATTCCAGATCAGTCATTAACATAGTAGTATTGCCAGTTCATATTATGTTGCGCAGGGTATTGTTATGGAGTGGAGCATTGGAGGCTACTTCAATACCATAGACTCATAGAAAAGTAGGGCTGGAAGGGACCTTCAGAGGTGATCTAATCCACCCTCCTGCAGCACCAAGTACACCTAAAAGATAGAGTAGGGTAGGAATTTAAAAGAATCTGATAGAAATAAAGGCTGATGCTCATGTGAATAAAGGTGGAAGTAATACTGGCTTAGGATGCACCCACAAAACTGAGGAAGAAAAAATGTAAAGGAGGATGATTATATAGATTTGAGCTATGACATGAATGAAGCCCCTCCTCCTTCCCAGTAACTTTTGTTATTTCAAGGTATGAATTACTTTGTGCTGGTCAATTAACCATATGGAAAGAGATAGTTAGTGGAATGCCCCAAGGATCAGTGTTAGGACTGCTGGTGCTCAAAAGACAGCATCAACTTGTCAAAGTTGTGTTTTATTATAATTTCCTTCATATGTCAAAAGTCTGTGTATTATCTAAAAATCAATAGATGCATGACTTCTTATCAGTGTTCTAAAGTTAAAAAAAAAAAAGACCTCTAATCCAAAAAACTTTAGACGCAAGAAAATCCATTTCAGGGGAGAAAATAAAATAAAAAACGACAGGCCAGCCATTTGAAGGCATGCCATCAAGACAATCAGAAACCTTAGAAAATGCAGCTCCCACAACCTCAAGATGGGGAGGCTTTATCTGGACTGGCAATAAAGAAGAGTAGTGGCTCCTTTAAGGGGCTCTTCCTTGGGAGTAGAGAAGGTGAGGCGTCATCATGTGAACTGGTAAGCAGTCCAGTGGAGCTCAGGTAAGCCATTGCAGCCTCCATAGCTGAGAAGGGTATATAAACCCTGTCTCTTCAGCCTGAACTCCATCTCACACCCAAATAGCAGCTCCTACCCTCCTGCTCCTGGGATTAGCATATGATCTGGTTTTCTGGTCTGCTGTGGGCATTGAGCTAGTTGCCTTATTTGGGATTGGGAAAGAATTTTTCCCCCACTGCCATTTTTGCTGAGGTGAAGTAGGTTTTTAGGCCTTCCCCACAGCAGCTCAGAGACTTGATGTGTGTAACCATGCCTTTGTGGGTCACAAGTGAGAAATACCAAATTCAGGACAAAGAAAGAAAGAAAGAAAGAAAGATGAGAGTTACAGTTGGTTAAAGGAATTAAATACATACAACAATTGCAAAGTTCTTGGATCAGGCTTGTAGCAGTGATGGAATAAACTGCTAGCTTAAGTCAAGTATCTGGTTGCTTCCAAATCATTGGAAGGTCTTTGATCCCTTGGTTAGAATGCTCCCATTAGTATAAATCCATACAGGGCCGGCTTTAGGACGATTCGCCCGATTCCCAGGAATCGGGCCCTGTGCCTAAGAGGGCCCAGCGCCTTACACACTTTTTTTTTTTAAACTTACCCCGGGTCCCTGGCTGTGATCTGCTCAGGGGTCTCCCGTTTTCCCGCTCCCTTGAGAGAAGCACAGGCGGGAATGCAGCAAGCCCCGCGGCCCCGGCTGGAGCCCCGTCCAGAGCGCGGCAAGCCCCGTGGCCCAGGCTGGAGTCCTAGCCGGAGTGCGGCAAGCCCCAAGGCCCTGCTCTCCCGGCTGGAGCCCCGGCCGGAGCACAGCAAGCCCTGAGGCCCCGCTCTCCTGGCTGGAGCCCCGGCCAGAGCGCAGCAAGCCCCGCTCTCCCGGCTGGAGCTCCGGGCCTTTAAATAGCCTCCAGAGCCCTGGGGTAGTGATGGGCTCCGGGGCCTATTTAAAGGGTCAGGGCTCCAGCTGCCTGCCTCTGCCACCCCGGTCCTTTAAATAGCCACCAGAGCCCCGCCACCCCCATGTATTCCCCAGGGCTCCCGCGGCTATTTAAAAGGTCCAGGGCAGGGTAGAAGCTGGGGAGCCCCGGGCCCTTTAAATAGCCCCCAAAGCCCTGGGATAGCAGGGAGCTTGGGGGCTATTTAAAGGGCTGGGGCTCCAGCTGCCTCTGCTGCACCCCCTGCCCTGCCCACACCAGCCCCGCTCCCCCTGCCTGCAGCCAGCTCTGCACCCCATGCCCACAGCCAGTTCCTGTCAAACCCCCTACCGTGTCTCCAGTCAACCCCTGCTACACACCCGTGGCCCTGCCCAAAGCCAGCCAGCCCCACACACACTGCAGCCCGCACCAGCCCTGCACACCCTGCCCTGTCTCCAGCCAACTCCTGCTGCACCCCCCTGCCTGAAGCCAGCCAGTCTCACACTCCTTTGTCTCCAGCCCTGCCAACCCCTGCTGCATCTCCCCGCGGCCCTACCTGAAGCCAGCCCGCCCCACACACCCCCTATCTCCAACCAGCCCCGCACCCCTTGCCCTGCCTGCAGCCAGACCCTGGCTCCAGCCAGCCCCATGTCCACTTGTGCCCTGCAGTTCCCAGGGCAGTAACCCTGCACACCTGCTTCAATGAGGTGGGCAGGGAGCAGCTGGGACCCACACATGTGAAACGGCAGTCATTAATAACCAATCAACAGCATATATGATGCAATGTACATAATATATAATTTTATTATTTATATAGTTACAGAAAGTAAATAATACATGAAAGAAATGAAAGGCTTTTTTTTCCACTTTGTTTTTTTAAGTCATCCTTGCCAGGGCCCCACCGAAAATGTTCGAATTGGGCCCCGCACTTCCTAAAGCCGGCCCTGAGTCCATAGTCCAGAGGTTGGAGTAGGAAAGAGGCAAAATGGAGGTGTTATCAGGGCCTTTTATAGCTTCTGCCATGTGGAGGAAAAGCCCTCAGCATAGCTAGTGGAAAATTAAAGGTGACAGATAGTGTTTGGAATCGCATGGGCAAGACACATGTCCATGCTTTGACAGTATAAGCCATTACCTATTCCTCAAACAGCACATTCCCAGGAAAGTTCATTCAGGTTAGATGGGCATCTTCCATTGTAAGTTAAATGCTCCTTGATGAGCCACTTAATTTGAATAGTCCCTTCAAGATGTGCAGGCTAAATACCTTGTGGGCATTACTCCAGGAGCAAACATTTGAAATCCAGGTATAGAGCCAATACTTATAGCTTCAAATACAAAAACAATACATGCATGCAAATAACATGATCATATTCAGCAAATCATACCCTTTCCATAGACACCTTACTTGACAACCTTTGTACAAGTTTTGTTGCAAATGTATACAGTGTTTGCAGCAATGATCTATAGGGTCCTATTTTAATCAGATAACATCACAGTGATCACAGATCAGGAGGTGAGGTTCAGTGTGGTGTCCAGTACAGGTACTCGTTCTGCAAGGGGTCTGGTTCTCTGAAAACAGGAAGTGGAAGTGAACATAGGACAAAGCCTCCCTTAAAGAAGATGAGAAATGGGATTGGGACTCCTAACATCTGATACACCAAGGAGATGGCCCTTTTTATTCAGCCCCTTAGCACTTGTATCAGGGGAGAGTGGTGTGATCCCAGTAACTGGCTGGGGACGAGCTGCGGAGAGGTGGGGGAGAGACAGCAGGCCTACATCAGGTGGAAACAATTAAGGAAAGAATGATAATCTGCACTGTATAAATTATTGTTGGTTAGTTCACAGATGAGTTAAGTAATAAAGTTGCAGCCTAATTAAACCACCTCCATTGCATGTTGTCTTTCTTACCACTTATCTGGGACAAGAATCAGATCTTCAGATGGTCAAGTTAAACAAAATGTAATTAAGATAACTTGGTTCCAAGTCAGAGCCCCACTATTATTAAACCTTAAAGAAGGCAAGTTTTAAGGCAAGACACAATGTGGGACAATTTTATCCTTTTTTAATGGTTTTTAAGAAGTTTTGCACTGAGGTGATGAATCTTGTTTAACTTGATCATTTTTAAACAGCTACTCCTTGGCTAACATGGCTGTTTTCAAAGGTATTACATTATTAATATTTGTTTGTATGTTCTGTTTTGTATTTAACTAGGCTTTTTCAACATGTGAAATGTTTGTACCTGATTAGACTTTACTTACAGACCCTGATCTCATATCCCAAGAATAAAGAAGGTTCAGCCTTGAGGTAATCTCTGAGGGACTGAAACATTCCCTTCTATTGTGCTTGGCATATGTCATTAGCACTTGTAAGTAAAATAAAACACTTGATTTAAAAATGCAGGTGCTCGGTACCTGCAATTCCCAATGACTTCAACAGGAGTTGCTGATGCTTAGTGCCTTTCAGGACTCAGCCTGTATACTGAGTTTGATATATTGTTTCTGTTTTGGTATTGCTTCGCTACTGAGTATTCCACTGAGAATTTACTGGCCTTTTGAAGAATACTCCTGGCTTCGTGTACATATTTGTCCGGTTGTAGGGGGAGAGGGGGGTTGGGGAACGGGTGTGTGTGTTTATTTCCTTCCCATGGACCCTGTCAAACTGAGCATATTATTTTGCTGTTTGATGAAACATATGTCACTTTATGTATTAACTATTTATATGAGTCAGAATGTGAGGTGGAAAAGTCCTCTCTTCAAGCTCCACCTGCAACCCCATAAAAGTTCTTTCCCCTCTCCCCTGTTAAAGTGATTAACAGTGAACAGTGCTGACATTTAATCTGTTATCATGCTTCAGAGTTAACCTACCACTGAAATGATTTCTCAGTAATGTGGTCTGTCTGCATCCAGATTTGGAAAGACAGCAACTGCACTGGGGAACATTTGGAAGGTTTTCTGTGCAGCCATAGGAACTTAAAATATATATATATTTTTAGGATGAAACCTTAAACTCTGCAGAAACTGATGGAACCACCAAAGATGCACTAGTGCACTGGACCTGCCAGTACTAGCCCAGTTCAATCCCCTATAGGGCTAATTTATAATTAACTAGTGCACACTGACACTTGTGGATCTAAAGGCAGAGGAGGCCTGGAATTACTTCAAGATGCCTAAACTATCAGAAGCCTGCATCCCAAGAAAGGGGGGAAAAAATCATAGGCAGGAACTGTAGACCAAGCTGGATGAGCAAGCATCTCAGAGAGGTGATTAAGAAAAAGCAGAAAGCCTATAAGGAGTGGAAGATGGGAGGATTAGCAAGGAGAGCTACCTTATTGAGGTCAGAACATGTAGGGATAAAGTGAGAAAGGCCAAAAGCCATGTAGAGTTGGACCTTGCAAAGGGAATTAAAACTAATAGTAAAAGGTTCTATAGCCATATAAATAAGAAGAAAACAAAGAAAGAAGAAGTGGGACCGCTAAACACTGAGGATGTAGTGGAGGTTAAGGATAATCTAGGCACGGGCCAATATCTAAACAAATACTTTGCCTCAGTCTTTACTGAGGCTAATAAGGATCTTAGGGATAATGGTAGGATGGCAAATGGGAATGAGGATATGGAGGCAGATATTACCACATCCAAGGTAGAAGCCAGACTCGAACATCTTAATGGGACTAATGAATGAATGAATCATAAACTCAGGGGTTGTACTGTATGATTGGAGAATTGCTAAAATAGTTCCTATTTTTAAGAAAGGAAAAAACAAGTGACCCGAGTAACTATAGGTCTGTTAGTTTGACATCTGTAGTATGCAAGGTCTTGGAAAATATTTTGAAGGAGAATGTAGTTAAGGACATTGAGATCAATGTTAATTGGGACAAAATACAACATGGTTTTACAAAAGGTAGATCGTGCCAAACCAACCTGATCTCCTTCTTTGAGAAGGTAACAGAATTTCTAGACAAAGGAAACACAGTGGCTCTAATTTACCTCGATTTCAATAAGGCATTTGATACATTTCCACATGGGGAATTATTAGCTTAATTGGAAAAGATGGGGATCAATATGAAAATTGAAAGGTGGATAAGGAACTGGTTAAAGGGGAGACTACAACGTGTCATACTGAAAGGTGAATTGTCAGGCTGGAAGAAGGTTACTAGTGGAGTTCCTCAGGGATCGGTTTTGAGACCAATCTTATTTTATCTTTTTATTACTGACCTTGACATGAGAAGTGGGGATGTGCTAATAAAGTTTGTGGATGACACAAAGCTGGGAGGTATTGCCAATACAGAGAAGGAGTGGATATCATACAGGAAGATCTGGATGACCTTGTAAACTGGAGTAATAGTAATACGATGAAATTTAATAGTGAAAAGTGCAAGGTCATGCATTTAGAGATTAATAACAAGAATTTTTATTATAAACTGGGGATACATCTGTTGGAAGTAACAGAAGAGAAGAAGGACCTTGGAGTATTGGTTGATCACAGGATGACTATGAGCCGCCAATGTGATATGACTGTGAAAAAAAGCTAATGCGGTCTTGGTATGTATCAGGCGAGGTATTTCCAGTAGAGATAAGGAGGTGTTAGTATGGTTATACAAGACACTAGTGAGACCTCATCTGGAATACTGTGTGCAGTTCTGGTCTCCCATGTTTAAGAAGGATGAATTCAAACTGGAACACATACAGAGAAGGGCTACTAGGATGATCCGAGGAATAGAAAACCTGTCTTATGAAAGGAGACTCAAAAAGCTTGGCTTGTTTAGCCTAACCAAAAGAAGGCTGAGAAGAGATATGATTGCTCTCTATAAATATATCAGAGGAATAAACATCAGGGAGGGAGAGGAATTATTTAATCCTAGTACCAATGTGGATGTTGGATATAAACTAGCCATCAGGAATTTTAGACTTGAAATTAGGTGAAGGTTTCCAACCATCAGAGGAGTGAAATTCTGGAACAGCCTTCCAAGGGGAGCAGTGGGGGCAAAAGACATATCTGGTTTCAAGACTAAGCTTGATAAGTTTATGGAGCGGATGGTATGATGGGATAGCCTAATTTTGGCCAGTAATTGATCTTTGAATATTAGCGGTAAGTATGCCCAGTGGTCTGTGATGGGATGTTAGATGGGATGGGATTTGAGTTACTACAGAGAATTCTTTCCTGGGTGTCTGGCTGGTGAGTCTTGCCCACATGCTCAGGATTTAGTTGATCGCCATATTTGGGTTTGGGAAGGAATTTTCCTCCAGGGCAGATTGGCAGAGGCCCTGGGAGGTTTTCCCCTTCCTCTGCAGCATGGGGTACGGGTCACTTGCTGGAGGATTCTCTGCACCTTGAAGTCTTCAAACCATGATTTGAGAACTTCAATAGCTCAGACATAGGTTAAGGGTTTGATACAGGAGTGGGTGGGTGAGATTCTGTGGCCTGCGTTGTGCAGGAGGTCAGACTAGATCATCATAATGGTCCCGTCTGACCTTAAAGTCTATGATTCTATGACAGTGTTTCTCAAACTGGGGTCACCGCTTATGTAGGGAAAGCCCCTGGCGGGTCGGACTAGTTTGTTTATCTGCCCTGTCTGCAGGTCCGACCAATCGAGGCTTCCACTGGCCGCGGTTCACCACTGCAGGCCAGTGGGGGCTGCTGGAAGTGGCAGCCAGTAAGTCCCTCGTCCCGTGCCACTTCCAGCAGCTCCCATTGGCCCAGAGCAGTGAACTGCAGCCAGCGGGAGCCGCGATCGGCCAGACCTGCAGATGAAGCAGGTAAACAAACCCGCCTGGCCCGCCAAGGGCTTTCTCTCCACAAGTGGCGACCCCAGTTTGAGAAACACTGTTCTATGATTAAAGAGGTGGGGGGATTGAGTCATACATTTGTTCACTTTTGTCCTTTGACCAACCTACACAGGTGCATATCCCTTGTAGATTATTGCTACTATGAGTAGGGATATTCTGTACCAGGACTCTGCATCGCCAGAACACAGTCACAATTTAACACTGTCACTTTAATGTATGGGTTTGTGTCTAAATTGCACAGTTCCAGAGCATGGCTCATACTATTGAAATAATGTGTATAGTGAAGTAATTTCTCTTTTAGGATATTTCCTGGTTAAAACATTTAAAAATTCAAGATTATTTCTATGAGAATATTTATGGGACAGATCTGTGGCACTGTTAATTTTGTTTTGTGCTATTGCAGCAGTGCAAAGCAGACTTAAAGCCAGCTTAAACATTCAGCTGAGGTTTTCTCTGGCATACCAGAATCCTTAAGTAGTGTAGAACGAGTGTTTTCCACTTACACCTTTCCACTGTTGTAAGTCCCAGTGTAGAGGCATTTTGATGGTATGGCTATGAGAAGGGAACATGTTGGAAGTCTTCAGTGCTCCAGCAAACCCCATACATTGAAAGATCCGATGATTTAGTTGGGGATTGGACTAGATCAGGGTTTCTCAAACAGGGGTCACCGCTTGTGTAGGGAAAGCCCCTGGTGGGCCGGGCTAGTGTATTTACCTGCCCCGTCTGCAGGTCCAGCTGATTGCGGCTCCCACTGGCCGCAGATCGCTGCCCTCATTGGCCCAGAGCAGCAATCCATGGCCAGTGGGAGCTGCAATCGGCTGGAGTTGCAGACGGGGCAGGTAAACAAACTGGCCCGGCCCACCAGGGGCTTTCCCTACACAAGCAGCGACCCCTGTTTGAGAAACCCTGGACTAGATGCCCTCCTGAGGTCCCTTCCAACCCTGATATTCTATGATTCTGTGATCCCTTTGGGGGCCATTACAGTTTGGCTACCTGGCTTTTGGAATTTGCGGTGTGAGCCTCCAAAGAAGTTAGATTTGGGAGCCCTTGAAGTTAAACCATTCCTATCCTTGACATTTGCATTATTGTGAATTGAGGCAATGTTATTTTGTCCTAGTTGCTACAATTAATTCAGGAAATTGGGACTGTCCCCTGAAGTTTGAGATAGAAGACAACCCCCATCCTGAATAGCTCTGGGAATTGAAGCTGGTGCTGCATAGTAGGTTTATGTTCTCTTAACTGGATTGTTGTGAGAATTAACTAGACAATGTGCTTTGAGGATGAAATACTATATGTAAGTGCTCAATATTATATATTGTTTTGTTATAATTCATTAGATGGGCTCAGAAGGCAGTGTTCAGAGCTTGATTAAATTTAAGTCAGAGTTCAGATTTAACATCACTGAAAGCTCACAAACTGCTCACACAAGATTTTGACCCAATATTGAAAAAAAAAAAGCACCTTACAAGATTTTGGTTACATCCAAACCAAATCAAACCAAACCCTTCTCTGGAGTTAAATCTGACAGATTTGACTCTATGGGATCAAATCAAATCCCATGACATTGAAAGGAGTTCTAATTTGAGTTTCCAGTTTTCACTCAACTCTAGTTTTGATAGAGAGTGTAAATTTGAATTTCATCTATTCTGTATTATTTTCAGAATTTGCTGAACTTAAGAAAAATGGAAATATAGCATAGTCATCCAATAGAATGCAAACCAACTAATTCTGTCTCCTATATTTTTCAAGCTTCTCTCTTTTTAAAGGGCATTTAGAACAGATAGTCATTTACAGGGAAATACACTAATATTTCAACATACTTCAAATTGTTTTGAAAAATGTAGCTGTTTTATTGCATGAATAAACTCCCATATACTTGGGAGGGATGGTTCAGATCACCTCTGAGGATTTAAAAATATTTCCTATTTTCTGTGAAAAGTGTGGAAATAACTTTAGGTAACTTAAATGAAAAAATGACTAGGACATTGACCATATATCTGTACCCCTTTTCAGTATTTTATTATATACTTAGGGTTCAGGCCCTTAGTCCATGCTAAAGCAAAACTTCCATTAAACATCAAAGGGGATTTTACCTACATATGGCTTTGAGGATTGATGCTCCTGTGGTTTGTGAGTCAGATATACTAATTTAAACTCAGAATTTTAAAAAAAAAAGAGAGAGAGAGAAAGAAATTGTTCTTGAACAGCTTGATTTACAATCATATCACATACAAAACATTATAGTAAACTTCAATGTAATCAAATCAGATTATTATTGAGATTTGGAACAGTGTACTTAATCCCCTGGGTGCTTCATTGAGAGCCCCTCCCCATTCTTTAGCATTAACTAATGCTAATAATTTTTTTTTGCATGAAAAAGAGTAGAATATGAGGGTTTATAATAATTCCATTCCTGAAATATGAGGACAAGCGTCAGTTGGTGTTTTACTCTATGAATGTTGATTCTCAATCACATTGACATGGCATATATTATATTATATTATAGATGGAGCTGGTAGCACTATGTATTAATAAGACATCCTAAAGACCCTGTTTTCAGTTGCTTAGAACTTTGCCAGACTTAAGATACTTGGGTTGATATTTTCTTTGCCAGATGTCTGCCTTGTGAATTTTTTTTAAATTACAACTAGGTTTCCAGTACTGAGGCTATGGAGAAATACATTATTTTGTCTGTGCTAAAAAATACTAGAAGTTTTTTCTTTGAAAAGCTCTAGCACTCCCATGGTTTGGAGCAGGGAAGATAATTTTGGCAATTTGAAATTTGGCAAGAGAGTGACCTTTGTATCAGGGTTGTGTCTTTTGTTGTTCCTGATGTCCCACCCAAATTTGGCCAGATTATAAGCCTATGAAAAATCATAGTTCACACATGATAAATAATGACTTTTTTTTATTTTAACAACTAAAGTCTCTGAAGATTCCATCATCACTGAGCATGCTTGAGTCTCTCTCAGCTCCTAGCTTTTCATGTCCCATCCTCTCATAGCTCCTATGTATGACCAGACTTCACACATACCATTTCCACAGAGTGATCAAGCATGCTCTAGCCCAAGGCCATTGGTACTCAAAAAAACCTTTCCCTGTAATGGCTTCTCCTAGCTGCCCTAGACCAGGGTGGGGGCTGGCACCAGAAGTGTCTGTCCTGTGCTCTCAATGACTACCATGCTGGTTCCCAGGCTACATAGAGGAGGAAACTAACTAAGGTAAATGCAGAGGAGACAAAAGTGAGGCTAGGGAGAGCAAATGGAGTAGATTCAGACAACAAATATTGGTGAGACTGGGATTGGAGGTGGGAAGATAAATGGGAGTCGGGTTAGGCGGAACTGGGCCTGGCAGGACAATGAGATTGGGACTGGCTGAGAAAGGAAAATGGGAGGAAGATAAGGCTAGGACTTGACTGAGCATGGAGACTCAGACTGGGAGTAGTGAGGAGGAAAGGAGACTCAGACTGTTTGAGCAAGGAGACTGGGACTAGGAGCTGGAGGAAGGGAAGCTGAAAGTGGTTGGGCAAGTTGACTGGGAGTCAATGAGGGAAATGGAGGAGACAATGGGGAGCCAGTAGGCTGGGGGAGGAACACAGAGATCAGAGAAGGATCTGAGTGAAATGGGGAAGATTGAGATTAGCTGGACAAGGAAACTGGAACTAAGAATCAGTGGGGGGGGGGGGAATGAGAGAAGGGAGGAAGAGAGACAGATCTGGGTAGGAGATGGGATCTGAGGGAAAAACTGGGCCTGGTTGGGCAAAGAGACTGGGGCAAGGAGCCCAGGGGGCATGAGACTTGACATGGAGCTGGAAGACTGCGATTGGATGAGAACTCTGAAGAAAGGGTGGGACTGGGAGCCAGGTAAAGGAGGAAAGAAGAGACAGATTGCACAATGAACTAGCAGTGGGGACTGTGACTAAATGGACACAGAGACTGATTACAAGATGTTGAAGCAGGAGACTAGGACAATGGAGGAATGGGAGGAAGATTTGGATTTGGATAGTGAACCCAGAGGAGGAGACTAGAACTGACTGAACAAAGAAACTGGGACAGGAGTGAGAAAAATGAAGCCTGGAGACTGGGACTGGGAAGGTAAAGTATGAGAGTGGGACAGAGAGTCAGGGTAGGGGTGGCACAGGTTAGAGGGGATGGGACAGAAGTGGATCGCGCTTGAGGGCAACAGGCAGAAGAGTCTGTGCCCACAAGAGCACACCCCCTCCCACTCCAGGCTGGAATGGAACCTAAGGTTCCTGATACTCACCATTCCTGTGCTGTCAGCAGATATCTGAGAAACTTGCTGGCTGAGTGTGTCCCCCATCATCCTCTAGTGCTGGTCCACATAGAGGGTGACAATGTACTATTGTATCATTTACTCCATTAGCTCAAGTGACAGAGGTCTTTGCAGTGGATCTAAAGATTCCAACCCTGCTGAGGACCCATATGGGGGGAGGTCAATATGGTGCCTCATGATGGAATTTCTGTTTTTTCAGTTTGCTTTTTAAAGAAACCTTGGAATTCACACACACAAAGACTATATTAAAAGAGCATTACCAAGGTTGCAAGGTCAAACGCTCAAGTTAGGAAATGCCAGAATTAAAGTTGCCTGTGCAGTCTTAATTTGCCCTCCTTATGCACATAAATTATGATACAGTCCTTAATTGTCAGATCACGTATTATTTTTTCCACAGGACTCCTGCTTCAGACTATGGACAGGATGGATTTGCTCTGGGGATGAATCCTAGCTATTTAGTAAAGGAGGCTACTGTCCGTCGGGCTTAGTTCACCCTACTTGTTGCAGAAGTTGGGAAGTGGTAGACAATGAGGCAGAGGACTGCAGAAAGAGAAAGGAGGGTCTCAGGGTTAAGGCAGCTGAATGCTGCCCTGGAGAATTGGATTCTTTCCCTGCCTCTTCTACAGAGTTCCTGTATGATGCTGGGAAATCACTTGAATCAGACTTTTCACAGGTGGCTGCTAATTGTGTGTTCCTCCTTTTCTGGATGTCTTACTTCATTAACTGGGTCAGATTTGCAGAAGTGCTGAGCACTCACAGCTGCAACTGAAGTAAAAAGGGGGCAGTGCTTTAAACATCAAAAGTGCTACATAATGCTAAGTACGCTGAAAAGATCAGGTCCTAGGCATCTCAAATTGGGCACCGCAAATGAGTGGATACTTTTAATCTCTCTGAGCCTCAGCTCCACATCTGTAAAATGGGGATAATATCCATCTCCTCATCTCACAGAGGTGTTGTGAAGATAAATTCATTGATGTTTGTGAAACACTCAGAATCTAAGGTGATAAACACATACAAAAGCCCATGAGGTAATTAATAATTCTTCTTTTACAGCAGGTGTTGAATACTGTGCAATAAATAAGGCCTATTGGACAATGAAGAGAAAACAACATATTTTTTATTGACTACTGAATAAATAATTAAATGAGCACATCTTTTCTGAGCACTGAATGAGGCAGGGATCCTGTGAAAAAAATACTATGTGCTCATGTAATTATAAAGATATCATCATAATGCATAGGAACAAGGTGGCCAAATTAATTTGCACAGACAACCTCAGTTCTGGCATTTCCTAACTTGTGAGTGCTTTACTTTGAAACCTTAATAATGTTCCTTTAATATTGTGTTTCTATGTAATATATATACAGTACCTCCCTCTCCCATGGATATATTACCAGTTTTTTTATGCATATGGATTATAGTGAAATTGTGTGATTGGAAATGTAATCAGAACTTCTATTACTAGGAGTCCAACACTCTTGAGTGCTGTAAAATTGTAAGTGATGATTAAGATAAAAAAAAATAATTTAGTCTGATATTTTCAAAGGTGTCTATGGGACTTGCACAGCCAACTTCCTTTGAAAGTTCATGGAATTTGGGTGCCTAACCCTTACACTCCTTTGAAAATCCTAGCTTGAATGACATAATTTGATTTTAAGTTTTTAATAACTAATTACATAAAGATAAAATATTGTGACATATTTAACAAAGATATACATTCAAGAATAAGTGAGCCACCATCTGATCCAATGATTGCCATTCAGATCTTTACAATTGCTATTTGCAAGTAATGGTTACTGTGGTATTTGCAGTATTCCTTATGTTAATACAATGGATGCACTTTAAAATAATGTCTTCCGTTCTGCAAGTGAGTACGGGTTCCACAAGTATTTTAGATACAGGAACTCTCTTTTAAACCAGTAGAATCCTTTAAAAGGAAAAAGCTTTTCAAGTATGACCATGGATACATTAGGAAAATCTGTTAATGGTACAGAAACTTTAATAGGGCAAAAGACAAAACTGTAAAGGTTTTAATTTCATCCTCTATATTTTAACTGTCTAGTTTACTGGCAAGAACAATGCGTCTTGGGTCTTTCATACACTTTTATGACCTATACTAAACTATAGTTTAACCAAATTATTGTACTCAGTTTTCCACTCTCCAAAATTGTATAAGTGTTGTGACAGACCCATGCCAGTGGGGTACAGGAGTCTGGTAGAGGGCAAATATACTAGTCACTGGATGAGTGGTTTTACGTTCCCTGCGTGACCAGAGCAGAGGCTGCACTAGAGTAATCAGGAACCTGCTAGAACCAATTAAGGCAGACAGGCTGATTAGAACACCTGCAGCCAATCAAGGCAGGCTGATCAGAGCACCTGGGTTTGAAAAGGAGCTCACTCCAGTCAGGCGAGGGGGAGCCAGAGGAGAGGAAGTGCACGTGAGGAGCTGGGAGCAAGAGGAGCAAGAAGCTGAGAGTGACAGGGTGCGCTGCTGGAGGACTAAGGAGTACAAGCGTTATCAGATACCAGGAGGAAGGTCCTGTAGTGAGGATAAAGAAGGTGTCTGGAGCAGGCCATGGGGAAATAGCCCAGGGAGTTGTAGCTATCATGCAGCTGTTACAGGAGGCACTATAGACAGGTGCAATCCACAGGGCCCTGGGCTGGAACCTGGAGTAGAGGGCGGGTCTGGGTTCCCCCTAAACCTCCCACCCCCTGATCAGACACAGGAGGAGTTGATCCAGACTGTGGGGAAGATCACTGAGGTGAGCAATTCTACCAATAAGCACAGGACCCAACAAGGTAGAGGAGGAACTTTGTCACAGTGTGTACGCATGCATATCTAATCTATCTAATCTATCCTTCCAATGTTGTTGTAGACATCTTGGTCACAGATATGCAACAAAGCAGGTAAGGTAGTATCGTTTATTGGACCAACTTCTGTTTGTGGAAGGTACAAGTTTTCAAACTACACAGAGTTCTGCTTCAGGTCTGGGGAAAGAAATAAAATGGCTGAGTTAAATACTAATTGGGGCAGATAGTTTGGCATAGGGTGTAACATATTGTAGGAGGGCCATTAAGGATTAGCAGGCGGGTATGTGGTAAGGAGTATTGTAATGAGCCATGAAACCAGTGTCTCTGTTAAGTCCATGATTTTTGGTGTTTAGCAGTGTTATGAATGTAAGTTGCCACGCTTGACATTTGAAGCTGTTGTGCATGTTTTCTCTAAGGATGAGCATTGAAAGATCAGATATGGAACAATTACTTTGTGAAAAGTGTTTGTCCATGAGTGATATCATGTTTTGATCTTTTCTCATTCGTCTGCAAGCAGGGCCAGCTCCAGGCCCCAGCGCGCCAAGCGTGCGCTTGGGACGGCATGCCTCGGGGGGTGCTCTGCCGGTCGCCGGGAGGGCGGCAGGCAGCTCCAGTGGACCTCCCGCAGGCATGCCTGCAGAGGGTCCGCTGGTCCCGCAGCTCTGGTGAAGCATCCACAGGCACGCCTGCGGGAGGTCCACCTGAGCTGCAGGACCAGCGGACCCTCCGCAGGGATGCCTGCAGGAGGTCCACCGGAGCCGCGGGACCAGGCGAGCGGCAGAGCGCCCCCCGCGACATGCCGCAGTGCTTGGGGTGGCGAAATGGCTAGAGCCGGCCCTGTCTGCAAGAGTTCATTCAAGAGTACATTGATTGTCTGGTTTTACCAACGTAGTTACTGGGACATTTGAAGCAATGGATGAGGTACATGTTATAGGCATGTGTAGAACTCATGAATCTTGAAAGGTGTATTGTGGGGGTATTGATCATTGTAGCAGTAGAGGTATGTCTACAGGTTTTGCACCTGTTCTGACCGTGTCTGGTGCTGCTTTGAGTTGCTGCATTTTGGGTTTGGGGAGCTTGCTTCTGATGATGAGTTTGGCAAGGTTTGGGATAGTTTGAAGGCCAGAAAAGGGGATTTAGGAAATAGCTATTTCAGAATGTGGTCCTCCATCAAATACTGGTTGCAACTGTTGAATGATACCCCCATATGGGTAGGTGATAACTAGGGGTGTGCAGTCAGTGAGGGGCTGGTTTTTTTTTCTGTACTGAAGCTGATTCTCCCAGGGTATTTGGGTAGCCTTTTTCATGGTGTGATTTACTTGTCTGGTGGCATGTCCTTATTCAGTGAAGATGGTTTTCTGTGTATTTAAGTATGTATCCTCTTCTTTCTTTTCAGAGAAAATTCTGTGGTATCTGAGTGCCTGGCTATAGATAACAGATTTTTTAGTGTGCCTAGGGTGGTTGCTGAATCTGTGGAGGTAAGTGTAGTGATCTGTGGGTCACTTGTATATAGTCATTTGTAGGGTTCCATTGCTGAAGCTAATTGTGGTGTCCAGGAAGTTGATGCTGGTGTGAGAAGGTTCTAGAAAGAGTTTGATGGATGGGTGATTGAAGTTGTGGGAGAAATCAGCTTAGGTCTTCTGTCCAGAGGATGAAAATATCATCGATGTATCCCAGCTATATTGTTACTTTCAGGGTGAATTTTTTCAGAAATTCTTCCTCAAGGTGGCCCATGAAGAGGTTGGAATATTGGGGAGCCATCCTAGTACCCAAACTTGGGACGCCGCTTGTTTAATGAAAGCCCTTGGCCCACGCCGCTTCCAGCAGCTCCCTTTGGCTTGGACCAGTAAACCGCGGCCAGTGGGAGCCATGATCAGCCGGACCTGTGGACGGGGCAGGTAAACAAACCAGCCTGGCCCACCAGGGGCTTTCCCTAAACATGCAGCATCCCAAGTTTGGGAAACACTGCTAGGACCCATGGCTGTTCATGGGTCCTAAATATAAACATGCCTCATTCAGTACATCAAATGCCCCAATAACAATTGTGTGGGTGAAACCAAACAGTCACTGTGCTCTTGAATCAACTCACGCAGAAAAATGATAAAAGATAAAAGCACAATATCACCCATAGGCAAACACTTTTCACAAAGTAATCACTTCATATCTGTTTTTCAACACTCATCCTCAAAGGAAACCTTCACAATACCATGAAAAGGTGAGACAGAAAATTCATAATCCTTCTAGACACTAAAAACCATGGCCTTAAACAGAGACATTGGTTTCATGGCTCATTACAATAATCTGTAATACACACCTCCTGCTAGCCCTTAATGGTACACTTCAGACCCCTTTTGCATAACAATCGAACCCTTGTTGCCCACCCCATTTCAAGTGACCTCTTACAGTGTGTTATCCCTTATGCTTGACTATCTTTCCCAACTTTATTTAGCTCAAATATTCTGATTTCTTTCCCCAGGTGTGAAGAACTCTGTAGTTTGAAAGCTTGTACCTTCCACAAACAGAAGTAGGTCCAATAAAAGATATCTTATAGATAGATAGAATTCCACAAAAATCATCTACAATAGGAGAACATTGAACTTGAATGGTAACACACTCAAAAGTCAGGATATGATATAAACCTTAATTATGCTAGTTGTTAATACACAATTCAATACAATCTTTAATACATCTCCCCTTCCATGATTCCTGTGTATATTAGGTTGTCTACTAGACCCTTCCATCAATAGAAGATATTCGTTGACCGTGCACTTTCAATACACAAGTCAGCTTTACATATATACAAACTTGAGTCCTCCCTATCTGCCTTCTCCTTGAGCTTTGTGAGAAAAGCCCATTCAGAATGTACTGCACAACTATCTTGCTATTTTCAAGCAGTCATAATTCAGTGAAATCAAAACCAGTTTTTACCAGAACACTCAAAGACACCTTGTCCATGCCAAATTCCAGGTCTCTACCTTTGCCACAGTTTGTTTGTTTTACTCTCATCCCATTCAAAAATGGCTGATTAAGTTTTGATCAGACTTTAACTTTAGGTGCATATCAAGAGTGGAATGAGTTAGCCCAATGGATAAACACAGCATCCTCAGAATTATCAAACTGGATCCTTAATGGTCCATCAAATCCAATATCTTGTGTCAAACAGTGGCCAGTATCAGATGCTTCAGAGGAGATAACCTGCAATAGGTAGTTATGGGATAATCTGTCTTCAGGGATAATTTCCTCCTATCCCCCATATCTTACCGATGAGCTTATTCCCTGAAGCTTTAGGAGTCTGCACCCCTTCCTAATTTTTTGTGGTTTTTTAGTAATAACTGTTGTAACTCTGGATATCTTTTTCATCCATCGATTTAACCCCTTTTTGAGTCTGGCTAAGCTCTCAGCCTCAATGATACCTTATTACAATGAGATCCACGGTCTAATTCTGAATTGTGCTAAAAAGTATTTTCAATTTGCCTCCTTTCAATTTCATTTAGTGTCTCTTTGTGCTGGTATTATGAAGAAACATAGTAAATAGAAGTTCCCGGTCTGCTTTCTCTACGCTGTTATTCTGTGTCCTTCTATCAAGTCTCCTCTTATTCCTCTCCTTTCTGAGGAAAACAGCCTCAATCTTATAGTCTCTCTTCCTATGCATTTTTTCATGCCTCTGATTATTCCTGTCAACCTCCCTTATTCTCCTGTATCCTTTCAGAGAGTGGGAAGAATTGAACAGGTGAGAAGTACCATTGATTTCCATAATGGCATTGTATATTTTTTTCATATTCTCCATCCCAGTCTCTATGCTTTCTAACATTTTGTTTGCTTTTTTTGACCATTGCTATACATTGAACAGAAAAACAAAAACATAAAAGTTTTGGAACATTGTAAGTCACTGAAAACTGGATTTTGTACCTACTGATAATGATCTCTCCCACTCCAGAAATAATAAATAGCAGTCATAGTATTTTCAAGTAATCTGAGAGTGATTACTGATTTATAAATAAAGATTGAGGAAACGTCTGGTTTGCATTTGAGATGGACAAACCTCAAGATTTTCAGTTCACTTTGGATAAGTACCTTAACTTTTGGATGCTTATCTGAAATGTTTCCAAACTATCTGAACCCCTTGAGTCTGCAAAATTGGTCTGGAAATGTTGCAAAAACAGTTTTTTTCTGAGATTTCCAGTGTTTCAAATCTAGTTGAAAATACTTGAAAAGGCTTCCATGCTAGTTAGACACTTGCACTTCCAATCCCAGCTGGATCCAAGCAGCAGAAAATGAAAATAATTTTTAAAAGAATATTCAGCAAACTTTATTGAACTGCTAAATGTTCCATTCAGGTTCAGTTTGATTTTTTGGCAAAGATTCAGGATGATTATATTTCATCTGTACTGGTTTGCATTTCACTGCACCAAGTAGTATGTGATGGAATTTAATTTTGCAACTTTTACAGTTACAGTATTTTTCACAAAAAATAGATAAATGTTTTCAGATTTACTGTAGTTTACACAATAGTCCAGAATTAAGTGTTCATGAATTCAGGAACTGATAGCCCAGTTTAAAAAAAGCAAGCTTCTTCACATCTTGGTACATTCATCTCAATATTGATTTGCAACTTCCCTGCTATCTAGAGGGAATTTTATTCCTTTGTAACTATAATGATATAAGAAAAAACATTTGATGGAATATATAGACACTAAAGTGAAAATTCACCCTAGTACAGAGGGCCTATGCTAGGTACTCCACAGCTCTTAAAACCAATGGCAGCCATATGTGTGTCTCTTAGGAAACAACTGACTAGTCTTTGTTCATCATGGAGGCAATCTATGCCATCTCTGAATTGGCCAGAATGGGTGAAGGAAAGGGCTGGAAAATCCCACATATAGTGTGTAGAGGGATTGCAGTCACTGTTTGGCTGAAATTGTGCTCACATAAGCCTTGTCTACATTACCGGGGTAAGTTGACCTAAGTCACGCTACTCCAGCAACGTGAATAACTTAGCTTAGGTTGACTTATTGTGGTGTCTATGCCATGCTGCATTGATGGGAGATGCTCTCCCGTCGACTTACCTTACTCCTCTCTAGACCCGCTAAATCAGCCTCTGCTGCATCAATCACAGCGTCGATCCTCAGTACGTGTAGACATGGCCATAGGGATTGAGCTGAAGCTCCGTGGCCTGTCCATATTGTGACTTCTGCTTAGCTCTGCCACACAAAATCTTTCCTTGCAAATATTTTATTCCATTGCTGGATATTTTCTTTTATTAGTCAACTACTGGTAATAAGTAATTAGTAGGTGAATTCTCATTTCAAAGTGGCTCCTATACTAATAGGTAGAGTTTATTTAGAAAAGGAATTACTTTTCTGAACAAAATTTTCACCAAATGTACACTCTTGGTTTATAAGGCCCTCATTTGTCCTCTTTATTATGTATAAGGGAGTCAGATGTGTGAAGGTAAAAATCTATATTTTCTTTTCCAACTCTGCAATATAAAAGAATATTCTTAGATTTTTTTGAAGGATTGCAAACATCTCTGGGCTATTCTTGCTGGTTGCATCTCAGTAACTATTCTTGTTCTCTTGAGACTGGAGGAAGAAAGATTAGGCCATTCATTACACAAGATGGAAGATTTAATTGCCAGGAATTCTTAGAGATAAGTTAGTGCGATGGTCATACCCAGCCTTAAGTGATAGAATCAAGAGGAATCTACTTAGGACGACTATACCTAAATAGACTGAGAAGCTGGATATTATGATGAGTGAAAGAATAGAGGAGGTATATGAAGTAACACCTACAGGATTACTATTTTTCTACATGAAAGGAGTGACTATACATATTGCCTTAGAGAATGTTTAGACAGCCATTATTCTATAAGAGGGTTTCACAGAATGACAATTATTGTTGCCTGGGGAGTGGGGAGGTCAGATGTGGATGAAAGGGTTTGCAGGTCAGCGTGTAATATGCAGTTATTAGTGATTAGTATGTTGCACTGTCATAGCATGTGAAGGTCATTGAGATGCAAAGAACGTTGTGTTATCAGTGCTGAAGTTAAAGTTGACGGTAAAGACAAGGACTTGGAATGTTATGAGTGTTTAGCCACAGGATTTATTTGGTTTCTGTTTCTAAATGGTGATGGTTGACTTGCAATGTGTGGAATGAGTACAAAGGTCAGTGTTGCATTTACCCATGTATTGCTCATTGTAGTCTACATCTTGTCATTGTATAATAAGAATAATACAACTGCTACATGTATAAATACCTAAATGCATCTCTACATTTATTCACTATACAAATAAATCTGCAAATGAAACTCTATAGTGTAAGCTGTGCCTGTCTTGATCTCTTTAGAAATGTTGTTTCTGGGAAGCGATCCTAGGTAGTATATATTTTGAGATACATCAGAACCAAACAGAGCTGATGGGTAGACCTGGTTGGAAAATTTATGAGGAAACATTGTTCCATTCCACTGTTTTCTGCCAGTTCATCCACTCGGATCCTCAACAGCCTGCCTGGTGGGCTGCTGCAGAGCCCAGGTTTCCAGGATTGCAATGTTGGAGCAACCCTCCAGCTGGACTGCTTCGGGGTCAGGGACTCCAGGGCTTACAGGCACTGTGGCACTGGAACACCCCTTCAGTCCCCTGGGAACGGGGACTCTGAGACTTTGAGGGGCCTGGGCTGTATTCCCTGTCATGAAGAATTTTGACATTTCGAGGGTTTGTTCCTAATTAGAACATAACCAAAATGGAATTACTATTCTCTACCCAGCTCTACTCATGAGAGGATACTTTCATGCAGGTCTTACCGATAATCTGAAATGAAGAAGCTGCATTGTTAGGAAAATGTCTTTGGAAGTATAGGAACTGCTTTCTGAACTTGTGCAGAATTGTTAACTGATGGTTAGCCTTCTTTTGATGACTCTTGTACAGCAGGGCACAGCTGAATAAAAATCAATCTCAAACCACGCTTCCTTTTGTCTCTCCTTATTTATCATAATTATCATAACTTTTACTTTGGTTAGCAGATGTTTCTTTGGTGCTCTGGCATACTTAATAATTTGCACATATATTAATTTGACTGGCAGAAAAGTCAATGTACTGTATAGAAGCTACTTTGTATTTAACATCTATAGATATGTAATACATACACTAGGAAGGGCCATTCTGGTCTTCCATACATTACACTAAAACATATTTTACATGGAGATTTTTTAAAGTGATCTCTTTTGGCTTTTCTTCTATGCCAGTTAAAAGAGTCTGATTGCTTAGAGTCTAGTCATAAGTTCACACCAGAGAGAGAATCGTTTGTAGTCTAATATAGAAACTCATGGCATTCAGGTTGTAGCTATGACAAAGATATAAGCAATTAATTAGAGAGTCATTCTAGTAACTTTTCAAATGCTTTAGTTAAAATCATGGCACAATAGATGCAAGAAATGAGGGCCAAATCATTTAAATTCAGTGGCAAAATTCCCACTTACTTCCCTGCGTTCAGAATTTAGCCCTAAATGCACCACAAGTCCAGCACAGTCTGTTATCTTCAGCAACCTTGGTTCAAGCATGTAATCAGGGGTGGCTCTAGGTATTTTGCTGCCCCAAGCATGGCAGGCAGGCTGCCTTCAGCGGCTTGCCTGCAGGAGGTCCCTGGTCCCGCGGATTCGGCGGCAGCCTGCGGGAGGTCTGCCGAAACCGCAGGATCAGTGGACCCTCCGCAGGCACGCCGCGGAAGGCAATCTACCTGCTGCCCTCGTGGTGACCAGCAGAGCGCCCCCTGTGGCTTGCTGCCCCAGGCACGTGCTTGGTGTGCTGGTGCCTGGAGCCGCCTCTGTGTGTAATATTCATAATGTCAATGGTATCATGCCTTACATTTAGAGAGCAATGATGCTTGTAGGAAGTTTTTGTCCCAAGACATATTCAAAAAAGGTAATTTTCACAAGAAGTTTTCTAACTATCTACTATGGATGTACAAAAAGAAAGAAAGAAAGAAACTTTAAACTGATTTTTTTTTATTTATTATAATCCTTCACAGTTTTGCTTATATGGTACAGTGAAAAGGAAGATACTGTATGTCTGAAGTAAATGATCATACTTTAAACATACAAATATTTATAGAACTAGAAGTTATATCATTTTTGTGTTTATTATAAACATATACACATATGCAAATAATACATACAGTTATGTGAATAACTGATATTTTGGTTTGCTGGCTGAATGGAAAAGTAAAAATATAAAAATAATTTCAGGCCAAACAAACCTTTTCATTTGAAATTAGAACTTTGCTGTCATTTGTGTTTTTTAATATTTTTAAAAATAAAATTACAGTAAAATTCAAAACAAAAATACATTTAAAAATTGAAAAATCAAAATGCCTAGTTTTTAAAATGTCAAAATGAAAGATTTTGATTTTTTTTCCGATTCTTTTTTCAGTTTTTGTAACTGAAATGATTTGGCAAATTAGACCTGAACTTGCAAAATATTTAAGTCAACCTAAATCTGCATTTTTTGACAGAAAAAAATTGTGGATGAAAAATTTCACTCATCTCTATTTCCTGGGGGCAAATGGCCATTTCAAAAGACAGGGAATAAACAGAAGGTAGTCTATGGCCACAATCCCATTAAGAACAGTGAGCGTCTCTGGCCTTTTTGATAGAAGGCAATTCTTTATGAGTTTCTCTGAAGAAGATTTTGTACATGAGCCTTTGCTGAAAGATACATTTCAGCTATGAAAATATCAGCTAAAAATGACCATTAGTGCTAATTATTTCTTTTCAAAAATTACCGATTGTACTAGATCTATCCAACACAGAGATGGCAGAAGGAATGGGGAAAGTGCGTGAGTGTGTATTTGTGTGGCTGAATGTGGAGGACAGAAAAAAGGAGGAATTGGGGGTGTTAAGGTAAAAGCATCTTTAAAAATCATATTGATGTAATAGGGAACTATAAACACTAACTGCTTGAATCATAATCATATGGCTGGTCCCTGATGTCTCTATAGGACTGAGTGAAAGTTGTTTGGATGCTTTACCTGTGCATTTTCATACCTTAACATGTTTGCATTTTAAAGTGTAATTTTAATTCTGAATTTCCAAGATTCTAATGCTTGTTTTGGGGATAACTACTACCTCCCTGTAGTATGTATATATTTTTAAAAGTTGCAAAATAAAACACTCCACTGAGGATAGGATGAAAGAACAAACATGTTACAGATGTTTGCCATGTTGCTTAATGAACTATTGGAAGAGATTCAGATAATACAGTGATGAGAGAGGTATAAGAACCTATTCAGCATAAGTAGAATAGAACAGAATGGAATAGTGTATTTAACCCTTGATGCCTGATAGATACTCTCAACTCGAACTGTCTGAACAACAACAATTCTATTTCAAGCAATTTTTTATGTTTCAAATTTTGGTTTTGCTCCATGTTGG
Organism: Gopherus flavomarginatus; assembly: GCF_025201925.1. Classification (NCBI taxonomy): domain Eukaryota; kingdom Metazoa; phylum Chordata; order Testudines; family Testudinidae; genus Gopherus; species Gopherus flavomarginatus. Next base: position 253,965,151 of record NC_066617.1, read on the forward strand.
AATGAAAACAAAACCTTTCAAACATTTTCACAAAACAGAATTGTGTCTAAAATTTGGTTTTCAGATCAAAAAACTAAACTTTTCTTATCAAAACCATGAGTTTTTCAATTTGGGTCTCTCAATCAATCGATCAATCCATCAATCACTTATGAAAAGTCACCAGAGAGCTCTGGACCAAAAACACTTGCCACTAAAACTTTGTTGAATCCAGTATGTCTCTGCAAAACACTTCATCAAGATGGCATATTCCAATTAAATTAAATTTTAAATGTTCAGAACATTTCAACTCTCAACCTTAACCTTAAAGTTTTTGTCACGGAACAGACAGACAGTGTGTGTGTGTGTAGACAGGTAGATGCAGATATATATGTTATGTATTAATATGTATGTTATTTATTGTTCCAGCTAGAGTCACAATATATGACAGAAAGGCTCTTACCTTACCAAGGTGTTGACTTAGGAAAGTGATCTCTTTTCAAATGTTCTTTTATATCTGTATCTTAACTTCAGGCCAAACAAGCTAGTTAACAAAAAAATATTATATCTTGTGTATTTAAGATAGTTGTTATTCTAGGACTACATTTATTAAAATAAGAAAAGCATGAATTAGCTCCCATGTTGCTGCCAGTTGAGTAAAAATTCAGCCAGTCTGTAAAAGCCTATTGAAGTGCCAACCCCAGGAGGGGTGGAGAGCTGTCTGAGAATGTGAATTACTTAAAATTAAACTAGTTAAAACATCTAGAAAATATAGTGAAAAGGACAAGCCTGCATTGGCAGAGAGATGGAACAGATAATCTAATAAGTCTTTTCTATCTCAGACTGCTATGGTTCTATGAACAAAGCCATATTCTCCTATGGCCTGCAATGTGCAAGCCTAGAAAAATTTGTTTTTTTCAATCTGCAGCTAATCACTGATTTATTTTTAGTGGCCCTTGAATTTTAATGGTCCATTGCCTCTTAAACTTTCCCTCCATAACTGACAAATACATGAAACAGAATCAATACTTAGAGTTGATTTAAGACCTAGACAGGAGAGGAAGAAGAACCAGTGGTTCGGGTGCTGGCTTGGGAGTTAGGAGACTTGAGTTCAAGTCCCTCCTCCTCCTTTACAGATTTCCTATGTGACCTTGAACAAGGCATTTGCTCACTGTATGCCTCAGTTCATCATCTGTAAAATGGGGATAACTTTGTACAGATATCTAAATTAGGAGATTGTGAGGTGTTTGGAACCCATGGTAATATAAGCCAAATTACTATACAAAGCAGACAGCCATCTATTCAGTTTCCTAAATCTGAGGACAGCTAAAATAATAGTTCTGAGAGGTGAGAACTGCTCCAAGTTCCACCACTTTGCAGGTTACCACCTCAGCAGAGGGCTGCATGTGCAGCCAGAAAAGAAGAGTTCAGTGGGCCCAGCCTTCTCACCCTCCCACTGAGCGCATGCAGCTGGGGTAGGTACTGAGGGTGCCCCAACCATGTCTTGGGATGGAAAAGAGCCCTCTGTTGAGAGAGAAGTCCAGATCATTGCCTCGGGAGGAGGAAAGACAGACTTACCACTCCACATGGGGGGCTGGGCCACAGTGGCCTTGTCTAGAATTGGATTTAAAAATGGGATGCTAGTACATGCTAACTAGCCCATCTCAAAAGTCAACTGTAGGCAAGGTAGTGTATACATGTACTATACTGATCAAGTTAAAGCCTAAACTTCCTGCAGATTTCACCTTGAACCAGTTTAGCATATGTTCTAGAAACATGTGTTGTCTTTTAAAATGTTAGCTAACATATGTCAACATTACACCTGTAAAAGCAGCAAAGAATCCTGTGGCACCTTATAGACTAACAGACGTTTTGGAGCATGAGCTTTCGTGGGTGAATACCCACTTCCTCAGATGCATGTAATGGAAATATCCAGGGGCAGGTATATATATGTGTGCTAGCAAGCAAGCTAGAGATAACGAGGTCAGTTCAATCAGGGAGGATGAGGCCCTGTTCTAGCAGTTGAGGTGTGAAAACCAAGAGAGGAGAAACTGGTTCTGTAATTGGCAAGCCATTCACAGTCTTTGTTCAATCCTGAGCTGATGGTGTCAAATTTGCAGATGAACTGAAGCTCAGCAGTTTCTCTTTGAAGTCTGGTCCTGAAGTTTTTTTGCTGCAGGATGGCCACCTTAAGGTCTGCTATAATGTGGCCAGGGAGGTTGAAGTGCTCTCCTACAGGTTTTTGTATATTGCCATTCCTAATGTCTGATTTGTGTCCATTTATCCTTTTCCGTAGAGACTGTCCAGTTTGGCCGATGTACATAGCAGAGGGGCATTGCTGGCATATGATGGCGTATATTACATTGGTGGATGTGCAGGTGAATGAACCAGTGATGGTGTGGCTGATCTGGTTAGGTCCTGTGATGGTGTCGCTGGTGTAGATATGTGGGCAGAGTTGGCATCGAGGTTTGTTGCATGGATTGGTTCCTGAGCAAGAGTTATTATGGTGTGGTGTGCAGTTACTGGTGAGAATATGTTTCAGGTTGGCAGGTTGTCTGTGGGCAAGGATTGGCCTGCCACCCAAGGCCTGTGAAAGTGTGGGATCATTGTCCAGGATGGGTTGTAGATCCTTGATGATGCGTTGGAGGGGTTTTAGCTGGGGGCTGTATGTGATGGCCAGTGGAGTCCTGTTGGTTTCTCTCTTGGGTTTGTCTTGCAGTAGGAGGCTTCTGGGTACACGTCTGGCTCTGTTGATCTGTTTCCTTATTTCCTCGTGCGGGTATTGTAGTTTTGAGAATGCTTGGTGGAGATTTTGTAGGTGTTGGTCTCTGTCTGAGGGGTTAGAGCAGATGCGGTTGTACCTCAGTGCTTGGCTGTAGACAATGGATCGTGTGATGTGCCCGGGATGGAAGCTGGAGGCATGAAGGTAGGCATAGCGGTCGGTGGGTTTTCGATATAGGGTGGTGTTAATGTGACCATCACTTATTTGCACCGTGGTGTCAAGAAAGTGGACCTCCCGTGTAGATTGGTCCAGGCTGAGGTTGATGGTGGGGTGGAAGCTGTTGAAATCGTGGTGGAATTTTTCCAGAGTCTCCTTCCCATGGGTCCAGATGATGAAGATGTCATCAATGTAGCGTAGATAGAGAAGGGGTGTGAGTGGACGAGAGCTGAGGAAGCGTTGTTCCAGGTCGGCCATGAAGATATTGGCATATTGTGGGGCCATGCGGGTGCCCACAGCAGTGCCACTGATCTGGAGATATATATTGTCATCAAATTTGAAATAGTTGTGTGTAAGTATAAAGGCACAGAGCTCAGCAGCCAGTTGTGCTGTGGCATCATCAGGGATAGTGTTCCTGACAGCTTGTATTCCACAAACATCCCACACACAGATGGAATACAAGCTGTCAGGAACACTATCCCTGATGATGCCACAGCACAACTGGCTGCTGAGCTCTGTGCCTTTATACTTACACACAACTATTTCAAATTTGATGACAATATATATCTCCAGATCAGTGGCACTGCTATGGGCACCCGCATGGCCCCACAATATGCCAATATCTTCATGGCCGACCTGGAACAACGCTTCCTCAGCTCTCGTCCACTCACACCCCTTCTCTATCTACGCTACATTGATGACATCTTCATCATCTGGACCCATGGGAAGGAGACTCTGGAAAAATTCCACCACGATTTCAACAGCTTCCACCCCACCATCAACCTCAGCCTGGACCAATCTACACGGGAGGTCCACTTTCTTGACACCACGGTGCAAATAAGTGATGGTCACATTAACACCACCCTATATCGAAAACCCACCGACCGCTATGCCTACCTTCATGCCTCCAGCTTCCATCCCGGGCACATCACACGATCCATTGTCTACAGCCAAGCACTGAGGTACAACCGCATCTGCTCTAACCCCTCAGACAGAGACCAACACCTACAAAATCTCCACCAAGCATTCTCAAAACTACAATACCCGCACGAGGAAATAAGGAAACAGATCAACAGAGCCAGACGTGTACCCAGAAGCCTCCTACTGCAAGACAAACCCAAGAGAGAAACCAACAGGACTCCACTGGCCATCACATACAGCCCCCAGCTAAAACCCCTCCAACGCATCATCAAGGATCTACAACCCATCCTGGACAATGATCCCACACTTTCACAGGCCTTGGGTGGCAGGCCAATCCTTGCCCACAGACAACCTGCCAACCTGAAACATATTCTCACCAGTAACTGCACACCACACCATAATAACTCTTGCTCAGGAACCAATCCATGCAACAAACCTCGATGCCAACTCTGCCCACATATCTACACCAGCGACACCATCACAGGACCTAACCAGATCAGCCACACCATCACTGGTTCATTCACCTGCACATCCACCAATGTAATATACGCCATCATATGCCAGCAATGCCCCTCTGCTATGTACATCGGCCAAACTGGACAGTCTCTACGGAAAAGGATAAATGGACACAAATCAGACATTAGGAATGGCAATATACAAAAACCTGTAGGAGAGCACTTCAACCTCCCTGGCCACACTATAGCAGACCTTAAGGTGGCCATCCTGCAGCAAAAAAACTTCGGGACCAGACTTCAAAGAGAAACTGCTGAGCTTCAGTTCATCTGCAAATTTGACACCATCAGCTCAGGATTGAACAAAGACTGTGAATGGCTTGCCAATTACAGAACCAGTTTCTCCTCTCTTGATTTTCACACCTCAACTGCTAGAACAGGGCCTCATCCTCCCTGATTGAACTGACCTCGTTATCTCTAGCTTGCTTGCTAGCACACATATATATACCTGCCCCTGGATATTTCCATTACATGCATCTGAGGAAGTGGGTATTCACCCACGAAAGCTCATGCTCCAAAACGTCTGTTAGTCTATAAGGTGCCACAGGATTCTTTGCTGCTTTTACAGATCCAGACTAACATGGCTACCCTCTGATACTAAACATTACACCTGCAATCCTAGTCAAGACATGGCCAAGGTGGGAGTGGGGCTGTGGGAACAGAGCCAGGAGGGACCCCATGTTGTAGTGTGCCTAGGGCCTCAGATTGCCTTAATCTGACTCTGTTGATACTATCACCTGGTGGTTATATATCGTGGTACCTTTATTCATTATCATTACACCATCTCAGATGTAACTAAAGTACATGGGTGAATAAGCTAATCTTATTGATTTTATTAAAGCCCTCTACACATTTGCTTTTTTTGCAATTTAAGAGGTAATTTGACCTGATATATTATAATGGCTCCTTCTTGTACTGATTGATATGTGCATTATTGCTCTTTCATGCCAGTAGAACTGTTGTGTACATAAGTATGCAATCCAGCAGATAAAAACATGTTTTAAAAGTGAAACAATGATTTTATACAAGAAATTAATAGAGCTCTAATGATCCTCACTTCATAGTTAAAGGGAGAACTATGAAAGTTCACGTTTTAGAGCCCAAGCATCAGGGAATATGTAAGAAAGGACCTATGACTGATATAATAAACACAACTAATACAGGATAGTGTACAGCAGTGTTCTCAAACTTTTGTACTGGTGATCTCTTTTCAAAGAGCAAGCCTCTGAGTGAGACCCCACTTATAAATTAAAAACACTTTTTTATATATTTAACATCATTATAAATGCTGAAGGCAAAGCGGGGATTGGGTTGGAGGCTGACAGTTCGCAATCCCCCCATGTAATAACCTCGTGACCCCCCTGAGGGGTCCCGACCTCCAGTTTGAGAACCCCTGGTGTACATTATATAACTTTTTTCCCTGTAAGTGGGTTAGCAAATTACAAAGTAACTCTGACAATGTTTATTAATTTTATTGTCTTTTATGGTGCCTCTTTACTTGGCATCCAAGCACAATGATGACTTCCAGGCAAGACGAAAATAGGAATTTTCTTTGAAGGAAGCCTGGTTGCTAATCAAAGCACATCCTTATTGAATATCGCATTCAGAGGATTCATGTTCCTTCTTACCTCCAGCAGTGGTTGCCTGGAAAAGCATTAAGTTGGTTTTGCTGACCCAGTGGTGAAGCTGGCTCATTACCTATGCTCCACTCCCACCCCAGATATAAGGGAAGCAGAAGAAACCCTGGAAGAAAGAATGGTAGGGGTTGGGATAGCTAGGTCCTGAGGGAAGCATGCAAAGGAGAAGCCAAACCTGAGGCTGGGGCTTCATGAAGAATTATTTTGCAATTACCTTTTTGTTAATAAACCAGGTTAATTAACTAGGTACTTCACCTGCTTATATGCAAAAATATTAGTCAATATTCTTATTAATAGCTGATTTCTCTTGCATGATTATCTATCAGCCATCCTTAATTCTCAGACATCATGCCTGAGGCTAGCTTTTGTGAGCATGTTAATTAGGAAGAGAGAAGAGAAGAGAGACCAGGTATATTTTGACACCAGAGAGGCTCGTAGCTTTAATATAAAACTATAAATCCAGTGTGCGTGGGCAGCAGGTTTGTATAATTTTTGTGGATCCATCCCTTCCATAGGACGGACCGGGGCAACTGCCCTAGGCCTCACGCTTTGGGGGGCCCCATACTTCAGGGGACGCGGGGTCCAGGGTTGCCTGAGGGGTTAGCGAGGTGCCTGGCACCGACAGCAACGAGCAACCCTGCTCCACTCCATCTCTTCCCACCCCACCCCCACTCCACCTCTTCCCTGAAGCCCCCTCCTCTGACCAATGCTGGGAGCCAGCGAGGTGGAGTGGAGTGGGCTGGGGCCAGGTCACTCGCTGCTGCCAGAGCCAGGCCCCCCGCTAACTCCCCAGGCCACCCTGGACCCCGTGACCCCCAAAACACAAGACAAGGGTAGGCACCACCATGTTGTGCGATGAACACTTGACAAAATTACCCGGACTTAGTGGTGGACATTGGGGGTGGAGGGGTATTATGTCATTCAATCATTCAACCCATAAAATAGCACATATTATGCCACACTGAAAAAAAAAACAGTAACCTAGCTAATAACAATAATAACAACAATAATACATTCAATTCATGTAATTAATGAAAAATGTGTATATACTGTATATGAGATTATATAAGAAATGAAAATGAGCTTACTTTGGGATTTTACAAGGCACTTATAACATTTAAACACATTTGGTACCTTGAGTAATGAAAACATTTCTTGCAAATCACATAAATAGGGAACCCAAGGTCCCCTTCCCTCACCCCACTGCAAAGGTACAGGGGTTATTGCTGGCTGCAGTAGGGCTGCAGAAAACCCTATGGGCAAAACATATGGAAACAAGAGGATCAATTTATACAGAGGGCTGAAGGAGACTCCCATAGTGCATTAATTAACACCTAATAAATACATCAAAATTAAATACATTACAGAGATTACTTCATGAGAAGCTCCAGAGAAAGAAGACCCAGAGGGAGTAATGGTAGGGGCAATCCTATGGAGATTAAGGGGGCTGGTAGAGGGAGCAGACAGAGAACAAGAGTAGAGGCAGAGTCATTGCAGGGTTGACCCAGTCTTCTGCCTCTCCCCTGTGGGTGGAAACACTGATCACTATCACTATAGGAGGGAACAATAGAATGGAATGCCCAGAAGATTGAATGACTTGAGGACAATTTCCTGAAGGGACCTTTCCCTTGCAAAGCTATTTCTAGCTCCGACATTTACATTTCTACACAGAGTGGTTTGGCCCACAGAACTAAAAATCTGCACATCTTCCATGTGTTTTTGGACCAATGGAAAAAACAGGTACAATTCAAATGACTTTTAAAATTGCCTATGAAGTTAACAAAATAAATGATCTTATGAACATCCAGAAAATATACTTCTCTAGTGAAAAAACTATAAATGGAGTTCTTTTGCAAAGAAACTGTAAGTTTTCTTATAGGAAAAGCCACAAACTGTCTGGAAAGGAAGAGTAGATTGAATGACTTGCCTCAGTGAAATTAAATATCCAGAGAATTGCTGTGCTGGTGAGGATGATGACCGGGGCTTGCTCACCTGTGGCTCCCCCCTCCCTGTGCTGTGGAGGCACGGCCTGGCAGGTCTGCATCTGCAAGCAGGTGCCCTGCCTCACGTGCAGCTCCCATTGGCCATGCTGGCCAATAGACTGGGAGCTTCCCGCTCAATGGGCTGGGGGAGGAAGCCACAGGGGGAGAATGTAGGGAGCTCTGGAGTAGGGGAGGCAGTGGGGTAGGAGAGTTTTCTGGCACAAAGAGGGGGCTCTTTGGAGAGGGGTGACAGGGGCACAGGAGTCATTGGGGGTCTCTCGGGGGGCAGAGGGTTGTGTGAGTCTCTGTGGGGTCGTGGGAGTGATGGATGGAGCCAGCCGCAGCCCGGGTCTGCTCTACTATAGCTCCCTCAGGAAGCCCCCTCTGTACTGCGTATTTTATGCCAGCCCCGGGGTGCCCATCACTGCTCCCTTCCCCTGCCCCTGGCTCCACCTGTCTGTCCCCACAACCTCTCAGGTGTGTCTGTGTGTCTCTAACAGTGACAGCCTCCTGGGGCTCTCTCCGCCTGCAGCTCCCTCCCCGTCCCTGCTGTGGAGGCGGGGCTAAGCAGCTCCAGCGCCAGCCCCTGCAGCTCCCATTGGCTGGGGTTCCTGGCCAATGGGCTGGGACTGGGTTGGCACTGGGGCCTCTCTGCAGCACACAGCGACTCCAGGGATGGGGGGAGTTGCCCCCGAGGTGAGAGTGCCCCATGTTGCCGACCCATGGCATGGGGCCCCTCAAAGCATGGGGCTTGGGGCCCGGGGCCCAAACACTGGTGGATCTGTGCCCAACTTCATGAGTATTGATGGAGCATGGGCACCACAGGCCCATATAACTTGCTGCCTATGCCTGCATTCAGATATAGCTAAGTGACACAATGGCATAATAAACAGTGGTTTAAGATCTTAGGCCTAAAATAGTGGGGTCGGCATAAGTACGTCACGCCAGGGTGTAAAAAATCCACATCCCTGAGCAGCATAGTTAAACTGACCTAAGTCCCCATGTAGACAGCGCAAGATCAACAGAAGAATTTTCAGTCATCTTAGCTACCGCCTCTCAGGGAGGTGGATTACCTATGCCAACAGGAGTATTCCTCCCGTTGGCATAGGTAATATCTATCCTGAAGCTTTATGTAGCGTTTTAAGTGTAGACAAGCCCTTAGATTTTATCATCTCCTAGAATGAAAAAATGAAATGGATTCATTTCATAATGTTGCAAAGAATCTGTTAGATCCCAGCACATAATGGTGTGCTCAGGTTTGGCCTGAAAGATAATGTTGTGACAAGGAAAACAAGGAAGTAATCTGCCACAGATTATGAAGCCATGTCTTAGAATTAAATTACTTTACCCCAAGATAATTCAGTTTTATAAATAAAATTTGGGATTACAAATGATCATCCTTAGCACAATTGCACCTTCTAAACAATTTATTGGCAATTAATGACACCGATAACAACTTCAAAAGGTATGTGACTATATCTATTTCATGTGCTAAGCCACTGATTTTAGGAAATAAAAGCATATGAATATCTGAGTAACCAAAGACTGGTATGTGGTAATGGTAGAAGTGTCCTCCTATGAGCACCTGATATACAGAATTAATAGGAGAGCAGTTTAATTGAATACACTGTGACCACCGGTTATTTGCTTCATTATGAGAGAGGAGATACACATCCTGGACCAAAAAAAAAGAACAGGAGTACTTGTGGCACTTTAGAGACTAACAAATTTCTTTCAGTATGAGCTTTCGTGAGCTACAACTCACTTCTTTGGATGTATCCGAAGAAATGAGCTGTAGCTCACGAAAGCTCATGCTGAAATAAATTTGTTAATCTCTAAGGTGCCACAAGTACTCCTGTTCTTTTTGCGGATACAGACTAACACAGCTGCTACTCTGAATCCTGGACCAAGAGTGTCTAAGGGATTGTATACATGGGGATGTTATTGTGGCTAATATATGGTGTGAATTTAAAGTACTATTGCTATTCTGAAATAATTTCCTTTGTGGACACTTTCATTCAGGAATAACAGTGTCTACCCAGGGAGTTATGCTGAAATAGCTCTTCCAGGCAATATAAACTCTAATTTAGGACTTCTCAGAAATGTGGTGGGGATGGAAAGAAGGGTATAACAGGTTCATTGGTGATGTATTGTTTGTTTGAGGTAGGGCTTATAATTCAGTATTACTTCCTACTCTGATTAGTGTAATGTTTGTAATAATATATTTGAATGTTGTTAAACTACTTTTAAAAACAAAAATATAACAAGACATGAAAGGATTAAATTTTTATCAGTAAATGTGGGTGAACATCGATTTCACTGTGTACACACAAACCAATGAAAAAATATTTTCATCAATAATAATTGAAATTTACAGATAGGCAAAGTAAGGAAAATGCAGCTTGAGAATTAATTAGTTTGATTTTAAGGATATTTACTTTATATATTTTGATATGTGATGTTGACAATTTGTGTTTTAATGCTTATAAAGCTTTAACTTTTTGAATCTCAACATCCATTGTCATTAAGTAATTATTGTCTGACCCCCTGTTGTCTAGTGTCCCATAATGTCCCTGTGAAACTGAAAATTTAAATAAATAAAAATAAAAAAAATGCTTATAACCCATAATTCTGTGCAACTGAAAATTTAAATTGATAAAATAAAATAAAATAAATTTTAAAATAAAAGATATCAATCAAAATTATAAAAAAGTAAAATCAAATTCTGACAAGCCTAAATATACTGCTAATTATGATGAGCAATAGAGATGCTTGTCCAGTACTGTAAACCATAATATGTAATCCAGTAAATCATCAGGAACAAAACTAAAAACAAAAGGAACTTACCACTAAAACAAATAAATATGATCTCCATTTTATCCAAGGACCACTAAACACTAGCTCATTTGGAGTATCCAGGGTGACAAGATCCAAAGGCAAGGAAGCTTGCCTGAGAAATCTCTGCTTCTGGTCTTGAAGGGTTCAGTTTCCAGACTCCAGGGTGTCCTGACCAATCTTCTTCGCTGTGATGCAGTATAAGATGAGAGATAGTCTCCCAGGTCTGAGGCCCAGACCATTCATGGCTTTCAGGAGTGTCACCAACACTTTGAAGTGCACCCAAAACAAAGAAAGGTCTGTGCAGAATTTTGACAATGCGCATTAATTGTTCATAATGGCTCACCCAGCTGAGAAGTCACGCAGTAGCATTCTGACCTAGCTGAAGTTTCTAGATGCTGGTCCAAGTTAGTTCTAAGTACAATATATTACAGGATTTTAGCCTGGCAATTACAACGGTCATTGTTAAGTCCATGCTTAAGAGAACTTTTGAGGGATCCAATAGAACTCTGAAGATGAAAACTATCTTGGAGAATGTTGGTGCATTCAAAAGATAGTATAAATGTCATCTCTGTTCATCTTCCAAACAGTTCCCTCTGCCAACAACCATAATTTCTGTTATGTGTGGAATGAGTCATAGCCAGATCCCAAGTACAGTCAGAAACTGTAGAAGTAATGATACTTCAAAATCTGGGTTCAGTAAAAAGGAGACATATAGTTGAGGGAAATCAGCATATTAATGAAGTTGTAATCCAAAATATCTCTACGTATTTTACATACATATCAAACATTAGGAAGATGGAACTATAAACGACACTCTGAGTCTTTAGAAAAGGAATGCAATTTCACACCTCTACCTGGAACAATTAGAAACCCAGTAAAAGGTCACTCCAGATCCCATAGAAGAATCAACCATACCATGTGGTTAATAACATAAAAAGCTATTGGTAGATCTAACAGAATCAGCAGGGACACCTTTCCCTTCTAGTTCACAAGAAGATCCTTAACCATAACTATCTTATTTTAAACTCAAGTCTGAAACAACTTAAAGGGATTAAAGCAATCTGTGGAGTCCACACATAACTAGAAATTGCCCATTATCACCTTCTTAATAATCTTTCCTAAAACAATGGAAGTTTGCAACAAGACAATAATTGGCAAAATTATTAATACCCAAAGATAGTTTCTTGAGCAACTGTCACTGCTTGTTTAAAGGTGAACTGCAAAGAACAAGAAGTACATCATAAAGCTGCAGCAAGGGACATAACCACTTCTTTTGTTTCCTTTTCAATTCAGACTTTAAGTGTGGGTGGAAAATTTTCACACTTGCTGGAGACTTTAATCCCTTATCAATAAAGTGCCACTGGCTTTAATGAGTCATAGTGTCATGAGTCCATCTCACAACACCCTAAACCCACAGATACTTTCATTAACAGAAACTGGGTGAAAGCCAGAGTGGTAAATGACAGTAAAATACCTTTAAATAGATTCTTGGTGTACAGTACAAGTAGTATTTTCTGAGTATGTTTTTCTGTAGATACACTTGCAGATGTTCCTTCATCAGTCTAACTACAAGGTTCAAAAGAGGTTTATGGTTAATGTAGTTAAAAACTCAGCTTATCATGTAGGTCAGGTTTTGAGGAAAGACTTTTGGTGAAAACTGTACATGTTCACAGTTTCTGAAAGCATTATTATTCCATGCTCCCTATAAGCATATGGCTTCTGAGGTGTCCATATTTTGAATTAATCCAAGTAAAAAACCATCAAAATCTGTGTTGTATTTTGCATTTGATTAAGAATGTGAACATTTTCAGGTGAGGATGGCCTATTTTTGAGTAAAAATGCCCCGAAACTATTCATAAGCTTGCTAAAAACTTATGCTGTTTTTGTTCAAAATTAAGACAGTTTCCAAAAACAAACAAAAATGCCCCCACACCCTGTTTTTTGTTTTGTTTTTGGCTGATTGTGGGATGTACTGGAAGATGTGTTGCTGTACATTGTGCCTTTTTTCTCCATGAAAATGGCAATAGCTTGCCCCTGGGCATTTTTCAGGAAAATTTTTCACATGATCTGGTTTACTATTTTCTCAAAGACTTACCTGGGCATTTTTCCAAACATAGCCAGAGAAAAGGGCATCCTCACTCTTAGATAATGGTCATAGTGCGTACTGCATGCTCATTAATACAGCAATTCCCTAAGACAATGACAGATAAAAGAACTTTCCTTTTATTGAACTAAATGCTGGTTTTACATAAAATAGACCATAATTCAAAGTCTGTAATGTCTACCGAAAGGTTAGCCTCGTTACCATCCAAATAGCTGAGCTAATAAAAATTATATTTGTTACAATCCAAATAGATTAACCGGCCTTAAGGGCTTAACTATGTATCACACTTTTCAATTTCTTATAATTAAATTAACATAAAATAGACTTGACAAATAAATGACTGTATCAGAAACAGTTAAGCTCTGTTTAACCAAAATAATTGTTCTATTTACATATATCACTTTTGTGTACTTGGCGGGCTAAAGAAAAGCATATCTAGAATGAAATTCCTTAGACAACTACAATCAAGTAACAGTGTCTTATCTCTGTGCTCTAATTCTTCATCTGTGGACCTCAGATACCCTGAATTGTATAGTTAATGACTGAATTTCAGCATTCCCTGTTGGTCCCATCCACACTATCTCTTCAGATCCCCTGCAAAGATTTATGCACATGTTTAACTTTACACATTGTGAGTAGACCCACTGACTTCAATGACGTTAATGGGGCTAGTCAAAGAGCATAAAGTGAGCACAAACTTATGTCTTTGCAGGTTAGGGGTTTTAATGTCTTCACCACATTTTCACTATCCATCCACCTGCTGCCATCATGTTTCACTTGGAATAGGGATTATGGTAATGTTGGATCCCAGCACTCTAACTCTTTAATAGTTTTAACAGTTCATTAATGAAGGCTATATAGTTTATTCAGCAGCACTGACCTTCCTAAAAATGTCCTCACTCTCCATAAACTATGTCTTTATCTATTAGTTTTCTAACCTTCTTTTTTCTCCCTGTTCTATTCACTATAAATCTTTCAACCTTCATGTTCAGAACCTTAATTTTTACTGTCCCTCATTTACCTCTAACAAGAAACAGCATTTCTGCTTGTAGTCTTCTCTGTAATCACTCTTTTGAATGAAAGACTATAGACCCAACCCTCCTAGCTGGCCAGGTCACCATCCTCAGAAGGTCAATCAAGACTGTAATTTTCCCTCCAGTTTTATTAGTCCTTTTTTCTGTCTCTTTTGAGGGAGACATAGGGAGAGATTTTTCTGGTAATTTTTTTTTTTCATGTGGGCATTTAAAAGAGAAAACCATAGCATCGAAGAAAATGTTTACAGAAAAGAATCCAGGTGTCTGCACAATATGATGATAAAATAGAAGTGTGGGCCATATTAAGGAAGAGATCTTTGTGGCATGCCTTCATGTATAGGGTGAAATAATTAAATTGATGTCTAACCTGGTGTTGAAAAGCTCAAAAACTCTAGTTTCTGTGCTGCAACGTGTGTTTGGTCAGGCAAATGGTAGAGAATAGTTTACACCTTCTGTAAAATCATGGGAAAAATCTGCTAAAATTTCTTGGAGCATTGTCCTGTAATTATGCATTCTGAGGCCATGTCTATACTTACCAGGGATTGATGCAGCAGGGGGTCGATTTAGCAGGTCTAGTGAAGACCCTCTAAATCAACTGCAGAGCATTCTCCAATCAACTCCATTACTCCACCGGAATGAGAGGAGTAAGGTAAGTTGACAGGGGAGCATCTCCCATTGACGCAATGAAGACACCAGGGTAAATTGACCTAAGCTACGTCAGCTCCACCTACATTATTCATGTAGCTGGAGTAATGTAATTTAGGTCGACTTACCCAGGTAGTGTAGACAAGGCCTGAGAGTCCTTGTCTGAGTATTATGTTTTTAAGGCCCTTCCTGTCCTCTTGTGAGAAAATATCTTTAGAATTGCACTCTCAGTATGGTAATGCTACCTAAGTTGCAATTCAGGGAATGCTCCTTCTGCAAACTTTTTTCCAGGACCTGAGAGTTATTTTATAAACCTATGTGTTTTGCCTTTGTTTCTTGTATGACAGAAATGACAAGCTTTATGCCTCAGATTTTATGTCTAAATTATAATAGGTCCTCTTGAGCTATGCAAAAATACTGATTTATATATGGCATACTCATAAAAAATACAAAATTTGACCAAGATATATATTTTGCCATTTTTAACTGAAACCACCAAACTTTATGGCACAGAGCTGTTTTGGGTGCTGTAGAGCATCATTAACCCAGAGTGAGATTCAGGAAGGACTGGGCTTCAGAAGGCTCAGTTCTTCTCTCATCTGCTCCAACTGCAGGGGCAGTGAGCAAGCTGCCCCATCCCTTCTCTGCAACTGGTCAGATCTTCCAAGATCAGTGTTGAGCCAGATCAATGATTAAAAACAAAAAGGCAGGTGGAAGGGAAGCAAGGAAAGAAAACAAGACCATGGCCACATCATTACTCCCGCCTCATGGGGTATTTGCACTGTTGAGACTTCCAGTCCCTAGAGCACAGCCCCAGCCCTTGCCCAAGGAGTGAGCAATGAAGGCTTCCTGCAGCCTCATCTGTTCCCCTCCATGCGAATCTGTGCAAGGGCAAGGAACAATCTAGCCCATCCTTTTTCAGAGCATGAGGCTGAAGAAATTAGATGAAGTTACACTGAAATTGACTGCTCAAGAAACCAGCAGTCAAAATGAAGCCCCAGGACATCAGACTGTTCCACCAGGGACTGGGGAGGAGGCAGAGTCTGGAAGGTATGGACTTCTGCCTGAGTAGTGGAAAGTTGGTAGTGCAGCTCCTAGAGATGTCAGTTTATATTTATTATTCATTGTTATTGCTATTATTATTTATTTTATTATTATTTAATTTTGATTGGTTGATTTTCAGGGGGATCTCCCCTTTCTTCTTTAGGTCTAGGCCTACAAGTCATTGTAGGGCTAGTCTTCAGATAGTATTTAGAGCAGAGCAGCTTCATGGAAAGCAGTCTCTAACTAACAATTTAAAGCCTTCTGAAGTATAAGTTTCTCAAAAAAAATTTTAAAATATTTTATTCTTGCCTGGCAACAAGTGACCTCTATGCTCTACTGGCCTGAGCTTTTTGTATTTACTCACAGAAGGAAAGGCAATTTTGGGGGGTAAAACAACACTTCCTGTGTTCTCCCACACTATGAGATACATTTGCAAAATGCTTTGCTATTCTGAAGACAAAAAATATGATTTCCCCAACACCTACACATTGTTTCCATTCATTTTCCTCCACTGTTCGCCCCTAAATTCATCCCTGCTTGTACATCCTAGCCTTCTGTGGCAACTGACACTTCTTGCGTTTCTATTAGAGCAATACAGAATACATGCAACTCAGAGCTATTCAGAAACTGTACTAAGTACTCTGATTTCGAGGTATTCTCTCTGCTCCCCCTTTCTCAGCTTTATGTAGTAGAGATTATTTTTAACGAAAGTTGAGATCCTAAGCTTCTTCACAGCCTCAACTAAGCTGTGTGATTCATGTTTCAGAGTCTAATTTTTTAACCTCAAAAGCAGGATGAAATACTGTCATTTGAGTTTTTTAATGACTAGAAAGTAGTACATGCTTTTTCAGCCTTCTCTCATAGGCGCTAAATTAGAATAAAACTCATTTCCACAGCAAATGTAAGCCAATAAAAAGAGTATAGCGGGAGGATACAGAGCAGGAAAAGTGCATGGTAGGAAGCTTTGAACTGAGTTTGTAGTACATAATGATAAATTACGTACAAATATTATTACTATTATAATTCCATGCCAGAGCTCTTTAATGGTATGAAAGACCACAGCATACCAAAGCCCAAAGCTCTCCTGCTGTTCCTTCCCTCTGCATATACTACATAATGTACATTATTCTCTACATGTTCTGCAGTGGAGTTGTTCTTCTCTAGCTAACAGATGGATGCGTGGCTACTCAATTCCTCTTTTAGCTCATGGAGTCATGTAGCTCCTCTGCATCCGACGAAGTGGGTATTCACCCACGAAAAGCTCATGCTCCAAAATGTCTGTAAGTCTATAAGGTTCCACAGGATTCTTTGCTGCTTTTGTAGCTTCTCTGCTGTTTTGTACAGTGGACTACCTAAGTACTCATGTAGAGCATCACAGCAAAAGAGACAAACGGACATGTGAGCTGAGGGCCTGATCCAAAAACTCCTGAAGTCAATAGATGCTTCTGTATTGACTTCTATGAATTTGGGATCGGACCATGAACAAGGAAATGTGTGGCTAATTTTCTCTATAAAAAGAAAGACCTTGAGAAGTTTAGGGAGGATGGGAGGCTGGGGAAAGAAAAACAGATAGGGCAGCTTAGAGGGAAAGGTGAGGAGAGCAGTGGAGGTAGGTTTACAGACTTCTGAGGGAAGGAGTTTTATATTAAGGTTGACAGGACAATCCTTTGAGAGGAAGCTACAGGGAATAGTGAGCAGTGAGAGAGGGGAGGGGACCCTGAGGTGAGGCACTCAACCTGAAAGGGAGGGAGGGAGGACAATAGTGTGTCATCCGCATGAAACAATACGGATTGGATTTATTCTGCTGAAAGCTAGAGACAGAAGTCTGAAAAGACTTTTAGGATTTTTGAGGGAAATTCAAGCTTCAGTCTGAGAGCTCTTCCAGTGAATTTCCATTGCTTTAGTCATCTTGCTTCCATGACACAAACAGCTGTTATATAATTAGCTTCCTCTGAGTGCATAGAGCCAGAGTTGATATTCTGATTATTCAGTTTGATACATTACTTCTAAGATATCTGTAGATTTGAATCCTCTAATGTAATAGTGGGCAAGGAAAAAATTAAAATATAGTGTAGTATAATGTCCTGAGGAAACAAGTAACTACTGTAATCAAAAGAATGACAAAACAGTTGTAGTATATCTCCTCCTTGTTTAGGTATTCTATTTGCCTTTAAAAAAAAAGCAGGTATCATAGAAAAACAGAAAATTACTCAGTGCAGAAACAACGGCATTTAAATTGTGTTTATAGGGAATGCTCACTGAGGTTTTATTTATAGGAGCGTCCTTTAAGGAGCCACAGGGAACAAACATACATTACCATAACACTTAAAAAAAAAAAAAACAACCCTTTTCATTTGTTCCCATAACTCTGCCACTGTTATTTCTGTAAAAACATTCTGGGAAATGACATGTAAATGAACATACACCATCCTATTTTGCTTCTTTGAAACCATATACAGGGTTGCGTTAACATGTAGCTTTTTTTAAACCAGGCTGTGTTGATAACCAGGTTTTGAATAATGACCAGTGCAATCATAAAAAGTTAGACAAAAGAGAAAATGAGGTTTCAGTCCTTTTTTTTAAGATGTGGAATCCATCTATAATATCTAAATATTTTCTATACTATGATACTAGGGGATACTTTTCATATGTATCAGGGATGAGAAGGACTTCAGGGAATTTTTTTTTTAAATTGCACAAAAATGTAATTATATGTTGGTTAGAAGAAATGGATGGCAGTGTACATTATTTACTACCAGGAATGCTAAGAGAAAGACTGAGTAAAAATAATAAGTACTGCTCAAGTGCAGTAGAATTCAATAGGTGCGTACTTGTATTTGGAAGATTACTGTATTCATGGCTTCATTTATTTGGGGGGAAGTAGAATTTTGAGAACAAAACAAATTGGAACCAAAAATGGAAAAGATGGGATTAATAGACAGCAAGGCAGTGAATGATTTGTTTCACTTCCCAGAATCCCTCTCTGCCCCTTATCTGAACACTTAGATATGTTTATTTCCAAAAAAGAGTACATTGTATCCTGAAGGAAGCTATGAGATGGTTTTTAAAATAAAGGGGGAAAGTGTATTAAAACTCAAAAGAAAGTAAACAGAGATGATTTGGGAAGCTTTATTCATTTATTTGGGCAAGCATTGTTAACAACATTTAGGAGCTCTGTGTGTTTAAAAAGTAATAAATAGCTATTGAGCTTACTTCATAAACTTGTCAGAGTGTCTTCATTTTATTTTCCTGAACAAACTGAATTTCTGTACTGCTCTTCCCCAGCCAGTTAATAAATACATCACCCTAAAAAGTGCTGTGGTATTAAATTTACAGCAGATAAAATATGGATGAAGTTGCTGTGCTTCAGGTACGTCAAGTGTGATTTAATATCTCTCACTACCCTTATGAGGAGTAAAAGATTACTCGGCTGCTCAAACAGCAAGATGGTGACCTTTGCTCTCAAGTAACAGCCACTCAGCAAATAGTACCAAATGAAGAAGTAGAATAACATATAGATTTGCCATAAGAAAAAATTGATCTAAATCCATATATCAAATCTGCTGATCGGAGCTCTGTGGAAAAGTACCTCATAATCTTTAGTATGCAATTGCAAAAACTTTGGGTGGAAAAGAAACTGTGGGTCTTATTTTAGAGTAAAAGATTTCTTGGGGCAAAAAGGTTAAGAGGACTCTGTAAGCACATTTTTTTGCACAGAGACATCTTCAGATAAGAAAATACCTACTGATCTGTTAGATTGTCTAGTGATTTGAAGATCATGATTTTTATTTTGTTGTTGCTTTGTTTTGTTTGCTGCAAAAGAATGGAGAAAAGTGTAAGATTTTCAGAATTTCCATGGCAGTAATTTATAAATGAAGGAGATATTCCTTTGGGAAATTTCATAATAGTCTGATTTAATTTATTTCTGTTAAAAAAAACAGTTATCTCTAAAGGTGATAGAAATCCCCAAGAGGACGTGTTTGTTAGCAAAGAAAATAAATTATTGTAATTTACATTTTGCCTTCAAAAATGGTGGGTGAGTGAAAGTGTGCTGCTCTGCACTTCAAAGCAAAGGGAATGAAGAATTTTCAGCAACAAAGACAAAAAATGAAACAGACAAATCATTCTGCTGAGTGCTTTTTAACCTAAAGTAGTCCATGTTAATAAAGCAACTACAGTCTGTATAATAAGAGTTGAAAAGATATTCTTTAAAGAGTGGAAGTAAAATAGTAAACTTTTGTAATTAAAGCCTCTTATTCCTAGCCATAGAAGAAGTTAGAATTTGATGATGCTCCCAGTGTAATCAGGAAAGTCAGTGGAATTACATTAATAGACCTGGGGTAAATAAGAGAAGCATCCATCCCTTAAAGACTAAAGGTAAATAAGCCTTCTCCTGTATTATTCACATTTTAAGAAAGGAATATGGCTTAGTACTTTACATCTTCAAAGTGATACACCTATATTAACTTATCATTTTGCATGTGTAATTTGAGAATCTAAGTGCATTTGTGTCTCTGCAAATGGGAGACCTTGGTTGCGCCTCTAAATGTGAACAGTACATGATTTTTTGCTGTGCACTTGTTTTACAAGCCCAGGAAAATAGAATATAACATTTGTTTCAAATATCAAATGCACCTATGTCATTAGTGGCGAATCATGATCACTAAAGAATATTTATTTGTTATATACATTTTAATTATTAAACACATTTTTTATGTATTTTCATGAAAGGTGGTATTCTTTAAGGCTGAGGATTTAAAAATAATGTGATTCCGAAAGGTCAGAATGATTACTTTCCTTTCATACATTTTTTTTTCAGTTAAGACACCCCATTAGCTTTTAAAACTGCCCTGGTTTGGTTGATCAAGACTACACCCGCTACTGATGCTAGCCCAGATGTTGCCCGTTCAAACAGACATCAGTCCATAAACCTTTCTAAACAAGTGCTTTCTCCATTCTGACTGCATAGTGGATTTGGTTGGGCAGGATGACATTTTCTTGAGAGACAGATGTGCATGCTGCAGCAGTACCATGGACGCTCACAGCTTCCTTATAGAGCAGATGCTCCCTTGAGGATCTTATACTCTTTTCTTTGTGTTTGCAATAATAATAATAAAAAATCTTCCCCTTTATACTTGGGATGATTTTTAAAATTAGCAGTGATGAGGGCTAAGACTTTCTAGCAAGGATTTAGAAAGTCTCTGGGAACTGAAGGAATGCAGGTACCATCATTCTTTTAATGGCATATCACTTCAAACAACATAGAAGTATTTTATTGGACTTTCTCCCCTGAACTGGCAGCACAGAGCAAACGCAAGAGAACTCAAGGGACCGATTTGAAAAAGGGATAATGCACACATAATTGGGGGATGGGGTTAGGTTTTACAAAATAAATAGCTTTTACAAATGTTATTTGTCTGCTTCACAGAATGATAGTTGTAGAGATTATTTATTGGAAGCTTTTTACTTTCTTTTTACATGTTTATATAAGCCTGTCCTTTAGAGAAACTGAATGGTGATCTCTACTGCCCATGTGTACTAATTTGAAAACTGGGCATTATCGCTGCACAACTCATTGCCATTAATTACTTTGAAATGTTAGGGAATGCAATTCATACACTAATATGGGGATAAGGTGGGGAAAGAAAATGACTCTCTTGGACATCTGTTTTATAAATCTGGCGGAATGGATGTTTATTTTTCCAGTATGACCAATGCATTGTTAGTGACATCATACCATAGACCATTACAACATTTCTGATCTCAAATGGCTGCAACATAGCTTCAGACAGCTGTTCTTTGCATGCAAAATAGAGATTCATAGATTTCAGATTCATAGATTTCTCACTGCTAGCTGATATCACTTCCAACAGCCAATCACAATTCAAACACATAGTCTGCAGATAGGACCAGCCCTCTAGAGTTTGCATACTGATTGTGGGTGTTTAGATGAGACCAGAGGGTAGCATTTGGTTGTTGCCATTAGTCTGTTTAAGAAAATGAAAAAGCAAGGGGACTAGTACTCTGATTCTGGTTGGATATTGCTTGTATGAGTTAGAATTATGTGTAAGATATTCACCTGCAGGCCACTGTTCTGAATTTGAGCCAGTGTGGCAGTGGCTGAACGCCATTAGCCTCTCTTAGGTATTTTGTGTTATGTGAAATCAGAGCATAGTCTTAGTACAGTTCCTTATGTCCACAAAAAAACAAAAAACCCGAGACCCAACCTCAGAAATGGCATCTGTATGGCCTGAGATAGGCCAAGCATTGGAGATTTGAACTCTCTTCTCTCCTGTAGTGCTAGTCACAGGACGTCAAAATCATTGGGAAGGGAGTATGGGAATGCTTTCACTGCTGGTGCCTGTGCTGTACCTGCTCCGTGATTAAATACAGAACTTCAGTTTTTAGGCCTATCAAGTTGGTACCTTTTTATCATGAATGTTTGCATACTGACTATCTTTTCTTAAAAGAAAAAGTTTGCCTAAAAGATGAAGCAAAAACAGTTTGTCAAGGACACTACCCGCCTAGAAAAGCACGTTTGATCCCTCCTGACTAAAGAATATATCTCTGGAGGTATATTCTAAATCTAAAAGGCTTTGCTGCACACACTGATTAAACAGATCAAGTCTAACCATTTTAGAAACTATAGTATTATTATTCATCTGCAGGGATAGCGAGTGTACTATTAAAAAGACAATGTCAATATTTTTTTTATTTCCCAGCAGGATTAGCTGCTCTGCTGGGAAAAACTGTCCCTTTAAGAGTTACAAGAGAAGCTGAACAGGCATGTGCCAATCAGAAATCTGGAATTCAGAGTGATGGGTATTTGAGGAGACAGGTGAGGCCAGACTGAGATGCAGGTGGAAAGATCTGTAGATTAAGGAAACAAAGAGAATATCTAAAGACTTACACAGAAGGGAAAGGAAGTGATTAAAAGCAAAAAACTGGCTGGAAAAGGCAAAGAGTAGTGCAGGGTTGGCAACCTCTGGCACGTGGCTCGCCAGGGTAAGCACCCTGGCGGGCCGGGCCAGTTTGTTTACCTGCCATGTTGGCAGGTTCGGCCAATCACGGCTCCCACTGGCTGCGGTTCGCTGTCCCTGGCCAATGGGGGTGGCTGGAAGACACGGCCAGCACATCCCTCGGCCCGCGCTGCTTCCTGCCACCCCCATTGGCCTGGTACGGTGAACTGCGGCCAGTGGGAGCTGCAATCGACTGAACCTGCTGACGCGGCAGGTAAACAAACCAGCCTGGGACCACCAGGGTGCTTACCTTGGTGAGCCGCGTGCCAGAGGTTGCCGACCGCTGGAGTAGTGGAAAGAAACTATTAGAAAGGAAAAGTGAAGATATAGTAGCAGAACACTGGGAGGATCAAAAGACTTTTAGGGAGTTTATTGTAAACAGGAAACTTAACTTCACAGTTGTAGATGGTGTTTCATTAGCAGTGTGTTAGGGCAGTGCCTTGTCTTCTCCTTGAAACCTGACAGCACCTCACCAAGACAATCAGCCTTCTAATATTGAGAATCTATAGATTGGAAATAAGCACGGAACCTTCTAATTTGTCCCTAACTGGGGTGTGCATTTGCTTTGCCTTTCTTAGCCTGAAAGGAGACTTCATCAAAGAACATTTCAGCATCGCGCCTGCTGATGGATGAAAGTATTGAATCAAATGATACCCAGGAAGAAATGTCTAGCACCACAGGTGGCTGCTGTTGAGAACTTAGTTTTAAACACATAATTAGTAATTGATCCTAGAAGGTGCTAAGCTCTCCTGGGAGGCAATGAACACCCTTAAGCACACTGACTTCAGGGGGAGTTATGAGTGCTCAAGACCTCACAGGAGTGTCCAGCAGGCGTCCTTAGGGAATAAATCCTACTGAATGTTCCTTTTTCTCCTTGCGGGTAACAATTTCTATGCAAGTGTCAGAGTCTTATCTGATTCTGGTCTCCCCCTTTCGTTATCAATTGCCTGTTTGCCACGGGTGGTGGAAAAGCACATTCATCCATCAGACCACCAGCACCTCCTCTCTAATGATGGGCCAAAAATAACAACAGAGGCATCAACAAATATTCCTGTGAATAAAATCCATTGATTCGTTTTGTTTTTGCTTACTCACAGCCATCTGTGCAGGTCAGATTTTATTTATGAGAATGTACACAAGAAAGCCAAAGCACAGCAAATACCAGCACAAATAAATATTCATGTGAGTATTTTCCCTGGGAGTGCTTCCTGGCCATTTTGAATGCTTTTCGTAGTACAGGAAGGAATGGAAGGAGTTGCAGTGGAGCAGGAGGGGAAAAGGTGCTTCAAGAGAGCTGTGGCAGTCAGCAGGATGGAATGTGTCCACCATCACCACCTCTCGGAGAAGTGACCGATGGGTTTCTAGTCTGGTGGCAATTTAAAATCTGTCCAGGTGTGTGCACTGCAGCTAGGCAGTAAGGAGGTAGCACCTGAAGCTTCAGACACTACCACTAAAGGTGACATTTAAAGGTTGGTGCTGCACCATATTAAACATCTAACTCCGGGCTCGTGGCTCAGAAGGCTACTCAAGCCTCCCCAAACAAGGAAAAGTCCCAGAGCCATTTAGTTTCCCTTCTTGCATATGCTATTTAAGAGTTGCCATGTCACTTTTTACCTGCCACAACAAGAGCAAGGGGAGATTGTATAAATTAGTCCACCAGCTCTCTCTCCATATGTTGAAGCAATAGACTCTTCCTCTATAGTCTGGCATCCAAGTGGAGGCAGGTAAACCTTGACGCACCAGCCCGCTTGGTTGGGGATGTGATCACACATAGCCTTTTAGGCCTGAAGCAGCTGTCATGATGCGTGCATGTTACTGTGATGGGAGGATCAGATTAGATTAGATGCAACACCGAGGGTTACATTTTCAAAAGTGCCTCAATCACTTGAGCACTTTTGAAAATTAGGAGACTGTCATTCCTGCTACACTGAAATCCTGTAATTCTGACCTGATCCCTGACAGCTGCCCCAGCAAAAAAGTTTCCTGTTCAAGCACAGGGAGTCCCATTAGTATTGAGCTACCCATGTATACTAGTCTGCTGACATTTATTTTTTATCTTACAAAAAGTTCCAGGGAAAATGTTGTCTTATTTTGTTTAAATATATCTGTATGAAGAACTGAATGGATTGTGCAGACTGGTATAAAATGCAAGAAAACTAAAATAAACCACAAACCTACCAGTTCTGCCGGTATCTCTCAAAGCTAACACTATTCAGTAACACAGTACAGCTGTTTACCCCTTTCATTCTATCTCTTCTGTAAAAATAACAAAACTGAGAGCTGCTGCTTCCTCGACTTTATTAGGACATTTATTTATTTATTTATTTATTTTGCTTCCAGTTTTTTCACCCTTAATGTACTTTAAAGACTGTGAGCTGGCCACATACTGCTTCACTTTCCGAGTACTGAGGCCTATCTATCAAAAGCTGACTGGAGTGGGTGGTGAAATACAGGAGGAGGTGGCTAGCTATACCGTTGTACTATTAAATTACTGTCAGGCCAAAGAGAGTAATCTCTTGTTTCAGCAGCAGGTACTATACTACCATGGACTGTAAAAACCTCAAGCACTCTGAAATAGGCTGTCATATGAGCACCATAAATTACATCAGTCAAATATCCCATCACTCATTCACTCTGAAGTCTTATTGTGGGCAGAATAGTCTGCTCAGGAGAAAACAACAACCAACTTTCTGATTTCTTTTTCAATTCACCTCTTTAGCCAGTTAACAAGGTGATGCTGGGAGAAGTTTATAGGTAACCATAAAATACAAATTTACATCTTCATATCAAAGAGTTTCAAAACTCAGAGATTGCTCCCCTAACAGCAGCAGCAGCAGTTACCGGCAGTACTTGTGTTAAGAACTTTTAAAAGTGTTGTATCAGTGACTTTCTTTTCATTTTTGGGGAACAGAACAGATGACATTAAGTTAAAATCCTAAATAAAATATGAAAGCTGCCAACACAGTACAAAAGTCTTTCTGATGGAATATATGAAAAGTTGCTCATAAGTTGCAAATGTCACTAATACAGTATGAAAATTGCAAAAAGTCTATGAAAGTCGCTAATGTGACATGAAAGAACAAAAGTCTTCAAATTACGTGAAAGTTACTGATCCAATATGTTACTGTTCTAGTTACTTTCTGTTGGATCTTTTTAACAAATTCCGTTTCAAACTAATCTATGATAAAGGTCTTATTATATTATCAATTTTCATGAAGTATCAGAAAGCTGTGTTTCTGGTTGTACTGAATGAAGGGTGACCTCATTAGCAGATTTTGTAACAGCAGTGGCTTTTTCCTCCTTTTCCTTTTGTAAAAGAAGAAATAGATTCCATCAGTCTAGTTTAGCTTTGCTTTGATTAAGATACACTAAGTTCTTAATTGTGCAATTGGAGGTGTGTGGTTGGACGACCCCTGCACCTCTGTGGAGCCCTATTGATTTCAGTAAGACCCCATAAGGGCCTAAAAATTGACCTGCATTGAACAGATTGCAGGATAGGTGCTCAAGAGCTATATCAGATCTCCAGCTTCACCCAGCTCCAATCAGAATTAGCTGCTAGCGGACACTGAGGAGAGACTGTGAGGAGGAATGATCTAGAATTCTAACACAGCTGGCTTTAGATTTTACAGGCATGTTATTTTTAATGTGTTTTTAAGTGCCTTTCTGAGAAGCTCCCTCCACCATTTTCTTTAGAAAGTCTCTATTCTATGCAGGTCTATTTTTAGGCTCATATGGAGCTCCACAGAGGTGCAGTGGTCCATCCACACACCTCCAATTGCATAATTTAGTATGTTTCTTAATCAAAGCAAAGCTAGGATAGAGTGGTGGGCTCTATTTCTCAGCACTGGCCACTTTTAGGGCTGGACTGGCTGGCCCTGATGAAAAATGTTGACAGAATTGGACCCTGAAGTCCTATGTTTTTCTACAGAACAGATACAGTGTAGGCACTCAGATCTGGCACAGATATGGTGATTAGCATGGTATAAGGTGACAGACAGATAGACTGATGGATGGATGATGAATATTAGCCCTAATGTGTGTACCAAACTTAATCTGAAGGGACCACCTTTAGGTCTAAGATTGCAGTTCAGCCTCCATTTCCCCTTGCAATCCTTGGCCTCTTTGTTGAGGCTTCAACAAGAGTATGTGCTATGAGCTAAGTGAAAGGTTTATGCTGGGTGACAAAGAACTATCCCAAGACTACTCAAAATAATGCATCAATTGGCATTACATTTACAGCTTCATTAACAATATTCATGTCATTATGTTATCAATAATAATAATACATCACATTTAAACAATATATACATGTGCATTATTTTCCTATTAGGTCCCCCTCGCTCACCGAGAACCCACAATTTGTTGTGATGCCCCCCTAGCATACTCCCCCCCCCCACACCCGGTTATTGGCCAGTAGATTAAACATTTTGTACATCTAACAACCGTTTGGATTTACTCCTTAAAGATGAAGTTAGTATAACATTCTGAATAAAAAAAACTTTGAAGCTAATAATCAGAAGATTAGAGAAAGAATATCTTTTAATTAATTTCAAACCTTGGATTGAGTATTAAATAGAAACATGAAAGAAAGATTCCAATTGGGAAGGACTGGTAACTGAAGAGTCTCCCCTCTCTTGAGGATTACCATTTAATTTTAAACATTGATTTGAAATAAAAGATGGTACAATCCCCAAGGAAAGACGTATTTCGGTTGTAAACATAGAAGCGATGTATAATAAATGAAATATATAACATTCTCCTTGAGGAGTTTTTTACTTTATTGTGCAATCATGTTATGGGAATTATTTATATTCTTTAACTTGACTCTCAGACAAAACCTATCAGGTATATTTCTGTAATCAGTTTTTTCCTTTATTTATATGGCTGTATTAACATTTCTGAAAATTGTACTATGGCATCGCGTTTAGGATTTTGCATCAGCCAGTTTTTTTAATACCAACATTTATGAGAGCTTGTAATGGGTGTTGTAGATTTGTTCTGGGTAATCATCTAAATGTTCAGATTCTTGTTCAAACCTGAACTCATCCTATGGAAGCCCTCATCTTGGCTCATCCCAACCCTCCCCCCACATAATCTACCTTTTCCTTCCCATGCAGCCATCTGTCTGCCCTCCACTCCCATCGCAGTCCTCCCCATTGTGACTAGACAGTAGGGGGGTCTACAGTAGCTTTTCCTACTAATGTGTTTTGTGTCTTACTTAGAGCTGGGCGAAGAGAGCAAAAAATTATTAACACTTGAGGGAAGTGTGTGCTCTTTCCTTTTGCATTTGTTTACCACAAATACAATAGCAAACAAGTTTACTGGCAGGCATATTGGATGAAAAAGCAAATTTTAAGTGACTAGCAAGCACATTTCAAATTTGAATTTGCTCCGGCGACCTGATTCTAAGAAATATGCTCATCCAATTAGGGAATAAATAGAGTATGAGATTTGTGTGTCCATTTAAAGCTTTGTATTTGCTTCGGCAAGTCTTACCCTTGCTGACTACTTGTGTGTTATGATCATGAAGAGAGAAGCAGTCCCTGGGAGAGCCTGAGCACAGCCCCCTGAGACTTTGAAAATCAAGATCGGGTGTTTGATGAGGAGCCAGTGCACTCTCCAGAGTAGGGTGACCAGACAGCAAATGTGAAAAATTGGGATGAGAGTAGGGGGTAATAGGAGCCTATATAAGAAAAACACCCAAAAATTGAGACTGTCCCTATAAAATCAGGACATTTGGTCACGCTACTCCACAGTACTAAGATAGTGTGCTCACATTGACTTGTGTTGCACAGCAGGCAGACTGGTGCTGTATGCTCACTTAGGTATCACAAAGTCATTGTCTTAGAAATATCTGCCATGGATAGCATTGATTAGATCTCTTGCAGAAATCCTATTTTGAAAATTATGCATTTCCACAGGTCCCTATTTCTGTACAGTGACAATTCTGCTCATCCCACTTATGCGCTCACACCTCTATTTCCGCAGACCTAACTACAAGTGTGTGTGAATGGTAAAATTCACATACTTTAATCAAAACCAAACCCAAAGTGGACTTTGCACCAGCAATCTGGGTTTGAGGCTCATGTCTGGATCTCCAATGTTGCGCTACCAGAGCTTGGGAATGGTGTAAAGTTGTGTGATGCATTGCTATAAGGGACCATACTGTGAGCTGTTATGAGTAGCATTAAAGTTTTGGGGTGAGGTAGAAGGGCTCGTCCCTCCGCAGGTTGTGGGGTATCCCACCACCTCATGATAGTTTGCTATGGGCCCCAGCCCCGGGATCAGGGCGGGCCAGCAAACAGTCTGGAGCTCAGGCCCTTAAGCAGGGGCTGAGCCAAGAGTTCAGTAGAAGCCCAGACCCTGGGTCCAGGCGGGGCAGCAAACAAACAGTATGGAGCTCAGGCTTCTGAGCATCGGGGCAAGGGGGCGATTGCCACCCATGAGCGGGGTGGCATGGGGAACGCAGGCTCACCCACTCCACTGCATCCCAGCCCGGGGCCCTAGCAGTGGCAGAAGACTCGCTGCTGTGTCAATGGGGATCCGGACCGCAACACGCTGACATAGGTTCTGGCTGGGCTGTGGCCAGACCAGGGTCAACTGCCCCCGGGCTACTTCTGGACTCTCCCTTGTAGGGCACCTGGGTTAGGGTGGTGTCCTCGGAGGTTTCCAGCACCATCGGTTCCTCTGGGTATCTGGCCAAGTGTAGGCTTGTCTGGCCCGGCCGATCCTCGTGTCGGCTGCAGCTTGCTGGTGTGTCCCAGCCCAGGGCTAGGCCACAGACATCTGGCCTCTCCTGCGGCTGGCTTTCAAGTGAGCTCTGCAGTTGGGCTTTTCTACTTCCTGTCCTGCGCCCTGCCCTCTGGGGGGGGGGCAGGGGCAGGACCCACTGGCTCCGCCCACATTGGTGCTAGTGGAGGCTCGTCCCTCTGCAGGGCTGTGGGGGATCCCACCGCCTTGCTACAGGTGATAATCAGTTTTAAACAACAAAGTCATTAGTTTTCATAATACAAGTGATGGCACACAAAGATGGCACAGAAAGTTAAAGGGGGAGAATTTCATAATGGATAGTCCAGATCTTTCATGCTCTACACTAACATGTCAAGGGACATAAGAGTCTTCTTGGTATAAATAATGTAATCAGTATCCTCTACTACTGGGCGTTGCTGCTAGTGTTGCATACCACTCCCTGGTAGAGTTCTGGCAGGATCTACCAGGCTCAAACAAACAGTGCTACAGGTACTCCAAGAACTAGGCTTTACAGGCTCTACCCCTCATCTGGCACCGGTAACATTCACAGATTCTAAGGATGTAGCAGAGGATTATTTCATTAGGGCTACCAGAACCAAACAGTGAAACTACCTTAGCAAATACTCTTTCTTTTAACAGCTACAAGAAAAGATCAAAAGAGTTCCTAGCCCTGCTCGTTGGGCAATCCAGTACATAAGAACATAAGAACGGCCGTACCGGGTCAGACCAAAGGTCCATCTAGCCCAGTATCTGTCTACCGACAGTGGCCAATGCCAGGTGCCCCAGAGGGAGTGAAGCTAACAGGCAATGATCAAGTGATCTCTCTCCTGCCATCCATCTCCATCCTCTGATGAACAGAGGCTAGGGACACCATTCTTTACCCTTCCTGGCTAATAGCCATTTATGGACTTAGCCACCATGAATTTATCCAGTTCTCTTTTAAACACTGTTATAGTCCCAGCCTTCGCAACCTCCTCAGGTAAGGAGTTCCACAAGTTGACTGTGCGCTGTGTGAAGAAGAACTTCCTTGTATTTGTTTTAAACCTGCTACCTATGAATTTCATTTGGTGACCCCTAGTTCTTGTATTATGGGAATAAGTAAATAACTTTTCCTTATCCACTTTCTCAACATCACTCATGATTTTATATACCTCTATCATATCCCCCCTTAGTCTCCTCTTTTCCAAGCTGAGGAGGCCTAGCCTCTTTAATCTTTCCTCGTATGGGACCCTCTCCAAACCCCTAATCATTTTAGTTGCCCTTTTCTGAACCTTTTCTAGTGCTAGAATATCTTTTTTGAGGTGAGGAGACCACATCTGTACATAGTATTTGAGATGTGGGCGTACCATCGATTTATATAAGGGCAATAATATATTCTCAGTCTTATTCTCTATCCCCTTTTTAATTATTCCTAACATCTTGTTTGCTTTTTTGACCGCCTCCGTGCACTGCGTGGACATCTTCAGAGAACTATCCACGATGATGCCAAGATCTTTTTCCTGACTCATTGTAGCTAAATTAGCCCCCATCATATTGTATGTATAGTTGGGGTTATTTTTTCCAATGTGCATCACTTTACATTTATCCACATTAAATTTCATTTGCCATTTTGTTGCCCAATCACTTAGTTTTGTGAGATCTTTCTGAAGTTCTTCACAATCTGCTTTGGTCTTAACTATCTTGAGTAGTTTAGTTTCATCTGCAAACTTTGCCACCTCACTGTTTATGCCTTTCTCCAGATCATTTATGAATAAATTGAATAGGATTGGTCCTAGGACTGACCCTTGGGGAACACCACTAGTCACCCCTCTCCATTCTGAGAATTTACCAGGGGGCATAAAGGTAACAGAGCCCTCTTGGGGGCTTTTCCATCATCCCTGCAGTTTTTCCTATTTGCGGGCCACTGTGCTGTATCTTACTGCTGTAACTTCTGCTGGTCCCCTCTGCATCTAGCACTCTGCTTTCAGTCCCAGATCTCAGGTTCCTTGCTGCCCAGCCTTCCCTCTGCAACTAGCTCCCAGGCTGCTGCCTCTGTCCAGCCTGTTGCATCCAGCTCACACACAACATTTGGCTCTCTCCTGAGCCTGGCCCCCGCTGACCTCAAGATGTTACTTCCTTTTCTTGGTATCAAGAGCTTATGGTCCTCTGTTGGCTGGATGTTAAAGTGAGTGACACAATGCCTTGCCCGGGCTAGATCCTTTCCTTCCATCCACAGTGCAAGAAAAGCTACTCGGTAGAACTGTGTTGGGACTGGAATTTCTGTTTTGCAGGAAATTCCACGATCTCCAGATTTTTCATTCCAAATCAGAATGGAATGCTGAATTTCAAAATTTCTCATAAAATGAAGTTTTTGGGGGAAAAAAACAAACCATTCTGTTTTTATTTCAACTTCTTAAAAATAAAATATAACAAAGTAAAAATAATTTTGAAATGAAAAATCAAAATGTTATTTTACAAAAATGTTGAAACAGAACATTTTGACATCATCAAAATGCTTCATGTTGGAGTTTTTTCAAAATAAAATTTTGTCAAAATCAACATGTTCCTGCAGAAAGTTTCTATTTCAATGAAACATCATTTTCTGACCCAAAAAACTGTTGGAAAATTTTTGACCCAGTGTAGTAATCAATAATAATTCAGCAGCTATAATGCAACAATAGTACTGTCCTCATTCCTGTAAGCATCAGGATCACTAATAATAACTTACACTTATATTATACTTTTCATTGGAGGGTTTGTCTACACAGTGCATTAGTCTGCACCAGTGGGATGTAAATTCTACTCCGTACCAGTGTGTCATGCACTAACTGGCCTGTGTAGACTCTACTGATGCACACTAAAAGTTCTCTAGTGCACATTAGCATAGTCTCAGTACTACATTAACATGCACTAGAGAACTTTTAGTACATGCCTGCAGGGTCCACATAGGGTGTAGACTAGAATTTGCACTTCGCTGGTGCAGACTTACTCATGATATAGACAAGCCCAGAGTATTTCAAAACATTTTGTAAATATGAATTAGGTCCAAAATACTGTTGTGAGATAGGTAAGGATTGTTGTTCCCATTTTACAGATGTATAAACTAAGTCCTGGACAAAGGGCTTGATCAACCTCCCATTAACTTGAAAGTGGAAGGCACCTAGCACCTCACATGATCAGGACTTCAGTGAATAGAACAGGCGACATGAGGAACGGAATTGAAAACTCCTAACTCCTGACTCCAGTCCAGTGCTCCAGCCAGTAGACACAAGTTCTGTTGAGGGGTAGAAGGCCTGGAGCAAAGGTCTTTCCAACTGGCTCTGCTGCTGGAAAAAAAGAGTGCAACTCACGTAGCAGGCTCTTGATGCTGAAAAGACCAGTCAGAGTAGGGACTTAATGTGTAAGCCTCCTGCATACCCCACTCTGCTAGAGTTGTGGAGTTGGCTGACATGTTGGCTGATGCGGCTGCAACAAAAAGATAAAAAGAAGGTGGGACCAGGGCACCCAGGTGATGTAATGATACAGCACATTTCTTGATCAACCTAAGCCTCCAGGCTGGGACTTCAAGCTACTCTCCCCTAGGAAACCCCCAGAAGAGGGCAGCAATGGTTCTGCTGTCTGCCCTCCCCCTAGAGGTGAATCTCCCCTCCCCCTTCCAATGGGCACAAATTCCTTTGTGGGTGCTGCAAGTAATATGGTAATATGTACCTGTGTATGCCCTGAGGGCTGAACCTAGCCAAGAAGTCTTTCTCATTTACTTGTTAATCATTATATGAGAGTTCTTTCCAAAGGTAACTAGATTTACTGCTCTGTAGATTCTGTTTCAGAGACAGACTGCATTAGTACACACTGTAAACATTGAAGTATAAATTATGGGAAGCCCAACTTTCAAACTTGGGCACCTAAGTTAGTGCACATTCTCGTTCTCGTTTTAGCAATCTGATCAACACCCAGAAACCCACTAACAGCGTATGGATGCTTAGTTTTACAAAACAGTCCCTGTATGTTCTTTGCTTTCTATGCTAGGCTCCAAACTTATTTGAGAAAGAAGTTTTTAAAAGGAAAATATCTGAATAGAGCTCTTTTTTTCTAATACCTTTTAATGATTTGTTCTTTTATTTAAGAAGAATTTCCCCTTGATATATTTGGAGTACAGATTCTGATACAATATATAAAAGAAAGTATAGATAGGAACATTTTCAAACAACATTTTTTTTAATCTATTTCTCCATATGACCTAAAACATTCTTAAACTTGTGTCAAGTAAACCGCATGTATGTGATAAAAAGATATGCAGTTTGGTCACAATAAGATAAAGTACTTTAAATAGACATATCTTGATAGGTCATAATGCCATATAATTAATGCCTTATAATTAAAAAAAATTCTTAATTCTTAAAGAAAATCTTAGCAGCTTAATGTAACAATCCTGGATCTGCCTATTGTAGAATATATAATCAAAAATATTTACTTCCTGGATGATTATGAGGATAATTTTAATTATAAAAGTCAAAGAAAAGATAAAAAGTTTAAAAATCAATCCTATTGGGGAAAAAAGTTGTATTGATTTCAAAATCTTCAAGGTTGATGTGATGAGCTTTAAGCCTCTCACCAATTGTGTGGCACCATGCAGAAATCTGCCAAAACAACACAGTTTGGTGCTCATTGTATCCTAATTAATACTATAATGAGTTTCCTTAGATAGCCAAATCCTTAATCAGCCCTATCAAAACTATGTCTGCTCAGAGAAAGACTCATGTTAATTCTGCTTAATTCCTGACAGTGGTTAAGCGCCATTAATACTCCATAATTTCATTGTATGTTATTGTAATCATATCAGCATATATCTTAGCAGCTACAGAAAACTCAATAGGCTGTTCATGAATTATCAGTCATGTGACTCTGTTTCACTAAGAGACCATCTTCCATCACAGCCAGACCTCCTTTGCCCTCTCCACAGTCAGTAGCCTAAGCAGGTATTAATAAAGATCTCCTTTTTAAAATTGCACTGCTCAAAATGGTCTTTAAGGGACCCAGCAGTAATCTCAAGATCCCTATATTTTAGCAGGAAGGCAGGACAGAGGAATTAATAAGAGCGTTTTCTGTGTAAACTGCTCCCTGCTCTAAGGCTATATCCTGGTGTCAGGGCGCTAAGAGAATTTTAAATGCACAGGATGGATTGTTTGTGTTGCAAAAGCGAAACAGGGGGCAAAGGCTAAGAGACTTGAGAAAATTGAAAGACTGCCAGGGATGCTGGGATGCAAATAGCAACAAAACAGGGATAAATGCTCCTGCTCACATATGCAGGAGTCCTGCAGAAAAAAAAAAGGTTATTAATTTTCACCAGGCTGTATCTTACAGCTGGTAGCTCAGCATCAGTTTTTGGTGTAATGAAAATGGTCTGAGCAGAAGATAAATGGTTCATAAAGTGGACCATTTAGATGCAATCTAGGCTCAATCTGGCCAGTGACTAATCACGTCCCCCCAGTAAAGCTGAATTCCACTAACAGACTTTTTTTTTTCCTCCTGCTGTACCAGTGAATTGTAGTCAGGTCTAAGTTCAAGGCAGGCAGAGAATTATCTTGATTTATTAGAGCACTGCCTGGCCGTGCCACTCGCGCTGCTGTGGCTTTGTGGGCTTCTGCCCTGTTGCTGTCGGAGTGTAATTTTTACTGTTCCCCTGTGACTAGTACACAGCATCATTTTCAGCTGCAAGAAAAATGGGCTGCTTTTGCACCTGTAATTTTTCTTCTTTTGCTGCTGAAGGTATATAATATATCTCTAAAGTGCGTAATAAGTTTCTGAAAAACGTGTTTTTAAAAGAAATTGATTCCAGTGGTTTATAAGCCTGAGCAAGGCCACATAAGGAAATGCACCAGATTGCAAAGGTATGCTTGGTTGAAAAGGCAGCCATTTCCTCCCCCCCCACTTCCATTTAATGAATTCAGACTTCCAGTCCAGGGTGTAATTTCAGGCATTCTCTATACAGTAGCTGCTTCTCATAATGAACTCTGATCAAATAATAATGTTGTTTATATTGAGACTTTACAAGTCCTGATTAAATATAAAATAGAGTAAAATCTCTCATAATGACATTTAATTGTGAGAAAGAAAAGATTCCAATATAAGAGCGTTCAGCTGCATTTGTTCAATGTTCCTTTGCATAATGCCATTTATAGATAGTTCAGTTATGACATTATTATGAGCAGCATATGAGTAACTAACTGGTTTGTCGTATTTTTCGACCTATAGAGAAAGGACTTGGGTAGGAGCTGCATCCTTTCTGGTGGGAGTTTTTTCACAAAAGGCACATTATTTCTGCTGAGATTTGCAATGCCAATTTATTTAATTATGCCTGATGTTTCACCCATGATCCTGTAAGCATCTTCACAAGAATTGGGAGTGGGGAGGAGGAAACCCCAGTTTACCTCCTTGAGAGAAAATAATAAACTGACGGAATAATTTAAATATAGCAGCTAATATATTTCCTTCCAAGTCAGTTTGTTATGAGCACTCAAAGAAGACAGGCTGTTTTTTCTTTTCCTCTGAAGGATCTGACAGATATGATAGGTAAACTATCAGGGCTAAGCAGGCAAAAACGCTACTATAAACCCTAGTGACAATACATCTTCTATAGAAAGAGTTCAGCTCCTCAGCTGGAGTTTAATATTTTTCTAGCTGTCTGGCTAGTTTTCTGGAGTGTAAGGAGGAAGCTGTGAATATCTGATCTGAGTTTGTGGATTAATTATTTCAAGATCAACCTCTCTATGCTGCCCTTTCCTCATTTAGCATCCAGTAAGGGGATCCGTTGCTTATTCCATTTTTAAGAATGTGTTACTTTGAGAGTGAGGGAAACTATAAGGCATAGTGTAAGCAAGAAGCACATTGTCATGTTGTGACCATGTCAGTGTATATGAGCTGACTTGATTATTTCTTCTTCCACTTAAAACAACTCCACATGTTCAGCTCGAGAACTCTCAGGCTGTTGGTTGCACAGCACTAGGACAAGGCAGGGAAGTGCTGTGTGAGTTCATTTCACCTTTGCCATTGTGGTGCAAATCGTTCTCCAGCCAATACCAGTACCATGTGTTCTAAGGTTTAATTTGGCGTCATTGTGGGTTTCAGTTCAGAATGATGTAGTACTGCCTGAAGACTTCAAAAACAATTACATGAAATGACTAGCTTTTTTCCCTTGGGAGAATCCTCTAAACACATCTTAGAACCCCTTCCAACATACAATTTTCACTTCCCCTCTCCACACCATCAAGGTCTCTGCATTGTACTACGTATCCCTCTAGGCAAAGGAAGCATAGGAATGATCCCCTTCAAAGCCAATCAAGAGTATTTCTAAAACATCTGGGGGGGCAGTAGAGAGAGGTGAAATCATACCTCCTCTTAAGGGCTGAATGAACAGCCCCTCCCACACTCTCAGATTCTACTAATATGCTGAGCCAGCCAGAATCATTCCATTTACAGTTTTGTAGCTGTTTTAGAACAGATGTTCCTGGGTTTTTTCATTTGGGGTTTTCTTATTATGACATGAAACCCCAGTAACACACTGACTAACATAGAAAAGGCTTCGGGGAACAGCTTTGCACTCATGAAGGATAGCAGACAGATACCACTTGGACACTGAATTGTCCTCAAATAAGCAACAACATGGGCATCACTAAAGTAAGCCTCCCAATGTTGCCTCAGCCCTCTTCTGAACAAGCTACCTCTTGCAGTGATTGGCTAATTTTTTTGTTTTCAAACTATTCAGTCCTGCTCAGGCTGCCAACAGGATATTTGCCAGATAGTGAAAATTGTGGTACCTTTTTTGTGACTTGGGTACCTGCCTTCTCATTTCACACAGGCCATTAGATGGTAATTTTCAATCACTATCAGAAAGAAGCCAAAAATGAGCCTTAAATTCAAACCCTTGTAAGTCTTGGGATGGGGAAGGGATCTAAACCCCTACAATTTGGTTCTGAGTTGGAGGTAGTAGAGGTTGTGTTACAATTCCCATTAAGATGTAGCCAAAATCACACCATCACACCTGATTTTTATCACATTGCAAGATTTGGGGTCCAAAATCTTACAAGATTTCAATAACATTGAATCCAGAATCTAGCTCTTTTGATCTTAGAGCCCAAACAGCAAACCCTAGACTAAACCTAGTCTTGATCAGGATTTGAACATGGCCTCCTTGGTCCATGTCTAACCATTCAGTAACAACCTGGGCAGTATTTGAACTGGAATCAAGAACAGTCCCCTTAGGACCAGCGCTACCATTTAGGCAGCCTAGGCAATCACCTAGGGTGCCAGGATTATTGAGGGGGCGGCATTTTGCCAGGGGGGCAGCAGGCGGCTCCGGTTGACCTGCCGCAGGTATGCCTGTGGAGGCTCCGTTGGTCCGCGGCTCCGGTGGAGCTGCCGCAGTCATGCGTGTGGATGGTCGGCTGCTCCCGTGGCTCCGGTGGACCTCCTGCAGGCATGCCTGCGGCAGCTCCACCAGAGCCACGGACCAATGGACCCTCCTCAGGAATGCCTGCAACAGCTCCACCGGAGCCGCAGGATCAGCGCGGGGGGTGGCGAAATGGCCGTGCACCTAGGGAGCGAGAAACCCTAGTGCCGGTCCTGAGTCCCCTAGATGGGAAAGACTACATCACTTCGATAACACCCTGGGCCTAAACCAAAAATGACTCACCAGAATTTTCTTTTATCTTTTTTGTCTATTTCTTTTGCTTCTGTGAAATAGTTAGGGGGTGGGGGGATAAAGGGAGCTTGTTTTTTTTTTCCAGTTTCAGAAATAATTCGTATTTCTGAAATAGCTAATTGCTGAAAGAAAGTTCCATTTTCAGTGGTCACATTCCTATTTAATACAATTTTAAAGCAGAAAATAAAAACAAATGTAAGTAAGGAGAATCTATTCCAGTCATTTTTGTTTGTCAATAGCCAAATACTTTTTCATCTAACCAACCCCACGCACACACACTGTATAACACCTTGATTGCATTGCTATTTTATATTTGCTTGCATAAATAAAACTGCAATTTTACTGCTGGAAAGGCAGCTATTTTAAAGATGGCAAAATGTCAGCTCCTAGATGGTTGGTTTCATTTAACAGGGCTTCACATGAATTTATGAACTGTTCTGTAACATCTTCTGCCTGCACCGAATGGCAGACTTTAGGCAGAAACCCAATGTATGTTTAGCCAATATATAATAAAAGTAGTATTTGCATGGTCTGTGGACCCTATTAGGAAACAAGAATGGTTGCTTTCTAAATGTACAGCTCTTTAATGTCTTTCTACAACGTCCTAAATAAAGTGTTCCTTGCTCAGAGAAAGCTACTAGAGTATGTGTGTCCTTCATTTTAAAATATCTTTAACAAAAGTTTTGACGATTAGCTTATTTTCTTCTGATACTAGGGTGACAATGTAGTTTAAGGCATTGTTTCCTGACTTTAAAGGTGCCTTGCAGTTTTTAAGAATATTTCAGCAGCTAAAGAAATTCTGCTGCAGACGCAGTGTATCAGTTCATTTCTTAAGCAATAAATGGCAGGCAGGGTGATGCTGAATAAGTATGCTTATATAGCATTTCTCTTTGAAAAGCCTACTAGTTAGGCCCTATAACACTTCAGTTGATATTTCTACAGTGCAAACACGATAGTGAAAATTAAGTTCCCCCAGCAAATTCACTTTAGGAGAAATTTGTTATGAATAAAATGCTGCTGCTGGCCTTAGAACATTGAATTTATCCGCCAAATAATATCTTAGAAATACCACTTCAGAAGAAATCAGCTCTAAATAATTGATAAATTTGGTTTGTTTAGAAACCTTTTGACCCCTGTAATAGAAAGTAAAAACACATTTCAGTTATTAAAGTCACATATATTCCCTCTGGTAGGGGAAGCTTTTAATTTTAAGCTGGGCTCTGTTGGAGCCATTTGATAAAGCTTGGAAAAACCTTTTCAACTGCTGCTGGTGGATTTGGGTCAGCTTCTCTTGGGAAAATGGCAAAAGATAAATTTGTAGCTTTTCATAACATAAGAAAACTTCAGAGATTTTAAACATCAAGACCTATTGGAACTGAAAGACAGAATTTTCTCTTTTGTCTCCCCCTCCCCCTGCCGCTTTCTCCTCTCCAAAAGAACTTTAAATTTTCTTCTTGTTGTAACTTATTTATATATATGGAGCTATAATGTTTTGGCCTCTCTAACTATGCTACCAATGGCCCTTATTAACATAAGATTTATATTTTAGATAGAAACAGCATCTATGGTGGGTTTATTTCCAGACTGTGCCGTTTCAAGCTATAGTTTTTAAGTCAAGAGAAAAATTTAAGTCTTCTCCACATTTTTAAAATACTTTACTTACACTGTTTTTATATTTGAGTTTACAAATCTTTATGTTTGAAATACAATTTGATCCCGTTTCTCCTATATAATAATTAATAATAATAATAAATAATCAATTAATTAATGACATGAATGCTGAAGGAAGCACAATAATTCACCTGACCTTTCCACATTAACTTTTTATAAAAATAAAACTTGAGCAATGGAAATATAATGCTCCTGAATGATGCTGGATTAATAGCCCTAAAGACTCTAAAAATCTAGTCATCTCTTTGTGCATACATATAAAGACAAATACTGCAAAGGCAGTAGCAGTGCACACTTCCCCTTGCTGTCCACGCATCTCAAATCTGGAAGTATAACTAATTGTAGTTGAGATGGTATTTCAGGCTCCATGTCTCTTCAACCTTAGCTCCTGTAAGTGGCATCTCTGGCCTACAATTTGAATATGAACACATTTGTACCATGAACTGGACTGAGACCACCAAACTCATTTTACATAAAGCACTGAGCAGCCATCAATCAGATAGGAACAACTTTAATTCACTGCTAACCTGGGCTGGATTGGAACAAGTGGCCTGGAAGGGAAAATTATTACTCTTCTCAAGAAATATCCAATCCCCCTCCACATCTTCTTAAATAAAAGCAACCAAACAACTCTCATCTATAATATGATTCTATAGTAAATCACATTAATAATTAATAATTGAACGAGAGGTTAAAGTGGAGAACTAGATGGATGTGGCAAGACGAATATACTTTCTGTTTGCTTTGCACGAGAATTGCATGGTGAATCTGGCAGTGATACTTATGAAAGTATAGAGAACTAGATGAATTCTTGTGAACTTGGACAAGATGTGATCTTCCTACCACCCATCTGACAATTTCCTATTTTGCTTAAATTGAAAATAAGAGTATACTGCTACAAACTTGTGGAAACAACATTGTCTTTTCTTTATGCATTTTAAAGCTTGGTCACTATTCCCAGTGTAAGTAATTTTATTGCACAGACTTAGTGGTAAATTATTAAAAGGGTAGCCATTCATGCAGGAACAAATTATGTGTGCACATACAGGTGCCTGCACTTGGCAAGTGCAGATGTGTGTGTGTGTCTGTACTTTAACCTTTCCAACACCTGCCTTATTTGAATAAGCACTTATTTTGGACTAGTCATGTGTACACACAAATGTCACCCACACACGTAGAAGTTAGGCCTTGAAAATGTATCTCTTGGAATATCTGCAGTTTTGCATCTATAGGAGAGCTGGGCAAATAACAAAAAATATAATTTGTTGTTGGACTTCCTGATTTGATTATTGTTGTGTCACTGCACCCTGTGCTACACATCCACTTAATACAAAACAGTTCAATTGTAAAGTGTAGAGTCCTTTTGGTCCCTTAAATTGATGACATTTGATCTTCCCATAGTTTTTATTCCAATTGTTCCCAGTCTTTTTTTGTTTGCCTCTGACCCTCCCACTTTTTTGGATAGATTAGCAGCTGGCTGTCATTTCTCATCTCCACCCCTATTTCAAGTGATACTGTTTGTTTGGTGTCTGTTTTGTGTTCAATACCAAGTCAATATAGGATGCACTTCATACTTTCTTTCAGCAATAGCCATGTGAAAGATCAGGTGCTATGATACAAATGCACGTATTCCCATCTCATAGAACTGGAAGGGACCCTGAAAGCTCATCAAGTCCAGCCCCCTGCCTTCACTAGCAGGACCAAGTACTGATTTTGCCCCCTCAAGGGCTGAACTCACAACCCTGGGTTTAGCAGTCGAATTATCAAACCACTGAGCTATCCCTCATCCCATCTTATTTTGCTATGCCCTGTGGGAAGAAACTCTAAGGGATAAAGGAGTTCAGGAGAGCTGGCAGTTTCTCAAGGTGACAGTATTAGAGACACAACTGCAGACAATCCTGATATGAAGGGAAGATAGGAAGAAGAGTGGCTCTTTCAGGAACTCTTTAATGACCTGAATATCAATAAGGAATCCTACAAAAAATGGAAACATGGATGGATTGCTAAGGAGGAGTACAAAAGAATAGTGCAAGCACATAGGGACAAAAGGCTAAAGCACAAAATGAGTTATACCTAGCAAGGGACATAAAAGGCAACAAGAAGAGGTTCTTTAAATACAGTAGGAGCAAGAGAAAGATGAAGGAAAGTGTAAGTCCTCTACTTGGCAGGGAAGGAAGTTACAGTGGCTATGGTGTTTAATGCCTATTTTGCTTCAGTCTTCATTAAAGGGGTTAACGGGGACCAGATATTTAACATAATTAATATTTTTAATACTAACAACAAGGAGAAGAAGAAATGTAAACCAAAATAGGGAAAGAACAGGTTGAAGAACTTTTAGATAAATTAGATTTATTCAAGTTGGCAGGGCCTGATTTGAAATTTTTCCTAGGATGCTTACGGACCTGATCTTGGAACTGTTAGCAATTATCTTTGAGAATTCATGGAGGATAGATGAGGTCCCAGAGGACTGGAGAAGGGCAAACATAACACCTATCTTTAAAAAGGGAAACAAAGAGGACTAGGGGAATTATAGATCAGTCAGCCTAACTGCGATACCTGGAAAGGTACTGGAACAAATTATTAAACACTCAGTTTGTAAGCATCTAGAGGATAATATGGTTATGAGGAATAGCCAGCATGGATTTCTCAAGAACAAATAATGCCACACTAACCTAATTTTCTTCTTTGACAGGCTTGCTGGCGTAATAGAGAGGGGGAAGCAGTAGATTTTAGTGAGGCTTTTGACACAGTCCCACATGACATTTTGATCAGCAAACTAGGGCACTGTGGTCTAGATGAGTTTACTGAAAGGTGAGTGCACAGCTGATTGAAAGATCATGCTCAAAGAGTAGTTATCAATGGTTTGCTGTCAGACTGGGAGGGCATATCTAGAGAAGTCCCACAGAGGTCAATCCTAGGTCAAATACTATTCAATATTTTCATTAATGATTTGGATAATAGAGTGTAGAGTATGCTTATAAAAAATTGCAGATGACGCCAAGCTAGGAAGGGTTGCAAGCACTATGGATGACAGGATTAGAATTAAAAAAACCTTGATCAAATAGAGAATTGATCTGAAATCAACAAGATTAAATGCAATAAAAACATACGCAAAGCACTACACTTAGAAAGGAAAAAATCATATGCAAAACTACTAAATGGGAAATAAG
The DNA here is from genome assembly GCF_025201925.1 of Gopherus flavomarginatus. NCBI lineage: Eukaryota > Metazoa > Chordata > Testudines > Testudinidae > Gopherus > Gopherus flavomarginatus. Next base: position 254,008,069 of record NC_066617.1, read on the forward strand.
TGGCTAAATCTTAGTATTGCTGAAAAGGATCTGGGGATTATAGTGAATCACAAATTGAATAGAAGTTAACAATGGGATGCAGTGGAAAAAAGGCTAATATAATTCAGGGTATATTAACAAGAGTGTCACATGTAAGACGTGGGGCTGGTATACTGTATTCAATTCTGGGTGCCACACTTTAAGAAAGATGTGGTCAAATTGGGAGAGAGCCCAGAGAAGAGCAACAAAAATGATAAAAAGTTTAGAAAACCTGAGGAAAGGTTAAAAAAACTGGGCATTGTTTGTCTTGAGAAAAGAAGACTGTTGGGGGGGAATTTGATAACTGTTCACATGTGTTGAGGGAGGTTACAAAGAGGACTATAATCAATTGTTCTTTATATCCACTGAAGATAGGACAAGAAGTAATTGGCTTAATCTGCAGCAAGGGAGATTTAGAAAAAACTTTCTAAGTATAAGGGTAGTTAAACTCTGGAAAAGGTTTTGGAATCCCTGTCGTTGGAGGTTTTTAAGAACAGTTTGGACAAAAACCTGCCAGGCATGGTCTAGGTTTACTTGATCCTGCCTCAGCACAGGGGGCTGGACTATATTTCTATGATTCTATGTTTGAAGATATAAGACTCAAACTATGTAATATTACACATATTGTACAGTTTAAACTGTAAAGGCTGCACATGCAACTGTAAATCTGTCATTTCCTAACTTTCAGAAGCTTCACTTTGCAACCTAAATAACACTCATTTAACAAGGTTTTTTTGTATGTGTGCATAATTTTTCCTAGGTTTATTTTTTTTCTTTTAAAGAAAAAATTAAAAACAAATTCTCTTTTGTGCAACTTTAACAATTCCCCATCCCCTATTGTGAACCACCAGCAAGATTTGACACCTGAACACTGCTCTCCCTGCACTGCAGCAGAGACAGTTACTACTAGAGTTACATCCCCTGACTAGGAGTGGATTGCTGAATCCAAGAAGTGGTCAAGAGGAAGCCCAGCCTGACACTGTCCCTCCCCTACACCTGGAGCTGGGGGAACTCCTGACCCATTTGTTGCCCCAAGAGTAAGGAGTTAGCCACTGGCACCATGTGCTGGGTCTGGGGGTATTTGAGGTGGAGTTTGGCCCCTCTCTTTCCCTCCCTGCCTGGGGATTGAGGAAGCTCCTGCCTCATATGGTTCCCTGGGAGGGATGGACTTAGGTGGATCATGTGCTGGGTCCTAGGAAGGGAGAGGAAGCCCAGCCCAGCCTACCTGCTCCAGCTCCCTGCCCTGCTTAAGTTGTCCTAGTAATTCCCTTGCATTCCCTATGCAGTGTGTGCTTCTGCTTCTGACCTGGCCTTGGAATGTTCAGTGATTTAGGCAGATCACCAGACTTCTCCTGAGGAACACAAATAAGAGAAAAGAGGTGGCCATTTTTTATCTCTTTCTTCTATAGCCAGAGCTAATTGGAATTGCAGGAGACAAAGAAAAGATACTTGAAAATCCAAAGAGGACTTCCTCTGTCAAATATTAAAGACCTTCTGCAATCAATGGAGATGTGACAGCTTCTCAAAGAAAAGGTCGCAATAATTCTTTATATTAGCAAGAATTCAGCAACCTATATATAGGGGTCACTACCAGGTTCCTCTAATGAATTAGTGAAAAAAAATTTGAGGAACTGCTTGAAAACTTCCCCTCTTTTGAACAAGTATTTGGACCAGTCAGAGTCTGAGTGCGGACATACTGCACATTAGATAGCAGGCACAAAAGCAACTGAAGAGCAGGGCGGGAATCAAAGCAGAGGTTAAATGTTTTCAGGAGATGTTTGTCATTGCATTGGTTTGTTCTGCCTGGATAGCAGCCACTTATCAGAAGCAGGAAATGACTGTTTTTCTTGGATCTGTAGAATACCGGGGAGGGGCCAATTTAGTTATGAGAAGTGCAGTGTCGGGACATAACTAGTAAATGATTATCAACATGCCGGTGCTAGTGACAAGCTTGGCAGAAACAGAGGATGGCTCCTCTTCCTCCCTTCACCCAATTTTTAAAATATCTTAGAAAGATCACCTGCAGGAGAGGTTTGGTTTGGGATGTGGTCAGAGGTGACTTCCCCACAGCTGAAGGAGATTTAGAAAGGGAGGATGGTGGCAGAACATGCCATATTATTACGTGGGTAGGAGCATATGCCCTTCCCCTCATAGCATGGAATGGACTGAGGTGTAATTTCCCTTTCGAGAAGCTACCCATTTGAGAAGCCAATAGTATTATTAGATGTAATTTTTCTACAGCCTTTTTCTTTCTGTTTCTGGTTGTCGCTAGCTGAAGTAAGTATGGAAAAGGAACAGTGCCCTGAGTGCATCCATTACCAGCACACTGCAGACACTGAGGTACAAAAATCTAAAGAACTGGAGGGAATGTGTGTTTTATGTGCACTTGTGTTCAGAATATTGACGTATAATGAACACGGTGAGAGTTTTTAAGTTTAATTTTATCTAATGAAAAGATAATGATAGCTAATAGGAATTTTTAATATACAGGAATATGAATGTAACATTGCATTTATTCACTGTTTGTGAACAGAAAGAGAGTACATACTAATTGGACATAAACTATTAAAATTTCTTGAGCTTGGAATGTGTTCATCATTACCTTTAAAAGGGCATATCATGAGACCAACGAAACATGTCACACTTTAAAAAGAATGTTAAAAAATATAGCAGATGAGGGCAAGAAAACATTGGTTTCAAATGCAAACCATTCAGTTTGATATATATCTGTGAGTGAGGAAATGTGAAAACTTTCTGTTTCATTCTTTCTGTTACTCATTCCAAGTTACAATACTTACAGTGTAGTGTAGATTACTATAATTAACAGGTTACACATATGAAAACATTATTTTTTCCTTGATGTGCTTCTGATTCCTTTATATTGTTGGTGTTAATACGGTATAATAACTTCCTCCAAAGAAGAAACAACTGCTATGGGGGTTATTATTGAAGCTGATGTTCCTTTCTTTCAGTAATAATATTGGGAAATTGCAAGTCAATAAATAAAGCAATGTAGTGACACTTTTACCTTAATAAAAAATAAGATTTAAAAAACTGTATGTGTAACATACATACACGCACACTACCTATATTTACAGTGTATTACTTGTAGACTTTTGTCAAGAGAACATATTGGGAACGTTTTGAACCTAGTAACTCAAAGAAGTAATTTTCTTTCTGGTTTAGAGAAGCAGTTTCAGTTTAAATAAAATTAAACTCTATTGAATTAAAATGTAAATGTTTCTATGTCTTTTGTGCTGTGATATTTACAGCAAAGATTAACATTGTTCCTACTTTTTCTCCACCAAGATATATGCCATGTGGATATCCATAGATTTGTGGGGTTTTTTTTAAATAATATGGCGTGCTGGTTATAACATAGTTAATGTACCAGCTGCAATTAACAGACTGTCAAAGGATCGACTAACAACTGCTGATAAGCTTCATTTAACTAATTTGAGAAGTGGAAGTTTGATATTTTTTTTTCAGGAAGGTAGCTTGTTTCCTTATTTCCTGTCAAGTGAGCCAACTCCTGTGACCTGTAGTTAAAAGGGCTTTTAGTAATTAAGGCAGCAAGTCTCCAAGTGAACAGTTCTCACAGTAGGAGGGGGAAAAAAGGAGGATGCATAACACTGCTTAACTAACTAAGCGAAGCTTAGCCAATGTGTTCTCCTCCAGGCTGGTTAGTACACCATGAGCCTGTGGAATCTCTTCCTCCATTGGCTTCTTGTCCATTTTATGGACCACTGAGTCTATTAAGATCTTGGGCAGTGGCCCTATCAGAGGATAGGCTCCCTTTTCAGTGACTGCCCACAGACAACCAGAAACTGATCAGCCATGTTATATCAATAACATTCTCACAGCAGGTTGTGTAAATTGATCTTTTACAATTTCTCTCAGTGACAGTTTCTGTAGCCAACAAGATAAATCATTCCTCCTGTGGCTTTTTTATTGATTGCTGAGACCAGTATAAAAATTACACTGCTCAAGCTGTTAGGTGAACATCCTCATAAAAGAAGACTTTCTGTTTACAATCAGAATATCTTTGGGTCCAGATCAAGTACAGATTTACTATCCTAGAACCATGAAAGACCCAGAATTTAACAGAGACACAGAACATTTGGAAAGTAACCCACATAAATTTTAGAATACAAATGGTGTACTTCAAAAAACCCCAAGTGAAAAAAAATGCAAGCTTAGAAAGTCTTGTTGAGGTAAAGGCAGTCATAATAACAAACCATCTGTTAAAAACAGTGATGCATAAGAAGCACAGCAACAAAATCAACCAAGGCACTTTTTGCAATTGCTTCTACAAACACTAACACAAATTGCTTTTTGATACCATTTTATCATCCATGCAAATTTTTTTAAAGGGGAAAATAAGATTGGAGAGCTCTCTGCCTCTTTGCGAGAAAGAAGCATCCTACAAGTCTAGAAAATTTGGCAGCTTTAATGTGAGTTTAGATAAATTGTTTTAAGCTCCTGTACAATATCAGCTGTACTATTTTATTAAAGTTACAAAGCTAGAAGTATATGGCATAGTGAGTTTTGTCACTGCTTTTTTAGCAAGAATTAAACTCCAGAATGCTTAGGGTGGGTTTTTTTTTTCATTTTAATTGTCATCTTAAAATATTAATTAAATTCCATGGATCTCTTGCCAGACTATTAAGGCCTCATGCCAATGTCATGTACAGCAGTACAAATCAGGAGTAACTCTGTTTAAATTGAGGGAAACCAAGCTCTGGCCCTCAAGTAGGTGCTACTTAGGCAGATGTTTTAGTAGACCGAAGAAAAGAGTGGGGGTTAGCTTCTAGTGTGGCTTACTCTGTGATCTTGAGTAAAATACTTTCTCCAATTTACAAATCTGTAAAATGGATATAATAAACATAGGGTCAAACTCATCACTCTATTAACTTCATTTAAATCAGTGCAGTTATACTAGAGATGAATTTGACCCATATCACCAACCTCTGAGGAACAGTAAAGTTTAAATTAATGTTTTCAAATTATTCTGAGATTCTTTGATGATGGGTCTTATAGAAGTGTAAACTATATTATTAATTATTTTTAGTAGTAGTAGTATACAGGAATTTAACTTTTTATACAATAATGAAGTATTCCGTGTCTCAAATATATAGATGGACATGACTGATATCACCTATTTCTCTAAATATGTAGCAATAAGTGGTCTCACAAAGCCAAGTGTCTCATTACTGGTTCAAGATGTTTTCCTCACAGTACAAACTTTTAATTTCTCTAGTGATGCAACTGAAATCTGGGGCAAAGCTAAACCTAAACCTGCCTTTCTGTTGTGATGACCGAGGAGAGTTAGAAATCATCAAAAACCTTTTTTAAAAAAATATTATTTCATTATAGCTAAGTTTAACTTTTGTCATCAGTGATAAAATTGTCCAAAATGCCAGCCCCACAGAGCAGCCATTATTGTTTTTTTTAAATTTAAAATTGGTACATAGTCTTTGTTAAAATGAGGAATCTAGTATTTGGGCATCTAAATGAAAATAGAGGGTAGAGAGAGATGATAGCCTTTTGCCCCTTGCTATTGAGCCTCTCCCTTGAGTTTAGAAGCAGCCCTCTTTATTTGCACAAAGGCCAAGAAGGCTGATTCAATTAAATAGGACTCAAGGAAGGCAAAGAGGTGAAAATATTTTTTATAACTACTGCTCACTCTGCCACTGCTGCTGTTGGCCATATGGGGAAGAGATCTGACCTGAGAAAGAAGTTTAGGGCTGCCTCTCATTCACCCCCTCACCCCCCCGCATCCGCCCGCCAATCCCCCCGTCACTCCTGAAGCATTTCTGGAGGGAAAGAGCTGAAGCAGTAGTAGACAAACTTGGGCTGGCGCAAGGGATAATATCAGAAGAGGGAGTATTTTAGTACAAACAAACAACTTTAGACAGTAGCAATAGTAGTGGCCTATGAAAATGTTGTTAAGGAAATGTTTTGCCTAGGTTTTGGCATTGCATGGGAAAGTCCATATCACTAATTTACCTTTGTTTTCTTGTGCATTCTTCCTTAGTATGGGTGCCTTACTTGGAGAAGTACTGCAGAAAAGGGCCAATGTTTGGTTTTGTTTTTTCCCCTCAGTCAAGAATGCAAAATAACTGGAGCTAATTTTAGCAGTATCCTCTCCATTTCCCTTAATCCCAGATTGTTATGATTCTCAAGCAGTTCATTGGAGGCAATTGTGGGAAAAAAGCTATTTTCCTTTCAGCTGTTTTTCCAAACGCTAACGAGTTAACAATTGAAATACAGAAAGTTGCTTCAGAGGTCAGGAGAGTATATTCTACACAATGGTTGCAGCATTTGAAACCATGACAGCACTATAAATTGACAAACTAAAGCAGAGCACTTGGTGGTCCGGAGTGGAGAAAAGAACATCACCAGAAAGCAGTAAAAGACAAGCCATGAAACCACACAGAGAAATGAGTGATTTTTTTTTCAGATCACCTTGTTAGAGTTTAGTGTATCAAAGGTCAGACGAGTAGAACAATAATAAGGTCCAAGGCTGAATAGCAGCGGGGACGCTTAACCCAGGACCTTGAGGTCAACCATAAGTAAATGTGGTAGAACATTGAAGCCATGGTAGCCCAGGAAGAGAAAGTACAAAAGCCAAAGTGTTAAGGGGGAGGAGCCTGCCAGTTATCAATTAGACCAAGAGAAAGCCCAATCTGAGGCACCTGGCACAGAAAAATAACCCCATCTCGATGAAAAGAGATTTCCTTCGTGCACAGATACAGCTGTCTGGTTTTCAGGTTTTTTGGAATTTGAAATGCAGTGCGGTGAAGATCTTAAATCCATAGTAGATGAGAAAATGCAGCCCAAATGGATGTATTTTCCCCTGTATTATATGCAAATGACACACGACAATGTTTTCACCATACATTGGACAATAGGATAAGAAAAAGGCGGCATACAAATTACTGTCTTTTAAACATGTGAACGCACAAAAACATCAAAAAGGTTGTTTTTAACTTTTTTTTAAAAAGTTTTGTACTGAAAAGTACCAGCTTACTTCTAAGCTATAAGGAGGATCCTCTCCAGATTTCTTGTGTAAATTGCTTTATGTAATTAAGTGTGATTTTACAATGGACAAAAATAGCTTTTATTTGCTAGATTGGTGACAAAAAAAAAGCAGTCTGAGTACAGTCCATGTCTTCCTTCCTATAAGCATAATACTGCACCATTTAAGCCAATAGGAATTTTTGCCATTGACTTCAGTGGAGCTGAGTCAGGCTCAAAGTGAACTGGATGATTGGAATCCTGTAACTATCTCATTTTTGTTTAACTACCCTTAATTGTCTGCTAATATGGACTCTTGACTTTGCTTCTAATACAGACCTCTGTAAATGGCTGTTACAAGTTTTATTTGTCTGTTGATTTGATTTGGTTTTTTGCATAGATCAACAGCTGAGTGCAACTCTAATAAACAGTTGAAATATTGTATGGGCCTTGGGCATGTATAATGTGAGCTTCAATATAATAGTTACCAGGAAATTCAGCCAAGCTTTAAAAGTGCTTAATTTATAATCCAGTACCCTCTTTTTCTGACATCAATGTCTACTCTTAGTCTCAAATTTAGAGGAACGATATGGTCCTGGAATGCTGCATAATTCTTAAAATCAGAAAAGGTCTCACAAGCTATAATACAGACTACAGTATTTCCACTGTCCTGTGAAGTCAGCATGTTACTTTCCATTCACAAAAGGCCCATTGTGAAGGTATTGTGATAACTTTTTGCATTTCTTCCCTTCCACCTCTTCTGAGTAATAGTATGAGAGGTACTAGCAAAGCTGGTCCTAATTGTTGAGCACAGAAGTACATACTGCACCAAAACCAAACAAACAAAAGTGGGAATTGCATCGAAGTGGGAACATACTCTTATTGGGCAAGCTGTACTATTTGATCTGAATGTCTTTCCACAAAAGACTGAACCAGAGAAGCCCTCTGAGAAGAGGCCCCACTTTTTAATTTAAAATAAGGGGATGCTCATTGAAATCCAGAATGATTGGAAGGTAGAAATGGCTCACTGAAAAAAGCTGGGATGGGGAGAAAGAGCAGGAGGGATGCAAAGTGAAATAAAGTACTGCAGTTTCAATCTCATGACTGAATCTAATGATCATTTAAAAAAAAAAGGCTGAGTTCTCATTGCATATGATTAGGGAAGAGGTTATAACCTTGCTGTGCTGATTTAAAGGTACATTTTGTCCTAAGAGAAAGATACTTGAAATTGGTGTATTAATCCCTACAATAGTGACTGTTTGATGGATCTTCCTGGTGGGACCTCGCTATAGTCAGGTGTTATTTGGATTACGTTATCTCCATTTTGGTATCTCTAGGTGAGTGTGCATACTGTAAGGAGGACAGTGAAATGGGAAGGATACAAATTTCCTTGTTTAAGGAGAGGAGATCCCATATAAATATCTTGCTGAAGTGCAGGTAGCAGTAACATCACTTTTGTGTACAACAGGGGAACTTGGATTAACCAGCATTAGGATTTAGTATATTTTTCTTGAAAGAGAAGTTTGTTTCTCTTACTTCATACAAGTAGAATTGTTGTTCACTGCTCATCTTAAACTGGATTTTATTTTTATTATTAGAAGTCAATGCGTCTGTTTCAGATGAGCAAGAATGTTTGATAACATCTGACAGGACTGGGATACTATTCCCAAGAAGATAGGCCATTGTTTGCATTACTTCCTTGTGTGTGCACTAGTGAAGTCAATACCAATGTCAGCATTGTATTCTGTATGCATCAAGGCTTGTTTATTTGAGGGTTATGTTTTTGTTGTTGTTGTTGTTGTTTTTAATGAAAAGAATGCTGGAGCCCTGGAAACCAAGGACACTTAGTTGTTGCTAGAAATGATGTTGATGATTCAGTAGCTATCATTCTGCAATCTGAGTCTATTGAGCCAGTGCTCCAGGTAGTAAGAGGAGCCACTGAGATGCTGGAGATGGCTGAACTATAAAACTGAGGTCCTGACAACTTACGGTCATTAAAGATGCCATGACATTTTTTTGCCATAGTAACCCGTTAGCCCACAAGTCCAGACAAATTTCAGTTTGCATACTTATTTTCTGCCACTGATTCTTTAATTCATCCTGCCATTTCACGTGGCTGCAGCATGCTTAATGTATTGTCCTAAATGACTGCATAATTATGATATATAATAGCTATTCCAATAGCACCTAGGAGTTCCAGTCACTGACACGGACTTCACTACGCTGTACAAGCACTGTACAAGGAGAGAACAAAAGGACAGTTTCTGAACCCAAAAAGCTTGCAATTTAAGTGTACAACAGGAGAGAACAGGAATACAAACAGACAGGGGCAATCTTTGACTGAAACAATGCTGGTCAGCATGATAGGCAGTAATCACAGTGTTCCAGCTCAGAGCAACTGCACCTATATTCCCCCTCGATGGCCAACCAAGGCCATTCATTGTGGGCTTCCGGCTCCCTGGCTGTCATGTCCCTTGGACAGAGACCCATATCTCTTTCTCTTTAAACTCCCAGGTTGAATAGCTCTCTGCCTTCAGTCTTATTCCCCAACAGACACACTGGCTTAGCAGACCTGCTTCACTTCTCTCCTCAGAGATGGTATGCAATATAATTTTCACAGTTAAATTACAACACCACCCTTTCTAAGCAAACATCTATTCTTGAAGTGAAAGCATTACAGAGGAATCATATGAAAAACAATACAAGAAGCTACACATGCTGATAAGCTTACCAGAGATCACCCCCTAACTCAAACTAGGACTCTGGTGGGTGACTAGTCCTTCTAATCCCAAACATGTTTTTTTCCTGTGGTCACAAGTTCATGACAGCTTTAGCTCAGAACTGTCCTCAAAGTCTTATGGAGCCTTAGTGGGCCAAAGATTTTCCAGTCCTTCCCTAAGGATTGGGTCCCCTCCCTTGGACCAGGAGTGCTGTCTATTTGCTGGATCAGAGAGAAGGCCCTGTGTCAGTTTAAACTCAGGCTACTTAACCAAAAATCCTTTCTTTGTCTGCTAGTCCCTGGAGAAATCCAGTTTGAACAAGTATATACAAGCCTCCTTCCAGGTAGAGGTAGCTCGCTGGAGGTGTAATCACCTGAATTAATTCACCTAAACACCTCCCCTCCCCATTCTTAGTTTATGAAGGGCTGAGATCTCCCTCCATAGCACTATATACAATGCCTCAATAGTACATAAACGTTTGCATTTTCAATACAATGAACTCCTAAAATATTTCACTTCATTCAATAAGGTTTTAACTTAATTCAATAAGTTCCATCCAGGATATTGCAGGATATTGTCATGTCTGCCACACACAGTTCACAAGCAGCCTAACCACTGTCAGGTGGTCCTGTAGGCATCATGGCAAAGGAGAGGTTTAAGAAGGATTTGAAGGAGGACAATGAGGTACCTTTGCTAATGTTTATGGGGAACTTCTGACATACATGAGAGGCAACATGAAAGAAAATGTAACAAGTGAGTGATGAAGGCTGGCTACTGTCATTAGCAGAGTGGAGGAAGGAGTCGACCTCTTGGTGGCTTTCAAAAGATTATAGTTAGAATGAGGATAGACCGTGAAGGTCGTTGAAAGGGAAGATAAATGATAGAGGAAGGGGAGCCTGTGGAGAGACTCAAGGAAAGGGATGACATTGTCAAAGCACCGGGCTAGGACAATGATCTTTGCAGCAGTGTTCTGAATGGATGTGAACTGGGCAAGATGGTGCAGGGCACTGTTGCATCTGTCAAATCCAGAGAAAAGGATGTTGCAGCAGTTGAAATGTAAGATTTACCTGTGTGGATGGATAGGAAAGGCCTTATCTTAGAGATGTTACACACAGAGAATCATCAATATTAGATATAGCCTGCTCAGGGCCAGATTTCCAGTTAGGCACAGTAGGCACATGCCTAGGGGTGCCAGCGTTCTAGGGACACTTAAAAGTGGGTTAAAAGTTTCATTTTTTATGGAAAACTCAAAGGTCAGCTGTAGGTGCCTAAGGTGTAACTCTGGCCCTGAGCCTGGTGGGAGGATCTTGACAGAGGTCTGAGTCAAAGATGATGCCCAGGCTATAGGCCTGAGTGAAAAGCAGGATAATAGTGTTGTCCACAGTGGTCAAGAAATGGGGAAGAGGGAGGAATTGAGCCTGGGGGGAGGGAAATTAAGAGTTCTCTTTAGGCCATGTTCAATTTAAATTGATGGCTAGACATTCATGAGAAGAAGTCAGAGAGACAGGCTGAGATTTTAGTTTGGACAGAAGGAGACAGAAGAAGACAGGTCTGGAATAGAGCTATGAGTGAGTTGTCAACATAAAATTGAGAGCTGAATTTGTGTTTGCTAATGAGATTACCCAGAGATAAAGTGAAGAGGGAGAAAAGAAGGGAACCTAGGACAGAGCCCTGTGGAATCCTTCTCCCCTCAAAATAGTTGGAGGGGGGATGAGGAGGATCCTCCAAATAACCTGCTGAAGGAGATTTTAGAAGGTAAAAGGAATACTAACAGAGGCCTGAGTCATGGAAACCAAGAGAGGACAAGATATCAAGAAGAGCATGGTTGATAATGTCAAAAGTGGCTAACACATCAAGGAGGATGAGGATGGAGACTGGTTTTGAGATTTGTCAAGAAAGAGGTCACTAGACACTTTAGTTGGAATAGTTTCAGTAGTGTGAAAGAGGCAGAAGTCAGATTGGAAAGGGTTTTGGATGGAATTAGAGGAGAGGAGCTCCAGATAGCAGCTGTAGACAGTGCGGACAATTCATTTAGCGATGAAAGGGAGAAAGAAGGTGAGGTGGTAGTTGGAAAGGCAAGTGCGAACAAGGATACTTTTTTTTTTTCCAGATGGAAGAGACTAAAGTATCCTTGTATTGTGAGGTGAAAGAACCAGAGGAGAGTCAGAAGTTAAGGAGAAGGGTAAGGAAAAGGATGAGATTGGGTGTAAAGGAGATCAGGAGATGTGATAGGATGTTAATATTGTTGTATGCAATTAGGAACTAGGCAGGTGAAATACTGAATCTTTACTGTGGGCTTCTGGACCTATTCTGCTCCTTTTGAGTTCACCGGTAGGTTTTCAATACTTTTGTGAGACTGGATCCTTAAACAGCTGCCACATCCCGGTTCAGAAGGGGCTACATTTCAATGTTTGATTGAATGATTCCTACACATTAGAAATGTCAAATTTATAGTTTATCCAGCCCCCATGGCTGATTCAGATTCTGCAGCATGCAAATTTTCATTTTAAGACCAGGCTTCTAGCCCATTGTGGTTGAAAAGTCCCCTACATATCATGAACAAAAGGCTAAGTGAGATATGAACTGTTTTTATTTATTTCAATGGGGTGTTGACTTTGAAACCTAGTGATAGTCCTTTAAAGGACAGTTTTAAGGTAGATATGCTCTTGTGCCTAATTTTACACATGCAGTTGTTCAGATAAATCAACTTATAAATAAACAAAGGGCAGAAATAATGGTAATCCTAAAAGTGTCTTGCATAGTACTTTTTATGCTGAGTAATGTTGAATGGAACAGTAAAATTACTAACTAAACCTTTAGTTACTATAGAAGAGCCATATTCTACCCTTGATCTATTTGCAAACCATTCACTGTCATCGGTGAGGAATATTGAGGATTTATGGCAGCAAGAATTAATACAGGAAAGTCCTAGAACAATGTAAAGCAAGAGCCTGGAGATCAGACTAGATTATCACAATGGCCTTAAATCCATGAATCTATGAATATGCACTGAGTGTAGTAAATGGCTCTAGCTTTGAAGAGTTGGCTAACAGAGAACAATTAAAAATGCCGTTTGTCTCTCTCCACAAAATAAGTTTGGCACCCATGGCATACAGCATTTTTCTGCTGTATGAATATGAGAAACATTATTGTTGTGAGAAGTCACATCTCCCTTCTCTTTTTCCTCCCACCCACTCCCCAAGTTTCAACCCAAGTAGGAAATCTTAGTTCAGAGGGAAATTTTTAAAGAATGCTAATGCTTTAGTTTAGCATGTGAAACTTATAAATCTGAGCTACAAAACACAAAGTGTGTCATTTCCTATGACACTTTTTAGTACAATTACATGATTCCTTTGTGGAGGTACCATGGCATAATGATATAATATGAATAATTTTATATTTCATTTGCAATAAAGTTAGTTGTGCTGCTTAATAGTTTTCTTTCTAATTTAATACGTAAATACAGCTAGCAAAGGGTGCAGTCAGAAATGTATACATGCATGCATTTCCCACCCCATCATAAATGGACCTAAAATACACAGTAGATAGTTCAGTTCCCTCTGGTGAGAGGGTGGGGTGAATTGCTCTTGCTTCCCACCTGTTTCACATCACCTGGAATATTCCTATAGCCAACAAATCAGAGGAAGGTACAGTTAAATATAAGACCACTTTTGTATTAAAGTGTGTTCATGTTAACAATGATGAAAATTATAGCAACAGAAGAAAATGAAAGTTGCAAACCAAAAGAAATAAAACAACTTGTTATTTACAATAAACAACAGGGGATTTTTGTAGGACTGAAGCAATCAAAAGAATCTTGCATCACAAAGCAAATCTGAACAAAAATAATAATAATACTTAGAATTCAGACTTTTCATTTATTGAATTGTCTCTGTACAAGAAGCTGTATAGAATAACACAATATAAATTAATGCTCTGAAATTACTCATGAAACAACCTGGTTGTAAAGAAATATAGTTTCTGTGCAGAATGGAGAACTGTTATTTTGTTGGTTCTTACATTCTCACTCAAATTTCTATTGTGTGCAGTTTTCTTCTCTGTCGAAGAAGTATTCCTCATGTTGTTTTTAAGAGTGTAGGAGTGCATGTAATGATTAACTGGAAGAAATAACTGTTCAATAATGCATCACCATGTGTGGACCTAAACCGGATCAAAATCTTTATTTCTGCTGATTTTCAGTTCCCTCTCCTATGATTTTTATGGAATACTTCACAATCAGAAATGTGATTTCTTCCATGTTCACATTTGATGAATCTGTTAGACTCAAAAGAGTTAATTTAACTTCTTTTCAAGCCTTAATCATATGTTGCAGAAATTCAGTAATCACTGTGAGATTACAGATTCCTCCTTTTTCTACATTTGCAAATCCCTAAAAAACCTTATTCCACAGTTTGCCCAAGCTAAGTCACCATTTCAGCTGTGCATAGGTCACGATAATATTCAGCCTCACACCCACAGCAGAAGAAATGTTCTCAACTTTTGCCAGTGCTCCAGTGATATTTGTAAATTTAAAAATGAAAACAAAAATTGCAGTGCAGGTGCACATATGACTCCTGCTGTGGACTGGAGCACTGTTTGTAGTATCCCATCAATCTCTCCATCTCTTCCCTTTTAAGTGCATTGACTTTGATCTGCATTTTCCCCCCTGGTTTCTGCACGTACCATTTCTTTGTTGGTAGGGCTCTTTAAAACAGAAAAGGCAAAGACTTTCACCTTTCTGCAGTTTTATCATGTGGGTTAGCTCTCAAATTCCTGATTTCTTTTAACCATTTTGATGGCTATATTAAATGAATCAAAATTTAAAGATTTGGAGTAGTTAATGTCAATTTAATTAAGCTAAAGAAATTAAATTCTATAGACAAATGCTTTAGCTGCTAAATAAGTGCTTTCCCGGTGTTCAGAATGATCCTCAATGTTTAAGTGGTAGAGTAATAAGGCAGAGTTCTCATTTGCACTAAGGCATCCTTACACTACTCTAGCAATGTAAAGGAGCCTTAAAATGGGTATTTATATTTATATTTACAGAGCAGTGTGAAAGTGGAGCAAATGATAATTGTTCCCACATAGTTAACAAGAAGTTAAATGACATTAAGAACTAGAGTTGAGCAAATATTATGTAAAGTGATGCCCCTGGGTAGGTTGTTAGAAGCAGGGATTGAACTCCAGACCTCGGGATGCTTTAACTGTATGAGCTAAAAGACCCAGATGTAGCACTGCTAAAACTTTATATGATGTGTCTCCTGTCCCTCTCTAGTGGTCTGACCACAAACAGGTTCATAGAATCATAGGATATTCTATGATTGTATGAACCTGTTTGTGGTTAGGCCACTAGAGGGGGACAGAGAGACACATCATGTAAAAGTGGATTATAAAGATGGTCAGAAAGTGCAGATTAGCGGAAAGTGAAATGTTTTGTGAAGACCTTGCCTTTAATGAAAATTCATTTTAAAATGAAAAACTGGAAAAAAAAGTGTTTTGATAGTGTTGAAATCTTCCCTTGCAATCTTTTTGGTCAAATGATATTATATACTATATAACTATATAAGCTATAACATAAAATGAAAGAAATCCAGATCAGAACAAGACATTTCAATTTTGTTAAAACCAAAGGTTTACAACTTGATTTAAAAGATTTTCAGAATTTCAATTTGTGAGAAATTTCTAAAAATTTTGTTTGCATTCCATTCTGGAACGGAAGAAATTTCAAAATTGGGAAACTCCTCCAAAAATGTAAAATCTGCACACTTTTGGTAGCTTACACTGACAATAAATATTCACAAATATTTTAATAAATTAGAAGCAAAATTTCATGTTGCTGTATTTTCAATATTGTACTGTATTTTGTGTTCAGTTTCCATAAAGTCATGCCAGTGATGTTTTGTTTGTACGTGTACCTAAAAAACAAATTTTCACCTTGTAGAAGAAATTAATTTGATGAAAATCGTTTTTGCACAGAAGTGATACTGTAATAGCCCTTTCAGGGCTTCATTTGTGGGGTTAGTGAAGGATGGTGAGTGGCGATTCAGAGTGAGGTGAAGAAGGATACTAGCTGGAGGCAGAGGAAGAGAGAAAAGAGAGGATGAGGAAATTGAAGAAAGAAAGGAGAAATGGACCTACTCACCATCTATTTCACAGAGATGGTAGGGGAACAAGACCTCTGGAGCCTGTGGAAGGCAACTGAGCTGAGGTCCCTATACAGTTAACATGGGCACCTCTGCATTTTGAGCTCACCTGTGGGGTCACCACAAGGATGATCTGGAGCATTTGAGAAAAAGTTCATCTCTTAGTCATCAGGTGCAGCATCCAGCATAAAAGGAATTGCCACTAGGGCCCAGCCCAAAGGATCTTGTATGTTTAGAGCATGAAACACTGCTCTTCTACTTCATAGACCTCAGGGGTTGTTCCTTCATCCCAGGCTTGGCTGTAGAGGAGAAGAACCCCTTGAAGGATGAGAAGGAATTTATTGGGAGATTGACTGCCTTTTTCACTTCAATGATAAAGGTGTAGGCCATTTTCTCCATAACCATGTCATCTTCTCTTCTGTCAGTATCCCTCTCTGACCCTTAGGGATTTCCCCAGTCCTGGGAACTGCCTTCCCCTGCAGACAACCATTATCCTCTTGACCAGTTACTGAGAGATAATAAATATATATGGCAAATACAGCTCAAAAGCAATCCATAGGCTAAAATTTGTCTTCTGTATAAAACAATTGCCAATAATTTTATATAAAGAACACATTTGGGAAACTCAAAGTCTGTCTGAACAATTTTGAACAGCAAATGGAGTGAAGTTAATTGATTAAAAGATGGGGAATAAAGGGTAGGAATAAATGATCAGTTTTCATAGTGGAGAGAGGTAAAGAGTGGGATCCCCAACGATCTGTACTGGGACCAGTGCTATGCAACATATTCGTAAATGATTGGAAAAGGGGATGGACAGTCAGGTGGCAAAGTTTGCAGACTATTCAAAGTTACTCAAGATAATTAAGTTCAAAGATGACTGCAAAAAATTACAAAGGAATCTCACAAAACTGGGTGACAGGGCAACAAAATGGCAGATGAAATTCAATGTTGATAAGTGCAAAGTAATGCACGTTGGAAAACATAACCCCAGCTATACATACAAAATGATGGGGCCTAAATTAGCTGTTACCACTCAAGAAAAAGATCTTGGAATTGTCTTGGATAGTTCTCTGAAAACATCTGCTCAGTGTAAAGTGGCAATCAAAAAAGCTAACAGAATGTTAGTAACAATTAGGAAAGGGATAGATAAAACAGAAAATATCATAATGCCACTTTGTAAAGCTATGGTATGCCCACACCTTCTACACTATGTGCAGTTCTGGTCACCCCATTTCAAAAAACCCATTATAATAGAATCGGAAAAAGTACAGAGAAGCACAACAAGAATGAGTAGGGATATAGAACAATTTCCACGTGAGGAGAGTTTTAAAAGAGTGGGACTATTCAGCATAGACTCATAGACCTTATGGCCAGAAGGGACCATAGTGATCATCTAGTCTGACCTCCTGCACATCACAGGCCACAGGACCTCACCCACACACTCCTGTAATAGACACATAACCTCTGGCTGAGTTACTGAAGTTCTCAAATCATGATTTAAAGCCTTGATGTTACAGAGAATCCACCATTTACTCTAGTTTAAACTAGCAAGTGACCCACAACCATGCTGCAGAGGAAGGTGAACAGCTCCCAAGGTCTCTGCCAATCTGACCTGGGGGGGGAATTTCTTCCCAACCTCAAATATGATGATCAGTTGAGCCCTGAGCATGTCAGCAAGACCCACCAGCCAGACACCTGGGAAGGAATTCTCTGTAGTAACTCAGAACCCTCTCCATCTAGTGCCCCATCTCCAGCCATTGGAGCTATTTGCTACTAGCAGTCACAAATGGGCCACATGCCATTGCAGGCAGTCTCATCATTCAATTCCCTCCATAAATTTATCAAGCTCAGCCTTGAAGCCAATTCAGTTTTTTTCCGCCACTGCTCCCCTTGGAAGGCTGTTCCAGAACTTCACTGCTCTGATGGTTAGAAATCTTCACCTAATTTCAAGCTTAAACTTGTTGATGGCCAGTTTATATCCATTTGTGTTCTTGTGTTAACATTGGCACTTAACTTAAATAACTCCTTTCCCTCCCTGGAGTTTATCCCGCTGATATATTTACAGAGAACAATCATATCTCCCTTCAGCCTTTGTATGGTTTGGCTAAATAAGTCAACCTCCTTGAGTCTCCTCTCATAAGATAGGTTTTCCATTTCTGTGATCATCCTTGTAGCCCTTCTCTGCACCTGTTCCAGTTTAAATTCATATTTCCTTAACATGGGAGACCACAATATTCCAGATGAGGTCTCACCAGTGCTTTGTATAATGGCATTAACACTTCCCTGTCTCTACTGGAAATACTTAGCCTGCTGCATCCTAGAATTGCATTAGCCTTTATCATGTTTACATCACACTGGCAGCTCACAGTCATCCTGTGGTCAACCAATATACACCCAGGTTTTTTCCCTCCTTTGTCACTTCCCCAATACGTCCCCAATTTATAGCAAAAATTCTTGTTGTTAGTCCCTAAATGCATGACTCTGCAGTATTAAATTTTATTCCATTTCTATTACTCCAGTTTTCAAGGTCATCCAGGTCATCCTCCTCCATACTGGCAATACCTCCCAACTTTGTATCATCCACAGATTTCATTAGCACACTCTCACTTTTTGTGACAAGGTCATGAATGAAAATGCTAAATAAAATTGACCCCAAGACTGACCCTTGAGGAACTTCACTAGTAACCTCCCTCATTTATATTCTCAAAGAAAGAGCTCAGGTTGATCTGGCACAATCTTACCTTTTGTAAAACCATGGTGTATTTTACTCAGTTATCATTTACCTCTATGTCCTTAACTACTTTCTCTTTCAAAATTTGTTCTAAGACCTTGCATACAATTTATGTCAAACTAACAGGCCTGTTATTTCCTGGATTTTTTTTCCCTTTCTTAAAAATAGGTACTATATTCATAGTTCTTCAGTCATAGAGTACAACTCCCAAGTTTACAGATTCATTAAAAATCCTTGCTGTGGGACTTACAATTTCACATGCCAGTTCCTATAGTATTCTTATATGGAGATTATCTGGGCCCCCCAAACTAGTCCCACTAAGCTGTTTGCATTTGACTTCCACCTCCGATGTAATTTTTACTTCCATATCCTCTTTTCGATTAGCCACTCTGCCACTACACCTCCTTTATTAAAAACTGAGGGGAAGTATTCATTTAGATGTTGGGCCATGCCTAGATTGTCTTTAATCTCCACCCCATCCTCAGTAGTTAGTGGTCCCCTTTCTTCTTTCCTTGTTTTCTTTTTATTTATATGGCTATAGAACTTTTTACTTTTGCTTTTAATTTCCTTTGTGATGTCCAACTTGGCTTGGCTTTTGGTGAAAGCCGGACCAGAGTCCAACCCCCAAACCCATCCTGCAGTTAAACCCCCTGCCCTGACCCCCTGCCACACCCCTCCTGCACCCCAACCCACTGCCCTGAGCCCCCTGCCACACCCCGACCCCATGCTGTACCCTGCACCCTGACCTCCTGCCCTGAGCCCCCTGCCGTACCCCTCCTGCACCCCAACCCCCTGCCCTGACCCCCCTCACCCCTCCTGCACCCCACACCCCAACTCCCTGCCCTGAGCCCCTGCCACACCCCACACCCCTCCTGCACCCCTGGGGGCAGGGAGGGGATGGAGTTGGGGTGGGTATTTCCGGGAAGGGGTTGGAATGGGGGCAGGGAAGGGGTGAGAAGAGGCAGGACAGGGTCTGGGGCTTCATGGAAGGGGTGGAGTTGGGGCAGGGCCAAGGCAGTGCGGTGGAGGTGTCAGTAAAGTGGCCCTTGGGCCAATGTGCTAGTCCTCATGTGGCCCTCATGGTCATTTGAGTTTGAGATCACTGGGCTAGATGGACCATTGGTCTGACTAGTATGGCCATTATTATGTTCTTACATTCTTATGAATAAATTATTTGCTATGACTAATTCACCCAATTCTTTCAAGAACCATTAAAGTTACAAAATGTGCATTTTATTTTATTCTAGGATAGGTGAATAATTCATAATGAATCATTTAAAATGATAAAAGGGGGAAATTTACACAACACATAATTAGCCTGGGGAAGTCATTGCTAAAATAGATCACTGAGTCCAAAATCTCAGCAGAATTCAAATAACAGTTTACAGATTTATGTGTATGATGATAAAATCCCCAGCTGCATTAACTAGGATTAAAAAAGAGAAGTGGGGGTAATAAAGCCTCGTGCTTCAGAGTATAAGCCACTCATTGGCTGTCTGGAATTAGGAAGAAGAACTTGGGGTCAGACGATTCCATAATTGTCCATTGCAGGGTTTATCGTGCTGCCTTCTGAAGCATGTCATGCTGGTCATTGTCTAAGACAAGATCCTAGACTAAATGGACCCATAAATCAATTCCTATGTTCCCAAAAGATTCCTCTGTACAAGGTGATATCCAAAATGTTGAATAAACTTGGGTGGGTCTTCATGTGAAGCCTATTATATGTACTGGATTGTTTCGACTTTTCAGTGAGCAGTGGGTTAAAACCTGTTTGTTTCCTGTGTATTAAATGGGCTGGTTTATCAGAAGCAGATTTTTATCTATCATGCTCGTGTAGAAAAATATGTGACAGTAACACCACTGAAAACTATTCAGAATTGGTGAACATGAAAACTATGGAAAACTGGACAGGAAGAAACTAGTGACCGGGGAATGAACATCCAAAGGTTCAGAGAGGTTCAGCACCCTGCAGCAGCAGGACTATTGCCTCTGTGTTTTTTCTCCAGACTTTATTCAGAGGCCCAGTGGGAACACACACTTATGACTATTACAAACTATAGTAATAAAAGGATTTTGTTCAGAATGTAGTTGTGCCAGGTTAAACCTGTCTCTCAAACACCTAGTGCCAAATCTCGCAGCCCTAACTCAGTCTTGAGTATAATGGATGTAAAGAATTGTAGTACAGTCTGCAAGACCAAGCAAGGACTGCATAGCTCTATGAAGGATATTTAGTAACTGTAAAGTGTATGGGCCAGATTTATCCTTGTATGATTATATGATTCTAAATGCAACCCTTTGGCCAAAATTATTGCTTTTTAATTTTGATTGTTCAAGACGATTTTTGCTCTTTTTTTGGCACAAAACATTGTACAAGGAGAGGCCCCTGTAAGAAAATAAAGCCTCCTTCATTTGGGAAATTTCACTGGACAGTATAAAATATTCAATTGCACCCTCTCTGAATGCATATTTAATTTCCCAAGTTTACAAAATTGTCTGATAATATTAAATGTTCCTACTTCTCATTGTCCATCAGTACATTCTTTTTTCCTATTGCTCCTTCTGTTTCTCTTAAATTCTGCCTCTCATCAATGTTCCTTACTTTACATTAGAATTGATGTTGAGCCAAAAGTTCAGATTTAGGTCCAAAGTTCCCCAAAGCTCGGGTTGTTCATTGGATTCTTGTTCATTCCATTATAGAGATATGGGTCAGGTAGAACATTTAGGCTGGTGGAAGATTTCTCAATTAAAAATTTTTCCTGTTGAAAATGGGGTTTTATGAACAATGAAATCTCACATGACAGGTTTCAAAATCTCTCATGGAAGATTTCAGAACAAATAAAAAATTTCTCTTAGTGTTTCAATTAAATTTTGTTATTTTTTTCAAACTGAAATTTGGGATTTTTTTTCCCATTTTTCCCCCATTTTTCCTTTTGAATCCTCTCATCTTAGAGAACGAATGATGACAAGATTTTTTTTCACTTCTTCCTGTTTCTTTTTTTCCTTTTCCCATTCTGTCATTTTTTCAAAACTTTCTCAAATTTGGAGAAGTGATAAAGTTGCAAGAAAGTTGAAAGAAAGTTGCTACTAAGCAGAGAGAAGGTGTTGGGGGAACCAGCAGAAGCCAGGACCTCACCAGTTGTCAAGATGATGTGAAACTTTGGAATGTTTCCAGGCTTATCAATGTCGCTGGACATGCAGATAGAGACTTCATACCTTGCTTTTTGGATATGGGCCTACCCACAATGATGCATGATTTGATCAGCATAAGGCTGGATTATTTCACTTCCCTCTATCCAGAGTTGACCCTGAAAGTTCCAGAAACTGTGATAGGTTCAATAAACAGCAGCTTGCCTACTGAATGGAGTGCCTGATTACTATCACACAAAAACTACACACTCTGCATTAACAGCACACCCAGTTCTGGTTAAATTTAAAGGTCCTGATCTTATTGTGAGTTGAACATAGATTTAGGCCTAGCTATCTAAAGAACTGCCGCTCTCACTATGCAGCCATCTCCTGCTACAGCAACTGTGTTCATCAGGGATGTTAACACTAGAGCCAGTCACAAATTTTTTGACAAAATGTTTTTCCATCAGAAAATGCCGATTCATTGAAACCCAAACTTTTCACAGAAATATATCAGTTTCAGTGCAAATTTCATTGGGAGGAGTTCTTATAACCAGGATGGAAGCAGAAGACCAAGTTTAAAGTCCCTCCTCAACTTTATGCAGAGTAGGAGCTTGAATCTGTGTCTCTCACATACTAAAGGAGCATACCCTTGGCTACTGAGTTACTGGCTATTCTGGGATACAGGACTGTGTTCACCCTCTCCTGCTCTGTTTTTTTCATTTTTTTTTTTTTTTTGCAAAAAAATTCAAAAGGTCTCAGTTTCATTCCAATGCAGAACAAAAACAAATGTCAAAACCTCAATTTTTTTCACAAAATGGCATTCTTGTTTTTTGGCCAGCCGTAGTTAAGACTAATAGAACCAGGTTTTAATTTTCTGAAGCTGGAGAAAGGGCATTCTCATCTAAATGCCCTCACCTCCGGAATTCACAGCTACACACTCAGTCCAAGTCTTCCCTTATGCTGAGATGAAAGACCATCCTTTGCAGTGAGCTTCTCACTAAACCAGCAAATTGGGCCCAGCTGTGAATTGCATTCTTCTGAAGGACTAGATTAAACTGGTAAAGTTTCTGCAGAGTTTTGCTCCTCCTGATGTAAATTATTGTCACATCGAAACATGTTAACCGATGCCCAAATACTATGGTAATGGGTATCTCAGAAAAGATTGTATAATAAAATTGAACAGTGTAAGGAAATGTACAGTATGTAAAGGGAAACTTATGCTTATATTCTGTATGTACCAGTACATAAGTTACTATAAAGCAAACAAAAGAATAGTGTAAGGTTTTTCTGTGCTAAAAATTTTTCTCTCAATTTGTTCACAAAAAGCTGTGTCCATAAACCTAATTCCTTGCCTCCAATGCATATTGTTAAATGTGTCAGATATCAGTTTAGTACCAGAAAAAGAGTTTGCTAGGGAGCCTGCTAGAGTATGCTTTCTTGTATCATGTACTGGCATCTAGCAGTCAAGAAAAGGTACAAGTAAAAAAAAGCTGTAAAACGTTGCTGACAAATAATTACACAGTATCTTTAAATTAACGCTTGCTGTTTCTGAAAAGGGATACATCAAGGTATACTGTAAGCTTCTTGAAACAAATGTATCATGAAAATATATGTTGTAAGCTTACATGCAAATACAATCTTTCATTTGTATTCATGTTTAATCACACGTCCATTATTTGAGACTCAAGATCTAAATATAAGGTTTTTACACTGTCTTGTAAGTTATACTGTATAGTTTAATATTAGGATTTTACTAGGCAGTTACACAGTACTCTGTTTTAATATGGAACACTTCATCATGTTCTTTATCGCCAATTTAGACTCATGTAAACAGACACTCCCAGAATAACCAAGCTTTAAAATGTTAATGTAAATGTTATGGCTTTTTTAATTGCAATAGACATCTCATTAAGTAATTTAATACCAATGGGTCCTCTTAGTGATAAACAAAAAATATATTTTGGCCAGCTTTTGTATACAGCACAATGTAAGATGGATATTTTTCTACAAGATTCATCAATTTCCATTTCACTCTCCACATTGTGGTAGGGAAGACACAGAAGTAGACTCCAGTAGTGGGCTTGCAACAGCAATGCATCTCTAATAGGTTCATACAGTAGTTTTGTTTAGCAAGACGTGTGTGTGTGTATCTGTCTCTGTGTCTGTGTCTGTCTGTCTGTCTCCCCTGGGGTCAGCACAGCCATGCTAAAGTAACCAGTATCAAACAAACAAGGACTACCTGGATCATGACCATGATGGAATTAGTTCTTCATATAGATGGAAGTAAAAACATCCATGACATTTCATTAGCCTAGAAGGCAAAAACATCTGGATACTTGGTTCAGCTCATCAGCAGGAGAGCCTGTATTTGATTAGCCCTTCTCTCAGTAGTAGGCGTTACTATAGTCAGTGGGAATTACTAAACATGGTTTCAGGGGACTGACATTAATTTGGCTTGCCAAAATAATATGCCATTTTTAAGGAGTTTGTGTTAATTAGTTGTATAATTTGATGTGATGTGATTGGGTTTGCACAAAGAAAATCAGAATAGAGTTTGCTATTAGTATCTGCTGTAGGAGAATCAAGAGGTGGCACTTAAACAGTGCACAGTATGAATTTTCAGCAGTGAAAGGCCTTAGTTCATGGTCTAATTACAATGGGATTCCCTTTCTCAAAAGCTAAAAGCCTTTTAATTCATATTTTTTCTTTGGAAAAGATGTTTTAGTTTGATTGCTATACTATTAATTTTTGTGCAGCTATCATTCTGTCACAAATTAAGTCAATTTGGGTATCACAGTTTGGCTTGTTTTGTATAATCACACTTTAAAGTAAATTGAACATGTAAAATTAGAAAAACTGGACAGCACATTTCATATAACTCCGAGCAATCTCTTCATACCTCTCTTCTCCTGTCCAGTCACTAGCTTCTGCCAGACTCCAACTGGCAATTTAGACTTCTTTCCTACTTATGCCGTTTACTGGCATCACTTAGTCAGAATCTAAGGTTTCTTCTAAATTGAGCTAAGTGATAGATGTGTAACTTGGGAGTTTAGCAATACAGGTGAGGTAGCCAAAATCTTCTTTGGAATGGCTTTTTACCTACAGGTATTTGGATACATTTTAGAAGACTTCATTGAAATATATTTGTTGAGAGTTGTTTCTTGATTGGCAGCAGTTTTTCTAATTGTTCCTCAGGTGTTATATAGGGGAGCAAGAGGTTTGGGGGCAGACGGGGTAATGCTGTTTTTGACCTAGGGTGATGAATTATCCTAGGTTAGCAAATGGAATTAAGGAGGTCAAGAAAGGATAGATTCCCCACCCCCTCCCCTGGACATTTTTCGATTTCTGTGAAGTGACCGTGAATCAGCCATAGTATTACTGGCTGTCTGAGGCACCTGGACAATGGGGAAGAAGGAGGCAGGAAGGTTGTGTAGGGCAATTTGTTTTTTTAAAAAAAGATCCCTTTGCCAGAGACAGTGACACTGGGCACCAGTACACAATTCTGAATGGATAATTAGTTAATTGTTTTTCTATAATTGTCATCTGCCTTCTCCATTTAGATTGTGAGATCTTTGAGGTAGGGATTGTCTCTTACTATTTGTACAGCACTCAGTACAATGTGCTCCCCATCTTGGTTGGGACCTGTTGGTGCTATTATAATAAATAATAATAATAATTAAATAAATAAGAAAACCCTTTTCTGTTATGCTAGCTTGGCATATAAGAGATGCTGGATGTGGCAGATACTTTCACTTATAAATAAGGAAGCAAGTCTGAGATATACAGTATGTCCATCTCCACCCCTTGTAAGAAGCACCATGATGATTTGAGTTGGCACTGTTACTTAACAGGGCTGGCCTTACTATGAGGCAAACTGAGGCGGCCACCTCAGATGCCAGACTGTGGGGGGGGGCGCCATTAGGACCCAAAGTGTAGAAAATTGTGTGTGCTGCTGGTGCTTATGTATTCTCTCTGCTCTAGATGCACAGAGATGGTGGAGTATCAGAGGGGTAGCGGTGTTAGTCTGGATCTGTGAAAGCAGCAGAGAATCCTGTGGCACCTTATAGACTAACAGATGTTTTGGAGCAGGAGCTTTCGTGGGTGAATACCCACTTCATCGGAAGCTCATACTCCAAAACGTCTGTTAGTCTATAAGGTGCCACAGGATTCTTTGCTGCTTTCAGAGATGGTGGAGTGCTGTGCTGGAGGAAGTTGGGCATGTGAGACATAACAAGCAGGCAGGAGAAAAGGTGAGAGGGAATAACAGAAAGCAGCAGGAGCTTCAGGGAAAGAGAGGAGGAGAAGCCTCTTATGTACCTCTCTAGCACGACCAGGAGCCTGTACTGATTAACACCAGCTTCTCAGGGAGCTTCCTGTTTCCTGCTGCTTCCCCGAACCCACTTGAGGAGAACAGGCAGTAAACTGAAGCAGTAGGAGCCAGTTAGGCCCTTAAGATGTTGATATCTTCCCTCATTCAGGCCCTGCTACCAACCTGCTTATTTGGCCCCTTCAATTAAGTGTTGAGAGCCACTATAGCTGGCACAGAACAGCAGTCATGAGTGAAAGAAGAGAACACCCTGTCATGGTATAATTCCCCAATCTGAACCTTAGAGTCCAAAACATGGGGTACCAGCATGAATTCCTCTAAGTTTAATTACCAGCTTAGATCTGATAAGCTGCCACCACCCAAAAATATAGTGTTTTGGGGCACTCTGGTCCCTCAAAAAACCTTCCCTGGGGACCCCAAGACCCAAATTCCTTGAGTCTCACAACAAAGGGGAATATACCATTTCCCCTCCCCCTCCTTTCTTCCTCCCAGATCTTTCTCGCCCTGGGTATTCTAGGAGATCACCGTAATTCAAATTCCTTGAATCACAACACAGAGAAATCAGGTTTTTTCTCCCCCTTGTCTCTGCCTCCCAGGCTTTCCCTCCCTGGGCTATCCTGGAGAGATAGACAGATTCAAGCTCCTTGAATCTAAAACAAATGGATTCCACCTTTCCCCCCTCCCTTCTCTTTCCCTGTCTACCACCAATTTCCGGTAAGTACAGACTCAATTCCCTTGAGCCTCAACAAGGGGAAAAAATCAAACAGGTCTTAAAAAGCAAAACTTTTAATAAAAAGAAAGAAAAAAAGTAAAAGTTGTCTCTGTAATTTAGAAGGTAAAAGTTACAGGGTCTTTCAGCTTAAGACACTAGAGAGAAGCCTCCCCCCAGCAAAATACAATTTAAAATACTTCCAGCAAAATACACATTTGCAAATACAGAAAACAATCAAAAGACTAAACTCGCGTTTTTCCTGGTACTTACTAAAATTAGAACAGAAGAGATTTTTTTCAGAAAGATTGGAAGAATCTGCTTACATGTCTGGTCCCTCTCAGAATCCAGAGAGAACAAAGCAAAACCCAAAAAACACAAACAAAGGCTTCCCTCTACCGAGATTTGAAAGTATCTTGTCTCCTGATTGGTCCTCTGGTCAAGTGTTGCAGGTTCACTGTTTGTTAACCCTTTACAGGTAAAAGAGACATTAACCCTTAACTATCTGTTTATGACACACCCCTCTGGGGCAGCATTCAGAAAAAGAAAGAAGGCAAAGGAAGCTCTTCTATCTAAGCAGGAAAGAGCTCTCCTGAGATACATAGACACAAATGTTCATGGTGAGCCTTCTGGCCCCAGTGAGGATGTGAGTGGTGAGGAGATGCCTGATTTTCCAGTTAGTCAGAGTGCAGGTGACCTGCCAGCTACTGCAGCATCCATATCTCCATCTCAAATGGATGTAACCATGCACATTCCTGAAGAAAAGAGAAGATCAGAGAAGAGTGTGGTGGAGGTGCAAGAACATGCTGCTGCTGAGTTTAGTTCCTTAAGTCTAGATGATCCAGGATGACGATACAGGCTACTTCAGCAGTAGCCTGAGGGACTTCCTTGTACTGCATGGGCCACAGCAAGTGAAAAACTTCGTGTTCCCCAAAGACAATGAAAATAGAAGTTTCCATACAACACATTACTGGCATGAAATCCCCAATGGTGACAACGGGGAGAGGCCATGGCTTATGTACTCACAAACCCAGAATGCTGCATACTGTTTTTGTTGCAAATTCTTCCAGTCTAATGTTCCAGCCGTATTGGGTTCTACAGGATCAAAGGACTGGAAAAATCTGGCTAGAAATCTGGCATGTCATGAGAAGGCAGCAAATCACTGGAGAGCATTCCATAAGTGGAAAGAGCTTGAGATGAGACTACGGTTAAAGGCCACCATGGATGATCATCATCAAGAGAAGATTGAATCAGAGTATCTTTACTGGTAAAATGTTCTGAAAAGGCTCATTGCCATTGTGAGAATGCTTGCTGCCCAAAATCTAGCACTGTGTGGCACTTCAGATCAGCTGTATGTGTCAAACAATGGAAACTTCCTTAAAATTGTAGAGCTGATGGTTGAGTTTGATGCTGTACTCCAGAAGCATCTAAGAAGAGTCATGAAATGAAGATGCCAAGAAATGTACGCACACCACTATCTTGGGAAAACAATTCAAAATGAGATCATGGCAAGAAAAATCAAAAAGAAGATTGTGGGAGGTCTGAAGTCAGCAAGATATTACTCTGTTATTCTGGACTGCACACCTGACATCAGCCATACGGAACAAATGATTTTAATGGTGCGTTTTGTAATAACAACAGAACCTAGTGAAAATGTCCCTGTAATGGTGATTGTCAGAGAGCATTTTCTAGAATTTATTGACATTGATGATACTACAGGAGCTCGTATGACAAATGCGCTTCTTAAAAAGCTGGAAGATACGGGAATTGCGATAGCTGACTTGAGAGGTCAGGGCTACGATAACGGTGCCAACATGAGAGGAAAGAACAGAGGAGTGCAGACACACTTCCAAGAATTAAACCCTCAAGCTTTTTTTGTCCCTTGCAGTTCTCATTCATTGAACTTGGTGGTCAGTGATGCAACATCAGCTTCTAGTGAGGCTGCTGAATTTTTTAATGTAATTCAAAGCAACTATGTATTTTTCTCTGCATCAATTCATTGATGGCAAATTTTGAAGCAACATCTGGTAACATCCTCTCTGACACTAAAACCACTGAATGCCACACAATGGGAAAGTCAAGTAAAGGCAATAAAGTCTATCAAACATCAAATTGGGAAGATAGATGATGCCATAGTTTCCTTTATGGAGGATAAAGTTATGACAAGAACTGTTTGTGGGAGAACAGTGGCAGAGGGAAATGGAATCACCAGAAACATACATAACTTCAAATTTCTTTGTGATTTAGTGTTGTGGCATGACATACAGTTTGAAATAAATGTTGTAAGCAAGGAATTCCAAGATATTGACCTTGATATATCTGGAGCAATGGAACAACTGGACAAAGCAAAGTCATACCTACAGTCTTATCAGTCAGATGAGGGATTTTAAAATATTCTGAAGAGTGCACAGAAGTTGGCAGAGGAACTTCACACTGAAGCTATTTTCCCACCCGTTTAAGAATACAAGAGTCACTGAAGAAGAAGACATTTTGATTATGAGGCACGGGATAATCTCATAAGATAGTGGTTTTCAAAGCCAATCCGCCACTTGTTCAGGGAAAGCCCCTGGTGGGCCGGGCTGGTTTGTTTACCTGCCACCATCCAGAGGTTCGCTGCTCCAGGCCAATGGGGGCTGCGGGAAGTGGTGACCAACACATCCCTCAGCTTGTGCCACTTCCCCGCAGCCCCCACTGGCCTGCCATATAAGAGACCCCAAACAACAAGTCAAAGTTGAATTCTTTAACCAGGTGCTAGATTGTGCAATACAGTCAGTTGAAGAATGTTTCATGCAGCTCAAGAAACACAGCAGTATATTTAGGATGTTGTATGATATTCCAAAACTCCTCACTATACCTAAAGAAGACCTACACCAACAATGCAGGGCACTAGACACAGTGCTGACATGCGTGGTATTGATGCGAGTGATTTAGGTGATGAACTGAAAGTCCTTTCAAGATACATTTCAGCAGGATCAACTCCAAAGGCTGTTCTGGAATATATGTGCACAAATAAGATGACCACCTTCTTTCCAAATGTTTTTGTTGCTCTGCACATACTTCTAGCACTTCCTATAACAGTTGCCAGTGGAGAATGCAGTTTCTCCAAGCTGAAGTTAATAAAAACACATCTATGCTCCACAATGACACAGGAGAGGCTGGTTGGCCTTGCAACCAGCTAAATAGAGCATGAGCTGGCCCAGACCGTGGACCTTCAGGAAGCAGTTCAAATCTTTGCAACCAAGAAGGCACCGAAGGCACCACTTTGATTATTCAAACAGATAAAAATGCCAGTGTTTACTATGCAGACAAGAAAAATTATATTTGCAGTTCAGGTGTTTGAAAATTAAGTGTTACTTACAATTTTTGAATAAGACATTTTAAGTAGTTAGTTCTCCTTTATTGGGGTAGGTAGCAGAACAGTATCATGAGAGGAGTAGAACAGGAAGAAGGCAGCATTGAGACCTTTCAAAGTTTTGGCCCAAGCAAGGTGGCATGGGGGCGTCATTTGAGCTCCCTGCCTCAGGTGCCAAAATGTTGTGGGCCAGCCCTGTTACTTAACATATTACTTACCCCCAAAGACATTAGAGGAGTAGAGCAAATTGTCTGCCTCCTAGAAGATGCCAACAAGTGAGTGCTGTGTTCTGGACCTATTAGGAAATGTGGAATGTCCTTCTCAGGGCCAGCTTTAAGGCGACTCACCCGATTCCCCCAAATAGGGCCCCGTGCCCCTAAGAGGGCCCCACAACATCCGTAACAACCCTCTACCGACGTGCCGCTGAAGGCACCGGCAGCCAATAGAGCTGCCACTGAAGTCCCGCTACTGTCTTCTGCGGCTGTTCAATCGCTGCCGTGGAAGAAGGACCCTTCACCTTCCCACCACTGTCTTTGGAGGCAGCTCTTTCAAATTGGGCCCCGCAGTGCCTAAAGCCGGCCCTAGTCCTTCTAATACCTCTTTATAGTTTTCATGAATCTCTAACAGACTCACAAACTTTTCAGAGAGGTCTAAAAACCTCTGCACCCCCAAACAATTCAGATTTTGTGTGATTTGGGGTTTAATTATAAAAGTTTCATACAGTCCTACTTGTTAGGATTACAAAGATATTGCATAATACATGGTATGCTGCTAAACATTCAACTTATGTGAAAAAAGCTCCATCATGATTTCACACCTGAGAATGGAAGTCCATCAAATGTAGAAGAGAGTGGATCCTTATTAGATTCTGCCTCATAACAATCAATATTTGGAAGAGAGAAGAAAAGATCACTAGCAGGTGGCATTTAGGAATCTGAGACCCAGAAAGAATGGTATTAGAGGGAGTATAGGTAGTAGTGAGGTGCAATTTAAGGAGCTGGTATTTTATATAAATAAGAGGGAACACATAATTATAATTGCAAGGTTATTATTCTGTTGAATGGCTCTAGTGACCAAAAAAAAAAAGTCACTTCATTCACACAGGCCACATTGAAAACTGCTAGATCAAGTCCAAAGGATTCATGAAGCTCCACACGGGTACTAGGGTCTGTCTGCACAGTTGTGAGTGCACAATCAGGGCTATACTCCAGGATGGCACCTGAACTCCTACTGGAATTGCATACCCAAGAGTTTATACACAATCATGCTGCTCAACTGGTGATTTAATGTATAAGTCATTTGGTGAGCTTAAATTAAATATATAGTTATTGAGGAGACTTCATTTAAAAGGATATTGCAAGGTCAGTGGTATTTAGAATGTAATATAAATTTAATTACTTGTTTGTCAATAGTTTTGGAATATTAGTTCAGTGGACAGCCTTAAAGAGCTTATTTTTATTGTCAGGTAAGAATTATTTATTTGAGCAGATTCTCTCTATACTTAGAAACAAGAATATTGTGAGAATCATTAATATTTTCTTAATGGTAAGATAAAAAGGAACAGTTTGGGGGCAAGGAATAGCTAAGTGGTTTGAGCATTGGTTTGCTAAATACAGGGTTGCAGCAGAGAGTCCTGTGGCACCCTATAGACTAACAGTCGTTTTGGAGCATGAGCTTTCGTGGGTGAATACCCACTTCGTCGGATGCATGTAGTGGAAATTTCCAGGGGCAGGTATATATATGCAAGCCAGAAGCAGGCTAGAGATAACGAGGTTAGTTCAGTTAGGGAGGATGAGGCCTTCTTCTAGCAACTGAGGTGTGAAAACCAAGGGCAGAGAAACTGGTTTTGTAGTTGGCAAACCATTCACAGTCTTTGTTTAATACAAGGTTGTAAGTTCAGTCCTCAAAGGGGCCATTGAGGGATCTGGGGCAAAAATCTGTCAGGGGATTGGTCCTGCTTTAAGCAGAGGGTTGAACTAGGTGACCTCCTGAGGTCCCTTCCAACCCTGATATTCTATTATTTTAAACATGCCTGTTTTATCAAACTATTTTGATATCTTGTAATACAAAATTATTCGCACCTTGTCATAAACAGATAGCTAAGGGTTAATGTCTCTTTCACCTATAAAAGGGTTAACAAACAGTGACCTGAAACACCTGACCAGAGGACCAATCAGGAGACAAAATACTTTCAAAACTGGGTGGAGGGGAGTTTGGGTGTGAGTTCTTTGTTCTTTGTCTCGGTTCGGTGACTCTCTCGGCTCTGAGAGTGATCTCTTTATCTCCAAGCTTTCTAATCTTCTGTTTCCAAGTTGTAAGTACAAGGATAGTAAGACAATAGGTTTATATTGTTTTTTTTTTAATTTACATGTGTGTAGTTGCTGGAATGTTTTAAATTGTATTCTTTTTGGATAAGGCTGTTTATTCATTTTTTTCTTTTAAGCAATTGACCCTGTATATTGTCACCTTGATACAGAGACCATTTTTATGTCTTTTTCTTTCTTTTTAAGACCTATTTGAGTTTTTTCACTGGCTAATGCTAAGAAACAAAGGGAGGGGGAAAATCTCTTTGTGTTAGATTTACTAAGCCTGACTTTGCATACCCTCTGGGTGAGGGGAGAGAGAGATTTGATCTCTCGGTACTTGTGTTTCAAGGACTTGAAGCAGGACATATCCTAGAGTACCCAGGGTGGGGAAATCTGGAAGGAGGTGGGGAAGGGAAGTGGGTTATTTCCCTTTGTGGTGAGACTCAGGGCATCTGAGTTTTGGGGTCCCCCAGGGAAGGTTTTGGGGAGACCAGAGTGAGCCAGACACTGGAATTCTCTGGCTGGTGGCAGCTATATCAGATCCAAGCTGGTAATTAAGTTTGGAGGTTTCATGCTAGCTTCTCATGTTCTGAACTCTAAGGTTCAGATCTGAGTAGGAAAGTTATGACACGCTTCTATTGATATGGCATATTTTAACTATATCCCTGCTTGTGTATGTACTATCCTGCCTTATGAGAATTTTGTATTTCATGAAGTGTGGTAATTAAAGAGGGAAAACCAAAACATAGGCACTGTACTAGTAAAGACCCTGCCAGGGACTGGAAGCAAACCTGTATTTAATGCATTTTCATAGAATTCCCTGGGACCAAATTGGCCCAGTGAGGAGGAGGAAAACCTTCAGATACTATGGTGATATAAGAGAATGGATAGATGGAGAGATACGTGATGGATTCTATTTTTGAGGAAAGCCATTGCTCTTTTTCGCTGTGGCATGTGGATTGAGCAAAGCAGGTTTCTAGCTCTGAGATGAACTGTGAGAAGTAGTTTGAGAGCAGATGTAGAATACATTGCTTTTAAAGCTAGAAAAGATGTTTGTAGTAGAAGGAGGTAGGAAAGTTCAGCTTGGACCTGCTTAGTTCAACAAAGCCTGAGTTTGTTGACTGCCTGGGCACACTGCAAAACCTGCGGGTGAAATCCTGGGCCTGTTCAAGTCAATGACAACATTTCTTTGATGTCCATTGTGCCAGGATTTTACCCTATATGTTCACCTAGGATTTTTCTGAAAAGCAAGCTCACAGCGAATAGGTGAGTAGGTTGGAGTTTGTTTTATTGTCATTTTTGATAACATTACATTTATATTTTTATTATGATGTATGTTTTTAAATAAGTTCCTTTATGGTTTGGGAACCTAGAGAATTGTGGTAGCAAATAAATCAGTTGGCATATAAATCAAAACCTGCATAATATGAATCAGCAAGTGAGAGAAAGATAAAAATCTAGTAGACAAGAAATAAAAGAAAAGGGACTCCTTTATAAAAAGTAACATGATAGTATTACATTGGGCTGAAGTTTTACAAGCTGTAAGTACAAAACAGGTTTTATAAGGTTGCAAATCCATTTCCGTTACAAACCCACTGTTCTGATATGATCTCAATTTTCTGAAATTGGGCTGAATAGCTTGGTCTTACTCCTAAAATAAGGTGTTTTAAATGATTGCATTAGACTCTCTTCAGTCATTTGAAGGTTAGGAAGGATGAAGAGCAGGCATTTTTCCTCAATATCAAAAAAATTAAATTAAAACCATTGCAACATCCTTAGAGCAGTATGATACAAAAATGGCTAACCATTTAAACCTGAAATATACTAAGTACATGTATATATTTTGCTTAGTTTAATAACTATTGACTGTCAAGTGACCCAGTTATGTTCATTTGAAAATGTGCTGCCACTCATGCTGAGATGAAAATTCCTGTCCTGTTTATGAACTATGAACCTTTTCTCAGAATATGCCAGACTGAATCCTTCATAACTTTAAAACTTCCAAAGTGATTTTCTTCAAACTTTCCTTGATGTTTATATCTTAAAGATCTAAAAACTACAAACCAAGATAGATTTGAGGACTCTGGCATCAGTAGCTTTAGAGTTATGCGTGCATAAACTTTCTGAGTCAAACACCTTCTCTGAGAATTCACCAAATGTTATTTCTGAGAAATAGTAACAGGCAATTATTGTCATTAATTAGGCTGCATTATAATGCAGATGCACAAAGGGATTAGAGTAAAGTATACCCAGTCAACCTTACCTTTCATATTTCCTGACTTCTGAATGCTTTATTGTAAAGCTAATGTTGTCTGAATGAATATTTTGTATGGGATTGTGTAGCAATGGCCCCAAATTAAACGATTAAGTAATACAATTAAAAAGCGTTTTTCAATAAACGGTTTAAGAGTAATGAGGCAAATAGGATTCACCGTATGGGAAAATTTCATCGTGAAACTCTGTTACACAGCAAAGCCATCAGTTTTCCCCTGTTGCTATCTGAGAGAATGCTATTACTTTCCAAAAAGATACTATGCTCAGTTCAACCCTGCTGGTACCAAGGGATGCCAACTGCATGTTGCTGCAGCCGGAGCCTTCTCTGGATATGTCAAGATGGTAGGCTAAGTTTGCACAGTTACCTCCCACCAGAGATTCTACCAGGGGAGAGCACCATTAAACTATGGTAGAAGCTATAAAGGGAGCAGAACCAGAAAATCCCCTAGATACCTATTTTGGGATACTCCTGACTGGCTGCAGGCTCCCTAACATTACAACAGCCCTTCTCCAAACAAAGTTTTCACTACTAAGGTTTCACCATTATGGGATATCCTGGCTTGACTGAATCAAGCTCATTTGCTCTATTTTTTTTACATAAAATCTGGGATTTCCTATACTTAACGGTTTAAAAGTAGTGCTTCCGAAACCCTTATGATCAGATTGTCATGTCTGGTGAGTTTACAAATTAACTGCATTATTTTATTTCCCATGAAGTTCCATATCCATCTATTTGCCTCTGGTCTTCAGTTGTTTTTGATGTCACTGACCATGTTCTTCTTCTAATCTTAGGCCTGGTCTACACTACAGGGTTAGGTCGAATTTAGCTGTGTTAGGTCAATTTAAAAATGAATGCATTCACACAACCAACCCCATTTCATGGGCTTAAAGGGCTCTTAAAATCAACTTCTGTACTCCTCTCTGGAGAGGGGAGTAGTGCTAAAATCAACTTTGCTGGATTGAATTTGGGGTAGTGCAGATGCAAATCAACGGTATTGGCCTCCGGGAGCTATCCCAGAGTACTCCATTGTGACTGCTCTGGACAACACTTTGAACTCCAATACACTAGCCAAGTACACAGGAAAAGGCCCAGAAACTTTTGAATTTCTTTCCTGTTTGGTCAGCATGGCAAACTCAGTAGCACAGGTGACCATGCAGTCCCCTAGAATCATAGAGCATAGAATGTTTCTACGCTCCCCCTATCATCTCTGTCCCAGAGGTTATTACAGATTAGAAGGCGAAAAAAATGCACTCGTGATGACATGTTTTCCAAGATCATGCAGTCCTCCTGCACTGATAGCACATAGCTTAATGCATGGAGGCATTCAGTGGCAGAGTCCAGGAAAGAATTAAGTGAGCGCAAAGAGCGGAGGCAGGACATGATGCCAAGGCTAATGGGGGAGCAAATGGACATGATGAAGCATCTGTTGGAGCTGCAGGAAAGCCAAAAGAACACAGACCCCCGCTGCATCCACTGTATAACCGCCTACCTTCATCCCCATGTTCCATAACCTCCTCACCTACATGCCCAAGAACGCAGGGGGGTAGGAGGGGGAGGCATCCTGGCACCCAGCCACTCCACTCCGGAGGATGGCCCAAGCAACAGAAGGCTGTCATTCAAACAGTTTGATTTTTAGTGTGGCTATAATAAGCAATGTGGCCTTGTCCTTCCCTCCTCCCCCACCCCACCTTGGTTACCTTGCCCGTTATCTCATTTTTTTTTAATTAATAAAGAAAGATTGCATGGTTTCAAAACAATATTACTTTATTTTGAAGTGGGGAGGCTGGTTGCCTTGCAGAGAATTAAAATCAACAAAGGGGGCAGGTTTATATCAAGGAGAAACAAATACAATTGTCACACCGAAGCCTGGCCAGTTATGAAACTGGTTTTCAAAGCCTCTCTGATGTGCAGCATGCCTTACTGTGCTCTTCTAATCGCCCTGGTGTCTGGCTGCTCAAAATCGGATGCCGGGTGATTTGCCTTAACCTCCCACCCTGCCATAAACATCTCCTCTTTACTCTCATAGATATTATGGAGCACATAGCAAGAAGCAATAACAATGGGAATGTTGGTTGCGCTGAGGTCTGACCAACAGAGCCAGTGAGCTTTTAAGCATTCAAAGGCACATTCTACCACCATTCTGCACTTGTTCAGCCTATAGTTGAATTGCTAATTACTACTGTCCGGGCTTCATGAACGGATCCCCTGAGCTCATCGCTGGGGAGCAGGACAGCAGAGTTGCAGGGGAAATGATGGAGCCGTACATGCCCTGGAGGTTGCTAGGAGCTGGGCAGGGAAGATGTTCCCAGAACCCCCGGCCAAGGTACATGAGTATGGTTGCCAGTCCTACTGCACTGTCTGCTGCCAGCAGCACCCAGGAGAACCAGAACGGATCCCCCGAGCTAGTCGCTAGGTAGCAGGAGAGCAGAGCTGCAACGGAAGAAGTGGATGATGATGGTTAACAGTCCTACTGCAACATCTGCTGTCAGCAGCACCCAGGAGGATCAGTATGGATCCCCCGAGCTCATCGCTGGGGATCAGGAGAGCGAAGATCAGAGTTGCAGCGGAAGTGGTGGATGACAACAGTTAGCAGTCCTTCTGCACCGTCTGTTGTGAAGGCCAGGACCTGCTGCTGTGTAGCAATGCCAGCTGCTGCAGGTGCTTCTATGTCGAATGCTTGGAGGTCCGGGTAGGGCAAGGTACCTCGGCCAAGGCAAAAGAGCAAGAGCCCTGGAGCTGTTACATGTGTCAACCACAGAAGTGCTATGGGGTGTTACTGCACCGACCAGGCTGGAATGTACGGCTGCAAGACTTCTTCATCGGCGACAAAGGACAGGAATATGATGCACCTAAAATCTAAAAAGGCCCTCACATTTCCCAGAGTCACTACCCTTGATAACAGAATGTCAATGATTGCATTGGCTACTGGGATCACAGCAGATTTGCCCACAACAGCAGCAGTGACAGTGAGCTGAGCGGGCTCCATGCTTGCTGTGATATGGCATCTGCATGGGTAACCCAGGAAAAAAGGTGCAAAATTTGCTTTCACAGAGGGAGAAGCGACTGACGACATGTACCCAAAACCACCTGCAACAATGTTTTTGCCCCATCAGGCATTGGGAGCTTAACCCAGAATTCCAATGGGTGATGGAGACTGCGGGAACTGTGGGATAGCTACCCACAATGCACCACTCTGTAAGTTGACGCTAGCCACAGTAGTGAGGATGCGCTCTGCCTAATTAATGCGCTTAGTGTGGACATAGGCAATCGACTGTATAAAATCGATTTCTAAAAATCAACTTCTATAAAATCGACCTAATTTCGTATTGTAGACATACCCTTATTCTCCCTCACTCTGCCTTTCCTGATTTTGTTGTCTTCCCTCTAATTGCTCCCACAGCATCTCATTTGGAGGATCCTCTTTGTCCACATTGCAGCTTTCAGTGGGGACCCCACAGGGTTTTGTCCTTGGCCCCATCCTTGTACCTGTCTCTTTTGGTGATCTCACTCAAAAACACTGGTTCAGCTACCATCTTTAGACTGACAACTCACAGATCTACCTCACCACTCTCTTCTGTCCAAACTACATTTTTGACCTTTCTTTCTGGAATTTCCTTTGATGTCTGGCTAAGTTAAACTCAACATGGCCAATATGAGCTCTTCTCCCCCTTAGTGAATCTCCATGGATACCATCATCATCTTTATCACTCAGGCTTGTAACTTGGATCTCATCTTTGACTGCACCATCTCTCCAACCTACGCATTCAAGCCACTCTCACATAAGCCCTCGGCATTTTCTCATCTTAACCACTGCAACTTACTCCTTTCTGGACCTGACAAATGCCATCCTACCCTCTAAAATTCATTCAAAATGCTGCTGCAGAGATCTTCTTCCTGGTTTTTTGCATCTGCCTACCAGCTCTGTTTTCTCCACTGCACCAAATACAAATGACTTGTCTTCACTTTCTAACTATCATCTCTTATATAATATTGAGTCATTGATCCCCACCTATACTCTGGTAATGAGACCAGCCTTTATTGCCCAGTAGACACATTTGTGCTTTCTTCCCTGCCATCACGTCTCTGTGGGAGGAGCTCCCCAAATAAATCTGAAAGAAAATACATTATTCTCCTACAAAGCTCTCTTCAAAACTCACCCCTGCTGCAATGTCTACAAAACACTAGGCAGTTGGTGTGCTGTAACTGTGGCTTATTACGTTAATCAAAATTGTATAACTCTTGTGCTTCCTCATCTGTTTGCTGTATCCACCAGTTGTCTTTTGTTTTATACTTAGATTGTAAGCTCTTCAGGGGAGGGCCTGTCTTTTCATTAAGTGTCTCTTTGTCTATGTGTCCAATACAATGGGACCCCAATGCCTGTTTAGGGCCCCTAGAGGGTACTACAATTCAAATAATAGATAATAATTATCATAAATAGAGAGGTAATTTTCATCCTAGGAAACTAAATTAGATTCCTGCATCTTAGGCAAAAATATCTGTGTTTGTCAAATGTGCATCACTATTCATTAAAACTGTGTAAATGTGTATACGTTCAGCTTAATGGAAAAGTAAGCAAATCTTCTCTTCTACATTCCTTGGTGATGACGGTATCTTCAAGGGGAAGATAACCGGCCTGTCTCCCATCTGTGGCAACTTTTGGGGCCACTCTCCTTCACCTCTGGAGAAGACTAGGGCTACCATTTTTCTCTGAGCTTCCCAATCTTCATTCCCCTCATGGAAATTCTTCCCTTTTGTTTTCCCATCTCTGCCATCCTTTGTGAACTCTTCCAACTCTGTCTATTTCCCCGCTCCTTAAGGTCAATTAGCCTCATTTTCCCCATCTTCTGTTTCTTCTCCCTCCAGGTTTTGTCCTTTGCTGGTCTTGCCACATCCTTCCCCAAATCTTGATTCTACAAGCAAGAAGATGACTCTGCTGACCTTGCTGTTGCAGCTGTTTTGCTACTCAGTGCCTCTGGGCCAGTTGAGATGCTCCATCTCCCAGGCTACCCCTCACTGTGCTCAGTCCTACCCTCTAAAATCCGTTCAAAATCCATCCTTTGGCAATTCGCCCTCTCTTGATCCATCTTCACACTCTGTCCTCACCAAACTACCAGCCAATGAAGACCAGGTAAGTATGATCTCCCATCTTTCCACTACCCAAAGAAAGAATTGACGTGGCCTCCATTAGCTGTCTGCAGGTGAAGATTTTAAAAAGACAAAACCAAACCCAGAAAGCAAAAGTTTTGGTGGCCAGGCAACAGAATTCTGAAATTCTCAACAGTGAGGCCAGAACATAGTCTGGAAAGCAAGAGGTTAGGCAGGTCTGTCTCAACCTTTAGGTCAAAGATGGGTATGTAGACAATGCCAGCAAAAAAAAAAAAACCTTTATTATAGTTAATAGCTCAGACTGAAATTCTTCAGTTTATTCTATTGACTGAGTAGCAGATCTTAAATCTGATGATAACAATCAGATAGATGCCATGCAGAATGTCAAGTTTTTCTCCAGTGATATAATAACAACCCAGAGGAACAGTAGTGTTGCTACTCAGAGAGGAGATTTCACATGAGAGGTTGACATCCGTATGTGTGCATGGTATATTTCCAGTGTTGATGGGATGGTTACTTCATTTATTTACTGATTAAAGTTCCAATATAACTCCTATTGAAGTCAATGGAAATACTCCTGTTGACTTCAGTGGTATTTATAGTAATAGTAATATATGGTGTGAATTATTATTATTCCCTCTATGGAATAATGTTGCTTTGTTGGTGATCATATAAATGAATCACAGTAATTTGACATAATTTGGACATTTCTGCCCACTTCTGATTTTCACACTTATTAAGATACTTGCATATGTGTCTGCAATTTACCTTCAAAGATGCTGTTCCATAGTGACATCCAAAGATGATACATATATCAGAAAACCTATACACTTTCCCTTTCATAATGCCAAACTGTGAAAATTACCACTGCGCCTTTTTCAGCCAGTTTATTTCTATTGAGGATTTGCCTTCTTGATCAAAGCCCATTGGAGTCAATGAAAGTCTTGAATTGGATTTGGATCAGGACCTTAATGGGAAAATGACATTTAGACAACTGGCAATGATTTGCCATGTCATTGCTTTAGACATGATTATGAATTATAAATTGAAATGACAGTGATCTTGTCTTAGTCCTGATTGCATAATCCACTCAACTTTTTAAGGCATGGTCAAATAAATTTCCTGGAACTAGAAGAGAATAGAACAGAAATCTTGGTCCCATCGAAGTCAGTGGAAGTTTTGCCATTGACTTCAGTTAAGCCAGGATTTCACCACAGAATTTTATATGAATCCAGAAAACAATGGGGCACATGCAGCCTCTCTTGATTCTCAATTTTCCCTCTCTTAAACATCATTGTCATGGTTACAGCACCCGCATCCATACTCCCACTAAAAGCCCTGACATTTTGAAGATAGCCCTGAGGGCCTGAGAAATCCCCGAAATATGCCTGAGCTTCTAAGGGTCCTTGAACACCAGTAGGGGTGGAAGGGGAAGGGTTGGACGAGCAAAGAAAACCAGGTATGTGGGGGGAGGGGTTAGAGAGAAAGTTAATAGGGTTGGCAAATAGAACCAGGGTCTGGGACAGGAGTACCAAGGAACACTGGGTAGGAGAACAGAGCAGCTGTGGAAGTGAGAAGAAATGGAGTGAGCCAGGGGAAGTAAGTAGTTTATATGCTGTGTTCTCTCTCTTACTTTGTGCTCCATAGTCTGTTTGTTGTATCCAGCTGTTGCCTGTTGTCTCATGCATAGATAGTATGCTCATCCATGGACTATCTTTTTGTTATATGTTTGTGCAATGCCTAGAGCAATGAGGGCTGGCTGCTGTAGGCACTAATTCAATACAAAGAATAAGAATAATAGCTAATGAGGAGACTTAGAAGATAAGGGATTATTACCTTAGAAAGAAATCAAAAGGGACCATTATAAAAGTTTACAAAATAATAAATGGGATTGAGAAAGTAGATCGGAAACTTCTGTTGTCTCTATCTTCTAACACAGGAACGAGGGGACAGTCAATTAAATTAAAAGGTGTCAAATTCAAACCTGATAAAAGAAATACTTTTACACACAATTTGTAATTAGACTTTGGAATTCATTGCCATAGGAAGTCGATGTAGCTAAGAACTTAGCAAGATTCAAAAAAAGAAATTGGGTATTTATATGGATAACAACAATAGCCAGAATTCATCATAATTAATTATAACAAATATTTTCTGGAAAGGGTATTAAATGTCATTCTTTTGTGTTTAAATCGATCTCTATTAACAATCAGGATGAGACATAATTGTGGGCATATTATCAAATATCAATCTACTGTGGTGTTCTTATACCTTCCTCTGAAACATCTGCTACTGGCTACTTTTAGAGAGAGGGTAGTGGACTAGATAGATCTCCAGTCTGATCCAGCATGGCAATTATTGTGTTTCTTGAGAAAGAAAACAGAGTATGCATGCCGTATTCCTGAGGAAAGAGGGAGTGGGAGAGGGATAGAGGAAGAGAGCAGGAAATAACAACAGAGATCCTATCAACTCTTAGCATTTATACACCCATCACCTCTTCATCAGAGAGAGAGAGGGAGAGAGAGAGCAGGAGACTGGAATTACAAGAAAAAAATATGGTGACAAGGAGGGAAAAGAAACTTGATGAAAGAAAAATAAACCTCAGGGAGAAGTAAGAGAATGGGAAAAGAAAAGCAAGAATAGAGACAGTGTCGCAGTAAGTTCACTTTATTTTTACCTTATTCATATTCTAGCTTTACATTTAGGAGTGGTCCTCAAAGATGTGATTCACTGATCTGTATTTTTTAGAAAAAGATTATTGATGATCATTTTTCTTTGCCTTGAAATATGACTACAATTATTTGCCTAGTATACCACCAATATACCCAAGAGATGGACCCTGATCTCCATTCTATTTTATTGTATTTCTGTAGAAAACTAGACACACACACACACACACACACACACACACACACACACACACACACACACACACACACACACACACAGGAACATTTGTTTCTGAATTCTAAAGTAACCCATGTACTAAACAAAAAAAGATTGTTGTATAAAATATTTTTGGAAAGTATGTAAATTATGCTCATAAAAACAGAGAGTTAGCAAGAAATGGATGAACCACTATGGATAAAATAGGAACCAAACCAAACATTTTTTCAAGGTTTGAAAAACTTTTAGGGTTTTTTTTCTCTTCTGCTTTCCAAGCACTATTTTGAATTCAGGTTTCATCCATAACACTGTGAGAATCATTATTCTCAGTTTATTTCTGACCCATCTGAACCCAAAACCAGCTGGAATCTCACGTGAAAGACTGATCTCATGCGATTTCCAGCCTCTTTTAAAGATGCATTTTTCTGCAGCCTCTCATTTCTGGGAGGTCAGTGAGGATGCTACTTTCTGGTATGAGGCTGGTCAGTGTCACCATATACCGTATGTTTGCCTGAATGATTACTTCTTTCTGATACCAGAGTGCCTGAATTTTATTCTGTATACTAGGTTAGGTCTGGTTGGTGGTTCACACACCTCCTAACTTCATAATTACCTTCCAAATTTAAGCAAAAAGCACCTATGCAACCAAAAACTGAAACAAGGTATGGAAAGGAGAAGTATCAACTGAATGAAAATCAAATGGACACAGTCGAAATGGTGCTCTGCTCTATTATCTTCAGAATAAAATATCAGCCATTCTGACTTCACAAATTATTTGGCTACTGGATAGGGCAGCTGAATCTACCTTATTTGCCGTTCCATTTCTCAGACAAAAGTTGGGTCCTCTTTCTCTAAGATGACTGCTTCACAAATTCAGGTCTGTCCTCAAACATTCAGCTGCTGTATTACACCATTCCCATCAGAGCTTTGCCACTGCACTTTCCCAGCACTGCTACCACATAAATGGATGCAGAGACATTTTTGCACACACTCGCTTGGTCTACAAAAATTAGCAAAAATCTTAACAATAAACCCAGACTTTAGTGAGACCCTACATCAGAGATGGCTGTTGATTATAGTCCCGCCTTCTTCTCTTCTACTTAGTGTCTGTCTGTATTCTTATACCCGGTCCATCACC
This sequence comes from Gopherus flavomarginatus, assembly GCF_025201925.1. Taxonomy (NCBI): domain Eukaryota; kingdom Metazoa; phylum Chordata; order Testudines; family Testudinidae; genus Gopherus; species Gopherus flavomarginatus. Next base: position 254,051,929 of record NC_066617.1, read on the forward strand.
AATTGAATACCTATTAACTGACAGTGTTTTGTCACAGAAAAATCACTTCAGCCCCCAAATTTCAGGTGATTGGATAAGTTTTCAATCAGCAACCAGACTTGAGGGACGTTTAGCAAAATTAAATCTCCACAATGTTTAAGATTTGCTCACCATTTTAAAAAAATGTGTTAGGGAGCCCCATGAAAATTTGAAACTTTAAGGTTATGAGTCTGTGACAGCATGTATCAAAATCCTTATGGACTTGCATCCAGTCGGATTGGGATGCATGTGTGTATTTTGGTTTGTTGGTCTATTTTCTATGCAAGATATGATATGTAAAAGCAGCAAAGAGTCCTGTGGTAGCTTATAGACTAACAGACGTATTGGAGCATGAGCTATCGTAGGTGAATACCCACTTCGTTGGACATGACATGCGTCTGATGAAGTGGGTATTCACCCACAAAAGCTCATGCTCTAATACGTCTGTTAGTCTATAAGGTGCCACAGGACCCTTTGCTGCTTTTACAGATCCAGACTAATACAGCTACCCTTCTGATATGATATGTGTGAGAGACAAAGATTCCAGCAGAAATGAATAAAGCATAAATGTGTATTTAGTTGGGTTACTGAGCTTCTGTGTCACAGTGTTTTGTCCTGTAGACTACCCCATCCCATTCCTTGCTTCAGGGTTCCTGACTGACTCCTCATTGAGGCACACGCCTTCCGTAGCTTTGTATCAGCCTACTGCATTATAGTCATTAACCATTTAGATTACTATGTATGGATTTATTCATTCATGTTCATAAGAAGCTAATTGAAATTTCCTTCAGGATAGGTTTAGATGGTAACAATAACTAATAATACTTTACACTCTTATAGTACTCATCCATGCAAGGATCTCAAAGCACTTTGAAAATGCTTATAAATTAAACATCACAACACCCATGTAACACAAGTAATTATTATTATTACCAGCCAGGAAAATGGAACACAGAGTAATTAAGTTGCTCAAGGTCACACAGGAAATCTGTGGTAGACTTAGGAATAGAACATAAAGATTCCCTAACTCCTAATAATATAAATCATCATCCTATAATCACAAAATGATTTTTAAATCATGTTTATACTTTTACTTCACAATATATCCATTGTATACAACTGAGGAGTTTTTACAGAGCTATGAACTGTATGTCATTTAGCTTAAAATGTCACTCAGTAAGTTAACAAAGATCATTAAGGTATTTGAACATGCTGCATTTAAAAAGTATAGATATGTTGATCTATGAAACAGCATGCATATCTCCTCAAAATAAGAATTCTATATATTTCCTATTTGTTAAGTATCTAATCATGTATCTAGAAACAAGAACCATATATCCTGGAAAATGTTGATTTTCATGATTCCATTCCAGATCCCACATTGACTTCCCTTGGGAAATCTGCTAGAGGTGGAAAGGGACATGTCAGAGAGAGCAATTTTTCCTGGCTCCATTCCCTATCCCACACCCTTCTCTTCAAAACCTGCAGACGCCCAACCACACGTTGTTTGCATGGAGGGTCTTCCCAGGGCTCAGGAGAAAGGAAAGTATTCCACGTCAGCTCTGTTCTCTCTTTTCATAGAATGACAGAATATTAGGGCTGGAAGAGACCTCAGGAGGTCATCTAGTCCAATCCCTTGCTCAAAGCAGAACTAACACCAACTAAATCATCCCAGCCAGGGCTTTGTCAAGCCAGGCCTTAAAAACCTTTAAGGATAGAGACTCCACTACCTTCCCAGGTAACCCATTCCAGTCCTTTACCACCATCCTAGTGAAATAGTGTTTCCTAATATCCAACCTAGACCTCCCCCACTGCAACTTGAGACCATTGTTTCTTGTTCTGTCATCTGCCACTGCTGAGAACAGCTGAGCTCCATCCTCTTTGGAACCCCCTTTCAGGTAGTTGAAGGCTGCTATCAAATCCCCCTTCTCTTCTCTTCTCTTCTGCAGACTAAATAACCCCAGTTCCCTCAGCATCTCCTCATAAGTCATGTGTCCCAGCCCCCAATCATTTTTGTTGCCCTCTGCTGGACTTTCTCCAATTTGTCCACATCCCTTCTGTAGTTGGGGGGACCAAAACTAGACACAATACTCCAGGTATGGCCTCACCAGTGCAGAATAGAGCGGAATAATCACTTACCTCGATCTGCTGGCAATGATCCTACTAATACAGGCCAATATGCTGTTGGCCTTCTTGGCAACAAGGGCACACTGCTAACTCATATCCAGCTTCTCATCCACTGTAATCCCCAGGTCCTTTTCTGCAGAACTGTTGCTTAGCCAGTCAGCCCTCAGCCTATAGTGGTGCATGGGATTCTTTCTTCCTAAATTCAGGACTCTGCACTTGACCTTGTTGAACTTCATCAGATTTCTTTTGGCTCAATCCTCCAGTTTGTTTAGGTCACTCTGGACACTGTCCCTACCCTCTCGTGTATCTACCCCTCCCCCCAGCTTAGTGTCATCTGTGAACTTGCTGAGGGTGCAATTCATCCCATCATCCATTCATCATCCATCCAATTCATCCCATCATTATTTCTGCTAGTCCTTTTCATTCTTTCCCCTACTCCTTTGCTCCCCTCCCACTGAACAGTGGATGGGTGCCTACGGCTCTTTGTTATCATCTGCCATTGGTCAGTTTACATTATAGTCCTCATTCAATAGCAGAATAACACACATGCATAAACTAAAGGGAGGGGCTGATTTGCACAGCTCTTCTCTCAAATATCTTTGTTCTTTCTTCCTTGCCACTCTTTAAGAACTGTACAGCCTCCCTGAACTGATCCATAAGGGCTGCCTGTTGTCCCTTCAAGTCCCTTCTCAAGACCGCTTCTGCCATAAGAAACTAGCCAAAATGTGAAGTCTGAAAGGCAGCTGAGGGATAACTGAGAAAAGTCAATATTTATTTAGCTGTGTAATTATCTATCTAAATATACACCTATATATATATATATAGCAACTATATATTCATGTATACAAAACATTGTATATATTTCATTGTCTCCTTCTCCCCAGCTTTTATATGCTATTTATCTTCCTAGACTGTAAACTCACTGGGGCAGAGACCATGAATAGTTCAGTTTTCAGAAGGCCTAGAACAATGGGACCCTGATCTTTATAATATAATACAAATAATAAATAAATGTTAATAATTTACATACATAAAAAGGCCAAATTCTGTCTGTAGAAATATATGCTCTGTTTGAGTCAAAAGAAGTTGCACTTGTGTAACTGAGCACAGAATTTGGCCCAAAGCCCACTTGTAACTAAGCCCAGCATGTGAGGACAAATAGAACCCATTGTCTATTGAAAGCTTTTTATTTTTTCTTTTTTTTTTCTAGGACATGAATTATATCAACTGAAAAATGGAGTTTTCCTTCAGCATAAAATGCTTGATATTCAGATTTTTTTCATCCCTTAGGAGGTTTTTCTAGCCCTGGTTTAAAAGACTGTAGAGACAAGATAATAATAACCTACATCAGTTCGTCTCTGGGAACTATCCAAGGGGAAAAGGGAAATGCATTGCAAACTCTCTGAGGAACTCCTCACAGAGTTCCCCCTAAATCATTTCATCAGGCGGAAGGGGCAGAGGATTTTCCCTCTGACTAAAGCTTGCGCAGGATCATCTGGAGGCCCTGTGCCTTCATTCCACCTCCAAAGTCCCTTGTGTGTTCCCTCAGTTCCCTTGCAATATGGTTGCATTGAATTTCCCCCAGCTGCTGCTGCTGCCTCTCAGAGCGGCCTTCCCTTTAAGGCCAGAGTAGCCTGAAGAAGTTAATGCAGTCTCAGATTACATTAACTCTCCACCTACTTTTCTTCAGGGCTATAAAAGGAAGGTATACTTCTCTCCAGGGTCTTCCTCTCATGCCTGCATCCTGTCCCCTCTCAGGCCCCACAGGATAGATGATGGAAGGGCAGTCCCATGGATGAGGCTTACTCTGCCACATTTCCAAGTGGAAAAGGGAAGGGGGTCCACATGGAGGACCAAATGATTTAGCGTAAAGTTTGTTTGCTGCTGCTCCTCTCAGATACATTTCCATGTGAAATATCCCTATTTAGGGCTTTAGAAGGAGTCAGACAGCATTTTACTACAACTACTCATAGCCCTCTGCTTTGGTTTTGAATGGGGCTGATTAGATCCTAAACAGGAGCTGATTTGAAAGTGTCAACTGTTACTGGCTAGCTAAGCCTGGCCAGTTACTAGATAAACTCAACAGCCAATACCCCAACACTGACTTTGATCTTCTGGATGCTTCATGTCATTACATAAGGTCTAGCAGAGCTACACCAAAAATTCTGACCTTGCCTGATTTCACATAAATGTATAGTCTGTATTACTGGTCTTGTTATTTTCATTCTCTTTCATTCCCAAACACAAACACAAAGAGTTAAGTTTTATTCATTCCTGCAGCAAACCCCCACTAGAAGGAAAGAAGGGAATTAAGGAATGTGAGGGAATCTAAAACAACAGTTGAATGCTTGGCAACAGTCTATATGATTTGATGCTGTTTTACCAACATTTAATAACATTGTGGAGAGAATAAAGCATCAAATGAGCAGTTGTTTACTTATTATTTTCAACTGCAGTGTTCATCTGATACACATTACAGGGCTCGAATGTAACCACAGTCATGGCTAGGAGGTGCACTTCACTGTGAGCCTGTGGGAGGTCTTGTGATTGAAGACGCTGGAGTATTTTGCTTTTAAATGCTCTGTGCTTAAAAAAAAAAGAGTTATGGGATTTAATTATAAATTGGTGGTCTGCTGGCTTTTTTCAGTCAGAAGTTGCACTGTATGCTTGCTCTCTCGTTCGCTCTCCAGTGTTCCTCTGCAGAAGGTTTTGTTAGGCATGTACATCCATTTCAGAATCTAATCATAGACAACTTAAATATTTCCAACAGTACCCACATTAGTAATTGCAAAATAATAAACATAACAAAATTCAGATGAATAGGGCATCCAGTGTAACTCCTATTGAGGGGAGAGCCCTCTGGAATTCTAAGCATAATAGGTCTATGTTTATTTCTCAACCAACAGCATAATGTGACTGATTTACAAGAGTTTAACTCAAGTGTTAATCTGACAGTGACGAAGAGCTTCTCACTGGCAGAATCACTTACACTATCATATTAGTTGCCTCCTCTATTAAAGCAGTGTGTTCGATAATTGGAATGCTTTTATGTCTAGTGGTTCTGACAAGGCTCTCTTTAGGTCACATATGGGCGGTCTAGCTTGCTGCACAGCTGAACAGTGGCAAATAATTTAAACTGAGAAAGTATTGTTCTCCCTCATATTGTGGAGCAAGGGCAGTTCAAGGAAAGTAAGGCTCTGCACTGGCTACCTGCTGGTATGTAGTAAAATAAGATGGACATGATACTGGGTTGGGAGTACAATTAAATCTATTTTGCACCAATGTGTTGGTGGACGGATGACTTTCCACATGGCAGAGCTTTATGATCTTTAAGGTAGACTGAACTAATAGATTGGTGTGGAGCGCACTGAAGTTACTAAGGATGAGAAAGCAAGCAGCAGTACATTTGAACTACAGGTTTCTCATATGCTCCACGTCATGCTGAGTTTTTATAGCTCCTGGCTTTCAAAAAGCCTGTTTCAAAGAGGTTTGCGCTAGACTGGGCATGCAGTTTTGCTCTGCAGATATTGTCGCTACCGATTTAGTGGAATGCAATTAGGAAGCCTAAATTAAGTGGTAATGGAGAACCAGCTCTTGAAACTGGGGTTTCCACGGCAACCACTGCTTACAATACAGCCTTCAGTTAGTTTTCCCACTTTATCTGCAAAATGCACAATTGAGCTTTAAAACAGCTTTGTGCTGAAAAGCGCACTGTAAACAACTGTTTGCAATGAGAGTTTTACACTGTCTTTAAATACAACAAGCTATCAAATAAAATTTACTTGTCCACGTTAATAAAAAAAAATCCATGCAGTGCAAAACAATAAAGGGTCCAGAAATTATTATTCACTTTCCAATTTTATATATAATACAGAAAAAGTCGAGCTTTTCTGATTCCTCAATTTGTCATGTAATTCTCCCTTAATTTTAAGTCACAAAACTCTCTCTATATACCATCAACGCTTTATGAGAGGCATTTCAAAGCAAATATTGTATTTATGGCAATAGTAGTAGTATGCAATTAAATAGTGCCTTTTACACTGATATAAACTAATCGTGTATTTTCCCAGTGTTTCTTTCACATCTCATATTTTCATATTTTATGACAAAGCAGAGTTATTCTCTTTCTGGATTAGGAGACATTCTGCATTGCTTTAAGAGAAAATTCTTACTCTTGTCCTCGATGCTCTGATGTGTACTGTCCTTTCTGTTGCATAATTTGAGCTCTGGGTAGTGGCACTGCCTAAGTTGTGTGTCTTATTTTTGTCATAACTAGACTAGGAAATGTCTTCAAACTTTTCTATCTGTTCATGTATAACCTTATGTGACTAAATATATGTAGCATAAGACAAAGTGAAAAGGACAGTACTGAGGTAGTTTTAATTATATGTATTTTGCTGATGCTAAATTCCTTGAAACTGAATATTCAAACTGCAATATATTTTTTTACTAAATTATTTTATATCACTGTGAACCATTAGGCCCTGGGTTAATATTGTAGAGTTATTTGTAAGTGGCAGGTGATTGGCATTTATGTATTTTGTTTGTTTGTTTGTTTGTTTTCATTCCTGAAGCATTTGTTTGAAACAAAAGATAATCACAGAGAAAGTATTTCATGAACTTTGCCAAGACAAATTAGGAAAAATATGTCAAGGAGGTCACATTTTGAGCCTACTAGTCTTGATGGTATTCCTTTTAAATAGTATTTGTTGAAAAAAGTAAGCCTGCTTAAAGAACTTACAGTCAGTCAGAACACACCTATTTTCTCATCTCAGATAAAATCCAGCATTCAAAGCAGCTTGCAGTGTTTCAGGGTTGATGTACTGCATATGTTATAGTGGTCACAGCGGTCGAGGCAGAGAGAGAAAGAAAGGGAAAGAGAAAGTGAGTGGTGCTGGTGCATTTCACTAATGAGTCTGTGAGTCAGAGGACTATATCTTGGCATCAGCAGTCATGTCTGAATCTAGATTTGATATAGTCTCTATAGGCTTTGAATATGCCAGGCAGGGAAGCTTGCCCTTCACAGTAAGGGTTTATCTTCAGCAATGGTGGTCAGACTGCAGGAATTCAGCTCTGTTCAAAACAGTCTGTTCTGTGCTGACCTAAAGCAGAATTGGGGGGGAGGGGTTGTAGCAAAGTTCATATCTCTTCCGCACTGTTCTGTTACTAATGGGAGTTGCTACCAGTAATGGTTAGATAATAAAATATACATCTGTAGAGAATATACAAGGTGAACAAACCAAAGAACCAAGTAATAAAAATGATGTATATACCAATATATAATATTACTTGTGAAAACTGCTAAAGAACCACATCCTCTTCCTTGTATGAGAACTTTCTGTAAAGCTAAATCAATGAATTAATAGGGCTATTTGTAAAGTTATTTTTCTTATAAGACTGTTATTTAGTAATTAGTTTGAAATTATTTAAAATGATAATTTCTTTAATGATTTTTGTGACATAAATTTTCCTGGCTCAACACAATCAGCTAGGAGGCAAGAGGAGAGATTGACTTGGTTGTCTTCCTCATTCTTACACAAAATCTGCTCATTTGGACTGATATCAAATTTAAAAGAAACAAATTCTTGGAAGAAATGCAGAATGCCAGCATGTACAGGACTTTCACAGGGCATCTCGTTTCAACACTGACTGTCTGTATTTTATCGAGGTACTAAAGGACACATTGAAATTATTTTGCTCTGGCAACAGCGTATATTGTGATGTGTATGCATTCAGTTGCACTTGACAAATCTTTGGGGCAAAGAAAATGGTCTAATGTAAGGAAGTACCTCAGCATATTCTAAAATGACATTTTTAGACCAAATGTGTTCGATTGATTTGCCTTCTCCAGAGATCCCATTTGAATCCAGGCCAGTGATAAGTATGGAAGCAGCCTCACACTGAAGGCCATACAGAGTCAGCAGTACTTCCGATGGTATTTCCTGTACTGCAGAGTTCTATACCTAACTGTACAAATAGCTCCCCATGGCATTCTGATAGTGTGCCAGGGAATTTTATGATCACATGCCAAGTATAGTTGTCGGGTTCCACTCCACTGCAGTGTGTGTATATGTGTGTGGTTTGAGCTAACTTCAGACTGAGTAATTACCATAATCCAAACAGGGCCTTTACCATCTTATTTGCATTCAACCAGCAGTGCTGTTTTTATCAGCACCACTACCGAATTGTTGCAAAGTTTTAATTATCTTGATAACTCCTTTTTTTTTTTTATTTAGTTCATTCTCTTTTTCCTCAGCTTGTGTTTGGATTTCAGCAATCATCCATGTATGGCAGCAACCACAATTCTGGAATGAGAAAAGTTTGCTTAGTCTTTCTTCATATCATAATAATTTATAGTATCCAGGATCCAAAGACAGATATTTCAGTTTTCAATTATTAATGTCTAATATTTTTCTCAGTAAAAGTAGTTCAGACCCGTAACATTTTAGGTCCTGGTCCTGCAAACACTTACACAATGGAGCAGCTTTACACATGGGAGTAGCATCATTGAACTCAATGACACTGCTCGCATTCACAAAGCTACACCAGTACGTAAGTCCTGCAAGATAGGAGCCTTAGTTGTCATGTTTTCTATATTTCAATAATTATTTGATTTAGGATTAGTAAAAGTGTATCTTGTTACATATACTTGCTCTCACTCAAATGCTCAAGAATTTTCAGTATTTAAATACTAATGTTTGGCAATATTTAAATTCACATTTAAACTTTAAATATAACTATCTATTTTCAGAAATCATTTCTCCGGAAGTATTGCAGCTAAATAATTCTGGGGAAAAAATAATATTATTCAAAAATCTGTGAAGGTTCTTTCATGCTATTTTTAAAACATTTAAGAATATTTTTCTCTCTAATTAATGTGGATTAAAATTCGGTCAGGTACGAACTTTAATAATTGGGGAGTAGGCTTTAAAGGAAACTGGTGTATGTTCTGATTACATAAAAAATGGTTTCTAGTGGTTTTCTTTTTCAGGTGAAGTAAACATCTTAAAAAAAAGCAGAATAAATATGTTTGTAAGCGCAGTATATGAGAATTGTAAGTAGCTGCTCCTCTTGTATAAGGTTCCATGCATCAAATTACATCTAATTGCTACCAAACAGTGTGCTCCTTGCCTCTTCTTGTGAAAGGTAAACAAATGTAATATAACACTCATAAGACATTCGTTTTGCTATAATTTTGCCTTTACGAACCCCTTACCCCTGCTTTCTTTTTAAAAAGTAAAAACAAAAAACAAAAAAAACTTCAAGGTAAGAATCATCAGGGACTGCTCTTTAAATCCAGCAATCTATGCACACTACTAAGAATCAATGCTCTGTAAGCTGTCTGGTGTTCTGCAATAAATTCTAGCTTTTATAGACTTTTCCTGGACCAGGTAGCTGCTAATGCCATAGAAATTGATTATTTGTGGTGTTCTTATCACTGTTTAAAATATCTAATTGCTTTTTCTCCACAGATTTGGATTTGGCTTGCTTGATGGTGGACGATTAATGAAGGAAGCCCTAACTGGACAAATGTTGGTCTCCCGAGACCATGTGTTGTTGATAACAGGTCTGATCTGAATGAGTTGAGTCAGATTTGATTTTAATAGAATTTAAAGGCACATGGAAGACACATATACCAGCTCCTTATCTAAATCTGTTGTGTTTCAAAAGTTTATTTCCAGGAAGTCTTAAACTTCTCAGGCAGGCTGCCTTAGGGTACAATGCTGTTATGTGTGTTAGACTGTTTTTTTAAACCAGCTTTGTCTGGTATTGACTTTATTCATTATTACTTGCCCAAACCGCAGTGCTCACCTACAATTCATTGCTGTATTACTCTTCCTATAGATAAATTACTGTATTCTGGTTTTAAAAACTGATAAAGATAAGGCTTAAGGTAAGGAAATAAACACATCCCTTCATAGACTAATGAGATGGCTGCATTTAATGTGATAATGGGGTGTTGCAACTGGGTGTTTTCAGATCCAGGATTGAAGTCTTCTCTAAAATCAGCTAATCCACAGATAAAAAGCTAAATGCAATTACTGCTACTTTACATACTATTTTGTGCTCCCAGAGAGTCTGTTAACTGCACATTAGACCACTGAATGCCATATTTCTTCTTTACAGGATCATTCCGTTACCAACAACTATGCCATTAATTCATGTGAAGGCAAATATGAAATGGTTCTCCATTGCATAAACAATCACAAAAATCAGTCACTATAATATTCAGTGCCTGCTCTGAGTGCAAAATTCAGCTCAACCTCAACTATGGAGTCAAAGCCAGCTATTCCTTAGTTAGAATTCTCAGGACTCCGGAACATATAAACCAAAGGGAATGATATGACTTCCTTTTTCAAAACATTTGGTTCTGACTCTTCCTAGGATAGATGTCTTATGTGTAAAGATTGTGCTCAATGGTGCCTCTGACCTTCCCTCCACATAAGGGGAAATATACAACCACAGGTTTCTGAACCCATTTTAAGGTTGGTAGTAGGATCTCATCCACAGGTGAGATGGTGTTATTTTTCATAGACTTATTAGGTCAAATTCAGAGTTAGACGAAGACCATTCCAGCTAATGAAATTACACCAAGAAGAACTTTACTCATCTGAATTTCAGGATTCATTTCACCTTTGCACTCTGTTAGATGCAAGTGACAGAATGCCAGTCTGTGTTCTTCATAGGTTATTCTCACTGGGGAAATAACTTTCCACTTACTGAGGTTCCCTGGAATTCTTCCATATGGAAGAGGGAGGAATTTCCCCTCCATCCCCGTGAAAAGAGGCTCCATCCCACCTCCATCCCCATGAAAAGAGGCTGAAGGTTCACCCCCCTATAACTGTAGATTGTCAGTGTCCTTTAGTAGTGGGTGCCATATAAGTTTCTAAAAGAGATCCATATGCATGGCTGCAGAAAGGACAGGTTGGAAGAGAGCAGGGATGGCTACGCACCACAGAATTGTCCATCCTGCAGGGATTCCCTACCTAAGCTAAGGCTGACTTACAGCTTTGTGGAATGGAGGGTTCTCCCAGAAGGGGGCAGGGTTTGGGAGTACTAGTAGATGGAGGCCTTGGGAAACACAGATCCCCAAAACCACATGGGGGTGAGGGGATCAATTACTTTGGGGGCAATGCCCTTCTCTTTTCCCTTCCTGAGATGATGATGCTAGGGAATATCTAGGAGGAGAACTTTTCAATTTCCAGTCTCCAGTGCAAGTTAATCTTGTGTTCTGAATATTTTGTGTGGTATAACAAACAGCTCAGACTGCTTTTATAGACCTGATGTCACTGCCCATCATCAGGGAAGAAAAATGAAGTCTTCCATTTTAGGACGCATTTGGCAATATATTTGCTGAACTTTTTCCTTTCCTTCCCTCATATACAGGCCAGACTATTCCTGTTTTTAAACATCATACAGTGAAAACTTTCTTGCCTGTTTGAACGCACATGAATCTTCCTTGATTCTGCTTCTTAACCATCCTCATTGTATGTAGTGCTAATTACTTAGGTATTTTAGATACTGGCTGATTATTAAGATTAATAAAGTTGGGTGACATGTTCTTTTTCAATGTTGCAAAATGAATTTGTTACCAACTAATCCTCTTCTCAATATAGTATTTACCTTAGGCACTTGGAAGTGTGATTAATTAGGTGTGATTAATTAAACTACAAGTCATGATCTCCTTATTTTTTTTCTTGTCACATAACATGTAAATAAGGGGACACTCAGTGAAATAAAATGGCATGAGGTAGTACATTTAGATACAATAAAAGGAAATATTTTGTACTGTGTATGGTGAGCTTGTGGAATTTACTGCTACAGGTGGTCATTCAGACAGAAATGGTTACTAGGTGAAAAGGAGCATTTGCTAATTTTATTAACATAATTAATGGGCCCAATCCTGTATTTCTTGCACACCTAAGACTTATGCTAGCTTTAATGGGAGTTCTAGGTGTGCAGGGAATAAAAGTTAGGGTCCTATTTGTTGCTGTATTAGCTAACAAAATAAGAGAAATTAGTGCTTAGGCTTCTGTGTACAAGCTAATCACCTGAGAGAGTCAGGAAGAAATTCAGTTCTCCATAGACAACAACATAGCACAATTGGCTTGGCCATTAGTTGTTAGTTTCCTTTCCTTTGCTTCCTCTAAAGCAGTGTTTCTCAAACTGAGGTTGCCGCTTGTGTAGGGATGGTTTGTTACCTGCTCCGTCTGCAGGTTCGGCCAATCGCAGGTCCCACTGGCTGCGGTTCACTGCTCCAGGCCAATGGGAGCTGCTGGAAGCAGCGGCCAGTAAGTCACTTGGCCCGCGCCGCTTCCAGCAGCCCCCATTGGCCTGCAGCGGCAAATCGCTGTCAGTGGGAGCCGCGATCAGCCGGACCTCCAGATGGGGCAGGTAAACAAACCTTCCCGGCCCACCAGGGGCTTTCCCTGCACAAGCAATGACCCCAGTTTGAGAAACACTGCTCTAAAGCATCATATACTGGCCATTGCCATTTTACTGAAGTATATGGTTTGGGCTTCTGTGTCAAATCTTCTCTTTCTGTGACATATATGTACACACACATATATATATATATACACACACACACACATACAGAGAGAGAGGGAGAGAGAGGGAGAGAGAAAATAGGTTGAGATTGAGACATTCATCAATGATGAATTATGGTTACTGTAAAGGTGTGGCTGTCTCATGGATGCCCCCTCATGGCAGCTCTGCTAATGGCCACTTCTCTCAGTTTCTCTCAGTTCCCCAGATAAACTCAGTACAGCCTTCTTGTTAAAAGTTCCACTACTATAAATAAAAATCCATCTAGCACAGTCCAGACAGTACATTCATCCCAACAGTCCAACATCAAATACAGCTCTGGCATCTCTCAGCATGCCCACTGTCATAAACAGATGGTTAAGGGTTAATGTCTCTTTTACCTGTAAAGGGTTAAGAAGCTCAGTAAACCTGGCTGACACCTGAGCAGAGGACCAATAGGGGGACAAGATACTTTCAAATCTGTGTGGAGGGAAGTCTTTGTTTGTGCTTTTTGTTTGGTTCGTTGTTCGCTCTCAGGACTGAGAGGGACAAGACGTACACCCAGGCTTTCCCAATCTTTCTGAATCAGTCTTTTACGTTTCAAAATAGTAAGTAATAGCCAGGCAAGGCGGATTAGTCTTATGTTTGTTTTCTTAACTTGTAAATGTGTCTTTTTGCTGGAAGGATTTTTACCTCTGTTTGCTGTAACTTTGAATCTCAGGCTAGCGGGGGGTCCCTCTAGTCTATATGAATCTGAGTAACCTGTAAAGCATTTTCCATCCTGATTTTACAGAGTTAATTTTTACCTTTTCTTTCTTTAATTAAAAGCTTTATTTTTAAGAACCTGATTGATTTTTCCTTGTTTTAGAATCCAAGGGATTGAGTTTAATCTCACCAGGGATTGGTGGGGGGAAAGGAGGGGGATGGTTAATTCCTTTTTGTTTTAAGATCCAAGGAATTTAGATCTGTGTAAGCCTCTCAAGGCAACCCAGAGAGGGGAGAGTCTGGAGGAGAAAGGAGGGGGATGGTTAATTTCTCCTTATTTTAAGACCCAAGGGGTTTGGGTCTTGGGTTCCCCAGGGAAGGTTTTAGGGGAACAGAAAGTGTGCCAGACACAGACTTCTGGGTGGTGGCAGCGTACCAGATCTAAGCTAGGAATGAAGCTTAGAAGGGTCCATGCAGGTTCCCCACATTTGTACTCTAAAGTTCAAAGTGGGGAAAAAACCTTGACACCCTTAGGTACAGCTCCAGTGTCTCTCACCAGTCCTCACCTCCACCCTGTTTCCTTCCAAAGTAGGGTTCCATCTTCTGCTGTAAACATCAGTGGGCTCACCCCTCCATCATTCCCCAACCTTCAGCCCTCTCAGAGAGCCAGTAGGCATCTCCCTCTGCTGCTGTCAGCCTCCAGCCCTCTCTGGCCATGGGGTGGTACAGGTGACCCCCTGACTGCCTCCTGCTTTCTCCATCCTGACCTAGCTCCCTTATTCAACCAGGCAACTTTGACCGTTCACTCCATCAGGCGCATCCTCTTCCTGAAGCTCTCAGTCCAGCTCTGCTCTTCCTCTGAGCTCTCTTTACTCTCAGGGCTCTCTCCCTTTCTAACCACTGGGTTCTGAGCTCTCCCACTAAGCTCTCGCTCAGGATCCTGGCCTCTGAACTCCCTTTGCTGGCTTCCGAACTCTCATTCATAACTCCCAGAGGCAGCTCCGCCCCCACCCTCAAGCTAGGGTGCACCTGGAACAGGAGCATTAAACCCAATTTCATGTATGGGCCAGCTACCCTGTTACAGTCACTAAAGTGAAAACTGTCCATTTCTAATAGTATGAATAAAAATGAGCTTCACAGTCTTTCTTGTTAGCAATATGTGCATTCTTCAGCCATTTCAAAATGGCAGAGGCATGCTATAGTATAACAGTTAAGCTGAAGAAGCACTTGATTGCCCTGATCTGTTTTTATAGTTGACATATCATTGATTGTTGAGGCTCTTGTTCATTAATGGCAATGGCAGGGTACTCTGATTATTATTTATTCAGTCACAATGGTGTGACCTAGAATCAGATTGTATGTAATCCTGTAAAGAACTCAGAATTATGATGGTTAGATATTTTAATCTTTGTAAAGTAAGGAGTCCGCTCATAATCTAATTGGTTTTATTTATGATCATGTTTGTCATTTTACAGAAGAGTTCAGAGTAAGGGGCCTGCCTCTGTTGTTTTGTTCTCAATTCACATTAAATGATTTTATACCCCCCAAAAATCTTTCTTCTCAATTATGAAATACTTTCCTGATCTCATTAAACCCAGATAAAAAGATTAAGTGGCGTGTTTGCTTTTTATTTGTGACAATACAAATTAGACACACCTATGAGGAACTAATTACTATGTTTATATTTTTTGTACAGAACAAGCTTGTTAACTGTGAACATGAAGAGATGAAGTAATGAAAAACAAAGAGAGGAGAGGAAGGCCTTGCTGTTATTATTGTCTATGATATTATACACACACACGCTATGTGCTAATGTATTCTGTCTTGCTCTCTTCTCCTTCTCCCTTCCCCCACTTTAGGATCAATGGAGGAACAGGGAGGAAGATACACAGATTAGATAGACATGTTTGTCTACTAATAAGGTAGATTTCAGGTTAAATAAAATCTGTAAAACCAAAACTAATTGTAGGAGATTAAACAAATTTATAATAGTTGTTGCCTGAAAACACTAGAAACAGAGCTTATTTTCAATAGCTTATTTTAATTTAAGACATTGAAACAGTATAGCAGCAAGGGCCAGACTGTGAAGCCCTTACTCATGTTGAATACTACCTTACCCCTTATATACTCCCAGTGAAGTAACTATTCAGAGAAGTGAGTCAGAGGTTCACAATCTGGCCTTAATTTTTATACTAACTGGGTGGTGACTTGCGCATTCAAACACTCATGGAAACTACAGTGTCATCCAATGCTGTACACTCTGTGTACACATTAAGGCTATAATCAATATCACCTCCTTGATTTTAACCATGGAAGTGTGTATTTGAAATTACTTACAATTTTTATCATTGTGATTGTAACTCAGTATTGCATCACATTTCACAGAAGGAAATGACAGCAGTGTAAATCACTTGGAATAACTGCAACCAGACAGAAATAACTGTTTTTTGTCAAAATGGATGAAGTGTATTGGCATTTCAGGAGCTAGGATTAAACACAAAGAGAACTATTCATTGTTATATCCACTTCCTATCCCTACCACAGCATCTTCTCCCCTTTGCATGCCAAAATGAAAATCTGGGCCCAGTTAGCCTCTTGGCAAGCACTGGGATCCACCTAATTGCTCAATTTAGAGGACTGGGACCTTGGAGAACATATATGGCTGGTCAGGAATGTGTACACCACTCATATACTCCACTCCTCTTCCACACAATGCATGCTCGTACAGTTTGTACCATTGATTCAGCAAAAATATTCTGATATAGCTAACCTACCTTCCTTTACTCATAGCTTAGCCATACAATATAAACAGAAATGGAACTTTCTATCTGCCTTACATTGTGCTATAGGAAAAGGGCTTCAGAATCATTTCTTTGGATCAAGAGACAGAAAAAGGCACCTGATCTGGAAGGTGCCTAAAAATCAGGTGCACATGAAGGGGACAAAGTCTAGTAGAGCAATAGATAAAAAAATGCATTCAACTCAAAAAGAGGGGGGTCAAAGGGAAGAGAGGGAGCAAGACAAAAAATGCTATAGAGAAAAATATAGAGAGAAGCATTCAGCTTCAGTCTTCACAGCTGAGGATGTTAGGGAGATTCCCAAACCTGAGCTGGCTTTAGTTGGTGACAAATCTGAGGAACTGTCACAGATTGAAGTGTCACTAGAGGAGGTTTTGGAATGAATTGATAAACTCAACATTAACAAGTCACCTGGACCCGATGGCATTCACCCAAGAGTTCTGAAAGAACTCAAATGTGAAGTTGAGGAACTATTAACTAAGGTTTGTAACCTGTCCTTTAAATCGGCTTCGGTACCCAATGACTGGAAGTTAGCTAATGTAACGCCAATATTTAAAAAGGGCTCTAGAGGTGATCCCAGCAATTACAGACCGGTAAGTCTAACATCAGTACCAGGCAAATTAGTCGAAACAATAGTTAAGAATAAAATTGTCAGACACATAGAAAAACATAAACTCTTGAGCAATAGTCAACATGGTTTCTGCAAAGGGAAATCATGTCATATTAATCTATTAGAGTTCTTTGAAGGGGTCAACAAACATGTGGACAAGGGGGATCCAGTGGACATAGTGTACTTAGATTTCCAGAAAGCCTTGACAAGGTCCCTCACCAAAGGCTCTTACGTAAATTAAGCTGTCATGGGATAAAAGTGAAGGCCCTTTCATGGATTGAGAACTGGTTAAAAGACAGGGAACAAAGGGTAGGAATTAATGGTAAATTCTCAGAATGGAGAGGGGTAACTAGTGTGTTCCCCAAGGGCCAGTCCTAGGACCAATTCTATTCAATTGATTCATAAATGATCTGGAGAAAGGGGTAAACAGTGAGGTGGCAAAGTCTGCAGATGATACTAAACTACTCAAGATAGTTAAGACCAAAGCAGATTGTGAAGAACTTCAAAAAGATCTCACAAAACTAAGTGATTGGGCAACAAAATCACAAATGAAATTTAATGTGGATAAATGTAAAGTAATGCACATTGGAAAAAATAACCCCAACTATACATACAATATGATGGGGGCTAATTTAGCTACAACGAGTCAGGAAAAAGATCTTGGTGTCATCGTGGATAGTTCTCGAAGATGTCCACGCAGTGCGCAGAGGTGGTCAAAAAAGCAAACAAGATGTTAGGAATAATTTAAAAGGGGATAGAGAATAAGACTGAGAATATATTATTGCCCTTATAAAAATCGATGGTAAGCCCGCATCTCGAATACTATGTACAGATGTGGTCTCCTCACCTCAAAAAAGATATTCTAGCACTAGAAAAGGTTCAGAAAAGGGCAACTAAAATGATTAGGGGTTTGGAGAGGGTCCCGTATGAGGAAAGATTAAAGAGGCTAGGCCTCTTCAGCTTGGAAAAGAGGAGACTAAGGGGGGATATGATAGAGGTATATAAAATCATGAGTGATGTGGAGAAAGTGGATAAGGAAAAGTTATTTACTTATTCCCATAGTACAAGAACTAGGGGTCACCAAATGAAATTAATAGGTAGCAGGTTTAAAACAAATACAAGGAAGTTCTTCTTCGCACAGCGCACAGTCAACTTGTGGAACTCCTTACCTGAGGAGGTTGTGAAGGCTGGGACTATAACAGCATTTAAAAGAGAACTGGATAAATTCATGGTGGCTAAGTCCATAAATGGCTATTAGCCAGGATGGGTAAGGAATGGTGTCCCTAGACTCTGTTTGTCAGAGGATGGAGATGGATGGCAGGAGAGAGATCACTTGATCATTGCCTGTTAGGTTCACTCCCTCTGGGGCACCTGGCATTGGCCACTGTCGGTAGACAGATACTGGGCTAGATAGACCTTTGGTCTGACCCGGTACGACCGTTCTTATGTTCTTATGTTCTTAATGGAAAGAGAAAAATGAAATTCTTCTTTTTACTTAAATTTATGGTGAAGGTTGTATTTAGCACCCAACCCAACTAATTTTTGTAGCCATTTGGAATTGTAGCCAAAGCAACCTCACAAATAGCTCTCCCCTTGCCAAATTATGGACTCCCTCTCCTGTGAAAGGGGCATCTCCCAACACAATTTTTCATTTCATTTTTGGTTATCATAGATATTCTTTCTGATGTGTGGCCAAATCCTCCAGTCCTCACTTGATCAAAACTTCCATTGACTGTGTTTTTTAATGTCAATGCTTGTAATGGGATTGGGCCAGCTAATCACTCAGTAAGAACAGGACAGTATATTGCCATCACTAACCGAATCTGAAATGTTGTCATTGTTCAGGGTTTATTGTCCAAACTCTAGCATTTTTTGTAAATCTATAATTCATATAAATGTAATTCTATATGAAGTTCACTCATAGCAATGCTATTTCCAAGCTCCAAAGAATTTTGACAGAAAATTTTCAATGAGCCCAAATACCCACCCTATGCATATAGTGAGCTATATTCAACACTGACATAAAACCTGTGCAATTATGTATACTTAAAGAAAGTCTGTGCACTGAGTCAGTTATGATATTATATTTATGTGAACAATTTGTGTGGACAAAGTCAGAAACACAAGTGGTGCAGTAGTACATACAGTATGATCAGTTCTCTCCAAGAGCCTCATCCATCCCATTAAGTGACTGGAGAGTATTCCATTGTCTCA
This sequence comes from Gopherus flavomarginatus, assembly GCF_025201925.1. Lineage (NCBI taxonomy): Eukaryota > Metazoa > Chordata > Testudines > Testudinidae > Gopherus > Gopherus flavomarginatus. The sequence continues at coordinate 254,070,928 of NC_066617.1, forward strand.
AATCCAAAATAACTCACACTGTATATGTTGGTTGGGTTATATCCACACTAAAACCTTAAAAATCAGGAAAGTGATTGAAATACTATTCTAATTTTAGAATTCAAAGATTAAATTTGTTCATTGCCATGTTGTATCGCAGAGATGCCACTGATGCCAGAAGATTTAGGAAACTCGTCGTTGGAAACATTTCTCCTCCTATAAAGAAATACTACACTAATTTTGTTTTCTTCTTGTAGTTGTTTCTTTTAGAGATATATTTCTTTGGGTGGGATATTAGGAATATGGGAGAGTACCATGACAATGCTGGAGGACCAGAGCTTGCTGAGGTGTGAACCATTGTATGGAGGTGAGGCATGTGTAGAAGACCAGGGAAGTGCCTTGTCTTATAGAAGCAGAAGGACTAGAGGTGCCTCAGGTATCGGAAATGACACCAAATCTGAAATTCCCTAAACTTTCCAAACATCAGCACCTATCCACATACCTACAGTTTCCATCTCTAGTCAAAATGGAGAGATCTGAATTTAATGTTAGTAGCTCATATACAGCTTCACAGTAGAATTAAGGTAAATCATGGATGTCATCCAATGTGCAAAAGGAAAACAGGATTGGACCTTTATTTCCCTAGTGGAAACTCTAATAGACTTCTTTAGAATCCATGAAATTGTCTCTATAGGATCAATAGTCCCAGAAACTAATAGCCCAATAGAGCCATTGCTCTGTTCCAAATTTTCTGTTTTATAATTGCATATATAAATTCACACTAACATTGTAAAGCACCAGGGCAGATTAATGAGTTTTATGGGCTAGTTGAATCTGTCTGTCTATGTTTGTACAGAGCATCCCATCACCACAGTTGCTGAGTGCCTCCAAAACATTGGTGGATTTATCCTCAAATATCCCACCTTGCAGTGGTGGAGAGGCTTGTGTGTCTCAATGACCCCGAGAGCGATGCTGCCTGAAGTCATGTACTCCCTTATGGTCACCCATAGCAGAACGGTCAAGGGCGAGGTTCCAGACAATGTGTGATCCAAGAAGTCCCTAACAGCAGAGCAGAAGAGGATAACTGCACAATGGATGTGAAACTGTTGTGTAGTGTTACAACGGCTGTGAAAGTGGATGAAGGCTGAAGCAAATAGAGGATTTCCAATCATCATGGTGTCCATGCCATAGGTTTCAAGTCCTCTATCTGTTAAGGGTAGTATGGTGACTGTTGTGCACCAGTCTCCCCATTTTAAAAGAAGTCCTACACAGGCATCTTCAAGTTTTTGAGAAAATAACATTTGCATAAGTCGAAAGTCTGGTGGTGATTGGTGAGTGGCAATGGGAAGAAGACAGTGAAATCTGGAAGTTCCTAGTCACAGACCAATACATAGGCCACTCTGCTGACCGCACATGGGGAGGGGGTTAGAAAAGGTACCCTAAAAATAGTCTTGTCTCTGTTTCTCCTGGCTGGATAGCCACATCCAGCAGAATCACCACCTCAGTGATCAAAAATTTAAGAAACTCTTCAATTTTGGAACTTGGAACATACTTACCCTGATGGACAACTCAAACAGCGACCAACCAGAGCGACGTACAGCCATTATTGCTCTTGAATTGAGTTGGTTTAACATCAATATTGCTGCTTTGTCCAAAACCAGAAGAGCTGATGAGGGACAGGTAAGGGAGGAGACAATAGGATACACCTATTTCTGGAAGGGAAAATCTATAGATGAACCCCAATTGCATGGAGTGGGCTTTGCTATAAAGAACAAGCTTGTAAGGTGCCTCTCTGAGGTACCAGTTAGCATTAATGAGCGTTTTATGACACTCCGACTGAGGCTCACCAAAAATCAACAGGCAACTATTTTGAGCGCCTATGCACCAACACTGGATGCCAATGAGAATGTAAAGGAAGATTTTTATTCTCAGTTGGAAACCATTTTATCGGAGACTCCTCCAGCAGAAAGATCATCCTTCTGGGGGATTTCAATGCCTGTGTTGGACGAGACTCAGACCTGTGGAAAGGAACAATCAGGAGAGAAGGAGTTGGCAAAAGTAATTCAAATGGAATTCTGCTCCTGACCAAGTGTGCTGAACATGAACTTATTATTACGAACACCCTTTTATGACGAAAGGAAAACTTCAAAACATCTTGGAGACACCCACGGTCAAAGCACTGGCATCTCCTTCACTACGTCATAGTTCATACCTGAAATTGTAGTGACATACTTCTCACAAGAGCAATGACAAGTGCTGATGACTGTTGGACTGATCATCGCTTTATTCTATCCACAATGAAAATTAAGATTGCTCCCAAATGGAGGCTGCAAAAGAAGCAGGTCAGATGCAAGCTGAAGGTTCAAGATTTGAAGGATCCTATTAAGCGTGACCACTTCCAAGCAGTTTTAGAAGAAACGCTCCCTTCAGAGTTTTCAGAAGAAATTGAGGAACACTGGAGCCAGTTGAAAGCAATAATCATCAGTGCCTGTGAGGAAACCATAGGCTACCACACCAGAAAACATCAGGACTGGTTTGACAAGAATGATGCTGAAATTGAGCAACTTATTAATGAGACGAGAATGGCATTTTGTGCTTAGCAGAATGACATAAATTGTAATGTAAAGAGAGAAGCCCATGCCAAGGCAAGGGTGGAAGTACGATGTAAAACCAGAGAACTTAAGAACAAATGGTGGACTGAGAAAGCGCAAGAACTCCAACATGTCGCGGACATCCACAATACATATGGTTTCTTTAGTGGCATCAAAGCTGTTTATGGGCCAATTTGTCATGGTATGAATCCTCTTCACTCTAAGGACGGAACCACAAGTCTGAAGGACAACAAATCCATGATTTTTTGCTGGAAAGAACATTTTGAAGATCTCCTTAACAGTAATTCTATGGTTGTAGATGAAGTCCTTGAACAAATCCCTCAACAACCATTTAGGATTGAGCTCAGAAACCCTCCCAATTTGTTGGAGGTACACAATGCCAACATGCAGATGAAGAACAACAAGGCAGCAGGTCAAGATGAGATCCCCCCCAGAAATCTTCAAAAATGGTGGACCAGAGCTAATTTGGCAGCTTTACCTGCTTATCCTTAAAATCTGGATAAAGGAGGAGATACCCGGTGAAATGAAGGATGCCTTGATTGTCACCCTCTTCAAGAAAGGGGATAAAGTGGATTGTGGAAATTATCATGGTATCTCCCTCCTAGTCATTGCAGGCAAAGTTCTGGCATGGATCCTTGCAACCTGCCTTCTGTCCCTATCAGAAGAAATTTTACCAGAGTCACAGAGCAGTTTCCAGCCATGTTGTGGAACTGTGGATATGATCTTCACAGCACAGCAGCTGCAAGAAAAGTGCTGGGAACAAAACCGACCACTGTACATGGCTTTTATTGATCTAACTAAAGCCTTTGACTTGGTGAATCGTCATGCCCTCTGGACTGTACTTTCTAAGATTGTATGTCCTGATAAGGACATCAACGTCCTAAAATTGCTTCATTGATAACATGAAAGCGACTGTTCTGAGCAGCACTGGGTGCCAGTGGGAACCTTTCAAAGTACAAACAGGAGTCAAACAGGGCTGTATCATCACTCCAACCATGTTTGTGGTTTTTATTGCTGTCATTCTTTACCTAATTGCTGGGAAGTTTACAGCTGGCATTGAAATCACTTACAGAATGGATGGAAAGCTTTTCAGGCTTAGCAGGCTGAAAGTCAAGAGAAAGATTTCCACAACATCTATTGTGGAGCTTCAGTGTGCTGATGACAACGCAATCTTTGCCCATTCTGAGAAAGATCTTCAAACTATCTTGAATGTATTTGCCGATGCTTACACGTCTTGGTCTCACTCTTAATATCAAGAAGACAAAAGTGCTCCATCAGCCCTCTCCAAATGAGGTATTACTTGTGCCATCTATCAAAATCAATGGAGTGGCACTGGAGAATTTTGATCATTTCCTCTACCTTGGAAGTCATCTTTCATCCAAGGCAGATATTGATGCAGAAATTCAACATCACTTGAGCTGTGCCAGTGTAGCTTTTTCTTGTTTACGGCACAGGGTCTTTGAAGATCACGACATTCAAACAGACACCAAGCTTCTTGTTTATCTAGCCGTTATTCTCCCAACACTGTCGTATGGGTTCAAAACTTGGACAACCTATAGACACCACTTCAAAGTCCTTGAGAGGCACCATCAATGCTGCCTTCGTAAGATTCTGAAGATCAAATGGCAAGACAGGTGCACCAATATTAGTGTTCTGGAAGAGGCAAAGACCACCAGTATTGAGGCAATAATCATCCATCAGCAATTCCTCTGGACTGGTCAGGTTGTCCGGGTACCATAACGTGGATGGACAACAGAAGTGTTATACGGACTTGCTGAAGGACAACCTAAAAAAATGTAATGTTGACATTGATACCTGGGAGACACTTGCTCAGGATCGCATAAAACGGAGTCCTATGTGATCATCCCCTGCCTTTTGAACTTGCTCACAGACAAGCCGAAGAGGACAAGAGGCGCAGGAGGAAGGAGAGACTTGTCTCCAGTCATGGTCCAAAGCCTCCTGCTGAGCCTGAAAACATCTTCCCTCAACTGCAAAAGCTTTAACATGTTTCATTGCTGACTACCAGTGATGGGGCCAGCAGATGATGTAATCCTCTCCTATTGGCCCACAGAGAGTGTGATGTTGCCTGCTGTGATCCTGGCCCACCACCTCTGCAAGATCTCACTGACCCGTCTTTCAGTAAACTACAAACATAAAAATCTGTTCTTATGGTGGTTTGCTGAAGATCTGATTAGCAAGGTTATACTCTATGTGTGTATGTATTTATACATGTGTATGTGGATACAAATACATATTTAAATAGGTGTGTGCATAAATATACATTAATGCACACAGAGGCTTAAATATGGGTGTATTTTATTTTCGAAAACTGCAGATGCACACAAATAAAAAGATTTAGAGTGTTTTTTAAATAGTCCTTCTACGTAAAACGTGAGCTCAGTAATGCTCACGTGGCCAAAGGCTGCTAAATAATTAATCAATAGCAGCAGTGTGGCAGTTTGAAATGTAAATGTGATGGATGAAGGTGTGATGCTTGTCATCAAGCAGAAAATGATGTGACTGGAATGGATAACCTCCAGTACCTGCTGACTGGAAAAAGCTTGGACATAAAGATAAAGTAAAGCCATCAGTAGCTCCAGCAACCCCTAATTCTTGCCTTTGACCCACAGTTCACTTTCATGTCCCTGTCCCAGAAGAGTTGTTTAAAAAAATAATGAAGAGAGATCTTGGGGTGAGGAAGGGGAGAGAAAATCATCTAAAGAAATGTTACCTGAGAAGGCTGCAGGCTACATATTTGAGAACCCCTCTCTTTTCTTTATGTTCTCCTTCTTCTGTTAAAAAAAAAATGAAGCTTTTTTCTTTCCTTTCTTCCCAAATTCTCTAGAGCCGTTCCTGCAAGTGGTTCTGTGGCTCGGAAACTGACAACAGCTGCATGCAAAGGAACAAAGAATGAGACTGACAATTCGGTGTGAGAGCAGGTGAGAGAGACACCTCTTACTTATCAAACTAGGCTGTAAAAAATTGCTCTTTTTACTCAGAGTACTCGAAATAAACCTGATCTAACTAGGCATTGATCCAAATTTTTTATTTGTGCCAAGATGTGATGCTAATTGAATTTTTAGGTCAACTAGTTGTCTGCAGCTTCTCCATTCAACTACTGTGAGAGAAGCATAGCTCTAAATTGGAAAGAGGGAAATCTATATAATTACTGTACATTAGTCTACAGGAGAATTTATGCCACTATGGTAAAGGGTCTACAAGAATGTTCACCACAGAACATGTTTTCTGTGAGTTTATAACTTAGTCTATCTGTCCAGAAACATAATGTGATGGGGCTCAGCCAAGGAGAAATGTATTTTTGTAAATTAATAATAAATGTTTTTATCCATTTCTCCATTTTAGAAAATGCAAGACTGCAAATATTATTTACCAGTTTAGTTGCTTTTTTTCCCTACAAGTCAAAATTATAGTTTATTGTAAAATACATTTTGACTGGTCACAATGTGAACTAGGCTCTTCTACTTTAAAAAAAAATCAAAGTCCACTCTTTTAAGCGAATGAATAAATGTTATAACTTCATGTTATATGGATTTTTAGACTGTTCTGAAGTCTACCTTGGTAAATATCCATTTTAGGTGGAAGCTAAATGTATTTATATAATAGGCCACTGAGGTACAAAAATAGCTTTTATAGTTTCTTAGGCACAAAGAGTATATAAATATAAGCAGTTAAGAGTTCTTAACAAATCTGTAAATACTGTACACATTTTACCATTGTAATGACTTCAGTAGCCAACATTAATGAGTTAATTCTCATATACTTCCTTAAAAGATTACCTTTTCTTTTTTTCCTTTTCTGAGATTTTAAATTTATCTTTATAGTATCATTATACAAAAGAAACAAGGAAATGAGGAAATACAGAAGTTATTTATATAAAAGTAAAAGAGCCTAGTTTAAATTTAAAAAGCCAAGAATTTCAGAGGCTGCACTAAGACAGAAAGTCTATTCTACTCTTTTCCATAATAAATATGGTGTAGCTCCATTGATGTCAGTGACCTTCAATGTATTGCCAGCCAGCTAGCTGTGCTATTTACAGAACAGCAAACACTTTAGTATCTAAGCAATGATTTTTCTGCTCATAGATCCTTTCCATATATAAGACTAATACTGTTGGTTGATATGGAGGTAAGCTTTGATCTTAATTTTCTGGAATTTTAATACAGTCCTTTAGTGTTGTAGATCCAGGGCCTGATTCTTGTTTACACTAGGCATCTTTACACAACTTTTGCATTTACAATTATAGCCTTTAAGGCTCTTTTATATTGCCAGAGTGATGTAAAGGTGTCTTCATATAAATGAGAATCAGGCCACTGGAACTTTGTGATGGTTTTGATTTGACAAGCATATGGATATGGATCAAAGGATGGTTACCATATAAATTGTGTATTTTCTGAAGGATATGCTCTTACATTTGACAGTCTCTGAAAGATAGCTGGCATAACAGTCTAATATCGGGTGTTGGTGGTCTGTCTCTCCACACCATTTTAGCAATATTTTTTGCTTTCAGGACTCCCTTCTGTTTCAGCAGTTGTATTGCAATTAATACAATTATATGAATGTCACTTGATGCAAAAGTTTATTTGATGTGTAGTTTTCAAAACTGTTTTTTCCTTAGTACAAAATAAAAACACATACGTCCATAGTTCTCAACAAGGAGATTTCCCATCTACAGGGCCAATGTCTGTCCTAAGATGCACACATAGAGTTCCCATTGATTCCGGTGGGGACCGTGTGCATATCTGAGGACTGAATTTCACCATTATTTTCTAACCTGATGGAAAGGCACTATCCCAGGAGAGTGCTATCACTGAGTTTATTTATATCTATATATGTACTTCTAGTGAGCCACTCAACATAGTATCTAGCATGGTAATGCTGGGTCCAGAAATAAAACACTGCACCAGTCAAGGAGCTCAGTTATATAGTTTTGCATCTGCATATTAGTAGTAGTAGTAATAATAATAATTTGTATGGTAGTAGCACCTAAAGACACCAACAGTCAGGGCCCTATTGTCAGGGCTGGTGCAAGGATGTTTCGCGCCGTAGGCGAAACTTCCACCTTGCGCCCTCCCCCCCACCATGCCCCCGCCCTGAGGCGCCCCCCCTCCAGCAGCTCCCTCTCTCCTCTCTGAGGCATCCCCTTTGCGGCAGCTCCCCACCCTCCGCCCCTGCTCACTCCTGCTCCGTGCATGAGCACGAGCACCCCGAGCACGCCGTGGCTGCTTCACTTCTCCCGCCTCCCAGGCTTGCGGCACCAATCAACTTAGGTGCTGCAAGCCTGGGAGGCGGGAGAAGTGAAGCAGCGACAGCATGCTCAGGGAGGACGCAGGGCAGGGGTGAGCTGAGGCGAGGAGTTCCCCTGCGTGCCACCCCCTCCTTACTTGCTGCAGGCGGCCCTCCTCGTGCTCCCCTGCCCCAGCTCCCTCCACCTAAATGCCAGCGGCAACTGGGGCTGCTGAAGATCTGGCCACCGCGATCGCTGCCGAAGCAAATGGCGCCCCCCAAATTCTAGCGCCCTAGGCAACCGCCTAGGTCACCTAAATGGTTGCACCAGCTCTGCCTATTGTGCTTGGCACAGTACAAACACATCACAAAAAGGCAGTTCCTATCCTAAAGAGCTTATTATCTAAATAATGTAATGTAATTAGTGAATAATGTATATGCACATGTTTGGGGGGGGGTTTCCTATGGGTCTCCTTGTAAGATACCAGGTGCGTAATTTGCCCACTTTGCTTATATTGATATGAGTGAAACATGATGCTATGGATCTCCCATACAAGACGGCTTTGTTTCTCCTCAAGGACTATACCAAATATCATCATGAGGAATCTCTGCTTTAACAGTTGATTTCATATGGCACATGTCACTAGTATGCCTTCTAAACACCCTTGCAAAATACACTATAGACCTAAAGCATGATCTCCTTTTCCAAAATGAATGGGTCTGATTACTGGTGTGTTCATTCTGTAAAAGGTACAAAAGGATACAAATGTGCCTTTCCATTTCATGGAATGCCAAAGGAAGACCTATTGCCCTTTTATTTCAATTCCCTCAATCTGAAAAATAAAAACATGAGTTAATTATATGTTTTTTTTACCATTAAATGTATTATTGCTTTTGTGTTTTGACATTTAATTCCTCTTACCAAAATGCATGGTGGGAATTAAAAAGTTGAAACCTTTTATGTGTTTGATGTGCAGTTCCCTTCTGTGTATTTCAATGAGAGAAACAAAACAGCAAAACCTTAAAGCAGGTAACAATGAAACCCTTGGAAAACAAAGTCATTTTTACACTGAACAACCTAACTGTGGCCCCGGTCTTACAGTCCTTTTTCAGGCCAAAGTCTCTTTGGGTACGTCTTCACTACTGGCCGTATCGGCAGGTAGCAATTGATTTCTCGGGGATTGATATATTGCATCTCATCTAGACGTGATTTACGATCCCCGAACACGCTCCTGTCGACTCCGGAACTCCACCAATGCGAACGGCGGTAGCGGAGTCGACAGGGGGAGCCACGGACGTCGATGCCGCGCCATGAGGACGGTAGGCAACTCGATGTAAGATACTTCGACTTCAGCTACGCTATTCACATAGCTGAAGTTGCGTATCTTAGATCAATCCCCTCCCCTAGTGTAGACCAGCCCTTAGAAACCAATGGAAGTTTGGAATGGGTCAAAGCTGAATAGGATCTGCAGGTTTGAGCCTATAGCTGTAACTGTGCTCTGAGGGGCAGATTTAAGGGTTACTGGCCAGTCTGCAAAGGAATTTTGAAGGCCAAATAACGGGGTCTGCCCTGGAGCTTAAGAGGATTTGACCTGGGGATAAGAAGAGTGGCTGTGGTGAACAAGCAATCAGGTATGGCTCTGCCAGCGCTGGAGCAGGCAGGCAGGATGTGTGATGTTAGGGTGGTGGTGCTGTGCGAGCTTCAGGGGAGCGAGCAGCCTGGGATCTGGCACATGGACAGGAATCAGGTTTTGTGGGCTGATCAAAAGACCTGAATGTATATGAGTAGAATCAAAGATTGTTGATGTATGTTTTGGCCCTCAGCTTTCTGTGGAGTAATAGAAACAATTTCCTTTTCAGTACCGGGTCTCCCTTGCATTTATTCTCTTTTCTCTTCCTGATGGTGTATCCTGTCCTTAGTTTTTCTCAATGTTTTTCCTTCAGTCTAACTTGTCTGTACTGCTGAAACTGTCCCCTCCCTTTTCTTCTGCCCCAGCCTTTCTCTTCTTGTGCAGTGTTCTCTCCCTCTTTTCTCCTGTTCTTTTAATTTCTCCTTCCCTCCCTCCCCCACCTTCCTCCTCTGTCTCTTACTCCTTTCCTTTCAGCCCCTCACTCCTTCCACTGGCTCGCTACATTCTCCTCCCCGTCAGCGCTGCCAAACTCCTCTGCCTCTCTCCACTCCACCTTCCATTCTCACTCATTGTGTATTCTGTACCTCTGATGTCCCTTCCACACACCCACTCTATCACTATAACCCCTCCCTCAGATGTGCACACACCTCCTTCCATATACCCCACAAAGAGGCATTCTGCCATGCTTTCATTCCCCGCGCACACTGCTGCTCACTCAACCCAACATGCTTTGATTTTTTCCTCCTCTCCTCAAACCAGGAAATGAAGGAGGGCACAATTTTCTCTCTTCCATGCCAGAGGAGGGGTCTGAAACTGATGTAAGGGATAATATCTAAGCTAGCCAGAGTGGATCAATTTGTAGGGAGGAGCTCAGCCTGTGGAGGGAGCTGGGAAGAGAGGCTCAGTCAATGAAAGGAGAGCAGCTGATTAAGTAGCCAGCTGGGAGGCTGGCAGTGAAGGTGAAGGGGCACAGATTTATCAGGAGCCAACAGTGTCGAACAGCAAGAAGGGAAAGACTTGAAACCCAACGTGAGCAGGGAAGAGCTATTCTGGCCATCTTTGATCTAAGAGTTATAGCTTCCCAAGATCACAGCAACTCAGATTGCATTAGAGATCAGGGGGCTGGTTGGTTAGCCTCCACTGTTTGAGCTTTTCAGCGCAATGAAACAATTTGGGATTTCCATGCCTTTACAAACAAATTGCATTGTTAGTTCACATATGGATGTAAAGACGTGGTTTTCAACTATCAGCTTCCACTTGTGTGCTCACAGTTCCGCCTGCAGCGCCAGTACTTTCTGTGGGTGTGGTGAGAGCTCACAAAATTATGTGTAAATAAGTAGAAGCTGAGTTCTAGAACTGAAAATCACCCCCCTAGTAAATAATCCTCACTACAGAGCATCAGGAGGAATAGAACATAGGCCCTTCAGCAGGGAAACACAGGCATATGTCACTTGAGTTGAAGGAGTTTAAGCTGATGATAGTAGTAGGCTTTCATCCCTGATGTACTCCAACCTCTAAACAAGTCTTGTGGTTAAAGCATAAGACTGAGAATCTAGAGATCTGGAGTCTGTTTCTGCCATTAGCTCTTCCACAGACCAGCTATGTAATCTTGGACAAGTCTTTTGATCTCTCTGTGCCTTAGTTTTCCCATCCAGAGATAATAACTACCTCAGTGAGCTGTTGCAAAACTAAGTAAATTCATATTTGTAAAGTGCTTTGATATTCGCACAGGGGAAGGTGCTATAGAAGTGCAAATAACTATCATTGAACTCAGGCTGACCAAAGTCTTCATTGAATTATTTTGGATATTGGTTTCAGTGGTATCCGTGTTAGTTTGTATCAGAAAAAAAAAATGAAGAGTCCTTCAGACAGGACAACCACACTCCTTTCTTACTAATAAGACTAATTAATGCAGAACATATAGGTATCTCTGTCTCCACAGATTACACAATGGATTTTGAGTCATTCCTCCTTATTTTTTTTTTCTGGAGACAATAGTGTCTAACAACTGCAGAATTTACTGCTGCTTAGCTTGAAAGGGAGCTATTACTCAAAATGTGGAACTTGGGAGCAGGGATTTCAGTTCAAATGGAAATTTTATGGAACAGAGTTCACCCTATGGTCCAGAAGTAAATGTCAGCTCTCTTGAGAGTTTGAAACTTGCTGTTTGTTCAGCCCCAGAAATCAGGTGATGAACCAGAACTTCAGCCCAAACACTTTATGCTTCAGAGAACTTGGCTGGGTTTTTTTGTTTTGGTTTAATTTTGTTTTTTACTTTTTTATAATTTTGATGGATGATATTTTGTTCTGCAGTGAGATTTAATGCGTGTTGCTGTGGAACAATTTCAATTGTCAAAAACAACAACAACAAAAGGCAATATTTCAATATTTCTCAAGAAAAAGCTTCAAAGGTTTCAGATCTTTTTAAAATGTTGCTGCTTTATTTTGACGTGGCATAAAAGTTTTGTATGCGTTCTCGCATCCGCTATTGTGACAGCTGTATTTAATGAGTGCAAAATGATCAGAAAAACAGCCTTTGCCATGGATTGCCATTGCCAGATGATGACAGGATAGAGGCAGTACTGTAATGAGAGAAGCAGCAAAGTAGTTCACACATCTACTGATGAGGTATTTCTATCCCAGTCATCTAGATGTACCCTTTGAAAGTACTGCATTGGTCATGTTACCTGGAAGGTTCGATGAGTTTTCTTTCCATGTAAAGCCTGAATGTTTGAAATTAAACTATATGTTCTTAGCCTGAGGTCATGAAGGTATTGACTGTTACGTTATTTGTAAGTAAAACATTGAGCTCCCTTAAGAGAAAAAATAAAGTCCCTGTTCTCTCTATAAATGCAGGCTTTTCCGTAACAGTGATACTGAGCACAAAACATAATCAGTGGAGATATAAGAAATGAAACATTACACACTTAGTTTGCTTCCTAATAAATATGCATATTTAATATCAGAGAAATTTAGACAAAACTGGAAGCAGTATAAATTATATCTAAATGGATGTAGAGCGTTTAGGGTTGTTGTTTTTCAAAGCTCCGTCTTTCCTGACTTCCTCTGGTAACTGTTACCTTATCGTGCCTTTATACAAGAGATCTAAGTATCTCATTCTCTCTTGTGTCTCCATATGGTACCATTTCCCAGCTATTCTTCCCTCGGTCGTGAGATGACAGCAAGAATGGATTGTCAAACTGGACCGTTATGACAATTTACTCTTGGGGAAAAAATCCTGTGGGTGTTTAAAAGCTTTACTGTAAGTTATATTTGATTAATTTATGCTTCTACTGACAAATAATTAGGTCAGCAATTAATTTTAAAATGCAAATGTGCTACAGGCCTTCTTGTTTTAAGAAATACTTACCCTTTGTCTTAGGTTTGTACTTGTGTTAAAGTCTTACTGGATTTAGTTGGGTGAAGGAATGAAATTACATTTTGTAATAATTTGTTTACTTGATTTTTTTAGCAAATATTGATGGCAAATGTTTGTTCAGGAAGGATCATATGTGGTGGAATTTAATGGAATAATGTAACCTAGCAGTGAAGTAAAGAATCATCCATTTAAAACAAATATTTTTACACACATCTGCTGCCAAATATTTGTCTATCTGGGTGGATCAGACACAGACAGACAGACAGTGATGTCAGTAGCAGAGGTCTTTGTCAAAGTCTTACATGCCTGCTTACGTGTCTTAAAAAAATGAAAAGGAAAATGTACTTAATACTACTACTAGTTTTGTTCATAGAGTGCCTATTTACCACTATATCTTGGGAGCTTTATAATAAAACAAATGCAGATTAAAAGCCCAATCCTGCCTAAGTTAAGCTAATTGGAGCTTTGCTATGGCCCTTTAGGGGACAAAGGCCTTTAAGACTGGGTCTTACATGACTGAAACATAGAATATTTTATAAACTATTCAAAATTAATAGGAAGTTATAAATAAAAGTCAACATACCATGCCTGAAGTCAACGACCTTCACCAATTAACAAGTGTTTTAAATCCACTTAAAAGAGGTTACTTTTGTGGTCAAAAAGGAGGGCATTCCATAGCCTCCTTACTATAGTGGCAAAGATAGGGCCAGTGATATGTACTGTGTAACTACATTGACTTCAATGAAGTTCTTCTTAATTTCACTGGGGAGTGAAGGGGAGATCTAAAGCGTGCTTGTTGCCCCTTCTGCTCCTGAATACCTTAAGTTCCTATAGCCACCATTCTCTTGAGGACAGAATATATGTACCTGCTATCCTGATCCCTGGGTTTCCTAGGTTTCTTCTGGAAAGAGAGGAGTAAGTAGAATAATAAAGTTTCACTTTATATATGGGCAATGATCCTTTTTTTTTCTGCCCACATTTGTGAGAAAGAAAAACTCAAATGTATTTGGATTCATAATGCAGGTTGGTTGATGCTGTCTGGAACTCAGAAGCTTGATATTCCCAGAAGGGAATGAAAAAAGCTTATTTTCACTAACCAAGCATTTCCTACCCCAGTTATTGCATTTGTATTGTTCAGCTACTGTAATGAGCTGATGGACCTTTTCCTTTTATGGTAGAGGGGATCAGGTACTAAACATGTTCATGGAATAAAGTGAGCCTGGAATGAGAACAGCGCTCTCTATGTAGTGTCCAATGTAATCTTGTTTAATGTGGGTTAGCGCAATAGCAGATTTTGCCTCATATGAAAGATCAATATGTAAAATACAGGCTAACTTTGCAAGCGAGAGAGTATGTGGAGACCCTCTGTTGATATTATTGAAAATAAGAACTAGAACGATGTTGTTGATGAAAGCTTGAGTTGGTCAGAAAGTGTGTATTAAATAATAGAAAATGAAATAAATGTGAAGGGCCTGATAATGGAAGTTGATGTTGTTCTGCAATTCACAGAAGCTGATTCATAATAATGGATAGAATACTGCTCCAGACTGGTATCAGAAGGGTAGCCATGTTAGTCTGGATCTGTAAAAGCAGCAAAGAGTCCTGTGGCACCTTATAGACTAACAGACATATTGGAGCATGAGCTTTCTTGGGTGAATACCCACTTCATCAGCTGCTGTTCCAGACTGATATATCTGTAACATGGACAGCATAATCCTGAGAGATATTGGGAACAAGAATTATAAATGCACAGCACCTCTCAGACTCTGGCCCAGCATCTATATATCATAAACCTGATATGAATATGCAAGACACACCTGAAATGTTGTAAGTTTATGAAAGGATGATTATTTCCTGTAGGTAGTGGCTGTTTGTTACATGAAAAATAAATAAAAGTAATATTAATAGAGCACTGCACTCTCACATTGAAAAAAAAACTTCAATAAATTTTGCATAAGATCATTTTGTTTATGCTTAAAAAATAATTCTTTCAAATCTGCCTGATTAGGGGTTGCACTGCTGAATACCTGTGTCTCTACCCTGGCCTCCTGGCCAGAGAGCAGACTGCAGCCAGCATTTTGGCAGGGCTTTAAAAGAGGAAGGTTTACCCCTGCCCTGCCACAGGACCTTAGGTGTTTTTTTCAATCTGCTATGGAGCAGTAAGAGAGAATCATCTCTTAGAATCAGATGGGCATATCCCATATGATGGATTTTTTTGTAACTACAGGGGACAGAGACAGGTTTGGTGGATATTTGTTCTGTTTCTATGTGTATGATCCAGCTCCCATTGAAGTCAATGGGAGTTTTGCCATTGATGTCAAAGGCCATATGTATCTAGGTTTATAAAGTGATAAAAAATAGTTCTACTAGGATTCTGCTGGAATCATAATAATTTTTGTTGAGCAGAAAACAGAGGTAAAATCGTGTATTTTTCTCCAAACTGTCACAGTTGAGATCTTTTTCTTACGGACAAAAATGACCCAGGGAAGTGGTTTCAAATGGTTGTTCCCACTCGAGCTGGTAGGAAATTTTTCATCAAAACAGTTTTCCAGTAAAAATAGCCGCTTTTGTCAAAATTGAAATGTTTCAAATAAGTGTTGATTTTGATTATATTTGTTTTTCAGAAAACCCCAGAAGGAAGCATTTCACTAATGTTGAAACATCATGTTTTGACAATTTCAGAATGGAACATTTCAATCTTTCTTTTCAAAAGAATTATCCAAAATTAAATTAATTCTTTTTATACAGGAAAAAAAAAACTTTTAAAAAGTTGTTAAAGGGTGATATTAGAACAACGTTTTGATTTTTTCAAAATGAAACATTTTGATTGCCCCGAAATGAATTTTTTTCAGAATTTATTTTCAGAATTTAAAACTTCATTAAAACTATGAAGTTCATTAAAACTTCATAAAAATTCCTTAAAACTTCACATTTTGTTCATCTTTTCTTAGCTGCAGAAAGCAAACAGTACTATGCAATGTCCTTCTCATCCTGTGTATTTTACTGTCAACTTTTTTCAAACAGCACTGTTTTGCTAAACAAGATGGGTCTTCTGTCACTTTTGTTTTACATCTTCTCGTTTAGTATCTGCAGACCTCAATTAGTAAGTGGACACAGACCATGTCTATTGTTTGTTGGTGTCATGGTATAATTCCCCACTCTGAACCTTAGCGTCCAAAAGATGGGGTACCAGCATGAATTCCTCTATGCTCAATTACCAGCTTAGTACTTGTAGCGCTGCCACTAACCAGGAATTACAGTGCGTGGTACACTCTGGTCCCCCCAAAACCTTGCCCAGGGACCCCCAAGACCCAGTCCCTCTGGATCTTAACACAAGGAAAGTAAACCCTTTCCCTCACCATTGCCTCTCCCAGGCTTCCCCTCCCTGGGTTACCCTGGAAGATTACTGCGATTCATACTCCTTGAATCTTAAAACAGAGAGGAAAATTCACTTTTCCCCCTCCGTTTCTCTCCCCCTCCCAGACTCTCCCTGAGAGAGAAAGTAATCCTAACACAGAGAGAAAATAACCTCTCTCTCCCCCTTCCCTCTTTTCTCCCTACCAATTCCCTGGTGGATCCAGACCCCGTCCCCTGGGGTCTCACACCAGAATAAAAAAACGGTCAGGTTCTTAAACAAGAAACTTTTAATTAAAGAAAGAAAAAACAGTAAAAATTATCTTTGTAAATTGAAAAAAATGGAATAGGTGCAGGGTCTTTCAGCTATAGACACTGGGAATACCCTCCCAGCCTAAGTATACAAGTACAAATTAAAATCTTTTCAGCAAAATACCAATTTGAACTCCTTTCAGCCAAATACACATTTGAACTCCTTCCAACCAAATACACATTTGCAAATAAGAAAAACAACCATAAGCCTAACTCGCTTTATCTACCTAGTACTCACTATTCTGAATTTATAAGAGCCTGTATCGGAGAGATTGGAGAGAAACCTGGTTGCACGTCGGATCCCTCTGAGCCCCCAGAGTGAACAACAACCAAATTCTAACAGAACACACAAAAACTTCCCTCCCTTGAGATTTGAAAGTATTCTGTCCCCTGATTGGTCCTCTGGTCAGGTGACAGCCAGACTCCCTGAACTTAACTCTTTATAGGCAAAAGAGACATGAAGTACTTCTGTTCTATTAACCCTTGACTATTTGTTTATGACAGTTGGCTTCTCTGTCCCAGCAATAGAGCACAGTTAGGATCTGTTCCTTACATTCTAAGGTGTTGATTCTATTCTCTAATAGATATGGACACACAAAAGCCAGGTACTGTTTAATGGTAAAACAGCCACTTTTACAATGTGCAGCAATGCTTCTTCGGATAGCAAGATCATAGTCCAAAGAGTGGAGGTTCCAACGACCTAAGCCCAAAGCAATGCAGAGTGTGCAGCTGCAGTCAGACCCCATGCTTTAGGGATCCCTCTTGTTCCGGGACTCCATCTTTAAAAACAGAGAAGATGAGCTGGAGCCAGCAAGCCAAGTTTCATATCCCCACCTTTGAAGACACAGCAGTGTGGGAAGAAAGAGGGTGTTGGTAGTCTATCTGTTTTGCCAGCCTGGAAAAGACCTGCAGCTGCAAAAGCTTCCAGATGCCACAGGGCAAGTGTTACAGCTGCTTACTGGTATCTGTGTCCCACTGGTGCTTCTGTAACTGCCATTGAAGCAGCTCAGTGATAAACGCATTACCTTTAGAGCGGGAGAAAGTGGAGTGATGCAGTAAATTCAGATGTAAGTTGCTGGGGGGTAGCATTCACCACCACATGGAAGCCAATCAGGAAAGAGACAAATAGAATGTAGAAGAAGAGGGGAATTAGTTGGCTGGAAGGAGAGCAGAGGGACGCACTGAACACTGTTCCTACACATTGATTGCCCACTGAAGATGCCCTCAGAAAATGAAACCACAGTGCCTATGTCAAATATAAAACTTTCTCAAACCCAAGCACTTTCTCAAACCTTGCTCCCACCCCATCCTTTGTCAATCCCCTCACAGCACCCAGGACAATTAGCAAGCTAGAAAATCCCAACTGGCAAAAATAAATCTCACAAATCCCAGCTGTGCAGGTTACGGAAAAGTGCCTGCAGCCCCACACATGTGACTTCACTGCAGAATCTAGATCCAGCCCTAAGGGATCTGGTGCAGAGACCAAAGGAAGACAACTACAATTACAATGTGTGTTAATTAGAACCCTTCTTGTTTCAAGAAGCTCTCATATCAAGTGAGTCCATGATATATATATATTTTTAACAGGAAGTTATTAACAAAGATTGCCTATAGAAGATGCTGCATTTCTCGAACCATTCATGTCACTTCGTATTTTTACACGAGACTAGTTTAAAACTTTGACTTTAACCAACATGAAAGGCCCTTAAACAGTAAATAACATATCAAAAACAAATAGATTAAAAAGTTAACATATATAGCCATTATATTTCTTTCCAGCACAGCTTAGTTTTCTACACTACCTAGAAGTATAAGACTGGCAGATCTGGGCCAGAGGTATGTAATGGGCCTTTTTGCTTTCTTTTCTTCCCTCTCCAGTAATAAATAATCAGTTTTAGAGAACTGATAAAAAGAGACTTGAATGAAAAGTGAATAGGACACATTTATGAGATGGATTTTTTTTAATCTGTTTCTTAAATCCGGCACCTTTGTTTCAGGTCATATTAAAAAATAAGAAAAGGGAGAACCACACATTATAATGCATTGCGGTAGTGAACACACATGAATAGATGGATCATATTCTATCAGAGGAACAAAATTCGCCACAAAATTACTCGACAAGTTGAAAAAAATTGTTCTATTATCTTTCAATTTAATAAAAACAAACAAACCATAGGCCTAGAGCCAGCAGAGGTTAAAAACACATTGTTTCCACATGAATCCCTATCAAAGACTTCTGAATGAAGATTCTGAAGCTGAAACTTCTGTGTCTGCATTTTAAATTTCCATTAGCCCTTTAAAAAAACCTGGAGTTTATGAATCATGATTTACTTCATGCTTCCCAATCCTGATTGATAAGAAGGAGCAGCATTAGCACTATTTTCCCCCATCATTCCACCAAAGCTAATGGAGTTGAGGATTTGTTACTTGATCTAATGGCAATAGCTTTCCAATAGACATGCACGGAATCATTGATTAGTTTGTCCACTCCTTGTTTGCGTTGGAACACTGTTCAATTTACACCAATTAAAGAATGCTTGGTTTGTGTATTGAAGAATAATTAAGGGATGGGATTCCCTATAGGCTGCTAAAAATGACATCTGACTGGAATGGTGATTACAGCATGAAGGCAGCATTAGTATTTAAATAGTCTGACTGCTCTATAAAATCATTACAGCATCTCACCATGAAAAAGAGCATTAGTTAATTTTGCCTATAACTGAATTATTTGTATGTATTTGCCTGGTCACTTTAAGCAAATTTGACAAGGCAAAGCTTGAAATGAGTGTGTGAAGCTTGGTGTCAGAGGCATAAGATAATTATGATTTTATATATATATAAATGAACAGCAGAGCTTTGTCAGAGATACTCAGATGAATGCAATGCATAAAAAGAAATTTGTTGCTGAAAGAAAAAAATCAGAGAGGAAATGGTATGGTAATTATATAACAAGCAAAACTTTACACAAGAAATTCTTATCTGGCCACTACCTTGGTTCTCAAACCATTGCCCAAGAGTCTGTGGAGCTCTTGCTGGTGGTCCACTAAATAACACTTCTTGAGAACCATGCAGTGGGAAATTCGGGTGTGGGCATGGGAAGTGGTTCAGGAGAGTAGATCTCCCTTGTGAAGTGGTTCACAGAATGAAACCATTGGAGAACCACTGGCCTAACACATCCATGCAATGCTTTTGTAGACAAACTTGGTTTTCCATAGATTACAAGGGGGAGAGTGTTTAAATTAAAAGAAAATAAACTTTGGGGAAATGTTTTTAGCCTCCATTAATCATCCCTTCCAGCCTTAAAAAAAAAAACCCGAATGGTCCAAAACATGATAGTAACATTACTGTAGCATATGCTGCTTGAGGCCATTCCTGTACTATATTTACTTTTCTGTAGTCTATTTAAATGTAGTATATTTATTGTGCTATATTTAGTTACTGTAGTATATTTTATAAGGTCATCTGCTCACTTCAAGGCCTCACACTGCAGCCACCATCCTTCCTTTAAGGATTTATGGGATTTCATTTGAAGGTCATCAACACGCTCTTTAATTGATCAAAGAGTTCATTGTTAAGGGATATGATAAGATTCTTCCACTTAAGCCTCTGAGGGGAATGAGACTCAGAATAAATTAGATCTGAGTCATCCCACATAACTGTAGAACTCAACCTCTGAGCTGTCCTCCATTTTGTTTTAAATCATAAATATTTTTTTTAAAAAGCCTCCTGCTTCTGCTCTGCTATAGGTCTTCAATGTTTTACTTCGGCCCTTCAAAGTTAATACTTCCTCTCAGTGACCAGCAAAAATCTCCCTTTGCAATGAGGCCATTATAGAGGTATATTCTTCCCTCGACCCAGGCAAAGAATGTCTGTTAAATTAATAGGAACTATACATCCAGAAAAGGGGGGAAACTATACCCTGGGAAGTAGTCATGGAAGATTAATGGCAGGAGGAGAAAAGTGATACAGTGCAGGCAGAAAAAAATTAGAACCACCCATACAAAGCTGGACAAGAGTTCATTTTTTAAAAGTCAGTCAGAACGACAGGAAAGCTTATTAAAAAATCTGGACTGTTTCAGTGCATTTTTACTTACACTGGCTTTCAGGAGACATAAATAGAAACTAAATAGTAATTTTTTTTTCATACCTCCTCTCAGAGGTCTCACTGGCAAAGAAGGATTTAGCACTTAATTTCTGTACTTTTATGTGGAAAATTAGGAATTTGCATCTTAAAAGGAAATTGCTTTTCAAACTCTCATAAATTTTGGATTTCATTTTTTTAAATAGAGAACAGCATTCTCTACCTTCATCCCCAACACAAAATAAATAGCAACCTTAATTGGTTCTTCTCAGAAATGGATAGGCCAGAAGGGAAGTAGAGCTAGGCAATGAGAGAGGTATTCCTGGTTACTGCTAAGAGGAGGCAAGGTTTGCAGATGATACTAAACTGCTCAAGATAGTTAAGACCAAAGCAGACTGTGAAGAACTTCAAAAAGATCTCACAAAACTAAGTGATTGGGCAACAAAATGACAAATGAAATTTAATGTGGATAAATGTAAAGTAATGCACATTGGAAAAAATAACCCCAACTATACATACAATATGATGGGGGCTAATTTAGCTACAACAAGTCAGGAAAAAGATCTTGGAGTCATCATGGATAGTTCTCTGAAGATGTCCACGCAGTGTGCAGAGGCAGTCAAAAAAGCAAACAGGATGTTAGGAATAATTAAAAAGGGGATAGAGAATAAGACTGAGAATATATTATTGCCCTTATATAAATATATCCCCAAAACACTCTAATTTTTTGGGTGGTGGCAGCAGGTACCAGGTCCAAGCTGGTAACTAAGCTTGGAGGTTTTCATGCTAACCCCCATATTTTGGACGCTAAGGTCCAAATCTGGGACTAAGGTTATGATATGGTGGCAGCGTACCACTCCATTGATACAGGTAATGCTCACCCATTCAGAACCCCACCCTACCGGGTGTCTCCTCATGCCCAAGCTGCTATAGAACGGGAGATCCAGAACATGCTACAGATGGGTATAATCCGCTCATCTACCAGTGCATGGGCATCTCCAGTGGTTCTGGTACCCAAACCAGATGGGGAAATACGCTTTTGCGTGGACTACCGTAAGCTAAATGCTGTAACTCGTCCGGACAACTATCCAATGCCACGTACCGATGAGCTATTGGAAAAGTTGGGACGTGCCCAGTTCATCTCTACAATAGACTTAACCAAGGGGTACTGGCAAGTACCGCTAGATGAACCTGCCAAGGAGAGGTCAGCATTCGTCACCCATGCAGGGGTGTATGAATTCAATGTCCTTCCTTTCGGCCTTCGAAATGCACCCGCCACCTTCCAGAGGCTGGTAGATGGTCTACTAGCTGGACTGGGAGAATTTGCAGTTGCCTACCTCGATGATGTGGCCATTTTTTCAGACTCCTGGCCCGAACACCTACTACACCTGGAAAAGGTCTTTGAGCGCATCAGGCAGGCAGGACTAACTGTTAAGGCCAAAAAGTGTCAAATAGGCCAAAACAGAGTGACTTACCTGGGGCACCAGGTGGGTCGAGGAACCATAAACCCCCTACAGGCCAAGGTGGATGCTATCCAAAAGTGGCCTGTCCCACGGTCCAAGAAGCAGGTCCAATCCTTCTTAGGCTTGGCCGGATACTACAGGCGATTTGTACCACACTACAGCCAAATCGCTGCCCCACTGACCGACCTGACCAAAAAGACCCAGCCAAATGCAGTTAAGTGGACTGATGAGTGTCAAAAGGCCTTTACCCAACTTAAAGCAACGCTCATGTCTGACCCTGTGCTCAGGGCCCCGGATTTTGACAAGCCATTCCTAGTAACCACAGATGCATCTGAGCGTGGTATAGGAGCAGTGCTCATGCAGGAAGCAACAGATCACAACTTCCATCCTGTCGTGTTTCTCAGCAAGAAACTGTCTGAGAGGGAAAGTCACTGGTCAGTCAGTGAAAAGGAATGCTATGCCATTGTGTACGCCCTGGAAAAGCTACGCCCATATGTTTGGGGACGGCGGTTCCAACTACAAACTGACCATGCTGCACTAAAGTGGCTTCATACTGCCAAGGGGAACAACAAGAAACTTCTTCGTTGGAGTTTAGCTCTCCAAGATTTTGATTTTGAAATTCAACACATCACAGGAGCTTCTAATAAAGTTGCTGATGCACTCTCCCGTGAGAGTTTCCCAGAATTCAGTAGTTAAAAAGTGTTCTTAAAATGTAGAAGTCTGTTAGTTATATACTTAGGAGTATATGTAAAGGTGTATGTGTTGTATTAATCTGTTTATTTTCAAGTTCTAGAAGGAAATCGCCGCCAGTGAGCTTCCCCACTGTCTGCAATTTGGGGGGCGTGTCATAAACAGATAGCTAAGGGTTAATGTCTCTTTCACCTGAAGCACCTGACCAGAGGACCAATCAGGAAACCGGATTTTTTCAACTTTGGGTGGAGGGAATTGAGTGTCTGAGTCTTTTGTCTGTCTGCCTGTTTTCTCTGAGCTTTGGAGAAGTAATTTCTACTTTCTAGTCTTCTGTTTCTAAGTGTAAGGACAAAGAGATCAGATAGTAAGTTATATGGTTTCTTTTCTTTGGTATTTGCATGAATATAAGTGCTGGAGTGCTTTGATTTGTATTCTTTTTGAATAAGGCTGTTTATTCAATATTCTTTTAAGCAATTGACCCTGTATTGTATCATCTTAATACAGAGACCATTTATATGTATTTTTCTTTCTTTTTATATAAAGCTTTCTTTTAAGACCTGTTGGAGTTTTTCTTTACTTCAGGGAAATTGAGTCTGTACTCACCAGGGAATTGGTGGGAGGAAGAAATCGGGGAGATCTGTGTGTTGGATTGCTAGCCTGATTTTGCATTCCCTCTGGGGGAATAGGAAAGTACTTTTGTTTCCAGGATTGGGAACAGAGAGGGGGAATCACTCTGTTTGGATTCACAGAGCTTGTGTCTGTGTATCTCTCCAGGAGCACCTGGAGGGGGGAAGGGAAAAAGGATTATTTCCCTCTGTTTTGAGACTCAAGGGATTTGGGTCTTGGGGTCCCCAGGGAAGGTTTTTCAGGGGGACCAGAGTGCCCCAAAACACTCTAATTTTTTGGGTGGTGGCAGCAGGTACCAGGTCCAAGCTGGTAACTAAGCTTGGAGGTTTTCATGCTAACCCCCATATTTTGGACGCTAAGGTCCAAATCTGGGACTAAGGTTATGATAGATGGTAAGCCCACATCTCGAATACTGCATACAGATGTGGTCTCCTCATCTCAAAAAAGATATACTGGCACTAGAAAAGGTTCAGAAAAGAGCATCTAAAATGATTAGGGGTTTGGAGAGGATCCCATATGAGGAAAGATTAAAGATGCTAGGACTGTTCAGCTTGAAAAAGAGGAGACTAAGGGGGGATATGATAGAGGTATATAAAATCATGAGTGATGTGGAGAAAGTGGATAAGGAAAAGTTATTTAATTATTCCCATAATATAAGAACTAGGGGTCACCAAATGAAATTAATAGGCAGCAGGTTTAAAACAAATAAAAGGAAGTTCTTTTTCACGCAGCACACAGTCAACTTGTGGAACTCCTTACCTGAGGAGGTTATGAAGGCTAGGACTATAACAGCATTTAAAAGGGAACTGGATAAATTCATGGTGGTTTAGTCCATAAATGGCTATTAGCCAGGATGGGTAAGGAATGGTGTCCCTAGCCTCTGTTTGTCAGAGGATGGAAATGGATGGCAGGAGAGAGATCACTTGATCATTGCCTGTTAGCTTCACTCCCTCTGGGGCAGCTGGCATTGGCCAGTGTCGGTAGACAGGATACTGGGCTAGATGGATCTTTGGTCTGACCCGGTACGGCCGTTCTTATGTTCTTATGTTATGTTCTTATGTAAGGTGTGTACAGTTAACCATTTATTCTCCTCAGCACTCCTCAGTAGGCACACGCCTTATTCTTTAAATTGAAATCTGAGGGACTGCATGGGAGAATATTTAATTTGGGACAGTAAGTATTTAGCTAACGTTTGACCAAACAACTCTCAAAATCTCAGGACCTATCTGAAATATGATGAGTGTTTCAAGTGGTTATGATTTTTTGTTTGTGTTTGTGAGGTGATTGTTTTATTTTTTTGGTGGTGGGTTTTTTTAGTTTAAAATCATCTATCTATTCTGGAATCAGCTACTTGGAGATCCAGCTGCAGTCCAAGATGAGCGTCAACATTTACAAAGACTTCTGGTGAAGCTCTCTTCCCCCCCTCCTCCCATAGGAAGATTACCACATGAGTGTTGGCGCATCAGTTAGCCTGAGCTTGATGGCATTCAATCAAAATTAATTGGCAATAAGCTTAGTACAAATCAGCATTTGATATATTAATGAGTCATATGAGGTGAGGTGGCTGCTCTCATTTTGGCCTTGCTTCTCTTTCTCAGTGCATCGTCCACACAGAAACTGGTGGCTGGGTTGCTGTGTTCTTCTCATCCAGTCTGTGGTGCTCTGTCAAAGAACAGTGGTCACCTGAACATATTCTGGATTTATCTGTGCATAAACTGCTCTTATGCCACCATACAAAATGAGTGGTTGTTTGGAAACAATTGTTTGACAAGCTGTTGACCCTTCGCTTCTTAGAAGAATTGAGCATTTAGAGTTGCTAACTGGTATTAACTACCAATAGCCATGTACCACAGACTTTGGATCTGTAACCAGATTTAAAACAACCCAATGCTCTAGGAGTTTGGATTTGAGGTTTGGGTTTGGGCTCAGCTCTGCAGGTGATAATCAGTGATAAGCAAAAGCTCAAAGGATTTGGTTTAGTTTCAGTTATGTGCAGGCATCATCAAAGGGAGGAACAGCAACCAAGATTTTCAAAAGTGACCAGTGATTTTTTTTACGTCTCTCACTTTTGGGGTTCCAAAAACAAGACACCTTAAAAGGCCTAATTTCAACAAGATGGGTGATCAGCATTTTCTAAAAGATCAGGCTCATTTAATATGTCTCAAGTTGGGCACCCAAAAATTGAGAAGCTGAAAATCACTGGTCACTTTCAAAAATTTTGGCCACTGTCACTAGGCACCGCAGAAGAGTTAAGTAGCATCTCTGTCTCAGGGAATTTATGCTATAAGAAGTCCTGGAAGTGCTCATAAATCCAGTTTCCACTCTTTAAAAAAAAAGTTGTCATGTAACTGTAATGCAGTCCAAAACTCTGCAATAATACATTGTAAGCTGTACTGTGTGGGACTATTACCTTAGAACAGTGTTGCATTTATAAACAAGGGCAGCCTCATAGTCTTTTAACTGTGAAAGGTCCATTAAGTAGTACCATGCATTATTTTTGTATGTGAAAGGAGAAAAGAATGATAAGATGATCCAGGTGAAAATTTGTTTCGTATCCAATATTTTAAAGGTTGTATAATCTACTGGAAAAGATCTGTCCAGCCCAACAATCTAAATGCAATGATCCTTCATATAAAGATCATATAGGTAAATTGTTTTCCTACTAGAGTTATGAAAACCTTTCCAAGTTCAGTTTGAACTAGTTCTGTATGCAATCAGTTCTCATGAGTTTGAGTGCCTTGATTTTCTAAAAGCTCTAAACAAACCTATTTTCCCAATGTTTAAATTTGGGATCACACACATTTTGCATGAATTCACACAAGAATACTGAAACCGGGAGTAGAGCTTGTTGCCATTGGAGATGTGCCTGATCCATGAAGATCAAATCTAGATTTGGATCAGAACTGAGGAGACCCCAAGAACTGCAGACTTCCAATACACAATCTGTCTCAGAGCCCTTTATAGAGATAGGTCTGAGCCATTAACTTCTCACATCCAAATTCAGATTTGTATCAGAATTTCCCCAGAACTCAAGAAAGTTCAGATTTAGTGTTGCATTCCAGACACATCTGTAGTATAGTGTACTTAGATTTCCAGAAAGCCTTTGACAAGGTCCCTCACCAAAGGCTCTTACGTAAATTAAGTTGTCATGGGATAAGAGGGAAGATCCTTTCATGGATTAAGAACTGGTTAAAAACAGGAAACAAAGGGTAGGAATAAATGTTAAATTTTCAGAATGGAGAGGGGTAACTAGTGGTGTTCCCCGAGGGTCAGTCCTAGGACCAATCCTATTCAATTTATTCATATATGATCTGGAGAAAGGGGTAAAAAGTGAGGTGGCAAAGTTTGCAGACGATACTAAACTGCTCAAGGTAGTTAAGACCAAAGCAGACTGTGAAGAACTTCAAAAAGATCTCACAAAACTAAGTGATTGGGCAACAAAATCGCAAATGAAATTTAATATGGATAAATGTAAAGTAATGCACATTGGGAAAAATAGCTCCAACTATACATACAATATGATGGGAGCTAATTTAGCTACAACTAATCAGGAAAAAGATCTTGGAGTCATCGTGAATACTTCTCTGAAGATGTCCACACAGTGTGCAGTGGCAGTCAAAAAAGCAAACAGGATGTTAAAAAACATTAAAAAGGGGATAGAGAATAAGACGGAGAATATCTTATTGCCCTTATGTAAATCCATGGTACGCCCACATCTTAAATACTGCATACCAATGTAGTTTCCTCATCTCAAAAAAGATATACTGGAATTAGAAAAGTTTCAGAGAAGGGCAACTAAAATGATTAGGGGTTCAGAAAGGGTCCCATATGAGGAAAGATTAAAGAGGCTAGGACTCTTCAGCTTGGAAAAGAGGAGACTAAGGGGGGATATGATGGAGGTATATAAAATCATGATTGATGTGGAGAACATGAATAAGGGAAAGTTATTTACTTGTTCCCATAATATAAGAACTAGGGGCCACCAATGAAATTAATAGGTAGCAGATTTAAAACAAATAAAAGGAAGTTCTTCTTCACACAGTGCACAGTCAACTTACGGCACTCCTTACCTGAGGATGTAGTGAAGGCTAGGATTATAACAGGGTTTAAAAGAGAACTGAATAAATTCATGGAGGTTAAGTCCATTAATGGCTATTAGCCAGGATGGGTAAGGAATGGTGTCCCTAGCCTCTGTTTGTCAGAGGGTGGTGGTGGATAGCAGAAGAAAGTTCACTCCCCCGGGGCACCTGGCATTGGCCACTGTTGGAAGACAGGATACTGGGCTGGATGGACCTTTGGTCTGATCCAATACGGCCATTCTTATGTTCTTATGTGATAGCCAAATTGGAAAACGCTCTGTGACGTGCACATTTTGACCTTTCACAGATCTCATTCCTCAGACTCAAAATGCATGAGTGAATATCAGACTCAAGGAGGCTGATTCTCATTCTCACTAAGGCCTCGTGACACCACTCTAGTTTTGACAAAAATGTCAAGTTTTGACATAACTTTTTCAGACACAAGCAGATCTTGAGTGAATCACTGCTGGTTTGTGAACACAAATTGGGTTCCAATCAGTCTTGATTTTGTGTATATGTTCAAGGTTTGTGTCTAATTCCATGCATGTTTCTATTTTCAGCACACCCTCCCCCTAATGAAAGTTATTTATTAATTAGTTATTTTGCATCTACCATAGTGCCTTTGTCAAGGAGAAATTGCCTTCATGTTGCAGTCCACTGTCAGAAGTGGCTTATAATGGCAAAAGTGTGCAACATATTGACTATTATGAAGAGAAGAGGTGATAGCAGACATCCCTGTTAATGTCACCCATAGTAACATGTCCTGGGATGTTTAACACAGTCTTCACCTAGCTTGCAAAGAACCATTGTACTTCCACTATTACTCAACTGCAACAGATTCAATAGCACCAGATTGTTGTCTGTTCTGTGCCTTGATATTATACTTTCAAACTGGTCGGAAAAAGACGTTATGTGTCAGTGTGCAGTATTCTACCTACGTAAAATTTTCAATGCTATGAATCAGACTAAGCATGGCTCTATGTATCCTGTCCATACTTAATATTGTGCCTATGCACTGAAATATATTTTGCTTACGCTGTATTAAGTGGTATCATAACATATCACAACATTTTGGCAAAATATTGAACAATAAACTAGTAACATCTCCACATGATAGAAATGAGGACAAATCAGTGACTCAGTTTGCATCATGTCAACCTGTAGCCTAAGGGCAATTCAAGTGGAAGGGGACTAGCAGTAGCAGGGATTTTTGTTTGTTTGTTTTGTTTTTTGCAGGGTTTTTTTTATTATGAGGTATGTTAAAAGATCAAACAAGTTGGAATTAATAAAACCCAAATAATGCTACATTTCTGATTTAAATTAAGCCAAAGTACTGAATCTGAAACCCTAAACTTCAGGAAACTTAGGACTCAATTTATCTGTGACGTCATTCCATTAACTTCTACCAGGGATGAACATGATCTTGATTTTCATACCTGGCTCTGAATTTTGAGGCTTTGGGCCATATCTAACTTCAACCAATAAAGGTTAAGAAGCACAGTGGTAAGCCTCTTAGGTCTATTCTAAAATCACATGCTTAAATATTGTTGTATTGCAATATGTAAGATTTGATTCTGCCCTTTGTCTGAAAAAAGCAACTGTGATTGGCTGTGATAAAAGCAGTCCAGCTTTCTGTATGCTAGAAGGATAGCCCAGCATATTTGTTTCTGTTTTGGCAGGTACGCACATGGAACTTCTTCAGGACATAGTTTCCATATCTGTGCCTCTGGCAAATGCAGTCAGAGTCTAACCCATACCTGTGCCCGTGTATGGGATTATTTATGTTAATGAAAACTACACTTGATAGTGTTTGCAAGAACAATCTTTATGATTGGCAATATCAAGATTATCTTCTTCTGAAACTCTGGGTCAAAACAGCATGACCAGAAAATATAGAGAATATTTGCCCCATTTCTTATAGTATAGCTCTGTCCTTTGCGATCATAAATTTTATATTTGTTGTTTGGATCTGTTTATCTTTTTTAAAGTAGAAAAGGCATGGGAAAGGAATGGAAATAGGAGGATATATCAAAAATAGAATATAACACATTGTCACTAAGCCCAGCAGAGCTGATCCTGATCTATTGCAGCATTTTATGGCATACCTGAGTCAAAATTCCAAAGCCTGGCATACTTTTCACTCCAAAGAGAGTCATGCCATAGGCTAGGAAATGCTGCAGACAGTCTACTCTCTCATTTTGTATAACTGAATAATCAATCTCCATTCTGTTCTGTTATATAACACGGCTCTACAGCCAAAATGCTTCTGAAATAAATGTAGTCCAACTTTACTAATTCTGGGTCACTGAGAACGAAAATGATGCTTAAAATTGTTGATTGGCTCTAGTTTTCAAGATATGCTATTGGGTCAGTATATACGACCCTTGACTTGGGAATGGCGGAGGATAAGTGAGTTATAAAGGGAAGGGATCTCAATTTAAACCAGAAATGACTAAAATACATCTTTGACTGGATCTATGAATAAATCTATGACTGGGATTGGACAGTACTTGCTTTTTAGGCAAAACAATGAATGATGCAATCTGAAGCTGGTATTGCGTCATACATGATATGAATTGCATCATGTTATTCCTAGAAGTCATGGATGATGCAATCATAAGGAAGCTTACATCACTCTGCTGAACAAATTGCCCTATATCAGCTCTAGAAATCATACAGTGTCGTGCTCTCTTATTTGTCAGTGTTTGATTTTGCAAAGGGACACATTTCTGTTTAGCCAAAGTGAGCAGAAATGCCTCGTACTTGTGTGAACAGTGCAGATAACTTCTGCTATGTTTGTGGTGAAGTGACTTTTGCATCACAAAAGCGCAGTCTAATCACTATGGTTAAGAAAGCCTATCACCTTTATTTTGGCTGCAACATTGGAGATCAGGACAAGAGGTGGGCCCCACACATATGCTGCAACACTTGTGCAACAAATCTTCGCCAGTGGTTGAACAGGAAAAGGAAATCTATGCCTTTTGCAGTGCCAATGATTTGGAGAGAGCCAACAGATCATACCAGCAATTGTTACTTCTGCATGGTGCCTCCAGCTGGGAAAGGTGTGTCAAAGAAGAAAAAGTGGACTGTGCATTATCCAAACATTCCATCAGCTATACGCCCAGTACCCCATGGAGAAGGACTGCCGGTTCGTGATGCACCAGAATCATTCTCACTTGAGTCAGAAGAGGAAGAGGAAGAGGATGAAACTTCTGGTCCTAAACCATCAGTGTCACAGGACCCACATTTTCTCCCATCCTCCTCCTCTGAACCACACCTCCTAACACAAGGTGAACTGAATGACCTTGTCAGGGATTTGGAGCTACCCAAGAGTAAGGCAGAGCTGTTGGGCTCCAGACTACAGCAGTGGAATCTCCTGGCAGGCTATCAGGGCAAATGGAGCCCATCAATGCTTGCAGACTATTGCTGGACAGTGACAAGAGCTGCTCCATTTAATGAATACAAGAGACAAGCCAAGAAGCGCTGAGTAGACACTGAATAGGACTAATCTATGTACATAATAGTTTTTTGCCTTTTGTTTCATAATAAATTTTATTTATATAACCCTTTTGCTGTTTTTAAAGTGTTACATAAACAGGACAGGTGAAATATTATCATGTAAAGCAACCATAAACACATGAAAAGACCTAGGTTTACAATTTATGATTAAAACTCTACTATCTACACAATATACATAGACATAAAATGTAAAAACTTAAATATCTTAGAAACAGTAGCCGATCAGTTGTTTTAATTGTCATATTTAAATTCAGCACATCAAAATACATAATAAATATCACATTTTATCTCTGAAGCAGACGACTTCTCTAAAATTGTAGACCGGTGTAATTGATGTAGCTCCATCGAAATCAACCATGTATAGAGCCAGATCCTCAGCTGGTTGATTTTTCTGGAGCGATGCCAATTTACATCAGCTGAGGATCTAGCCAATCTTTCTTTCACCTGTGCCAAATGTAGTATAAGGGTAATATTATTCATTTACTAAATCATCCAAGTAAAACTCAACACAAGTTGCTGCAGCAGTATGCAGAAATATTCTTTAGTGGAGCAGTTTCAGAATTATAGTTGAGGATCTGGCTCCATCTATCATTGAATGTCATGCCATCAGTGCGTTATGCCCCCAACGCCCTGAGAGAGCATCACAAATCCACATGAAGTGGGTCAACTGAAGAGGCTGATGAGCTAACTGAGGAGTTAAATGAATTTCTTGCATCATCTTTACTACTGAGAATGGTGTTGAAATTCTTATGCTGAAGGTGCTTTGCAAAGGAAATCAGAGTGTGGCCTTTACACTAGTGGCTCTCAAACTTTTGTACTCTGTGACCCGTTTCACAGAGCAAGCCTCTGAGTGTGACCCCCCCTTATAAATTAAAACCACTTGTTTATATATTTAACACCATTATAAATGCTGGATTCAAAGTGGGGTTTGGGGTGGAGGTTGACAGCTTGCGAGCCTCCCCATATAATAACCTCGTGACCCCCTGGGGGGTCCCGACCCCCAGTTTGAGAACCCCTGGTTTACACAGACTGGAGTCTCGAGGAGGAGTTAGAGAGTAACTTGAGAAACTCAAGTGCAGTAAAGCACCACAGCCAGATGGTGTTCCTCTGGGAGCTCGGAGGGAAATAAGATGTGAAAAAGCCAAAATATTGACAAGGGTGTGCATTACTTTCTTAAAAACAGCCACAGCTCAAGAAGGCTGGAAAGTCCTGTTCTGCTGCTTGTCTTTAAAAGATGTTGAGGAAGATCCTGGAATTGCAGAGCTTTGAGCACCACCACAGTTCTAGAGAACCTGGGACACAGTTTTTAAGAGCAATTTAAGATTGATACAGTACAAACTTTGGATTCATATAACTTGATGGGGGTCAAGCCAGCATGGCTTCTGCTAGGGAAAATTGTCCCTGGCTAACCTGTTGAAGTACTCTGAAAACGTTCACATAATAGAAGAGAAAAGCGACAATACATAATCTCCTTGAATTTCCAAAGAGTTTGATGCAGTTCCTCAAAAGAAGACTTATAAAAAAAAAAGTCAGGCAATAAAACTCAAATTCCAAATCCTAGCTTACACAAACTTTGGGAATGCAGCATCCATCCCAGACTGGGATCCAAGTTTCACATCTGGTTCCCATCTTACAATAGGACAAACCAAACCCAAGGTTTAAAACTCCAGAGCTAAAGTTTGCAGTTCCAACCCATTTCATACCTACAAATGAAATGTGTGTGTATGTCAATGGGGAAGAAATTAAATATAAAACCAAAAGAATTAAAATAATGATTTGTTGGATGAAAGTAGACTTGATGTAACTTGCTGTTGACACTACATTTCTGTGGCTGGTACAAACTATAGAGGATTCTGAGAAATAGAGCAGTCAATCTTGTTGGTTTTGGTTAGCCTCGCTTCTGACAAATATTTTGGTTGGTTTGGCTTTGCGTGGTTTCATACCCTTTCAGTTTCACTTAAAGTTTTGGGTTCACTCAAATCCAAAACTTTGCAAGCAAAACAGGTTATTACTGTTCTGCTCTTTGTATCTCCTGTGAGCTCATTATGTCTGGGCAGTTTTCAGATGATGCCAGGGCTAGAACTAGACAAAATATATAAGATGTGGGACATCTTTGACTGGATTATTCTAGACTTTTAGTTGAGAGACAGGCAGTGCATTTTGAAGACAGATTATAAGAGGGCTTTTAAAAATAGATAGTTACATTTGAATTAGACCAGATCCTCAGCCGGTATAAATCTGTGAAACCCCTCTCTGTCACACATACACACATAGAGACTCATAACAGTTTTGTTTCCCTTGTTTTAATTCAGGTTTGTTTCTTTTTAGTCACAGTGCTTTAGTTTGTAAATTGTAGGTTTTAGGAGTTAAGGTTCCTTCAGGCTTAAGTGAGCGTCATGTCTTTAAGGGAGGCAGAAGGGGAGGAAACTTGAGGCTCGGGTGTGGCAGTACCCCCTGGCTTGAAGTGGTTTCCATCATATGCAAGACTTAAAGTTTTTGTTCAATGACTTTCAGCAAATTTGTTCCAATACCACTGACATGAGATGCAAGGAGAGGGACACCTGAGCAGAAGAGACTGTGGGAGAGGAGAAGGTGAAAGAAAAAGGTGAGAAGGGGAGGTGTCAGATGTACAAGGTACCAAATGCTAGGCATGACTTTCTGGGCCCTGCTGCACTGTTAAAATTGTGACTGAGAGCGAAGGTGTCATCTGCATCCATGACAAGAGGGAGGTGATCTGTGGTTGAGTGGCTGAGCTTTTGGGAAATGCATCAGGTAAGTACAAGGAGGCCTGTCACCAACAGCAAGGTGGTGAGAGTGTGCAGGATGATACAGACAAGTGGCCGCTCCTGTGACACAACTGCTATTCAAGCATTTATTAACCACACAAAATTCACTGTTACTCCCACACTCTAGGGCACTCACCTTTACCCAGTTCTTAGGGCTTAGGGTATAACCCTTTTATTTAGGCACCCACCCTTAGCCCATTCCTAGGGTTCAGGGTATAACGTTAAACTGGTTTGCAGGACCTTTTGCCAGTGAAAAAGCCTTATACAGTAATATCCTTATCCTCTACTAGCAGGTACCAAGCAGAATACACATGCTAAGCATACAATGCCATGCTCATCAATCCTGATCAGGCAGGCAGACTTTCCCTGTTGGCTAGGCGAAGTCCTCTCTTCTAGATTCTGGTTGCTGCACATCACAGTCATACAGAAGATTCTTAATAACTTTGATCTTAGGCTGTGTCTTAGAGTTGAGTTCTTCTTCTTCCAGGTCTTTTCCTCTTCTTATTCTGTTCCTTCTGCTGGTCTCCTTCTGGGACCCCAGTTTATATAGTGAAACTTGAGTCCTGCTTAGCTATACCTTAACCAATCATTTTATTAAAACAATTCTTTAACCAATCATACCCCACCACCTTAATTGATTTACACCTAGCAAAATTACAGACTGAAACAACCAAAGAACCAGACAGAGACCATACAGATAAACAATAGAGAAGTGGGGACCATAAAGACAAAACAATACAGAAATGAAGGTTTCACAACCACCACCATTCGTAAGTGATTTCTTGCCAGACAGGATCCTATCAAACTAAGTTTTCTTTAACCATCTTAAGATCTGTTTCTTTATCTGGTGATGGTGGGTGCTATTAGGGGAATCACCGTCTTAACATCCCAATATCACATTGTTTTAATGTAATTTAGATGGAATGCGAGGATGTGACTTTCTGCTTCTTGGCTAATGGCGCCTACTCTCTTAATATGGCTGCAAAGGCCTTAGGCTTTACAATATGGCTACAGGAAAAGGACTTATCCTTACAGCATGGACTTTTTATTAGTATGTGCTTGTACCTCAACAATGGGGCCCCGCTACTGATTTGACTCTCTGGCATGACTGAATATGAATAGTAACCACTGTAGGGAGCAGCAGCTAGCTGCAGAGAAAAGTGGAACCAGCTGTTGGAAGGGATGAAGGCACTGATTGAGGCATTGAGGAGTGAGAGAGGGCGATGGCAGAGTCAATGGCCACTCATTGTCAAGAAGAGGAAGATGAAAGCACAGCAGAGGTTCACCTTAGGGAGTTGCTCTTGGTCACTCTCCAATGACTGGTCAAGAGCCCAGGCAAGGAGTAAATAGCAATGGTGAGGGGCATATCCAGCACTAATGCTCGAGTGCTGATGGTAGTAGAGGCAGTGCTGGAGCTGGTGTGCCTGAGAGAGCATCAGGTGGTGCCAATAGGGAAAACAGAACTGCCACTGGGGACAACACCACTTGAAGAAGTGAGTCCATGATCCCTCTACTCCTCTACTCTACCCCAGCCCTGGGGAGTCGAAGTGGGTGCAGGCTGGTTCCACTGCACTTGCAACTGAATCAGGGTTAAGGGCTAGATTTTTAAAGGTGTTTTGGTGTTTAAAGATGTAGATTGGTGCCAAGTGGGATGCCTAAGTGCCTGATTCCCATTAATTTCAATGGGAGTTGGGCACCTAGGCACTTTTATAAATCCCACTAGGAAGCTATCTGCCTCTTTACGCACCTAAATAGCTTGTCAAATCTATTCCTAATTCCTTTGGGCTGCTCAGGTGAAAGGGTAAAGTAGATCCAGTTTCTAACTGCACTGAGTGCTGCTGTGTATTTTTAACACTCCGGTGACATTACCAGTGTTCATCATCTTTTTCTTAATGTTGTTTCTTTTCCCCTCTCAAAATATCACTTTAAGGAAAAATTAGAACTGTTTGCTCCAGTTTCACATAACGTGTGCCCACACGGTACCACTGACCTGTACATAATCAATAATAAAAAAGATGGCAATAATCTCTCAAATGTAGCCTGTTGTAAATTGGACTATGATACTTACCTACTTCATAAGCATATTGTTTGGATCAATTAACTCACGTAAAGTATTTGGGGATGCCTGAATAAAACGTGCTATACGAGTGTAAAGTATTGTTATTAACTAGAGCTGTGTGATAAATTTCAAATGCACCTTTTAGACATACCGGTACTTTAATTTAGTCCTGCATGAACCAACAATGTTTTTCTCCAGGTTTTTCGTGTCCAGTAATTTTTCACTAGATTCGGATGAAAACACTTTTGCTCTCTCTGGATTTCCATCAAGAATCTGAGGCTTTGCTGGTTTCTTTCAAGTTCAATGTGTGTTCTTTGGGAAGGATCATAAGAGGCAAAAACCACGTTACTATTCCTGTGGCCCTGATTGGCTGAGCAAAGCCTTCATTGTCTGGCTTCAAAAGAAGGACAGGAGACATTTGACATGGGTTAAATCAGGCTGCAACTTTATTATTTGAAGTCCGAGACTACCGGCAGATAAACCTGTACAGTGCAGGTAACCCCGTTTATTCCATAATTACCTGGGGGGCTTTTACCAGCTCCTCCTCTTTTTTCACCTAGGTCCTTCCAGCAAATCCATTGCTGGGACCTCACCATCCGTCCCCCCTTGTAGGAGGGTTAAGGTAGGCTATAATAATGAAGGTTGGCTCCCTGCTGTACCAATCATAGGAGTCCCCAACTGCCCTCCTTTCGCTCCTTTACTGAACACCTCCATTTAAGAACTTTTCCAAGTCATTTATCCAGGCACTGTATATCTTTCCTATGGAGTACCTGCACTGGACATCCACCCAACACTTGACTAATGAGTTGCGCCATATGGCCTACAGCCCTTCATGCCATGCATGAACAGAGCCCTTCCTGAAACCTGCTGTGGATAGGGTTGCCAACTGTCTAATCACACAAACCCAAACACCCTCCTCCACTCCTTCCCCGAGGTCCTGCCCCACTGACTCCATCCTCCCTTCCTCCATCGTTCACTCTCCCCAACCTCACATGCTTTCACTGGGCTGGGGTAAGGGGCTCGGGTGCTGGATAGGGTGTGGGCTCTGGGATGGGGCCGAGGGGTTTGGAGTGTGGGAGGGGACTCTGGGCTGAGCCCCAGGCAGGGGGTTGGGGTGCAGGCTCTGGGAGGGAGATATCGGCTGGGGCAAGGGGTTGGGATGCAGGAGGGGTTGGGGTGCTGGCTGTGGGCAGGGGATCAGGACTGGGGCCATGGGTTGGGGTGCAGAGGGAAGAGGGGTGCAGGATCTAGGAGGGGGCTCAGGACTGGGGCCGGGGGTTGGGGTGTGGGAGGGGGTGAGGGATGCGGGCTCTGGCTGGGCGCTGCTTATCTCTGGTGGTTCCCAGTCGGTGGTGCAGTGGAGCTAAGGCCAGCTCCCTGCCTGCCCTGGCCCTGTGCTGCTCCAGGAAGTGGCCACCACATCCTTGCAGCCCCTGTCGGGGGGCCAGAGAACTCTGCACGTTGCCCACGCCCACAGGCACCAACCCTGCAGCTCCCATTGGCTGTAGTTCCCAGCCAATGGGAATTGCGGAGTCAGCACTCTGGGCAGGGGCAGTGCGCAGAGCCCCCTTCCTCTCACCCAGGGGATGCTGGGATGTGCTAGCCACTTCCGGGAGCGGTGTGGAGCCAGGGCAGGCAGGGAGCCTGCCCTAGCCCCACTGCACCGCCGGACTTTTCGCATCCTAAAATCTCCTGGTTTGGCTTCAGTAGCCACCAGGAGATAGAGCCTGATTCCAGGAGACTCCCAGAAAAAATGGGAGGGTTTGCAACCCTAGCTATGGGGAAGATGTAAAAACCCCAACTCCACCTAAACCAATATGGTGGCAAGGGAAAAATTACTTCCCACCCACCCCCTTAACAAAGGGGCATCTAGTGTAATGCCCACAGCAGGTCTGGACCAAACCTGATATTTTGCCACCTAAAGGGAGAGGGAGGGTGGGTGCTGCCTCAGGCTGCTCTGTGCCAAAGGAAAGGTTAAGGAACAGAGCTGCCCCTTTTAAACTCTCATTTCAAGAGGATGAGTCAGCGACCACGCTGACCCTTTTGCAGCAGTTTTCATCTCCCCACCGCCCCCAGCCATAAAGCACAGTTCCCTTTATTCAGCCAGCATGCCAAATATCCCCTTCCTCCCCCTGCCCCTGCTTAAAGGTGTAGGGCAGTCATTTCTCATGGGGTCTGTGTTTAGCTGAACTCTTCTATCCATTTAAGAACAAAAATATCATTTCATCCCATTTTATTACTCACACTAAAATAATCTCCATTTGTATAGCCAGGTAGAGAGTGGAGAAACTGAAAGAGGAGAGGGTTTGTTTCCTTTTATGGCAGTCCCACACAAACAATGCATCAGTGGGGCCTCCTCTTTGTGTCTTTCTTGCAGGCATTGGCTTAGTATAGTTCATAAGTGAGCCCATGTAAATGTTCACACACCTGAGGAAACCCACAGGCAATACAGAGATTAATTAATCTTAGCTGTATGTTTGCAATGAGATTCAAACATGAAGAATGGGTTCTTTCAAAGCAAACCTTTTCTGAATGTCAGAACCAACCTAACTTAAGGCTGCCAAAGAAGTCTGTTTTGAACTGAACTGGAAAGAGCTTGCACACCTCTGTTGTGAACCAGCTGTGATAAAAAGTGGCATCCACTACCCAGACATGCCATATGACTGCCTGCCAGTATTCACTGGCCAAAGGTTCTCACCTGTCTTCTATGGAGAAAATTCTTCTCTGGCTTCAGCCATAGAGCTTCCATTTATGCAGATGGGAGTTGCACCCATTTGTTACATGTCCTAATTTGTTCTTCTGGATCTGTGTGCGTAAGTCTATATTTTCCACATAAACAGGCACATTGTCATAGTTTGCAGATAACTCCACAATGGGTTTTACTGTAATAGTTTTTATTATATAATAAGTCAGCCACAGGCAGTGCATACCCAACATAGGAATAAATAAAAAACAAAACACAAGACTGTGTATCACATATACATATTTTAATGGTTTGGGCCATGGAGTCCCCATATGAAACAAAACTTTATGCAAAAAATATATAATGCAATAGGCAGCATACTCAAATCAGCAAAGAACATTTATCCCAACCTCTCAGAAAGATGGCTTCAGCATAATGAACCAACAGAAATATCTCATCAATACTATCTCTTTCTGAATTGTATTAGGTGAAACAGGGTAAAGTTAAACAAGTTGTACTATCATCACTTTTACTGGTAATTTTTTCTATGCTGACAGCAGTTTGAATTGCTTAAAGGAGATAAATAAGCTGTAGGTATAAATGAACTTATTAGGAGCCATTATTTTAAAAGGCTGATCCAAAAGATATTAACTCTTGAAAGCAATGTTCCACACAGCTGACCAATTTAAAGAAGCCCCTGCTGGTACAAAGAAGTAGGAGTTAGCAGATATCATTAAACAT
Organism: Gopherus flavomarginatus; assembly: GCF_025201925.1. Classification (NCBI taxonomy): domain Eukaryota; kingdom Metazoa; phylum Chordata; order Testudines; family Testudinidae; genus Gopherus; species Gopherus flavomarginatus. The sequence goes on from NC_066617.1 coordinate 254,110,167, forward strand.
GACCAGATGAGGCTGCACGTAGCCAAAGCTTTCCTTAATGAAAATTTAAAGAGTGTGGATGAAAATGATATTCCTCCAATCCAACAGAATACTCTGGTAAAGACAGTCAGTTACAACCAAGATCTTTTTTAGCACCGAAGAAGCGTTGTTTGTTGATCAGGATTTATTGCCTGAGGTGAACTGTTAGGCTTATGACTAGCAACATAATATTTTCTACAATAGACTATGCTAGCACTTACACCTATTTACTAGATAAGCTAATATGTTCAATAGTTGTAGATTTTCAAATAAACCACCAGAAGCTGGACATTTTCAAAAATGAATGTGTCCATGTAATTTTTATCTCACGCCTTTGTGTAAAAAAGAAAATGATAATGGTGTGCATTTATTTTTAAAAACAGTTGGATTGACTGATTCAACTACGATAAGCAGTGGTGCAAGTAGAAATAATTTCTTGCTGGTACTGCACTCATGGGAGGGAAACAAGGGGGAAGCACGTGACCTCCCCATGTTATCCACCATGTGATTCCTCCCTGCCCTGCCCCCAGCCCAGGGCTCCCCATGCTCTCCCTGTCCCCTTCAACACACCACTTTGTATATACAAACATCAACATGCTTAACTACTCACTTCCTCCCCAAATATGTAGTATTTCAGTCTGTTTGTATGAAATATGGGAGCTGGGTGAGGAGCCATTTCAGCATATGTATGACTTATTAAAAGACAAAATTTAAGTAGAACTGTATCCTAAACTGCATTACGATATTGTACCCAAACACTGCATTTCAATGGGGGATTCAACTTCCTTTATAGGAACAGACTCCTGAAACTCTTACCAGTCCACAAAAGTGGTCCATAATCATGCAAATAGTCCCATGGTCTTCAATGGGATTGAGCAAATGATTAAGGGTTTACAGGATTAGGTTCCAAGTTTGTAAACTGTTCTGGATTAAACTGACAATGCCTGAGCTATCAGATCAGAAGGAGCTTCATTCGAATAAAGGTGGGCAGATGTATGATAAGTCTTAGCTCTGTTGCTAAGATGAGGAACATATTTTCAGCAAAGTTCTTGGCAAGATTCCTGAGGTAGCTGGTTTAAGGCCATCAGTGTCCAGCATTAAAATCTTCACTTATAGTTCTCTCATGCACAAAGCTGGAAAACGAGGCATTTGTTTTCTTTATTTTGCTGCTCCAGGTCCAGTTAACAAAATGCATGTTAGACTACTTTGGCTGCAAAGAAGAATTCTGTGTACACTGGGGACAACATCTGATTCCTGTAAGACTGCAGAACTGGGCTGACATCAGAATCCAAACATCCTCTGGTCAGTGCAGGCACAGGCATTCCTCTAAACATCCTCTGGTCAGTGCAGGCAGAGGCATTCCTCTAATGATTTGGACTTGATGTGATGCAGTATGGGTGTCATGGATAATTCAGACCAATGGGGAGCAACAGAATCAGAAACACTGTTTAAACACCTTCCCCTCTCACCCCTCCCCTCTTGAAGACTCCTGACCAACATACAAGCACAATACATATGCTAACAAACTTAAACAAAGCCTTTGCTTAAGTTTGCAAGCATATGTATTGTGCTGTTAAAGCCATTTAAAGAATGAATGCCCTCCCTAGCCATGTTCTGCTCCTTTAAGGAGCAGAGCACAGCACCACTTCCACCCCCTCCAGAGGCGGGAGCTAGCCCGAAGTCTTTCCGGTACCCCATACCCACTAAAAATCTCTTGCCGGTACTGCTTACTGGAGGGTACCTCCCTACTTGCACTCCTGACTATAGGTTATAGTGACCAACAGAATAAGAAAAAGTGAAGGTAAGAGAATGATCTTGAAAAAGGTTCTATGTCAGTCTGTCTGCCTATAGGAATTATAGGACAGTCACCAGCAAAGTGTCAGAGTGTATAAATCAAAGACAGTTGGTGCTCAGCACCATGCAAAATCAATCCTTAATTCAGAGCAGTAACAGCACCTCAAGACACCTTATCACCAAAAAGACACTGACAATCTAGAAGGTGTTGAGAGAAGAGCAAGAAAAAGAACCAGGGGACAGAAGGGATTGATTTATCAGGAAAGATTAAATGAGCTAAATATGTATACACAGCTTGGCTAACTGACAACTAAGAGGAACATTATAATAGTCTCAAGATACTTGAAGGAAATAACTCCAAGGAAGGAAAAGAATTATTTAAGGAGGTTCAAGGGAACATAACTAGAAGTAATGGGATGACATTAAAAAAGGGAAAAAATTGACAGCAAGATCCATTAGGCAGTGAAATAGTTTCCCTAGGGAAGTGTCATCACTTGGGACATTTAATCTAGATGTACAAAACAGTAGAAAATATGCATAGGACACAATCTTGCATTGGCAAGGAGCTGGACTGGATGTCCTAAAGGTTTGCACATTGCTAATTTATGTGAGTCTGTAATTTTCCTGGCTTGTGCCACAAACTCATTGTTAACTCAAATGTATTTATTTTCTCTGGGCCCAATCCAACTTCCACTATAGTCAATGGATGTTTCCAGTGGGAGTTAGAATGAGCCCTCCCTGTCTTTGTCAGTGTTAATGTCTTTGTTTCCTGTTTGAACTGTTTTAAAAAGGAAAAACCCAATCATTCCCAAATGATTTTACTGAGTGTATTACTTACCCAACAAACCACAACAACTTCCTGAGTACTGTAAAGATATTTTAACCCATGTTTATGCTTGTGGGGAAAGATGCATTTACCTTTGGAACCTCTCAGATAAATAAGCATGTATTTTCAGAAATACATGTAAGGGAACTAGAGACCAGAAAAAAAGAAACTTCTAATGCACCTAAAAATACATTTCAGGGAAAATTTGATTCAGTTACAGAAGAGTTAAATGAATGTTTTCTAGATATTAAACCAAAAGATGTTTCATGAGATGTTAGAGCACTCTTATCTGAATACCTCTTATAGCAGGAATGCAGCTGGTGGAAAAATAAAATGTTGCTGTAATGAGTTTATCCACTGATCAGGATTTAACTATATTTCTGGTTAACTGGATAAATAGGTATGTAGTATAGATCTTTTTAAAAAAACAATAAGTATAGTAAGCACATACAGGGGACTCAATTTGGCCTAATTTACATGCACACGGTCTAGTGATGTATGTATATGACAAAATTTGCATGCACAAAACACACTCTTGAGCTGAGACATGGTATACCAACTTTCATCCTCACTTACATTTTTACAGGAAATATCTGTCACTAAAATAAGGATTGATAAAGAAATTTTTGCCCAATTGTAACTATATTGCCATGAATTTTAAATGGTAAGTTAACCAATTTCTTCTCTACAGTTCACACAATAAATAAAATCCTATGTGAAAAATGAAGCCTTTTATTCCTTTGTCAAAATCTGATCAGAGTAAACTACAGATGTTAAAAGGCAGTGTAGTTCAAAGAATTAAAAAGAGAATCTTATGGGGGTTGTAGGAAGAACAGTTATAGAGAATAATATGGAAAATATTAAAATGCCATTATATAAATCAGTGGTACATCCTCGCTTTGAATACTGAAGATTGGTCACCTCATCCCTGAAAAGAGATAGCAGAAATTAAAAAAGTCCAGTGAATGGCAATAAAAATGATGAAAGGCAAAGGAGAGGGGAATTTCATGAGAAGAGATTAAAAACACAAGGACTATGCTGCGGGGGAGAGCTACCCCATGAGGTAATATTTGCACCATGACGGTTCCATCTGGAGAACTGCTTGTGACCAGTGCTTCATAAGACCTCCGTTGCCAGAGACAGTTTACAAGATGCACTGAACCCTAACCATTCTTGTGGCTGCTCTGCACAGCTATGGGCCTGCTATAAAACAGATACTCTGCATCACTGCAGCCTCCTCTCTGGGAGGACTTTCACCTGCCAGAGCCCCTGCCATGAATCAACTCTGTCACAAACCTGATAGGTGACCCTGGGCAAGTAACTTCTTTTTGTGCTGTTGTTTTCACATTTTCGGTGGAATTTTGAAAAATGTGAATGACTTAGTCGCATAATTCACATTGCCTTTAGTCACAAATTGAGGTCAGGAGGACATTGTCCTCATGATAAAACATTGTACAATTAGGCGCATTACATGGAGGGATAAGCTGCTTCTGAAACATCAGGTATTGGCCTTTGTCAGAGTCAAGACACCATACTTGATGGACCATTGGTCTGTCCAGGTATAGTAATGAATAGGTTCCAATATTCCCCAAACAAACGTTCAGTGGCACAGAAGTCCTGTGTATGGAAGGTCAACAGCCATCTGATCTGCCCAATGAGGGACTGGCTAATGCACGTCTGGAGCCATTGTATACAGGAACTGCAGAGGCCCAGAAAAGACTAGTGAACTTATGCGGAGTATGTCTCACTAGTCTGCATCCCATTCACCACAGTTGTGCATATCCTGTCTCCTTTCTGTCTCTGCACAGGAGTCACAGAGGCTGCAGCGATCCAGGTGCTGAAATGGGGTATAATAGCCCCCACAGAACTGCAGGGCAGGGAAAAAGAGGGCCAAGGACTGGAGAAGAACTCAGTGAGCACCTGGATGAAACAGGTGTTTGTGAGTGGGAGAGGGCTGGAGGGTCAATAGCGCCTATGTGGTTCCTCTTTCCCCAACTATCTGCATGGGGTAGGGGGTGGGGGCTTCTGGACAGTGTTCCCATCTAATCCATTTAGGAGATGTCAGCAGACTCTGGTGCTGAATGAGGGAGACCGCTTGGGTCCCTTTACCATCTCTCTAAGCAGGAACAACACAGGAGGTACCATTTTCCCTTGACCACACAATAGGCCATATATGGCACTAGGGGAGGCATCTTATACACTGTCACCAGGGAAATGGTGGAGCTAGGCTGCTGCAGAACTGCAACAGCTCAGAGGAGTTATGCAGTCACCACTAATGGGCCCTCTAGTTTTAGGAAGTTATTTACCAGATAAAACCAATGAAAAGGATCAGAACTGTTCTCTACACTACAGTTTTTACACCAGCAGTCTCTAAATATATGTAAAGATTTAATACATGCGTAAAATAAGCACAAAATGCTTACACTGTTGTGATTCCTGTAGATTTATATCAGTTAGCAGCTTATATTTTGAATTATTTCTTTTCTGGGCAGAAAGCACAGTGAAAAAATGCATAGTATTCATAAAAATGATTGTCCTGTTCACTTGTATACCTATGCAATTTATTCTTTAACAGCTTTTTACTTCAAAGAAATCACTAGCTAATGACATCTTAGACTTTTAAAAATCCACTTATTCAAAATCCTGTCCCTGAGGGAATTCCAGCGTGTTATCAGAAATTTTTCCAAAGATCATTAGCAGATATTACAAACCAATTGAAACTGAGTATTTTCTTTGCAAATTACTTTTAACTTTAGAGCTATTGAAAAAAAGACATTGAGTGATTTAATTTACTTAATCTGTCTACAGATTGCAGTTATGTGCACATTCTGTGATTGCATTTCCAACAAAAAGCATATATAACTATCCCTAATAGAGATATTTTTCTAAATTATCATACTGGATCAGTAAGATCTCTGAAGATATTAATGTTTACTTTTTCATTTAGAAAATTGCACTAAAAAATGGGCATTTGTACTTTGTTGATATGTTAGGAAATAATAATATTGCAAAACACTTTTTTTAACCTACTATTTTAATTAAAACTCTCCTATAGTCTTCAGGTCGGTGTGTCCTTTGAGGATATATTTTAACTGACTTTTCTTAAAATCATTATATTTTTACTAGGCAATTAAGCTAATATTTTACATGAGAAGCACTTTATACAGTTACTCATTCTGAACCAAATCTTTTCTCCCATACCAAACCTGAGTAACCTAGCTTGATGATGAGACTGGAGATGGGGAAAAGGACCTTTGCTCCCCAGCTGTGAAGCACCAACCCTGCCGCTGTATCCTTATGCTTCAAGGATCAATGGTCAGTGAATCTACACAATGATAGAACCACTGCCAACACTTACTCTATGTTATCACAACTACTCCCTACTCCTGCTCCTTCCCAAAACTACATCCATCATCAAAATCCTGCAGTAGGGATAGTCTACAACAGAACAGACTCTGACACTCTCAGAGGGCATGCACGCCTGTGCAAGTTTTCAATCCTTCCCACTCCCACCTGATGATGATTGGAAATGATCCACTTGTGTTGGGTTTGAGGACCTTCCCGGTCTCTGGATTTTCCCTATTTCCATTGAATGATGCCACTAAGAATAGCTTACAGAGGACTCAATCTGTAATTCTTATAGTTAGGGTTTCACAATACAATATTCATTCATAAGAATTTTGATCTATGTGTCAAAGGTCCTCAGTTGTACTCACATTATTAGATTACTTGTATAGTCCTTCTTAGAACCCCTGTTGTTATTTTATATATATCATCAAGTGTGTGTTAGATGTTTTAAAGACAAATATGAGTATAAGGAATAAGGGATTATATTCCCCAACTGTGAAGCAGCAGTCCTGCTTTGAAAACCCCATTAGATGCCTATCTGCATCTTTAGGTATCTAAATAAATTTTAAAATATGGACCAAAAGCCTCTTCCTTGGAGAGCAAAATCTAGGTAACAATATTGTTTCACATTAAATGGTTATTTAATAAATATGTGTTCACCTCAGGAGTGGTATTGCAGCATTTGTGGCTACCACTGCAAAATACTGCTGCTTTTCATGAGCAGAGTTTATTTGAGCTCATAGGGACCTCTTCTCTCCTTATCACACATATGCAACTCACATTTGAGTATTTGTTAGGATAATGTACACATATCAAGAAAAGGACAGTTCTCATAACACTTACTTAGGACTTTCACTTATATTTTACCACAATATCCCACACCAGCTGAGAATCTGCCCATAATCTGCCTCCTCACTGAATCATTGTCATCTGTATTGAGCCTGACAACACACGTTAACTAATGCCAGCTGTGATAGATAGCCATTTATTGGTGTAAATTACCATTGCTCCATTGAAATCACTGGAGCTGCAATGATTAACAGCAGCCAAGGATCTGGCCCAGAGATTTTTTTACAATGTGGATTCTTGTCCTGTTGGAACTGCATGTAAACCATGAATTGATTTCACATAAACTACCAAACAGCCACTAGATTAACTTTCAGTCACTGCCAGCCTGTGTTAAATTAGAGGGGTGATGCAGAAGTGAATGGCACTGGATCTATTACCAATTCTCTGAGCCATCCAATCTTTCTCTTATAACATATATAAGTCACAACATTCTAAGGAAAAGCTAAAAAATCTAACTTTTAAAGAGGAGAACAGCAGGAGATCAAAAGTAATTCTAATAACAATCACATATAAATATAGTGTTTTACATTTCAAACAATTGTCCAGATCCATTTTTATTAGCAATAATTTGGACACTTACTTCTATGAAAAGTATTGTTCTTTCATAACCTTATACTAAATGCACTGTTGGTTGATGGGTGAAACAGCATGAGAATTTTCTCTGAATTTCGTTTCCAATATTTGTCAAAATTTCATTTTCATCAATATTTTCCTTCCTACTCAAATTCCTCTTGGCTGTTGTAAATGGAGCTGTAATAAATATTAATTCTTAAGTTAACTAGAGGCAAGTAAAGCCCTCCTCGAAATAAAGCAAAGGTCTGATAGGTTGTGTTAAAAGGAGCTCATGTTATTATTAATTATTTTTATTATTATTATTATCATTCTTTTATTTGTTAAGCACTGACAATGTGCTCAATTCTGCTGATTAAGTTCTACTGAGCAAGTTTTACTGATTAGCTTATAAGGATAACATACTGTATTAGAAAGGAGTTACTTAACAGCTATCAAGACTCTTACTTTCAAGGTTCACTTAGCAAAACGATTATGTGCCTGTTCTGAATGCAAGTTTTCAGGAAAAAAGCAGAAAACGCATAACCTGAGTAAATATCATGATTTTGTGTTCACTAATTTTCTCACCCCACTCCACCGTATTCTGCCAACTTCACTTCCACTGGGGCTTAAGTTAGAAAGCCCTGATCCCGAAAACACTTATGTACCTTTTAGTTTTCAGCATGTGTCTAGGCCCCATGAATGGATCTAAGTTAAGCACTCAGGTGAATGTTTGTAGGATCAAGGCCTATTTTTGCAAGCAGGCCTATTGAAAAAAATGAGACTACTTGTAGAGTACTACTTAACGTGAGTACAAATGACAGAATTGAGTCCAAAGTGGACAAAACTGTAGGAGTGCCTCCAAACTCAGGGCTGCCCGGTGGGGGGGGCAAGTGGGGCAATTTGCCCCAGGCCCTGCAGGGGCCCCCACGAAAATATGGTATTCTATAGTATTGCAACTTTTTTTATGGAAGGCGCCCCCAAAATTGCTTTGCCCCAGGCCCCTGAATCCTCTGGGCAGCCCTGAGTTTTTCACTATCACCATAAAGCAGGTCAGATACCATTAACCACTTTTGCCCTCTCCAGTATCCATACACCTCTAAGAAGCCACAAACAAATACAATGAAGGAAAGGGCAGCTTGCACCTCCCCTATCCTGGAGCTGTTGGGGGTCACTTCAGCATTCAATGCTCAGATTTGCTGATTAAGTTCTACTGAGCAAGTTTTAGGGTCTGTCTATATGTAGTGCACTGCAGCGGTAATATAGCTGCACCACTGCAGTTCATCTGATGAAGATGCTCTATGCCAATGGGAGAGAGCTCTCCCCAGGGGCGGCTCCAGGCACCAGCGCAGCAAGCGCATGCCTGGGGCAGCAAGCCGGAGGGGAGGCATGCCGGTCGTCATGAGGGCGGCAGTCAGGGAGCCTTCAGCGGCATTTCTGCGGAAGGTCCGCCGGTCCCGCAGCTTCAGCGGCAATTCGGCAGTGGGTACGTCGAACGCGCAGGACCGTTAGATCACCTGCAGAACCGCCGCTGAATCAGTGTGACCAGTAGACCTCCTGCAGAAACATCGCCGAATGCTCCCTGACTGCCGTGCTTGGGGGAGAAAAAAACATAGAGCCGCCCCGGCTCTCCCGTCAGCATAAAAAAAGCATCTCTGTGAGTAGCATAAGCTCTCTTGCGGACATAGTGCTGTGCACACGAGTGCTCATGTCAGTGTAACTTATGTTGCTCAGGGGGGTGGTTTATTCACACCCCTGAGTGACATAAGTTATGCCGACATAGGTTGTAGTGTAGACATAGCCTTACTGAAGGCTGCCTTAGCTAGAGCTCCAGCGGTTAAGATCTTCCTGTGGGCCATGGCACTACCAGAGAATAGCTGGGGCACAGAAATGCCCTGCCTGCAGAAAGCATAGAGGTGGCTAAACTGGTTCTATGGCTGGTTGAGAGACCCCATATGCCAGGGGTACTCCTAAGAGTGGAGGGCCATTGTGCCTATTTTACAGACACTTTAATACAATTTAAAGGAGCCACAACACAACTGTCATTTGTGCACCATATACATGAAGAACTGCAACTTTTCAAGAGCAGGCATTTCAATGGAAATAATGTTTTGGGGACTACTAAAATCAATGGCCTCACATCCCATTATGCGTTAGGAAGTAGCTTAACTGATATTGCCATTGAACACTATAATTGCATCTACTTCCTCTAACTGTGTAGCTGTGCAGAATTCCAGCTGTAAATGTGTTCTTAGGAAAAAATGCACATTTGTCTATGTCCAGCCTTCTAGTTTGTACATCTCTCTAAACCCAGCCAATATGCTTTTTCATAACTGACATAGAAAGGTCAGTTCTTACTTACATGCTTTTTGAGAAGATCAAAGTGTATGCATGTGTAACTCAGATTGTTAGGGAAAATTTGGCCCTGATAGTCATTTCATGCTACCCAATGGTTTCAGTGAAGCATCATGGATCTTTAACTCAGGACTGAATTTAGTCGTTAGTATGTTAATGTGTAAATACAGGCCTCTCCTCTACAACTGCCAAGGGCGTCTGTGCTGTGGAATCATTCTGCTGTTCAAGACAAGCTGGATGTGAGCAAGAAACTGTCTGTGCAACAGCATGAAGGGAGTGGGAGGGGACAGAGCATGGGCAGTCTGAGAACAGGGTGAGGCCAGGAGAACTGGATCTGACTGGGGATGCAGTGTGAGTGCCCCTCATAGGCAATGTCACTCACTGGGCTGACGTAGATTCATGGAGTAATGCCAAAGTTACACTGTGGCCTGAGAGGGAAATTTCTCCCCACCTGTCCACTGTGCATCTCCCAAAATCACTCAGGCCGGAGTGGAGTCTGGATTTTTAGCTACAGTTTTTTAGCTAGATCCCTAAATTAATTTACCATTAATTACCATTACCATTAATTACAATTACTAATTATCATTAATTTACCATTCAACAAAAAAGGGAGGATTTTGTTCCATAAACACGGTCTTTGTTTTCCTGACCACCTATTAATTGACACTGAAACTTTTGTAATGGGAAAAAAAATAGAAATAATTCCACTGATTATGGTGCCACTAAGAAATAAACTAATCTGAATCAGGAGTACTAGAAAAGAAATCCCCAGTGTGCACAGGAAACATAGAACTCTTGGCTAAAATTCAGTGTCACCCAGTATTTGTATTTTACTATTATATTTGTTTAATTAACAATCAGAAACATACCCAGGCAACAGACATAGATGATACACCTGCTTTTGATGACAATGAGCAGCAAGACTCACCACAGAAGCACATTTTTGGAAAAATCCTCTCTCTTCCTACTGGTTTTATGCCACATTCTCTTGAATACAATAGAGACAGGCTATTATAGTCAGCCCTAATTTTCTCAGAAGGGATAGCTCTTAAAGAAGAAGTACAGACTTTTTTTTACATTGCATCATAGAAGTGGACACACACTTAACCATAAGCATGTCAAGGATGGATGAACCAATTCAGCTAAAACAAAAACATTTTTTCCTCGATCACCACCACCACTAAAATTTGAATCAAAGCCTAAACTTAAACCCTAATCTAACTTTTATTGGGGTTGGAAAAACAGAGATTAACTTCCCTTCACTCACTCGCTATTTTTATTTTCTGGACCTCTGTATTTAATAATTTCACTCAAGATGAAGACTGAAGACAGCAGGACCACATAGGCTGGTTTTGCAATATTTCTGTCCCAAATGTATGCTAAACATCTTGCATGATAGCCTATTCTCATCACGCTTATAGCATAGTTTTTCCAGTACAAGCAGTGTGGACAGTTCAGACAAGGTTCAGATATGCATCCGAACATATGGGTGTGCATCTAGACTGAACCTCCTTTCAAGCTTCAGCCAGCTCTACTCAGTTGGGGAAGTATAACAACATCATTCATTTTTTAATAAACTGTTAGAAGAATGTTCAGGCTTCAGAGTAAAACCCTGCAACACCAGGAAATACCAGAGTTACAGCTGACCCCCAGCACAACTTGAGCTCAGCTCTCTCCTGAGTGTGCATTCCAAAACAGTCTTAGAGTGCTGCCTGGACCTGATAGGCACTGCCCTGTGTAAAGGGCTTTGCACAGCTTTATTTCCCCCAGGAGAGCACAGGAGGCATGGTGTAGGCAAACCTATTCTTTTTACGGATGCTACTCTGAAACACTGTTCTACAAGGAGAGCATATCTCCACTACAGCCTTTAAAGAGGTGCAGCATGCCCTTGCTTGCATGCATGTGCAGGGATGGGGAACTTAACCCTATCTCCTCTTTTCCCCTCTCTTTTGGGGTAGCTAGTGCCTCAGGAGCACTAGAAGGGAGCAGTTGTCCCTGCTGTTAGGGACAGTTGTTCCCAGCCACTGAATGAGAGCAGTGAAGACTTTTCATGCCCTCCCCTACACTTGTGTAAACATGCAGTGGCCAGATACAATCTACCCTTTAAGTTTGGAAATTTAAAAAAAAAAAAAAGCTTCTTGTTGCTATGAGGCTAAATATTTGCTGAGTGCATAGGGTGCAATAGTAGCAGCATTCAGTACTAACCATAGCTATAGTCCCTCCCTTTTAATTCTTTATCACTTTTTCCTTGGGCCTGAAGCAAAAAGATTTTCTAACACAGTGGAACCCTGCTCCCCAACACACAGACAATAGAGTCTGCACCTCAGACAGGGGACAGAAAGAAAAATCTTCTACAGATCCTGATGTGGGAGTTCCAACAGATTAAACAGATTAAAACAGACCTGTCAGACATCAAAATTATGGGGTAGCAAGGGACGTCAGTCAGAGGAGGATTCAGCCCACTGAACACAGACAGGACAAAACAAAAACCCCATACAATTCAGGCCAACAGACCCCAGTTTTCGGGAAAACAAAATCCTCAAACTAGATTTTTCCTGACAGCATTTACTTCTCTTGTCCTGATTAAAATGAAAAATATCACATTCACCACTTTACCTTAATGAATAGGATCAGTATATGACCCCATGGACAAACTCACTATAACATCTGGGACTTTAAAATGACAGGCCAGGACCTCAACTGGGGTAAATCAGCATAGCTTTGTTGACTTCAAGAGAGCAGCATGGATTTACACCATCTGAGGATCTGTCCTCATATGCTGTATCTTTTGAACATCTCTGTTCCCATTTTTTCAGTCTGCATCGAGTTTAAGGTGACTTTTCATTTCCAGCATATGGGGCTGAATGATTAGGGCTGTCTGAATTTATTTTAAATCACACCATATTTAATGGGAAAATAAAGTTGTTATGGTTTGGTTCACTCCTGGTTCTGATTATTGATCTGAATGAGTAAATTAATGTTTATTTAATAGCTATATTTGTGTACTAAAGAGACAGTTTTGGATAGAAAGCACATTTCTATCTGAAAATTGTTTCCCTGCTGCTATTACAAGTAACACCTAACATTAGTCTAACAAAAAGAGATTGGCAAAAAGAAATTATTTTTATCTTCTTCATTTTCTTTACTTTGTGCATTTCACAGCACTTTGCACATAGTCAGTTTCACTGCTTCTCACCTATAATCACTTAAATGAGACTCTCTCCTTGTTGTTTGTGTGAATCTGTCACACAGCAGCTAGGGATACAAAAACATTTTTAAAATAAAAACATGTGGTACTGAATCCACAAAAACTGGCAGATTGCGAGGCAGGTACCTAAAACTACTCTCAATCTTTTTTTGTTTTTTAAACTAAGCAGATTTCAAGTTGATGATGTCCCTTTAATATAAATAATGAGCTAATGAAATAAGTATGAAATTGCAAGAATCATAAAAAGAATTTTACCATCTGTGTCACCCTCAGCCTAACAATGAAATCATTTCAGAGCCAAAATACCAGAGTGTGCTTCCAGCACAAGTTATACAAGAGTATAAGTGATTAGACTGTAGAACAAGATAATGTCTGTGTTCAAATGAGGAAAGAATACCTGGGTTCAAATTTGGCTTAGATCACAAAGGCAAGGAATAGCATATGTCATTTTAAACTAGTCCCAGTAAACATTTTTCCACATCACAAAACCATCCCACATTTTCGTGCAGGAAACAATCTCTACAAAAATAAAATTCAAGAATAAAAGTAAAAAGTTTTTGAGGTCAGAAATGGGGTATGATCCAACAGTTCTTAGATAAATTCTGTAGCTCTTAATTCCGTAAACCTCAAAGAAAGTTTTGTCTGAATAAGGAACACAGAATTTAACCACATGGTTGGAAGACTGGATTTAAGCATAGATGCATCAAGAGAAGTTTATCTTCTTCCTTCTTACTATAAAGAATCATAACCAGAATCCAAGCTTCTCCCCCTCTTTCGGAATGGGATCCCAAAGCACAGGACTCTCTGGGCATGATGTGGCAGTATATGAGTTGCAATACAGTGTTGTCAGACCATACTCATCTGTCTGCAGAACCTGAACTCACAAAAATTCAGGGGCCAGATCCTCAGCTGGTACAAATCAGCATCCTGCAGCTCCACTGAAATCAATAGAGGTCTGCTGATTTATACCACCAGAGAATCTGACAGCAGGTGCTTTTCATCAATTCTGTTACAATGGAGATTGGTTTAAATGCCCACTCCTCAGTACACAGTACAGGCCCTCAATATGAGCTATATTTTACAGTGGCTTTGCTCACCGATCTTTTCAGTGGAGTAGTTCTGCACCCAGAGAAGCTCTGAACAGAGATCTAGCAATCTCTTCACAAATACTGAAAGTTAAAAAAAAAACTTTTCTTAGAGATTGACGATGATGCTCACACACAAGGGATCCCATCACAAAGGATGCTGAAGCGTTACTTGGAGACACAGAGCTTTTGAAATCCATATAGACAAGGCTGGAGAACACTGTTGTGGCCTATAAAAAAACAATAGATAATTAGGGTCCATTCAGAAGTATAACTTATAAAAGTCAGTTGTGCAGTCTAAAAGTCATGCTCAAATGGAATTAATTGCCATTTCCACAGTGAGGCCGCATTAAAATTTCTCCTTGTGGCAAAGGTTTCCCCTTATATTTTGCTTAAAAGAACATTAAGATATGAAAAGTTAAAGTCCTTAATAAACATCCTGAAGTGTGGGATGCTGTATTCATATAAGAAAGGCATGAGCCAACTGTGAGAGACATTCAGATGCAATCAAAGAGGATCTGAGCTTAACTGAGCTCTCACATGACAGTTCAGATCATTTCAGATCCCTTCCAATGGAGATAAAATAGCATCAAAAGCAGAGAGACTTTTTTCTTTCTTCTAAGGATGAAAACACAACATCATTAGTCAAATTTACTCTGAACTTCCGCCTCCTCATGTTGATTTGTACTCAGGTTGAGTAAACATATCTTTCCATCATGGTAAATAAATGTAAAAGCCTATCAGTAACTTAATTGCTTAACGAATGATGCAGTGTAGGGTGTAACGTGTTTTTTTACTACAGCACCGAAGATAAGGATCTCTCAGAAACTCCTGTTATATATCTTGGCAATAAAAATCTGTTCCTAGTTGAAACTTTACTTATAAAATTTCAACTCAGGATAATTTTATTTTTCAGTTTTTGAAAAAAAATCACCTTGGATAATTTTTAAGATGTACAAAAATATAATTGAGAAGACTTTCTCTTGCACTGTGCATCACAGAGAAATTAAATTTGACAAAATCGATGAGTCCATAATAAGAGTTGATTGTATTTGGTGCATTAAAAACACCCTAAAATAAAAATGGCAAAGATACTGAGAATGAAAAATATCACAGTGATTTTTAGCCTGCAGATATCAGATGAAATTCTAATCTCCCATGCATGGCACACACCTAGACACAACTGGGACCATGCACTGTACCATCCTGGCACACCTATATGCTTAAATCGAGGGGATGACAGAGAGAAGACAGTTCTTCTTCTTAAAATAAAGTAGTTTTACAGAGGTGTTGTGAAAACAGCATGAGTGCATGCCATGTATCTAAGATTAAAATCTGGCTCCTGGTGGGCATGTGGATAGAATGCCCATGCATAGCTGCCAGACTGGCATGATAGATCATAGAGGCTACAAAGGAACAGTAAGAATCTAACCAATTAAACAAATATCACAATAGGCCAGCTCATCTTTACAGTTTATCCTTCTTCAAAAGCTACACGAGTGTCAAAATATGTATTGACCCTAAAAACTCTATCATCTTTAAAATAAGTATATTAATAATTATTAATAATAATAACAACAGTAATAATTACTGGCAGCCCATAATTATACATAAATATAAATATAGAGCATCTTGAGAAATAGTATGCTTGGATATTGTGTCTTAATTATATATTCCCATATCAGCTTCTCTCAGACACTGCAGGACAAAGGTATACTCAGTACTGCTGTTGTCCATTGTGCTGAAAGGTTTAGCCAGAATCTCATTATGCCCAATCAGTTAGCAATGGCGAGTGTATGACATAGTTAGCCACGTCTGCCTCAGCTGATGTTACCAAAAGTCCTGAATCTGCCAAAGATGATTGTCCCTGATGGCAGGATCCTAAGGTTTATTGTCAAGTCTCTTGTCACTGACATGCGTGATTTAAGGATGTAGTATCAGACAATGGGGTGATATCTCCCACTACTGGATCAGAAATGTAGAGCTATGAGAGCCCAAGGGCTCGACCTTGACTCAATACTTGCATATACAAATTGTCCTCTCTCTCTCATTTGCCCATGCTAAATCAAAACCTAAATTTGTGCAAGCAAATTTGGTAATTAGATACATTGTATGTGCAAAAACAGCATTTGTGCAAACTGCATGTGCATCTGTTTTAGCCTTCTAAGTGTGGGTGTCTAACATAAAATGAAAACACTCTTGCAACTCCTCCAGCGAAGATAAATATAAATTTTTAAAAAATTACATTGAAGTGACATAAGGAAGTCACAGTCCTGCTAGAGTGACTTTTGCAACAAATAACTTTGTTAGCACCCCCAATACGTCAGTTCTGGGTTCAATAACCCACATTAGGTTCGATTTAATTAGATACCGAGAAATTGCAATGAAGTCTGATGCTACCTCCCTAATTCATGTTCATAAGACCAAAAAAAAAAACCCAAAAACAGAGTTTAACCTTGAATTTCCTGGCTCAGTCTGGTTAAAACATGACCCATAACATTAATTAAAATGTGGCTTTCTGGTTTATTTCAAGCGCCATGTTGTAGTGGGGGAAATACGGAAAGTATTTTTTTACTCCTTGACATGTTATGTGATATAAAATAGGCTGTTATAGGCTGCTCATCTATTTAATTTAATACATCATCCACATCACAAAGTACATAATATTTTGTTCCCTGATTTCTAACTAGTTCTCACTTATCTCTCTGAAGAGGAATAGACAGAACAAATGCTGACGTATTTTAATTAGAAGTCAGAGATAAATTTCTAATATTAAATATTTGCCTCTCAAAACAACTGACCAACTTCTGCCCATGTAGATTTACACTACACACATTGACATTTATTTGACACATATATACTGCTCAGTTGGAGAAGGGCATACATTGCTCAATAGTCTCTTGCTTTAGTATGTCCAACACAGAGACATACAATATCATACACCAGGAATTTAAGTCAGCACACATTTCACTACTGATTTCACATATGGGCCTGGAGTAACTTTTCTCCTAATATGGTGATAGCACATGCACTATTTAAATGAGTCCTTATTCTGAGCCTTATAAATATGCACCAGATGTATCTTTTGTAAATGTTACGTTTTTCAACATCTCAGCATTTGTGAGTAGTTGAAAGCTATGTCAGCCATGCTTTAATGGGGCATAAAAGTGTGTTGCATTCAAAGAAATGGCATACCATTGTAACAGGCAAAATTAGAAGTGCTGTCAATGGCTACATTTTCATGTTATCGATTAACACTGTTTAATATGATGCTCTGTTTTTATGTGTGTGTATTTTTAATTGATGTCTATACATCCATACACACACAGGTGTTATTTTATGGCAGTGAAAAGTAACCGATACAAAACAATAGCCACAGCAAATTAACTGATTCCTAGAATTGTATCAGTGCATTTACAGTAGTCGCAAGCTTGCAATTAAGTGATTCAGTAGATGTCCTGAGTTTGCCCAGGATCAGCTTTAACATAGAAAGCAAGCACACACACACACTGTTGCCCTCTACTGAATGGAATCAGAACTGTTCAACCATATGTCATAGGCCCTATATTGATAACAGTTAAAAAAGTATCTCTTGTTGCTTAAGTGGAGTAGCCTGCACATTTGCAATAGCAGGATCTGACTTGTCCCCCTGCTAACATGGAGCTCAAAGTGATCATGGTGTGCAACACAGTGAAAACCTAGGCTGTCACCAATTCAGTGCAGTATACAGATAGCTCATTTTAGGCCATATCCTCCCATTCTCATGCAGAATGATGTAGAAAGGGAGCACTTCATTTAAAAATGGTGTATCATTTAGGGAAAGGAAGGCTTGTGAACATGTGGAAGAAGCAAGGAGTATGGTCAGAGTTACTCATAGTTTGGAGATCCATGGACACTGACTATGCAGATCCTGCAGATCTCTGGCCATATGAGTTTGTGCCCCTTGGCTCTGTGCTGTTCCTGGCCCTCCCCCACCTAAACAATAGTATCACACTGGGGACAGTTGATGCTGTTGTCTTGGATCCTCCCCAGCACAATCGGTGTCTATCTGTGACTGATCCCTCACAGAGCACATACTGTGAGTTCATGTTAGGTCATTCGCCTTATTATGAACATTTATTTTCTCCTTTTAAGAATTTGCACCTGACCATATCTCGAGAAGAGGAAAGGTCTCAACATGTTACACAGTAACTATCATTTGACTGCTAGAATGCCATTTGCTTTTAAGTTTCATGTTAGAACAGTTTCATGCCCCTCACTCAGGCAAATCAATTCAAGGGCTGAGCCATGTGACACGTCAGTAAACATAAGGGCATCCTGGCATTTTTGGAAATAGTTTAACATCCTACAGCTATTTTTGTTCTCAGGTTCATGGGCTTATGAATGAGAAGAATATCACTGGATAACTGCCATTCAGAAATATGTGTCGAAAAATCCTAGATGTCTGTGCATCATCTGATGGAATGATCAAAAACACTCCAAAAATGCATATGCTAAACTTTTAAGAAATGCACTTTGCTGAAATATATCCTGCAACTAATGTCACATTTCAGATATATTTTAATTGTATTTTTACATTTGATATTCAAATTGGAAAAGTATATCTTATTAAACACAACACTTGGCTTTGCTACTTTAATAAAAAATAAGTTGTTAAGGGAAAGAAAAGCAAAACTACTGATTCTTTTCCTTATGATGATCAAATGAGTCTTTCATGTTGTATCTTACACTTCATTTTTTTAGCATTTTGAGGCAAATAGCAGATATCAAAACTTAGTAAAAAATCAAAGACATACTCAGTTTTTCCAAACTGTCATGCTACTTATCTTGTATTAACTGATCTCTTAGGTAGCATAAGCTTATTTAATTGCTACTGAAGATTATTTGGATGAAAAAAGAGATGACACTTTCTCTTACCTCTCAAAAAAGACAAAACTATATTTTCCAAACAGCCAGATTCTGATCTCCTACTCACATGCACAAGTGCAATAGCTAATGTTAAAAGGTTTGATAGGAGCTGCATATCTAAGATTGCACTCTGGATCACTGATTGTACATTTTATACTTAAAATGACTTAATTTGAAAATATATTTTATTGCTGAGTAATTCATATTGTGTTACATTCAAAAAAACCAGCTTTCTGATTTTATTTCTAAAGGGCAGTTATGCATGCACAATAACTACATTTCAAAAGGAGTTTTAGTAGGTTAGCAAAGTGCATATGCATGTATCCCCACTGACATGATAGACCGTAATGGCTGCGGTCTGTCATGTCAAGCATCTGCATATTAAACAGTCCCTAAGTACACATTGACACAGCAGACTCTAATAGCTCTGAAGCTGTAACAATCTATTGAGTCAATAATATACATGTTAAAGAGCATCTTGTATACTTCCATCAATATATTTTATCTTTTAGTTAATTTGTTTCTTCTTTATATATATATATAAAGAAGAAACAGTGGATATATATAAGATATATATATAATATATATATATATATATATATATATATATATATATATATATATATCACTATATTCTATATATATATATATATATATTTTCAGTGTTAAGGCTATAATGACCTTTGTCCTTAACACAATGTCACAGATATGTAACATATGTCATACACGTGTTCTCCGTAGCAGAATCCATCCAGAACAGGGCAGTTCTTAAAAGGGTTATTGTAATATTTTACACTGCCAACATACACACTTTCAGGTTTGTAGCTGTTCAAGACAGGGTAGAATTATTCTCTTCCCTTTGGTGCACCTGATCCAAAGCCTGCTGGAGTTGTTGGAAAGACTCCAGTTGACTTTACAGGGCTTTGGATGAGGCCCTGCGTGAATCTGCTTTTTCCCTATTGTATATTTCCTTATAATTAAATGAAAAAGGTCATGTGGAGAATGAAACAAAATGCAAATAGTTTAATTGCTATTATCATCAACAAAAAACTAAGAAACTAGGATAGAGATTTAAAAAAAAGCCACCATTTCATTAAATATGAATTAAGTCGGATGCTACATCCTTAATTCATGATTACATGACCCTAACACCTTTTACATAGCAAAACAAGGAAACTATTATTAAACATCAAAAAATGGCAACTTGATCTCCTTAATCTAAATAAGTGGAGGAAAAAATCTCACTCAGCGCTTCCAAACTTATACCATGTCACGGTAATATGGTCCAGCCCTTACTCATCACAGACCTTCCCTCCTGGTTTTATGTTTCAGAAAAGGGTTCCTTTTCCATAATAAATAATAATAATACCTTGCACTTTTTAAAGGTGGGTATGAATTATTATTCCCATTTTACCGATAGAGAAACAGGCACAGAGAGATTGCATGACCTCTGTAAAATTTACAAATGTTTGAGGCCTGATTCTCCTCTCATTTGCACTAGTTTTACATTGGCACAACTCTAGAGATTTCACTGGAGTTACTCCTGACTTATACCAGTACAAGCGAGAACAGAATCAAGGCCAATATTTCCATTCCTCTTCCTAGGAATCTCTGTGTTGCTCACTTTCTCCATCCCATTCCTGGTCCCCTGACACAATCAAACCACACCTTGTATCATGCTGCACTTCAACACAATCTCACCCTAACCTGGACCTGTCTGGGACTTCTCCCTGTCATTTATAAACATGCCAAAAACTGATCGGAATTGCATTCTAGTAATACGGCAACAACTTTCCTTGTATAACTCCACAGGCCTAAATCCTATAATTGAATCCTCCTGGGCAGACCCCCATTGGGTTCTGTCCAGCCTCAGAGTTCTGCACGCATAGATATACCTGCAGGACTGGGACTTTAGAATCTCTCAGAGATGTTTGTTAACTTAATCCTATATACCCACTAAGGCATAAGTATTTATTACTGGGCTTTACAAACAGTGGATAATTCAACACACACAGCAGCCATGACCCTCATTATTTTAGTTTCTATGCTGAATAGCTAACAAATAAAAAATTTTTGTCAGTGACACAAGATTTTTTTAATTTATAAAATGCATCAAATTGTCAACATTCAAGGTTAGTGAACAAAATTTGAAGATGGAATGCAATGATACAGACGGAGCAAATCTTGCTCAGGATTACATCTAACCTAAATCACAGAGGAGCAGATTGTACAAATTACCCATGGTCTAGAGCTAGGAGATTATGGAAATCTGCTCTGCACCCCAAGGAGTTTTTGGAGGGATTGTCTCAAGAAGGAGACAATTTTCCCTCCAGCTTCCTAGCACAACAAGGCAATTCATCACCACGGGACGCTGCAGTGTGCTCCTCTCTCTGCAGCTAGCACCCCTTGTAGGGAAATTTGTATCTCCAGGGACTCATAACAGGAGCTCTGAGTTAAAGGGACTGTAACTGCCCCTAATTCTTGCTCTGGGAATGCAAGGGCTTCTTGTGCCCTTCCACCCTCCAGCCAGCACACCAAGAGCCAGGGACAATCTAGCCCTGATGAAGAGAAGTATGTCACACAACAGGGACGTGTGTGGTCTAATTGTAGAAAATCTACTACTCATTTGGCTCTACCATCAGCACATAACTAGCCACACAGCCCTCTACTCACTTAACAGGTTGCTCTCACTGTGCTGTGTTCTCACTGAGCGTTCCCAAATATTGGCAGATCCAAAGCCCATAGAAGTCAATGAGAAGATTCCCAGTTACTTCAAGGGGCTTTGGATCAGGCTGTACATCCTTAGTAGCATGTGTGACAGCATGTAATTTGGCTATGGCTGTGCTTTCACACTGTCCTTGCTCATGGGACCTGACCCCTTCCACGCTGGTGAACTATAGCTAGCTTGCCCACAGCTTTTATTTTCATTGCTCCAATTTACCAGTGAGCTACAAGTGGAGTAAGTGGCTGACAATCATGGGTGTCTGGCTTCTGTACACATTTAGCCAGAGTAAGATTTGACCTACTAGCTGTGAAAAAGCAGCTCATGTGACATGTGCTGCAAAGCCCAGCCAGAACAGACTGAAGTTTAATCATGGCAATGTTAACCTACAAAAAAGAGAACAAAAAGTTAAACTGCTTAGTATAAGGTGATGCATGTCCCAGACATCAAGGAAGGGAAAACAGAATTCAGCACATTAGGAATGTAAAGCTTTTGATTTGCTTTTTCTTTCCACAGAGACTAAGGTCCAAACCAACAGTGCTCCCACTCATTATGACACCCTAGCATGAATCCTATGAGTAGAGCTTCTGATTTTTGGCTTTAACTAATAAACACGATAAAACGCCCAGGATACAGGGAAAAAAAGAAAAATCGGTGTTTATCCAATAAACACCAGAAAAACACTGGAAATGGTTACTTGTGTCTAAGGGTTTGTTCATGGAGCAGTAATGTGCACTCTGGGGATGTGATGTCTCAAGTGCACTAAGATGTTGTGCATTAATTGGGCTGTGTACACCCCGCTGGTGTATACTAAAGGTTACCTAGTACACTTCAGCAATAGTGCTTTTTGAAATAGTATTACATTAAAACACACTAGGGAACATTACAAAGAGATTACTCATTACAGTATCATGGAACTTCAAATAGCTCCAGGCCACAGCACTGTTGTGTGGTGGATGTCACGTTGCTCGTAGGTATGCCTTCTGTTTTGGGGGATTTATTAATTTCATTCTTGATTCTTTATTTTTAGCAATTTTTGAGGTTTCTGTAGAAGTCCAAAAATCAGAGGGTTTCAGAGGTTCCTCTTCCTATATACTGAACTGACTAATGTATATAGTGTATATAATGTATATACATTAGTCATTACAGTATATAGAAAGAGGAAAGCCCAAAAACCCAATTTTGGGACTTCTACATAAAGCTCAAAATTTTCTAGAAATAAACCCTTAAATATGAAATTAATAAACCCTCAAAAACAAAATCCCTACCTATGAGCAATGTGACATCCAATCCAGAACATTAGGGTGGACTGGCACTGCCTGAAGGGGACAGATTTCAATTTCATGATAGAGATGTTGCCAGTAGAATGTATGCTACTGTGTCAGAACACATGGGGGCTGGTGATCAGCAGGGAGTTGACACTATAGGGCCTCTAGAAAACTAAAAGACAAGTACATGTGATATATGTTGAAATGGCCCTTTTGTAAGGGTAAATTATCAGTGCATCAGTGCATTATCAGGCATCCATTTCCCATTCACAGTTGTGGCCACTATGCAAAACCAGTTCACATCATAGTGCTGAAACTTGCTCTTCAACATTATTCTAATATATTTTTGTTGGTTAATAAAGTCAAGGAAGAGTTTAAACCAATAGTTTTCTTCTTTCCAATAACTTGGTGGCTTCCTCTTTATGTACCCTGTGTATTAGACAAAGGTAGTTAATAGCAGCCCGATCTGATTGGCTGACATCTGTTTCTTTATGGGATTTATATTTGCCAAGTAGCCGGACAGCAATATCTATTTAGTATTCATGGAAAGTACTTACAGAACAATAATGACAATAATTGCTTCTGGTTCTTGTGTTTACAACACTGCCAAAGTATCATTAGGGCCTTATTTATGGATAATAATGCTTATTAATCACAATTATTTGAATTTTGGAATGTATTAGATTAATATTCTTTTGTATTTCAGTTCTGTATTAATGCTGTGAAAGGCATTTATTGAGTGAAACTCATTGGGACAGCATATTTTGGAAAAGTAAATCATCTAAGCAATTTTCAGGTAATAGATAAAGAAATTATGTGCATACTAGATGTATGTGCACAGTGACCAATAGATACCACTACTAAAATCAGCACCTGTGGACTAAAATCAAGGACAGACTCTGAAAAGAAAATACTCTGAAAGGGATACTGATATTACAGGTTAGTTTGCTTTTATAAATCCTATTGAATAGAATGCTTTTTATTATTTTGAATAAATATTTTCTTTTTTGTCTGTTTTTAAACTCAATCTTTAGTAATGTATACTATACTGGGGGAGAGTTTTTGCATGAATTCTAAGATTCATGGACACTTGAAAGATTGCTAACATAGGAAGTATAGTATAAGAAAGACCTAATTTTGGATGTAAATAATTTCAGCTTTTATAAATCAGTGTCTGATAGTGCTGGAATAATATGATGGAATGAAAGCGTAAGAGGAAATGACAGTTGTAATAAGAGAAAACCTAACCCTAAATCTAAATATCAGCTGCCATATATTCATATTCTCCTTTTGTCCTTCTGTAGTACTTACAATTCTGAAAAAACACCAAAGCTACTGTAGTACCAAACTCTCGGATTTTTGGTGTGCAGCCAGCTCCATAAATTTGCATTTAAACAAATAAAATCCAGAACAGTGTCATATGTCTTTTTTCCCTGAGATGGTTCTTCAAGCATAATTTAAAGAGGCACTGTCAACTTAAAAATCACATTTTGGTCTGATTTGTTTTTCCCTGACTGTTGATGTAACACTTATGCTTACTATCACTGAAAAAGATTACAGAAACTATCTTCCTATATTCTATTCAGTTTATTTACTTTGTGCTTTTTGTAGCAATTTGTGCATAGTCAGCTTAACCTGTGTAGTAGGTCACTTCCCCCTGTCCGTGTGATTCTTTTATTCAGCATCCATGGAAACAAAAACATTTTTAAAATAACTGTAAAAGCACAAATCTAGGGAAGTTGGGAGGAACACTTAGCTCTGGTGAAGTACCTGAAACTACACTTAACTCACATATTTAATATTTATATAAGCTGACAGTGTCCGTTTAA
This sequence comes from Gopherus flavomarginatus, assembly GCF_025201925.1. NCBI lineage: Eukaryota > Metazoa > Chordata > Testudines > Testudinidae > Gopherus > Gopherus flavomarginatus. The sequence continues at coordinate 254,134,926 of NC_066617.1, forward strand.
AATGTAAGTATTTCACCTATTAATATTTTGGCTAGCTTTACGAAATACATTTATAAAACACATGCATACAGGTTTACTGAGAATCTGAAAGCATTAAGCAACAGTCCATGCTGTATATAGCTTGACCACTATTAGAAGAATCAAAGATATTTTTAAAATATTTCATAAGAGATGAGCCCAAGTAGCAAAGATCAGGCCCAGATTTGAAGTGAAGTTTTACTAAGTTCAGTTCCCAAAGAACTATCCCACTGCTCAGAGGTGGGGCAGGTCTGTAGTTGTAAGGCCTGGCATTATCCTTTGCTTGACCCATTCTTATAGACATAAAGGAAGTTCAGATCCAAATTAAGAGCTAGGTTTTGCCGAATTTTGGGACGTTTGGCTGAGGGGCTTTGACTAGGCCCATTCCTAATTTCTACTCATCAATATCTGACAAAAATTGTTTCAGACATTGATCATGTTACTGAAGGTCTTTGACTAATGATCAATCATCCTTTTTAGTTCTTTTGATTCTACTGTACTAAACAAAATTCCATAATGTCAGCATTTGAGTGTTACATGATTAATTACAATGGTACAGTACGTGACATCATACCTTCCTCGCTCTTATTTATTGCCCTCCTACAGAAAGTTTAGATTGGTGGTTACAATTCAGTTTATTACACTCAGAAATTTGTCCTTTCTAAGGAGGTCCAAAAAATATACTCCTTAGTATTTCCAAATCATAGCACGAAATCTGTGGAAGAATATAATAATAAGATCTTAACTTGTGTAACCTAAAATGGCAGCATTGAAAGCATAACTCACCATATGCAGCTTCTGGTCTCCCTGTATTTAATTGTATTAAAGTATTTGTAGCACTGGTATCACTTTTTTTTTTCAAAATGTTTTTAGTGTTTTAGGGACTGTTCCTACTCTCCAGACTGTAAATGGCAAAACTACCAACAGTTCTACATGGAATTATAGTACTGGCATTTACATCATTGGGAGCAATAAAGAACCTTTGTGCATGGGGTAAGGTGATTGTTTTGAGGGAGAGGGTGTTATACTACTGCTTTCTTCAATATTCAGTATTCCTTTTATCCCGAACATCCTCTACAGAAAGAAATCTAAATTCCAAACAACAATCTTTAGCCCAGATTTTCAAACCAGCACACCAAGACCTAGGTTCCTTAATCCATATTTAATTTCCCATGGCCTGGTTTTCAGAAGTGATGAGCTCCCACAAATCCCGCTGAAGTCAATGGCAGCTGTAAGTGCTCAGCATCTTTGAAAGTCAGGCCACTTGCATTTAGGTGGGGTCCTAAACATAGATATAGGAGTAACCAAGTTTGAAAATGTTGGCCTTAATGCACAATATAAGGACCTAATCCTGCAAACTCTTACTCACATAATCAATGGGACAACTCATCTGAGTAAGGGCTTGCAGGACCAGATCTCAAAACAGTGCTAAACTGTAAACTGCAAACCTACCTGCTTACATTAACAGTGGGACTGCTACAGGTTAAACTTTAGGATTTAAGGATACTAAAAATCTAAGACCAATGTAGAACAGTTTTGTCTGAGTAATTTGTTCTCTAATAGTATCATTGCAATTACGATACACAAAGAAACATTTCAACATGAAGCTAGAAAAGACCTAGCCACATAAGTAAGTTTGAAAATAATCTTTTTTTCTTGCTTTATTTTACTTACTATATTTCTCAGTGGAACTATATTGTGTCTGCCTGTCTTTAGTGTAGCCTTAATTGTCAAATTGTAATTCTTTTTGCTTTCAAACCACATGATTATTCTGTATTTATCCCTCCAGACACATAATGTGACCATTTCTCTTCTTTACTTTTATATCATTTATAGCTACTATAGTTTTGAATTCATAGCCCCACTTCATTAATTGGCTTGATGTAAGGGCTTCTTTCACATACTTGAATGGAATTTTGCTCAGCAAATTATATCTGTATATAAAACACCATCTTTATTAATCTGTAAGAAAAAATTAGGAATAAAAATAAAACTATACGTCACCATCTGATATGCTATCAACCAAAAAGTACACTCTTGTCTACATCTAAATATCCCTGTAGGTGTTATATATTTTTAATACATGCTATATATTTTGTATTTTTTTCTCTGTTGTTGCATGTCTGATTTCTTTAATTCCAAACTTTTAAAAAATGTTAAGGCACCAACCATGGGAGTAGATTTAGTATGATTTTCATTATGATAAGTTCAATAATTATCCTTTAAGCATGACATGAAAGTCTCATTGTTTTAAAAAGTTTCTTCTGGAATAAACATCATCATTCATATTGGTATAACAAAATTTAAAACAAAAAACAAAAAAAAAGTGGAAATAAAAATGTGTGTTTATAGAAAAGAAATTCATGTTTAAACAAACATGGAGGAAAGGGCAAAACTGTTTAACAATTCATTTTTTTCCTATCAGAACAGATTAGAATTTAAAATCTCGATAGCAAGATTTAAAAAGAGATTGGACATTTATATAGAGAAGACAACACCAGACAGAGTTATCATAACTAATAAAAAAATTGGAAGAGATATTAAACGTCATGAGTCAGGGCTTTAGCCCATCTCTAACTAGTAGAATTCAGGAAGAGACCTAAGGTGGGGGTAGATTACCCCACATCTGCCTATCACAAGGTTCATCCACTTTCCTCTGAAGCATCTGATTGACCCCTGTTAGAGACAAGATATTGGACTACATGAACCTTTGGTCTGATCCAGTATGGCAATTCCTATGTTTTTCTGTCCCTAATGGGAACTTCAATATTTCCTAATTCTTGTCAGTGTCTTGTGTAATTTGTAAGGTAGAAAAATTTTCACAATCATCTGGATCCAACACCACTTTCTGATCTCTAACTCTTCTAAAAAGCCTAACCCTGCATTCTTTACTTAAAGGCAAATTCTGCTTGCCTTAATTGTTGAAGCCAAAGAGAATTTTCCTTGATTAAAGTGAGCAGGATCTTGGCCCTCATTTCTCATGCTGGAATAATTGTTATTGACCTAACTGGGATCACAATATGGCACTCAGACCTTACTCCAGCAAACTTCTCGTAGATTTTAATGAGAAGAAGATATGGCCTTTATACCACCCCCATTATAACCCCACTGCAGTCAATGGAATTTATGTCAGAGTGAGGATTGAGAGACAGATCCTGCTCATTTTATTCAGGCAAAACTCCTATTTGGGTCAAAAAATACAGTAAGCAGAATTTAGCCCTGGGCAAGGAACATAGGGTTTAGCTTTTAGAAGAATTAGATATACATGCTCATTTGTGCTAGATCAAACACAGAAAGTGTTGAAGTCAAAAGGAGTTATACATGAAGAAGGACTGAGGGCCATGTCTTCATCTCACTGAAAACATTCAATGGGACCACAATTAGGAGTTGGAATGCAGAATTTGACCCTAATGCAATCCTGCCAATAGCTTTTATTGTGATAATTTTAATATTGTAGTATTTTAAAAAAATCCAGTGCCAAATGTTACATGATTTGCTGTAAACAAAAGCAAGTATATTGTACAGATTACTATTCTAATTTGCATTAATTTTAAAACCAAATATGATTATTGTTGTGTTATCTGACTTCATGTTTTCTATAAATGTCCCTTTATGGTTTTAGTTTTAGTATGTATAAAAAAATGCAAGAATTATGGAGTATGTCAATTCACTTCATCTCATTAATCAGCTACCTGATGTTTTTCTTGCAGTGTAGTGGAAAGTAAAACAAAGGTTCTTTTTTATAACGTCCAAAATTAAATTCCTATTCCACAATGTTTATATTCCATGTGCAAAATTACCTGATATGTTTAGACATCTGACTTCAGTTCTTTAATAAATTGCTTCATTGGCAAAATGTTGCATTTAAAATTTAGAATCTAAAATGAACTACTTCTGTTTTCTTGATATGGAACAATTTTTTAAGTTCACAGTAATGTTAAATATGATGCATTTAAAATATTCATATTTCACATGTATTATTCACTGACTTCCAGGTGTCATAGCAAGTTAGTGACTTTTCATATTTCAAAGGAAGAATTGTTTCTTTTTTCAATACTGATGTTCTATTAATTCACTTTGTAATATCACTCCAGTTCAGGCAAACAGAATTGCACTAAATTACTTATGCCAAAAATCATGCTGAAGTTGCTGACATTATATAAAATTTCATTTTCCATTACTATTTTATATGGTCTTATCTTGCTAGTGTCTTTTTCAAGTGCAATACATCGCCCTCATTAGTTAGTTTTAGAAACACAGGTATATGCATGAACATTATATGTTGAGCGAGAGTGCATGTGGGTATACATATTATACATTCTATCAGTTAAGTGGATTTTACAGAGCAAAATTTCCAGTAAATTACATGTAAATATTCTTTATGAACATGCAGTCTAATTTACAGTTTCTTTGGTGGAGCATCAACAGATCCAGTTACTGCTGTCTTTTCAGTAACTTAGTGTGATTTTCTGTTCCAGCATGAGTTTTAAAATATATAAAAGGCAAATCAATTGAGAACTTTCCGGTTATAAAGGCCTGAAGGCAAACAGCTTCCTTATCAAGTCCAAAGAAAGGCAAAAATTCTGGATGTGAAAAGAGAACCTATTTATGACCCTGTAACATTCATATTCTTCATATAAAGATCACATGGCTACTTAACTATCCCCAAAGATATGATGGAAAACATACCTGGAGATGCTGAAAGGCTTTAATGAGTGAATCAGCAAATAATTATAAAATGCCCTTCAACAGTGAGATAATTACAAAGCACTGGATCCAGAATAGTGAACAGTAGTGAAATTACTGATAAATAAATGTAAAGATCTAAAAATATACATGGCTAGTTGTCTAACCAACTCTTTCTGAATGTCATCAAAATCAAACCTTGCTGTAGGTAGGAATGCAGTTCCAAGGTTATTCATAACTAATCTTCAAAGACACATTAATATATATTTTTAAGTATATGCTCTGAACTTTCAGATTTGCTACATTTTTTAATGTAGTACAGGTAAGGTCTCCCATATTGGTTTAATCTCTGCCATGTTTTCAATTTGGAATTTAATAAATCTGAACATTTTCCAAAAAAAAAATACATTTGATCCAAATCTTTTAAAATAAATAAATAACCCCCTTCTCGTTTGTGACCACAACAAAACGATTTGGATGACAGTAAACAAGATGAGAGTCTCTGGGTCTGTAGCATGGAACAGTCTTCTATTTCTATCATTTCTTCAGACGCCAGGATTTTGTCATACAAACTAGATCCCCAACTCCAAATTAACAACAGAAGTAAGACACCATCATATAGACAAACAAAGTCAAATGCGCTCTTTTCTGTCTAGCCCACCTCAAATATTAAAAGAACCTGAACAAAGCAAGTGCACATCAAGCTAGAACCAATTAAGGAACCGAAATGTATTTATAAACACACAGAGAGACAGAGGGAGACACACACACACACAACTTACTGGGCACACTGGAAGGGATGGATTTTCTCCCCCAGTGATACCTACCTTAGGAATGTTCGCAGGAAGGCACTGGGTTAAAGTGTAATCCCCTTTGATATTTCTGATCCAGTTTCACGCGGAGTAGCGGGGGGAGGGAGAGGAAGCAAAGAGAGTGCAAGAGAAAAATCAAACTTGGGTACCAAATTATAGATCAGTTAGTGGCGGGGGAGAAGACATAATTAGTGACAGAGTCTGGACGCCCCCGCCTCCCCCCGCACTGGGGGCTGACTGAGTGGGCAAGGGAGGCAGGGCGGGGAGCTAGGCGAGCTGGAGCGGTGCAGGGCTACCCCCTCCTTCCCACCCCGCAGCCTCAGCGCAAAGCTACAGCGCGGCTGCGGAGGAGAAGCAGCAGCGGCAGCTACCTGGGAGCAGGCGGAGCCGTGTGCGCAGCGCGGGGCTGGGCGAGCCGGAGGGGCCGGGCCGGGGGAAGGGAGCCGAGGGCTGCCGCCAGTCGCTCCGCGCGGCCAGCCGGTCCCCTGGGTGCCGCAGGCGGGCGGCGCTAGGCTGCCAGAGGCAAGAGGGAGCCGCGCAGGGGCGGGGGAACGGGGCTGCGGGTGTGCGCGCGCCCCGGGGGCTGCTGCTGCTCCCTCCTTCAGCCTCCCCCCGCCCGCTCCGCCTCTCTTGCCAAGGCCAGCAGCTCCCGCTTGGCAGCGAAGAGGAGCGGGACTCGCCCCCCCCCCCCGAGTCCTAAGGAGATGCACTAAAAAGCGAGGAGGAAGGGGCTGGAGGAGGGGGGGCGATTGGGCTCCTGCAACTGCACCAGCTCAAGTGGGAGGCAAGGCTGGAGAATCGATTGCGTCATTTAGAGGGGTCCCCCCTTTTCTTCCCCGAGCCGGATCTACCTGCCAGTCTGTGCAGCTCTCCCCATCCAGGTGCCGCTGCTGCGCCGGTGTCAGTCCGTCCGCAGAGCTCGGGCGGGGGGAGTGGGGACCCCGCGCGGTAGGTGGCTCGGGCGGGGGAGAGCAGCAGCCAGCCCTTGTCTTGCGAGGCTCAGGGAAGGGTCAGGCCGGGGCGATGAAAGCAATTAAGACGCATCTGCTGTGTTTGCCTTTCCGCCGTCCTCCTCCCGCCTTGAGCCTCTGTGAGCCGTGAAAAGCTGCCAGCTGACGGGCGGCTTCTCTGCTGCAGGATCGCTTGCGCCGCGGTGGATCCCGCAGCGGCACATGTTGTCCGTGCAGCTTGGCTTCAACGCACCCCGGTAGACTAAAAAAAAGGAATTCATTGGTGCTTGGAGGTTGCTGTTTTAATTGCAGGGTTGTTGGTTTTGGTTTTTTGTTGTTTTTTTTTTTTGTTTTATTTTCAAAAAGTTGCCCGTGTGCTGGGGAGGGGGAAGGATGCTCCCTGACCCATCTCCTGGTGCCCAAGGCGTCTGTTGAAAGTGTTAGCCGTCCACTTTTGCACTGCACGGTGGGGTTCATTGAGCCCACTGTCCTTTCCTCCTACTTCAGCGACAAACTTTTCTTCTGCAGAAAGGAAGTAGCTGAGGCTGAGAACCTGAAAATAGCGAATCCCTAGCGGCGTCCCTCGAGCTACACTGACCCCAGCACGCAGGTGAAGGAGCGGTCTGCAGGGCCTGTTTATAACTGACAGAGAGTGTAGTATGCCGTACATTTTAGACAAAACAACAGCCTCTGGAACAATTCCCCTCCCTCCACCAATGGCTGCTTATCCCGGCATTGTTTCCTTCTGTAACTGATCCTCTCTAAGGATGTTTAAACTCAGCTTCAACCATTCAAGTCTTTTTTCCCCCATAGTGTCAATATTAAAAGTGTACATTTTCCCTAATAAGACGCAGATCATGAGAATCTAATATTGCGGCCCATTTTGACTTCAGATATATAAGAGAGAAAATCCACTCCCTAAATGAGTTTATGATATCGATTCTGTAGGGTAATAACCTATGGATGTTGCAAATAGTAGAGGGTGCTTTGTTTTTCATATGGTATAAAGTGATGAGTCTGTCACACTACACACTGATTGATCTTTTATAATATACAATATTTCAGACACACACGCTGATGATACCTTAGGTGTTTGAGGGTAGGGGATACAATATCTTATACATTTGAAGTTTTTATCAGGCAGAGCAGATTACTTTAAGCGTTCAGTTTCTCAGCGATCCAATTTTATCGGGATTTACTATCATTTGTGCTGTGCCATCCCTGGGGAAATAATGCTTTGATTAATGTAATCCTGGGCTGGGATCCGCCACATGCCCCTCTCCCAGGAGAAGAGCCCTGTTTGACAAACAAAAACAGAGCAGCAACTATTGCAATCTGCACTCACCTTTAGAAGGCACAAAAAAATCCACCCCCTCTCGAATACAATAGCAGCATTTCAAAACAATGTGAACTCTTATGAATTTACTCTGAATGCTCCTGATTCAGTGTGGGCTGTCCAGTCCAGCCCTCAACCTCAAAGGCAGCCCAGCGGATGCTGCTCTGTTCCCCACAGAGAAGCAAAAGCATCTCTGGGAAGCCCAGTGCCTTTCTGTAGATCTGCCTCTCCTTGGTCTCTCAACGTTTCTGCCTCTTTGTTTCCCACTGCAGGGCTTGCTGCAAACTGTTTTCAACTCCCCTCATTCAATCCACCAGCAGCCAGAGGCCTATGAAGCTCTGTCATTTCATGAGATTCAGCCACACATACCTGAAGCCATATATACCTCTCAAACCGGGGCAATGGTAAGCAAACCACAGCAAAGTGTTCTAAGCAGTTCAAAAGGAAGGTAGTGGGGCCCCGGAAAACAGCCTTGTACCAAAGATCTTTGTTAAATAAAAAGAAAACATCCCACTTTTGTTATTTTTTAAATATCTAGATTTTTTTTCTTTTGTTTTGGAAAGTGCTTTTTTCTCCCAGTGCAGAGCAATATACGTTTAAAAGGCCTAATGAAATCAGCAAACCAAGATCAGAACTGAACCTGCTTTCCCTTCCTTTCATAACAGTAGGTGAACTGGCCTGTAGTCCCCCCACATCCTGAAGCACATTATGGGCAGCTGAAATGGTAGTGCAGTGTTTATTTTATTCCACCATAACAAAGCAGGTCTCATGGTGCCTGAAGAGGAGATCCACTGACAAAGGAGGGCTCTGGCTGAGGTTTTGCCACTTTATTCAAAGTCTGGATTAATAAATCCAGGCTAGGGAGGAGGGCTCTCAAGCCTGAAGATAGGGGATGCGATTTGCACCAGGGTTTTCAATAAGATGCCAGCATCTCTCTCTTGTTTACCCAATGACCGCACTACAGTGACTCAGCATTTACAGTTTCTTTAGGTGTGTTTTTTTTCCTCTCTTTTTTTCTTTCCTGGTGAAAAACGATGCAATTACATTTCTGCATGCTGATCTGAGCGTTCGAATAACAAGCTTTAAACGCGTTATCAGACGCTTGTTAAAGGGAGTGGGGGTGCTGAGAGAAGAGAGAAATGCTGCATTTTTTTTTAGAAAGAAATTTAAATTAAAAGCGGCTATAGGAAGAGATCGGCTGCGGCTCCGCTTCAATCAATGCACCGAGGCAGATTAGAAGAAAGTCTCAGTCAAAAAGCGTAAATCACGCCAGGGAAAAGTTACTTTTAGAATTAATTCCTGTCTTTTGGAGTATAAAATGACTTTCCTATATGGGATTCACTCAGTTTGCCTCACATCCCTCCCTTCAACAATATAAAATTGTTATTTACATTTTATTTTTAAAAAGTGGATCTTTAATAAGCCACTGTTTGTGGGCGTGTTTGTTTGATCATTTTAACCAGACAGTATAAAAGGCCCCAAACTCACCATTGCTACTATTGTTATGGTAGGTTCCTTGCTTCAGAGGTTGCAAAATTGTCGTGGGAAGTATACAAATCCATGTTTGGAGCTCAGGATCTCCTCCTTCACAGCCCCATCAAGCAACAAGAATGTTTTAAAAGTAGGATCAGAGGGTTGAATTTTGGGAGGGGGATGCAAAGAAATGATGAACGATGTTAACTTTTGACTGCAGGAGTCATGATAGAGTTGAGTGAAGCTTCAGGGAAATAAATCATTTAATCCCAGAGCTACCGAAGTCACCTTTTCAAACATTTTGAGGCTTGAAATCATACTGCTGTAAAAGCGACAGAGTACTTAAAAGTATCAAATATCAAGAAATGTAGCTATATTAGGAATGGATCCAAAATGAGAAAAAAATAACCACGCGATCATGAAAATATCAACCAGATTATATCTCCCAAGGAAAACAACAACAACAACAACAACGGCATCAGCAAAATTGTAGCGCTTGCATTCACTAAAGGAGAATAGACAGCATGTGCATGTTTGTGTGAAATGCCAAAAAGAGCAGCCTTAAGCTTGACCTACTGCAATCTGCACTGAGCTCCTCAGACAATAGACAAGTTCAAATGTCAAAAAATCTAATAATAAAAAACAGAGCTGCCAAACTGCACGAACTGTTTTCTGGTGTACCATAATTATTCACCCTCTTATCCACTAAGAGACTGCCAGTCTTATGCGCGTAAAAGAAAATCTATGTAATGCATATAGATTTTTTTTAAATGTGAAACGCGATTGAGATTGCCAGCAAGCAAATCAGAATATGTCTAATAAAAGCAGGGCTAAGGTTTCCACAGCCTTGGAAAGAGGCTAACTTGTAAATCCTTTTTTTATGTTGCTACATGTTCAATTATTCTTATAAATAAAAATCTGCATGTTCGAGGAGCTAGGTTGTAACTATCTATGCGGAGAATTTTAAGGGAGGTGGTGACATTAAGCTTCATATGCAATGTGTCTGCATGGAACTCAAACCAGCAGATAGATTATTGCATTCATTTGAGAACTTTCATTACTATGCATGTTAGGTGCACCTAAACACAGTAGAGTGTATAATATCAGAAATGTGCTGTTCTAAACGTACCTATATTTTCAAATAGATCTTAATTGTATGTGTAGTACTGTGTTATATTACTAATTTTTTACAGAATCAGAAATTATTTATTACCTTAAACAATAAATAAGGTCCATACTGGAATCTTCACAATTAAATGTATGGATAAAAGATCATCCTGCCTATTGTTTATCTCCTTGTTACTGTAAGCCTTTAAAAGTAATATGTCTATTTTCCTCTTTTCTCCAAATTGGCTGGTGTAATATCTCTTGTCCAGCTATCAACGGTTATATGAACTACTATATGGGTAAGGTTTAAAAACAGAGCAAATCACATTATCTGGGAATGCTACAAATCTGGAATCCAGTCAACTCCACCTTTTCATCTGACTTCTGTATTATAAGGGAAAACATTTTACATATAGCATACTGTATATGTAGCATGTCTTTGTTTAACATTTTAATTTGTAAATGCTAATTAGGCAGTTGCTCTCCACAATTATATTATTACACACCTAATCATTCTCAAATATAAGTAGATGAATACTAAATACAGTAAATAGTATTTCCCAATACCTCGGCACTGTTCTTCATTTTGCAAATGAGTCTTTCCGGACAAAATAATTAAAACAACAAAAACAACAAAAACAAAAAACCCTTTGTAGCTTTGTTTTAATTGTTCTGGCACTTAAGGCATAAACGTGGCGGTCACATCCAAATAATATGTTTAACAGCCAGCATGGAAAGTAACTCTATCGAATTAACTTGTTGCTCGTTTTAAGTGTTAATGTTTTCTATTTGCTTTTATTCGCTTCTATGTATACAGACAGTGAGTCATACAGGGATAAGACTGAGGAGTTGACCTACTAGAATTGTTTTTTTGGACTATAAATTCAAGTTGCATTTGAGGTAGAAAAAAGACAAAGCACGAACTGCACGAAAATGCAATATTTTTCAAATGTGGGATATTAACCATCACTGGCCTCTCTAAACTCAAAATCCCATGGTCATATGTCCAAAAACTGTTTGATAAACAATGGTAAATCCAAGACTATGTGGTGACCCTTGTGAAGAAAATTGCACTATAGATATGTACCCTAATAGTCTGGGAAATAGTCATTGCTTTAGTGGGTAAATGCGGTATGGTGGGAAGTTTTAGTCATGTAAATATCTCCATGCATTTTCAGTCATCTTCAATACACGGCAAGGCTTAACTCAGTTGTGAAAGTGAAGGCATGTGAACACTTTGCACATGGCAAAAAGAGAAATGTCTATTTTTTCATTGTTTCTTTTGCTGTTTACTTCTCTCTATTATGCTTTTTGAACAGTGACTTAGCTTTCCACCAGATACCACATTTATGGGCAATACTATTTCCAGGATGTAATTGGTCTTTATACTGTAAAGACAAAGAATAAAACTTGCAGTCACACTGAAACTGACGAAGTTCTAGTTGGAGAGAACAACCTGTCTTCAGGGCCTGGCAGAGTTTGTTATGATTATGCATCAAGCGTGCGCCTGCCCCACCAGCGCTCCCTGGCACTTCCACTTTTACAGGTGTTTAGCTGGTGCTAAATGAATGTTAACTTGCTGGTGTGTATATAGATATACAGATAGACCTTCATAAGAACAAACATATGTATTTATCAATAAAATCACAGAAGTAAATTGGTTACTTATGTGTCCCATGCAGCCACCTAGAAAAAGAAATAACAAGAATGGGCTCCTTGAGCAATATGTTAAGACTATGCACAATGTGTTTGCAAAACGACAGAAAATCTATGCAGACACCGAAGTTAAGATTGTTTTATGTCTGTAAATATCTACAGCTGGAACTTCTTGTGTAATTTTTGCATGTGTCTACTGATACGGACTTCAGATTATTTAGATTGTTAACAATGTTATTTTATAGCTACATTCGAGATAGTGAAGTAATTGAAAGAGAGTGAGTGGCTACTTTATTGGGAATATTGCAAATACTTCTGAAGATTTAAAATGGCAATTAAATATTACATGATGTAAACACACCCTGGGTTCTCTTTGTTGTATCTGCAGCGGTTTAAAAGCTTATTTTGACAAAGTCTATGTGATACATTAGGTTACCATGAAATGATGTTTTTATTTAACTGATTTCACTTACTTGGAGGCCTTAGCTCACTTTAAGATAATGCATCAAATTAACAACTTTTAGGATGGCTTTTTAACTATTAGTCAAACTGTAAAGCCCAATGTAGAATCTTGTGCTTCTTTCTTAGCGCTGTGACAGTTCTATTTGGACTTAAGTCTGTTGTATTTAGAACATTAATTTACTCTAGCCTCTTTATCCACCCCACGAGTTCACTATTTTGATGTCACCATTTATATAATTATATAAAATATCATAGACACATATAGTTTGGAGAGGGCATTTGTTCCTCTGACAACTCTGGAGGAACAGAATTGTTGTTCAGTGTAGTAGCGTTTTACTCACCAGGTTCTGAGCCGCATCAGTGCGCCCCCTGCTGACAATCAGTGCTCTCATTGAGCACTTCAGAAGTTTATTTTGTTCTGCAAACCGTATCATATAAAATTAACGACAACCAATAAAATTATCTTATATGTTTCAACTGTAAAAGTCCAAAACAAAATAAAGCTAGTTTTAGTGAAGCTAGAAAGCTCTGGTTTGGCTTCGTTCCCTTTGGCTGAACTAGGGTCCTTTTATCTAAAGCCCAGTGCACAAACATATAGCTTAATGTGACTAGTGTTCTTCCTTTTATTTCTTTCTCTATGGCAACCAATATGTTCTGCTCAGAAATGTTCCCCCATCAAGGAAACAAATGATCTTGAGGGAGCAGCTCTATACGGCATCTGTTCCAATGGAGAACACAGAGTTAACCCCAGTCAAAAGAGACGCTGAGCCCGTCATCAAGAAGTGGAAAATGAGCGATTCGTCTCCCCGAAAATTGAAACCTATACCTCCCTAGTTTTACAAGTCACTTTATTGATTTGAGTATCGACCGCTTCCAAAAAAGTAACTAATTCTAGGGAATTACAATGCTCACGAGCTGTTGTGTATCCAAGAGAGCGCAAATAAAATAAAATTAAAATTAATGAAAGTAATGTAATGGATATTTAAGCCTGGGTAAAGTTTTCAGCAGCAGTATCTGGCCTACTAATTTCACCTTACATTATTTATCACATTATTTATCACACTCACCTAAACGCTATAAAAGAGTTTCAGATCATTAGACTATACCTCTCAATTAGATGGGAATTCAGGGAAAGTGGATCTAGGGACAAGGAAAACTGTCAGAAATGAGAAACAAAGTGAAATCTGGTTTGTAATGCTCAAGCCACAATCTCCTTTGAGAATAAAATGAAGGGATGTCCTGGTTAGTTTTGATTGATTATACTCTTTCTGATGGACTTTCACTGCAGAGCTCTAGATGTTGTGCTTAACCGTCTGTTCCCTAGTTACAATATTAACCCTATGTGTGCACCATCGCTCTCCTCCTCCTTCTCCTCTTCATCTTCCTCCCCCAGCACTAGACGGGTTTATTTCACTCCCCAGCTCTCAGCAGGTGTCCACTTCTCTACTTTTTGCCTGTCCCCTCAGCACACTACTGCTGTTCAAAGCTGATCTTCCCCAGTCATCGGAAGAGATTCTCCTGAAGAAAATTTGAAAACAATAAATATTTATAATCCTTCACTCTTTAGAATCTATAGTATTTTCTAGGGCTTTTTTTTCCCCCTGAGTGCTCCAATAATTAACAGTGCCCAGAAAAGTGAAGAAGTAACCAGAAGACTTTCCAGTACTAAAGAATTGCTTTACTGCCTTGAGCTTTGAAATGAGCTTTTTATGTAATATTTCACTAAGGCGTTTTTTTGTCTGGGGGGGGGGGGCCGCTGGTGGGTTTTTTTTTTTCATTAGGCTTGCTTCCTTCCAGAGAGTTGCCATGGGCTCCCTGTCTTTTCCTTAACTTTTAAAAATATATTCACAGGACTTTAAATAAAACAAAAACAGAGAAAAAAATTAAAAACACTTACCGACCAGACTTCCAGGATTTAGAGGGCTTTTTTAAAATTTTGTATTTTTTTTTTGTTTTAATAAGGTGACAGGGGAAAAATCATGTTCTCAACTCCAGCGAAACGATCCATGCTAAGATTTTCCTTTGCACTGACTCCACTAAGCCCAGCTCTCCACTTGTCTATTATTTTCACCAAAATATATGAAAATTTATGCAAATGAAAATCAGCACTAACTATTCTCCCCTTGTTATACTTTGGACTTTTTTTTCCAGACAAAACAATCACACTCTGCAAGGGAGGGGGTGGGCGAGAGTTGAGGAACTAAGTTGTTGTTGGCTGTTGTTTTTTGTTTTGTTTTTTTTGGTTTTTTTTAAATAAAACACAAAACTCCAACACAAGCTTATTTTTTGTTGTGCGTGTGTACAATATTTTTAGGATTTTTTAAAGATTGCAGATCTGCTTGCAGAGGCGCTATCACGTTTCATCAGGCCACCTGAGACGGCTTTTGAAAGCGTGTACTGTGAAATTCATAGCAGTAATTTAGACAAAATCCTCACTGTATATTAATGAAAGACGGCCCCATGGCACCGTTCCTATCCTCCCCATTCAGTGTAAACAAAACCACGAGACTCACTCGGTTTTTGAGCCTGATCCAAGCAAAATCGGCTGGAAAGGAAAACATGGGGTTCTGGCACTGACTATTTAAACGTCTGCACCTGGAGATCTCAGATTTATTCAATGAAATCTGTGTTAGATCTTTTATACATATAAAAAAGAAACCTTTGGAGGACGCATGGGAACAAAAAAAATCGTTAGGTTTAGGGTTTAGTTACTATTACTCTTCAGATCTGTATACTTCACATTAATGGTTTTTCTAAACCTACCTAAGATGGTATCTTTTACAGTGCAAGCAAGGACCTGGACAGGGTCCTAAATAAATTTTGCTAGTCTACAGTTAATCTTCAAATCACGCAAATGCTGCATACTTGCTATTGGGGATGTAGTCTGTGCTGGAAGATGAATTCAAATAGCTGAATTTTGTGGGGAAATTATTAACTGAAAGAGGGGAGCGTTATGTTACACATTTTAATGTAAACATAATGCATTTTCTATCCATAGGCGCGGACACACACACTATATGTGTATATGCATTAAACATGACAGATAGGTGGACTGTATGGATTACACAACACAAACACAATCATTAGTAAAGATGTGTTCCTTGAATGTCCGAATTGTGTTATTTCATTGGAAATCCCCGAGGAGTGTTCAATTTGCCCTTGTTTTGGTTGCCACTTTCTCTTTTTTCTTGGTTCACTGAGGTTGCCTGTGTGCTGCGTTTCCGCTCGGTCGCATCTCTCTCTCTCTCTCTCTCCTTCCCCCGCCTCCCTTAACTCTTTCAGCTGGACTAGAAATAATAGAACGTTTCATACAACCAGATCGGTTTCCTGTGAAATACCAGCGTTTGCAGAATAATAAAAAATAGTGGGGGGGAAACATATATATACTCATATAAATATATCAGTGGGAAATGGGAACAGAGGATTGTTTGGTGTATCTAGAGCAGGATTCAATTTGGATTTTTTTATGATAAGGATTCAGGTTCAACATATTTTATAATAATGCACGTGGTCAGCAGCTTGAGCTGTTCTGTTTGGTAAAAGCTTTTTATTGTGCACCCTCTCAAATATTGTTGATATTAAACAGTTCGGCGCAGCTATCCATATAAGTGTCCAAAGACATATGAGCTGCATTCTAGCTCTCATATATACAGGGTAACTCCGAAACTAAAACAAAGAAGCGTGTGGCTGATTGCATGTAATTAAGGGAATAACTTGCCATGTTAGGTTCAGTCTAAGATTTGGTAAGGAAGCGATCATGACAGTGGAGACTGGCCAAAAACCTTAGTAAATCTTAAAAAGATATTAGCTCCCCCACTTCGCCTTTCTGACATATGCAAAGAGAGATAAATGGAATACAAAACTTTGAAACAGAACAGGACGCTTCCTTCTGTAGGTGATGCCTGTTTGATTTATGTAGACTGTAGCCTATATACAATGGCTGCTTACAGATGATGGGAATTATTCGCCCATGAGGAGACTCGTGCATACAAGTAAAATAAATGCATTATTAGATAGTGTTTTTCTCTCTTCCCCTCGTCTTTCTTTTCATTCCTTCCCTCTTCCCCCCTCCTCCCTCCCCCGCCCAAGGGGTTTTTATTCTCCTTCTCTCCCCCTCCCCCACATGCCCAAGTTGCTCTGTGCTGGGAGAACTCAGATTTATCCGCTGGGCGTCAAGAGTTAAGATGTTGAGGGGAGAAGAAGAGGAGGGGCCGGGAAGTGGGGGGGGGGGGGGGACAGATTGCCAGCTTCTACGCCGCTTTGCCTAAATTAAAAAGCAACCAATCGGAACGGCCGGAAGGGGGGGCCTCGCGTCCGGAGCCAGTCATTCTGGCTCTGTCAATCACGCAGCGGGTCTCCAATCAGCGGGGGCCCTCGCGCCCGACTTCCTTGTATTTGGGAAAGTGTGGTGGTGGTGGTGCGCGCGCTCGGCGGAGGGTAAACACTCGGCAGTCCCCGCGCTGTGAGGGAGGGACGGGGAGAGCGAGCTGTCAGGGAGAGCGAGCCGGTGGGGACGAGCCGCGCTGCTCTCCTCCCAGCACCACCCGGGCACGCTCTGCAAGCCTGGCAGCAGCCCACTTCCCCCACCGGAGTTAGTGTACCAAGGAGCCCCTAGATGCACACACACATACGCACACCTCTCTGCCCAGGCGCTCCTCCTCCCGCAGCCCGCTGCTGGAATTAACCACCAACCTTGCCAGGGAAGGAGAACCGGCTTTCAACCTCCCTCCTTTTTCGTTTTTGCCTTTTTTCCCCCCTTTCGAAACTGCCTAAAAGGGGGGCAGGGGGGAGGGAAGATGTCTCACCCAGCCCGTGCCTCCAGCGAGAAGGCTCCAAAGGGACTTGCGTGGCAAAGGGGACAAAGTGCTCCTGCGAGAGCCCAACTTTGAGACATGCAGCAGCAGCAGCATCCCCAGCGCCGCCGCCACCATCCTCAGCCCAGGAAGTTTTCCTAGGACACCGACCAAACTTGGCAAGAGAAGAGGAGGAGGAGGCGAGAGCCCGGAGCCGAGCAGGGAGAGAGCGAACAGAGGGAGCGCGAGAGAAAAGCCACCCGCGCGCACAAAGCCTTCGAGGAGGAAGGGGAAGAAAAAGTTTCGCTCCGGCAGGGGCAGGCTGCGAGGGCGAGATGTGCTCCTGAGGGCGTGACGGGGAGAAGGAGAAGGGGGCTCGTCGCTGTGTCCCCCCCTCCCCTGTTTTTGAGCTTTGATTGGTTTTTTTTTTTGTTATTATTATTTTGTCTTCCTGCAAAAAGAAGCGGCCCGGGCGCTAACAGGTGAACGGAGCTCACGGGAGATCGGGGCCAAAAGGCAAAGCGGCTGGTGGGGAGGCGAGCCCCGGTTCCGGCGGAGCAGCGCGAGTTCCCGGGAGAGGCTGTTGACAAAGGGAGCCGAAGAGCCCCCGGTTGTGCGGATTGGTGGCACGCCAGCAGGCAGGGGGGTGGGGGAGCGGAATGGCCACCGCGGCTTCTAACCCTTACCTCCCCAGCAACAGCATCCTGGCCGCCGGCTCCATCGTGCACTCGGACTCGGGAGGAGGGGGCATGCAGCCGGGCAGCGTCGCCGTCACCTCGGTCTCCGGCGGCTACCGGGGCGACCCCTCCGTCAAAATGGTCCAAAGTGACTTCATGCAGGGAGCAATGGCTGCTAGCAACGGCGGCCATATGCTGAGCCATGCCCACCAGTGGGTGACAGCCCTGCCTCATGCAGCCGCCGCTGCCGCCGCCGCCGCCGCAGCCGCCGTGGAAGCCGGCTCGCCCTGGTCCACCAGCCCGGTGGGGATGAGCGGCAGCCCCCAGCAGCAGCAGCAGCAGCAGCAGCCCGATGTGAAAGGCAGCTCCGGCCGAGACGACCTGCACGGCGGCACGGCGCTACACCACAGGCCACCCCACCTGGGTCCCCCACACCAGGGCCACCCGGGCGCTTGGGGAGCCACCACCGCTGCCCACCTCCCGTCCATGGCCGGGGGACAGCAGCAGCAATCGCTCATCTATTCCCAGCCGGGGGGGTTCACTGTTAACGGGATGCTGAGCCCTCCCCCTGGCAGCCAGAGCTTAGTGCACCCGGGATTGGTGAGAGGAGACACGCCAGAGCTGGGGGATCACCCCAGCCACCACCATCACCACCACCACCAGCATCAGCACCACCAGCAGCACCACGGCGGGGTCAACAGCCATGACCCCCACTCGGATGAGGACACGCCGACCTCGGATGACCTGGAGCAGTTCGCCAAGCAGTTCAAGCAGCGGCGGATAAAGCTGGGCTTCACGCAGGCAGATGTGGGCTTGGCCCTGGGCACCCTGTACGGGAACGTCTTCTCCCAGACCACCATCTGCAGGTTTGAGGCTCTGCAGCTCAGCTTCAAGAACATGTGCAAGCTCAAGCCTTTGTTGAACAAGTGGCTGGAGGAAGCCGACTCCTCCACGGGCAGCCCCACTAGCATCGACAAGATCGCAGCCCAGGGCAGGAAGAGGAAGAAGCGGACCTCCATCGAGGTGAGTGTCAAGGGGGCCTTGGAGAGTCACTTTCTGAAATGCCCCAAACCCTCCGCCCAGGAGATTACGAACCTAGCGGACAGTCTGCAGCTGGAAAAGGAGGTGGTCAGGGTTTGGTTTTGCAATCGGAGGCAGAAAGAGAAAAGGATGACCCCCCCGGGGATCCAGCAGCAGACCCCCGACGATGTCTACTCCCAGGTCGGCAACGTGAACTCCGACACGCCGCCCCCACACCATGGACTGCAAACAAGTGTGCAGTGAGAGTCACAACAGTAAGGGAAAGGAAGAGAGGCGAGAAAGGGAAAGGGGGAGGGGGACCGACAACAACACCACATACACAAAAATCCAGACTTGTTTCGACTATCTCTCTATCTGCCTATCTATCTATCTATCTATCTATAGACTATATATATCTATAAATACATAGATATAGATAGCTATATGAAGGGTTTGAAAAGGTCGATCCGAGCGCTAGCATTTATGCTGTGGTGTGGAGGGGGTGGAGATGCATAATGCACCAAAACTGCAGATGTTTTTTCTTTCTTTTTTTCTTCTCTTTTTTGTAAAGATTTCTAAATTATCCCCTATTTCAGCGATGAACAGCACTCACCTCTTATCTCCCTTTACGCCCCCCCCCCCAAAAAAAATGCCCTCCCAAGAGGGCTCTCTTATATGAATCATGGAAAGTTTTTTCTCTCACACACACTTTTCTTTTTTTTATGGGAGCAATCCAAAAAAAGGGAAACAGAAGCAAAATCATCTGCCTGGTCGGAGGGTGCCTGCTGCATTCCAGGACCCTGTTTTTCTTGGCCAAACCGCATCATTTTGATGCAAGATATCAATTCTGGGGGTGGGGAGAGTATCCTGCAAAATGAAAAGGGTCACTTTCTCCAGGTGAAAGAAGGGAAAATATGCACACTGCACTAAACACACACACATATATAGGAATAAATACCCGAATACCGAAAGCTGACTCGGAAAAGGGGAAAGGGGGGGGCAGACACCGTGAGAAAAAAAGAGGAGAGATTGTTGGTCCCTAAAGTTCGAGCTCTGTAAAAGGACTTTTCATGAATTAAGGGAAACAGCCAGAGAAAGGGAAATAATTTAGGGCTGTCAAAGTCGTGCTCCTGACGGCTGCCAATCATCATGGAAGATTCCTTAAAAAAATCCACTGCTAATATTTTTTTTATTAATATTTTTATTTTTATTTCTGGACTGATTCAGATAAAGGGATTTAGAAGTACTTGAGCATCTGCAGCTGCACTTATCTGAACTTCTCCTCTCCTAAATCCGTTGCCAACTTTGATTGAATGGGTGCTGTGGATGTGATTATATAATACTGCCATTTCCAAGCAGTGTTTTTGGTAGGTTTTAATAAACAGACTTTTCAAAAAGACGGCAATAGAATTGTTAGATCCGTTGTTGATCTAAAAATATTTGCTTTATATTTTCATTAAATGACTTCTTTTAATATTTTATTCAGAATACCTATGAACTGCTGCAAAACGGTAATTTATTTTTCCCCAGATCTTGTATTACGTGTTTTTTTCAGACGAGCACAAATCAAAATGAAATGAAAATATGGACAGTTGTTAGGTAATAAGGGTATCTTTTGATGTGATAATTTGATTGTAATTTAATTTGAGTAGTGATTCCGTAAGAGCTGATTGAGAAAATAAATTTGTTAGAATGAAATAGTCTGTGTCTGATGCATAAACACTGTGTCGAAAAAGTTCTCTTAAGGATATTGCAAATATTTAAGTGGTAGAACTAAGGATGACCTGCTTTCTGTATCTGGTATCTACTTCAGGTATCTGGAAATGCAGAGTTCTGGTATTCATGCTGTTAGCATTTTAATACAGTACTCATTTCTTATAAATCCGTATACAAAGTACATTTCCGTAGAGTTTTTCATAAATATCCCTGTGTAATGGGATAGTAAGGCAAGATTAGAGAATAGAAGGCCACGTTCTTTAAACTAATTGTTTTATTTTAAGATTAAACTTCAGTGCAGTAGATGTGTAAGTATATGAACTGATAATGGCTAATACTGAAAGCAGTTATGTTTTTAAAAGTTTAGTCTCTTTTCAAACTAAGAAACGAAGGCTTTTTTAAGTGTAAATTATTTTGACACATTTTATATCTGTATAATATTTGTATTTAATTTATCGTTATAATTTAAAGAAAGGTACTTTTTCAAAAAAAATATGGAGATGATACTTTCAAAATCCTACCTAGGTCCTCACAGTTTACCATTTTTGTTGTTGTTGTTTGTTTGTTTGTTTGTTTGTTTGTTTTAGGCTTTTTTGTACGAGGTGTGTAGTGGTGTAGTACAGTTTTTACTTCACTCGAATATAGTGTTGCCATTCCTTTTTTACAACAAATGTGTGTATAAGTAACGTTAAAGATGCCAATAGATGCACTAGGTAGGCTGTCATATTTATCTGCTAAATTTATTGCAATATACACACAAGTGAATGAATATTTCAACTCTTCATTTTGAATTGGTCATGTTGTCGAAACTACAGATCTAAATTTAATGCCTCTATGTAATCCCCTGAAAACGTATTATAGAGAAATATTTTATTTTTTTATTAATGTAAGCTTTCAATACTCTCTGGTTTCCCCCGTTCTCCCATTTTCTTCCTCCCTCCTTGCTTTCTCGCTATGTGATGTTGATGCTGGGGTTAAAACCCCAGAAAACTGCTGTAGAAACAACACACATTTATTCCTTTTTGACAGGCCTTGTGTCACTTTCATAAATCAAATCCAACCATATAGCCGTGTACTGGATGCATTATTTTAACACCAGATCGTAGTAAATATCACACTCATTTTGCTTTGTGAAATCCGAAAAGGCCATATTAGAAAAAGGAAAAGTGAAAGGATGCAAGACAATTTCATTTATTCTTTTGTTTAATTTAAGAGCTTCCCAGTAATTTTATTAGGGGGGCGGGGGAAGGAAGGGAAGGAAGGAAGGAGAGGAGTAATCATGAATTTTGCTACATGCAAGGGAGATCAGAGAAAGGACTTCCAGTTTGGAAACAGTGGGTTTGTTTTTATGTGGTGGATACTATTAACACGTGAGGTGGAATCCTATTTTTTACACATGAAGGGTGGTGGCTTATTAGACATGGAGTAGGTCTATTTAAATTTCTTAGTGGTATTTGGTTACTGGATTTGGATGACAACAAAGAGCTACATTAGGCTTCACACTGGTTTCTATTAAAAGACAACCTTTGCGGATTTCTACATAAGAAGGGCTGATTTTTACACTAGAGGAATAATGTTTGGTAGTAGGAACGTGCAAAATCTGTCCTTTCTGTGCACTTACTGTGCGCAAAAAGTGAGGCCATTTCCTCCCTCTGCCCACCCCAATAAGAAATCGAATCATTTGAATGTATTTAGGAACTTCAGGGTTGTGAGTCTAAGGGATAATAAGAGGTAGATAATAAGTAAGAGGTTTTGTGTTAAGGGTTATATTGGTACACATGTAAATAATGAAAATATTGTTATATATCGCCAGATCTTTTAATGAAGTTAGTAATTGTATTCATTTATAATATCAGTGTTCTGTGTTTGGTAACAGAGTCTTCATCATTTTTCCATATTATTATTTTTCTACCTAAAGGAAAGCCAAATGTTTTACAAAGTTGTGTTTGCTCAGTCTGGATAATCCCAAGATGTGATTATTTTTAGTTTACATTTTCATATTCTGCAGTCTTCTACTGCGTCCTAGTTTTCTCGTTGACATCCCATCTTTTCCCCGGCTAGTCTGTATGCTATAAATCATTTTCAAGTGTATTTAAAATAGCCACCTCCCTGCTGTTGATCCACATATTTTCGGAACATAACGAAGAGCTATACCTTGGTTTAAAAATACAACGGTTCATTTCTTAAATTATCTTTAAAGATTCCTTATGCTTTAATGTAGTGACTGGTGTTTGCACATTACAATGCTCATAATTTGTTTTGTATGAATGGTTTTAAATGGAACGTTTAGAGAATAATTGGTTCTAATATGAAATGCAGTATATACTATTGATAATTTTATCAATAAGTGTAATATTTTAAATAATTTTAACAATTAAATTTGTTTTTTTAATTATATATTTGTAAAATATTTATCCTGTTGAAAACAACAATATATTGTTGTATTTATTCGTTTATTTTTGTAATAAATGATCAACAACTTCAAGCTAAAGAAAAATTGACACTTCTATATATTTATATAGATATACCTTTTAAGATACAGATATATTTGTTCAAATTTTTAATGTAAATCGAAGAAAATACATCTATAACTGGCAGATTTCAGGACAAAATTGTAGAGATGATCTTCTTGCCACATGTAGTTTAGTTTGCCTAAGTTCCAGGGTAATTAAACTCTAAAAGAGATGCAACAAGTGTTGGCCCTGGATGCAGGCTTGGAATTATGTAGGATATAGAGTGATTTTTATAAACCCAGGAAGATAGATACCGCAAGGAAATTGGTCTTCTTTAGCATGATGAATGGATAAAATGAACCGATGAGATATAGAGGTAATACATATAGATATTTGCAGTTGTAGTCTGAAATATTATGTAAGGTCTTCAGTAGAAGGGGGGAACCTTGATATCAATGACACAGCAGTAGGAAGCTTTTTGGCTGACAGTCTTTTTGCTAACTAAAAAGCTAACATACAGTCAAGAACTACAGAACACCCTTCCCCCCGCCCCATCATCTTTAATGCCAAAATAATACTAAGAGTATATATTTGGAGTGGCCAAGTGCCAAATGCCAAAATAACACTAAGGGACTATATTTGGAGTGGCAGGGTGGGTCCTGTTGGGGGGAGAAAGAAAAGGCCAAATAAGATTCTTACTCCTCTCTCGGGGCAAAACAATCATTGAAGTCGATGGGAACTTTACCTAAGTGAAGCCTGCAGCCTTTGGCCCAAAGAGAGGGTGCAGTAGCATTGAGTGTAGCCTTGGCGGACACTTGGCCATTTCAGCCCCCAGAGCTGTTGTTAACCTGTGCCTGAAGGTCACTCACGTGACGTCATGCCCACTAGTTCTGCATCAGGGGCTTGACCTTGACTTTAATAAGGAAATAAGGGTGCCGCATTCTTTAATCTTTAACCTAGCCTGTCACCCTGGGAAAGGAAAATTCATAGGAGGGATATGCTGTTTAATCGGAAACTTTGATTCTCTTAGATCAGAGGAGGTCATATTCAATAGATTATTATATTTATTAGCACATATGGTATGGTATCTTCTAAACTTTCTGAGTCATTATTTCCAGCATTGCAGCTGTATGATATTGGGGTTTTCTTGTAGGACTGTTGCAATTAGAGAAGTAGGTCCGGTTTATCAGCAGAACTAATGATCTTTTGAACTTTTCCTAGATGGTTTTGCTGCCAGAATATATGAAATTTTCTGAGTGAGAGATAAGCTAGGCTAGTGGGGGGCGGCGGGGAAGTCGAGGGAGTAACCTTACACAATCTCTCGTCAGTTTGACTAAAGTGTGACTACTTTCAGGTGGATCATGCAAAGTGCATGTTTCAGGATAAAATAGGCCTTCACATGCAGTAAACAGGTGGAAGCTGGGCAGTGGAGATAGGGATGGGCGGGGGCGATGCAGCCCCTGAGTTTGTGGGTGCGCCAGCTGTGTGAAAGTTGTGTTTTAGAGCAGGCTGAGCTGTCTCAGGTTGTGGACAACTAGACCTGCAGGGAGGTCCTGCTCTGATCCCTGCTGCCGGCCAGTGCTGCTCTTCAGTGGCAGCTGCTGCAGATCCCACAAGTTGTTTTCCTCGTGGAGACCATTCAGCAAAACACACGATCCTTTCTCAAAGATTTAAATTTCGCGGATGAATTACCATACACCGGTTGCTTAGCAACTAAATTCAAGCCGGGCTAAGAATATGCAAGCTTTTTGTATTCTCATTAATAAAAATGCCACTCTGACACAGCAACCTGACTTTGGATCACTGCAACTTCTGTAAAAGCCATGGGAGAATACAACCCGGCTCCTCCATTTAATTACAGATCAGAGTGGCTTGAAATGTTATGTTTTGTTAATCTATCTTCCTAAAAGCGATGTAAAAAATAACGGCTTTTGAAGAGAAGTGGAAAACTACTTTTTTTTATTGGAGCTGTCTTTTGGTGTTACTGATAGCTATAAACTGAAACCTTTTTGAGGCACATATTCAAGTATCTTTTTTCCCCATTTTTAGTTCCCTGAAATCAGAAAACATTAAGACATTTGCAACCACAGAAATTAAAGTGCAATTGAGGCAGAATGATGGAGAAGGAAACATTTCTCCAGAGATGGAAAAACTTCAGTAGGTAGCAGCAGTTAAACTAAACTAAATAAATAAATATGTGAAACTCTGTAAAGCTTGGGTTTTCTTTGTCTTTTGAAGTTGTTCTGTTTAGTATAAGTGAGCAAGTACTCACTAAAGGGAAAAAAGCGGTAGTTATAAGTCTTAATGACACTTTGCTGAATGTTTGCCTCAAAAACTCCATTTCCACTCCTGTTAAAATTTACTTTTATATTATTGTTACAGCTATGGCTGGATACAAGGGGTGTGTGTGTGTGTGTGTGTGTGTTTCTTTAGCATTACCAAAAAGTTTCCTGCCAGCACTCAGTCTTACTGGCAAGGGAGAACTATACTACAGCATCTGAGGTTACAGTGGCCCCTCTCTCAAGGGCAGGGCAGTACAGGCCCTGATCATTTGTGCACGGTAGTTAGCATACAAAGACATTGATAATAGTTTGGACTTTCTCTTTTTTGTTTGCTATTTGGAAACGTGCATTTAGCCCCGTTGCGGTGACGGATGGATGTTCGGGGAGGAGGGTTTGTGGTCTGTTTTCTTTTTGCTTTGTTTTATTCAGCAAATTGTTAAAAAAAACTTTTTGCAATGAAAGTGCTACAATTTACAAATTAAGAGTAAAACAAGCAACGTAAAATTGATTAGTGGTAGGACAGTATTTTTCAGAGGAGATGTGTATAAAGGAAAGAAGGGGACCATTGAATTCTGTCCGAATTCCCAAATTTCTCTTCATTGAAGAACCAGCTTTTTGGTTATTAATTATTATTATAGCGGGTGCTTCTAATGGGAAGTCCCTTTGGTAAAAAAAAAACACTTTCACTATATATATGAAGAGATCTCTGTCCTTCACTAAGATTTAGTTTCCACTCACCTTAAAAGACACACACACACACACACACAAACAAAAAACATACAACATATTTCTAGGTAGGAAAAGCAGTGTGGTGAGAATCTTATTTATACGTGAAGACTGTAGTCCTAATGAAACCCACAACCACCAAAGATCTTTGTCCATTGCTTTGCTTCTTTCTTCAGCCATAATAGGATGAACATCAGTTTAAATAATCAAATTTCCTTCCAGTTTACACCTACTGCTAATAAAAAATAATTGTGATTAAAAGCCAGCATTTAAAAGCAGTCTTTGCACAGCAATTGAAATTTGTGCCAGAATATATTTTCTATCAGTGTACTGAAAACTGTAATTCCAAAACAGGTTTATTGGATAGGGGGTGTGGGAGTGTTTTTTTGTTTGTTTTGTTTTTACCAAAAGGAAAAGTTTAACAACTTTTCTGAATAGTTCTATAGAATGTTTCAATGAGAGGAAAATATAACATCACATCAATTCTTATATTTAAAATACAAAATCCATAGCTTTTACAAGACAATCTCACTGACAAGACAATAGACCAGAGTATATATGTTTATTTTATATGTAGGTGATTTAAAATCAATTTCATTCTAGTGTTGAATACCAACATAAAGTATTAGGCATGGAAATAATTTTCATAACAGTATTGTTAAATACATTCAAATTCTTTAGTAGCATCTTTCTGTCCATTTCAAGTGTCCACATACCGTATTCTTAGGGTTATTGTAATGCACATACTATATAGAAAGAGTTTTATTTACAGATATCACGGTTTGGGATCATACTACTACACAATGTTTGCAAAAGTCCAGTCATCGTTCATGTGCAGAATTAATTTTCCCTTCTCTTTTAAAAGAATGCTTTAAAAATCGCTGGATTATAAAGGAAAACAAATGGAGATTGTTACTCTGATTTGACCATTTCTTAAAACCAACGTCAGGCTATCAAGATATGTGTGTGAGACGACATAGCCCAATACTATTTCTTTATAAGGTGCATGTTTAATGTTAGAAAGCTAAACGATTGTTAATTGTGACTTGTGTCTGGGGCTTTCCTTTCAAATTGAAATGAATTGATTAAAAAAAGCGGGAACTGGGATATGGGGAACCGCATGGCTGCTATATTTATGTGCACGAAACCGAAATTTAAACAACTTGAGGCAGTTTTGGATGCATAAACGTTTTATATATAGTAACCTTTTTGTTATTAGTTTTGGACATGCTTGGTGGTGCTTTCCTGCCAGCGCTCCATAGAGCTCACTATACAGCATTCAGTCTGCACCACAGTAGAGAGTAAACTGTTTGCTCAACAATTCCAAGCTTCATTTCCAACTAGAGTACTAATGTGTACTTTAACTTAGTCGCATCAATCCAGGTAGCTTTCTGTAGACCACTTATTTAGAGAGCTGAGGTACAAAACTGAAGTGCATGTTTTTTCTGTGTGAATTAGATAGATAAAAGCCAAGAGCAAGAGGACAGGAGACATGTTAAATTATATTTTGTGGGGCTTATTTTCAAGTTCCAGACATAAAGAATGTTTATAAAGTACAAAAGAAATGAGAACTGCTGAGCATTTATCATTATTACATCCTCAACCGACAGAGAATGATCCCAGAAAAGCAGAGCTGAAACTAATCTTTCTAAAAGGTGGGTGGAGGGAAGAGAGAAAAAAAAGTTTGGTAAAGAATTGTGCTGGAATAACATACATTTGTTTCGTCCTCTAGGACACTCATTCAAAAGAGAGGCCCATCTAACCGACTGGGACATTGCTCAAAGAAATCTAGTAGATATTCGTTCCACACTAAACCCCATAGATGAAATGTAAGGTGTCAGATTCCTCATTTGCTTCTCTCTCCTTTACACACACATACACATAAACATGCACATATACACTTCAGTTTGTTTATAAAAGATTAAAACATACATACAGAAATCCTGTATATATGTGTGTAAAAAAAGTCTCAAGTCCATATGCTAAAAGCTCCTATCAGTGACATTAAATTAAGCATGCAGCTTTATGAAATGTTGAAGATTAAATTCTATAGATACCTCAAAAGAAGCAAATAAACAAACATTCAGTTTCCTGATATGCTCACCAATTTACATCAAGTGATTAAAACAGGTTATTAGTTAGTTAGTTAGTTAGTTAGTTAGTTAGTTAGTTAGTTAGTTAGTTAGTTAGTTAGAAAACCATAACAGATTTTTTTTAGCCAGGACTCCTTTTGGTTATAATAGAGTGTACTTGAAAATAACGCCTTTCTCCCTCTTTTTTATTTGAAACTAAAAGTAGGGGATTAGAGTGTATCTAATAATGATTAATAGCTGAAATGACGTTTTAAATACTGCTAGTGGTACCTTTGAGTGTTAGGCGAAATGAGTTATGTCAGTCTAAGTAGAACACAGGACACATATTTACCCGAAGAACAAGTTGGTTTTTATTTTTTTAATTGTCAAATAAATCCAAGAAACTCAATACGCCAACCTCTGTAGAGCAGAATTCCCTTATTAACACAAGAATAAACAAAAAAGAGGGAACATTACCTTGTCATGAGATGCCCGCTTTGTTCCTGAGCCTTGAACTGCACTTTGGAGCCCATATTGGAAAATAATGCCCTAGAGGAATGAATAATCCACTCCAAACTGTTGCAAACCCTTAAAAAACACACTGTATATATGTTCGGAGTGATTTTTGACATCAAATAGATTTTTGTGCACGTATTTTTTACCTGCTCTCTCATAACTACTGAATGTTTTAGACAAGCGTTTTCCCCGTTTCGCGTTCAATAGCTGAGCCTGCTCCTAGCTCTTCTCATCAGCCTGAGCCGTCCTGGGACGCCTATTGCACAGCTCCAAGGAAAGAAAACTTGTGCATGGACATGCGTCTGAGTCCCTAGAAGGCTCGTGGGTCGGCGGCTACCACACTAATGCGCAGCGACGCCGGTGGCTTCTGGAGGGGGTATCGCGTTATCGCTTGAATAGAAGCTACTGCCAGTGGACAGCAGGAGTTTAAAGACCCGAGAATGAAACACTGTGCACTTGCAGCTGGACCATAATTAGGGGGAGCAGGAGCTTTCTCTGGAGGTGTTAATAAGGATTGGCTTATCTGGGCGTCAGACTGGATTTCAATCACGTGCATGGAGGGGTCTCTTCCTCCTCGCCTTTGCTGACAGCTGCATTTCCAGCTAACCTGCCCCAGTAATGGACTCCCCGGGTGTGAAATCTGGGCTGGCTCACCCCAGTTAAGGCACGGAGCCAAGGGCCCTGCTTCCCGAGTCTCTGTCAATCTTGTCCAGAAATAGGATTTGGTGACTTTCTTGTGGGCAGCCATGCATGTGAAGGCTGGGCCCCAGACCGCGGCCCCTGGCAGTCTGAACATGGCAGTGATATGGTTTGGGGGGTGGGAGGTGACTCTCTCTCCTGAAGGGCTGTCTTAGGAGAGCTGGTGTCACGGCGGAGGGCGCAGTGGTGGATAGGGTACCTGGAGACGGGGTCAGGTGGCTATTTCAGCCAGTCCCTCCGCCGCTGGGGACAGGGGCCCCCAGGATGATTGGGGGTGTTCGCTCTTGCTCACGAGCTAGCTCTTCTTGGGACCTCTCTCCCTGCCCTCCTCCTTTCTGCAAAGTCCAGAGAAAGACAGCTAGAGAGGGGAGGGGGCCGCAGGGGGCAGAGTAACGACTGACCCCCAGCAGCCCCAGGCCAGGCGCATCGCAGCGCACAAATCCCCCCGATGCTGGGTGGAGGTGTGTGGGTGCAGGAGGGACCTCAATGCGGGCCACCAGCGTTAACCAGGCGGTACCTAGTACCCGCAGATAAATCACTCGCGACTATCCGCCCACCCTCAGCCACAGCATCCTACATGGAGTTCATGTTTCTGTTCTCTGCCAAAGTCTCCTCGTAGGTTATTTTTTCTCTCTCTCCTTGCTTCCTCCCATTATCAAGCTGGGCAGGCAAGGGCGTCTCACTGACTGAAAGCTGCCAGCTCTCAAGTTTTCAAGTCGCTCATTTGATCCTTTCTGCACAAAGGGAGAGTTGCTCTGGAAAACAAAGCAAAACAACAGCACAACATCTGCAGTTGGCTCGGTTTGATACCAAGCCCGCTGCCTCTCGGCTCTTACTCCAGGGCCAGCTCTTGTTCACATTTGTTCTCAGCTTTGCTGAAGTTCAAGAAGACGCGAGAATCCCCCGACCCTGGCCTGGCTCTCCGGGAGAAGGGTTAAGGAGCACTGGTGGCATAGCCCGAGGTACAGAAAGGGCTGAGGAAACAGAGGCATCAATACCAGATGCAGCCAAATTCCAGCCTGAGAACTAGGCTGGTGCGGGGTGGGGGTGGAGGGAAGTGCTCTGAGTTTATATAGTCCCTGCTTCAAAAGTTTCCTCGTCAAACCTTAGCAAATGATACTGAGGCTGAAGGGGAAAACAACTCACAAATACTGGGGATTTCAAAGCACTGGAAATGGCAAGATTGGGGATCCGCCTCCATTTCTCCTTCCTCGGCATATTTACAATAGAAGCGTCTCTTTTTTGGGTAGATTTGATGGCATTCATTTCTAGCAGGGACTGTATATCTAACCTTACCCCTACAGGAGAGCGAGCTACAGCTGTGACACAAATGAGTTGTGACTGCTTTCCAGCGAGCTCCCGGCTACAAACCACTGCCAGATACCTTCTTCAAGTTCAAGTTACACTCGGGACACTACAGCCTGCTGGGAGAGATCTCGCTCCTGGTTAAAACAATGGCAAAGCACCAATTGATGCTAAATCCGGCCCGCTTCTCCCCACCCCCACCCCGGCCCTTATTCCGGGAGCAGCCTCTCCCTGTTGAAGTGTTCTCCCGCCCCGGAGTCAATGGGGCTACCTCTGTGCCTATGGTGAACTCGATTTGGCTCGTTGTGGGCAGTGGTCATCAGATGAGTTGTGGCTTTGCAGCTGTATACAAATCTTCGCCAGTGACAAAATGTGTATTGTCCAGACGATAATGTCCCTCCGCCTATTAAACGGTATTTCCCCCCCCCCCTCCACACACACTTAGTTTCCCTAGGTCTCGCGCCTAGAAATGACAAATAGTTGGTTAAATCCACTCACACTTCCTGTTTTGGTATCAGCAGACCCACTCTTTTAATATGTGTCCTGGTATTCTGGCACGAACGCCCATTGGACAAAAGGATTCCACTCAAGATGGGAAACATACATACTTCTGGAGTCCTTTGGGTCCCAGCGAAAGATTATTTCTTCTGTCCCCCCTCCATCATATTAAACTGAAACTACCTGAAGTTTCGTTGAATTATCTCCGGATCTGATACAGAGAGGGGTTTAATTGTGTATTAAGCTGCATTTCCAGATAAAAGTTTATTTTTACAGGTGCCTTTCAGAATAAATCTTGGTTGCGCGGTTTTGCATCAGGAAAAAAATCTCTAACCGAAATGCGCGTGCAGAGAGGCAAGGTGACAAAAGGGGAGAGGGGATCTTTGAGAAGCAGAAAGTGTTTCCTCAATAAGGATAAATGGGTTTCTTCCCTGCTATGTTATAGTGTAAGAAGGAAATATATAAGTGGGAAAAAGGCGTTGGTCGTAAAACATGAACACGTGAACAAAAGCAGTCCTTTGAAAATCTGAACACTCACTGTCTTTTTCTAAATACTGATCATCTGGGAAATATGCACGTCTGCAATCTGTGCATATACACGCAGAGAAAAATGGCATGGAATGGTGACTAAAGTACTATTGGAGTTTCACAAGACTTCATACACATCACAAGTGGGTAACCAAGCGGGGCAATATATGTCAGCTAATCACAAACAAAATAGACACAAGCTCCACCCTTCCTCACTTTGTATGAAATTTGGATAACCTGACTTTTCAAAAATGTTTAGGTATTTTGTCAATTTGTTCCAGAAGTTGGGGGCTTTTTTGTTGGAGGTTCCAGCGCGTGGCTCTGTGTTTCAGTCTCAGGAGGGCACCGCACTCTCCAAAGAAGAGAGGAAGCGCTAGATTTGGAGGCTTTTTTTTTTCGTCTTCAAAGTATTAAAAGAACATGGTATGCTCACACTTTGAGTGTGATCTCACACCTTTGTGGAAGAGTAATAGATATTATTCTGTATGAGGGCTGGCTCATCACTTAAAGGATATAAATACTGTAAGTGCACACACACACACGCTCTACAAAGTGTGTGAGAGAATTTTTATCTCGAATTTCACATGCAAAAGTGAATTTGATGGTAACTGATAAAATTCAGCGGTAAATAGATCACTATCGCCCTGTAGATATTTTATTGTGAAGCTTGCATTTTACTGTTATAGATGCATATTTCATTACACTTTAATATTATGCAGCTACAACCAGTTTTGAAATCATTCATAATCCCATGTCTGTGTATTTGGCCGTGGGAGAATTTCCCAGAATTTATCCAACTACCTAAACTTTCCCACTGTTTATGAAATCTCCGGACTCTCGCCCCCCAATATGTATTTTTACATTTCAGCCTGGTCATTTTTTACTGCGGTCTGGTAAACACCTAAACAACAGTCAAGGAGCCCTAATGTGTCTCTGGTGCAGAACTGTATACAGCGGAACTGTAGGTGCATTGCCCCTACCGCATTCAATGGCTTGAGAAGCCCTTTGGGGACTGCTAAAATATGAAGTGCAGAGATGACCTCGACCCCAACCCCACTGATCTTTCGGCTTCTTTTCTGAAAGCCCATTTTGCGCAGTGCTTGTTTCAGAGTGACTATTGCAGGCCCCTGGGAGCTGCTCCTCGCTCGCTGGCATGCAGAGACCTCTCCAGAGACAGCAGCAACCCAACTACTGTTCTGATATGCACACATACCCACCTACCACTGGGTATGGACTGCAGCCTTGGCACTTGGGAGGAGAGAGTTAACGCTAGTCAGATCAGACTGCAAAGAACACTTGTGCCTAAATTCCCACTGATGCCTCTTTGTCTTTCAAAAACAACGAAGCAACGAAGTCAGCTGTCCTGTTCCTAGCACAAAATACATCGCAAGCCCAACTCATCAGGGCTCCCGGGCAGATTGACTGAAAAACTTATTTAAATCCTGAAGTTAGCAGATTAGGAATGAGAAACAGAAGTTGTAACTGAACTTGCCATTGACACCTTTATGTGACCTGACACCAACACAGACGCAGCGAAGTTTCGTGTGTTTATGCAAAGTAATAGCAAACTTCTAGAAACAGTAACACATTTAGTGCTGGCCATTTCGGGCAGTGAGTGGGGACACCTTTGGAAATGTAACTCCCGCCCCCCAAGTCCTTCCCAACTATATTTAAAACATTAGCTGAAAATAAAGTAATTGTAACTGACTAACAGGAGCGAGCTTGGCCTCCAAAGCACTTTAAGTCAATTCAGCATCGATAATAATAATAATAATAATAATAATAATAATAATAATAATAATAATAATAATAATACATTAATAAATAAAACTGAGGCTTCATCTCCAGCTCCTTTTACAGTGTTCCTGAAAACTACAATGCGGGCAATGTTAAAATAAAGCCGTTTGCATGTAACTTTTCAACCAGAAGGGAAAGCATTTGGGTTCTATTCGGAGACGTGTCTGACACATTTCCTTCCCTCCCTCCCCCACTTTTTTTGGTAAGATATGCAAGAACAAACATTACAGCTCTGGGCTTTTAACTTCTCCAGATGGAATCATAAAGTACCTTGTGTGTGTACACATACTCACACACATATATATACACATATACATGTATATACACACACACACCGTACATGTGAGGACTTGTGTCTGCTATTCACCACTAGGACCGAAAAACAACTGAATCTGAAGGCATAACTACGGAGCCACATTTCGAACAACACACTTTAACTTTAAAGCCAGGGAACCGCTAGGAGCACGGCAGTGGAAGTTTCTCCCTCCCACTTGAAGATCTACAAGGGGAGGCTTCACGTCTCCCTCTCTCTCTGGATATATGAGTACTTAACCAAGTTGATGCTTTTTACAACTGCATCGTACTATGTAGTTAGAGTCTCGGTTTAGAATACGTTCATATTAAACATGATTTGCCAGATCATACCACGAGCGGGGTGGATTACCCTTTCTGATGAATGCGTGATTATATTCTCCTTCTTTCTCCCCCTCGCCAAATAAAAAGCGATTCACTTACCCAGGCGGTGGTCCTTCTCTCCACTCGACACACACACATCTACACACCCAGGAAATCGGTCTCATCTAAAGAAAAATCTGAAATCGACATTTTACCCGCACAAGATAAACGCACACACACATAGCTCAGGAGCCCTGAGTCTGGACGAAGAAGGGGGGGCAGAGGGGAAGGGGTATCAGGACAAGAAATCCTGTTACCAGTTGAGTTATGAGGTCTGGCATGGAAAGGAGCAAAATATTCTACTCATCCCCAAGACTAGGCTTCACCCCTCCTCCCTTTCTCTCTTGTTTTGACTTACGCATGTTTATAGTAGCAGCAACTGGCTCGCAACTAGAGCCATTGCCGAGAGTGCGTTTAAAGGGTGGCTGATTTACTCCACTATAATTCAGGTCCTGCATGAGTCTCCAGACCCGCGTCATCTGGACACTGCAGATAAACAGCGTTAAATATGTATAGGGAACAGTTCATTTCTTAAAGGAGAACTTACCCGGACAGAAAGTTCGCGGCCCAACAGTAGGAACAGATACGTGGTGGATATTTCCTTTCCATCTGTAGAACCCTAATCCTTTCTGGGGATGTTAATTTAAGTACCCAGCCCACAGAGCTGTATAGATCGTCCCACTTTCTACTTCTGATTCATGTAGCCTGGGTGGGAAACACAATCCAAAAATGAATATTAGAATTTTAGTTTCATTAATGTATCAGTATTTTCACTCCGGTGAGCCCTCTGAGAAGCTGAGAGCGGTCTGAGGGGCATGAAACTTCCCATGCACATATGGGGATCACAGGGTCGCAGCACTAACAGCCTAAGCTGCTGCTATATACCATAGCTAGTGGTTTACACATACGAGGTTTTAAAAACATCAGATCCTAAAAGAGAGCAAACTGGGGGAAGGGGGAAGAATCCACACAGGTGCATGTTTTCTTTGCAGTTTCTTAAAAGGATACATCACAGATGAACAAGGGGCTTGACTATTTGTTTGATCAAGCTTTACATTTTGATGCTCTCTCTCTCAAACACATACAGGCCCTGCAGTTAATATTTAGCAATACTCATTTTTTTTTCTTGGTCAGATGAAAGCACAGCTCAGAAATGGATTGGCAGCACATCTAGGACAGGTTGAAGTTTTTTCAACGATGAGTGCATTTGCATTTGTCTAGAGCTATATCTTCACATGTTTACTAAGAGTAAGATCCTGAAACCCATACTCAGGTTTTGAAGTCAATAGCGCTGCTGACTGAATGAGGGCTGCAGGTTCATGTGTTCTTTCTCTCACTTACACACACGGTTGAAAACTCACTGCCATAAAGTGCTCTCGCTAGACAATTTCAGCCAGAGATCTGTTGATGTTAGAAAGTCCCCCACGTGAGACATACACGCTACTTGAGAAATCCCATCTTCCCTACCACTCACGGTCATCTTTTTTCTTCAGATCTCCCAATCTACTCTTTTATGATCCGATATTTTTTTTCTCTCTCTAGGTGTCATTTCTTTTCGTTTCGGACAATAACACATTTTACAAGTGGTTGTAAAGTCTTTAGCGCCATCTAATGGGAGCAATAAGTCTTTCTGCTCCACAGAGAATATAGATAATTAATAAGCGGTTTGTTCAGTTTTGTTCCCTTTTTCTTCCTAATTTTCTAATTGCCAATTGCATATTTGTTAAAATTCAAATTATTACGTGATACAGGAGTGTGTTATCTGGGTTCCCTGTATGGAATTGCAAACTGCTCCAAAGACAACTAACAGGATTATAATGTTCCAAACTCTCCCTGCTTCAGAGGATTTTTTTTTGAGCTTCTATCCATTTGCCTGAAAGACACCTGCTTCTACTTTTAGAGATCTCTGCATGCAGAAAACTAGCTACAATCTTGCACCTCTCTGGAAGTAAAAAAATCGGGAGCAAATCCTAATGGTAGCCTGGTTTCTTTAAAGCAGCTTGCGGGCGTGGGATACAAGGTACATTTTAAATGTACACGATGCATCTGTTTTTCTTAAATTCAGCAGGTACATTATAAAATATTTAAGTGTCTAAAACTTTTCTTCTCCCCCCTACCCCCTCCCCACCCCTTTAATCTGACTCAAGATCCAAAAACTGAGCTGTGCTGGTACAGTAATGAGACTTATAAGGGTGTGCGTGTTAGGCGATCTCCTAACCTGCAAGAAATGATTTCAGGATCCTTTTCTTTCTTTCTTTCTTTCTTTCTTTCTTTCTTTCTTTCTTTCTTTCTTTCTTTCTTTCTTTCTTCCTTGGAGGGGGGAGGGAACATGTAGGAATCAGTTACTTGAAAAGATTTTACAGCAAAAGTTCTTGACACTGAAGAGGAGGTACCTGTAGTAAGAGAGGTGGGTAGTAAGAGAGGGGGATTTAATCCTGTATACAATATCTGCTCAAAGGTCCAACTGGGTTTTGTAACCTAGTAGAGGCTTTAAACCCCAGGAATTTCCAGCAGAGTATATGGGAACTTTGGCTTTTTTTTTTTCTCTCCCAGTTGCAGTTGTGAAGAGCTGGCAGATCAGCTCCTTCCCTAAGAAATAAAACGGAGAAATGAACAAATACCACGTTGGCCTGAATGGATGACTGCTGGTGTTCAGGATTAAGTTATATGTTGGGTATATAAACGGGCAGCCAGAGGGCCATTTGGTTTGAGATGAGGTTTGGGATGAAACAGTAGCACACAGCAGCACCAGAGGAAATGTAGCATTCAGGATTAGCCTAACTCTGCTCCCAGTGGAATAAAGAGTTAGGTCAACACTGAGCATCCTTGAAAACTCCACCTTTAATATAGACAGAGGTCTAGTGTCACCTGTCCTGCAAGACAAACTGACTGCTGCATTCACCTCTTTCTACTGCCCATGCATGCAGTCCCAAAGGAAGGCAGATGTGTCTACACATCAAGGTGTTTTACTCCATGAACAGTAACATTGTTGTAAAGGTAGCAAAGAATCCTGTGGCACCTTATAGACTAACAGATGTTTTGGAGCATGAGCTTTCGTGGGTGAATACCCACTTCCTCAGATGCATGTGGTGGAAATTTCCAGGGGCAGTATATATATGCTAGAAAGCAAGCTAGAGATAACGAGGTCAGTTCAATCAGGGAGGATGAGGCCCTGTTCTAGCAGTTGAGGTGTGAAAACCAAGAGAGGAGAAACTGGTTCTGTAGTTGGCAAGCCATTCACAGTCTTTGTTCAGTCCTGAGCTGATGGTGTCAAATTTGCAGATGAACTGAAGCTCAGCAGTTTCTCTTTGAAGTCTGGTCCTGAAGTTTTTTTGCTGCAGGATGGCCACCTTAAGGTCTGCAATAGTGTGGCCAGGGAGGTTGAAGTGCTCCTCTACAGGTTTTTGTATATTGCCATTCCTAATGTCTGATTTGTGTCCATTTATCCTTTTCCGTAGAGACTGTCCAGTTTGGCCAATGTACATAGCAGAGGGGCATTGCTGGCATTTAATGGCGTATATTACATTGGTGGATGTGCAGGTGAATGAACCAGTGATGGTGTGGCTGATCTGGTTAGGTCCTGTGATGGTATCGCTGGTGTAGATATGTGGGCAGAGTTGGCATCGAGGTTTGTTGCATGGATTGGTTCCTGAGCTAAAGTTATTATGGTGCGATGTGCAGTTACTGGTGAGAATATGTTTCAGGTTGGAAGGTTGTCTGTGGGCAAGGACTGGCCTGCCACCCAAGGCCTGTGAAAGTGTGGGATCATTGTCCAGGGTGGGTTGTAGATCCTTGATGATGCGTTGGAGGGGTTTTAGCTGGGGGCTGTATGTGATGGCCAGTGGAGTCCTGTTGGTTTCTGTCTTGGGTTTGTCTTGCAGTAGGAGGCTTCTGGGTACACGTCTGGCTCTGTTGATCTGTTTCCTTATTTCCTCGTGCGGGTATTGTAGTTTTGAGAATGCTTGGTGGAGATTTTGTAGGTGTTGGTCTCTGTTTGAGGGGTTAGAGCAGATGCGGTTATACCTCAGTGCTTGGCTGTGGACAATGGATCGTGTGATGTGTCCGGGATGGAAGCTGGAGGCATGAAGGTAGGCATAGCGGTCGGTAGGTTTTCGATATAGGGTGGTGTAAATGTGACCATCACTTATTTGCACCGTGGTGTCAAGAAAGTGGACCTCTCGTGTAGATTGGTCCAGGATGAGGTTGATGGTGGGGTGGAAGCTGTTGAAATCATGGTGGAATTTTTCCAGAGTCTCCTTCCCATGGGTTCAGATGATGAAGATGTCATCAATGTAGCGTAGGTAGAGAAGGGGCGTGAGTGGATGAGAGCTGAGGAAGTGTTGTTCCAGGTCAGTTGTAAAGGTAAGTATCAAGAATTGTATTTACATCTGTTAATTCTTCAAAGCATATTTACTTAGAGTCCATTTCTGAACTTCTGTGATAATTGGAAGCAGATCTCTGTGAAGTTCTTGTCTTCTATATCATGTACAGTTAAAACATCTTACATTATGTCCAGGAGGACAACATTATTGAACTGATAAAGGAAAATGTAATATAATGCTCCTTTAGATAAGCAACTAAAAAGGGAAATTATCAAAAGTGCATCTCTTCTGATGCTGCTGCTCTATACTGCACTATATTAGGCAGACAGTTCATTATCATTATAACTGCTCAACCAAACCATTCTGTGTTGTGTGGCCAAATTTTATGTAAGGTTTTGCATTGTCAAAGTCATAGGAGTGATTTTTAACAATCATTGCTCTGTGTGATCATCTGACATTTTATGAACATTACTGACTAAAAACGAAGTATATACCCTCCCCCTTTCATCCCATCGTCTCAGTGAACCTTGCAAATATAAATGACATTTCACAGCACCCAAATAAGGTAGGTATTTTTAGTAATCTTATTTTATATATGAGAAAATTGAGACAGAGCCCTACATTTTCAAAAGTGACTAGTGATTTTTATGCCAGGGTTTGTGGGTGCCCAGGCTGAGACTCCTTAAAGAAACCTGATTTTCAGAAAGTGCTGAGCAGCCAACCCCTGAAAACCAGGCTGCCTCAAGGTGTCTCCAAGTGGGCACCAAAAAATGGAGACTCCCCAAATCATTAGTCACTGTGAAAAATTAGGCCAAAGAAGGTTAATGACTTATCCAAAGCCACATAGTGAATCAGTGCAGAATGAGGAATAGAAGGGATTTTAGTCATGCATTCTAACCATTAGACAACAGAAGATGTTACCATCTTTTTACATGATGAGTTATCATAAGATAAACTGCAATTCATTTTTATTTTGGTATGAGAATGATGCTTTTTCAGCCTTTGTCCTGGGCTGAAAAGTTCATGCCTTGACAGGTACCTAGAATCTCAATATTAGGAACCAGAAGTTTATTCCTGAAGATCCAGACAAATCTCTAAAAAAGTATTAGCTCCATCGTGAAATATATATAACATCCCTCCAATGATGTTATGTTTTACATTGTAGAAATAAAAATACCTTTTGCTTTCTTAAATGAGGAATGAATATGAGGAAAGCTGTCCCGAAATGCTCTACCCACAGGCTATTCAAATCAAAAATTTCTTAGAGGTATTTATCAGTTGTCCCCTTTCTTAAGAGTCCGTATCCAGGAGGATGATTATTGACATGGATCTTTGTCATAATTTCCAATTTAATAAGAAAGGTCCAACATGAACTTGGTGCAGGAGCGATACTTTTAGCTATGAAGCAGCCATCCAGAGAGGATTTTGTTTTCAACAGCTAGGAAATAAAGATTGCAACTTGACCTAAAATATGCCACCTATTTTCTTTTGCTCATGTAATCTGATGTACTTCTGGGTTTTATTTTTTATTCAAAGAAGTTAAGCTGCAGCTCTGAAAGTCTTTCAGCATTGTGGCTTTTCACATACTCAGAAGATGAGTGCAACTCCTAAAGGAAACTGAAGGCAGACTGGATATCCCCGTTGGTAATAGAAGGGGCACAAGCAGGATCAGCTGTGAGAGGTTAAATTGGTACAATCCCTTGGTTAGAACATCTGAAGGCTCTGATCATGAATCCACTGAAGTTGATGGAAACAGGATTCGATTCTATTTAAGTTCTTTTTACTGAGCCCATCACTGAGGTATCTAATTGGTCGTTATGTTTTTTTTCCTAGAGCTTATTTAATATTTGGGTGGAGAAATAACCTGTCAACCTCCACAGACCTTCTTTATCCTTTTTGCCTTCCTGCAGAAAGATTAGGAGCTAGGTTCTCCTTAGTCTAGTTTCTTAGTAGCACTCCAGCAGACCAAAGGAGCTCTGAACTCCATGGCTACAATTGCTAAACCTAGGTGCATAAAGTTAGGCACCTAAATCCACGCTTGAGCATCAGAATAACAGTGGGTTGATTTTCAGAGGTGTTAAGGACTTGCAGTAGCAAGTGATGCAACAAGACTGGTGGGTGCATAGTACCTCTGAAAATCAGGCACTTTCTCTTTAGATGTCAATATATGGATTTAGGTGAGTAACATTAGGTACACAAGTTTGAAAATTTTGGCCCATGTGTTCTATTTCCTCAGGGCCCTCTAACCTTAAACCTTTACCATAGAAAAATCTTAATGATTTCAATGTTCCACCTTGCTAACAATATGGTTTGAATAAGATACTCTGCACAAAGACTATTTTGATTTTTAAAAAGAACAATCTTCTGTTTTTATTTCTTTGGGTAGGAAAAAAAAACAAAACAAAACCTGATGGAGTTTGTCTACCTTGATAGTCAACAGACAGCATGTGCATTGTGATATGGATGCACTGATACATGTTTTCTTTCATTTCCAACATAACCTGGCAGTTAAAACAGCCTTGCTGAAGAATCACATTCATTTAGCAATCACGTAATTTCACAATAAATATTGATATCACATTTTAGGACTACCCATTTGGGAAACTATGACATTAAGAAGCAGTAAAGGAAGGTTGAATAATAGCAATTTGTGAAATTAGTTACAGAAGCAAAGGTTGCCTTTTCTCTTAAAGCCCTGTATTCATCTGAAAATTTTAACGTCTTTACACATGATCCAGTGCTGACTATGACTTTACGGTCAATATAGACAAGGACAAGATGTGTTCAGCCTCATGTCACATAGCAAGGGCAAGGTTTCATCATGGCTAGCTGTCATGAAGCTGAACACGATTTGTCCTTGTCGACACCGAATGCAAATTCGTGGTCAGCATCATGTCAAGTAAATCAAATTATTAAACATACAGTATTGCCAAACCTGAGTGCTCAAAAATCACCCATCAGCACCCCCACCAAATCCTGAGATTGACTTAAAAATCATTACATTTAAAAAAAATAATACATTTGAGGTTCTTTTATTTACCTTCTGGTTTCCAAACCTTTAAAGGGCAGTTGGAGTTTAGTCTTTTCTCCACAATCTTGAGGGCTAGAAACTTCCTTTTGTAAAAAATGAAAGCTGAGATTTTCACATGACCCAAGGAGCTGCGCTTGAAGAAAAACACCAAATATAGCAAGACTTTTGTTGAAATCATTAAATTCATCCTGTTCAGATGGCCAGCACAAAGCTTATGGAGAGATGGATTTGTACAATAATATCTCAGAGACCTTGTCACCTCCATGCTTTAGAATAAACTTACCTCCATGGTACTTCAGCCTCTTGGGGAAAGGGCAAAGGGAACTGGACTCAAAGAACCAAAGGTAATCTAGTTGATTACTGCTCAAGAAAATGCCCACCTGCTCAGCTTTGAGGAAGATCTTGGACATGTCTACTTCCTGAAGACTAGGATACATTTCATTCCTGATTGTCAATGGGAGATTTCCTTTTGCTTTCCATGGGAACAGGACCAAGCCCTTAGCGCTGCAATTAGTATCATAGCTCCAGTCACTGGCAAAAGTTAGCACTGCACAAGCACAAAAAATGTTTAAATACAAATTCATTATTTTTCACACTGAGTGTGTGTGTGTGTGTGCGAGGTGGGAGGGAAAGAGGAGTGGAGGGAGGAATACTAGAAGGGCCTACCTCCCCAGGCACGGCTTCTCCAGTTTTAATATTTCAAATGGTAAAGTACAGTTGTTATTGAGCTATGTGTGAGAAAAACAATGTATTAAATTGTTCTTAAAAGTTCATTCTCTTCATCTTTCCATTACTCAAAAATTGATGGATGGATTTAGCTCAGTTTAAAAGAAATATGCACCTTCTGGCTCCAAGATGAGAAATTTCAGCTGGGAAGGAGAATATTTAAAACAGTTCCCAGCACATGGAAGCAAGAGAGAGTTGTGGTCCATCCTTCGCTAACATAAAAGCTGTAATAGACTCTTGCTGTCTTTTCAGTTTCAAAGGGCAGCAAAAAGAAAGGACAACATTTGGAAAGTGGATACTGAAATTAGGTGCCTCACTCTTTGATGATCAGCTTGAAGGTCTGAGTATCCACCACTCCAAGGAAGTCACTGGGAGATGCAGGTGTTCTGCCGCTCATTTCTAGAGGGGCAATGTGTTTCACATTGGGAACTCCACTCCCACAAACACACCAGCCTTTATTTAGTATTATTATTTGTATTACCAGAGTAATGTTTTTAATGAAGTAAACACTAGTGGGAATTGTGTTATCAAGGGAGACTTTAACTTCCCAGATATAGAGTGGAGAACAAGTGCTAGTAATTAAAATAGGGCTCAGATTTTCCTGGATGCGATAGCTGATGGATTCCTTCACCAAGCAGTTGAAGAACCAACAAGAGGGGATGCCATTTTAGATTTGGTTTTGGTGAGTAGTGAGGAATAAATGGTTGTAGGGGACAACCTTGGTATGAGTGATCATGAGCTATTTCAGTTCAAACTAGAAGGAAGGATAAACAAAAATAGATCTGGGACTAGGGTTTTTTATTTCAAAAGGGCTAACTTTAAAGAATTGAGGAAATTAGTTAGGTAAGTGGATTGGACTGAAGAACTTGTGGATCTAAAGGCAGAGGAGGCCTGGAATTACTTCAAATCAAAGTTGCTGAAACTATCAGAAGCCTGCATTCCAAGAAAGGGGAAAAAACTCAAAGGCATGAATTGTCGACCAAGCTGGATGAGCAAGCATCTCAGAGAGGTGATTAAGAAAAAGCAGAAAGCCTACAAGGAGTGGAAGATGGGAGGGATTAGTAAGGAAAGCTACCTTATTGAGGTCAGAACATGCAGGGATAAAGTAAGAAAGGCCAAAAGCCATGTAGAGTTGGACCTTGCAAAGGAAATTAAAACCAATAGTAAAAGGTTCTATAGCCATATAAATAAGAAGAAAACAAAGAAAGAAGAAGTGGGACCGCTAAACACTGAGGATGGAGTGGAGGTGAAGGATAATCTAGGCATGGCCCAATTTCTAAACAAATACTTTGCCTCAGTCTTCAGTGAGGCTAATAAGGAGCTTAGGGATAATGGTAGGATGACAAATGGGAATGAGGATATGGAGGTAGATATTACCACATCCGAGGTAGAAGCCAAACTTGAACAGCTTAATGGGATGAAATCGAGGGGCCCAGATAATCTTCATCCAAGAATATTAAGGGAACTAGCACATGAAATTGCAATCCCACTAGCAACAATTGTTAATGAATCATAAACTCAGGGGTTGTACCATATGACTGGAGAATTGTTAACACAGTTCCTATTTTTAAGAAAGGAAAAAAAAGTGATCCGAGTAACTATAGGCCTGTTAGTTTGACATCTGTAGTATGCAAGGTCTTGGGAAAATTTTTGAAGGACAAAGTAGTTAAGGACCTTGTGGTCAATGGTAATTGGGACAAAATACAACATAGTTTTACAAAAGGTAGATCATGCTAAACCAACCTGATCTCCTTCTTTGAGAAGTTAACAGATTTTTTAGACAAAGGAAACGCAGTGGATCTAATTTACCTCAATTTCTGTAAGGCATTTGATATGGTTCCACATGGGGAATTATTAGCTAAATTGGAAAAGATGGGGATCAATATGAAAATTGAAAGATGGATAAGGAACTGGTTAAAGGGGAGACTACAACGGGTCGTACTGAAAGGTGAACTGTCAGACTGGAAGGAGGTTACTAGTGGAGTTCATCAGGGATCGGTTTTGGGACCAATCTTATTTAATCTTTTTATTACTGACCTTGGCACAAAAAGTGGGAATGTGCTAATAAAGTTTGCAGATGACACAAAGCTGGGAGGTATTGTTAACACAGAGAAGGACGAGGATATCATACAGGAAGATATGGATGACCTTGTAAACTGGAGTAATAGTAATAGGATGAAATTTAATAGTGAAAACTGCAAGGTCATACATTTAGGGATTAATAACAAGAATTTTGGTTATAAATTGGGGACACATCAGTTGGAAGT
This sequence comes from Gopherus flavomarginatus, assembly GCF_025201925.1. NCBI lineage: Eukaryota > Metazoa > Chordata > Testudines > Testudinidae > Gopherus > Gopherus flavomarginatus. The sequence goes on from NC_066617.1 coordinate 254,179,529, forward strand.
AACGGAGGAGGAGAAGGACCTTGGAGTATTGGTTGATCACAGGATGACTATGAGCTGCCAATGTGATAAAGCCATTAAAAAAGCTAATGCGGTTTTAGGATGCATCAGGTGCGGTATTTCCAATAAAGATAAGGAGGTGTTAGTCCCGTTATACAAGGCACTGATGAGACCTCATCTGAAATATTGTGTGCAGTTCTGGTCTCCCATGTTTAAGAAGGATGAATTCAAACTGGAACAGGTACAGAGAAAGGCTACTAGGATGATCCGAGGAATGGAAAACCTGTCTTATGAAAGGAGACTCAAAGAGCTTGGCTTGTTTAGCCTAACTAAAAGAAGGCTGAGGGGAGATATGATTGCTCTTTATAAATATATCCGAGGGATAAATATCAGGGAGCGAGAGAATTATTTAAGCTCAGTACCAATGTGGACACAAGAACAAATGGATATATACTGGACACTAGGAAGTTTAGACTTGAAACTAGATGAAGGTTTCCAACTATTAGAGGAGTGAAGTTCTGGAACAGCCTCCCAAGGGGAGTAGTGGGGGCAAAAGACATACCTGGCTTCAAGACTAAGCTTGATAAGTTTATGGAGGGGATGGCATGATGGGATAGCCTAATTTTGGCAATTAATTCATCTTTGATTATTAGCAGGTAAATATGCCCAATGGTCTGTCATGGCATGTTAGATGAGGTGGGATCTGAGTTACTACAAAGAATTCTTTCCTGGGTGCTGGCTGGTAAGTCTTGCCCACATGCTCAGGATTTAGCTGATCGCTATATTTGGAGTTGGGAAGGAATTTTCCTCCAGGGCAGATTGGCAGAAGCCCTGGAAGTTTTTCGCCTTCCTCTGCAGCATGGGGCATGAGTCACTTGCTGGAGGATTCTTTGCCCCTTGAGGTCTTCAAACCGCGATTTGAGGACTTCAATAACTCAGCCCAGGAGTTGGCAACCTTTCAGAAGTGGTGTGCTGAGTCTTCCTTTATTCACTCTAATTTAAGGTTTTGCATGCCAGTAAGACATTTTAAAGTTTTTAGAAGGTCTCTTTCTATAAGTTTATAATATATAACTAAATGATTGTTGTACGTAAAGTAAATAAGGTTTTTAAAATGTTTAAGAAGCTTCATTTAAAATTAAATTAAAATGCAGAGCCCCCCCAGACCGGTGGCCAGGACCTGGGCAGTGTGAGTGCCACTGAAAATCAGCTTGCATGCTGCCTTCGGCACCCATGCCATAGGTTGTCTACCGCTGACTCAGACATAGATTAGGGGTTTGTTACAGGAGTGGGTGGGTGAGATTCTAAGGCCTGCGTTGTGCAGGAGGTCAAACTAGATGATCATAATGGTCTCTTATGACCTTAAAGTCTATGAGTAGCTAGGAGCCACAGTCATAACCCTGGACCCCCTCCGTGCTAGGCACTGTACAAATACAGAACAAAAAGTCAGTCCCTGCCCCAAAGAGCCTACAGTCTAAGTATTAGACAAGACACAACTGATGGATAGAGACATGGGAGTACAAGGAAACAAATTTGACTTCTGCTCTACCAAAAGCAGAAGCACTTTCAGGGGAAATTTTTCAAAGAATCTCCTACTTGTATGTTTGCAAAATTGCTCACATGCCAACCTGATGAGTTCAAAAACCATGAGCCAGATCCTAAAATCAAGAGATTGGCCTAAAAATCATGAGATTTTTAGAAAATAAATAATTTGTACTTTTTTTGTTAGTTTTCTCTTTCTTTTCTATCTTTTGACCTTCCTCTGCTCACACCCGCTGTGTGTGAGACAGTCATAGGTTAACAATTCAACGCTCCAGCTCCCCATACAACTTCTTCCTGACTCTTCGCCTCCTTCCCATTGCACAGAGCCCTCCCTGCTCCTCCAATCTTCCCAGCAAGCTCCTGTCATCCCCTACTCTCCCACCTGGGAGGCTCCTGCAGTTGTGGCCTGTCACCCAGCAAGATCCTGCCCCCCTCACAGGCCCATTTCCCCTCAGTAACCTCCTGTAGCCTTTCCAACTCCTTAGCCTTCAGTCCCGTGGCAGGCTCCAACAGCTTCCCAACTTCACCTTTCTGCATGAGGTGGGATGAGGTAAGGCCCCTGCTGTGGAATTCAGAAGAGCAGCTCTTCTGGCCAGTCAGAGGGCAGAGGACAAGCAAGCAGTTATGTCTGTCTGTGGCACAACAGCCTCTATCAGCCAAGGGGGAAACTGCAGGTGGTTCTGGCTAAATTTCCTTTGTCATGTGGTGAGATTCCAAGCAGCCCTCAAATTTGGACACAATGATAGCATTGCAAGTGCAGTGCTAGCAACACTGCATTCCCATCTGCCTGCTCAAATTGGAGCCCCTTCAAAATGTGACCATGTCACATCTGAAGTCAATGGAGTTACATTAGTGTAAAGCTGGCATAAGTGAGAGAAGAAGCAGTTCCTTGTTTTCAAACTTCTGTTGCCAACAAAAAATGGTACAATGAACAGTTTAGAACCATACCCCTCTGTTCTCAATAACAATGTGTACTCTTTTTCATATTTCAGGACATGACTTTTTTCTGCATTGTAGGATTTGTGGCCATCCCTCACTGTCACTCTCTGAGGGAGGCCACAGCACCACCTCGCTGCCGTCTACGTGTAAAGGTGAGCTCAAAGTGGGGAATTAGCTGCACTAGTGCTCTGTCCCTCAGTCAGCACGGGGCAGCATGGGGCAGCAGGCTCTGACCTGCAATCAGGACAGAGTTGCTAAGCAGTCTATGAGCCCCAGGTAAGGGTGATCACCAGCACAGTCTAGAGGCACAGGTAAGGGTGAGCACCCAGCACAGTCTAGAGGCTCAGACGGGGTGGTCAGTAGGGTACCATGGGCCTCCTGGCCTAAGATGGAGGTGCTGCCACCCAAGGCTGGGGTGCCAAGGAGTAAGGGGACAGAGGCCCACCCAACTCCATGAGGTCCCAGCCCAGGGCCCTGACAGTGGCAGAGTGGTCCACCACTGGATCAGTGGGGATCCAGCCACAGCATGCTGACCTCATATCAGGACAGCACTCAACCAAACTGTTGTCTAGTTTCCCTAGGCTACTTCCTACATCCCCAGGGTTTGGTACCTCCATGTTGCAGTTGTCCTCTGTCTCCTCAAGGTAGGTAGCCAGCGGCAGCCCCAGTCGCTTGTCAGTGCCTCGCTCAGCCAGCAGCCTGGGGAGGTCTGGCCAGTCCTCAGGAGGCAGCACCGGCAGCTCCTCTGAAGGCTCCAGCAGCAGGCAGGATGCATCCATCTCCTGTGGTGGCTCCACCACAACCAAGCTGCAGGACTCGCCTTTTGTACTTCCGCTTCCTGTCCCGCCCTTCCACTTCCAGTGAGGCAGACATGGCTTTCCTGGTTCTGCCCACCAGGAGGCGTGTTTTGATCCCTCCCTGTCACTCTCTGAGGAAGGCCACACCTCCTTGCAACGTGCATATAATTATGAAGAATACTTTATCACTCCATTATACAAGTAGAGGCCTGATTCTCTACTCACTCACACTAATTTTACATCAGTGTAACTCAACTGACTCAAATGCAGTTTCTCCTGATTTTGACCAGTGTGAGAGGAGAATAAGTTCCCTATAGGCACCCAGACTTATGTGCTGAACGGCGAATGTCCAGTGATAAACCCAGATTTCCAAGCATGAATCAAAGGAAATGTATTTTTTTATATAATTTGAACAGTATTTTATTGTATTGCTTTGTAATTAGTAAAAAAAAATCATTAATACAATTTTTTTCATAGGTTTAAGGGTTATTGGGAGAGTCTGTCACAAACTGTTTTCTGCTGTCTCTGGAAAAGTTAATACAAATTTTTAAAAAAGTAGATGTAATGAAAGTTTAGAAGGCGAGATGAGAACATTCCTGGGTGAAGATGCGAGAGGATGTACTTGATATGGTAGTTTCCTGCCATCTCTCTATCATTTTGTTACTGTGATGGGAATGCAGGTGGAAAAAGTGAGTAGTTTGTATTTTTAAGTGCACAATGGGTTGTGTCAGTTCCAAATGTTAATCATATGACCCACTCATATATGATCAAAAGAAGGTGTCTGCAGAATCACATCTTTAGTGCTATACCCAAGTAATACGTGTATAAACTCCAAGAATATAAAAATATGCATTTGCATGAAAACAGCAATAGTTCTTTTGGAAGAATATAAAGAATTTGTAACTTGATTCACTGACTCATGCTAAAAAATAATCATACAGACATTTTCATTTGACTATTGCAAGACTTTCTGCATGACTGACGGCTTGTCTTCTATTTTCTGTTTCACCCTGATCTTTATATTACAATTAGTGTTGGGCAAGCTGGCAAAGGTGTGGTATTGTGTTAGGTATAGATAAGCATCTAAAGGTCATCTGAAGAGCTGAAGTTGAATTTTGAAAGGGACTTCTGTGATCCTTTCTCCTCTGCAAACCTTCCCATCAATCTGTCTTACAAATATCCAGCCATACTTACCTGGGTCCATCAAAATACATTGTATTTTGGCATAGCTGGTTTTTCTTATATCATCATCTTCTCTCTTCCACTCTGTGCTATTAAAGAAAGCTTAGCAATTACAGTCAGTCTGGACAATTTCAAAATATGCCCACCAAGCCTCCAGTGATATAGTTCCAACAGCATTTCATCCAACTTGCTAAAAGAGACAACTAGGCTACCCCTATAATGAGAAGTGTATGGACAACACATAAATGTTTGTTGCATAGCCATGTCAGACAGGAGTGTGAAAAAATTAAACCCCTAACTGTCATAACTATGCTGGCAAAAGGTCTAGTGTAGGTGCAGCTTACACGAGGAAGAAAATCCTTTTGTCACTGTAGCTTATTTTGTTTAGGGAACTGGCACAAGCTATACCAGCAAAAGCACTCTTTTTCTGGGATAAGCTGTGTCTACACTAGAAGGGTATGCTGGCACAGATCTATGAGTATACCTATATCAACAAACTCTTTTAGAATAAACAGGATCTAAAGAAGTAGCAGGCTATTTGGCCTTCCCAGTCTATCAAAAAGCTGAGAGCTGGGACTTTCCTTAGTAGTGATTATCTAGCTCGAGATGGAGAGGAGATGGTATAAAATGACATAAGAAATGCTGGGAATCATCTGCTTGGTGGGCTCATCATGCGTGCCCTCCATTCAGAGAACTCCCGCAGAAGTCAATGGGAGTTTAGCATGCATATGGCTTCCAGGGCTGGGACCAACACTAATTTAAAAATAGCTCCTACATCTCTGTATTTGTAGTATGATTGGATGACACTAAGTGTATTATTTTCCAAACAAAGGGTTTGAGTATTAGTGAGTACTGAAAAAATTGCAAAAAGATGCATTATGTAGCAATAGATTTGTCTATTGTTCTTAGATGAGCTTAAAGTAGATCAGCAGTGGCTTGACATGCATAGCCCAAATGTTTTTCCTTCCTTTCTTTCTTTCTTATATGGATTACATCTCTGTGGAATTTGAGACAACCTGGTCCACCTAAACCTACAATAACATTTGATCATATAAAACTGAAGTGTGGAAGTTTACCGGTACTACAGCTTTCTGTTGTAATAGATTCATAACTGATGTGTCAATTAGAGAAAATAGTGGTGTCTCCTAAAACATAGGTCCATTTTTGATGCAACAATGTTTGTTAATAGCAAATCTCTCATATAGTCAAAACAATATAACTCTGTACATGGTCATTGCCATATACACATATTGTACATATTCACTGAAGATATGTTAAGGAGTCAGTCAGCTGATGTGTTTAGTTCTGGGATATGACTATTGATTTAACAGTATATTAAATGAGAGAAAGTATTGTCTAGCAGTTAAAGCACAGGCTTAGGAGTGACTTAGGCAAGCCACGTAAACTCTCTGTATCAGTTTCACTTGCAAAATAGGGAATAAGAATAATACTTCTTTATCTTACAGAGGCATGTGAGGATTTATGAATGTATCTAAAATAGTTTGACATTTTTTGATGAACAGTGCAATATATGTGTGAATTATTGTTTTTATTAAATAATGATTATTGGAATAAAACTGGACCTTTAACTTCAGAGATTTGAGGCAGGTTAGGCATAAGCCGCTTTACGCTTTACGCTACTATCTATGTGGTCTTTAGGGCCAGGTTGTCCTCTGTTCAGGTGTTTTTACCCATGGCGTTTCCCTCAGTTTGTTCTGCGTGTGGCAGGAGGCTTAGTTCATGGAACACACAGATCTTCTGAAACCCTCTAGAGATCTTACCCAACTGGTTGGAGGCCCTGTGCCTCTATGCTGTCTTTCACCATCATATTTCCCTGCTTCTCTGGGAGCATGACCCTGTGGGATACATGGAGCTATAGCTTCCCACTCTCTTTGCTGTTCCAAGAATCATGCTTCAAGGGATTGTTCCAAGTGTGGAGAATGAGTCCCCTTAAACTACTGCTGAAACAGTGAGCATTGAGTTAGACAGGGAATCCCTGTAGAGCTGAGACAGGTACAATGCTACAGAGATATTGGCTGTCCCTCTGACTCAGTTATGGATGGACCCCTGTGCCATCCCCTTCCCAACTATGGCTCCACATCCCCAAGGTACCCCAAGAGATCACACTTCTCCCTTCTGCACCCTCTTTCTGTGCCTGAATCAACCAGATGTTCACCCCTTCCACCCGCAAAGGCAAAGGTGATGATTTGGCTTTAATGGCCTTATAAGCCACCTAGCCCCATTTCTCAGATCACATCTGGATGACAGTACATACATCCAGCACTGCTGTTTCAGCCTATTTAATATTTTGGAATAAGTACATAATAAAAATGATGAAGGCTCTTGCCTTCAGCTTAGCTACTTACAGAAAATGTTATAAGGATATTAAACCAAACAATGGCTTGTTCTCATCTGGCTCTCCAGATGTTTGCTATGACTCTTTATTTTCTATCAATCAGTTAACCATGGTTATCTCTTTTCCTTAGCAAATAGCTCCAAAACACGATCAAAGAAACTGAAGGCAAAGAATGAGGACTAGATTGTATTTGATCACTGCCAATTGTTTAAGGGGAAAGGAGACTGCACAAAGCATTGCCAGCTTTGCATTGCTGCACAGTGGCCAGGCACAAGTTCAGTCCTACCAATGGCCCCATGGGCAGTAGCCATTCCAAAGTGGACCCTGCAAGAGTAGCCTCTCTATCAGTGGACACTGACTCCTGCCATGTGACAGGGACGGAACCATTTGAAAATCATTCCCTTGTCATGTAAACAGGAGGGGAAACACTGAGTAGTATCTTTCTCTTACCAGCACTCCTGGGTGCCTCACTTTTATGACAGACTCCTTGTCACATTCTCAAGGGGTTGCATGCTGCCATGGTTTACAGTGTAGAGCTGCATACCTTCAGAAGCTCCTGGAGGGATTATGTCTCTTTGAGGTCTGTCCCCAGTTGTGACTTCTGACTGCTTGAAAATCTGGCCCTCCACGCTTGTGAAAGTCTAGTCCTAAATGGTAATGCCTACACAGCAATTAAACACCTGCGGCTGTCCAGGCCAGCTGAGTCAGGCTCTCAGGGCTCAGGCTTCAAGGCTGTAAAATTGCAGGGTAGCCATTCAGGCTCAGGGTGGAGCTGGGACTCTGGGACCCTCCCACTTTGTGGTCCTCAATTCTACAGCCCCACAGCCTGAACCCCATGAGCCCAAGTCAATGACCTGGGCCACCCCTGGGTGTTTAATTGCTGCATAGATGTATACAATGAGCAAGCTGGAAAGTCACCATCCTAAAGCTTTTTGGTTTTGCCTGGTTTACAGGTAGCATGGAAATATTTGCAGTGTTCATGTCAAATATAATGCACAAGTCAAGTAAAAATAATGAAATACACTGTCATTTGGATGAACTCTTAAGATTCCTCTAAATACTGTTTTAACATCAGACTCAAGAAAATTCCCCATTTATTTGTATTGCCTTTCTATTTTAAAATACTGAGCATATTCCTTAATTCCAGTGTATTTTAAAAAGAGAGAGAGATTCTCTGTGGAATGAACAGATTATGCTGGTCCACTTGGGGATCGACATTATTTCTTGCTGTTAAATTTCTCAGGGAATGGATGTTAATATCATGACAGGTATTTGACAGCAGTACTAGAAAAGAAGAGAGATGCATCAAGTCATTCGATTAGAGATAGAATGGAAAGGGGAAGATAGCATGTAGTGATACCTGCAAATTCTCCTGTCAGAGTGAATCTCTTGTTAGATGTAACAGCCCTAGTGCCTGGTCTTGGCCAGATTTGAGACATTGTTTTGCCATTGACTTGAATGGGAGCAGGATTGAGGCTCCAAATTATGCTTTCCCATACATGTACAGAACTCCCATTGACTTCACTAGGTGTTGCGAATTCATCTCATGAGGCAGAATTTGGCTCTGTTAAAAATCTGCAAGCTATGGGAGTGGAGATTGTATGCAAGGCAGATCAGCTATTATACAGAACAAGTATGAAATACAAACCTCATAGAATTAACATATATTGTCACATTCTATTAAGGGCTTCTGTTTGGCTAGATCAGATTAAATGCATTGAATCCCAGTCATGAAAATATTGTCATGGAAAGATTTTTTCATTAATGAATATAATGCAGAATAATGAACAATAGACAAAAAAGAGAGAAGATGTAAAGCCAATCAAAGAAAGGGCAGATGTTTAAAAAATCTTTTACTATTCAGGATTGTGATCCAACAAAAGCAATTATGTTTCTGCTTTCTCAATTCCAAAACAGCAGAAAGAGCTTTGAGGTTTTACAGTGCCTATCTACACACCGTTAACTGAACAGAAGGTAACATAATATCAAACATAGCCAAAGGCAACTGATTCCATGCAATGCTCATAATTTGGGACATTCATGAATTAAAGGGGACCATAATCAAGACGGTGAAATATATATATTCAAAAATTGCCTAAGAAATCTATAAGGAGCCTAATTAAACCCTGCTATTCCACTGGAAAAAAGGAATAATTAAAACAAAACAAAAGCAGTGTCTACAGGTGGAAATTGCACTTGGTATCTGCCCTCTGAATTCATGGAAACATAATGTCTGGGATTTTGTCAAGAAATGGCTGATGTATTGCAGTAGAAAGAAATTTTGTTTCTTGGTAAAATGATTGATGTTGTCTTTGCAAAAGGGTTCACCAATGTCCTCCTGTTTTCTTGAATGGATAACTGTTGTAATGTAATTAAATATACAGTGAACCGTATTCTCCTTACAGCATCATTAGCCAGGCAATTTGATTCAAATCAATGGGGTTGAGTGGGTATAACTGAGGAAAGAATATGGCTCAGTGTACACAGGACAGAAGAGGGAACTGACAAGCAAATCAAGGATGTCCAAATGCGGATAAAATCCATGACTTTATCAACATTTGTCATTATTCATCTGTGATTTGTCCCGCAGTGTAATGTGAGAAAAACATTGCTCTAATACTATAGTAATTTTGCCACAATATTATCTGACTTAATAGTATCTGACTTAGCCACATTTTACTAAAAGCAAAGATAATTATGTGTAGCATTCACTGTGATATAATAAAAATGGGCCACATTCTGCCCTCAGTATCAGCCATGCAACTTGATTAATATCAGTGGAGCTGAAGGGGTGTAACAATGTGAAATATGGCCAGACATGGAGACATAAAGTCATGGAGTGAAATCTTGACCTGATTGAAGTCAGTGGGAGTTTTGCCATTGACTTCCTAGAGTCAGGTTTATATCCTTAGATTTTATCAACATCCTTGAGTTCTCTTTTGTTTCCCTCCCTGCTGTTCTTCTATCCTGCTCACTTGCCCTGGCAGGGACTTCTTCAGTAAGCCAAGCAGCCCAGGCCAGGCGCCCCACTTCACTTGTTCCTTTCAGTTAGGGAGAAGGAAAACCAAAATAATTGGCCAGCATCCTTCTCCTCTTCCACTGCCTCCTCCTTCTTGCCCTTCTGAAGGGGCACTGACTGTGACAGATTTATGTTACCAGTCTGCCTGAGGCATCAGGTGATCAGGCTGAGGCCGCAGGATCATTAGGGGAGGAGATGAAGGAGCATACCAAGTGACAAAATGTTAAAGCTTTATTAATAAAATAACAGTGATGAGTGATGGGTCCGCCCCCAAGTCACTCAGAGGAAGGAAAAAAGCGTTAGTGCCCTAGTCCTAACCCACTCTCATACTCACACATGCACAACCTAAGGCTGGCCAAGCCTGGGTGTAACAGAAGAAGAAGAGGGGGAAGGGTAGACCGGAGTACTGTCCTGTGCACAAGCCATCCAGGGTCTGCTGTTAATATCCGATTTGCTTCAGCTTTCAGGAAGGTTTTAAGTCCTGGGGTCTTTTGGGGGCATTTCTCCCAAAAGAGTACCACTCCCTACCCCGCACTGCAGTTCTAATCCTGGCCTGGTGCAGAAGGGAGGCTCCAGGGGAGTGGGGATTGGCGAGCAAACCCATCCTCTACTCACCTCTGGTCCTGTGGGGCTGAGCCCAGTGCTGTGCTCCAAGCATTGCAATCGGGTGCATGGGATCATAACGGTGTGGCTAGGCCAATTTTGAGTGAGTGGCATTGGGCAGTCAGGCCAAACCTGAGAGGTACTGCGATCCCATGTGCCAGGTCACAATGCCTGGAGTGAGGAGCCAGGCCCAGCCCCATGGGACAAGAGCCACCACTGTGGAGTGAATGTGGGGCAGGCCCACTCTCCAACACACACACCCCCCTCCCTGGGGATCTCCCCTCCACATCAGGCCCATGACCCATCTAGAACCTTCCCATGACCCACTGTTTGGGAAACGTGGCTCCTAGGGGCCATCTGTGAGATGGGGATTGGTGTACACCAGTAGTGCTTCAGCCATGCCCCTTCCTGCCCTCAACACACTGTTTGAAAAGGGTGCTGTAGACACAGATGAAATAGGTATCAGCTGTACCAGCTTTCCACTAGCTGGGGCCTACTCCACACCAAGGGAATCCTCAAGTGGGGAGATTCAGAATCGCTCCATTCTCTTTGCACTACCCAAGTGGTGCAAAGAGACCCAATGATTTAGAGAATCTGGCTCATAGTGTCCTTATTCCTTACGTCAATCAACTCAGCTAGATGGAATGGTAAGGAGGAGGAAGATAACATTTAAAGAGAATCAAAATATGTCTTTTTAGTCTTGTATGGATAAAGATGCACAATCTGATGTCTTGCTTAGACAGTTATTTAAAAAGAAACTTGTAAACTTTTTTAATTAAAATGAATGGCGAGGAATAGACTATAAATGTGAATACAACAAAGTAGGAGTTGACAACACAGCCTTCCAGACAATCTCTTTCAGTTGTTATAGAGTATAATACAATTTTGGTTTTCCTCTGCAATTTTTCCATAATGTTTCTGTTTGTTTTAGGGAGCAGATTACCATTTTTTTCTTCTTCCAGATTTCATGTCATGTGGAATAGGTCCTCACTTTACAGCTAACATGGTGGAAAGCAAATGGAGAGTATCTGAGAGAAAAAGAGACAAAGAGATTTTCTGTTTAAGCAGAAGAACATGCCTGAATTGTGGATGTACTATTATCTGTATTAAGCTCTGAGTATTAAAATGTTGATTGTTCCAGTCCTCATTACCTTATTTTACCTCTGCCTTTTCCCCACTGCACACTTTGCTTTACCTCCATTGTCTGCCTGCTTACCTTGTAAAATGCTAAACAAGTTTTGATATTTATCTGTTTATGATTAAATTGCGAAATGATTTGCTTAGTTCTGTTCTAAATGAAGGTCTGCATTAAATGTCATAGCATTTATCTTTCATAAATGAGACAGCCAGGACACTAATTTCCTAGGTATTCAATCACTGCCCTGTGCCACTTGAGAGGCAGTTTGGGAATGAGCCTGCCCACAGTTCACAGCTCACTGACAGCACTGAGATGGAATCATAAAAGTCAATTAATCATTAAAAGCTGTTACAAGCACATATCGAACCAGTCTGGCACAAAATGTTAATCAGTCCAATATCAATATCATAAATTCCTGCAAATTGGAGCGATCGATACCTTTAAGGCCTAATGAATCAATTGGAGGGCACTAGGCCGCTCCTTTGGGTCCCAGTAACATGGCTGCCCTGCGACTGCTACATCTCTAGGCGTGCTGCCAACAGAGGTCACCTATCCCAACAGGCTGTTCACTTCAGCAGCAGTTACCACGGTGACAGCATGTCACTGTTGCCCTAGTGTCCTTCTAGGTAAGGTGGAGACCAATGCATCACTGCCTTTGATGGATTTGTCAATAATACTTAGCAGGGGAGGGGAACTGCTCACATAACACTTGCAGGTCTGCAGTCCCTGAGCAGTTTGGGGTGATTTAATTGTTTGAAGAGATGTGTGCTTCTGCATATATGCAGGAACTAAACAGTGGTCACAGGAAGCATGAGTTGGCAGTTAGAATTACTGCAGTCAGAAACCTTGGGAAACTAGAAAAGAGCAAGCAGCTGAGGTGGCTGGCTTAGTGTTACATTAACCAAGTAGCTGTGTAAGTAAGAAATAACCTGGAGCTTCTTAGACTAAGAATTTATTATCTACAAAATTGTAATATATTACTCATGAATGGCCATGGAGTTGCTTATTAATCCCCACCCCCCAGGCTCAGGAGCAGTATTTTCATCCATCCTCTTACATACTGTTGATGATAACCAATAAAATGCTGTCAGTACCTTCCTTCCCCCTGCTCTCGCTAGTTTTGATTTGATGGGATTCTATTTTGTTACTGGATGATGCCGTCGAGGATTAGAGTGGGCTTACCCTGCAGCCGTGAGATTTAACACTTTTTGTTTCTGCATTTGTTTTGTTTTGAAAAATCAAATTTCATGTTCAGAATAGCACACGGCCAGGTTATGCCCTCAGCCTACACAGCCACACAGTGTGAGTCAGCCAACCCCAACCCCTCCTGCGCAGCCAGGTAGCACCTATCTCGATCATGGCTGTAGGCCTAGGAGGGACTGCAAGCGAGTGTGAGGGACAGGGTGGGACGAGACAGAAAGGGACAGAAGTAGGTGGAGATATGACTTCACTCCCTCATCTGCACCTGCCAATGGAGCTGTCTGTATGCAAGCTGTGAAGTAAGTATGTTGCAAGGCTGACTCAGCTTCCCCCATCACCTCTAGCATAAAATATAAACTCTGGAGGAATTGTTCCTTAGAGGACTTGCCTCTGCTGCACAGTGAATTCCTGGTGTTCTTACTGGGCTGGCACAGCTATGTGCCAACCCCTACGTAGGGCTGTATCTAAACTGGCTGAATCATGCCCAGTCCATTTATTTATTGTTACCCTTATTCAATCTGGCCTGCAATGTTAAAAATAGCATTTTTAGGGCTGCAGGAGATAATGAAACCTCTGTAGAGATGAAAGAAATGCTGGATACTGTGACTCTAGGCAAGGAGCGTGTTCCAGAAGTTTCACTGTCATTTAACATAAAACATAAAGGGTAATGCTGAATAACAAAATACCCATGCTCATTATTTTAGTAGTCTCAAAGCATAACTTTCCCCCAGATTGCTATCTAATACATGGGCTATGCGTGTGCCAGCATCACTTTGTCCTCTTCCACAGTACAGATATGATGTTTCTATTAAGTTCAGCACTGAGAAGCTATTGTGCATATCTCCCTTACAATCATTCCATATTGTATGGAAAATGGAAAATATAGCGATCCAATAAGACATGCTAATTCCTGAGGTTTGCACATTTTTAAAGATTAATAAAAACTCCTTTTTATTGTTATCTGACTTATAGGAAACATCAAAATAAATTAGGAATCCTACTGTAAAGAAATCTCCTATTCAACATATTGAGACAGGCTGATGTTATGAGTGTTCAGACAAAGGTAATACGGCGCGTCTACTTAATTGCCCTGACACCTGGCTCAGTTCCTCCAGCTATACTCTGAGTGCTAAAAAATCTCTCATTGTTATTAATTGTATTCCTTTTTAAATGTAATGTCATATCGCTCCAGGCTGAGCTAATGAAACATACCCATATTACCAAAATAGGCATATTTCTTTTTGTACAATGCATTCTATCAAAACTGTCTGCTAAAGACATTGTGTTAAAGACCTTTCATAGAGCAATATAAAGAATATCTCAACTACTCCAACATTTCTATTACATGATTATTAAAATGCCCAGGAGGACTAAATAGTATAGAGTGAATTCAGTTATCATATAAGACTTTAGAAATATTGTTAATTCCAGCAGCTGATTTATGTTAATATTAATGCTAGATTACATGTTATGGCTACTAAACAGCTACTGCATACCAATTCACACAAAGACAGGCTCTCTCCAATGTACTGGAGCTGCGTTCCCCTGTTCTAATGAGAATCTGAATTATTTATCGTTATTTATCGTAGTTCATTTGACCATGCTCACTCTTTCTGCTTCTACTGCACATCAATGCATGTAAACATGACACAATAACATTTGCAAACTTCACATATTTCAGCTTCTTTACATGTATGAGATCAGTAGCAGGCTGTAACCAAAAGCGTTTCCCAATGGGCTCCTGCTGAAAAAGAGAGGACAAACATATTTCCTAACACTCAAGTGACCATCAAAAAGTGAAGTCAGCTTTTAGTGCATTTTAAATGTAAACATTGCTGTGAATATTAAAATTGAGCATAAAGGTGACTCTTCATTCTGGATGTGTCTTGAATTTGTGCTGACCAGTTGAATGTTAGTGTTGTCACGCAGCTAGGAGAATGTTCCTAGTGCTCTAGCGCATGATTTTTCCCATAGGGTACTGAAAACCAAAAGGGCTGAGGCTTTCTTGAAACATCGCTAAGAAACAGAGCCTTCCTTAGGGAGCAGCAACACAGACTAGTAAAAATGAGTAATGGAAAGACCCATTAGATCATCTAATCCATCTCCCTCTCTGAGGGCGGGTAGCACTGGGATTCCAAAGGGTCTGATCCAAAGCCCCATTGAAATTGATATAAAGCCATCCATTTGATCTTCCTGCCATTCCCCTCCTGGTGGTAGGGCTATGCTAGGAGCATGTAGGATCAGTGAACTGGAAAGCCTCAGCAAGGCAGTTGTTTGGCGGAAAGAAGTTTCTTTCCTTCTCCTCATGTATGCCCCTAGCTCCCATCTCAGCTGCTCAGGTTGACAATTTGGCCCTTAGTTCGCGTGGTCACTCTTTACAGGCAGCTGATAAACTACTTGATTAAATATGTTGTTCAATTTTATTTAACAATCTTATATTGGCAGTTTTAAGGCCATCACCAAAATGTGAAATTTTACACCCAAGGGGCCAGCCCTGCAAAGTCTGCCTCCACAAATAAGGATTACTAAAGTGAGGCAGCTATGCAGAATTACAATAGCTGGAAAATACAGCAAACTATAAAGAGAGTTACAAACAGTGAAACCTACATATCCAGTGATTTCCCTACACCTCTCCCAGGGGGCGTCCCCCCTGAATTTCCCCAACACCCCCCCAAGTTTTGTGAGCTAGTTACATACCAATTTAGTGACTGTTTGGAAATCTGAATTTAAACTGAAACATTAATACACACTTTAAAAGCTTATAGAGTGTATGATAAAATATGTGTATCTGAAAAAGTATAATAGATTTTAAAAGTATGAACATAGACTAGCTTCCTTGCTTCCTTATACAGCTCTTGTTTTTTATGATGTCAGTGGATTCATTTCGGTGATGTTGGCCAACCTAATAATTTCAAATGATGATTTGTAAGCAAAGTCTAAACGAGCTTTCCCTGATAGCTAGTGATGAGCTGGGGCTGTGGGGAAAGGCTTCAGGGCCAGATTATATTTACATTCAAACCTAATCTACCTAGGTATCCAGCAAACAGATCTGTGATGTCCAAGTGATAGATTTTGGCTGGGGTTGGGTTACAAACCACTTGAATGTGGGAGGAATGGGGGATGAAATGTTGTTCTTATTGTATGAGTAAAGAACTGTACTTAGCCTGTGATGATTTGAAGGCATCAAGAGAGAGGGTGGGGACCTGTCCCTCTCCACTGTTTAAAGACAGAGCTGATTAGGCTCCATAGAGAATCTTTTGTTCTGTTAAGTGACCACTGCAACTGAAATCACTGACAATCAAGTCCAAGTGCCTAGTCCTGTTGTGGGGACAGTGTTTCTGTGGGGACAGTGTTTTTGTGTGAGACAGCCCAGACTGCACTAGCAGCGAGCGAGGTTCCCACACTGAGAGCTCAGCTGAAATCATTGAGAGCTGGTGGAACCTCAAGAGACCAACTCGCAGAGGTCACAGTGGCAGGTGGCAGCAGAAGGTGACTGCGCAGGGCCATTGGCAACAGAGTGGTGGAGTGAATGGTGGCACAACGAACAGACGTGGCCAGAGCGAACAGTGAGCAGCTGGAGGAACAAGCAAGGTGCCTTCTTGTCCCCCACCTGGCAGGTGTACTCAGGTGAAAGCACCTCTGAACCCTGAGTCTCCACTGACCAAGGACAACACCGGTGAGTGGAGTGTGGTGGAGGAAAAAGTGAGGGACATGTTAAATAAACATTTGTTTGTTGGACTATATTTTAGTGACTTTGCTCCAGAATGCTTGATTTGTGACTGGGAATGGAAACTTAAATAAATGTTTCCTAGTAGGCCAAGATTTTTTAAATCATTATTTGCCAAGGTTATCTCACATTGTTGTTATCTTGGGAGGTCATTATGTTGGGGAGTTTCTGTACTAAACATTTTTATTATTATTAGTTTTTACATAAGAATGGTCTTACTGGGTCAGACCAATGGTCCATATAGCCCAGTACCCTGTCTTACAACAGTGGTCAAGGCCAGGTGCTTCAGAGGGAATGAACAGAATAGGTAATCATCAAGTGACCATCTCCGTTGCCCATTCCCAGCTTCTGGCAAACAGGCTAGGGACACTCAGAGCATGGTATTGCATCCCTCCCCGTCCTGGCTAATAGCCACAGATGGACTTGTTCTCCAGGAATATATCTAGTTCTTTTTATAATCCTGTTATAGTTTTGGTCTTCACAGCATCCCCTGGCAACGAGTTCCCTGGGTTGACTTTATATTGTGTGAAGAAGTACTTCCTTTTGTTTTTTTAAAACCTGCTGCCTATTAATTTCATTGGGTGACTGCTAGTTCTTGTGTTATGTGAAGGATTAAATAAAATTTCCTTATTCACTTTCTTCGCACCAGTCAAGATTTTGTAGACCTCTATCATATCCCCATTAGTCAACTCTTTTCTAAGCTGAAAATTCCCAGTCATTTTAATCTCTCCTCCTATTTCATACCCCTGATCATTTTAGTTGCCCATCTCTGCACCTTTTCCAATTCCAATATATATTTTTCAGGATGGGTGACCAGATCTGCACACACCATTCAAGGTGTGCAAGTACCATGGATTTATATAGAGACAATATGATATTTTCTGTCTTATCTCTCCCTTTCTTAATGATTCCCAACATTGTTTCCTTTTGTGACTGCTGCTGCACATTGAGTGGATGTTTTCAGAGAACTATCCACAATGACTCCAAGATCTTTCATGAGTGTTAACAGTTAATTCAGATGCCATCATTTTGTATGTATAGTTGAGATTGCTTTCCAATGTGTGTTACTTTGCATTTATCAACATTAAATTTCATCTGCCATTTTTGTTGCCCAGTCACCCAGTTTTATGAGATCCCTTTGTAATTCTTCGCAGTCTGCCTGGGACTTAACTATCTTGAGTAGTTTTGTATCATCTGCAAATTTTGCCACCTCACTGTTTACCCATTTTTCCAGATCATTTATGAATATGTTGAACAGTAATAGTCCCAGTACCGATCCCTCAGGGATACCACTATTTATCTCTCTCCATTCTGACAACTGATAATTTATTCCTACCCTTTGTTTCCCATCTTTTAACCAGTTACTGATCCATGAGAGGACTTTCTTCTTACTTCATGATGGCTCACTTCTCAAAAGTCAATTTAAATTAAAATCCTTTTTTTTTAAATGTATATTTTTTTAGAAATCTAGACCTGTTATGTGTTTGGTGTAACTTGCACTATTCTTTTGTTAAATTTGCATAATCCTAACAAAACATTTACTTTATTCATATCTCTTTTATTTATCTCATTGGTCCTGACACCCCCCCCTGTAAATGCAAACATCCCCCTAATTTCAATTCCTGGGGAAACCACTGTTCATATCCAATTAGATTAGTCACAGATGCTGGTATTGCAGGGCTAATATAGGTATGTAGGGCCAGATACACCAATAAGCTCCAGCTTTGGCAACACAAAACAGCCATGAACCCACCTTAACTGGACAGTTAAACTGAGTTTATGGCTGCTTTGCCTCATTTGACTGACACAGAGAAGTCTGAGCCTGCCAGTGAATCTGGCCCATAGATGAAATACTGTAAAAATTTTAGTTGCAAAAAAACTCCCAATTTATTATTAATAAAGTGCAGTGAAATCTCCCAGGAGGGATATTTTTAATCCAGGAAAACATAGGGCCAAGTGCTCCACAGCGGAAACTGGCAGAGCTTCACTGACTTCAGTGTCATTGTGCCAATTTACATCAGCTGTGGCCCATTGTTTTTAGTTAGATCAGTTAATGTGGCAAACAACTTTTCTTTGGGGAAGAGGAAATTTAGGGACAGATTCTCATCTCAGTTATGCTGGTGTAAATCCAGAATAACTCCACTGTAAAGGAGATCAGATTCCAGCCCTCAATCAAAAAGCCATTTGGCATCTATCATAATCAGTGAAAATTTACCTTGTACTATTTAAAATCACTCATATTTTAGGTGGATAGAAAATTGCAGTCTCAGCTTCCAATTTAACAAAGTCTAATTTCAAAGACTGAAACCTAGTTCTCCTAATCTGAATGACTTTAGATACATCTGGGAATATCAAAACACAATTATCCTGAAACTCAATCCTCTTCCTTTTAATTAAAGAAAGAATCCTATCTCAGCCACCTGAGGATCTGAAAGATACTGTAAGAATTTGACACTCAGAAGAAGTCCTAACAGATAAATCATGAGAGCTGTGTAAGCAAAAGACAATAGCTACCCTACCATTAATAGATTACATTTAAAATAAAAAAAATTAAAGTGCTCAGAAAAGGCATCTAATCAATCTTGACCTTCAGAACCTTCTCTCCAGCCAAAATTAAGTATATTACAGGAGCTAAATTACTTTTTTAAAAAAAAATCAGGGCTAGATCTTCAGTGACTTCAGTGGAGCTATGCCAATTTATATGAGTTGAGGATCTGGCCCTTAATTTTTCTGTAATGTTTTCCCTAATCAACACGTTCAATATCATTTTAAAGTCATCAACATGTGTCTTAAACCTGTCTCAGCCTTCAAACATAATCTAATGATTCTTCCGTAACAGGTCCTCTGATTTCTTTGCTTTAATAATTTTAGGAATAATGCTGTCATTTGGGGAACCACAGTTTATATCAACTCTTCTAAAGTTGATAGGACAATGTCACAGGGTGGCTGGCTCTTTAATGGGAAATGGGTCTCAGTCCCTCCTGTGACCTCCCAAGCTCGGGAAAATGAAGATAGCTCATGTGATTCAGTCAGGCCTTTGGGATAAATAAGGGAGAGAAAGGTGGGTAGACTGTGAAAGAAACTTAAGCAAAGGAGCTGCAGAGAACAGCAAGACTCCTGCAGGGGATCCTGAGTGTCTATGGGAGAGCCAGGAGAGCAGCAGGGGGGTTACCTGCTGACCTCACTGAGCCTGAGAGAAGATCGCTCCAGGAGTTTTGGATCATCTCTGGGGGGAAGGAAGGACTCCATCGAGAAAGGGCCAGGAATGACTGCTTGATGAAGAGCAGGTTGGGACTGCAGAAAAAACCCAGGACTGGCAAAATCTGCTGGAGCTGAGGATGGACTTTTGTGTGTGGTAATAGATTTTACTTTGGGACTTTGAGGAGTGTTTTGAACTTTCTGTTATAAAACCATCGTCAATAAGGTGTACTACTAGCCATAGGAAAGTCTTTGTGGATTATTTCAGGGAACCTCAGCAGGAAATTGAGGCAGGGCTGCTCCAGAGCCACCCCAGTCATGAGGGGATACTCTGGAGGTGGTGACCCTGTTACAGATAGCTTCCTTAACATCAATCCCTTTAGCACCTGCCTCCTAAATATCTTCCTGGCATGAATGAGAAGACTGTAGCATGGAAGAAGACAAATCTAATTCCTGTATATTCTCTTTAACCTAACATTAAATAACATACTAATGGTTTTTGTGGCAAGGTTTTTCCTGGCACTTCTTCTTTCTGAATTTTTAAAATGTGCTTCTCACAAAGTGTATTGTGAACCACGTGTATAAAAAGCAGATAATATAACATTATTGAATTCAATAAATCAGACTTATAAAACTCCTCTCCAGATTCTCTGGCAGAAGCCTGAACAGACAGACAGCCTCCAGTTCAAAGTGCAAGGACTAACAACTCAGACTGCATTGGGCCAATGGGAGAAGCAAGTGCCAGAGTTGAAGACATTGCACTGAGAATGTCCTGCCAGTAACATGCCCAGACGTTGCGTGAGAGAGTGTTAGCATGAGCTTATTAGGTGATCTTGGTTGCAGAGGCAGAATATGGGGACAGAGCAATCTTTTGGGTAGCTAGGCTCCAAACCATACTAGGCTTTCAATATCTGTTCCAACACCCTGAACTGCAGTAAACAGAAAGCCAGTACAGTCTATAGAGATCTGATGTAATGTCACCCTTCCTGTCCAACCAGCCAGATTGATGTATTCTCCACTGCCTGAGGTTTTCAAAGGATAGCTCCATATAGAGCGTGTTGCAGTAGTCCAGTCTGGAGATGAGAAAGGCATAGATAACTGAGACAAGGTCAATATCCAAGAGAAAAGGTCACAATATGTATTTTACTACAGCTTCTAATAACTTCTTTTACATGTGCTAATCCCATGTAACCTTGAAGGGAAAAGAGGAAGAGTGAGCTTTTCTGAAGCAAAAGGAATTTTAATGTTATAGCATTATTTACAACTTGCTTCAGAATCATTAAAACACCCTAAAATTTATGGGGCTGATCCAAAGCCCACTGAAGTCAATGGAAAGACTCCTCTGGACTTCAAAGGACTTTGGTTCATGCCTTAAGTGTGTGGGGCATAAGAAAATTATATTAATGAACTAAAACAAGGATTGGCAACCTTTGGCACGTGGCTTGCCAGGGTAAGCCACCTAGTGGGTTGGGCTGATTTGTTTACCTGCCACATCCGCAGGCTCTGCCTATTGCGGCTCCCATTGGCTGTGGTTTGTCACTCCAGGCCAATGGGAGAGGCGGAAAGCCTCAGCCAGCACATCCCTCAGCCCACACCACTTCCTGCCGCCCCCACTGGCCTGCAGTGGTGAACTGCGGCCAGTGGGAGCTGCAATCGGCCAAACCTGCAGAAGCAGCAGGTAAACAAACCAGCCTGGCCTGCCAGGGTGCTTACCCTGGTGAGCTGCATGCCAAAGGTTGCTGATCCCTGTACTAAAAGATACAAACAATTTTAAATTACAATGTTCAGAAGCCACAGCTCAGCAGGAACTCTGGGGTACTGTTGCTTGAGTCATTTTGCCGCCTTTGGCGATATCCTCAATGTGTGTAAATATGCTTGTCTCCACTGAAGTTAAGGAAGATTTACAACAACTAATGGGGCTAATGTAATCTTGGGATGCATAAACAGGGGGATCTTGAGTAAGAGTAGAGCTGTTATTTTACCTCTGTATTTAGCACTGGTACAACTATTGCCGGAATACTGTGCCCAGTTCTGGTGTCCACAATTCAAAATGATGTTGATAAATTGGAGAAGGTTTAGAGAAGAGCCTCAAGAATGATTAAAGGATTAGAAAACGTGCCAAATAGTGATCAAGCTTCCTGAGTCAGATACTTAGCTTAACAAGGAGAAGATTAAGGGTCCTTGGTCACAGGTTATAGGAACCTATATGAGCAGTCATTATTTGATAATGGGTGTGATGTTGCACTCCATATGTTTTATGGAAATATGCTTATGAGTGTAAATATAAAGTAACTGGAATATGCTTTTGTCATAAACAGATAGCTAAGGGTTAATGTCTCTTTCACCTGAAGCACCTGACCAGAGGACCAATCAGGAAACTGGATTTTTTCAACTCTGGGTGGAGGGAAGTTTGTGTCTGAGTCTTTGTTTTCTGTCTGCCTGCTTTCTCTGAGCTTTGGAGAAGTAGTTTCTGTTTTCTAATCTTCTGTTTCTAAGTGTATGGACAAAGAGATCAGATAGTAAGTTATATGGTTTCTTTTCTTTGGTATTTGCATAAATATAAGTGCTGGAGTGCTTTAATTTGTATTCTTTTTGAATAAGGCTGTTTATTCATATTTCTTTTAAGCAATTAACCCTGTATTTTGTCACCTTAATACAGAGAGACCATTTGTATGTATTTTTCTTTCTTTTTATATAAAGCTTTCTTTTAAGACCTGTTGGAGTTTTTCTTTACTTCAGGGAAATTAAGTCTGTACTCACCAGGGAATTGGTGGGAGGAAGAAATCAGGGGGAGATCTGTGTGTGTTGGATTTGCTAGCCTGATTTTGCATTCCCTCTGGGTGAAGAGGAAAGTGCTTTTGTTTCCAGGACTGGGAACGGAGAGGGGGAGTCACTCTGTTTGGATTCACAGAGCTTGTGTCTGTGTATCTCTCCAGGAGCACCTGGAGGGGGGAAGGGAAAAAGGATTATTTCCCTTTGTTGTGAGACTCAAGGGATTTGGGTCTTGGGGTCCCCAGGGAAGGTTTTTCAGGGGGACCAGAGTGCCCCAAAACACTCTAATTTTTTGGGTGGTGGCAGCAAGTACCAGGTCCAAGCTGGTAACTAAGCTTGGAGGTTTTCATGCTAACCCCCATATTTTGGACGCTAAGGTCCAAATCTGGGACTAAGGTTATGATAGCTTTATGTAAGAGGTCGCTCGTAAGGTATCATTACAAAGCTTGTAATCTACTGAGTGTGCTCATCCTACTTGTATGAATGCATCATTCTTGTATCTGAAGCTAGAAATATGAAGTTAACTTTGAGGTCCTATTTTAATTATGCAGTGTAGGCCATGAATGGTGGTTTAGGATCTTGATGGCTCCCAGTAACTAGAACAATTGGTTTTAAATGGCTCTGTTTACTTGTAAGCCTTCCTGTGTTCCTGTGAGTCAGGTCAGAAAGAATGGACGCTTAGGGTCTCACAGGACATGTGACCAGGTTACTTGGTACTGGAATCCATCTTAAACCTGGTGCTTTTCCATTTAGAAGGAGGGGTGGGGACCCAGAGAGACAAAAGATTCCTTCCTTTTGCCAAAGCTATAAAAGGGGTGGAAGAGAACAAAGAGGGTGGCCAGTCATGAGAATTCCCTTAGTTACCACATGAGCTGGAAATAACAAGAACTGTACCAGGGAAAGGATTGGGCCCAGACTAAGAAGGAGTCTAGTCTGTGAAAGAAGCTTATTGGAATATCTCTGAGGATGAGATTTACCTGTATCCAGTTTCTTAAATGTATTAGGCTTAAACTTGTGTGTTTTGTTTTATTTTGTTGATAAATACTTTGTTCTGTCTGTTATTGCTTGAAACCATTTAAATCCTACATTCTATATTTAATAAAATCACTTTTGCTTATTAACGAACCCAGAGTAAGTGATTAATACATGGAGGTGCAAACAGCTGTGCATCTCTCTCTCTCAGGGTTATAGAGGGTGGACAATTTATGAGTTTACCCTGTTATAAGCTTTATACAGAGTAAAATGGATTTATTTGGGGTTTGGATCCCATTGGCAGCTGGGTGTCTGGGTGCTGGAGATAGGAAACCTGCTGAGCAGTTTTGGTTAAAGTCTACAGCTTTGGGGGCGTGGTTCAGACCCTGGGTCTGTGTTGCAGTGGACTAGCATGTCTGGCTCAACAAGACAGGGTTCTGGAGTCCCAAGCTGGCAGAGAAAATGGGCTCAGAGTTAATTGCAGCATGTCAGGTGACAGTGCCACAGGGGTCTCTGTGGCTGAACACATCACAATGTCTCTTCGATCTAGCAGAGAAAGGTATAACATGATCCAGTGACTGAAAGTTAAGCTAGACAAATTCAGACTGGAAATAAGGTGTGAGAGTAATTAACAGTGAGAGTAATTAACCATTGGAACCATTTACCAAGGGGTCATGGTGGATTCTCTATCCCTGGCCATTTTAAATCAAGATTGGATGTTTCTCTAAAAGATCTGCTCTAGGAGTTATTTTGAAAAAGTTCTATATACTTGCCTATCAGAAGACGTCGGACTAGATGATCACAATTGTCCCTTCTGGCCTTGGAATGTATGAATAGTTGAGGATCTGGCAATATGGATAATATATGAATACATGGTAATGCAAGATTGGCAAGATATATACACAATGGGGCAGATCATCAGCTGATGTAAACTGTCATTGGTTCACAATGGCGCTATGGCAGTTTACACAAGCTGACAATCTACCCCAAAACATATACAACATAGAGATTATATGCATAACTTTTCCCAGATCATATATTATACATTCATCAAGAGGTTGAATCATGTTTAGTGTAAATGGTGCTATACATCTGTGTATTCATACTCAGTCTTGTTCATGAATTAATGAATAAGGAGGACAAAGACAGCAATTTCATTTCTAGCATCTGATTTAATTGTGGCAGAGTACATTACCCTTACACTTCTGGTCTGTTCCAGGGTGCTGATCTTTTGCCAAAATGAGAATAAAATCAACTGGAAAGAAAATGTTCTTGCATGTAATACAGAAAACAGATGGGTACATTGTATGGGTGGAAGGGGAGGTAAATTTTCCTCCAGATTTTTTCCTAGGACATCCTTTACTAGATTGTCAGTCTCAGTTTTATAGCTGTGGAAGTCCCCTACTCCCCATATCACATTCTAATAACTTTCTACTAGAAATGCTACAGAAATGACCCCCACACAGCTTTTTCCCTCTGTACCCTAATTTTTAAGAGCTTGGGGTTCAAAGATACATCACTATTTTTGTCGTTTTGTTTTCCATTTTTTTAATGATTACACAAGCAGCAGTGAAAAAAGGGTAGAATATATCTTATCTGTTAACCCTTAGGCTGCCGTTGTGGCTTTACATTGGCTTCCCTACCATTCGTTAGACTTTCAAAATTAAAAACACCAGCCAATATGTAACATACTGCAACTACGGGAAAAGTCTGGAATTGTCTAATTCATTCACCTTAATCATATCAACCTAGTCACATCCATTAGCCAAAGCCTGCTGGGACGCTATGACTCTGCCAGCTGGTGTGTATTGTATTCTGCCACGATTCCTTCCTGTAATGGGAGCATTGCAAGAGTTCCAAAAACATTAAGAAAGAGAAATGGGGAAGTGGGCAGATACAGCTGGAGACTTCTGAGAACAAATTCACACAAACATCCTTTCACTAGTTTAACCACTAAAAGAGATAAGGAAAAGAACTTAACGCATGAAGTAATCTTTATCTTCTGTAATATTATTTGGGTGTCATAGTTTTACCTTTGCATACACTATGTTTTCCTTTTTTAAAAAAATTAAAAATAATGCCAAGCAGAGAAGGAAGAGGTCCTGGTTCAGGAGATTATTTAAGCACATACTTACATGCTTTCCTAGGGTTGCTTTCCTAGACAAAAGGATTTTAGACTCTAACTACAGCCGTGACACATTACAAATGGTACTGTTGCAGTATATGCATGCCCCGTCCCCTGCTGCAGCGTGCAATGGGGATGTTGACACCCTGGTCACCATCTACCTGACTGTTTTAGGCCTCACCACAATAAGGCACAATGGTCATATTCAACACAGCTACCTTGGGGTCAGGGCTGTGTGGCCTAGTGGCAAGAGTCACTAGCACTGCCCTTGGGGTTGGAGCTGTGTTGCCTAATGGCCAGAGTCAAAGAAAGAGGCCACCACCCAGGGGTGGGTGGCAGCAGAGGTGTTAGGGGGACCCAGCCCCTCCCTCTCCACTGGGTCCCAGCCCAGAACCCTGTCAGTGGTTAGTGTAGTCAACAGCCAGTCAGAAGATATCCTACCACATTATGCTGACTGTCTTCAGGTGCACAGTATCACTCACTACATGCCCCCTGGGCCACTTCCTACTGTAAGTCCTGAAGCCGGAGTCCGTCCATCGTCAGGATCTCCAGTGTCCTTGGTTCAGGTAACTGGCTAGGACTCTGACTCCCTTTGACTGGATGTGGGCAACAGGTCTCTGGTCGGGGCCTCAGGCTCTCTGGTTCCTCCAATCAGGGGCTGAAGCAGCTCCCAGCTGGACCTTCCACCGAGCATCCTTCCTTCCCGGTGGTCAGACCAGAATAAGCTGGGCTTCTCTCCTTTATACTAGTGCAGCATTTGGAGCCTGTCTAATCTTGTCTAAGTGGCAGGACTTCTGCCACCCATAGTGTGGGGTTAACTCTTTTCTGCCTAGTTCAGGGTATGTGCCCCATCACAGGTACTCTTTGGCAAAAAAAGAACATTCCTGATTCATATAGTCTAATAGCTGCAGTGGGATCTGCGATGGAGGTCTCCAGAAACAAGTCAGTGTATTGTCTGATCTTAAGCATGGAATTATTTCAGTGTGACACACAACATTACTGACATTAGTCAAGCTATTGTGAATTGAACCTATCCTATGACCCTTGCTCATTCTAGTAGTGCTTGTGAGTAGTCCCAATGACTACAGGGGGAAGGAAGGGTTGCAGGACCAGGTTCTAAGGAAAGCCCTTATTTTTAAAAAAAAAAGATTATCATGCATCGTTCAAATACAGTGCACATTTTTTGTTCAGTTTCCACTGGAGAAGACAGTTACATAGGAATAAGAGCACATCTGCTGACCCACCTGTAGAAGGTGATTGAAGGTTATCAGAGCTCTGTGCTTCACCTGTAATATCACTATTAGAAGCACCACCCCAGGGAAAATATTTTTGGGGAGGACGTTGCATTCCAGTGAAGTGGTTGGTTTGCAAGAATATGGGCCAAAAATGACACCTCTACTCACTGTGCAGTTACTGAGCATGGAACAAAGATGACATTCTGGCAGCCTGCTATTATAACTAGGGCATTCCCATTATACTAGACAGTAAATTGGAAGGACAGTAGTGACACCACACAATAACAATACAAAACACTACAATTCATGCATTGGTCCAGATTAGATTAAACTGATTTTTAAAGACACATGCTTAATTATTGCTGTCTTCTCAGTCCTTGCTCTTCTTGTGCCTATTAAATGTGCCTTAATGTTAGACCAATAAACCAGCAGCTATTTCACTTCCCTTACTGCTTTGTTCCCTGAGTGAATGAAGCCAGGTAGCAACACCTTCTTAAAGCTGCACAACATTTATCATTTTATGAGTTTATCTTTTAATGAATCCTTCAAATGATCTTGGTTATATCCACAA
The DNA here is from genome assembly GCF_025201925.1 of Gopherus flavomarginatus. Classification (NCBI taxonomy): domain Eukaryota; kingdom Metazoa; phylum Chordata; order Testudines; family Testudinidae; genus Gopherus; species Gopherus flavomarginatus. Next base: position 254,206,899 of record NC_066617.1, read on the forward strand.
TGACAATGTAATAATATGTAATAATAGGGGACTTAGCATCCCAGTAAACTATAAATGAGAATGCACCACCTCATCAATTTTGAGTAAACTGTTGGAAAACTCCAGTAAAAGCAGCATTCCTGACAGGCCCAGAGGCTAGGAGTGAGAGTACATCATTTGACCTCAAATATTGTGCTAGTGCACAAGGAGAGAAGTAAACTCACACACCGTTAGGACCCACATTGTCATGTACTTCTTGCATATTCCTTCTTAGTGAGGTACACATGGGATGTATTCAGTGTAATATCCTTTAATCATGTTCTGCCAGGTATAGCTAAGGTTCTCTTAAATGAGGTATTTTATATACAGTATCACCTAGTGGCTGAACAGTATAACACAGTTTAGCAGCTATTTGCATAATCCCCTTTCAAGTTCTACATTCCTATAGTTTACAAAATATACACTATCCTGCTATCTTTAAAGTTCAGTACGAATCAATCTGTTAAGTGTCTCTGAATTGTATTGGTTTTCCAATTACACTACCTAAACACGAAACAACTTGGTCATCTGGTTGTCCATTAGTTGAAATGGGTGGTTGGGGTTGGTTTGGAATCTCTGAGTCTCCCTTTCCTTGTTCTGCATCTGTCATCTGTGGGGTTTGATTTGTTGATTGTTCTTGCTGAGGAACACACTGTAGATGCTGACGTTTTCTGTTGAACTCTCCATTATCGGTCTCTCAATCATATATAACCTGGGCATTGAATTCCTTTTCTTTATCACAGCTCAAGTTGTCAATCCTTTTTCTCTATCCAATTTGACAGGAACACAGTCACCTGGTCCTTGATCTAGCAGTTCTCTGAGTGATGTTTGTTGTAAAAGTGTATGCGGCTATTTTTGCCTTTTTATCGGATTTGGCTACTCTCTTCCCATCTAGCCACTTAGGAGAAAGGTTCTTTTCTGAAGTTGAAACAGTAGTTCTAAGTTGTCTTCCCATCAGGATCTGTGCATCAGTATATCCAGTAGCTGCAACTGGTGTTAATCTGTAACTCAGAAGAGCAAGGAATGGATCTTCCTGCTGTATGAATTTCTTGGCTGCCTGTACAGCTTTGCTTTCCGGTAATGTGGGCTGCTAATAATATGATAAAATATATATATTTTGTATGGAATGACTCACATTCTGCTTCAGTGAACTGTGGTCTGTCACTAGTTATTCTGGAACACTGAAGTGAGAAAAAGTGCACTTCACTTTCTCTAACATGTTATGTCTTTCAAGAACTTCATTTCTATATACCTGGAAAAATAATCCACAACAACCAGGTCCTCTGAATTTGCAGAAATCTGCAGCTGGTCTCTTCCAAGGTCTATCTAGTAGAGATGTTGTTATCAAAGCTTGTTTGTATTGTCTTGGTCTGTTAGTTCTGCAGTGTTCACATGCAGATACTTTATTCTTTATGTTCTTGCTGATGCCCATCCACCATACTGACTGGTTGGCCTGTTCATGGCATTTGATGTCCCTGATGGATGAAGTTTAGGATTTCTTCTCTCATTTAATTTGGAATTATGATGCAATTACCTTTAACCCTGAGGCCATTTGACTTGCTTCATTGTTCACGCATGGCAAAGTCACTTTTTGTCACTTCCTTACTGTCCTTTAGATTCTTGGGCCAGCCACCTTTAATGTAATTTAGAACTTCCTGAAGTTTCATGTCTGTTGAGGTTACTTTTCTGTAGCTGGTGTAGTTTCTTTTCTAACACAGGTCTGTCTGTGTCCACAACATCCATGTCTGTCTTTACATCATCTTCAATCTCACGGGTAGTTGTGTGCAATGCTGGGCTCTGTGACAGTGTCTGCTACTGCCAGATTTATCCCAGGAACATGTATAGAATTTTATAGATCAATGTCAAAATCTGGAACTACACCTGAAAGCGGTTAGTGAAGACTTTTGAGCACTGGCGTATTGTGGTCCTAGTAATTAACACCATGAAACAAGCAGGCTTATGCATTCTGCCACAGCTGCAGCTTTCAACTGTTATGCATCAGTAGTCCAGTGTAGAAAACATTACATTAGTTGAATCTGGTGATAATGCAGATATGGATAACTGTGGCAAAGTCTACATCAGAGAGGCAGTCACAATTTTTATGCCAAATACAGATGGAAAAAGGCATTCTGGCCACTGAAACTGCCTCAGAGTACAAAATATCAAATGGAACAGATTACATCTTTGTGGAAAAATAGAGATGGTATTTCAAGAAGACTTTATAGTGGAAAATAAAAATGAAAGGCAGCTAACTACACCTCTACCCACTATAACACGGTCACGGGGAGCCAAAAATCCCTACCCCATTATAGCTGAAACCCCATTATATTGGGGTAGGGGCGGCAGGGCTCCAGCAGTGATTTAAAGAGCTCCAGACTCCAGCTGCTGCGGGGAGCCCCAGGCCCTTTAAATCACCAGGGGAGCCCCGCTCCCACAGCCCCGGGGTAGGGGCAGCAGGGCTCCAGTGGTGATTTGAAGGGCTCTGGGCTCCCCGGGCCCTTTAAATCGCCAGGGGATCCCTGCTGCCACAGCCCCAGGGTAGTAGCAGCAGGGCTCCGGCGGTGATTTAAAGAGCTCTGGACTCCGGCCACTGTGGGGAGCCTGGGGCCTTTAAATCGCTGGCAAGCCCCGCTGCCGCAGCCCCGGGGTAGCAGCAGCAGGGCTCCAGAGGGATTTAAAGGGCCCGGAGCTCCCTACAGTAGCCAAAACCCTGGACCCTTTAAAACGCCGCCGGAGACCTGCTGCTACCGCGCTATACGCAAACCCGTGTTATATCAGGTCGCGTTATAGTGGGGTAGAGGTGTATCTGAATGCAGCCCATGTTTCTATGATGAAAAAATATATGCAAGCTAAAATATTAAAAGAAATATCAAAGTTTAACAGCTGATCATTTTAAGTATGGTTATAAGTATTTTGGCCCCACCCCTCTCTTAGAAATCCATAGAGCTATGCTGACTTGTACCAGCTGAGAAACCGGGCTTCTATGTCCTAGAGCCTGCTTATGTGCACATCTTCACATCTGGCTCTTCCATTCTAATTTCCTTGATGCCTGAAAATCTGCTGTAGAAAAAAAGGGGGTGGAAAATCATTATCAATCCATTTAAAATTCTAATATCAATATGCATAAGTTATTGAAGATAGTATGAGTGCCCCCTGAGTTTCATTAATAAATCTAGTACCCTTATCTAAATGTAAGTATTGTATATGTGAAGACATATATCTGTCTCTGAACAGATATTCAAACCTGTTCGACTTGAGACAGATAAAGATATATTAGACACACACACTGAAAGAATCTTGTCTGAGGATAACCTTGCGTTCTGCCAAATCCTTCTACACCTGAATGGAAGGAGAGCAAAAGCTGTGGGGAAATGAGGTAGCTGAGATATTTCCTCTTCATTCCCATAATATGTGAGTGTCTCATTCTTTTCTTCCTCTTTCATGCCTATCATACTCAATTCCATCAGATCTTACTGTTACATTACAATATAGTGGCTGCTTGGCATGATTCGTAGAACCCAAGACTGTGCTAGGTACTTCATAGCAAAAGAACGAGGTGTCACCAAATGAAATTAAGGGGCATCAGTTTTAAAACAAACAAAAGGAAGCATTTCTTTCACACAACACACAGTCAACCTATGGAACTCTTTGCCAGAGGATGTTGTGGAGGGTTCAAAAAAGAACTAGATAAATTCATGGAGGATAGGTCCATCAATGGCTATTAGTCAGGATGGGCAGGGATGATGTCCCTAGCCTCTGTTTGCCAGAAGCAGGGAATGGGCGACAGGGGATGGATCACTTGAAGATTCCCTCTGGGGCATCTGGCATTGGCCACTGTCAGAAGATACTGGGCTAGATGGACCTTTGGTCTGACCCAGTATGGCCATTCTTATGTTCTTACAGAGATGGCAATCACTAAACTTGCAGAATAGTTTTAGTTCCAAAACTCTGTTTTCACAAGTTCACAACTTTCTGAAAAATGTATTTCTTTCTGCAGTGTTGCTGGGACTATTTTCAGATTAAGAGGTTTTAACTTCAAAGCTAGTTACAGTGCTCTGTTTATACCAAGATGGCTTTTGCATATTCCTGATGGGTGCTGAGGGAAGGCTGACATCTCAGAAATCCCAGCCTTTGGGCCCCTTGCTGTGTCAAGATCACATATTACTATATGCCGGTTGCCTAGCAGCAATCACGGTTACAGTATAATATGTCAGATTTGTGTAATGTTTTCTCAACTTCCAGATATTGTGAGAAATGGGGGTAAAAACCCAGTGACTGTTTCACATGCTTGTAGAACTGTGTGCATGTGGGCATCATTGCAGATCATAACATGGAGAATATTTCTGTGGATCAAAAGAAAGATGCAATTGCCAAAAAATGAATCATGGCCTTCCATGGATGGCCGAGCTATAGCAGAGACCTTGTGTGACAGCCTGGAAAAAACATGAAACCCAGCCATTATTTCAATCATTCTCACTCACTAGTGAATATGCAAAATAGCCTGCAGTTATATGACGAGTTTTATTTGTCAACAGTATTGCCAATGATTTTAAAGGAAACTTTCTGTTGCTTTCTTCCAAGGGCATATGTGACATTTCAGAAGTATTAAATGTGCCATTATCTGGGTGAGAATGTTCATATGGCTGGTGGTGTGAATCATAGAAATGTAAGACTGGAAGGAACCTCGTGAGGATTTCTAGTACAGCCTTCCACACTGAGGCAGGACCAAGTACACCTAGGCCATTGTTGTGAGGTGTTTGTCTAACCCAGGGATAGGCAACCTTTGGCATGTGACCTGCCAAGGTAAGCACCCTGGTGAGCCGGGCCAATTTGTTTATCTGCCACGTCCACAGGTTCGGCCGATGGCGGCTCCCACTGGCCGCGGTTTGCCGCTACAGGCCAATGGGGGCTGCGGGAAGCAGCACAGGCCAAAGGTTGCTGATCCCTGGTCTAACCTGTTCTCAAACAATCCAGTGATGTGGATTCTGCAAGCTTCTTGGAAGCCTAGTCTAGTACTTGTCTAGTCCTTATAGTTAGAAAGTTATCACATCTTATGCAGGTGCTTCTTTTCCTATGTGCTTATATATTTTGACAAATGTTTTTAAAGGCTGGGGTGGATGAGATAGTCCACTTTTTAGTCTGGTGGACCAAACTGTAGTCTGTGAAGCACTTCCTGTTGGTCTGTGGGATGGTGGCAGGTCATGTGGAAGAGAGATTTGTGGATGGAAGAGTCACACTACATGGCTGCCAGAGCCACTGAAGTTGCTAGGTGGAGCTGCAAGGAGCATCCTTGCCATTGCTAGGAGGAGAGGCCTAACTACTCACCAATGAGCTCCAGCTGCCAGCAGAAAGGGAGCCAAAGAACGGTTGTTACCAATAGCTGCTTGTGGAGGCCTTGGTGATGAATAAGTGTGCTGAGAACCTGAGGGGGAGAGAGAGAACAGGGTTAAAGGGAATTGCATGTGCTCAGCCACTCTCAGAATCAGGATCAAACCGTGTATCTTATTTTAATTAGAGATGGTCTGAGGCATTTGTGTTTTGAATTTCTTTTTGCAGCACCATGTAGGTTGGGTTTTGGTTAATCCAAAATCCCAATCATGAAACCAGCTTTTAGTTTCTTTGAATCTAAGGGTGTGCAAAATCAAAATGAAATGTATAGGCAGATAGGTAAGCTAGATAGAGGAACTGATTTCATAAGACTGTGTTTGTCTGCATATAGTTCCCTTTCATCCCAATGACAACAGTGGTTCATATCCTAGTCTTGTAGAAGTGGTTAGCTTTTAATTCATTCAAGAGATGTTATCTGAAGGAGGTATTTACATTATCCTAAAAACAAAATACCGCTAAACAATATTTATTTCATATACTTTCTGAATGTGGTCAGATATAAATAGCAGCACAGACGTTTAAGAGCTAGTCTCATTGAAAAAAGTAATTAATTGGTGTTAAACACAAAGGTGGTTTTGTTTTGTTTTGTTTGTAACCAGCACAGATTTAATTACAAGTAATTGTTCTCAAAATCATGCTGCTCATAGGTTCTGCATTCTAGACAGTGAATATGCATCAATACACTAATCTATCACCTTCATTATTTTAGTTATCTGGGTGTGTTCATCAAAGTTTTGTGTTTAATTCAGGCAACAGATCAGACATACCTGTGTTTCCATTCTTTGAAAATCTGCTTGTTTTAATGAAAAAAAGGAGTGGTGATGTAAATGAAGATACCTTTGTCTTCAATGAAGACATGAAATTAAATTCCTTTTACTTATTTTAGACACATCTAGTGGGAAGGATGGTCTTGTGAATAAAGCACAGAACTTAGTGTTCGGATTCGGTGATATTCCTCATTTTGTCACAGACTATCTTCCACCCCCTTAGACAAGTGATTTCAACCTCTTTATACTTGTCCCCATGTATATAACATGGGGATAATAACATTTTCCGACATCATTGGGGTGTAAGGAGACTTAATTCATTAATGTTTGCAAAGCACTTTGAGAGAGTGAGAGGAAAGGTGCTACATAAATGCAAATTATTATTACAATAAATGAATATTGGGCTCAGTTTGTTACTAATCTAGACCCTGCTTCAGCAAACCATCCCTATTCAGGACAGCACTCAAGCACATGCTTAAGTCAATGAGACTTAAGCATGTGCTTAAAGTGAAGTGTGGGAATAAGGGCTGTGCTGAATAAAGATAGGCTTTAGCATGTGTCTACCTGAATCAGGGCTTAAGGTGTTATTTTCCCATGTCCTCTGTTTTTTCTACTCAGTAGAATGAGAGGGAGCTTGCATAAATTCCTCATATGAACACACAAGACTATCTGCCTGTCTCCCTCAGAATTCTGAGTTTTCTTTCCTCTTCCCCCAAATGAACAAGTGCTGTCATCTGCATCACTAAACACCAATTCGCTGCTTACCTCCAACAAGACCTCCACCTAGAGTAGCTAACAGTATTTCAGAAATCAAACTCAAAAACATTCCTAGCATGTCTGATGAGACTACATTAGGTACACCTGTCCTTGGCAATATTTTGCTTTCTGATCTTGTATGTGTTCATCAAGAACTCTGAAGCGCTGAATGTTTCTCAAATGCAAGGCAAATTTTAACATGATGATCTCCTTTCCACTCTGGGTCATAGGTAGTGGTGCTAAGGAAGTTGGGGGTGCTGGAGAACCACCTGACTTGAAATGGTTTCCATTATATACATGATTTAGAGTTGGGTTCAATGGCTCACAGCACCCCCACTTAAAAATTGTTCCAGCTCCCCTGTTCTGAGTCCCATCTTCCATTCTTTTCCAAAATACTAAAGAAATCTTAAGTGAGCAAACATCAAAAATATATCTATTTGAATGAAAACAAAGTTAGAAGTTCCATAAAAGTAGCTTGAAAATCTCTATGTAATGGAAAACTTCAGTTACATTTGTAACTACAGGGCCTGATTCTACTCTCATTGAAGTTGATGGCATAACTTCTATTGGAACAAATCCATAGTATCTGCTCTAGATGGCAAGATTTATAACTAAGTGTCATAAACAGATGGTTAAGGGTTAATGTCTCTTTTACCTGTAAAGGGTTAAGAAGCTTAGTAAACCTGGCTGATACCTGACCAGAGGACCAATAGGGGGACAAGATACTTTCAAATCTTGGTGGAGGGAAGTCTTTGTTTGGGCTTTTTGTGTTGTTTGTTGTTTACTCTCGGGACTGAGAGGGACAGGACATCATTCCAGGTTTTTCCAGTCTTTCTGAATCAGTCTTTCATGTTTCAAAATTGTAAGTAATAGCCAGGCAAGGCAGATTAGTCTTATGTTTGTTTTCCCAACTTGTAAAGATTTCTTTTGCTGGAAGGATTTTTAACTCTGTTTGCTGTAACTTTGAATCTAAGGCTGGTGGGGGAGTCCCTCTAGTCTGTATGAATCTGAGTACCCTGTAAAGCATTTTCCATCCTGATTTTACAGAGATAATTTTTACTTTTTCTTTCTTTAATTAAAAGCTTTCTTTTTAAGAACCTGATTAATTTCTCCTTGTTTTAAGATCCAAGGGGTTTGGGTCTGGGTTCCCCAGGGAAGGTTTTGGGGGAACAGAAAGTGTGCCAAACACTAAATTCTGGCTAGTGGCAACATACCAGACCTAAGCTAGTAATTAAGCTTGGAAGTGTTCATGCAGGTCCCCACTTCTTGTACTCTAATTTTCAAAGTGGGGAAAAAACCTTGACACTAAGACTATAGAAACTAAAGAGTGGCATGATGCAGAGACCTTCATCTGAACACTTTCCCCTTCTAGAGGATATAATTCTTTAAGCACATGAATAGTCCTATAGACTTCAGTGCTGAATTGGGGTCACATTCCTAAGGACTCTCAGCTCCACCTCCAAACCTTACAACATATCAATTCAGTGACTAGTTGAAGCCTTTTCCTTCTTTAAATTATTCTTTTTATACAGAACCCTTCTGTTAGGCTATAGCAGTTTTGTATTTTCTCCTTTTTGACCTTCATATTGTAAGTAATTTCAAGTATATTAAATGCCTTGAATATCTCAATAGGAATGTCATTCGTGTTTATGGCTGTTTGCAGAATCTTTTACATCTTGCTTGGATTTTATCAGCCATATTGGAAGAATCTGTGACATGAATCCAATGGTAGGTCGGGCCCAGTCCAGCTCCTATTACAATCAGCTAAAAGTCTCCCATTGACTAGTGTGGGAATTGGGTTGAGCCCTTAATCATTCTAGAATAAACCCAAATTGAGACTTAACGGCTGGTGTAAATGGGTGTAGCTCCATGAAGTTAGTGGAGCTACCTCAAATGACAGAACCTGAGGAGGCAGACCTAAAATGTATTCCTTCTTATCCATCTAAAATTTGACACATACAGTATTCTAGAAATAAGGAGTTACCGTGACATCCAATGGATTATGATTTTTTCTATTCTTTTGTGTGTGAAACAGAAAATACAATTTACATAGGCGTTGAAGTAGGGTCTCCAGATGTGAAAGACTTATGCAATGCTCATTGACTGCCTAATGTCCAGTCCATCTTAAAAAACTAAAGGAGATTTTTTACAAAACACTTTAACAATAACTGTGATTCTCGATCTGTCATTTTTTTCTGCTCCATTATAAATTGTTTGTGTTCTGTTTTTAAATATGATATTTTTGTACCTGGCTTGCAAGTTCTGCCTAAGGATACTGCTAAAAGTACCTCACTGAAGTACTGTGAATGAATCTTTTAGATGGTGGATGTATAACCACAGTAATGATAGTCTGATTTCTTTTTTGCTTCCTTTTGAATAAGAAGCTAAATGCTGCAAAACAACAACAACAAAACCACCAAAACATTTGTTGTTTTTTTGAGTGAAAGAATTGATCAGTGTTTCTGTAAATACTGGGCTTAAGTATAAATGCCAAGTACACCATCCCAGAAGTACTTATAAGTGCAAGTATGATTGCAAATGACAGTACTTTCAACTCCTGTATTCCCAACAGCTACTACAGCACTAGTGTGTGCCCAGTTGCCTGCAGGCATTTCCTACTCCCCGCTGCTGGGGATGGAGCTTCTGGGCTCATTCTCTCAATGCAGGACTCTCTGAGAGGTATGTGTCTGCCTACTCTCCCCTGCAATCCTCCCACCCCCACCCATTTACTCATCCCTAGGCTGATGTTGCAGTCTATCAGAAGAGAAGTGGCCAGGCTGCCACTTTTTCTGGTTGGTGCACAGCAAGATCAACAGAAAAATAAAAGCCCCAGCAGTTGGAACGCAGGGTCTGAAGCTCCTAAGCCAGGACAGTGGGTTCTGGGAGCCATCCAGAAACTGGGAGAGTTGGGAGGGATGTGATTGGTTCAAAAAACTATTTTGGAAAAGTATTTGCAGATAAGGAGTTATTTATGCTTTATATATCTTTAAAATGTACTTAAATATAAGTATTAAGTACAGACTATTTAAAGTTCTTAAGAACAAGCATGAGGAGTACTTCAAAATGCACAGGAACACTGCAGTTTATAAATGATAAAGTACGTCTATGTTCTCAGACACATTCAGTTAAAAAAACTATATCCTCTGGTCCATCTGCTGCCAGATCATGAAATAAGAACTGTACTTTGGGGGCCTGATTGTCCACTTACTTACCCCAGTAACTCCTTCTGAGTCAATAGGCCAGATTCTCCCATGCTTCTCTTGTGCACTAGTCTCAAGAAAGGCAGGTGAGGAGGAGGAAAAAAGTGGTTTAAAGCATCTTTATGCATTCCTAATTTTAGCATAGGCTGCTCTAAATTGTGCTGGTTTATAACAACCCTCTGGGGAACACTGTGGCAGCACAGAATAGCTGAAACAAAACGCATTCCATCCATGATCCTTACTTTGAGCCCTGATTCCAGCCGACCATGATATGTCCCCTACAACTGGGGCAGGGAGGGAGTCTAGCACACAGCCAGGTGTTGTCTGTAAACCAGGCAGAGAACACTCCCTGCCATGATAGCGATATTCTGTGGTGGGCAGTCTATGCCCTCTTTATAACCTGTTTGTGCCCTTCTCCAGACCCACACAGGGGCAGCAACCCTTAGAGTTACGTCAGTGTAAGACTTGACTAGATGTAAGGAGAACCCAACCCTCTGGTTCTTGTTTACACACGTACAGGTTTTACAGTCCATTAAGTTTCATTGTGCAAAGAGTGAACCCAATACATCGAAATTAACACCATTTGGCCCATAACATTTTGTTTTCACAGCTTTAAAATAAAGCGGATTCAGTCTTTGCAAATATCACAAAACATTCATTCATTATCAGGAAAAAAAAACACCGCAGTGACAGTTTGCATTAAATTAAAAATTGTTCAGTTGATTTAACAATTCACTTTAGGCACTTTGCAAGCTGTGGAAATAGTAGTGTTTTTAAGATAATGAATGTTGTATGATTGTTAATGAAATCCACATATCTATACAGGCATGCACATATGTAATATTTGCTATGTATTTATTCACTCATTTATATTATACTAGGTTTATTTAACAAGAAACCAAACGGGGGGGAAAGGCCAGATTTCTCAAATGTAGCCTTAATTGTCTTTCATGCATGTTCTGTAGATCATTACTGACTGTTTACAAATCTTGCTTGGAATGACTTTACAGCGAAGGGGAGAGGTAACATATCTTCATTGTTTATAAAATGACAGCTCCTAATGGACCATATTAGCTTTAACACAAACTATTAAATCCTTTTCATTAAATTATTCTGTGTTCTATTTTGGAATCTTGTTAGCTCTGGGAAGTAGGTGCAAACTCCTAAGGAAACATGAGCACACATTGAGACTATTATAGATAATGTTTATTAAATACGCCTCTGAGGATGTTTTTCTTGGGTTGCTCTCAAGCGTTTTGAAGGAGTCATGTTCCATGTTTGAGGTCCCATGTTTCTTCCTCTTAAACTATGAGCAGCTGTAGCACATGACCTACTTCTGTAGAACCCTGTAATGATTTCCTTCCTTCAGTGGCTTCAGGAGTCCCTCTTCTGCCCTGTGAAAAAAAGGACAAATATTTTAATCCAAGCAAAATGCTAACGCAGGTTTTGTTGGTTTCAGGGAAGAAACTCAATACAGCTACATCACCAAGTGTAGGCCTCAAATTGGAACCATCTGGACTGCAGAAGCTCCTTGAGATCTTTAGGGAAGGCATGGATATTTTTGCCTTGGGCTGTAACTCATACACCTGCAGAAAGGGTAGACATATTGGCAGACAAACTGGACTAATACAGGAATTCAAGCCTTCTCACACAAGCACTGTGGCAATGCCTAAGTGTGGAAGTTACACCGACATATTTAATAAATCCAGGCACCATACTGCATGGATTTTAGTTGGTAAATATTCATGTAACACTTCTGTTAAGGTTAATTCAGACATGATTGAACATTAGAGCCCCTTCTCACATACGGATTCTCACCAAAGACTAAATGAGGACAAGGGAAGGAACACAGTAAACACAGAGTATATCTTAGATTCATATCCTGCTGCACTTTCTTACTTGAGTAGTCTGATTGAAGTGGATTGAGATGAGTACCAGTTTGTAAATTTCTTGGCTGTTTGTGAATACATAAAGATTAGAGCATGTATGTTACTGTGTTCCAAAATAGTCTTCCCAGACCAGTGGTTTATTTGTAAAATCCCTAGACCAGGCCCAGGAGGAAAGGGAAAGAATAGTCTCACATAGATCTTGAAGCTGTGGCTTGAGGTTAATAGTGTCATATTCCAGTTCGAAAATGAAAATGTACACAACAGAAAAGTACAGGGAGAAGGTGGAAAATACGCATCCTGACTGGAAAGTTATTAAAACACTAGGATTACATTTTTACATGGACTTCAATGTGCTGCCTCATTTTGTGCCTGCAGTTTTACAGGTATTCCTATTTGAAGGAGGAAATAACAGAATTTTGACATCTACTGCTTCTTGTTCTGCAGGTGCAAATGCTGTTTGCACCTACAAATCAGTGTGCTCCTGATTCTGCAGTCTCTTCTTGGGCAAAACTCCCTAATGGCTCAACTGGGGACGTTTGCCTTTGAAAGGGCTGCAAGGGTAGGTCCGACATACTTAGACATCAACATTCTATTATTTTTGCTTGCAAATGATAACTCACACAACACTTTAGGTGTAATTTATGAGACTGTGTTTGAAAATGTGGCTGTTAGAGCCATGAGACTGGTAACTTAGAGGGGAATGGATTTCCCTTGCTTTCCTCCTACAAATAAATCTCATTGGAGCTCCTTTCCTCCTACAAATAAATCTCACAAAGTTAAGTTCTGAATCTCAGTCTGAACTTCCCCATAATTTGAGGGTGCCCAGATACCAGGTTTTGATCCTTCTCTAGGAAAATCAGATACAAGGAAAAGCCATCTGGAATATATATTTATTATTTTTGCTATATACACGGTGCAAATAAATAATATGGACAAGAATGCAGGATTATGTCAAGTACAGGTGAAGTAAGACTTCCCCAACTGTTTGAAAGCTGAATCTCCAGTTGTGAGTTTCAAAAATTCAAAGTGTACACTCTGGTAGATTAGAGCAAGGGAGTCAAATCCATTTTGTTGGATTGGTCTGAAATCATATCTGATTCCCTGTGTTTTTATTCATATCTTTGTTCTCCTTCCCTCTTAGGAATTTCTCACTGCTGCCCACACAACCAGCTGCACACAGATGATTTTGCCTAGCATACAGCTCCTACTGTCTCCAGCACTGTTTCAGCAACAAGATGAGAGTTAATGAAGCTCAGCACATTTCCTACCAAACTTCCTGGGGAAAACCTCCTGACTGAAGGCAGGAAATCTATCCGACTGAACTTACAGTATGGTCTGGATTGCTCAGCCAGGGAAAGTGAAAAATACTGATGTCATATCATGACACCACAGCAAAATTTCTCCGCAGTTGATAGAAGTCATTTTTCACTTGATGTGACCATTTTTTCTAAGCAATCATTGTAAATCTGAAATCGGTTTATTATATTTTGAATACTACAAATGGCCTCTTAAAAGCCATATTCTGCCAGCCTGACTTAAGTAGAGTAATACCCCCACTACATAAGTAGTTCCATTGATGTCAATTGGACTACTTATAGAGTAAGGTACTATTCAGCATGAGGAAGGTGGCAGAATCAGGTGGTTAAAGGCAGTGATAAGGGCCGGATTCAGTATATCTAGGGTTCGCCTTTACAAATAACTAAACCAGCCTGAGCCCTCATCCCGAAGCCTGGAAAAACTAAATGTGGCCGCCATGGGTGCCCTTCACAGGGAGAACTTCCTCTTTGTAACAGCTTTCTGGGACTATGCACAAATAAGGACATTTAATTAGGGGAAAAGAAATAGCAAAATTTAAGAAAACACAGCAACAAAATATATAGGCAAATAAAGAATAATAATACCCAGCCCACACCCACCACCCTTTCAGAAACTTTGGTAGTGATCAGTCTAACTCCCTTGCCACCAGCCAGTGGGCATGTCCCACAGGTAACAGGCCCCTGACTGCACCACCTTACCCTTTCACCAAACCCCACTCATGGTTGGGATGAACAAGTAGCAGCAGTCAAAGTGTCTCTTTGCAAGTCTGTCTCCAGTACCAAGGGAGTTGCTTGCCTAGTCCAGCCTGGAGGAGCTATCCCCTAACTCAGCTAAGAGATTCTGCTTTATTAAGTTGCTGGGAAGGTGGTATCTCAGAATCCACTGCTAGTGCTAGTCCATTGGGGATCCTAAGAAGGCATATGCCCCCCCATTACTAAAACAGGCAAGTTCTTATAATAAAAAGTGAACAGCCCCTCCCCTTTCCCCGCTCTCTTGAGATGCTCGGGGCCCCTAAGCAATTGCTCAGTCTGCCTATGCCTAGCACTGGCTCTGGTCCACTCAGCTCTGTTGCTGACCACTGCATTGGCTGCCACAGCTGAGTTCTCAGTCTATGCTCTCTCTCACTGTGGAGTCCTCAGCCTGCATTGTCTCTCATAGCAAAGTCCCCTTGCAAGAAGAGCCAACAGCACTTAAAATCCTGGAGCAGAATGCTGCCCGCTTAAAAATGAGCTCTTTGTCACAAGATAAGCACTCTTTCCCCTCCTTGAGCCTCTCTGGGAGTCCCTGTAGTTCAAAATCTAAGTTCATTCCTAGTTATGGTGACTCCCCATATATCAATAGAGAAATTTGCAGGTAGGCAGGCTAGGCACATGAAGCTCTCTAGCGAAGAACTTTTCCCTTTTCACCAACAGAGGGAGTAGAGAGTTCTTTTCCCTTTGGAGCTTCAGGCCTCTTACATGAATATGCATAGGTGCTGGAACTAGGGGTTCTGGCAGTGCTGATGCACCCCTGGCTTGAAGTGGTTTCCATCATATACAGGGGTTACAGTTTGGTTCAATGGATCTCAGCACCCACTCTATAAAAATTGTTCCAGCACCTCTGTGAATATGCACAAAGTCTTGTGGGACCAAAAAAACTTCCAGTGATTAACTGATTTGCCAAGTAATATTTATCATTTTCATCTCAGGGCTAAACAACAGAAGTTTTACGTTCTCGAAACTCCAAAAGCTTGCCAGGTAGTGTACTGGACACTACTTTAAATATGACACATAAAAAGATACAATAATCCCCTTAAATTGTTTTTTAAAAATTAGTGGCAGAAAGAAAATATGGAAACTCAGCAGGGTGATAAGATGCTTTCTACTGTTAATAGTTCATTATTTATTGTTATTATTAATTTTAGGGGAAGTGTCTTTCTGATTAACTCATTAACAAGGAATAAGCTTTTTGGAATCTACAATTTAAAAGATCCCCATATAATGATCGTGAAAAGATTACTTCACTAGGAAATTCCAGCCTGGTGCTGCCAAATCCAGATGCCTGAAAATCTTGATTGACTAGACTAAATTGCAATTTCCCTTATCTAATCAAAGCAAAGACTGAACAAAACAGTGCCAGGTTATAATTAGGGACAGATTGTGCTGTAAATTTGAAGTAACTTAATTGAAATACTGAAGTTGCATCAGATTTACATCAGTGTAACTGAGGGCAGAATTTGGTCCTACATTTAAAACCCATGCCTCAAATTCTTAATCTAAAGCACATTGAATGCTGTTGGAGTTTTGCCATAGTAAGGACAAAGGGCCAAATCCCTTGCTGAGACCAATACCCACAGTGAGTTCAATGGTAATGTTGGCATGAACTAGGGGAGGAAAGTTTGGCCATGAGTAATGATTTCAGAATTGGGCCTGTAGAAACTTGGCACCTGCTAAAAAGACAGCTCTCTTCCTGTTTAATAGTGAATGCAAGTTTAAAGGCCCAAAGATCTGTGCTCAGCACCAACTGCGTCCAGGATTGCAGGAATAAAATGCTTCCAGGAGACTCGCTTTTAATAAATATAACATAGAAAGCAGAGAATATAGAGTTTACCACAGGAAATACAAAACAGCAGGTTTATCTGTTACAAATGGGTTTGGGCCAGTAAACCGAACTGGCAGCCAGAAGCTGTGAATCTGGGAAGTTGACTTATCACCCTTTGGCTAGTGGAGACCAAAAGTGCAGCCCTCTGAATCATGTGTTCCATTTCTGGAAGAAGAACAAACTCGTCTCTCAGTTCATTAGTAGCCCTTTCTCATTAGTTAGAGAATTGCACTGGAAATGGCAGCAAAGATAGTTGTCCCTCCTACCTACCTCACTTGCTTCCCTCCTGCTGGGGAAAGTTGCTGACATGTTCACTGACAGTAAGGGCAAGGCATAAGGGAAAACACAGAATTGAAAGGAAAACGAAACACACGTCAGGGAATCAATGTTTCATTTGTGCACTAGCAGCTCTGCACTAACAGTGTAAATAAAGCAGATTATTGAGACATGAATATACCATTATTTATAAATATTAACACTCTACCCAAAGACATGCATGAAAAGAATTGGGAACTCAATGAGGTCACTGCATTTCACTTTATGATTTACATAAATCACATCAACACCGCTAACAGGAACCGCAGGCAAACCAGGCACATAAAGTAATCCATTCAACCTACTGTTACAAATCTTAAAACAGGTAGAAATCTCTTACAATGCATGAGGGATGAGGGATAATCCTGCTAGAGCAGCTATATGTATTACCATCCTCAGTATCTTAGCTGAAAGCTGCCTTCACTGCTTCTGATGAGTAGAATGCACACTGAAGTGTGGGCACCAGGGAAGCTTGAGACACAAATTTACTTTTAAGATTTGCCTTGTCAAAATGTAGGATGAGCCATAAAGGAATTAGTCACATGAATGAAGTATCTGGATAATCAAATAAAAGGTTGAAGATGAAGCAAATATATAAATGCTGAGGGATGAACCATTCCCTCTGTTTACTTTCTAAGAGGAGGATCAGGAAAAATTGAGAAAATGGCCTCAGGTTTTGCCAGAGAAGAAGATAACATCCCCTACACAGAAGACCCTCAATGCAAACATCAAGAGTTTGAGTGTCTGTGGTTTTGGAGCCTGGGCAAAAAGGAAGAGAGGGGACAGAACTGGTTGATGAGTTTGCATTATTTTCTGTAAGTTTCCTCTTCACGGTTAGAAAACCTCAAGAATAAGGCTAAGATTTTGTCAAGGAAGTCACAGACTCCATGACTTCCGTGACCTCCGTGACATTTTCCATTTCAGCCCCGAGGCAATGGGACTGACTGTCAGCTGGCAGGGGCCCTGGAGCTCTGAGCTGCCATGGGCAACAGGGCACTCTCAGCTCCCAGCTGCCATGGGAGGGGACTCAGAGTTCCCAGCCATACAGAGAGACCCAGAGCTCCCAGCCACACAGGGGTACACAGAGCACCCAGCCACTGGACACACCAGGGTGGACCCTGGAGCTCTCAGCCACTGTGAGCACCGGAGGGACTCCAGACTTCCCAGCTGCAGTGGTGCTGTGATGCTGAACCTCCTTCCCTCCCACAGCAGGGCTTGGGCTCAGCCCCATTTTGTAATGGTTATTTTTTAGTAAAAGTCAGGGACAGGTCACAGGCTTCCACGAACTTTTGTTGATTGCCTGTGACCTGTATCTGACTTTTACTAAAAATAACCGTGACAGAATCTTAGCCTTACTCATGGAGCCACCTGGCTGCTTTAACTTGTGCTAGGCTGCAAGAGTGACAAGATGCCAAAATGGCAGCCAGGGATAGGCGTGGCACAGGGCATCCCTGCAATGTCCCCCTCCTCTGTTTGCAGAGAGAAGGACAGCAGGAGGATATGACAGCAGCAGAAAGTCAGGGTCTCTGCACTATTGGAGCTAGAGTGATCTTCCTTTGGCTGTTTAACCAAGCTCTGGGCCCAGTCACATAGTCAAAGTGGGTTCTCCACACCAGAGAATCTAGTCCAACTCCACCACAAATTTCATTTAAAGCTACTTGTTTATCCATAAACTGGAAAGATAAATGCAACAAAATCCTTCAGAGAGCATAAACAGTGGGTATAAAGAAATACACTACTACCATTAATGACTATAAAATGACCTAGTGATCAGCCTCAACTGCAAGCCCACTTACAAACATATTGTTACCACAAATCCACATTACACTTTCCAGATGCCACATTATTCCCACAAGCAAATATAAATCCTTTGCCTGAGCTGTCTGCTGCCAGTTGACAAAAATATTAACTGGTAACATCTCCCCTTTAACAGAATGATATATGATCTGCAGGATCTTTGCACAATGGTATGAGCCCAGGATGAAGTAAACCCACTCCTCTCGTGGACAGACTTCAGCTCCATTGTTAATATTGGCTCAGATTGCACCTCCCACAGACAGAGCCATGCCAGAGGGGTTCTAGGAAAAGAAGCCTACTTCCACCTTGATTCCTCTCTGTTTGCATGGAGGAGGGAAGTTGCCTTTCCTCGTTATTATAGGCTGTAGGGGCTGATACCCAGATCATGAGGATCCACAGGGTTCTGCAGAGGGCCAGGGCTTGCTGCCTGGAATCCCTGTGCCTCTGCAGAGACTCTGATCCCCATGCACCCTCTTCCACACCGGATAGGGTGACCAGACAGCAAATGAGAAAAATCGGGATCAGGGTGGGGGTAGGGGTGGGGGGGTAATAGGAGCCTATATAAGAAAAAGACCCAAAAATTGGGACTGTCCTTATAAAATCGGGACATCTGGTCACCCTAACACCAGGTCCCTCGCAGTAAAGCACCATTGGCCACACTACCTGCCTGGCTTCTGCAGGCTGCAGGACTTAGATGGGGAGCAGTGTTGAAAATCTAACATGTCCCTATGCTTATTACAGTGTTTGTCAAACTGGGGTCGCCGCTTGTGTAGGGAAAGCCCCTGGCGGGCCTGGCCGGTTTGTTTACCTGCCCCATCCACAGGTCTGGCCGATCGCAGCTCCCACTGGCCGCGGTTCGCCACTGCAGGCCAATGGAGGCTGCTGAAAGCAGCAGCCAGTAAGTTCCTTGGCCTGTGCTGCTTCCAGCAGCTCCCATTGGCCTGGAGCAGCGAACTGTGGCCAGTGGGAACCACAAACGGCCGGACCTGCGGACGGGGCAGGTAAACAAACCAGCCAGGCCCGCCAGGGACTTTCCCTACACAAGCGGCGACCCCAGTTTGAGAAACACTGTTCTTGACGGTGACTTCTTTCCGGGGCAATTAAATGCTAGTATCGGTCTGTTAAATTTAGTAGCAATTTCAGCTGTAGGCAGCATCAAGTCAAGGACAGTTTCAGTCTCCGGGCAGTTTTTATTTCATGTTTTGAAACTGAGAGTGACTTCTGTTCGAGATCAGCTTTTGTTTGAAATAAGAGGCTGCCTCTCTGTGGCCCCATTCCTGCAATCTGCTCTGTACACACGTACCCTTATTCTTACACAGAGTCTCATTGAAGTCTATAGTGCTTAGCATGGGTATTGGGGTCCCTCCACACAGATCAGACAGCAGGATCTGTGTGTGTGTGTGTGTGTGTCTGTCTGTCTGTGTGTACGTGCGCGTGCGTCACAAAGTTTGGATCCAGGTCTGATCTTCCTGAAGTTCAGACCTGTACTTTTAGTTTGAGCCTTATAGACAGAGGAGCCAGCTAAAAGGTTCAGATCTGGATTGGAACTTCCTCAAAATTCAGAGGTGTTTGAATCTGGGGTTTTGGTTCAGGTCTGTCACTAAATTGTGTGTGTGCACGCACATGTTTGCACACATGCATTTCACACACACGCACACACACACACATGCAAAAAAGGGCTTCCTTGAACTTCTTTCTTTAAGAATCAATTTTACATTACCAGGTAAATTCCCTTTCAACTCTATTTGCATGGAGCAATAGTGACATTCTGTGGCTGGTTAGCTTTATGGCAGCTCATTTTTTCCCCATAAATACCTCAGGGTATAAGCATCTCATGATAATCTTCTGTTTTGCTTTGGATTTCTATCATGTTTTGGCAGAAAGAAAAAAAGCATGTCTGATAATTTTTCTAATGTGGCATAAAATCCTTAGGGATTCCTTTAACCATAAATTTCAGACAAGTTCAAATGTTTTTGTACTGATTTTTTAAAAATTACAAAGTCTGATTGTAATGTAAATAACCAAAGGCATGAAAAGTATTTCATTATAGTATAATACACTGTTCAGATTTTGCTGTAGCTGGCTCAGCCTACTGTAGAAGAGGCTGAGAAATACATGTTCTGACCCAATAAAAAATAAAAACGAGTTTTGTTCAAAACAGAACAGTGGGGTTTTTAGGTATTTACACACACCAACAACCCTAAACTGAACGCATTTTGTTGCAAACATGATATTGCACTTGATAGTTTCCAGTGGTAAAACACCAGATAATCCATATTGAAGAGATGCAAAGAAACAGTGTTTAAGGAGTAGAGCTAATCACCCGAGTATCTACAAAAGGGACAACGGGGAAAAAAATTGTCAGTGGCTTAGAGTCATAACTCAGCTCAGACATACATGGTACTAAAAGCAACTTGCTCTGTTTGAACAGTAGAGAGCAGCCATTGGAGTTTGTGTTGTTCCTCTGTTTATTAAAAACGGATGGGAGCACTTGACAGAAAAATCAAACTTCTGGTCATGGCTCATTAATCTCTGTTGTATCTGTCAGATATGTGCATCTAGAGTTTCAACGAAGCTCTAGAATTGAGATAACTGCTGTGCTTTGTTATTTTCCCTAATTTTGAATGAGGAGAAATGCTGCCAATCTCCCACAGTGAGAGAAGGGCAAAAGGGGCTTTTTATTATCCTACTGCAATGGACATTTCTAAGCTATATACTTGGGACCTGAATTTCAGAGGCAGTGAGAACTGAAAACACTTATTCATTTCAACTGGAGATTTGGCTGATCAGCCCTTCTGAAAATCAGGTTGAAAATCTGTAAAATCAAAGTGCAAAATCAAAAGTTGTAATCAAAGTGCAACACTGTTGGTGCTAATGTCCAGATTCATTACCAGATTCAGTTCCTGCATACAACAGTGTTAATCGTTAATAGTTCCACACAGGACAATGGAGCGACATCAGTGTAAAACCAGCATAAGTGAGATTACAAATGGGTTCAGAAAGTCTAAAATGAATATGATATGAAAAACTTCATTATAGATGGTATGGGGATCTAATGTCCTGGACATGCAGATTTTGCATGTAGTTCTATATGCCTCACATTTTTAAACAGAATATTACTGTCACGTTGTTCGGAGAGGCAAGGTGGGCATGAGCCTGGAATTCATTTAGTTTCCTGCTCCTGGGCGACCTTGGCAAGTTACAAAAGACGTGTCTACACTGGAGCCAGAAGTGTAATTTCAAGATCGAGGAGACACCCCCATTCTAGCCCTGATGGAGCTAGACTGCTATAAATGGCATGAGTGATGGGAGAG
This sequence comes from Gopherus flavomarginatus, assembly GCF_025201925.1. Taxonomy (NCBI): domain Eukaryota; kingdom Metazoa; phylum Chordata; order Testudines; family Testudinidae; genus Gopherus; species Gopherus flavomarginatus. Next base: position 254,228,240 of record NC_066617.1, read on the forward strand.
GCTAGCCACTTGGGTACATAGCTAGGATCTTGTAGAGGATTGCACTTGGGGCAGCTCGCCCCTTAGGTCACCAGAGCTACATTTCTAGTTTTAGCTTGCCAGATCAATCAGACTTAGCATACTTTTTTATATTTGAGCTGGAAATTACACCTGCCAGATCCAGAGTAGATGTACCTTTAGTCTCTCAGTTTCCTATCTATAAAATAGGAATTATAATGCCTCCCTACCTCACACAGATGTTATGATGATAGATACTGTAAAAGACTGTGCAATGCTCAAATGTTACAGTGTTGGGGGCCTGTCACCTGCTACCTGGTGTGCTACACACAGTATACCCACAGTCTGTTTCTTTTCCCTATGTGTATTTTTAATCTTTAGATTCCCAGCAGTGCAGAACATAGAACAGGCATGTGTCAGAAGGACTCTTCCACCCAGCTTTCTCTGCCAGGTCCAGCTCTTCCTCCAAGCAAGCTCACTTCCCCACATCCTATTCCTGACAATTATATATCTTCCCTCATCGAGCCAATTACCTCACTAGCCCAATCATTGCCCCCAGTATCAACAATCTCACCATAACAAGCTAATTGCCTCCAGTTAAGCCTGTAATCTTCTGTTACCCCATTGCCTAGGTGACCAGGGTGCTACAGCTAGCCCTCTGTCACGGGGCCCTATTGTCTAAGAGATTCAGATTGTTAAATGTTATTCAAGATTCAGTCCAATGCAAATTCTTATTTGTGCTTGGCACAATTATTGCTAGCATTAATATTTCAGCATATGTGTGCATACCCCTTAGCCAAGTACTAAGAAGCCAGAATTCTGCCTTCTGGATCTTACAATATAAATGGTAGATTAAATACACAACCTATAGCTCATGAGTAGCACCCTAACAAATTCATGGCCATGAAAAATGTATCACAGACCATGAAATCTGGTCTGCTCCCAGTGAAATCTGGTCTTTTGTGTGCTTTTACCCTACACTCTGCAGATTTCACGGGGGAGATCAGCGTTTCTCAAACTGGGGGTCCTGACCCAAAAGGGAGTTGCAGGGGGGGTCGCAAGGTTATTTTAGGGGGGTCGCAGTATTGCCACCCTTACTTCTGTGCTGCCTTCAGAGCTGGGTAGCCAGAGAGTGGCAGCTGTTAGCCAGGCGCCAGCTCTGAAGGCAGCGCCCCACCAGCAGCAGTGCAGAAGTAAGGGGTCGCAATACCATACCATGCCACCCTTACTTCTGCACTGCTGCCTTCAGAGTCAGCAGCTGCCACTCTCTGGCCACCCAGCTGAGGGCCCAACTCTGAAGGCAGCACTGCACAAGTAAGGAGTACCTGTCATCTTTACTTCTGCGCTGCTGCTGGCAGAGGCTGTGCCTTCAGAGCTGGGCTCCTGGTCAGCAGCCGCTGCTCTTCAGCGGCCCAGCTCTGAAGGCAGTGTCACTGAGAGCAGTAGTGCAGATGTAAAGGTAGCAGTACCGCAAATCTGACTGTAATAACCTTGCTGACCTCCCCACACACGCACAAAATTCCTTTTGGGGTCAGGACCCTACAATTACAACATTGTGAAATTTCAGATTTAAATAGCTGAAATCATCACATTTACAATTTTTTAAATCCTATGATCATGAAATTGACCAAAATGGACCGTGAATTTGATAGGGCCCTACTCATGAGCAGAGTTTATATTGTTAAGCTCAGGACCCACCCACCCCACATTCCCCCCAGTTGCCATATCAAGGTTGGGAATAATATCTTAGTTTCCTCTTTGAAAATAATAAACCATGTGCACACAGTCCAGCACAAGTGGTGGAATCCATTCAAGAGAAGCCCATTCAAGACTGGGCTATCAGGGATATTGTAAGTCTAAAGGTGATGCATTAGCAGAGCTGTGTGGGGAAGTTTGCACATTGGCTCCCCCTTAGTATTCCTTGCTTTCAGTAATACTCTCCTCACTCTGTTATTTTTTTTAGCATTTATCATTGTGGATGTTTTCAGAGATAGGGAAACTAACTGTCAGTCACTTTGAGGAACAGACACAGTGTTTAATTAGGTTGGGATAATTGTCAGTATATTTGTTTTCAAAGTCAGAACACAAACAGTTATATGCTGTCTGATCTATTTTGAGTATCACCACTGAAAGTCAGCGAAGGGACAGAACAGGGAATTTTGGCCCTAGAGAAACCTTTAAATCATGGTAACATCCGCAGGGTTGCTGGTTTCTTTTTAAGTTAAGAAGTTTTGGACTCAATTTTCAAAAAGCACAAATATATACATAGTAAGAAAAATAACAAAAGAAACTTAATGTTTCATAGTACAGAGCAGATTCTCAGATATACCACAAAGGATCTGTCGCCATATATGTAAAAAACATAAATTATATGGGTGGGATTTTCCAAAATGCTCATTGTTTGCCCATTTCTGCTTTCCTGGAAGTTAAGGAGACTTTTACCATAGATTTCAATGGGAGCAGAGTTTGGCCATTGCTGAGCAATTTGGAAAATCTCATCTTGTAAAAATATTTGTTTTACAATATTATTTATATAACTGCATATATTAAGAAATAGACCATCTTATTGTATCTGGAAGCTTATATTGTTTCACAAATTTATCCTAAAAGACAATGAATCCAGTAATCTAAGAAATCTGTATATTATTGGGAGGGGTCCTTCCAATGCTGAAAGATAAATCTAATTGCAGCTGATATTAAAATATTTATAATTGTTCTTATTAATGTGCATTAATCTGAATCTTATGCCTCTTGATTTGTTAATTAATGAAGACATAGCACCAGATCTTCAGCTGGTATAAATCAGTTTGGCTATACTAAAGTCAATGTGGCTACACCAACTTACGCCAGCTAAGGATCTGATCTAGAGTCAATATTGATTTGTTTTATGGTAAAATTTTCAAAAGTGTTCAGGTGCCTAAAGATGCAGATAGACACCTAGTGCTGTGGTCCCCAAACTTTTTAAGTTATACCCTCACTGCCCAATGTAATCTGCCCAAACCCCTGGCCTTGGGAGCTGTCATTGGGAGTGCGGCCATTATCAGGGCCAGGGCTGGAGCTGGAGCCTTGGCTATCGTTGGAAGCCAGAATTGGAGGGTGGCTAGGGCTGGGGCTGGGAGTTGGGAGCCGGGCTATAGTTGGTAGCCAGGGGCTGAGGCAGGAGCCAGACACGCAGATGGAGCCAGGACTGGGACCAGGCTGTGGCCAAGAGCCAGGAGGCACGGATGGGCCAGGAGCCAGGGGCTCTGGCTGGGGGTGTGTCTGAGGCTGGAAGACTGGGGCTGAGGCTGTTGCCAGGGCCAGGAGCAGAGCTGCGGCCAGAGCCAGGAGCCAGAAGCGGAGCTGCAACCGAGCCACAGTTGGGTTTGGGAGCTGGGGCTGATGCTGGAGGTGGAGCTGAAGGCAGGGCCAGAGCAGAGCTGGAGGCAGAGCAGGGCTGGGTGACACTCCCTTCCTGCCCCCCTTGGGGGCTGGCCCAGGCCACACACAAACATTCCTTTCTGCATCCCCCAGGGAAGTGCACCCCACAGTTTGGGGACCACGGGACCAGTGGGATTTTCCAAAGTGCCTGAGCTGGCTAAGTAACTCCCATTGACATTGCTCAACATGTGAACTTCTGCTTGAAGTTGTTGCTTTAATATTTAGATACCAAAGTGACAAGTATCCAAGTATTACTACTGTTAGGTGATAATATAATAGCAGGATAAGGATAGCTGTCCAAACAGTGTGGGACACCAGTTCATCTTTAGCTGAGTGACAGTAAGAAAGACTGAATAGGCCATGCAGCCTTCATAGAGCTCTCTCATTATCTGACAGCTCTGAAATGAATTTGTCAGCCAGTAAGTGGAGACAGGAGGCCATCTGGATAAGAAATTCCATATGCTGATCAGGGAGGAATGACACAGGGTAAAGCCTGCACAAGTCTTCTATGTACATGGGAGCTGGTTGTGGCGCTTCTAGAGCTGGCAATTAATGTCAAAGAGGCGTAGATTTGTGTGTTTGCTTTGTTTTGTTAAAATTAATGGATGAGGTGTCCATACCTGAGTAGAGTGATGTAGCCTGACCCTCTCCTGAATATGCATTCTTCCATCAGAAGCAAGCACTAGCAGGCATCAGATCACCATGTGTTTGATTCATATCAGTTCCTAATTTTATAAGTAGGCAGAATATTAGAATGCTTAGGGTTCAATTGTACCTGACTTTTCATGCATGTGGAAGGGGAGAGGGCATAACGAGCCTACCACTTTGTGCCCACTCAGGCACCAGCCACTGTGATAGTGTTTGCACTCCTGGAGCTCAAGAATTGCTCTATTCTGCACCTTCAATTCTTTGTTCCAAACCTCTGTTTCTGACATTAGCTGAACAAGGCACTTTCTCTCACTACAGAATATATCAAGTGCAGGACCATAGTTAGTGCTTTTGTGAGATGTGATTGATAATGACAGAATGGATGAGCAGTAAAACAGTGTTCTCTTTCTTGGAAGCACAAACTAGTGGGGATATGCATTGCTTCTGTTTTCAGCAGATGATTACGGTACCAGATGTCTAATACAACCAGCTAGCTGCATCTGGATGCAAGAGTTTTGCTGTTGTGAGCTGATCTTTAACACATTCCAGATATCTTTTAGCTCTTTACCTCTTGTTACTGCTCAATATATTTCCTGTTGAAGCTATCCTGGGACGTGTCCAAACATACCTTAGACATATTTACTGAGGATTATTAAATTGAACATAAGCCTAACAACTATCCATGTTATACTGAAAGTCAGCTCTTATGAGCTGATGCAAAAGCTCTCTGAAATCAATGCAAAGATTCTCATTGATTTATATGGGCTTTGGACCATACTGGATTTTCCCCAATGCCCCTATCTGAGGTGAAGCATACATTGGATGAAACTGATTTTGGAAGGTGACATACAGGGGTGTCAGCCTGTCTCCTTGGATGTAAGAATGGGGTTTTGGTATTAACTGGAGGAGAGGTGTTCAGCTAACAGTGGGATACTTGGCTGAGGATGTGACCTGAACACTGGCAGGAAAAGGGAGAACAGAGATACCAGTGTAAAAAAACCTTTTGCTCTACATGATTTTGAGGTATTTGAAACAATACTTTGCAACAAGGCTTGGGACCTAGCTAGAGATGTTTGTGTAGTATTTGGAAACGTGTATTTTAACCCATCTTTCCTTTGAAATTTTTCACTTTCTTTTTCTGTAATTTTGCCAGTAAAACCTGCCTTAACTTGAGAATCAGCTAAAATTGAATTTTGTAAACTGTTATGGGAGTCAGTGACTGACAAGTGCCTAGGAGGGAAGTGGAATGTTGACTCTGTGAGGGGCAGGAACTAAATCGTGGGTGATGATTTGTGTACAAGAGTAGGGATGCCAACTTTCCAATTGCACGAGGCCCTGCCCCTGCACCGCCCCTTAGCTGAGAGCCCCCCCCCATTGCTCACTCTTCCCCACCATCACTCACTTTCACTAGGCTAGGACAGGGGGTTGGGGTGTGGGAGGGGGTGAGGGCTCTGGCTGGGGGTGCAGGCTCTGGGGTGGCGCTAGGGATGAGTGATTTGAGGTGCAGGAGGAAGCTCCAGGCTGGGGCCAAGGGATTTGGAGTGTGGGAGAGGGCTCAAGGCCGGGTAAGGGGGTTGGGATGCAGGAGAGGATGCAGGCTCCAGATCAGGGTGATGGCTTGGGTGGGGCTGGGAATGAGGGATTTGGAGTGCAGGAGTGAGATCCAGGCTGGGGCCAAGGGGTTTGGAGTGTGGGAGAGGGCTCAGGGCTGGGGCAGCAGGTTGGGGTGTGGGAGGGTGTGCAGGGGCTGGGAGGGAGTTAGGGTGCAGGAAGGGGTTCTGACCTGTGGCAGGGGGTTAGAGGTGCAGGCTCCAGCCAGGCGGTGCTTACCTCAGGGGGCTCCCACTCAGTGGTGCAGCAGGGTTAAGGCAGGTGCAAGTGCCGCTATAATGCTGAGTGACTCATAACAGGGATGAATAGAGAATAAAATTACTAAGATCTTTGTCCTTAACCCTTCTTGAATGTTGCTTATTTGAATGGTGGCAACAGTAACATTTGTCTTGAAAGCAGTCTAGTAGGCAGGAATGCACACTTCCAGTATTCCTCACAGGCGGTGAAACCTGTTGAGAATTTACTATTAGATACTGAATGACACTGGAGCTGTATGTATGCAGTGTTGTTGTAGCAATGTCAGTCCCAGGCTATTAGAAAGACAAGGTAGATGAGGTAATATCTTACTGGACCAACTTCTGTAGGCGAAAGAGACACAGTTTTGAGCCACACAGAGCTCTTCTTCAGGTCTGGGTTACAAAATCTTGTCTCTCTCACCTACACAAGTTGGTCCAATAAATGATATTACCTCACCCTCCTTGTCACTGCAACTGTACGGTCAGGCTGGTGCACCTGCCAGAGCATTGCCTGAGTGATAAAAGGAACACTTGTCAAAAACAATTTGTTGGGGAGGTTTTGTTTCATCTTTCTCCAGCACATTGGGTTTACAATAATATTTGGCCAAAAATTCAACTGAAAATTTTATCGAAAGTTTGCTCTTTTCTATATTTCTCAAATTATGGCGTTGTGGCTTAAACATTCAAGGCCTGAGTCTCTGCTCAGGCACAGTGGAGTCAAGGAGGGAGGACGGTCAGAGGCTGGTTGCAACTCCCTGATTCTCAATGCCTTGGTACTAGTACGAATTAAGGCTACAGAGAACAGGTTTAATTATTACTGACATATGTTCCCTCAGAAACCTTAAAACAGTGGAGAATCAGGCCTAGTGGCAACTCACTCCCATTCCTTCTCCCCTCCTCTTCCATTCCCTGCCAGTCTCCATCCCAAAGCTCTGCTCCCCTTCCTCCAGTTATACCAGCAGCATGTGGATCCCAACACAGGAGGTAGCAGAGCTGGTGCAGGAGACAGCAGAGCTGCCTCCACCCACTTTATGCCAGCAGAATTTCCCTGTACACAGAACCATCCTCTGACTACTTTAGGTTCCAGAAAATCAGTCCCCATAATGGAGCTGTTATTATTATTTAGTGTTTGTATTATCATAGCACCTGTGAACCCTAGACATGGACCAGGTCCCCATTTGGCTAGGCACTGTACACACAGAACAGAAAGACAGGCCCTGCCCCAATCTAAGTATAAGATAAGAGACAACCAATTGACACAGTAGGACAAAGGAGCACAAGGAAACAATGAAACAAGATTGGTCAGCATGAAAGACAATGGTCTCAACACACCAGCAACCTAACCTTTATCAATTTTTTTATAGGCGTCATAGCAGCAAAGAGTTTTAAGGGGGAAGCTGAAGAAGGATAATGGGTTAGTTTTTCAGATGTTTACACAGAGCTCCTCCCAAGCATATGGGACAGCATGGAAGAAAGCACAAATGTGCCTGTTTGAAAATTTAACAAGTAGGCGATAGAGGCTGGTGTGGAGAGATCAGAGGCAGGAGTTAACTTCTCAACAGCAAATGAGAGACGATAGGTAGGGTGTGAATAGGCCATGAAGGAGCTTGAAAGTGAAGACAAGTAGCTTGGATTTGATACAACAGAGAAGGGGAAGCAAGTGCAGAGGTGCAAAAAAGAGGGGAGACATGGTCAAAGCGACAGATTAGGAAACAGATCTTTGCAGCAACAGAATGGATATCAGCAGTACTCTGCTCTGCTCGGTGTACTCTACTAAATCTCTTACTGTGCAATTTCTAGAATTTTTGTAAATAAAAAGAAATTTAGTACAAATTCACACGTAATGTTTACGGTTGGAGCATCTACGGCAACTACGAATAATTTAATTTAGTGGAGGACTGTAAATGACACAGTGAGTGATATTAGAGAGACAAGGTGGGTGAGGTATCTTTTATTAGACCAGCCTCTGTTGGTGAGAGAGACAAGCTTTCAGCCACATAGAGCTGAAGAAGAGCTCTGTGTGGCTCCAAAGCTCGTCTCTCTCCTTATCAGAAGTTGATCCAATAAAAGATATTACCTCACCCACCTTGTTTCTAATATCCTGGAACTGACATGGCTACACGTACTCTACATACAATGAGTGATAGTTAAGCAAACAGGCATTACAATATAATATATACTGCATCTATATTCACATCCTAAGATGAAATGATGAATTCGGGGGTAATTGACCCCTGAATGAGAAGAATAGGTATATTCCTTTCTCTTGATGGTGGATGGGTGCACCAAATCTAAAATAAGTGTATTATCCTTTTTATAATCATTTATAATAACACACCTTAACTGATTAGAATTAAATCACTCTTTTCTCAAGATTAAATATTTTCTACTTTCTCTTGGGTATTTAACATTAAGCATCATTTTAATTAACACTTGCATAAGTGCCATACTAATAAGTATCAATATAGAAAACTGAATAAATGGTCAGTTTTCACAGTGGAGAGAGGTAAATAGTGAAGTCTCCCAAGAATCTATACTGTACTGGGACCTGAGCTGTTCAATATATTCATAAATGATCTGGAAAAGGGCGTGAACAGTGAGATGGCAAAATTTGCAGAGGATACAAAATTAGTTAAGACAGTTAGATCCTAAACCGACTGGAAAGAATAACAAAGGGATCTCAAGTAACTCAGTGACTGGGCAGGAAAATGGCAGATGAAATTCAAGGTTGAGAAGTGCAAAGTAATGCACATTGGAAATCATAATCCCAACTATACATTCAAAATAATAAATTAGCTGTTACCACTGAAGAAAGAGATTTTGGAGTTATCATGGATAATTCTCTGAAAACATCTGCTCAATGTGCAGCAGCAGTCAAAAAGCTACCAGAATATTAGGGATCATTAGGACAGAAAATATCATAATGCCACTATATAAATCCATAGTATCCCCACACTTCAAATACTTCATGAAGTTCTGGTCACCTCATCTCAAAAAAAGGTATATTAGAATTGGAAAAAATACAAAGAAGGGCAACAAAAATGATTACGGGTGTGAGCAGAGGTTAAAAAGACTGAGCAGAGGTTACAAAGACGGGGACCGTTCAGCTTAGAGACGACTAAGGAGGGATGCGATAGAGGTCTATAAAATCATTAATGGTGTGGAGAAAATGAATCAGGAAGTGTTATTTACCCCTTCACAAAACATAGGAACCAGGAGTCATCCAATAAAATTAATAGGCATCAGGTTTAAAACAAACATGAGGAAGTATTTCTTCACATAATACACAGTCAACCTGTTGAACTCATTGCCAGGTGATGCTGTGAAGACCAAAAGTATAACTTGGTTCAAAAAATAACTAGATAAATACCTGGAGATAGCTCCATCAATAGCTATTAGCCAAGATGGTCAGGGATACAACCCCATGATCAAAGTGTCCCTAGACTTCTGACTGCCAGAAGCTGGCTCTGGACAACAGGGAATGGATCACTCAACAATTGTTCTATTCTGTTTATTCCCTCTGAAGCATCTGGACCTGGCCACTGTCGGAAGACATGACACTGGGCTAGACAGACCATTGATCTAACCCAATATGGCCATTCTTATGTTCTAAGTTAACATTTTCCAAAACATTAACATTTTATCTAAAACACTTGTAAAAACCAGCTTGGACTAAAGTATGTTGACTTTGGGGTTATGCCCTAACTTATCTCCACCTCGCCTCTGAGTTGTCTCACTTCACTTTAGTCATATTTTACCAGATGTCATTTGACTATTTTCAAGACTATTTTTAAAAAATAGATTTTTGGGCATAATTACATGTCAACATATTTCTATATAGACATAAGCAAGCATCATCTCTCTAGGCTACAACGCTCAAGGGCCTTATTTACAGTATATGCTTAAATTTCAGAGCTAAAATTTTGCATGTTTTTCATACATCAATGGTATTTTAATCAATTGATTTAATTAATTTAATTAATTAAGAAGTCTGAGCAAGAACAGCTCAACTGCTTTCTCTTGTAGAGTGTAAAAAGACAAAAAATGAAACAAAACCACTTTTCCATTACAAAAACAAGTGTTTGTAAACTCTTATTGTGAATGTCTAATTTCTCAGTGGTTTGGAGTAGGAATTTGACATTTGACATATCTGTAGATCACAGATGTGCCTTTCGGTAATGCTATGTAAATCCATTTTGATTTAGTTAATTATAAGGGTTTAAACAATACTGTGCTTGCTTTCTGTTTTTTGTTATACTATAAGCATATTTTTACTAACAGTCTCCCAGTATCTGATTGGCATTGTGCGTACATGCATATATAAGTTGACTGGTAACTCTCACTTGGCATATGCTCTAAATATTTTGCTGGCTTTGCATATGTGGGTATAAGAAATGCGAGAGCAAATTCTGGTTCTAATGTGTGGGTGGATGTGAATTAAGATCTGAGAGGATACATATTTTATATTTGCTTGTGTGCTTAGCTATGAACACATGAAACTCTAACTTTTGAAAGGCTGGTTCGTAATGAGTGTGTGTTTCTGTAATAGATAATAATAGTAATCCACAAACACAAATGTAATAAATATAAAACATACTAGTTGTGGAACAAAGCCCAGTTAAAATATTGCTCCTGAAATGTTATCTTCGGAATTTTCTGATCTGTTGTAATTTTAACTATGCAACCTTAACATTGTGTTAAAAGAGTTCTTCATGTAACATGACTGTAGGGGTATTTTCTTTCATTTTCACTGTTAACCCCTAAATGCCATCTTGGATTCCCATGAACAAAAACTTGGAATCCATATTGGGCATCCTTCCTCCCCATCCCCTTTAGTTTTGGGGCCTTTTCTCAACCAAAGGCAGGAAACTGGCAGGTCACCTGACTGTTAGTCTGCCCAGCCACTGGGACAATATATAAAACCTTCACTCCAGTCAGGAGGGGCTGCCCATCTTGGAGGTAGCGTGTGCTGCTGCTGCTGTTCTAGGGAATAGCTAGTGCTGCTGTCTGTGTTATAGGTAGGCCATAGCACCAAACTAGGGCTGTTGGGAGGGTTACTTATCTTGCATGCATGGACAGCCTGTCATCTGCTTTCCTAATTCTTCACCCACCCATGATGGCGCAGGGAAAGAAGATCTACAAAGAAGAGAACAGAGTCATCTACCCATCCTGAGGCCCTGCTTCTAGTACCCGTTGGTTAACATATGGATCCGGAGTCCAACCAGTTGTAACAGTGTAACTGTCCATCAAGCTGCAAGAGATGGTAAAGAAGCAACATCTTGTTCTTTGCTAGGCCTGATCTCTGTTTACTCTTGGGTCAGGGCTTCAAGCCTTTATCCTGTTACAGCCAAAGCTTGTTTATATTTGATCCCCTTCCCTATTATAATTGGAAGTCCTTAGTGTTTTACCGGTGTTACTCACCTTGTTTTACCTACTTGTTTAACTGTTGCCTGTTAATAAACCTGTTCCTTGCTTTGCACCTTATCTGTTTGTCAGTTTTCCTTAGGGAAAAACAAACCCGTTGATAGATGCAGGGTAGGGAGGCAAACCTCAGACTGGTTCCCCAGGCCAAGGTATAAATCCAGTCAACAGGACAGCCTTGGGTATTTCAGCAGCAGCAGGGATAAAACCTAAGACTTTTGGATCTAAAAACGTGACTCTCTACTACCTGAGCTAAAAGATGCAGTTCTGTGGACTTACATAAATCTCTGTAATTAACATATCCTTTTGCATTTAATATAACTACTCATATCCTTCTTTTCATTTAGAACAGAAACACCAAGAGATGTGGATGAGGGCAGATTTAGAGGCTGCATTGCTTATTGTAATTGAAAGAGAGAGAGAGAGAACTTTTTTGGCATTAAGGAGGGCAAAATGGCTTTTACGGTGATGTTTTAATGGGCCCACAGTGTCTCGTACTGCACTCAGACATATTTGTAAATATTTTTTAAAGGAAGAAGAACTTTTTTGGCTGTTTTGTTGCCCCATTTTTATAGCAATGAGCTTTGTTGTCAATAGCAATAGGGCATCCACATTAGTATTGGGGTAAGGAAAAGAAGAAGCTTTGTTTAAAGAGAGGAAGGGACATGTTGAGCTAATCTGGAATAAAAGGTTGTAAATGTAACTTAGAAAACATTTAACTGATAGTCAGTTTATGACATCAAAATTATTATACAAATAAAAGTAAATTGTATTTTGATTGTGACTGAAAGAGAAACATATCATACATATGAGGTATATAATCAGTCTGATCACATGCTGATCCCAGGACAACCTCATCCCAACATGTTACAAAATTACAAATAACATATAGTGCATGCTATTCTTCATAGTAATTTAAATGTCAGTTTGCTAAACGAACTTGAAGACAAATTTGCACTCCTTGAATGCAAAATCATTCCAATATTAATTTCTACTTCTTCCACTACTCAGAAGATAATTTTATACAAGAATCAGAAATACTCAGATCAAACAGATTCCTTAATGCTGCTGTCAGCTTCTGACTTTCATGAGAACCAAATTCTACCAGAAATAAAACAAAAGCCGATGATTGTTTTACATAACTATTTCTAAAGTGCCACACTCTGCTATCTGTGTACCACATGCAACAATTACTTCTCTGCTTCTCCCAGAATATATTGTTTACTTTCAGGATTATGGTGGTAAACAGTTGTAGGAGATATTGCCATACCATTTAACAGCCTTCTTTATTGGGGTAGACTGGGCCCCTAAACTATGTTGGGTGCTCGTCCCTTGCCTGGACCCTCTAGACTGCTGGTACCCCACCCTGCTTGAGGGTTGAGGTTCCTGGATTATTCACTGCTCTGCCCTGTCTGAGGGCTAGAACCCTAGACTGCTGGTACCCTACCCTGCATGCAGGCCGGGGTCCCCAGATTATTTACTGGTCTTCACTGCCTGGTACCCCACCCTGCCTGAAGGCCTGGGTTCCCAGACTATATCTGGCTCTACCCTGCCTGAGGGTTGGGCTCTAGACTGTTGGTTCCTTGCTCTGTCTGAGGGCTTGGGGCCCTGGACCACTCACTGTTCGACCTAACCGGAGGGACTGAGCCCCAAGACTGCTAATTTCCCCCTTGTCTAAAACTGTTATTCCAGGGGCATGACAGGGAGATTGACAGCGAGAGAGGGCAACACATGACTACATCTTTACAGTGTGCAAATGTATCTGACCGCCTCAGCCCCCTGACCTAAATCAAGGTCAATCAAAATCCCACTGGAGGTGGAGGCCAGGATATTGAAGTCTGTCTGTTTTGTTTCTCAAAAGAAAGCCCATTTGATATTTTAAATTCCCCTTTATCAGACACAAGTTTTGGGGACTCTGTTGCTAACCCCCAATACAGTTTGAGAGTCTCTTTCTAACCCTTATGCAGTTTTGAAGACAACTCTTGCTTTCAGTCAAGTAACTCTAAATACAGGTTCCAAAAATGTATAAATAAGTAAGTGGCCTGACTTTTGAAGGCCAACGGGAAGTGTAGGATTCAGCATCTTCAAAAATCAAGACACTTATTTTGGTGTCTAAATATGGTCTTTGGCACCTGAGTTTGACATTTTTGTCCCCAGTGTTTAGAGTTACTTGACTGAAAGATGCCCAGATTTAGGCACCCAGGTTTGAAAATGTGGACCTGGGCTTTTCATCTACCTTATTAGTGAGTTGGCAGGTTATAGCTTGTTAATTCCTCCAGCAGATTTCCATCACAGGCATTTATTTAAAGAAAGATATTTGTTTAATATAGTTGGAGGGCAGGAGAAACATTCAGCTTCCAGTTGATCAGAACAACTTCATAAACTGCCACTCAGAACAGAGGACAAAGATAATATCCCAAGAACATGCAGCCATTGTGCAGCTAGCAGAGCTCACCCAGCATCCTTATTTTCTTATTAAGCAAGTAGGATAGAAAAATTGCATCTTGTTAAACCACTCTAGTTAAATCATTGAAAACCCCTAAAGTAGGGCTTGTCTTCAATTCAATGTCAGCTTGTGTTATAATTCCACTGTTGCCCCTAACTCAAGTCCCAACCATACAAAAAATCCTAAACTCAAGTGTAATGGTGTTCTTTACCTTGGGTTGGTTGGCCTAACAGATAGTATAGGCTAAAGCTTGAGTTAGTACAACTTGTTAGCTGTTAACATGACCTCTCCATAGTGTGGATGCAGGCTAGCTCCATGGGAGTGCCTCTAGTCTTCCAATGCCTTCCCACAATTTCCGCCCACTCTGTTTAGAGTGGACAGATAAGTTTGCCCACATTTCATGGGAAAGCATTCAAAAAGTGGCTCAGCTTACTGCAGTGCCAAGGACCATGGAATATGCTCCCAGAAGTCTTAGTGACACACCTGAGTGCAATGTTAGTGAGGAATCAGCTGCTCAAGTGTTATTTCAGTGTGACTACTCTCACTCAAGCTAGGCAAACTGGAGAGGAGTAACTCAAGTTAACTGCAGTGAAAACATGTCATAGATTCACTGAAGCCAGTTATATCCTTGTTTAAATTGGTTTACTTTGGGTCAATAAATTACTAATTTAAAATAAACTGATTTAACCAAGGGTTGAACCAGATTTCATGAGGTTTTTGTACTTCGTTCCTTAGATGAACTGGTGAAACTTTTTTTTAAAATAAACAAGGCCAAATTTACATCACAGCAGTAAATATTAACATGGTAGCATAGCTGTGGGATCATAGACCCTTTAACTCCTTAGGTTCTTATTTCTTGTGCTTTTACATTACGTTACCTTATGCAACTGAGTGTCACTAACCCTACAACAAGTGGAACAATCAAATCACAGAAATATTGAGCACTTATTTGTCTGTAATTGGATTACTCTGGTGGACAAAAGATTGAGGTGACATTCAACAGTGACATCATGGTGCTGAAGTGTACATCCTCCCTTCCTTCTAGAATTAAAAGAATTGCTTGTAAATAAATAAGTGAATTAATTACAAGCTATTAAAACAAGGCAGTTTAACCCAATAAACCATTAGTTACATTTTAAATTTAAAGATGTACCATTGAAGAGAGGAAGGCCATTTCTCTCCTTTCACTGGTGTAGTGGCAGCTTTTGAAGGTGATTAACTGTTGTATGCTCTAAGATTTAAAGGATTTTTAAAAGGCACTTTATTGGGAGGATTCCTGATTTAAAGAGGTACTTCAGGAAGTAATCAGCTGTTTTACTGTCCTGTTGATGTAGTTATTACTCTACCAGTGTAAGCTCAAATAATATCTGTATCACTATAAGCAATGTAATAGTATACCATCTCAGAACAAACTGTGTGGAAAGCAGCTTTCAAAATTGCATAATCTACATAATAAAAATACATGATTAATAGAATGAGGTCACAGAGACAACACAAGCATCCCAGGCAGACATTTCCGAGGAGAAACAAGCTTGACCACCATGTCATCATCAAATTCCCTCTGACCACTGAATGAGTCAGCTCTGAAAAGACTGAGGACAATAATACCTTGGTCTTCATTTTCAATGTCATGGCCTACAAATGTTAGATCAACTGCCTTAGAACCCTTACACTGTCTCTGTTTTCATGTGATACTGCATCAATTGAGATTAGCAGAGGTGTTTGAGCTAACAGGTCCTGGTTTAAAAAAAGGGGCTGGTGGCAGGGTGTATTTCAATTATATTTTCTTCAGTTTAGAATTTATTCCAAGTACAGACACAGACTGAGTTTGTTGGCCAATGGGGCATGTGGCAAAGCCTATTTATTTTCCCAGGCATTTTCTGACTGAGTTTCAACTCTGGTCTCTAGTTTTCACATACAATTCGGAAGCCAGGTTCCCTTTTCCCAGAAAGAACCACTGAAGAGGCCCCTTTTTGACTCTGTGCATCACCCAATATATCCAGAACAACAGAGGCTTTGAAAGTGGGTAGGCACGTCTGACAACCTTATCCCAAAAGGTTCTGAGGGGAATGTACCCAAGCTATCACTCCAAGTTACCACTCCAGTCACCTTATCCAGGTCAGTGCCAAACAAAATCCCAACCAACATTTGCAATCTTTGATGAAAAATAATGTAGCGCGGCTCATTCTCTCCATAGTTTCCATCTAAGTCTGTAACTAGACAGTTCTGTGAAAGTCTAAACATTAAAGGGCTGACCTAGCCTGGGGACCAAAAAGAGTCTGACAGCCATGCCCCATGCAAATGTTTGGAGCCTATCTTCTTGTGATGAGCTCTAGTAATGGGCTCCCACCTCTCCCTCATTCATTGCTATGTGTGCTGGTGCAATCTAAATCTAGAACTACCCTTATTTTGTATAAATTTGTAAGGTTTTGCCAGTATGATGAAGTTGAGGTACATATTCCTTTTGCATGTCTGTTGGAGACAGAAATGAAAGCCTTCCGGACCAAGGGAGTATGTTATTGATCAGGGCTGGCTCCAGCTTTTTTGCCACCTCAAGCAGTGAAGAGAGAGACAAAAAAAAAAAGCCGTGGCGGCAAATCAGCAGCCGATCTTTCCCTCCGAGAGGGACTGAGGGATTCGCCACCTAATTGCTGCTGAAGACCTGGATGTACTGCCCCTTTCCATTGGCCACCCTAAACACCTTCTTCCTGTGCTGGTGCCTGGAGCCGGCCCTGTTATTGATAGTGTTGTAGGCAGTATGAAAGTGCAAAGGAATGCACAAGTCTTTCCACTAAACATCTTACTTCCCTGCTTTTAATATTTTGGGTGGAAGGGCAGTGTCCTGCTGCAGTCAGTAAATTTGCTTGTTTGCTAATAAATATATACTTTGGTACCTATAAATAAGTACAGTCTGAGAATTCTCTGTACTACCCATTATGCGATTGTGTAGCTCCCTAATTTGTCTTTTATTTAATTCAGACATAGGGAGATTTTTTTTTTCCAAATCAGAATAGTTACTCCTGAACTGTTAGATCGCTCTGTCTCCCTGAGGAGAAATGCCCCTAATTATCCCAATTACAGTATATTTTAGCTTCTGAGAATCTCATATTATACATTATGCATTTAACTTTTGGTGTTGTAAAATGTAAAATGTAAAGTATACATGATGTGCCTATGTGGACAACTTAAGATTGCCATTCGATCTTCTCATTAACATTGTCTGACTTTTTATTTTAACTCTGCAACATGAGTATTACATTACCATATATTTTTGCATCTCATTTTTGAGACATTGAATTATAACATCAGACTGTACTAAGGTAAAAATAACCTTATGCTCTTCACCGTTATCTGCCAGACACTGTCTCATCAAGTATGTTGGCTGGCCCACAAAGCCATATCCCTACTGGTGCCTAAAGAAGGTAGTAACAGACATCCCAGTAAAAGGGTCACAGCAGATGTTTCTGTGAGTACTTCTTTCATGGCGGCTATGATACATTTGTGAGAACTTTGAGGGAAGTTTTTCTGCCTGCAGGAACAGTTTGGTTTCTTTTTTCCAGTTATTCATTTTCAAGTGGTTGGACCTTTGCATGTTGCAATAACACTGACATCCCAGGAGTACTCTCAGCAATCAAAACTCATTCACTATTAACCTTTAGCTCAGGTACTGGTGCTTTCAGAGAAAGAACTGAATGATTTGGTTTCTCTGTAGCTTTTTGCAACCCTCCTTACTGGCAAGTGAGTTATTCAGGGAAGTCCACTTCTGAAAGTGGTGATTCCACTGGGATTTCTTTGGAGATTATGCTAGATGCTTAACAGAGAAAAGACCAGACAGTAAAACAGACTTTCTTTGTTTCTAGAGCTCTTAAGGCAATCTGGCCTCCAGAAGATGTTTGATTTTGTTTTTTGCTTTGAATTACATAAAGTTCATCTGTATTTTAGTTCTTTTTTTTACCAGAGAGATTATTTAGCCAGAACTTTAATATTTTGGAGATATTTGTTAAATTATCCAGGTCCCAATATAAATAAGAGATTTTCCCCCTAAATATTGTTCATATAGATATTGTGAAAATATATCTGTTCTAAACTTAATAGATAAAAAAGTTTTACTGTTCTCTTTCCTTTCCTCTGCTTTCCACCTCCTGTTCTTTTCTGATCATCTTTTTGTGCCAGCTATTCCTTACCGTTTTTTTTTTTTGTATTACCCTCATTCTCTACTCTTAAGACTGTGCAATTTGGAATGCTTATTTAAGAGAAAACCTAGTAAAACAACTTTCCGATCTCCTCTACTTTATTCTTACTGTTTCTTTTATTTCTCTATCTTCTCTCTTTTTTGTTTCTTTTTGTACTACTTTACGCATTATGTTATGGTTCAAAAATGAAAAAAAAACACAATGTGTTTTCTTAGATTTATTCATAATGTTTGTATTTTACAGCAATAAAATCTGTAATTTTAAAAACCAGATTTTGTTCTAGGATACTGCAGTTATGTCAAAAAAATCTACAGTGAGTAAGACCCTGAAACATTGAAACTAGAGATGAAGAACCTTATGGCTGTTTAAGATATTAACATTCAGAAAACAAAGCAAAATAAAAAATTTAAGAATATTAGAAATTAACACCAGAGTTAAGAATATTCAGGTAGTGGATATGCAGGAAACTTCAGAAGATGTGGATTCCCTTGGATGCATCCAAGAACATTATGCTACCCCTATGAACATACTTGTATGGATAAAAGATATAACTATAGTTGGCAATGTGCTGAGAAGTTGTTGAGAAAAGATGGAAAGTTTTCATATAAGAATGCTTTTGATGCTTTGAAAATATTTTCCTTCCATTTGCTACAAATTATGGATTATGTAGAGCATGTGTACAGGGATGTATTAATTAATGTCCCTTTTTTCTTGCTTTCTTCTTTGATTACACTGATGTGATCTTAGTTTTGATAGACATTTATTGTTGGTATAAAACATCACATTTCTAAGTAGAAAGCTGAAAATTATTGGATGACTTTTCCAGCAGATTATAGGAAAGAGTATTTCTAATAATGTGGTGAGCAGCTATGCATTTGAACTCACCAACCTTAGCCTACATGCCTGTGTCTTAAACAGATGTTTTTTCTGAGTGCTGTCTGCTGGATACTTTGGCTAACCTATCACAGAAACAGGAAAGTATGTGCTAGTATCTTCAAATATTTTGCACACTTGCTGCAAAGACACAGACATAATTAATATTCTGAAAAGAAACAAAATTCAAATAAAAGATCAAGTTTTAAAGGTAATTTTAGATTGCATTAGATTACTTTTCAAGAATCAGTGTTAGTGATCATATATTGGTGGCCTGTTTATAACTATATTTTGAGTATAAATAATGTAACATAATTGTCTAAAATATTTTTAAAGATCTTTTCCCAATGGGCACAAAGGGCTTGATTCTGTTGTCAAGATGTTGTACATGTCAGATATGCGCAGTATATTTTGAAATATTCAGTACTGTATTGCAAATGCACAGGTACTATCAAATCTAACTAATCTGTCTAATCTAGGTCCTTCTAATGCTCCCATCAATGTAGTAACTATCAGCTATGCTGTGATGTATGCTCACATACCTGAGTGAAATTAAGCCCATACTAGGTGAAATACATTTTAATTCCAATAATATTTACTGAGATTTTGAAAATATTTTTAAATACACAGATCTAAAATATTACTACTTTGGACTCTTACTGCATTCCCTGTCCTGAAGAATTTACAATCTAAAATTATAATGAATAAAGGGATGAAGGAGTGGAATGCAACACAAGGAAAACATTCAAGAAAAATACCTTTTCCCCAGTGACATTTTTGTTGGGAGATCATGGTATTGTGGTATTGCTGGAAACTTAGGAAATGTATTGCTATTTGACACCTGAAATTGTCAATTCTTATAATGTTAAATCTAGAGCACCCTGACAGCAACCCCATAGTGAGGGCTGTGTTGTAAAATGGACTTAAAATGGTGCATAAATTCCTGTTTTACTCAAAAAACATGCACTTCTTTGGTGTGTTATTTTACAAAGGGTTAGTTTTTAGGTACTTTGAATTTTCTGTGCACTTGTGGTTTGATTTCTCTTCATGTCTTTTGCATAGGAAGGGTTTGAAATTCCTGGGCAGTTGGACCATTGTTGATTGATACCTCTTAGAAAGCATTGTGTATCTACATAAAACTTGATCGAGAGGTGTATCTTGAGTAGAGATGCTGCAACAGGTAGGTCTTTTAAAAATTGGATGTGTTGATTGATGTGCTGTTTATGTCCTGTGTGCAAAAACATTGTGCAGCTGCACATAGATGTTATTTGCAGCTGTGCATAAGCTTTATATGGCACTTATGTGAAGCTGTCATTGCAAAAAATCATGCACAGCTTCTACATATAACAGAGAAGGATTTTATTTAAAGCTTCTTGCACATAAAAGTTCATGTGTATTTGCACTTACCTTCACCCCATAGGTCCTCTATGTTCATGCAGAATCAAGCCCCCACTTAAGAATTAAAAAACCTAGGAAATTGAGCTACAAAAACTTGGTTGTAAAGGAGTTAGGCTTGCTAAACGTACCATATACCTAACTCAAACCCACAACTGGCAAGGAAATGAAAAGTTAAGGCAACTAACAGTATCTACCCTCTTCTTCTTCACCCATAGGCACTCACTTTACCATTTCCACAGCTACCCTACACCCTATACTACATACCACAACTAAACTTTGTGTGCTTCAGCTTCCCTGGCTGTAAAATGGAGATAACACTGATTCTGTGTATGATGGTGATAATTATGATTATTATTAAATCAGTTTTATTTTAGTAACAATTAAAATCTATGACTCTTGCTCTTGGTAGGATGGAGAAAGTTTAAGGAAATATAAATCAGTTGTAATGGTCTTGAGACAAGAGTTTCTGATGTGGAGAAATAAGTATGTTTTCTTCAAGGAAAAAATAGTGAAATATAAGATTGCAACTCTACAGGTTCAGTCATCTAATATCATTCATGTTGATGCTGCATTTCCTACATGTGTAGAAAACTGAGGAGGATTTAAAATATTTAAAACTTCATTATATACAATTCTCAATTTTCCTTCGGGGCAAATTAAATCACACACTGTTTCTTGAAATGTTTAGAGCCAAATTCTGAAACCGTTACTTGCACTGAGTAGCATCTTACTTCACAAGTAGTTCCACTGAAGTCAATGGGACTGCTCAGCAAATAAAGTGCTATTTAATTTGAGTACTGGTATCAGAATATAGCCCTTAGTAAACATCTAAAAGAAATTTCAGAAAAAGAAGAAAATATTTCCACATTTTGCAATATACATAATATAATTATTCTCTGCCTGTATTAGTTTCTCACGGGAGGTCACTGTGCTTCTGTTTCTGTTCACAATTCAGATCTTCCTGTTCAAAAACACATTTTGTTGATTACAGTCAGTTTTGTTATGCTCCCCCATTGGACATTCAAGCTATCTAATTTGTCTTATCAACATTTAGATTCTCTTTTAAAGGGAGGTAGAATGCATGTTTTTCTAGATATCACATAGACCAGAGGTTCTAGGCCCCTGGAGGGTGGTGGGGGGGGGCATGAGCAGGTTTCAGGGCATCCGCCAAAATAAACCAGAAAGCAGGGCTGGCATTAGAGTCACTGGGATTCAGGCCATGGCTACACTGGTGCTTTACAGCGCTGCAACTTTCGCGCTCAGGGGTGTGAAAAAAACAACCCCTGAGCGCTGCAAGATACAGCACTGTAAAGCCTCAGTGTAAACAGTGCCGCAGCCCTGGGAGCCCGGCTCCCAGCGCTGCAAGCTACACCCATCAGGATGTGGAGTACGTGCAGCGCTGGGAGAGCTCTCTCCCAGCGCTGGCGCTGCAACCACACTCGCACTTCAAAGCGCTGCCACGGCAGCGCTTTGAAGTGCAAGTGTAGCCATACCCTCAGGGAAGAAAGCTGAAGCCTAAGCCTCGCTGCTTAGGGCCAAAGCTGAAGCCTGAACCCTGCCACATGGAGATGAAACCAACTTAGCTTTGCGGAGCCCCCTGTGGCGTGGGGCCTTGGACAATGGCCCTGCTTGCTATCCCCTAACACTGGCCCTGGCTTTTAATCTACTGGATATGCAGAAAAACATTTTTTGTGGCTCAAGTGGGCTACAGAGTTTTTATGGCATGCTGGGTGAGGCCTCAGAAAGAAAAAGATTGAGAATCCCTGACACACTACATTTAATTACAATATACTTATTACATGCTAGTTACAATCTCTCCTACCCAAGCTGATGCTCTGTTTCACATAATAATAATTCGTATATTTTATTACTTTGATCAATTGATATATTTTATTGAAGATTGCAAAGAAAAAATAATGAAATTGATATTACTTCTAATATTTGAAAATGGACTGATTAATCTCTCAGTTGTATTGTTTAGTTTTGTCTGGACCCATTGTTTATGTGTTACATTTCTGTTCCTAGACTTGATGATCAGGTTTCTAGCATGAACACTCATATTTACAAATTAAAAATATGCTTGCTACAAATATTTTCCGACGGCTCAAATTTTGATCAAACATTTGCAACAAACTTCTCACAAAAAATCTAAAGACTAAGATATACTTGCAAAAAATGTTAAGGAAAAAATATAAGGCACTACAGTGATGGATGTATAAATATCTAGGTTTGCCAGGTGCCTGGTTTTCTACTGGAACATCCACTCAAAAAGGGGACCTGGCAGTGTCCAGTCAGCGCAGCCGACTGGATGCTAAAAGTCTGGTTTTCCGCAGTAACCAGGCTTCACCACTGCGGAGCGAGCAGCAGCTGCAGCCACATGGAGGAGATGCAGTCTGCTCAGCTGTTTACACCTGAGAGAGCAGTGGCTGGCTTTCGGACCAGGCTCCAAGAGATAGGTGCTGCCACCTGGAGGAGGGGGAGA
Organism: Gopherus flavomarginatus; assembly: GCF_025201925.1. Taxonomy (NCBI): domain Eukaryota; kingdom Metazoa; phylum Chordata; order Testudines; family Testudinidae; genus Gopherus; species Gopherus flavomarginatus. The sequence goes on from NC_066617.1 coordinate 254,250,965, forward strand.
ATCCTCCTGTCTGTCCCCGCTTCTGCCATGCTTTGCCCTGATGACCGTGGCCCCTTGCTATGGGGACTGACCGCTGCTGTGCCCCAGTTGAGAAGGCGGGCAAGCTCTGTGTCAGCTTCTCCCAGCCTGGCTCTGCAGACAGTAGGTGAGTCCCAGGAGAGGGGAAAGTGAGTGGGGTGGAGGGTGGAGAGTGAGCGAAGGAGGGAGGGAGCAGAGGTGTGAGCGGGGGTGGGACCTTGGGGGGAGAGGCAGTGCAGGGGCGGGACAAGAGTGTTCAGCAATTAAAAGGTTGGCAACCCTGTATCTAGAAAACCAATAATTTCAAATAACAGATAAACTACAGAAAACTGTGATCTTTTTGTAGACAAATTTCAAACAGAAAAAGGCATAATTAATCTCCCTTCCATAATTCTAGTTTCCATAATGCCCACTATTTTCAGAGTCAGAACTTATAGAAGTGTCCAGAAGCAGTGTGCACGCTTCAAAAACATTTGGCCAAATTAATCATCAGTTTAACTTCATTCACTCCAGTGTCTAACCACAATGGATGAAATGGCACTGGGACAAAGTGCTACTATAGACCAGTTTCTGATTTATGAGTAAAGTACACATCTGTATTTCTTAAACGTAAACACTATATTAGCTTGAGCAAGAGATATCATCAGGTAAAGATGAAGGAATAGCCCTGCCAAGATAGGAGGCAAAATGCCCATATCAAGACAAGAGTAATAGCCCTATCAAGAAATGTCGTGAGAAGAGGATAGATGAGGATGTGTAGGGAATATTCGTACTGAGTACACAGCTCAGTTCTTACTCAAATGTCAAGCAAAAGCACTTCTAATGTGGGAGAAACACCTAAGGGCCAAGTCCTGCAAACACATTTCAGTGGAACTACTCACAGGAAAAAAGTTACATACTTGAGTATGTGACATACCCAGGGTACAAATCTAGACTGATGAAGGGCTGTGTCATCCCAGCCCTTTTATGCGGGGTGCCCTTTGCACTGCTTTGCTGCTGTAGCCTGCAGTCTGATGGCTCAGGAGCAGCCTCCAGCATGTAAATCAGTCCCAGCTATGTCTGTATGTGAGCTGCAGCCTGCCACTAGCCTGAAATACACTGCAGGGTGACTTCAGCACACTCCTAGTCCCAGACTTTTCCTCAGAAATATATGGCTTGTACTGTACAGTCCTCTCCTCATACAAGCTCATATAAAATCTGTCATTTTATTAATAGAAAATGACATGCACAAATCCTGTTATCCCAAATGGAGTTTCCCAAACACTTCAACCCAAGCACACTGGTTTAGACAAAACAATGAAATAAGTTTATTAACTCCAAAGAAAGGGATTTGAAATGAATACAGGTAATGAGACATAAAAGTCAGAGGTCAGGGAAATAAAGATAAAATGCAGCTAATGCCTAATTTTAAAAAGTGTGTTAAATCCAAAGCAAAGTTTGTCTCAGCACAGGCTCTCAACAGTCTTACTGGCCAAACTTCAAGGCCAGGACCCCTTCTTCTGTGTAATAGCTGCTTCCTTTGCTCCGTCTGGTGCCGTCAGTAGATGGACAGAGAGATAGAGGAGGAGGAGGGGTCGTACGGGGTATTTGTCTCTAATTTTTATAGTGTCAGTCCCTCCCTTGGAAAACATTTCCAGCTGAATTCAGGAGACAAAAGGTTTACATGGGAGGATATCTCCTGCTGGTTTTCTTTTACCTGTTGAAACTCCTGTGTGCTTGATAACTTTGCGTACTGCTTTCATGCAAATTAAGCAGAGCACACATTATTTTGTTTGAGACAGACTTGTTTGCCAACTTCTGTTTGGGCAGGGCTGTAGTTCGGAACATGTGTTAATAACACCATGCAGTGGAATCTTTTAACTTCACATACAATCTTGTCACACACATTTTATCAGGACAATATTGACCAGCATACTATGATTTTTCAAGTGATACCTCACAAGGCATACTTTACACAATAGTGTGCAAGAGGTGAACACAAGGAATACAAACCATCACCGAGTATTTGGAGGATCAGGCTCTATATGAGAAACATTTCAAAATCAATAACGCCAGTCACTCCCAGTACTAATCAGTACCTGGATATACAGTACACACACAGAGTTCCACAGCACTTGTTACAGTGCAGGGGAGAAGTTGTCTTCACATTCCTGAAACTCATTTATTTAGTTAGTTTTAATAAAACCACACTGGAAGCTAAAACTTAATATTTTTCCTGCACCAAATTTAACTTCCTCCTTGAGTCTTGTCTTAAGCGGTATCTACCCTCTTGCAGCATCAGCCACCTATGAGCTCAACATTGTGCCTGAGGTCAGTGTTCCTGACTCTACTGAACCAATTTCTAGGTGTGCAACTTAATCCCCTCAGACATCTGGCTCAGCTCATCCCTCCCCATATTAAAAAAAGCTGAAAATACTATTTTTACAGGGGTATTTCCTGTTGTAATGTTTGGTCCCTATAAAGAACCCTACACGTATTTTAACTGTACTATCATATGTGGCTACTGGTAGCCACCTATTTTTATACGTTTTTAATTATATTTTATTTTAAATGGTTGCACAGCAATCTCAGCATCTTAGCAGGAAAGTACTTTTAAAAATAAAAATAACCATCCTTAATAATTCTATTGTTTAGTTCTTGTGTACAGAGTGATATTTGCCAGCAGCTATGAATGTGGAATCCTGCCCTTTGGGCACTGAGCCAGTAAAGGCTAAACATCTCAAAACCACATCTTCTCTTTTGTTCTCCGATTCTGACAGGGCAAAAGTCTAAGAAAAGTGAACATACAAAAGTCATTCCATATAGGACCCGATCCAATGCCCATTGAAATTAAGGGGAGGCCTTCCATTAATTTCAGTGGGAGTCTGATCAAGCCCAAAGGGAAGGTAATTGAAGCAGGGTCATGCATCTGAGGAAGTGGGTATTCACCCACGAAAGCTCATGCTCCAAAACGTCTGTTAGTCTATAAGGTGCCACAGGATTCTTTGCTGCTAAAGCAGGGTGTTGTTCTTGGACTATGTGAAAGGTAAGATGTCTCCGACCTGTAGAGTGGGATGGAGGAGGGTTGAGCGCTAGCTAATGGTTAGGGGATATGGGCATATGGAGCGTGAGTGGGAATAGAAGGATATGTGATTCATATTTAAAATATAGAGGGTGGGCAAAAGTAAATTTTCTCTACCCAGTAGGCAGGGATGTGGAGAGAAATTAGTTAGTTGGCTCTTGCCTTGCTTTTTAGTATTTAGAATGTTTAAATCTACAAAATTGTATTAAACAATGTATTGTCCAGACTTTTCTTTTTTGAAACAAAAGTTTTTTCACGTGTATTATTTTATACAATTGATAATCCATGGTCCCCTGTGGGAACTACTATAGACACCTTTTTGACTCTGCTCTGTCCAATGAGTTGAGAAGAGTGGAAGCTGAGAAAGTGAGTAGACATACTTGGCCATCACATCTCGCTTACTGAGGCCTTGTGAAATGCTCTCCTAGGAAATGTTTTGTAATTTTGTATTTAAATAAACTAAAATGGTTTAATGTGATTTATTTTAACTGTATTTTAAATCTAAGTATAGTTTGACCTTTTCAAATGATAAATGATATGGGAAGCTTGGCCAAAGAGACAAAATGTCTGGCATCCCTTACAGAAAGATGGCACCTAGTTATCACTGCTGAACTCTAGATAATGTATTTTCATCTCTCCACATTCAATTGTATGCTTAGTAGTGCATCACAAATCACTCGATTATTGTGTAATCAGGATGTCAGTCAGTTTGTCAGTGCATGCAGAAATTACAAATTCTTTGATTTTTTTTCTTTTTCTTTTCTTTTTTTTTATTTTTATTTTGTGTGTGTGTGTTATTTTTTTACCCTACCAAGTTTGAAAAACGTCTACCACAATGCAGGGAGATGCAGATGCCTGCTACTACTGTGTGTGTGCACGCATGCTTGATATGCATGTTCTGGTTGTCATGTATCACCAGCTTCCAACCTCTAGAGGGAGTGATGTTTCAGAAAATTTCTATTGACACATCTAATTTACAAGGTTTATGTCAGGTGCTAGAGTCAAATTCAGTCATTTACCCTCTGAACTGCTCTGGTTGGTGGTGAGAGGAATAAAATCTGTAGAAGCCATACAGAGGTTTTCAGACTTTTTCTACATGCGGGGCCTGAGGAGAATGCACTCAACAGCAGACCAAAATGTTGCTGTTGAAAAGTGCTGCATACCGTCCACAAGGACCAACTGCTGCAGACAGGTAAGGTGGGGACCTGGCCCCATACTCCACCTGGCTGACTGTGCCTTCCGAGGGATGTTACTTGCTACCAGGTACATTAGACAATTCTTAGCTAATGGGGAGCACTAGACTAGCATTTGACCTAGCTCCTGCACAGACGCATCAATGCAGAGGAAAGAGGTTTCCTGTGCTTACTTCACCCCATTGCACATCCTCATAGAACAAACCAGAGTTTATCCCTTAGTTTTAAGTAGTAGAGCCCTGGAAAAGGATCACTTTCATGTGTCACGTGGATCACTTCTTCAGATGTTGGCACTGGCACCTGCAGGGTAGATTGCAAGTAGTGCTGCGTTGATATAATATTGTAGAAGGCAAACAGCATCACCTTCTATCAGACCAGCTGGGGAAAAAAATCTCTCTTCATGTTAGATATAATTGTTGCTGGATGCTTTAAAGGTTTTACATTCAAAGATTCAGTAGCTGAAAATAATTAGGAAGCAGATATAACAAAATAATTGTCTCCCTTATTTAGCTGTGATATCAAAAATTAAAATTAATACTCCCAAAATATTTTACCTAGATTTAATAAAATCACACTATCTGGCTGCATTGCATAGACTTCTGCAGTGGAAAATTGGACAGATTATTTTTTTTTAATTTTCAATTTAGTTCTTAATGGCAAAGTATTAGTTGCTGTCTGACTCACAAGCTTTTTTGATACACATCCCATGTTAATATTTGTTGTTCACCTTCATTCACCATATCCCTGGAAGATGTGTTACACTTTAATAGTTTTATTAAAAAATGTTACTTTGGATTTGCTGAGAGCTCAAGCACTGTTGCATGGAGTGAGGGATAGATCAGTGGTTTGCGTATTAGCCTGCTAAACCCAGGGTTGTGAGTTCAGCCCTTAAGGGGGCCACTTAGGGATCTGGGGCAAAAATCAGTACTTGGTCCTGTTAGTGAAGGCAGGGGGCTGGACTCAATGACCTCAAGGTCTCTTCCAGTTCTAAGAGATAGGTATGTCTCTTATTATTATCTTTCAAGTCACACCTTCTTCTGTCTTATTGTTTTAGGAACTAATCCAAAGCCTATTATAAACAAAGAGAAGACTCTTCTTGACTTCAGTGAGCTTTGATCTGTGTCCTTGTTTTGGCATAATTCTAATTTCAAGAACAGAAGAGGCCTAACTCTCCTTGCACAATTATTAATAAATCTGGGAGAGGGAAACAAAAAAGGATGTAAAATGTTCCAATTCTCCACTCACATTTACCAGCATAGCATTTTTCACCCATTTTACACAGACTATTATTACTGCTATTTGCAAACTACCGTAAACTACTTCTTACAGAATTATAAATTACTGCACAATGTGCAAGCCAGTGGGTAATTAGGGCCAAGTACTCATCTTACTCCCTTTACTAACAGTACTCAGGAAAATACAACTACCAGCAAAACAGGCAATGTGTCTCATCATTGGTATGTCTGTTGTTCATATTTTAGCTTCGCAATTTATAACGGATATGTAAGGAGAAATCTACATAGTTTTTCACTGGGAAAAAAACTGCTTGAGTTGCTTAGTGGCAGACTACAGCAGAGTGAGTCCCAAAAGGATGTAAAATGTTATGAAGCAAAAATCCTCCACTTACTGAATAGATATTTCTGAGTCCCAGCAGCACTCCATTCCCTCTGAGCTGTCGTTGTCCAGCGGCACCATTCTTTCCTGTCCCATCACTCTTGGCTTTTTTTTCCCCATGTGCATCGGCAACATGATTTCTAGAGAATGGTCTTAGGGGCCCATCCGTTTTATCAATCTGGGCCATGCTTAGCCTTAATCTATATTGAAGGGAATATAAAAAGTATTCAAAATTATGAATGGGTTTGTTATGTAGAGGGCAGGGCACACTCTGAACTGTCTTTTATGGTTAAGTGAATTTGTTGTTCACAGTGCTTACGGTGACTACTCCATATCCATAAACAATTCTCTGGAAGTGAAGACAGTATGTGAAAAAGTATGGTTTCCCTCCTTTTTACACTGAATGTATGCATGTCTCCAATACTTTCAAATCAATAAGGAAAAGTTTATAAATCTGAATAGATTCAATAAAGGAATAGCAATAAACCGCTCTCTGTGTGATAAAGAGATAAACCCACTACAAGTCTGAGTATCCAGGGCCTGCTCCAAGTTTTCTGTCGCCCCAAGCGGCGCGCGCAAAAAACAAAACAAAACAGGGCAGCGTGATCGCGCCGCTCCACTCTTCAGCGCCAATTCAGTGGCTGGTCCTTTGCTCTGAAAGGGAGTGAGCGACTTGCCGCTGAAGACCCGGACCTTCCGCCCCAATAGCAGCCGGAGGCTGCCCCTTGGTATTGGCTGCCCCAAGCACCTGCTTCTTTAGCTGATGCCTGGAGCTGGCCCTGTGAGTATCAAAGTGAGAGGTTATTTTTCCCCCAGTGTAGGGTTTCTCAAACAAGGGTCGCCGCTTGTGTAGGGAAAGCCCCTGGCAGGCCAGGCCTGTGTGTTTACCTGTCCCGTTCGCAGGTCCGGCCGATTGCGGTTCCCACTGGCCAGCTCCCATTGGCCCAGAGCAGCAATCCGCGGCCAGTGGGAGCTGCGATCGGCCAGACCTGCGGATGGGGCAGGTAAACACACCGGCCCGGCACACCAGGGGCTTCCCCTACATGAGCAGTAACCCCTGTTTGAGAAACTCTGCCCCAGTGTAAGATGTGAGGCCCTTTTCAGTAAAAACAGCATCCATGAGCTAAGTGGCAGAAAGTCACATCCTTGCTTGTATCTAAATTGCACCAAAACAGTGTAATATCGGGCTATTAAGAAGGCACTCCTGTCCTAATAGTACCCACCATCACCAGACAAAGAAACAGATCTCAAGATGTTTGAAGAAAACTTTGCATGATAACATTCTGTCTGGCAAGAAACCACTTATCAACAGTTGTGATTGTGAAATCTATACTTCTGTATTGTTTTGCCTTTATGGTTCTCTTCTCTATTGTTTATCTGTATGGCCTCTGTCTGATTCTTTAATTGTTTCTGTCTGTTGCATAACTAATTATGCAAGATTTGAATCAATTACGGTGGTGGGGCATGACTGGTTAAAGAATTGTTGCATAATGTTCTGGGATTGGTTAAAGAATTGTTTCGTAATGTGCTAAGATTGGTTAAAAATACTGTTTTGTAATACTTTCATTTAAAATGATTGGTTAAGGTATAGCTAAGTAGGACCCAAGTTTTAACTATATAAACTGGGGTCCAAAAGGAAGATCTAACTCCAGGACACAGCCCAAGATCAAAGCTGCCAGACCTCAACAACCTGCCAACCATACCGTGCAGAAGCTGGAGTCCCCAGATCAGTGGTCCCCAACCTTTTCCGCTGACGCCTGCCAGCCGAAGGACCACTGCAGCGGTGGAGCACCTGCTGAAATGCCGCCAAATTTCAGCAGCATTTCGGCAGCGACGCCTCTCGATGACGCTGCTTGCCATCAACAAATGACATCATCGAGAGGTGTCCCAGCCGAAATTCGGGAGCAACACCTCTCGATGACGTCTCTTGTCAATGGCAAGCGGCGTCAGCGAGAGGCGTCCCCACTGAAATTCGGGAGCGACACCTCTCGATGATGCCACTTGTCAACAGCAAGCAGCATCAGTGAGAGGTGTCCCCACTGAAATTCGGGGGCAACACCTCTCGATGACATTACTTGTTGGCGACAAGCGTCGTCATCGAGAGGCGCTGAAATTTGGCGGCATTTTGGCAGGTGCTCTCCCGCGGGCTCCATGTTGGGGACCACTGCTCCAGATGATCTAATCTTGACTGGCCGCCAAGAGAAGTTTATCTGCTTTATTGGGAGTGCTGACATTGTATGCTTAGCATGTGTATTCTGTTGATTAGTTGTTAATAAAAATAGGTTAAGATATTACTGTGTAAGGTTCTCTCATTGGGAAAGGGTCACACAGACCCATAGAACCCTAAGTCCACCAGGAAGGGGTATTAGCCCTGAGCCCATGGAGGGGTCATGTTGGTTCCTGAGTACCCAAAGGAGAGGGTAGGAGAGTGAAAGCCCTAAACTGTGCAGGTAACACCTGAAGTTATAGAACCAAATCTAAATGCGAAAAAACAATAACAAAAAGGAAATGGGAAATTCAATTACCTTAATAATGCTCTTGATTTATTTGGCACCTTTTTTCCTAGGATCTCCAAGCACTCTATAATCATTAATTAATCTTATATGTCCTACATAGTAGGTAAATATTATACCTTCCTTTTTACAGTAATAGTAACTGAGGCACAGATAGATTAACTGACGTGCTCAATGATACACAGCAAGCTAGTTCCAGAGCCAAGAGCAGAAATCGGAGCTGCTAAGTCTTGGTCTTCTGCTCTCACCACTAAGCAGAGCTTTCTCTCTGACTTGGTTAACTAGGGAGGTTTGCATGACAGAATCAATGCACATTAGGGCTTAATTGGAGTTGGGACAGAGAAGTGATGCAGCTAAGTCTGACAAAGCATTCCCCAAATGGCAATACTTCTAAATCCAAAACTTAAAATATCAGAAGACAAAACAAAACACCCCCATGCTTCAGCAGCACCTTTTTATAATCTGTAAATGATATTATATTCAAACGTATTGTACAATATAAGGAAATACATGTTTTATCCCAATGCTTTGAAGTGGACAAGTCAAAATTTCATAGAAATTAAAATCAGAATACCAAAAACACTTCATTTAAAATATAATTTATGTGTGTTCTCAAAGGAAACCTCCAATATGTCAGATGCACTTTGCTAGCACATAGGGATTCCATGTTTTAATTAGGAGTTGATGAAGAAAAGTGAATAGCAAGCAAATGGAACAGGTTTTAAAATAAGAGAGAATCAAATACTTGTTGAGAGCTATGTGTGCATGCAGATGTCTAACTACTCCTGTCATCCGGGACTTTCACTGTTTTCTTGATCAAGTTACTCCCCACTTTCTTTATTACAGCCTTGTAGCTGCTGATGGTCCAGATTCATGGTTGCCCCACGCGTTGTGCTATCATTTACACAGTGCAAGTTGGATGTAAAACATTGCCATTCTGATTTGGTGTTCTTATCAACAGGTCATCTAGACCTGTTCCATGCAAAGGTTACTTAACAGGATTTTAATTATTGTTTTATCTAATCCATTTCAGAACAGGTCTAGTAATAATACCAGCCCTCAGTTGCACCTCAGGTTTGTCTCAGTGGGGATTTTTGTACTGGTGTGACTATACTAATGGACCTCCTCCAGTGCCGCACAGTTGGAAACCCCTACCATACGCACTCCACTGGGTAAAAAACAGGGTAAGTCACATTGGTGCAAATCCCTTTTACACCACTGCAGCATATCTATACTAGGAGTTGGCACTGGTGCTGCTACGACAGTCTAGCTACATCCTTGCAAAGCTCTAGTGTAAACCTTTTGTCTATGCTAGAGTTCCAACTGTTGCTACCACTGGTGGATCTGCACCAGCGATAACAATCATCATAAATATATGAGGGAGAAGTTTAGGGCAGACAACTGAACAGCCACCAAATTACATAATCCCAAAATGCTCACTTTCTAAAATAAGGCCCAGACACTGCATTTGGATCTATGTGAAGCACAGCAAATGACTTCAAATAACAGCAAATTGTCCCCATATATCTGCAAATTCTCATTTTTGATGGACTTCATGGGTTCAGACAGGACTACCCATGTGCATAAACCTGGTGCAGTCCTGAGGACCTAGTCCTGAAAAAATAATTACTATCCCCAAGGAAGTTAGAGAATTAAAAAATATTGAAAAAATACGGACAAGGGGAAAAGATATTTTGAAAAAAATGAGATTGAGATTATGGGCCTGATCTAAAGATTTGCATTGATTTCAATGGGCTTTGGGTCACAAGCTTGATGAGGAGGAAAAGCTGTGTGAGGGAAAACACAAAAGAGAGCACTGTTTCTAGTAAGATGTTTCTACAGACCTCTTGGCCTGTTTGATTCGCCTTTATAGTTTATGTGCTCGTTTCAAAACACTTTCACCATAAAATAAAATGATGTGATCAGTCTGCATTTGATGTTTTCATGTAAATTTGTTTTATTTTTGTATTTGATAAGTACTGTTGGAGTAATGATTCTAGAAATCTCTCTCACAACAGACCTGATTGACAGCCCCCTAAGTGCTGAGCCTTTTATAGCAGACATAACTGACAACCCTAGCATGCACAGCCTGCAAATAGTATTGTAGGGTCCACATCTGAGGACAGTAAGACCCACTGGAGGAAGATAGTTGTTCTAATTATTTGTTACAAAACAGATTAATATATTATGTGTTGTATGCGCATTGTTGGGACAACATAACATGTGGGCTATAATAAATACATTCCTTTTAATAATCATGAGAAAATAATCAATACAGAACAGTTTGTATGCCAAAGGGTACATATATGTTGTAAAATGTTTGGAAAATGCCTCAGTGGAACAGAGTTTAAGAACATAAGAACATAACAACGGCCATGCAGGGTCAGACCAAAGGTCTATCTAGCCCAGTATCCTGTCTTCTGACAGTGGTCAATGCCAGGTTCTCCAGAGGGAATGAACAGAACAGGAAATCATCAAGTGATCTATCCCCTGTTGTCCATTCACAGCTTCTGGCAAATACAGGCTAGGGACACCACCCTGCCCATCCTGGCTAATAGCCATTGATGGACCTATCCTCCATGAATTTACAGGCCGTCCTCGACTTTACAACGTTCAACTTATGACAAACGACTCTTACGACATTTCTGAATTGGCACTCTGATTTGACTTATTACAATTGGTTTAGACTTTACGACGTTTGGTCCCGCACTGGAGTGGATTGCGGTTCTGGGTTATGACATTTCAATTTAGGACGCAATTTTCAGGAACCAATTGTGTTATAAGTCCGAAGACTGCCTGAATCTAGTTCTTTATTGAACCCTGTTATAGTCTTGGCCTTCACAACATCCCCTGGCAAAGAGTTCCACAGGCGGAATGTGAGTTGTGTGAAAAAAATATTTCCTTTTGTTCGTTTTAAACCAGCTGCCTATTTGTTTGTTACTGTTAAATTCCCTACATTCCTCTCCATTTAAAAACATGTATTCTTTTTTCTTACATGTATACCTACCAACTTCTGAAAACACAACGCTTTCTATTATGCCCTAAAAAAATGTCCTGTGTTGGGGTGGCATGGAGATGCACTTCCTAGTTGGCACAGCGCTTTACAGAGTTTCAGGGAGCATAGGAGTAATGAGGCCTTGAAGAAGTTGTAGGAACTATTCCTTTCTATGCCCAGCCAGCTCTGCTGGCAAGGTCAGGACATAAGTCAGTGGGGCTATGACCTCCACTCCTTAGCTTCCCCTTTGAAGAATCAGCACTGGACAAGCACAGGTGCTAGCCAAATGTAGTCCTTACACACTCTGAATGCAAGGGCTACCACAAATCCCAGTCCTTGGTCATGTATGCAATAAGAGGAGCCATTTGGGCTCTCTTCCCCCTTTCCTCACTGCAATAAATGTGTAGAACCTATAAATTTGGCTTAATCTATTCCTATCTCCATATAAAAAAAAATGAGCTTGCAACTTTTTCACACATCACCAGTCTGTCAGCTCTTAATCATAATAATAAATGTGTCTTTTCAGAAGGCTTTCACTAACCCCTCCCACTGCTTGGCTGCCTGCTTTCCCTAGTCCCTCACCAGTTCCTTCTTCCATCCTCTCAGCTGCTTGTATGTCCTGTGAAGGGGACCACATATGCAGCTACAACTGGGTAGGAGGAGACTGTAGCCAGCTACCATCTGATGGGTAGCAAATGGGTGCATAAGGGGAAGGCTGAAGAGCACTGGACTGACCGTTTTGATTCTCCTTGTCTTGGTCAGCTGTAAAAGTCATGACAGCAGCGTACTATTGTTTGTGAAGCACTTACAGCATGCTCCACACCATAAAGGCACAAGATGAAGAGAATCTGTGCCATAAGGCCTTTGCAACGTGAAGCCACAATCCTGAGCAGATTTACGCACAGGAGTAATTTTATGCCCAAATCCCCTTGTGTCAGAGTAGTTACATGCTACTTGTTTGCAGGCTTGGGGGCTTAATAACTGGAACTAGGAAAGCCTAAAGGAATGAGTAAGTAACGTGCACGTTACAGTCTGCAACCCATCAGACCCTCCATGTGAAGATTGTTGAGGTAGGACATCAAGCACCAGCTATAGGGCTGGAGATAAAATAAGGGACAAGCAACAATGCACCAGGTGGTCCCCCTCTCACACTGCAGCACCCAGTTACTTCAAGGAGAGCACAGTGAACTCCGCTGCATAAGCTTTGCAATGTGTATTAACCTTGACCACGCCCTTTTAAAGCCAAGCCCACTCCGCATGCGCGCGCACATTCCATTCGGACGAACACCGCAGCTTGAGAGCGACAGCGTCCGAAAAAGGGAAACTTCGCGCACAGGCGCGTGCCAGCCCGCTAGCGCCACCGCCAGGATCACGCGAGACTAACAAATCCCGCCTTTCCCCGACAGCCAATCCTCAGCGCGAGGGCGGCCGTTCCTTGGCCAAGCTCCTCCCCCTACAAGTGTCAAGTGTTCCAGTGCGCCTGCCCCAATTCCGGCTGTTTTCACTCCTCTCAATGCGGCCCCTCCCCCCCCGATCAGCGCGGCTTAGCGACGCTGACAGGGCTCGGGCCGCAAACATGGCGGCCGCCGTTAGGCGCGTGCTGCGAGCGAGCCGCGCCTGGAGCGCGGCGCTGAGAGCCCGGGCGGCGCCGGGAGCACAGGTGAGAGCGCGGGAGGGAGGAACCGAGCGGCCCCGCCCCCCGAGCTAAGGGGTCCGTGTTTGGCTTATGTTCGCGAGACCCCGCCGGCCCGCTCTGCGCGGGGGCGGGTGCAGGAGCTGCCCCCGTGAGGCATCGCTGCTCCTGGGTGCAGGAAGACGCTGGGATCTGGCGGGGGGTAGCTGGCCTGGCCGCTGTTTTGGGTCCTTGGGCGGTGATCGCAGCGTGCCCGGCGGGCGGTCCCAGCATTGGGCTAGCTGGGGCGGGGGCTTTCTGGCTTCAGGCCGGCCCCGCCCCGGGCTACACGGAACAGTTAGATCCAGCCAGCTCGGGGTGAGTGGATGGATGAGTGTGTGTGTGTAAGAGAGAGAGAGCAGGTCACATCCTTGAGCGCCGTGGGTAGGTCACCGTAACCCCGGGTGTAGACACCGGCGATTCCTCTGTCGACCTAGCAACTGCCGTGTGAACGGGTGGATTGAGTAGAGCGACGGTGCTTTTGTCGCTGTAGGCGGTATCCGTCCTAGGGAGCCCCACAGTGCAGTAGCCATGCTGCTGTAGGGCCCTTGGCTTGGGTCTGGCAATTTACCCATGCAGGTTAAACCACTGTCAGCTTGCTTTAAACTAACAGTTGTGCTGGTTTGAGTAATTCAGTATAAATCAGTCTGTCGCTGTCTATATACCAGGCTTTGCACATCATCTTCAGTCCCTTTATGATGTGCAACTATGGCTATGTCTACACTGCTCTCTTGTCATTAAAACTTTTGTTGCTCAGCAGTGTGAAAAAAAGAAAACCCACACCCCTGAATGACAAAACTTTTAATGATGAAAAGCATGGTGTTGGCAGTGCTTTGTGGGAGACGCTCTTCTGGCAACAAAGTTGTCACCTCTTGGTGGGGGTGTTTTTATTTTGTTGTCAGAAGAGCTCTTTCGCAGCAAAGAGCTGCTACACTGCTTAATTTACAACAGCATGGCTGTAACAGCAGAGCCATGCTGTTGTAAGGTGCACAGTGTAGACATAGCCTAAGGCTTTGTCTACACTACCACTTTTGTCAGTAAAACACACACACACCCCAACTGTGCTGGTGAGGACGGTGCTATGTCGGCAGGAGAGTCTCCTGCCGACATGGCTAATGCCTCTTTGTGGGGGATGGTTTAATTATGTTGGCAGGAGAGCTCTTTTCTGCTGGCAAAGAGCGGCTACATGGAAAACCTTACAGCGGTACAGCTGTGCTGCTGTAAGGTCCATAGTGTAAGCATCCTGGTGGGACAGGCCAGTTTGTTTACCTGCTGCGTTAGCAGGTTCGGCTGATTGCAGCTCCCACTGGCTGCGGTTCACCGTCCTGAGCCAATGGGGGCAGTGGGAAGCCATGGCCAGTACATCTCTCGGCCCGCTGCACTTCCCGCAGCCCCCATTGGCCTGGGATGGCGAACTGCAATCGGCGGAACCTGCTGATGCGGCTGATAAACAAAGTGGCCCGTCCCACCAGGGTGCTTACCCTGGTGAATTGCGTGCCAGAGGTTGCCAACCCCTCATGTAGGCATAGCCTAAGACTGTTGATTTTAAGTCTGAGAGGACTAGTATGGTGGTCTGGTTTGATCTCCTGCTAAGTGTGGGCCAAAGAGCTTCACCCAGGGTTTTATGCAGTAGAGAAGGAGTTATTCTCTATTATGTAAGCAACTGCTGACCAGCCCAAGAAGTTGGGGCAAACTAGAGCATCTCTTTAAAAATGCCCAAATCTTTGATTGAAAGACTTCAGCGATGATGAGTTGATAATCTTTTCATTGTTAAAAAGTTGACTTACTTCTTATTTGCATTTCCAGTTTGAAAAGCAAGTATAAATCAACCTTGAGATGTTTTAGGAGTGATGTTGAATACTGTATTATAGATATATTGAAACATACAGTCTGCTCACTAATGATCTAGAAAGAGAGTGGAAATGGCAACATTTTCAAATGACAAAATAATTTAGGATGGTGAAAACTGAGAAACTCCTGAGTGACCTAACAAAGCCAAGCAATTAGGCAACAGATGGCAGATAATTCAGAATAGGCAAATGCAAGGTAATGTATATTGGAAAGAGCAATTGGATCTATTTACATACATTGCTTTTTTCTAAATTAACCATATCCATTCAGGAAAAAGACTTGGTGTCCTTGTGGACACTTCAGTGTGCAGCAGTGGTTAGAAACACAAACAAAATATTAAGGTGTACAGTACAGAGAATGGAATAAAAATAATACTCAGAATATTGTAACACTATTATAATGATGGTACACTCTTCGTTTGAAAATAGTGTCTGGTGCTGGTCAGCCCATCTCAAAAATGTAGAAGGGCCGAGTGACAGGTACTGAGAATAATTATAGGTCTGGATAGATTTATGTATGAATAGGATTTTCAACCACTGGTTCCAAAACCAAGGTGTCATTTGTTTTCTAGGTAGCCCTGTAATTGGAACTTAGTTAACAGTTCTGTTTGGAGAAAAAAACCAATTCACTTCAGTGGTGTGTTGTTTCCAGAGAGCTGATAGTAATGAAAAATAATATAATTTTTTTTCTCTTCTCACTGACTTAAGGAGATGTGACAAAATACAAGGAGCAGATAGACTGGGTGAGCAGGTACCATTTTTAGTCACCTTTCAGAGAAGCAATACTGCTTCTTGTGAAGTGGCTTGGAACAGCCAATGTGAAAATTAATATAAAAGTATTTATTTGTTGTTGACTCGTGAAGGATCCTAAAGTGCCTTACGAAATACATGACAGAAACAAAGACTTGCTATTGATACCCCCATAGACACCCTGGTAAAATGGACAGTATTGACTTTTGGAGTCTGGTGTGGTAAGTCAACTTGGACCATGTTCCAGGGAGCTCAGGGGGACTGATTCTCTACTCAGTATTAATCAGTAGTTTTATGCCCATTTATCCCCACTGACTTGAGTGGAGTTCGATAGGTGAAAATTGATTTAACAGTAAATAAACAGGCCATAGGTATTTCAAACTTGATACTTAGACCTCTGTGCTATTACTTTCTAAATGAAAATAATCTAAAAGCAATTAGTTTTTGAGTGCTAAAGGATTGTGGTAGGCTGGAGGAAAGGCTGTTTCTTTTCTGGTGGAATATTCTATTGTTTCAGGAGTTTCTTAACAACAGTTGTTTTTAAAAATGGTAAGAATACTATCTGCAAGAACGCTTTATGAAGTATATAATGAATACAAGCCTCTGATTTCCTTTATATTGTAAAGGAGTATTTTCTAGTTTGGCTTAAATACGAGAAGCATTCAACTTCACTTTGTAGTTCTTACCCAGATGATCCATGAAATTGTACTCTTATCTCAGAAAAAGTACCTTATACAATAGGTATTAATTTCCATAAGAGGCTGTTTTCTAATTCTGAACAGTTTGTGTCAGGGACTTTTGATTAGCGATAAACTTAAACAAGAAGAATATGAATAGCTTGAAGGGAAAAGAAAAAATAGGAAAATTACAATAAAAAATGACAGGCATAATACAAAAGTATCCTGTTTAAAGTATGGCAGAGAGAAAGCAATCTTGGGCCTAGTAATGAGGATTCTTATGTTCTTTAAAAAGATTTATAAATAACGAATATACATGGAAAATAAGGCTGAGTGAATAGCATTTTCTCCTGAAGTAAGTGTCTAGCAGATAATGTGTAGAGATACTTCAGTGTTTCTCTCTCCCAGACGTTCACTAGAGCTTGAAACATAGAGCAGAAACTGGGAATAAGCAGGATTTCTAGTACTAAAATTCAGTGCTTGTCTCTAACTCCTGTTTTATCGTCTTACTGTTGGCAGAGATTTTATAAGAAACCATGTTCATATACCTCAGTTTAAAAAGCAACCAAATACTTACATTCATATCATCCTTTTCATCTGATGCAGTTTATACAAAGGTTAATTCGCCTACTTTAGGGGTTCTCAACTTCATTGCACCACGACCCCCTTCTGACAACAAAAATTACTACACGTTCCCAGGAGGCAGAAACAAAGCCTGAGCCTGCCTGATCCCTGCCACCCTGGGTGGGGAGGCCAAAACCAAAGGGCTTCAGCCCCAGGCAGGGGGCCTGTAGTCTCAGCCCCACTGCCCAAGGCTGAAGCCCTCAGGCTTCGGCCCCAGACAGTGGGGCTCGGGCTTTGGCTTTGACCCCTGGCCCCAGCAAGTCTAAGCCAGCCCTGGCGACCCTATTAAAACAGGGTCACAACTCACAGTTTGAGAGCCACTGACCTATTTTATGGAACCTGGGCTGAATTTCAGTAGCTATTTTGAATCACACAGCAACGCTACAAAGAGGTTTAGCACGGGAAATAAAGAATACTATATCCAGTTGAAATTGCAGGTAGATTTTGGGTAGGCAAACTGTAATTACCCTAGTTAGAATTTGGCTTGGGTTAGCAGTGCTGCAAGGAATGTAACAGGAGAACAGATTCTTCCATCTGGTGAAAGCAACAAGGAGTCCTTGTGGCACCTTAGAGACTAACAAATGTATTTGGGCATAAGCTTTCGTGGGCCAAATAAATTTGTTAGTCTCTAAGGTGCCACAAGGACTCCTCGTTGCTTTTGCTGATGCAGACGAACACAGCTACCTCTCTGAAACCTTCCATCTGGTGCAGCATTTTGTACCACAATGCTAGCACCATATGATCCTGTGAGCATTACTCCAATGCAAAGTGGTATTGAGCTGGTATATATGCTCCTATTCCAATCCCACTTCCTGTTGTTAGCATTGCAAGGAAAAGTGGTATAGCCAGCGGAAAAAGAACATGACTAGTAGATCCCTACTCTATGCCAATAGCCATTTGTAGTTTCAGCCTGTTGCTGCCATTAGCAGCCAGTGAAAGCTAGAATAGCCTTTAGGTTCCAATTTTGCAAATAAATGTATGTATGTAGACTCATTATTTCAGTGGGACTACGCACATGTTTGTGTTGGGTGTATAGTTTGTAGTTGCCAGTTATATCTGAACTGTTTAAACTATACCTAGTCATATATTTTCTAGTTCATATATGTTTTTAACTCAACATGCTGAATTTAAATGTAGACTTTTAAACCCTGACCTGGAGAGAAGACTCTTAGAAGCGAAGGGACAAGTCCATTCATTCTTTGGTTTCTCTTCTACAGCTGGCAATAAGGCTGCTAACTAGCTACCTTTAAGTTTTTGTTAGTTTTATTACTTTTTTAATGTGGTCACATATACACGAGAAGATACAGTGAGACCAAAAGTTCACACAGTAGGCCATTGACCAGCCATCAGATGATAACTGCTTCAGGTCACTGTTGAACGTGGCCTTTTGAATAGAACTCTGATATTTACCCTATTCCAAAATGTTCCCCCTCTGCTCTTTTATTCTTGTGACTTCTTTCTTCCCACAGAGACAACTCCAGTCATCAATTTTCAGTTCGATTTATGGAATAATTTGACTGCAGCAAGGCTTTGTTAATACTGACATAGGACACATAAAGTAGTGCATAAAAATTGGCCTTAAGCCAAAAATGGGACGTTCCTGCTCTGTCAATGATGCTTCTGTTTCTCTGGCAGAGTGCTTGATTGAAATTACAGTTGTCTTACTCACTGATTATCTTGGTGAAAGAAAAACAAATCAGTCTAGCCATATCTTATAGTCTTCCACAAAAGCCAAAGACAAGTGTTCCTTGGATTATGAGCTGGAACCATGTTTGCTACTATTTGTTGATAGGAATTCCCCTAGAGACAAGAGGTGAGAGGCAAAGGGATTAATTGTTCAGTCAAAATATGGTCAGTGTTCAAACCTAAATATCCAAAAAGTCCTTAAGATTTTTTAGGAAGTGCAGATAATATCTAACAATGGGACGCAATGGCCTCTACAGACTTTAAATATTCATTTTTATTTTATTTTCATCAAAACAGCAACCTTTGTAAATTAATGAATTTAGTAGCTTTTTGCCTTTAGAATGATGGCTGACTATACCTAAAAATTCATTTTAGTGTTCTTAGCATAATTCTTGTCCTGCATGGTGCATTAGGACATACAGTGTGTGTCTGGGTACTGATTCAGCTCCATGGATGTACTCCTTTGTGATAGCATTCTGTACATGGTGAACTGTTAAACTTATCTACTGTAAAACTCCATCTAGGTCTATGGACACTGGCTTAAGGATAAGGATTGCAGTAGCAGTCACCTCATGCCATGATTTTGTGTGTTTAGGGGGGAGATGTGAGATGGGTATAATAACAAAGAGACTGAATGGTTCCAAAGTAACTGGTTTATATGGAGTGATACTATGCCAATTGCAGTAGCTATTTCGCATCACACAGCAAAGGTTTAGCATAGAAAATAACATGATATCCAGTTGAAACTGCAGCAAGATTTTGGTAGGCAGACTGTAATTATCCATTAGGCTAGTGTCAAGATTTTCTCTTCTATAAGTTCTAAAGATTTTTGCCTAGAAGTGAGGGGAGAAACTGAAGACTTTACTAACTTTCTAGTCTCCAGTATAAAGCCTGTTGCCTCAAACAGTTTTAATATCTGCTTGAAAAGTTGCTTCATCTGCCTTCATATCTGCATATCTCTGTTATAGGGAAGGGACAGGACCAAGTACGTTTGACATTTGTAATATTAATGTTAACATTTAACCTTTGTATTACAGTAGCGCACAGAAGCTCCAGTTTGGGTTGGGACCCAGTTGTGCTGGGTGTTGTAGAGAAACCCAATAAAGATGTGGTCCTGAAGAGTTTATAGTGTGTACAATTCTGTTATCAACACTAGGACAAGAAAGAGTTCTGTAGGACACAGACTTTAACCTCAGTCCTACATTGAAAAACACGTGAGTGCACCCCTGAGCTTGTGTCTGTAAAATTAAAGTAACTGGTGGCCTCTGGGGGTGCCCCTGTATGGTTCTCAGTGCAAGAATGGGTCCTAGGCTATTTCACTGTCCTAAAAATGCATTGTGCCTAATTTCCCTTTATTTGTTTCTTTGACAGGGCAACATGGAAACTTCATACCTTAGTAGTTTTTACACTGTTGTATAGCACTTGGAATAGCAGAATTAAGTTTGTAGTTCTTTTCATGCTTCATATTGAAGTTCTCTCTTTGTGAACATATATATAAATATATATAAACCCTTTGAGATTATTTGTGTGCAGAGAGATAAAAGAATACAGTCACTGTTTACTTACAATGTCTAAGCAGTTGATTTGCCTAAAGTTTGTTGTTTTGTTTACATCAGAGACTTCTTCACATGTAATATTACATTTCATTCTATTAATGAAATCTGAGTGTATGTTACAGAAAACAAACTGAAATTCATTTAACATTTTTAAACATAGGTGCATAAATTTGATAAAAAGACAATCCATTGTTCACAATTTATTTTCTCATATGAAAAGGTTAAACTGTTTGAACACGTCTGTAAAAGGGTCTTTGGCAGCTAGAAGAAATCAACTTTCTGAATAAGAGTGCCTTTTCTTAGTTTCTACACTACTGTGCACAAGTCACATTTCCCTTTTTATGCCAATAATTTTGCTTAGAGTTTGCTGTACCAATTTTTTTAATATTCTTTTTTTTTTTGTTAGACATTAAGACTAATCTATACTACTACAGCAGTGCAGAAGAGAAATGTTGCAGCCTCAGGACCTGAAAAGTATACAGAGGCTTTTATTAAAAACCAGATTGAAGAGTTCAACCTAGGAAAAAGACATTTAGCCAACATGATGGGGGAAGATCCAGAAACTTTTACCCAAGAGGATATTGATGTAAGTACAGTTGCTCTGTTGGAGAAGTAATTTAGCATAGAGTTTCAGATATTGAAAGCACTTTACTTCAGCATGAGCCCCTCAGCTCTCCGTGAATTTTAATCAGACTGTCAGAATAAGAAAGAATACTACTATACATTGCAAACATTGCAACTGTGGCTGTGAATAGAGATTCTACCCCTGCTATGTGTGCGAGGTCAGACATCGCAGTATAGAACTGTATACCCATATCCCACTAAAGCACAGTAGGTTCTTTTTAAAGCTACTAATGGATAATCCCCTTGATCTGAGGCCATAGGAACCACTATAAAGGTTTATATAGCACTTGAAAGCATTTACTCATCATTTGACCTGCTGTGTATATTTAGGTCAGGTTTTCCTGCATGATACCACAGCAGTTGATGATGCAAATTTAAATTTTACAGGATATTTCACAACAAGTACTTGGTTCAATTTTACTTAGTAATTTTAATATAACCTCCTCCCCCCTGCACAAACTCCATTCTCCCTTTATTTGTGGCTCCACTCTTGTTCCACCACTTCCTAGAAGGTTGATGGTGAGGAGAAATGTCCTTTTGGGTGGCCTTGTGTGATGAGGCTGCTTGAAGTCTCATGACTGAGCAGCATGTCATGGAACCAAAGAAGAGAAAATTGAGCTCACTGCATTATGGCCGCTGTGGGAAGGAGGGAAGTAAGATGGTTTTCGAGGAAATGCCCACTACTTTACCTGTAGCAGATTTACAGTTGGAAAGCAGGTAGATCTAAGGTTAGGCAGATTTTTCTGTCCTTCAGTTTGAGAAATACTGGTTAAAATATTTTGTTGGATATTTTCTTACCTCTTCTCTGCTAATATAAACTATTTAGGCTGCTATGGGTGCTAAGGGTATTATAAAAAATTGGAAACTGTTTTTGACAACTTAATCATAAAAGTTATTTCTGTGTAAACAAATGTCTAGATTTACAAGTAGTTGCAACCAACAAAGAATAGTCCAACCTTTTAATCTTCCAACAAGTTAAAATCAAATACTAGGCAAAATTTTATTTTCAAATAGATTAATTAGAACATCTTGCCAAATAAATTCTAATCCCATCTATTTTAAACTTGATTTTGCTCACTCATTGCATGCCTGGTAAAAGAAGCTACTGTTTATGTAATAGCTGATTTTCACACAAGACATACAATAGCTGTGTCTTATTTTAATTTATATTTATTAAAAAAATGCACCCAATGCTTGATTCTCTGTATGAATTTTCCTCAGTAAAAACAATTAATATAAAAATGAACAGCGTGCTGCCAACAGTTAGTTCTCTCAACAAATGACAATCCTTGGCTTTCCAGCTTCTATTATAAAGATCACAAACTCAAAAAGCAATGTTCCCAGCTAATCTCTTGGACAGCACACACTTCACATCCAGCTCACCTCAGGCAAAGGCCTGAGCAAACAAAGGGAACTTACTCCTTGTCAGTAAGGTTAAAAGTCTTGAGCTCTGAGCCGTCATATGCTTACAGCAGAGATGAGCCCTTTTTATTTTATTTTTTAAGGACAGTAGTACTCTGAATCCATATTGAGGCTTAGATTTGAGACAGTGAGAATTTAATATTTGTATTTATTTTCGTAGTTTATATTTTATTTGCATTTGAAGCAGTGGATACGCATGTTTTGATATTGATATCCTTATAGTACCCCTGGAGATAGAAATACCATTGCAGACCTTTACACCTGTATGTAGTCTTATTGATTTTGGTAGGACTCTGTCGAGGTAAAGATGTGCACTGGTGAATCCATTTGCAGGACTGAGGCCTTAACGATTAACAAATGACTTACTTTACTTTGCTTGTTCTGACTTTTATTAAATGATAAAATTTCCTTTCCCTAAATATTTTATCTCAATTTGGCAAACAGTTCTCTTTACTCGTAACAGAACTTGTCTTTGTTTATTTGCATGAGGTGCATGCGCAAACTAGTAAAAACCTGTTAGTACAGCTCACACAGTGTGGAGGTTATATTAACTTCTATATTGATTGCCTGCAAGGGTTGGTGGTAGGAGGCTGTGCGTTGACCCACAATTCAGCTCCCTCTCTGCAGTCCAGGTTTCCTTTCCACACATGGGCCTGTTTTTCGAGGACAGGCCTCTATAGGAGCTCAGGAAGTGGGCAGCAGGACCGTTTGATTGGGGCATGGGTTCTTTTCTCATGCATGCATATATGCCATGAATACACATGTAGAAGATGGAAGATCACTCTGCACCCAGATCCCCAAGGGATACTCTGGCCATTTGTACAAAATGACTGAGCTCCACCATAAAGAAAAGTAGGCTTACTTTGGAAATGAGCTTTTGTAACCCACGTACCTTCTGGGTGTGGTGTTCTCTCCCATCTGGTGGCACCGAGACCACTTAAAGAGGGAGATAAAATGGGTCTGCTTTACAGCCTTAGCTACGAGCGAGTTGGCTTTTAGCTCATGCGGTAAAGGCTCATGCACTAAGCTCCAGAGGTCCCCGGTTCAATCCTGCCCACTGACAACCAAGGAATGTCGGCATTACACTTTTCCTTACTAACGTTCAGGTGAAATGTATGGGACCAGTTCACAAATTTTATTTCTGAAAAGATGAAAAAATAAAAGCGCAGCATTTTATTTAGTATTACAGAGTATCTGCTGTGCATGTTTAAGTTGCTCATATACCATCAGGTGTTGAAAATACTTTGAGTGCATAATAATGTCTGCTATGCATAATTAAATTTCTGTTATAAAAATATAAAAGCTGCTTGCACTGGCAGCAGAATTATAAGGCTTTACACTTAGAATAGTAATAGTTCCTTCTGATGAGTGCTTATGTACCTCCATGTCTTCTACTATTAATCAGTCTATACAGTCCATTTCAAAAGTAGACTTGAGACTCTTTCATTGGCATTTTATATGTATTTTATTAAAAGTTAAACCTTGTGAATTTTAAAACAGGTGCTACAGGGAAATAAGTTTACTATGTTTTAATTCTCTTGCTGGATGTTTCGGATGCAGAATTGCCTCTTACTGATGCTTTTATTTAGGAATGAAAATTTAAGCTGTATATTACATCTAAATTACTGAGGGGAAAAAAGTCCAGCAAATTGATATATAACTGCAGAAGTCTACCAATTGCTTTTTAATTGGTATTATAGACCTTGCTCTGGAACCAGGATATTTTATTCTCCTATGTGTGAATATGTGGTATGAAGTTTCTCTAATTGATTTGCTTTGCCCATTCCATTTGATGTATCATTTTTCACAATATTTCATAATTTGTGCTCATTTCTAATGAACAGAGTCGTTAGGACAGGCATGTCTAAGTACAACTGACAGCTAACATTAGGTGCCAGATGCAGTTTATAAAGCTATGTAGAACTGCAGAGAACAGTTTAAATAAATTAGCACCTGTACATTAGTCTCACTTGCTGGTAATTTATAAGCGAATCAGTAGAGATGACATTTAGGTAAGTCATTGATCAAGTTAACAGCTGCATACCCACTGCCCAGCTGGGATACCTAATTAATAGAGATTGCAGTCCTGACCCAGTGCTTTTTCCCTGGTCAAGTCTGTAATCCTTTTATTTTGTGATTTACCTTTAACTTATAGACATAGTAAACAGTCTGCCTTCATTTCAAACTGTCAGATCACTGATATTCCAGTTTAAAGCCAAAAATCTAAGCAAGATTAATATAAAAGCACCTTAAACCTTGTGATCTATTTATATCCTAGTATTTTTATTTTTCCTTTTATAGACTTGCTAACTGCTGTTCCAGATATCTGAGCACAATATAAAGCTGCTGTCTTTCAGTAGAGTTAGTTTAAAAAAAAATGTAGAGCAGCTCTTGTATTTGATCTATAGATAAATGTTAAGCATCTTTTGGTGAGTAGGGCATAGGTCTTAAATGATAATTGACATACAGACTGACTTATGTTTAAATGTAAAACAAATGTTTTAAGGAAACTAGTTTCACTTGCAAACCTCTTTGTACATGGGTAGGAGAGTTGTTTCCCACAAAGAATTTTGTGGCCTAAAGCATATTGATTAAATGAGAAACCCCTGGCTGACAATAATATGCTATTTGTGTGCCACAGAAGTTCTCCTTTGGGTAAGGAGTAAGACATTTTTAGTCCTATAATAGTGAAAAATGTATGTTGGACTTGGATTGGTTTTTAAAAACAACCAAGCACATTTAACTTTTAGAGGATATTCATATTTTACCTAAAGAAACTCTAAAACTGTCAATGCTATTCTGTGTAAAATGCTAGTCCCAAGGGAGTCAAATCTTCCTTACATAAGCAAAATCCCCAGAGAAGTCCACTTGGACTGGGTGACTTCTGTTTGTTTGTTCTCCTCCTTTTCTAATATAAAAAATAAGCTGTTTAATATTTTGAGAAATTGTTACTATGTAAATAGAAATAGTTATTTTTTTCTCATAGGATACCATGTATACATTTTTTCATATGTGGTACCAGTTTTATAGACACAATGTTGATTTTAAATGTTGATAATTGCACCAATAGATTATTTTTCAGATATGTTAATGTTTTTATTAGTGTAGAATTACAGCAGTCCCATAGATGAGGTTTCATTGTTACTTGACTTTTTCTTCACATATCTCTTTAGCTTTGTATAAGAGTTTGTTGTCCTCAAATTATAGTAGGGTTTAGCAGAATTTTTTGAAGAAAGTTAAGTGATTTGATCAAACGTCTGCGATATTTTTGTTTTTTTGAAGGGGTTTGTAACTTTTTAAAGTGGCTTTTATTTAACACTTCAAACTTTCACTGCACATAAATCTTCACTAAAGAAACTTGTATGGAAGTTCTTTTTAAAAAGATACTGGAAACAACCACCATTATTAACATTCTTAGTCACTGCTGATTCAGTGAGAGCAACCGTTCCATTAAACATTTTAGCCCAAACGAATATAGTATTGAAAACGGTCTGATCTGGAGTTGGTATTGGAGTCTGGTTCAAGAACTGTAGATTTCCTAGCATAACAGAGTTGGAAAGGGAAGTGGGAATCAGGCTGAGGAGGCTGGAGAGCAGAGGGAGTTGATTCAGTAACATCATCTAGGGAGCATGGGGCCCTACTGAAATGTTTCAGATATTATGCCCTGAAGTATAGTCTCAGAACTGAACTGGTTTAGTACTCAGTGCTTAAAGCTTTATGTATGTAAAAGTAGAGTATAAACATCTTTGTGTTTGATTCTTTAATGTGCTTGGTACCTTTTGTGTCAACTGTGTTGTAGCAAAGGCACCATAGGGAAGATTTAAGACTCCCCTAGAAAATACTCCCATTGCTGGGGGCTTCTCCGCTAGCCCTGTGCCACCTCCATAAATGGTTTAAGCACAGGAAGCATTCCAGAGTAGGCCATGGGTGTAATGGAGGTGAGGTGTGGGTGAATTGAAGCAGGAGGAAGCGTGGCCAGAGTGGACTTGCACCGTAACAAAGCTCCATAGGACCATGGAGGCAGGAGGACAGCTTAAGGGCTCCCTGGCCTGTGCTGGGGAGATCCATTGGCTTTGTAGATCCTGAAGACAGCAGACACAAACTGCCTCCCCTCTCTCCCTTTGCTGACTTATGAGTCTAACCTAATATTTTTTTTTGCCAATCCAGTTTGAATTAAGGCATGGATTTCTAAATGCCTGAAGATACAATTAAATGTGCATCAGATGGCAATAAACTGGGCCATCTGAGGTAAAAATTGAGGCCAGATTTTCTCTGGCCTTTGAGAAAATGAAGGGACAAGAATCTTTGGGTTGCAAATGGAGGGAAAATGTGCTTTAAACCCAGACAACAGAAGAAGGATAATACTGTAAATGAGGGTGCAGCATAGCTGCTAAGTTTTTTGTGTAGCGCCATGTCTGAACTATTCTGCATTATTTGCAGGTAATTGGTTTGAGGGGCCACCAAACATCCACTGGATATGATGGAAACAAGTTTCGGTCCCTTTTGAGCTAGGGTGAATTCAAACTGGTAACCTACTGGTGAAAAGCCCACTAGCAATGTTTAAAGGTATCCAGTACCTCCCCAAGTGATAACTTTAAAAGTGGGTCCCATGTATAAGTATGCTGAAGGAACATTAGGGTTACCAACTCAAGCAATTTTTAAAGAAATGCTAGAATTAAAGGCAACTCTTGAGTATATGCATTATGATTTGTTCTTTAATTATGTGATCACGTTATATTTTTTCCCACATGGGCCATCAGCAGTTTGAACCCAGGACTCTCAAATCCATAAGAGAGAACCCTTTGCAACTTGAGCTAAAGGAGTAACTCATAGCAAAAGAAGGCTGTTATCCTAGATGGAGCTCTCTCTAGAGTCTCTTTGGCAGTGGGTTACAGAATTTTTCGTAAGACAGAAGTGGTATGTTGGATTTCAGGATTCTTGGGGTGCAGTTATTCTGAAAAGTAATGTGGTACAGGGGGATGAAACTTTGTCATACTAAAGAGCTGTATTCTATTCCCAGGGGCAATTATAAGGCCTGTTCCTAAGGAAAAGGTTGTGAAATATTTACCTGCTATCTATAGAAGTTTGGTTATAGCTATCAGATATCTTAGCATATTTGTCACTAGACTTTGACATTATCCTCAAGATGCTGTTCTCAGCCTTATTCATATTGGGCTCCACTTCCCACTGGATTTCCCTTCCCATCCAATCAGTCTCCCTCCCATTTAGCATTAGGGGAAGGATAGGGTGGTCATGACTCCCAAATACCTGTTCACAACCTTCAATTTGAGAATCCCAGTCCTAAAGAAAACTTTGCAATTTGGTCTGGAAAAGTCTATATGGAACCTTTTGTGTGTAGTGCTCTCTTTACCACAACTATTTTGGGCTTAGCAATGGAATATCTTAGAATTCATTGGTTTGCGTTTATATTTTCTGGGATATACAGAATATTATTGTCTTCTAGATCTTGGTCTAATTCCTGAAGAGATTCTTGCATTGAAACTCTGTTGCAAGTTTGAAGGAAATCCATATTAAGTTAATGACGCCTTCTCTTGAACTACACTAAAATGCTCTAGTTTAAGTTTTCAGAGAGATTTATTATCATGGCAGTCTAGAGGCTGGTCCACCTTCTGTTTCTGTTACTAATAAATATGAAACTTGAGCACAAGAGCTGGTCAGAACGTTTCTCCCAAAATATGCTGTTTCATCAAAGCTGAAACATTTTGTGACGGTGTTTTTGTTTCTTTGAAGCTTTCAGAGAGGGAGGGAGAGATTCTGTAGCTGGATGGTTAGGATGCAGGCATTGGATGTGGGAGACTCAGGTTTGTGTGTCTGTCTAATTTGGAGTGAACTGTGATGAAAAATTCTGCTCTGAATCAGGCACAGTAGGAGTTTGAACCAAGGATGTTCCATGTCCCAGGCCAGTACCCTAACTACTATTAGGGGATAGAGACAGAGACACATCTTCCCCTGACATAATTCCATTTTTCATGAAAATATGCAACATCGATTGGTTTTATTCACATTAGAAGGAAAACAAACTTCAAAACCTCTGAAGTTGCAGCAAAACAGAATGTCCCGTTTACATTGAGTTTTCAGTGTCATACTAATAGTTACTAGTTGAGTCAAATCCTTGAGAGCTAATATACAGGATACCTTTTAAGTACACACACTGTCAGTCTCAGTCACCCATAATATATTCCTCTAGTATGTTATTATATAAGGTGTTTGTTTAACATCAGTTGGCTCACAGCAGATTTCTCTATTGTCATCGTAATTAATCCCCATTTGTTCATAAATAGGTGTTCACCTACTCTCTGTGTGCACAAAATGCCCATCGACTAACAAATGGGAATTCAGCAGTCACTAAGAGAAACAAAATTACTGTTTCATAAAATCGAGTTAATCCTTTTGTTTGCTTCAGAATTCTCAAAATTTCTGTTTGGAATACCAGTAGGGGATTAATGAAAATAATAGGCTAGGTCTTTTTTCACTCCATGCATATTAAGTAGCTTGAAGCACTGACAAACCAATCCATGGACATGGATTCAATTATCAGCAAGTAATAGCCTTAAGGTAACCTAACCAAGAAAGAGGCATAATTCTTGAGAGAAGATTTTAACTAAAATTCTTATAATTTCATTTTTCTTCATTGTCCACTAAAAATGCAAGCAAGTCTACTGCAGTATTTTGTTGTTGTTAGTGCTATTGTACAAATATATTGTATCTCTTTCTAAAAGCACTAGGCTCATACTGTTAATTTTGTGTCATGACTGAAATTGGCCATATTTAGTCCCACATTTATCAAAACATGTGTATATATATTTTTTTAATTTGGAAAAATTGGGTTTCTGATCTAATACATTATTTTTGCTTCATTAATCAACATTTTTTCAACCATTTTGGAAAAAAAGTGCCGTAGTAATAAATTACTGAATAGGAATTGCATCCAATTGGATTTAATATTAGTGCAAGCTACTTTGTCTTCCAGTAGTGCCAGAAATAGTTTATAGTCTTTAATCTGCTTGCTAGAGTAAATGATGTTACTTATTAACAGGGAGCACACACCACATTAAAATATTCGTTGAGTGGATGAAGAATAAGTATCATGTACTTCATATAGCAATAATCTTAATGATAAACCATGGTTTGCAAAAATGCACATTCTAATGGTTTCCTGACTTGTAAGTGTCTCATTGATAGACCTTTAAATATCTTTAAAGGGAGACCTCATTGTTTAAGGTTTAGTAATTGGATTAGAGTTTTTCACCTACAGGTTGCTGGTTCAAATTGAGCTTAGATTATAGCAACCACCAGTTATTCCCATGTTATAGTTGTTCAGAAGCCTGTGTATATAAATTTCCATGACATCAGTCTTCACTCTTGACATTCCTGAAAAAGTGCTGGCTCTAGGTGGAATGGAGATTCTCAGTGGTCTGCAAACCCTTAGTTATCTCCTGTGCAGATTGGCATTCTGTGGCAAAACAGTGTAGGGAAGCTTGTGCTGCCTCTGTCCATTTTGTCTATATTCTGTTCCAGTGATTCTCAAACTGGGGTTCTTGAAATGTTACAGGGGAGCCCCGGGGGGGGGGGGGAGGGGAATCTCTAATGGCAGACAGAGCTGTCCCTAGGGATCCCAGGCAGCATGGGGCCAGCAGCCCAGAGCCCCTGGACTTCCAAGAGCTAAGCAGATCAAAGCAGACATATCTATCACACTGAGGAGATTCAAACTTCAGGACTTCTTATAAGAAATGGAAAGGGAATTGAATATTTTTTGCTGTTTTTAAAATTAAATAGGCAGCTAGTATCGTTTTTAAAATTATTATGAAGAACAAGTTTAAGCTTCTTTGTGACTTGTGCTGTTTGCCTGGACTGCTCAAGAGCTGAATGCTTGTGTAGGAGAAACTCTTTTGAGTGAGATCTTGGAAAAGTGAGATCTTGGAAGATTGTTGCTGTTTTCATGATGTAATAAAAATACTGTAATGATAAATAATAGTGTGTAATAAGCATGTCTTAAAAATAAATTTAAATTTCCAAGATCACTGCTTTTATAATTTATACTCCGGTACAGGAGAGAGTGCCTGGAAATACTAATTTTTAATGTAGAGGAGGTTTGTGAGACTTGACATGCTAGTGAAAGGGGTTCACAGGCTGTTAAAGTTTGGGAACCACTGTTCTGTTCCTAGGGGAGTTGTGCACCACCATGTGCACACACAATTAATGTGCCACGCATAATTTTTTTCCCACAGAAAATAACTTCTGCCAGAAAGTTCTGCCTTTTGCCCACCAGAGGCTGCTGTGGCACTAGAAGAGAGCAGCCACTCCCAGGCGGGAGCAGCCCCAACTATATCATAGAACTAGAAGGGACCTTGAAAGGTCATTGAGTCCAGTCCCCTGCCTTCAGTGGCAGGATCAAGTACCAATTTTGCCCCAGATCCCTAAATGGCCCCCTCAAGGATTGAATTCCCAATCCTGGGTTCAGCAGGCCAATGCTCAAACCACTGAGCTATGCCTCCACCACCAATAGAGAGGGGAAGAGGTTGCCTGCCTGGCAGTGCCGTGCCTGTGGCACCCAGTCAGGAGACAGGGGATATGGGGGGACAGACAGTGTGGGGTTAGGGGTGGTCACAAACTGGGGTTCCTAATGGCCATTGGGGAAGGACAGATTGGGGCAGGGGCTGTATGGAAGTGGAGGCACTGGGTCATATGGCAGTGGGAGGAAGGGGTGCAGGGCCACATGTGGGGATGGCTGGGGGAAACAGACACATGGGGACGGGGAAGGGGTGCAGAGCCACATGGGGAAAGGGCAGTGGCTGAGGGGGCTCAGAGACACATGGGGATGGGGAGGGAGGTGCAGGGACACATGGGGATGGGGAGATGGGATGGCTGGGGGGTGCAGGGACACATGGTGATGGGGGGAGTGGGTGTCTGAGGGTGCAGGAATACATGAGGACAGGGACAGGGGTGCCTGACTGAATGGGAAGGCTAGGGGTCAGCCAGGGTCTGCATGGCGGATGCTCCCAAATAATCCCTCCCTGGCCCCCCCAAAAACCTATTCCATATTTTTCCCATCTACATCCAGCAACCCTCCAGGTTCACTTCCAGGCTCCTCCCCTTCCCTCAGCTCCTCCTTTACCCCTGACTCCCCCAAGCCTTTGCCCTGCACTGAGGGGTGCAGGAAATACGTTTCTGTATAGTAGTTTAAATGAATTACTCAACATTCTTGTCATAAACAGATAAGTAAGAGTTAATAGAACAGAAGTACTTCATGTCTCTCTTGCCTGTAAAGGGTTAAGTTCAGTGAGCCTGGCTGTCACCTGACCAGAGGACCAATTAGGGGACAGGATACTTTCAAATCTTGAGGGAGGGAAGTTTTTGTGTGTGCTGTTAGATTTTGGTTGTTGCTCACTCCGGGGGCTCAGAGGGACCAGATATGCAACCAGGTTTCTCTCCAATCTCTCTGATACAGGCTCTTATAAGTTCAGAATAGTGAGTACTAGGTAGATAAGGCAAGTTAGGTTATGGTTGTTTTCTTTATTTGCAAATGTGTATTTGGCTGGAAGGAGTTCAAATGTGTATTTTGCTGAAAGGATTTTAATTTGTGCTTGTATACTTAGGCTGGGAGGGTATTCCCAGTGTCTATAGCTGAAAGACCCTGTACCTATTCCATTTTAAATTTACAAAGATAACTTTTACTGTTTTTTCTCTCTCTAATTAAAAGTTTCTTGTTTAAGAACCTGATTGTTTTTTTTATTCTAGTGTGAGGCCCCAGGGGACAGGGTCTGGATTCACCAGGGAATTGGTGGGGAGAAAGGAGGGAAGTGGGAGAGAGAGGCTAGTTCTCTCTGTGTTAGGATTACTGTCTCTCTCAGGGAGAGTCTGGGAGAGGGGAGGTGGGGGATGGTGCATTTTCCTCTCTGTTTAAGATTCAAAGAGTTTGAATCACAGTGATCTTCCAGGGTAACCCAGGGAGGGGAAGCCTGGGAGAGGCAACGGTGAGGGAAAGGGTTTACTTTCCTTGTGGTAAGATCCAGAGGATCCGGGTCTTGGGGTTCCCCGGGCAAGGTCTTGGGGGGGACCA
This sequence comes from Gopherus flavomarginatus, assembly GCF_025201925.1. Classification (NCBI taxonomy): domain Eukaryota; kingdom Metazoa; phylum Chordata; order Testudines; family Testudinidae; genus Gopherus; species Gopherus flavomarginatus. The sequence continues at coordinate 254,283,301 of NC_066617.1, forward strand.
GAATGTACCAGGCACTGGAATTCCTGGTTGGTGGCAGCGCTACAAGTACTAAGCTGGTAATTGAGCTTAGAGGAATTTATGCTGGTACCCCATCTTTTGGACACTAAGGTTCAGAGTGGGGAATTATACCATGACAGTTCTGTATTTACATGCCTAGTAAGGAATCTATGTGATCGAAACATTTCCTGAATTTTTTTCATTATCTGTTTTGTAACAGACATACTTGTTGACAGGTATTTTGAAATACATTACTAAAATAATTGAAACTGGTGTGATAGTACTGTATTATTTTGACAAAATATGCAGAATTTTTAAATTTTCTGGTGCAGAATTCCCCCAGGAGTAATATTCTTTGAAAAAATAGAGAACTTATTCTCAAGAGCTGTCAAACTTGCATTTTCACAAACACTGATATTTGCAGGAAGAAAATTAAGAAAGTGATAAATGAAATGTGAAATCCATTCTAAGTTACAGCATTAGGTGTTTTTGAGATGGGTGAGAATTACTCTTTAAAAATCGCTGTTTAGATTAAATAAAATGGAGGTTGTACATTACTTGAACCTTGCAACTGAGTATTTCTTGTAATAAATTGTCTGAATTTAAAGTTAATCTTTAAAGTAAAGAACAGTTCACTTATTGTAAACGCACTAGATTACAAACTACAGAATTAAATTTTTCTTGTTTTTTCATTCTCTCTAAAGAATCCTGAGAAATTTACAGTTGCTTTTATTCTCAGAACAGCATATAGGCACATGCCATTTTTTTGTTGTTGTTTTGTCTGTCTCTCTGTGCTGTCTAGGTTTTTATAGCATGCTCATAGTAAAAATATCTGTAAGGAATTTGATTATTTTGTTGTTGTTACAGAACAAATATGTATCTGATCTTTGTGTGTTTGTTTGCAGAAAGCTATTGCCTACCTCTTCCCCTCTGGCTTATTTGAGAAAAGGGCCAGGCCTATAATGAAGGTAAGAACAACTTTCAGTGAATTCGCTGAGTACTTTTAGCATGGCATACTAACTTTTTTTTCTTGGTTTTCTACAGCATCCCACTGAAATTTTTCCGAAACAAAGAGGTAAGTGTACATAGCTATTCTTTCCAGGCTATAACAAAGTTTTTATTATCAGCCTCTGTTGTTTTCTTTCCTGCAACCCATTTACATTTCCTTTATTAATGTTTTTCATAGCTGCTAATGAGGCACCTGAGTAATAAAAACACAAACCTTTCAAATGTAATATGAAATTTTACTGATCTGAGGTCCTGCACAAGTGAAAAAAGTACTGCTAGAGTGAGGGTATGTCTACATTGCAATTGGAAACCAATGGCTGCCCTGTGCCAGCTGATTTGGGCATGGGCTGCAACACTGTTTAATTGCAATGTAGACATTCCAACTTGGACTACAGCCTGAGCTCTGGTACCCTCTAGAGCTAGGGCTCCAGCTCAGGCCTGGATGTTTACGCTACAATTAGCCCCATAGCACAAGTCTGTGGCCAAGGATTTTTAATTGCTCTGTAGACATACCCCAAGGGACCAGTGACCTTCTTTAAGAAAAGATGTCTTATGAACCACCATGGCTAGAAATGTTTTCTGCTATTGGGAAACATTTCTGATAACATAGAATCTGATTGAGAGCCACTGAAGTCCAGGGGAGTCCTTCAGTGGCTTTGGATTGGCCCATAAAGCATTGCTTTTTTAGTATTTGGTATAAAATATATAATTAAAACAACCCCCCAAAAAACCCAGGTAAACTCAGTGCTTGCGAAGAATAGCACATTGACAGCCTTGGAAGCTGAAGTGATCTCTTTATCCAAAGAATGGGCACATAACGTGCAGAGTATTACCTGCCCTTAGCCTTGATCTGGCAGGATCAACTCTGCAGTTTCCATGCCTGTGCAATCTTTGGTCTCGTTCCTAGTAGTGTTTTTTGTTTGTTGGACATCTGTTCAGTGGAAACTATTTAGACTACCACAATCATTTTATATGGAACACTATACAAACATTGCAACAACTTTTGGTTGCTACTGTCCTGAGCTTGAATTGAACGAGTGAAAGTGGCTCTGGGGATGCAGAGCCTGAGTCCCCCCCGCAAAAACACAATTCTGATCCTCAGTAATATCTTATTTTCTCCCTCATATGAATGCTCATATATTAGCAGCTGCTATCCTGAAAACCTTAAAAGCTGAAAAACAACTTTTGATATCATCTGAAGTTTTGGAACATCAGCTTTCCAATGGTATAAAACATTAATTTCTAACTTCACTGCATTGTAAAATATAAGCTAAAATGTTGGAATTGAAGATGAAAGATGAAAATAATAAATATGTGGTTCAGAATTCTGATGGCCATTTCTTAACAGCAGCACTAGACTACTAGTACATATGCTTTCAGGACTTATGAACTCTTTCAGACCCTGGTCTTATCCTTGATTGTGGGGTGTCTTTGTATTTATATTCAAAAACAGCCTTGTCAGGAATGATCATCATTTTTCAAGGAAGTCATTCAACTCTCTAAAAGTTATGTCTTTAAGAACTCTGAAGTGCAGAAATTCGAATTTGTACTTCAAAATGGTCCTTAAGCCATAATCACTGAGCAGCTATACCATTGCCAGTCAATATAGTATCAGGTAGCAACATGAACATATACTTCTTACCCTATTTTTTTTTTCAGTTTCATAGTTTTGCAGACTGAAATACCCAAACACTATCATAAATTTGGTCAATAACTGCATCTTTTAATAAAAGTTGAGTCTAACTTTCTCATTGACTGTCTGTTGTAAAAAAAAAAAAAAAAAAAAAAAAAAAAAAAAAAAAAAAAAAAAACACATCGAGGAGTACTTGTGGCACCTTAGAGACTAACAAAATTATTTGGGTATAAGCTTTTGTGGGCTAAAACCCACTTCATCGGATGCACCAAGTGGAAAATACAGTAGGAAGCTTTATGTAACAGTACATGAAAAGATGGGGGTTTCCTTACCAAATGGAGGATCGAGACAATGTGATGAAGTGGGTTTTAGCCCATGAAAACTTATGCTCAAATAAATTTGTTAGTCTCTAAGGTGCTACAAGTACTTCTCATTGTTTTTGTTTTTGCTGATACAGACTAACACAGCTACCACTCTGAAACCCCTGTTTTAAAAGAAATTAACCATGATGAAAACAGAAGCCACTTGATTGATTTAGTTGCAGTTGCTTATGTGATGTCTGAATTTGGCACAGTTTTTACCAGTGTTCCTTCTGTCTTTGCCAGCTAAGTTCTTTTCCTACCTCTAGTGCCTCTGCCATTTCCCTCCCTTAACTTTTCTTTGTAATGCATATTATGCTTATCAGGTCTGTCAGAACTTGTTTTCATCTGCCTCTGATCTTTTACAGACTGTTTCTTCTTCATTTGTGATGAGATGGTTGGGATTTATTAACTTTTTCAGTTCATAAAAAAAGCAACGTTAGTTTCGTATTCCTGCTGCTTTTTCTATGTACATGGTGAGGGCAGAGGGGAAGCAAAAACGTTATTTCCGTTTATAAGATAGGATTTATTAGTGTAGACCAGCATTAAGTAAGCTTCTACTCACCTCAGTTTTATCTGCAGCATCCCATCTTAGCCTCATTTGAGTATAGACTGGGCATACCAAATTACTTGAAAGTTTTGTAATGTGTGCAAATGTCCACAAGAATCTGGCTTTGACTTTACTAAATTAATCTAACACGTTACCTAAACCAGGTATAGCTTTGGTGACCAGGTTTAATACCTCAAATAAAAACTCACTAAGTCAAGTACTCCTCCTATTGAACAATATTGGACAAAAAATGACTGATAAATATTGTCAGTGCTTGAAATGGATATCAGTGAAATCTTGGCTCTGTTGAAGTCAGTGAGTGTTCCCACTCTAGAAAGATTTCACCCTATATATACCTGTTAGATTTGAATTTCTACTGTTAAAACCAGCAGAATTTAATACAAATAATATGCTAAATTCATTTTACAATACTTTTTCTAAAGCTGCTTATAGTTCTGAACCTGTTACTTGCGCATTTTAGTTATCTTCTATAAAGTTAGCATAGTGTTGTGCTACTTAAGACCCTTGAATCAAGAGAACTGATTTCACAGCTGCGCAACATTATGGATTTTAAACATTGTTTTTTAGTTTTTTATCTATTTAAATTTTTGCAGTTGTAGGCAATTATGGGGAGTTGGACAATTATTTAATGAAAGTAGACACTGAAATTCAAAAAGTTAAAGCTTTATATAGTTAAAATGCAAATTGTCAACATCACATATCAAAATATACAAAGTAAATATCTTTAAAACTTTAGGTTCCGAGGCTGCATTTTCCTTACTTTGCCTATTTGAAGAAATTATTTTTGTTCGTTTGTGAAATCGACATTCACCCATAAAAATCTAATCCATCCAAGCCTAACTATAATATCTTCTGTACATCTTTTCTGCCCAGCAGTGGCACTGGTAATTGCTTTAGATTCAATTTGTAGATTAAGATGACGTGTCACTGTAGGAGGTAAAATGACAGAAAAGTTTAATTTTAAAATAAAGGAAATTTTTATTAAAGTATCCTTAAATTATAAATCTGTTCATCATTTTTTATATTGCTAAAGCATCACATAAATATTTTGGCTCCTGTGATTAGACAGATGAAATTGTTTTAACTGTTTTGCCTAAAAATATCTGCGTTCTGCACACTGTTCCCTCTAGAATATAGTTAAGATACATTATCAGGGCAATTTCAGAAAGTTTATTCAGAGGCTGCCCATATAGTACTACTATTTCTAGAAGACTTTATTTTCTGTAGCTGTTAATCTGGCACCTTTCATAATCATGATATAGTGTATCATTATCTTTTAGTGTGCATTTCTGTCTAGTCTAAGTTTGGCACCTTTTGCTGTAATCCTATTACATAGATTCTTTGAGATTTTATTTAAGATATACAGCAGGGCTTCCATTATGTAATGAGAGATTTAGAATGTTATATTAAAAATATCTGGTTATATTAGCAGATTGAGGTGTGTTATAAGAAAGTATGTTAAAATACTAGCTCTCCAGACTGGTTGAATACCCATGAAATGTCTTTACTCTCTGGTATTTTAAAAGGTAATTAGTATTATAAAAGAGGTTTATAACTGCAGTTTAAATACAGTTATTTAATTGCAGTATATTATTGCTTTTTTGTCTAATTTTGCTTTTCATTAGCAATCCAATGGGGAGAAGATCACCGTCCATTTCACTTTCTCTTTTATACTGGCAAGCAGTCATTTTATTCATTAATGCATGTAAGTACATTATCATCTTTGATAAATAATGTTAACTCTAAGCCAAGTAAAACATTACATCAGAACTACATTGCAGAAGCTTCTGAATTTACCTAGTGATTTCATAATGGACCATAATACCACCACCAGAGGTGAAACATAATGTGTTTTGTTAAGTCATAATGTTTATTCTTTCATTTAGAGAGAAATTGTTGCCTAATTTAAAGTGAATGCTTTGTTTGCCTTTTTTTTTTTTTTTGGTTTGGTTTTGATTATGAATTAGGTATGAATATTCTAAACGTTTTTCATTTTATACTGTAGTTTAATTTAGTATCGGTAAGGTTTAGCAGTGGTGAATGTCCATCCAACAGAGATGACCAGATTTAGGATTATTCATTGTCATATTTTAAAATACATGGTTTTCGTCTTAAAGAGAAGAATTGCAGAAATGTGCTGACATTTAATGTGAAGGAAATTTGTATTAAGTGGCTCAATATATTTATATTTTTAAAAAAATTTTAAAGGTTTTTTTGTGTAAACTTAATATGCACTTAGGTTAGTATGGTGCAAGACCATGAGATCTCTGTCCATTTACTTTTACGATAAAAGCTACATCTGATAGAACACTGCTGGTCCTGACTTCTTTATTGTGTGTTATGAAGAGCCCTTTTATAAATATGGCCATTGGTAGCACACAAATTCTTTGACTTCCTAGAAGAGCCTTATGGAGAGATGTGTAGTATTTTAATATATGGTTAATGTAAAACCAAAAAAACCCACTTTTGTAGTCAGGTGCTTTCAATTTGATGCTTCTGTCAGATTCTGTTTTCCTCATTATGTACTCTTGAAAAGTTATAACAACATTTATTGGACTTTTCCCAAAAATCAAATTCTGTGCATAGCTTTTCTTTATTTTTGAGAATTATCTGGTATTTGTGCTCTATGAACCCAAAGGACAAAATCCCCACTTGTCAGGTACATTTATTTCTTGGAAAAAACCCTTTTTTCGTTTTTTGTTGACCTTGGGCAAATGAGCTTCTTGCCCTGGCAGAAATGAAATGAATGATAAATGTAGAGTGTGTCTTTGCTGAGTAATGGAGCTGCAGCACAGGCTTTCCACAGAGGTTTTCTCCTGCACAGCCTGAGGCAGCCCGAGAACCCCTGCTGTTCATTTAAATAGGTATGTCAAATCTGCCTCGAAACGCCGCTGGTTTGATCTGTGGTAATATTTGTGAAGGTTCCATATGGACTTGAGCCCCCTGCAGTGCTAAGAAATAATGTACAACGCTTCATGGTGCAGACGCAAATTTTCTCTGAAAAGGGATGCAATGCTGCGTTTTAGCTGTCGGAGAGGATGATGGAGCTGACGCGCTAGGCCTGTCAACTTGTTACACGGATGGGTTGCACGCAGCGAGGCTGTGGAAAATCTGTGCCTTTTAACTTTTCTACTTAATCACGGTTGTAGCATTGCCTTTAGACTGTATGCTACATTAATTCTCTTCCTGCCTTCTGCCTTTCATCCCAAGTTTCACGGAAAAAAGTAAAGCATGCAGGTCTTGTAGAGGAGCCTTATCAAACAGCTGTCATCTGACAAGCTATTTGCATTTGTTTTGGCTGAAACAGCCAACCCAAGGGCAAGATGTTTTGTTGCATTCCATCATAATGAAGAAGTTACAAATTTTACAAGGACCACAATTTTATTTTTAGTTCTTCTTAGCCTTTTAAAAAAAAGGTATGTAAGATTGCCTAAGAAATAGTCATACAAAAAAGAGTGTGTATTCTGTTATAATACGACTTGATTAAATCTTCTTCAAGTGAAATCTGCTTGACAAACAAATTTCATTACTGTAGGATATTTTAAAGTACCTGAGTGTTCTTGGGACATTTCTAAATGTGTCCATTAAATAGAATTATATAAAGCAGAATTAATTAAACAGGATTTAACATCCTTTTAGGTAAGCAGCTGCAAAAAAAAGGTGAAATCTGTATACAATGCTTAACATTGTTTTAATCTCTGATCAGTCTAAATGTGTTATATAAGAATTATAGATTGATTTCTTTGAACTACCAAAACTGTAATTCATACAGCTGGGAGAAAGAAAAGATTGCATGTTAATGCAGTATTTGCATAAATGACAATACTTTGTATGGATTAAAAAAAAAATTGCTACATAAAGAGTGATAAATACGATAAAGAAATGATTATTTGGCCTAAATGTTTGTCAGTCACAACTCCATTTACTGACAGGGATCTCAGATTTTATTAATTGCGGTTGAGACAGCCAGTCACAGCAGTGCCATTTGTTTAGGTAATGCTGATCAAAAATGTTAGACATCTATTAAAAGTAGTGAATACATATATTCACCGTGCATCTTATAAGATCCAGTTTATATGTGAATGTATGACTTGAATATTCAAGTAAGACTTCTATAAAACTTGAATATCCTTTGTATTCACATTTCTCTCTTTGTTCTGCTTGTTGAATATAGTTTAGTCTTGGGGATGGGGCGGTTTATTCACCTCTTGATGTGCAAGGGATTTGTTGCATGTAACTCTAACGTACATTGAGAGAATTTAACCCTTTCACATGTGTTGTGGCTATTCATCTCATTCAAAATGTTGCACTTTGAATATGACATGGAAAATTGCTTTGTTAGCAAGTAATATAGTCAGGTTTTGTAATGTGATGAACAAGACTGAATGTCCTTTTTTATATGTTTTTTGTTGGACAAATTTTGTAGCTTATGTAGTCCTGATCATTATTCCCTTCCAGAAATCTCTGAATGGAAACATCATTGTGGCCTCATGCTACATTTATCAAAATTGTATTCAATGAAAATCATTTATATTGAGTGTTTCGATTAAAAAAAATAAAAATAATATATCAAAGAATAATATACCAAAAAATATTCTCTTTCAAGGTAGGCAAATGACTTAAAAAATTTAATTCATGATGATCTGGGTGCTCCAGGCCTTTAAAATGTGCCCTCTTTTCCCTCCTCCCCGCCTCCCTCTCCCCTCAAATAAATAAAAATCTAGATCAAAAATGTACAAAGATGTTTTTCATAAGCTGCTCTGTACTTTGAGGATACTTTTCAAAGATCCAGTTCTCACTCATTCCTGTCTTCAGTTTATTTGGTAATAATAATAAATCCTTCTTTAAAAGAGTGCATCCTAATGCAGATTAAGGATTTGATCCTTCCATTAGATGTGGGAGCATTTATGGCTGCCTAGTGTCTTGTAAAATCAGCTATTTTGTTTGCGTAATAGCTGAGTTTACAAGACAACAGACACGTTCATGTGTTTGACTATTGCATCTTGAAGTGATTAATAAAATCTTCTGACAAGTGAGAGTCTCTACAGTAGTTTCCTATAATTTTGGGGAAATGAGGATTGTTAGATATAATTGTTTGGCATTATATATGATTATTTTGCAAAATAGCGTTTAACATCATGATTGCATCTTACCCTCTTAAGTCCTGAATCTTGCGAAGTCTTATACATGTGCTTACCTTTACACATGAGTAGCCCCATGAAGTAGTAGAACTACTCCTATCCCTAAAGGTTTCTAACCTAAATTTCACCCCATGAGAGAAATGAAAGTTGGATGCAAAACCGAAAGGTATTGGCAATTGTTTTCGATAAGACGACCTCTCCTAATGTAAGATGTACATTGATTGTAGGAGAAGTACTTTTTATATGGCATTCCATTTTTTCCCTGGTCTAGATTTTTTTTTCATGTAGATAGTAAGTTGCTCTGATAAAACCATTCCAGAAAATAGGAACTCTTTCTAATAACTAGAAATGCACATACGTGGAATTTCAAAACATAAAGAGGATCTGGCCTTTCCAGAAATTCTCAGGAAAACCCTAGTTTTTTTATGCAGATTTGAAGTTTCCTTTACAAAAAAAAAGTAGTTTCTAATTATTTTTAGTTGTGACTATGAACTTTCCAAGTCTATGAACAGGCAGCGTGAAACAAAAGAAGTATGAACTATACTCATTCATCTCAGTAGAGCTTCTGAGCCTAATGATTATTCCGGATCTCCCTCTGCACTTCTTGCATATTACCCAAAACAGTTTTAATTACAATTTAAAATTACTTCAGACTAAGGCCAGTTTACAGTAAATTTACAACTGTATTTACTCCCTTTGTTTCCTTACAGCAGCTCTCATCCCGATTGTCATTGTACTTAGCCCAGGATTCTAGTACTATCTGATAACCTTCCCAATCAATTATGTGCAGATTAGGATGCAGTGAGTAAGGCATTCCAAATCCTGGTGGTTCTCTAATAATCTCACTTCAGGGTCTGATGTGCTCCAGAATCCACTTTGGTCTTGGCTCAATAGGGAGGTAGCTAGGTGTCCCAGCTGCCTCAGTGCATCTGCTTTCTCACCAGATAGGAAGATACTGTATGGCTGTACAGGAGAAGAGAAGAAGCTGTAGAGTCAGGAGTCAAGCAAGCAGCCTTCCTATATATTTACAAGGGCTTCCAATCCAGCCCCTTTCCTAATTGACAAGCTCTAGCTAGGTCAAACTTTTCAGTGGCCAAAAATCTCTTTTGCATTCCCAGCCTTACTCATTCTACTTCCAGAATTCTTAGGTCACTCATAGGAACCCACTTCTTCATGTCCTCTATTCTATTGGGACAAGCCTCAAAAAGTGTGTCTACACTGCAAAGAAAACCCCACAGCATTGAGTCTCTCAGCCCAGGTCAATTGACTTAGGCTCTTGGGGCTCAGACTGTGAGGCTATAGTAGTGTAGATGTTGGCACTTCAGAGTGGCATGAAATGCTCGCTCTCAGAGTAGCACTTTCCATATCTCACTAGCCTACAAAGTGAGAGACCAGACCAGGTAATCACACCAAGGTATCTCACAAGGTATTGCGATGTAGGAGCAGTTTATTTTAGTCTTACAGACATTTTGAATAATTATTTCCTGTGTCTTAGGATATCAGATGTTAAAATATAGAAGTAGACACACACAAATGCCACAGATTGGGAGAAAATTCTACACAGATTTGATCATACTTAGTTGATTTCTTTTGTGCCTACCCCAAAATTAAAAAGTTAGTGGAAGGCTTACTGCTACAGGTCAGTCTGGTCCGTGCTGTTTCTAAGGCAATTGGTGTTTTTTGTACTTCAGAGGTTCTATACACTTAAGTTGTGTTCCAAAAATATTTATTTTGCTTAATATATTATTATTAAATCTCAGCATCAGCCTTTTAAACTGATTCCACAACCATTTATTTAAGTGCTGTGAGTGCTACTACTTTAAAAAAATCAGTAAACCTATGGCTAACTTATTATGATACTTTTAAATATCTGTATATTTTTATTGCAACCCTACTGGGAATGTATATTTATAGATAAAGTTTTTAAATCATGATTGGTGGGTGCTTACTACTGTAAGGAAGTTCTTTATTATTTAAGTGTTAAGTGGTATTTAAGTGTTGCATCAGCATCTTTGCTCACTTATTTCAAATTATGATATTGTGTATTTTAACAATTAGCACTTCATATTGTGGTTATTACTAAAAACTCATAGGCTTTCCTATGTTTCATCTTTCGCTGTTTTAAATGTTTTGCTTTTTGTAAAGTAGTCTATAAAATGTAAGAATTTAATCCTTGCCACTCCACAGTAATTGCAGAACTATAGTATCTCCTGTTCTAAGTATAGGAAGATACTGTTGATGCTGCAGATAGCTGGGGCTGTGAATGTTGAGGTTTTTATTAGCACCCATTGTATTTCGTAATATAATTGAAGGGAGTACACAGTACTCATCCATAAAGCTTTTGTTGTCAGCACTTGCTAGTTTAAATGGGTTCTTTGGAATTTGCAGTATTTAGTTGTAATACCACCACTTCTGTTTTTCTTATAAATATTACTTGTTGCCCAAAGTCTTCACTTATTTTACTTAGGATTAAGTTGCTGCTGTAACTCAAAGCATTTGATGTTTCTTTTTAGCATGAACACTAAACTTGTGGGTAATTTAGCTTAATCAGAAAGCTAGATTCTTGAAGAAAACAATTAAGATTGAGAGTACGTACCAATAACCTCAGGGTTTAAAAAGATTTACAAAAATGTTAAATAATCAAAAAACAAACACTAGAAACTCAGGAAATTCAGAATTAAATTTAACTCTAACATTTGAAAGTATTGAAATGCACAGTTATGGCAACCAGACAGCCGTAACTCTGCTCCTACAGGTATACGCTGGGAGGAAAGGAGAAGGGACTCAGACTCAAACTATCTATTGCTGCAGGTGAACCAGTGTTAACAATGGGGGGAGTTTTTTACAAAATTTTCCTAAAGTACAAATTTTACTAAATGGGTAAGAAATCAATTAAGGAAAGCTAAAAACCTATCTAAATGAGTTTCCTCAATCCCTCATTTCATCTGTGCAAGGACTCTCTAGATAAACATAGAGTATTCCAACAAACAAAAGGGCTAAACTCTATGTAAATAATAACACTGAAACTGAATAGTTTTGAATCCTTTCACCCTTGCAATACTGTTTTTTGTATGTATCAATATATAACCTAAACTAACGAATTCATTATTACACATTGAAAGACATAAATCCACACCGTGTAGAGGTCAAGCATAGGAATTTATTACACATAGCGCTGGTGGAGTGCCACCTTGCTTATTAGGCTCAGAGACACTGTCAATCAATTGATTACAATAGAATACATAGATTTTTCCATGGGCGGGGGAAAGTGATGGGGTAGGCAATTCTACACCCCGGGATAGGTTTTGCAGCAAGACAAGATAGCACGTTAGCCAATGGTTAAAAGGTTACATAATATCTCCCTCCATAGTCTCAAGTTAGCAAGTTAACATTTAATTGATACTTTATATATTTTATGCTAATAAAATTTTATCATGTTGAATTCTGATTTGGGGTCCATAGGAATGGAGCAACTCCTTTGATTGTCCAACAGGTACATTCCTAGGGGTTAAAGCAAAGAAACAGTGAAAGTATATGACAGTACAGATTGTCTCCTTTATGTGTTAAGGCAGGCATTGGTCCCTGGGAAGAGAGGTGGAAGGATGCCATATCTTATACTGACATGTGCCAACTTTTCATAAACTCAAGGTTGGATCTGTGGAAAGAACATTCCCTACAGAAGAGACTGACACAATAGGAACAGGGATCCTTTGTTCAATCTGAAACATTGGATGAAACATACTCAGTTATTGCTTCAACATCTGGCATTTCTGTTGACCAAGCATATCTTAGCAAAGGCAGTTATCATGTTTATCCCAGCTTTCTCTTAGCTAATCACTTTTTGCTAGGCCTCTGGTCTCTTGACCAAACTCTAGACTTTGGGTCTAGAAAAGAGCTGGCACAATCCATATACCAGGTGGTTATATAAAATGCACATGGATTTTAACCCTTCACACATCATGTTTGAAAATACCAGTGACAAAAATGTACTTGCTATACTGTATGTGTTGCTTGCTGAGTTTTTGCCAGACTAGTATTTTAAAAAAGCCGATTTATTTATGCACTTCCCCAAGCACAAGGAAGCCGTGATCTCAGTTGAGGCCTCTAAGTGCTGCATAATACAAATGTAATAAATATCATCACCAAAATTAACAGAGTTGCATGGAATACACTATATGAATACTTATTTTTTTCTAAAAAGGCAGTTCAAAGTTCAAGCCAGTAATTGTGTTGTTTATATAAATATAGATATATTGCCCACCTCCTTTTTTAGTTTTAAGAATGACTTATGCACCAATCCTTCAGACAGTTACGCACATGTTTAACTTTACTGCCATGAGCAGTAGTGAGTGCAGGATCAGAGTCTTGTATACATTTTGAACCTACTTTTAACTGTTGTTAAATACTGTAGCCAGTTTTACAATCATCTTTTTGTACACTTCAGGATGTTTGGATAATACACCTACATAGATAAGTAATGTGTGACTATTTTGTTATTTCAAACCATATAAACAATAAAATATCTGTATCTTTTAATACATATTTCTGTATATTTTAGGAAATATATGGGAAACTGCTAGACATTCAGAAATACGAAGACCACTTGAGAGCCCAAAGCTTACTTGCTGAGAACAGAAAACTAATGTGAGTTTCCGGCTTGCACTGATATTGGCATCTGTTTTCTTAAATTGCTTTAATATATTATTTTAGCACTTCTTACAATCTTGGTTTCAAACATTTTTTATATGATTTTTGGAGAGATAATTTTGAAATAATTCATGTGAAGTAACACATTATTGCCAACCTCAGGAGATCAAAAACTATTAGTCAGACCCAAAAGAACATGAGATGATAAAAAGAAAAAGGTTTTTAATCTTTATAACACCTGTATATTCACCTACGTCTCTGCAAGTGTGTGTGTGATAATTTCTAGTTGGAATGTCAACCTTAAGTCACAAAAAATGCACACCTCTCCCTGACTGCTCAGATGGAGACTCCACTTAGCTTCCCATTGTTCCTAAAATAGGGAAACTGCCATCCATCTCCTATTAGTGTCTCTCCTTCTTAGTTTCCCACCATATTCCTTCCTGTGCAAGAGCCATAGAAGGGAGCTCAGAAAGCAATGAACATCCAAGAAACACAAAGCATTCTGACTGTAGATCAAGTGTTTCAATTATTGTTCAGTAAAGATTTATATGAGCTACAAAGCCAGGAGATGCTGCTGAGATGGGGGGCCAATCCATACGTGAAGGCAGGGCTCAATGGCAAGACCAGGTGTGTGTCGTCAGCCCTACAAGCTCTTGCACTAGGTTCTGCTTGGGAGTTTAGCCCTGGAGATAGCAGGAATGGAGGAGTGTCTTATATCATGTGAGCTTGTCCTGCAGGTGCCAAAATCCCATGACTCATGATTAATTCATAATAGTTGGCAATATAGTTAACATTTCAGTCATAAGATCAATCATTTCTGATCATAATTCCTAATTATGGATAAGTGATTCAACACTCAAGGAATCTATTAGATTCCTTATTGTGTTTATATTAACCATTTCATTATTAACTTCCTCCTCTTTTTCTTCCCAGTGCCAACATATTTCAGTAGTTTTACTTTCCCTTACCCCTTTTCTTTCTCTTCCAAAAAGGAAAAGAGAAACAATTTCCTCCTCCTCTCTCTTAGCTTCTTGCCTTTGTTTACCACATAATAGAGACTAGAAGAGGATGGAGAACAATAATTAAATATTCTTGTTGGGTGAAGGTGTTTTGAGTTTTTTTCCACGGAAAGTTTTCACGGTAGATGGTTCTATGTTCAATGCCATTTTCCTTAAGGATTTTACTGAGTGGGTTATTAGACTCATAGACTCATAGACTCATAGGTCAGAAGGGACCAATCTGATCATCTAGTCTGACCTCCTGCGCAAGGCAGGCCACAGAACCCCACCCATCCAATTTTATAACAACCCCTATCCCAGGACCGAGTTATTGAAATCCTCAAAAATGGTTTGAAGACCTCAAGCTGCAGAGACACCACCAGCAAGCGACCCGTGCCCCACGCTGCAGGGGAAGACGAAAAACCTCCAGGGCACCTGCCAATCCGCCCTGGAGGAAAATTCCTTCCCGACCCCAAATATGGCGATCAGCTAAACCCTGAGCATGTGGGCAAGAGTCACCAGCTAGCACCCAAGAAGGAATTCTCCGCAGCAACTCAGTACCCATCGCATGCAACATCTCCCCGCAGACCATTGAGCAGACCTGTCTGGTGGTAATTCAAGATCAATTGCCCAAATTAACGATCCTATCATAACATCCCCTCCATATACTTATCAAGCTTTGTCTTAAAGCCAGGAAAGTCTTTTGCCCCTACTACTTCCCTCGGAAGGCTATTCCAGAACTTCACTCCCCTAATGGTCAGAAACCTTCGTCTAATTTCAAGTCTAAACTTCCTAATATCCAGTTTATACCCATTCGTCCTCGTGGCTACATTAGTACTAAACTTAAATAATTCCTCTCCCTCCCTAACATTAACCCCCTTGATATATTTAAATAGGGCGAGCATATCCCCCCTCAGCCTTCTTTTGGCCAGGCTAAACAAGCCAAGCTCTTTGAGTCTCCTTTCATAAGGCAGTTTTTCCATTCCTCGGATCATCCTCGTAGCCCGTCTCTGAACCTGTTCCAGTTTGAATTCATCCTTCTTGAACATGGGACACCAGAACTGCACACAGTATTCCAGATGGGGTCTCACCAACGCCGTATACAACGGTACTAACACATCCTTATCCCTGCAGGAAATACCCCGCCTGATGCATCCCAAAATCGCATTTGCTTTTTTAACAGCCGTATCACATTGGCGACTCATAGTCATCCTGCTATCAACCAGTACCCCAAAGTCCTTCTCTTCCTCCGTCGCTTCCAACTGATGCGCCCCCAACGTATATCCAAAATTCTTATTATTAATTCCTAAATGCATAACCTTGCACTTTTCACTATTGTATTTCATCCTATTTCTATTACTCCAGTTTACAAGGTGGTTCAGATCTTCCTGAATAGTATCCCTGTCCTTCTCCGTGTTAGCAATACCCCCCAGCTTCGTGTCATCCGCAAACTTTATTAGCACATTCCCGCTCTTTGTGCCAAGGTCAGTAATAAAAAGGTTAAATAAGATCGGTCCCAAAACCGATCCTTGAGGGACTCCACTGGTGACCTCCTTCCAGTCCGACAGTTCACCTTTCAATACGACCCTCTGGAGTCTCCCCTTTAACCAGTTCCTTATCCACCTTACAACTTTCATATTCACTCCCAGCTTTTCCAATTTAACTAACAGCTCCGCGTGCGGAACCGTGTCGAACGCCTTACTGAAATCTAGGTAAATTATATCTACCGCATTTCCTTTATCTAAGTAATCCGTCACCTTCTCAAAGAAGGAGATCAGATTGGTTTGGCACGATCTACCTTTAGTAAATCCGTGTTGCAATTCGTCACAAATACCATTGGCCTCAATGTCCTTAACTACTTTCTCCCTCAAAATTTTTTCCAAGACCTTACATACTACAGACGTCAAGCTAACAGGCCTATAATTACCCGGATCACTCTTATTCCCTTTCTTAAAAATAGGAACTACATTAGCAATCCTCCAGTCATACGGCACAACCCCCGAGTTTATCGATCGCTTAAAAATTCTCGCTAACGGGCTCGCAAGTTCACGCGCCAGTTCCTTTAATATCCTCGGGTGGAGATTGTCCGGCCCCTCCGACTTCGTCCCATCGAGCTGTTTAAGTACGGCCTCTACCTCAGTTGCCGTAATATCCACTTCCATATCCACATTCCCGTTTATCATCCCTCCATCATCGCAAGGTTCCTCACTAGTCTTATTAAAAACTGAGGCAAAGTACTTGTTTAGATGTTGGGCCATGCCTAGGTTATCCTTAACCTCCATTCCATCCTCAGTGTATAGCGGCCCCACTTCTTCTTTCTTTGTTTTCTTCTTATTTATGTGGCTGTAGAACCTTTTACTATTGGTTTTGATTCCCTTTGCAAGTTCCAGTTCAATGTGGCTTTTAGCCTTCCTCACTTTATCCCTACATGTTCTGACCTCAGCAAGGTAGCTTTCTTTACTGATCCTGCCTTCCTTCCACTCCCTGTAAGCTTTCTGCTTTTGTCTAATCCCCTCTCTGAGTTGCTTGCTCATCC
This sequence comes from Gopherus flavomarginatus, assembly GCF_025201925.1. Lineage (NCBI taxonomy): Eukaryota > Metazoa > Chordata > Testudines > Testudinidae > Gopherus > Gopherus flavomarginatus. The sequence goes on from NC_066617.1 coordinate 254,300,191, forward strand.
AGTTTGGCCTACAACTCCTGCCCATGGTTCTTTTCCCCTTTCTCGGAATGCAGGCTTCCGACAGTCTCCGCAGCTGTGACTTAAAGTAATTCCAGGCCTCCTCCACATTTAAATCCACTAATTCCTCCATCCAGTCCACTTCCCTAACTAATTTCCTTAACTCTTTAAAATTAGCCCTCGAGAAGTCAAAAACCCTAATCGCAGATCTACATTTGTTTATCCTTCCATCTAGTTTGAACTGAATCAGCTCATGATCACTCGAACCAAGGTTGTCCCCTACCACCATTTCTTCTACGAGGTCCTCACTGCTCACCAACACCAAGTCTAAAATGGCATCCCCTCTTGTAGGTGCTTCAACTACTTGATGAAGAAATCCATCCGCTATCACATCCAGAAAGATCTGACCCCTATTATTCGTGCAAGTACTCGTCCTCCAGTCTATATCCGGGAAGTTGAAGTCCCCCATAATCACACATTTCCCCTTTGTGTTTACTTCATTAAAGACATTAAAGAGGTCTCTATCCATATCCCAATCCGATCCCGGCGGTCTGTAGCACACCCCAAGCACTATCTCAGGGGAAGCTCTAGTTGCTTTTTTACCCAGCGTGATTTTTGCCCAGACGGACTCTGTCTTATCCATTCCATCGCATCTTATTTCGCTACATTTAATTTCATCATTGATGTACAAGGCTACTCCCCCACCTTTGCCTTTCTTCCTGTCTTTTCTGAACAGCACATAGCCTTCAATACCCGTGCTCCAGTCATGAGTACTATTCCACCAGGTTTCGGTAATCCCTATAATATCTGGCTTCACTTCCTGCACGAGTAACTCCAGTTCCTCCATCTTGTTACCTAGGCTCCTCGCATTAGTGTACAAACCTTTTAATTTTCTGCGTTTGGCGTCAGTGACATTCTTTCCCCTGTCGTGCACAAACTTTCTACCACCAGCATCACCCGTTACTCTGGTTTCTACTCCACTATTCCTCCTTGGATCAAATCTTGGGGCCGCAAGGGTATCCCCGTTCACTTTGTTTACTTCCCTCTCCAGGTTATGTTCTGGCGTGGAGATCTCCCGAACATTTCCCAACCATCTCCCCCAACTTTCTAGTTTAAAGCCCTCTTGATGAGGTCGGCGAGCCTCCATCCTAGAATTCTATTTCCCTCCTTGCTGAGATGAAGTCCATCCTGAGCAAACAGTCGTCTATCCATAAATGCGTCCCAGTGACCGTACATCCCAAAGCCCTCCTTATAACACCACTCCCTGAGCCATCTGTTGATCGCTTATTGGTTACTCATTTCTATTGAAAGTCAACGGAAAATTCCTGGAAGACTATAATGGTTATTTGTCTGTTAATGAGCCTTTTTAATGGCTGCAGTCAAGATTGCTTGTTAGTCTTTGAAATTAATCAATATTATAAGACCTGGGTGCAGTTTGCTTCCTTTGAGGAATCCAGAAACTAGGATGCAGTCGCCCCCAGTAGTGTTTTGAGAATTTTTTTGTAGTAATTTCTCCATAGAGTGAGTGGGCAGTGAGGATGGGCTGGCTCAGTGGTTTGAGCATTGGCCTGCTAAACCCAGGGTTATGAGTTCAGTCCTTGAGGGGGCCACTTAGGGATCTGGGGCAAAATCAGTACTTGGTCCTGCTAGTGAAGGCAGGGGCTGGACTCAATGACCTTTCAGAGTCCCTTCCAGCCCTATGAGATAGGTATATTTCCATATATATTATTCAGAGAAGGCTTATAGGGTTGAAGAAGTTCCACTGAAACCAAGGAACCTGTCTCATATTCTCACGGTGCACTCCTTTTTTTCTCCCAGTTAAATGGTTGCTTTTTCAGGGCTGCAGTTCTTTCATGATGCACCTGCTATGTGTCTTCAATCCAGCATTATGTAGTATTTCAATTCTCCATAATGATGATCTGCGATTTTAGCCATTAATTTTGTGTGTTGATTTTTTTATGGGTAAATTTCAAAGAGTGCATATATCTTTTTTTTTTTTTTTTTTTTTTTTTTTCAGGACTGTAGTTTGGGGTTATAACTATTTCAGTGTACGTTGCTATGCATTTCCACATTGGTAGCTGGGACAGTTGTGTTAGCATGGGACAGTTGTCTTTAACAGTGGTACAGTAGTTTTTATCTTTGTTTCTTAGTTGACTGAGTGGGCATTCCTCATTCCTTTATGATTAAAGTTTCCTATGTCGTGTAGAGTTTATTCATCATACCTTTCTAGAAGAGACCCTTTAGGATATATCTGCACAGCCTTTTGGAGCCTGCAGGAGTGAGCCTTCCTGCTCAGGTGGACAGACTCAGGCTGGCATTCTAAAAATAGCTGTGTAGAAAAAGCTTTGAAGTTGTGGCTTGGAATCTGAAGCTCCAACCCAAGCTGCAACTTCAGAGTCTACATAACTATTTTTATAGCACTAATATGAATTCCCGCTTGCCCAAGTCTGTCCACTCGTGCCAGAAGGCTCAGTCCTGCTAGCTCCAAAATGCTACGTAGACATATCTAAACCTGAGCAGGGAAGGGGAGAATGGGGTTGGAGTTCATAGTGAATACTGCTGAAAAATAATTTGATTTAATGTGATTCCTTCCAAAATTTTGCCAGTTGTTCTACTCGTGAATAATAGTGATCAACATTTCTGTCATGTTCTAAAAACCCAAGTGGTTGGAAGGATTTTTTTTCAAGTTTTCCAAAAACGTGCCTCTTCCACTGGGACAAGAATAGATAGTTTAACTCTAAAATGAAGAAATACTTTTTTCAGAGAACTGAGCATCTGAAAACGGGCTGTTATATAGACATTTTGCAATCTTAACTACAAGGTTAGGCCCTGATTCTGCAGAGACTTAAGCACACATATAACTTTACACATGTGAGTAATCCCATTGACTTCCTTGAGGCTACTCATGTATAAAGATAAGCACTTATTGAAATCTTTGCAGGATCCTGACTTCAGCTGCCAGTGAAAACAGTAATGCTGTCAGGCAGTAGGAAAAGTAATTTTAGGCCCTGATTCAGGAAAGCACTTAAAGACATGCTAAAGTTAAGTAATCCTTGAATAATGATACTTCCTGGGATTGGGATCCTTAATTGTGACACTAAAAATATTTAATATACATTTATTGTTTCTAACAGTTCTACAAAAGCAAAAAAATAAGAGTTAAGGCTTCATCCTTGGGTCACCTTGTAATCTCACCCCCATTACTGTATGAAGTATGCTGTTTCAACAGCCAATGTTTGAACACTTTTTGTATAGTACCTACATGAAAGGGGCATATTTGGGACAGTGCTTTGAAATTCCTTCTTTTATTGGCTTAACTTAATTCAGACCTTAAGGCTCTCTCCCTTCACTGGACTGTTCTCTTTAAAATTTCCACCATTGCTACCACTAGCGCACTTCCTCCGTTGGTAGCGACAGTGGGAGAGCTGATACAGAGTCCAGCACTGTCATGTTGTCTAACCTTGCTCAGAGTAGGGCCTGGTCTACAGTACGAGTTTAAGTCAAATTTAGCAGCGCTAAATCGAATTAACCCTGCACCCGTCCACACAACGAAGAGGTGTGTGTATAATTTCACAACTAGGACTCATGCCCCGTGGCACCTGCTACTTGGCTTCGACATAAAGGGCTCCTAAAATTGATTTCTGTACTCCTCCCGACGAGGGGAGTAGCGCTGAAATCAACATTGCCGGTTCGAATTAGGGTTAGTGTGGACGCAATTCGATGATATTGGCCTCCGGGAGCTATCCCACAGTGCAACATTGTGACCACTCTGGACAGCAATCTGAACTCGGATACACTGGCGAGGTAGACAGGCAAAGCCCCTGGAACTTTTGAATTTCATTTCCTGTTTGCCCAGCCTGGAGAGCTGATCAGCACAGGTGACCCTGCAGAGCTCATCAGCACAGGTAACCATTCAGTCTGAGAATCGAAAAAGAGCTCCATCATGGACCGAATGGGAGGTACTGGATCTGATCACTGTATGGGGAGACGATTCCATGCGAGCAGAACTGCGTTCCAAAAGATGGAATTGTAAAAGTCTCTAAGGGCATGAAGGAGAGAGGCCACAACAGGAACTCACTACAGTGCCATGTGAAAGTTAAGGAGTTCAGACAAGCCTACCAGAAAACCAAAGAAGCAAATGGACGGTCTGGTGCAGAGCTGCAGACATGCCGCTTCTACCCTGAGCTGCATACAATTCTAGGGAGGGCCACCACCACTACCCCACCCCGACCATGGATTCCGAGGAGGAGTACTCTCAGCCATGCCTGAGGATTTTGCGGACGGGGAAGATGAGGAGGAGGACAAGCTTGCGGAGAGTACACAGCACACCGTTCTCCCCAACAGCCAGGATCTTTTTCTCAGCCTGACTGAAGTAGCCTCCCAAGGCGGTATCCCATACCATGAAGCCATAGAAGGGACCTACATGAAAAGGGCATATTTGGGACAGTGCTTTGAATTTCCTTTCTTTTATTGGTTTAACTTAATTCAGACCTTATGGCTGTCTGTCTACACTGGACTGTTTTCTTTAAAATTTCCATCATTGCTACCACTAGTACACTTCCTCCATTGGTAGCGACAGTGGGAGTGCTGATACAGGGTCCAGCACTGTCATGTTGTCTGACTTAGCTCAGAGTTGGTCTAGATGACATGGTTAAAATGTCAGTGGCTACTAGTTCCCTTCCTACATGAGCACCCCCACATTGCTGCCACCAGCAGAGCTGCACCAATAAGAGCAAGGATTCACAGGGGAAGATCTAGTATAGACAAGGACTTGTTGTTGTCTTGAATCTAGTTCTGTGTGCATTTTGTTTTGCTGAAACCTTGTGGGCCAAGTTTTTAGAACTGAGTTATAAATCTGTGAAAAATTAGCTTATCATGGAACTGCTGATTGACTTTTAACTTCAGTAGCAATAATGAGTGACACTTAAGTAAAATTCATAATTAACTCTCGATGCAATGAATTTAACAAGTGTAGTTACCATTTCTTTCATAAGAAAGAGCTTTTATAACTAACTTAAACATTATAAATCGTATTTCCATAGTGAATATCATACTGTTTTGCAGTAGAAAATACATTTTCAAACCAAGCCTGACTGTATATATGGTCCTTTGTTATATAACTCGAATTGCATGGTTAATTAAAAAGAGAATATATGTGATATTTTAAACAGAAACCTGATTGGCAGCAGATGGCTGATTAAGGAGGAATTGGAAGAAATGTTAGTGGAAGAACTGTCAGATCATGATGTGAGTAATTAATCTTTTTAATTTAAGGGACCTGTATTTTAAGAATACAGACTCCGGCTGCATCCCGAAAAAGTATGTCTTGGAGGCAGGTGTTGTTTTTTTTTTTAAATATCATCCATTTTCCACCCCCCCTCCAGCTCCTCACCTAAGTAAATGTTTGTCATATTGTCCTCATGCATGCTACAAAAATTTCCCACCACTGTTAATGTGATACATTTCCATCAGTGGTAACATCATTGGGAGACCTTGTATAGATGTGCTGGGTCATATAACCCTGCTCAGAGAAGGTCTAATTAACACAGTGCTTAAAACCCATTGGCATTGAGTAGGGCTCATCTATAGGGCTCCCAATGTTACTATTATTAATGAAGTTGAACTGATGGTAGTGATCGTGGAAAATTTTTGCAAAATTTCCTTACTATAGACAAGACAGACCATTATCTGCAATATTCTTGTGTCATATGAAATTGATTCTGAAGAACTCAGCATCTGGCACCTTACTACATGCATCTCCAAGAACAAGTCCGTTAACTCACTATTGCAGCTGGTTTCCAGAGGTGAGGAATAATGCTGATGTTTCTGTTACACTGAGGTTTTCCAGATAAGAACAAAGGTCCAAAAATCCAGATCCAGTCTGCCTGTATGACCATCTAAGTTATGTCTTACCTCTGGAACCTTAATTTCCCAGTGGAATTTGAAGTTTGAATTGGGTTGCACCAGACAGGTTTGACAACCTTTTGTCTAAGCATTCTAGATATTTTATCCTCTACCTCCTTCATTGCTGTGTATTCCACCATCCCTTAGAGATTCAGACTACAGACCATCTCACTAGCAATGGAAGCGGTCCTCAATTTCAGTATCTCTTGTAATACTATGATGGTCGGTATGGATTTTCCTGTTTATTTTCCCAAAGCCCCAGGAATTGTTCCGCATTCACAAGCATAGCCACTCATTTTAGTGTTCTTCCCAGCTTGTCTTTTTACTGTACCTCACACTTCTATGAAATATCAGTGGGCTGGAAAATACCAGACTAGGGATTGGCCTGTAAATAAATACAAAAAAGCGCAAAGGCTCAGCCTCTGGAAATAAATTGAAATGTTTGCATGTATTGAGTCCTTTAGATATTCGCTGTACTCTTTTGCCTGCTCCATTTATCTTATGTTTTGTTTTGCAGCAACGCTTTCTGTGGTGCTTGCATTAAGGTACTAAACAAAATGGAAGCAATTGATTTTATTTTTTTTCCTACATGCTCAGAGAACTGTCAGAGGTTTTCCTTATTTACAGCTTCCACAATTTGATTTCCCCTCCCACTTTTAAAGGCATTTGGCACATACGTGTTGTGCTAATGTCGTTTTTTCCCAAAAACCATTGCCATAGAAATCTGCATTAGAACATTGGACTGAAATAAAACACAAAACTGAGTGATATCAAAATATCTACTGATACTGCTAATTTATTTGTAAGAAAGTAGCCCGCTGCAGAAGATGCTGGAAATACAGCATAGGTAAAAAGAATTCTCAAAAGTAATTTTAGAAATACCCTGTAAGTAGGAAAAAAGCGTAAAAAATTTCTTATACGCAATGGCATCCTTACATTTCTTTGTTACCAGTGGTCCAAAACTCCTGCAAGTAATGCTTTGTAGCAGGCCATCTCAGCTTTCAGCACAAAGGGGTTAATGCTAAGGTGTTTAGTTTCTAATCACATGTTCAAGAACTAGGAAAAAAAGCACACAGGAGCAAAGGATAATTTATTTCAAGAGGTTGCCCTTTAAGTCAAGTGTCTCTTGAATTTTTAAATATCTTGATTGTTCAGTTTTAAAGGAAATCATAAACATTAAAGTAACTCAGCTTGAACAGCCGAAGAGATATGTTTCCCGTATGTATTATGAAATATAATCACTGAGGTGCAGTTTAGTAAAATAAAATTATTTCCATTTCTATAGACCTATTGGAAATGAGTGGGAAAGCTTTTTCTCCTCTATTCTAATAAAAAAAAAAATTTCAGATCCAAGGCCCAGTAGAAGTTTTCTTTTAAAATTGAGATTAACTTAATTCTAATATACTAATCCTATATTACAAAGAGGTTGGATGTACTCTGAATTCAAGATTCATTGTTGTCTGAAGAAAGGATTAGATGTCTTTAGTCACACAGAAAATGATGCATCTGCATGCTGTTTTTGAAGCAGCATGTGGATGCAAAAGTGTCATCTTGTCAAAAATCATCAATAAAGGCAAAAAAGAAAAGATCAAGTATATAAAAATAGAAAGTTTTAGCAAATACAATTTCACCTGCATCTCTTAATGAATTTTTATTCTCTACAGTATTCGATGTGTATTCAGCTGCTAGAAAGATTAGTGACGTTGCCATGTTGTGGCATTGAAGAAGAGTATGTGCTAAAGTTTCGCAGAGAACTAGCTATACAATTAAAAAAGATGGTGATTGAGCCCCTGCAATATGATGAGCAAGGAGTGGCCTTCAGCACTGGGGAAGGTAATAATTTCAAGTTTGTCTGTCTGGTTGAAGTGGTGAAGGTCTTCAGCTGAGACTCAGAAATCTCTTTTGTAACCCCAACACTCAGCAAAGTCTTGTATTGGTTTGGTGCATTTCTTTATTTCATACACTTGTATTGATATTTTACAAGTCCTTTCATGGATGTCTTGGTTTCAAAATTGAAGTGTATGGCACAAGTGTCATTATCAAATGATCCATGATGATCTACGATAGAGCCTTCAAAATAATAGTAAATCACTAGTTGATGAAATTAGTAGATATGGGTACTCGGCATTGAATTATAGCCAGTTTTCATAAGTTCAATAACTATCTTATTTTCCCTTTAAATACACAAATGCACAGATCTGTTTCACAGGCTAACAGGTTTCAAAATTAATTTATCAAACAACCTTTTTAACATTACCAGAGCTCAGAGATGTAAACCAGACTATTTCTTCTGGGCTGAGATTTTGTATGTCATATTTTAGGTCAGAGCTAATGTTTTCACAGAGATATAAAACTCTGTAGATAGTTTACGATGAAATCTTACTAAATGTGGACAAAAAATTGTAGCAGCACTGTTCATACCGGTATAATTAATTTGTACGTACAGATTCATAAGAACATTCTTTATTAAACTGATATTCCACTGTACATTTTTTATCAAAGTATCTTTATTTTTTCACAAAATATGTTTATTATTAGCTCCTGCAATGATGCTTCATATGAAATAGTAGATACGGGACATGCACAAGTGCAACAAACTGTTTTAGCGCCTCATGTATCATTACCGCATTCAATTATCTTTCACAGTTACTTTTTAGTGTTCAGAATATTGCTTCTCATCTAAAGTAAAACTGTTCAAAGTTGCACTGTGTGGGATATACTGATGGCTTTGTCCTTTTTCTCTTATTTCCATGTACATTAACAAAATGAAAAAATCTATTTAGTGCAGTAGCATGCTGAATGTTGCTTATGTTTACCGCCCCCATCCCCTTTACCTCATTGCTGCTGTATGAAAATATAAGATCTACTTGGCTTTTTTTGCATTTGATATGCCGAAAAATAACGAACCCACAATAACAAAAGGATGCTTTGTTTGTTTTAAGGCAAAAGAAAGACTTCGCGAGCAACCGCAGTAATTTATGACAATGGAAGCGGAAAAATTACAGTGAACGGAGTAGATTATTTATATTATTTTCCAGTGATGCAAGACAGGTGAGAGCACCATGTATCTGTTTTAACATTAACAACCTAAACAGAAACCATCATGCTTTGGTAGAGCATTTCAAGTATTCAAAACATCAAAAAGAGCTAATATTGTTAATTTTTATTATTATAATTATTGTAACTTGATCACTGATTTTTTTTTCTTGATGTTTCTGCATGGATCTTTAGCTCTGTGAAGCTGACACTGTCTCCTGTTCCTGTATAAGTATCTAATTTAAGAAGACTTCACCTTGTTTCCATTTTTTTCACATGATCATGAGAACTCAGTGTATCAGCTGAGAACTGTCTGTCATCTGCCTTTTTTCAAGGAGAGTTGCAAGGTTGCAAAGAATAAGAATACAGATCATTTTGGTACTTTAGTTATGGAATCTGCTCAGCTCAGAGAAACTCTTGTGTTTACTGAAATACATCTGTTTCCTGAGAGTTCCAGGGGCAGTAGTCACACAGTCGTACTCCAGCATATATCAGTACAATACAAACAAACAATGTAATTCAAGACACTGCACCTAAAATTTCAGACTGCACACACAATTTCAGTTCATCTTACACTTGCAAGATTTCTGAAGATAAGTTATAAAAAGTTTCCTTAAACAAGCCAATGTGGATTTATTTTATTCCTCTTGTTGGCTATACAATTCCAACACCTTGTATATTCCAGTAATCTAAATGCATAATAGTCGTTTCACGTCTGGTTTAATGTACTGACAAAGGAGTACAGGGAAGCTTGCATTTCTTTAGATTACATATGTCAAGTCATCATTTAACACTCTCATAAACTAGCAATGTTATATATAATCTGCAATTTATAAAAATTAAATACTGTGTGTATCTTATATTTTTCCAGAGAACAGCTAATGTTCCCATTCCAGTTCCTTGATAGACTTGGAATACATGATATGATCTGTACCGTCTCTGGTGGAGGGAGGTCCTCACAGGCTGGAGCGATCCGTTTAGCCTCTGCAAGAGCACTGTGTAGTTTCATCACTGAAAATGAAGTGGAATTTATGAGGCAAGGTATGAGCATAAGTAGGAAAGAATGCATAATTCCAACAGTAATATGTTTACATGCTTTTCCAGAAACTGGCTAAGATTAATAAGATTAAGGGCATGACTCTCTGAAAACGCAGAAGTGAGTAATTCCATTGAAATCAGTGGGACTACTCATGTTCATAAGTATTTTCAGAACTCACACTTTAGTCATGAATAGTTTTAATAGTCAGTCTTTCTGACATCTTTCAAATGACCCAACTGTATTTCCTCTTTGAATAACCTCTGCACCTGTTCATGAGTTGTTAGGGTCACAGTCCCAGCCTGAGAACCTGCTTAGGCTACATCCTGTCAGTGCAGAAACACAATATGTAGTAATATATCAAGTCAGAGAAAAACCTTGAGTCCAAATTTTGTGGGAGGAAAAGATTCCAAGATTGCTAATCAGTTGAATAGAAACAAATCTCATATATTCTAAAGGTTCTTGACCCTGCATTCAAGCACCAAATGTTAGGGCTACCAGTAGATTAGTTTCAACTTGATCTGAAGGGGATGACAAGGAGCATAATTATAAGTAGGTTACTTTGAATAGGCCAGATTAGAGGTTCCTCCTCTTTCCCTTATTCAGAAGGCACCAGTAAAACAACCACCACCCTAGGTAGCTGCAGTAACTGATATCTTCCTATATGTAGAAAATATCACATTGAGTTTTTAAATAGACTAGAGGGAAATATGTTGAAAACTCCTACTAATAATGAACGCAGCATAATTCTAAGCAAGCTTTTGTCTCTGCTTAACGTGCTTCTGAATTACTTATTCATAGAGTCCAAGCCCAGAAGGGACCATTTGGATCATCTAGTTTGACCCTCTGTATAACACAGGCCACAAAACTTCCTCAAAATAATTTGTAGCACATACCTTTTAGAAAAACATCAAATCTTGATTTAAAAAATGCCAGTGACAGAGAATCCACCACAACCCTAATAAATTGTTCCTATGGTTAATTACCCCCGTCATTAAAAATGTATGCTTTATTTCCAGTCTGAATATGTCTAGCTTCAGCTTCCAGCCATTGGCTTGTACTACACTTTTCTTTTGCCAGATTGAAGAACACAGTAGTAAATATTTGTTCCCCATGTAGGTACTTAAAGACGGTAATCATGTCCCCCCTTAATCTTCTCTTTGTTAAAATAACTAGATTGTGCTGTTAGAGTCTACCACGAAAGGGCATGTTTTCTAATCCTTAAATCTTTCTCATGGCTCTTTAATTAATCAACATCCTTCTTGACTTGTGGTTTCACCAGTGCCAAATACAGAGGTAAAATAAATAACCTCTCTACTCCTACTCAAGAAACCCCTGTTTATATATGCCAGGATTGCATTAGCTCTTTTGGCCAGAGCATCACATTGGAAGGTAATGTTCAGCTGATTATCCCCCATGACCCCCAAATCTTTTTCAGTCACCACCAGTGCCCACTTTTCAATGTAGGGGGTCGACCCTCAGCTCTGCCCTAGGCCCCATCCCCGCTCCACCCCTTCCTCTAAGGCCCCAACCCCACCTGCCTCTTCCCATGTCTGCCCTGCCCTGCCCTGCCCTTTTTCCTGCTCCGTTCTGCCCCCTTCCTCGAATGTACCGCATCCTCGCGCCTCCCGCCACCCCGCAAGTCTCCCACACAGCGCGAAACAGCTGATTGCAGCAGGCGGGAACGCAGGGAAGGAAGGGTTGGCACTGATCGGCAGCACCCAGTGGTGGGCAGGAGGCGCTGGTGGGAGGTTCTGATGGTGTGTGCACCATTTTCCCCCATGGTTGCTCGAGCCCTGGACCACCCACGGAGTCGGCGCCTATGAGAATCACTGCTTCCTAGGTTAGTCCCCCATTCTATAAGTACAACCTACATTGTTCCTCAATGTATACACACATATTTAGCCATATTAAAATGCATATTTCTTGCTTATAGCCAGGTTTCCAAGCAATCCTGATATTTCTGTATTAGTGAATTGTCCTCTTCATTATTTACCACTCCACAATTTTTGTCATCTGCAAACTTTATCAGAGATGATTTTATGTTTTCTTCCAGGTTATTGATAAAAATATTAAAAGGTGTAGGGCAAAGGAACAATCCCTACAGGACCCCACTGGAAACATACCCGCATGATGATGATTCCCCACATACAATTATATTTTGAGACCTTATTAGTTAGTCAGTTTTTAATTAATTTAATGTGTGCCATGTAAATTTTATATCGTTCTAGTTTTTTAATCAGAATGTCATGCGATACCAAGTCAAATGCCTTACATAAATCTAAATATTTTACATCAACACTATTGCCTTTATCAACCAAACTTGTAGTCTCATCAAAAAAAGATGTCAAGTTAGTTTGACAGGATCTATTTTTCATAAACCCATGTTGATTTGTCCCGTATCAGCAACTCTATTATCTTGCCTGGGATCTATATCAAGCTTGCAGGCCTAGACTTAGCCAGGTCATTCCATTTACCTTTTTTAAAAATTGGCAAGTTAGCTTACTTCCAGAATTCTGGAACTTCCTCATTTCTCCAAGACTTGTTGAAAATCACCATTAATGGGGTACAGTGAGCTCTTCATCCAACTCTTTTAAAACGCTTGGATGCATGTTATCTGGACCTGCTAATTTTAAAAATGTTTAACTTTAGTAGCTTCTGTTTAACATCCTCCAGAGATGCTAGTAAAATGGAAGGAGTATTATCATAGCCATATGATGAGTCTATATCATTTGTTTTTCTCCAAATACAGAACAGAAATATTTATTGAACACTTCTGCCTTTTCTATATTATTATTGATAATTCTCCCAATACCATCTAATAGTGGACCAATACCATTGTCAGGATTCTTTTTGTTCCTGAAATATTTAAAAGTTCCTTCTTTTTGTCCTTAACTCTGCTCGTCATAGATTTCTCATTGTGTCCCTTTGCTTCCCTTAACGATTTTTATACAATTCCTAACTTCTGATTTATATTCATTACTATCAACTTCCTCTTTCTTCCATTTGTTATATATAATTTTTTATAGCTGTCTAAAAGTGAGTTCAAATATTTGAACAAATAACATGTCCTTTACATCACTAGGGTGATTTTTGTAAGATTTGTTATGTATTGTGATGTACAATACTCAAATACTGTAACCGTGTTAAAATTCTGTGGGGTTTGACTAATCTAAATTCCCTTTTGTTGGTTTCAAGCTGTACCTTTTGTCCTCCTTTTGGGCTTAGATGATGCAATTCATGTGGTATGCAAAGTCACCAGTTGTTCTGAAGCCCTCTTCTCTCTCACACACACACAAAATATATTAGTGAGTGCTGTACTTCATAAAATGACTGTCTTCATATTGTCCTGTAGCTGGACTACTGACAGCTGATCCACGTGTCAGGGAACGAAAGAAGCCTGGTCAAGAGGGAGCCCGTAGGAAGTTCACCTGGAAAAAACGCTAAGTCTAACTGGAGCAGATGTTAAAAGTTTTATGTGTTACAACAGTTTCAAAACATCACCAACCGTATGATTTCTTTATAATCACTGTTGTGTAAATATATCTGGTAATAAATGTTTTGTTTCTAATTACTGTGTTTTCCTCTTTTAAAAAAATGAATTACTTTTAAGTTGCAGTCAGTTGTTAAAAGATTTTAAAAGTTGCAAATTGTAAAGTCTTTTGTCTGAACTAAGAGTCTGAAGTGAAACTTTAAGGCCAAAATAATTAGACCTCCCAACTGCTGTGTAGACATACCCTTAATGATGGACATACCAGATGCTTACTCTGCGTGGGTGAGGAGCACATAACAGAGAGAGATGCCATATGTAGAACCTTTTCTAAGAGAATCCAGAGAGCTACTGAGTCTTCTCTGAAAATGTTCCTGATGGAGAGATGCATCCCTCTTTAGACCCCCAGAAACTTCTAAGCACTCGTCATCAAAAACCATGCCCGCTAGCTCTTCTACGTAGGAAGTAGAAAGAGTTGCTCGTAAAAACCTATCCTCCTCCCCCAGTAAAATCTCAGGGGATGGGAAGGAAAAAGCACCGAGCACACACACACAAATCTGTTTCTTTCACCAGGTTCTTCCTCTAAGAGCCACAAATCCTCTCGATCCTCAACTGAAAAGGGTAGTATAGTAGTCCCAAAAGGGTCCCTTTGGCATACAGAGAGGTAGCAGTCACCATGCCTCTAAACCGACTTCCTTGGTACTGCAAAAGTTGCCCAGTACTAAGATCCAGTACTGTCAACTCTGGTACCAATGCTATCCTCCTGTCTGATTTCAGCACCAACTGATTCAGTACCAAAATCCTATATGGAGTCCAAAAACCTACTGATATCTACCAGATTCCTCACTGTTTGCAGTAATAAAGGTACATCCTTCAGTACTGATCACTGGCCCTACACTGATATAGAAGCAGCACACGGGCAGTCTGAGGCAGTATTATTCATTCTAGTCCTCAGGTTCAAAGGGCAGTAGTAAGATTTCACTAGTTTGTTCCCTGGGGTCTAAGTATTCAGGCCAGTAGAAACTTGAGATGGAGTTGAGGGCTGAGTTTTACTACCATGGACGTGGAAGCTCAAAGAGGGAGAGTACTCTCTACTATCTTCCCCCTTGACCAATCTGTCCCTTATACTTATGAACACCTGGGTCTTTACTGGGCTGCATCATGTTAAAAGACCAATGTCTACATTCCAATCTAGCGCTAGGTCCCCTTCACCACCACCTCACCAGAGACACCAGAGATTCCAGTGGAGGTGGTCCAAGAAAAATACACAAGCTCCTAGACATCCTGCACATCTTTGTTCCTAGATCTCTTGCAATGCCCATCACCGAGAGACATTTAGAGCCAGCTAAATTGCTCTGGCAAATGCCTGCTGCTTTGGCACCAACATCAAAAGGGGCAGATCATCACTATCAAGTGCCTTTCTAGGGCTTCGGGGAACTTTATATGCACCCCACCTCATTAGTTGTCACCAATTGGGAGGTCTTAGCAAAGTCAACAAAAATCAACTCAGACAAGGAGCCCAAGAAATTATACATAAGAAAAGAGGTATCTCTGAAACTTTCCACCTTCCAGGGGCAAGAAACACAACTGCAGATATCTTCAGCAGGGATTTCATATACCAACCTGCGTGGTCAATCAGGAAGGAAATAATCTTCCAGATCTTCCACCAGTGGGGGTAGACAGTAATAGATTTATTTGCAACCAACCTGAACAACAGAGATTTTGTTCCAGGTTGGTCTGCAGCCTGGGTTCCATTACAGATGCCTTCTTTCTCCCCAGTCCACTCTACCTCCAATATGCATTCCCACCAGCTCAGCTCATCCCAAGAGTACTGAAAAGGGAGAAGGCAGACAATTGCTATGGCACCAGGTTGGCCAAGACAGTACTCGTTCAGGGACCTGCATCAGGTCACGAATATCTTTGCCCCTAGTCAAGGTTCTCTTGTTCAGAACCAGGGTAAGTCTGTATCCCAACCTCCAATCTTTGCTCAGCAAGGTGTAGATAATCTCTGTTGAATACTCGTGAAAGGTCATGCTTCCAAAAGTCTAAGCCATCTTAGTGAGCAGCAGAAAACAATATACTAGAGCTGCATATGTAGCAAAGTGGAAGAGGTTCTTCAATCTGGGCACCATCTCAAACACTTAACATGAGATATACAGTGATACAATTAAACAGGGAGGCAGCTTTTATGTCCTCAACTCAGCGCACAAAAAGAGTAGGGACACATGCTATCCATTAGTATTGCTGGCAAAAGTCCCCCTTGAGTGCATTGGGTGCCCACATATCTGCAGTGCACAACACATATTGAGGAACAACTGTTACTGTACAAGTAAGTAACTTTTTTTGTGTTCTCTCTTCTCCCCTCCCCCTCCCCCATTTCTATGATGTTTGGAGCACCACCACTACAGACTTCTGGGCCGTGGAAATCATAGAGATGAAATATTACCTCCAATTCCAAACCTTCCCCAATGATCAGCCACCTTCCCTGTCTCTTTTCAGAGATCCCTCTCACAAGAACATGCAACATCAGGAAGAGAAGCCACTTCTAAATCTCAGCTCAGTAGAACATAAGAATGGCCTACTGGGTCAGACCAAAGATCCATCTAGCCCAGTATCCTGTCTTCTGACAGTGGCCAGTGCCAGGTGCCCCAGAGGGAATGAACAGAACAGGTAATCATCAAGTGATCCATCCCCTGTCGCTCATTCCCAGTTTCTGGCAAACAGGATAGGAACACCATTCCTGTCCATCCTGACTAATAGCTATTGATGGACTGATCTGCCATGAATTTATCTAATTCTTTTTTGAACCCTGTTATGGTGTTGGCCTTCACAACATCCTCTGGCAAGGAGTTCACACAACGCACAGTCTGTGGAAGAAATACTTCATTTTATTTGTTTTAAACCCACTATTAATTTCATTTGGTGACCCCAATTATTGTGTTATGAGAAGTAGTGAACAACACTTCCTTATCTACTTTCTCTCATGATTTCATAGACCTCAATCATATCTCCCCATAGCCATCTCTTTTCCAAAGTGAAAAGTCCCAGTCTTATTAATCTCTCCTTATATGGAAGCTGTTCCATACCCCTAATAATTTTTGTTGATCTTTTCTGAACCTTTTCCAATTCCAATATATCTTTTTTGAGATAGGGTGACAACATTTGCACATAGTATTCAAGATGTTGGCGTACCATGGATTTATATAGAGGCAACATGATATTTTCTGTCTTATTATCTATCTCTTTCTTAATGATTCCCAACATTCTGTTTCCTTTTTTGACTGCCACTGCACATTGAGTGGATGTTCTCAGAGAACTTTCCACAGTGACTCCAAGATCTTTCTTGAGTGATGACAGCTAATTTAGACCCCATCATTTTATATATATAGTTGGGCTTATGCTTTCCAATGTGCATTACTTTGCATTTATTAACATTAAATTTCATCTGCCATTTTGTTGCCCAGTCATCCAGTTTTGAGAAGTCCTTTTGTGGCTCTTTGCAATCTGCCTAGGTCTTAACTATCTTTAGTAATTTTGTATCATCTGCAAATTTTGCCACCTCACTGTTTACCCCTTTTTCCAGATCATTTATGAATATGTTGAATAGGATTGGGCCCAGAACAGACCCCTGGGGACACCACTATTTACCTCTCTCCATTCTGAAAACTGACCATTTATACCTACCATTTGTTTCCTGTCTTTTAACCAGTTACCAATACATTAGCCTTTCTGAGTGTATGGATCTAAGATTAAGCAGTTGGGCTCAATAATAAATGGGACATATTTAGTCAAAATCAGAGACGAGTGAATGGACAAAATATCTGTATTGAATTGCACAAATCCTTTTTTGTTGTTGTTTGTTAGATTTTGCTATCTAAAAAAAGGAAGGAAAGCCTCAGAGTTCAAAAACCAGCAAAAAAAAAAAACAACCCAGGAATTGGTCAATCTGATTTAATTATATTATCCTTATAGATGTGGTAATATCCCTAAAAGTTGTTGTATCCATCAAATTCAGTTGCTTCATAGCAACTTGTTAGAGCTCTAAACGATTTCTGCTATTGGAGTGAAAAAAGTTTGAAAAACAAAAATATTAGGTAGTATATTAGGTAGTACAAAAATATTAGGTAGTATAAATATACAATAAAGAGAATAATAGTTTGTATTTTTATTTGTACTAGGTCATTCTAAACAACTCTTATACATCCCATTTGTACCAAAACTTCAGAGTTTTGTGATCAAACTCATTCAGTTAAGAAGGAATGTTACATCACTAGGCTGAGTCCATTTCCTGGAATTGAAATGAGCCTTCTCAGTCCAATATCTGGATCAAAACAAATCAACCACAATTCAGACAGAATTTTCTATGGGCCTGAACCTCAGAAATGCTGAGCACTCAATTGCTGTTAACTTGAGTGAAAGTCATAGGTGTAGGCCTGTTGTAAGCCTGAATCCGAGGCCCCCACTGACCCTGAGCAAGCCACTTGACCTCTATATGCTAATCAACTCTACTCAGAAAACAAAATACAAAACATGAAGAGGAAACCCCAGGATCTTACTGCAAATCAAGGGCTTGATCCTGCTTCCACCGCTATTGGTGGCTAAGCACTTCAGTGAAAGTAGGATCTACTGCCAGAGGGGACACATGGATGCTAGTTTTCTGAATACGTTTTCAGGAAAGCAGTATCTGTTGGGACCATGCCTGTGTGTACTCATAACCACTCACCTCAGGGCATAAATGGCAGAGCAATGCCAGATGCCTCTCAGTTCCCCATGGTCTCTGACCACCCACAGTAGTGAGACTGCACTCAGCAGTATCCACCTACTGCCCTGTCATGCCCTTTCATTGAATCAGTTTTGTAAATATTTGTAAATACTAGAAATAAGTTTAGTTTTTAAAAAATCATTTCTTTTGTGTACTATTTGGCACCGAGGTGCCTTCCAGCCTAATCACCAAACCTAAACCCTCCAGCTTCAAGCTATGCCTATTGTACAATGGACTTATTTCACCTTTTCTGGGTGAGAACCATGTCACATGCTATTGCTTTGTATACCGACCCTTCCCCACCACAACTTGCCGCCCTGGAGATACTTTGCTAAAGCTCTACCTACTGGAGCAGTCCATGAGGGAAGCATCAGATACCTAAAGATGTTTCTAATGCCAAAAAGGGACTCTCTTCCCAGTGATAGCGTTCCCTCAATGCTTCTGCAGGAAGGGCCTCTCCTGTTGCCGGTACTGTGAAGGGGCCAGCAACTTCTTTAGGCAGCTGTCTTTATGCCTTCAAACTGAATTTGGCCTTGACTGGGAGTTCTGTGCCAAGGACTGGTGCTGCCTCCACCATACTGTGGCAGGGAAAATTTAAGCTGCGCTCTAAGAGTGATTCATGGCACCAGAACTAGGAAGAACAAAAGTTTTAGAGAGCCACAGGCCTTCCAATTCTTTTAAACCACAGGTCCTGAAGCCTGGTCACTGTGGACAGGCTGGTGGGACTGATTCTTTGGCTCGCCTGCTGTGTGTGGAGCTAAGTTCCCTCTCGCACCAAAGGACCCCAACTCATGAGGGACAGCTGAGGGGAGAAATGGGTAGTTTACATTTTCTGTGGTTCTTAGATGAAGTACCCCAGAAGTGCAGAGGGAAGGTTTCTATTGTCACTACTCCCTTATTCCCAAAAGAAAAGAGAAAATGTATCCTATCCTTGACTTGAGGGAGCTAAACAAATTTATACATGACTCAAATGGAGGCAGGGGATGATAGACACTAGCCTCCATCATCTGCTCACAGAAGCTCAAGGATTAGTCTATGGCTTTTGACTTTCAGGAAGCTTATTTTCACTTTCAGCTATTAATTCAGCCAGTTTCTAATGGGACACTACCAAATACAGGGTGCTGCCTTTCTGCCTGTGTAACACCTCAAATATAGTCACAAAATGCTTGGCAATAGTGGCGGCACATCTATGATGACAAGTCTACTCATACTTGGAGGAATAGCTTCTGAGAGGGAAATCCACACAGAAAGTTTCCAGTGTGCTGCCTACAGTCCTCAAATTATTCCATGCCTTAGTGCTGAGAGTCAATCATCCCCTTACTTCAACCCAGTCCGTAGGATTTATAGGGCTCTTCTAATTTCAAATCAGCAAAGGCATATCTTCCTTTAGACGCAGGACCGGCTCTAGGCACCAGCAAAGCAAGCATGTGCTTGGGGTGGCACAATTCCAGGGGCAGCATTCTGGCCATTCTTTTTTTTTTGCTTGGGCAGTTGCATTCTCGGAGCTTGGGGTGGCAAATTTTTTGCTTGGGGCAGCAAAAAACCTAGAGCCGGCCCTGTCGAGACAGGTTTCAGACAATCACGTTCCTGGTCTCCATAGTCAAGGAGAACCCAGCAACAATAGCAAGAAAATACCTCGAACTATTACGTCACATGGTATTGTGACACCTCTTGCCAGACTTCACCTCTGCCTTCTCCAATGCTGACCAGCCCACCAAACACCATGTGGCCACTCATCTCATGAAACCAAATCCTATTTTATCCTCCCTAAACTGCTGGACAAATCCCCAGATGGTCTACCAAGGGGTACCATTCTGTACCCCTAGCCCCATGGTGATACTTATTATAGTTGCTTTCACAGCAGGTTGGGGAGCCAACATAAGCCACCTAAAGACTCAATGCATATGGTCCTTCAAAGAGTCTGAAGATCTTGGAATTTTCCTTCCCCTTCTCCCTGAGGGTCAGATAGCCCCGTACTGGCTGAGATATTGACTCTCAGACTTGGTCTGTCCACACAGTTGCCGATTCTCTCCCAGTCTACCAGAACTGATGACAGGTTTTCCATTCAGATTCCACATCTTTACACCTGACTGCTTGGAAGTTGGCTGGCTGAGTACAATGGACAGGGATTGTTCCATAAAGACCTCAGAAATCCTTATAGAGTGAAGGAAGCCTTCTCCAAGATCAATCTATTTTCCAGCAGGGCTTCACAACAAGGTCTCGCCCCATTTCAAGCTTCTATTCCTAAAATTCAGGATTAAATATTTTAGTTCAAGATATCAGGCCGTACCACCAGGTCTATCTGGGTCCTTTTGGTTGCCATTTCAGCATGTCTCACACACCCCTTCAAATTTGTGCAGGGTTCTCTTATCCCACAATTTAAAAAACCCTAAAAGGATGGGTTCATGTTTGTCTCCCCTTTCCCCTTCATGTTTTTCTTAAGGACCTCCCCTCTCCCCATCCCCATCTGCCCCTCCCCGCCCCACAAACACTTGCCCATGTGCTCTCTGCACCACCTCATACTCAGAACCACATTTCTGGTAGCTATCTTCTCAGGTAGGAGAGTTAGCAAAATTCAAGCACTAATTGCAGACTCTTTTTACACTATCTGTCACAGAAATAAGCAGTGTTTAACTTGTAATGAAAGAGGTGCTGGGGCTTAAGCAATTTCTTTTTTACATTCATAACTGATGTAACAAGCCCATAAGTGCCATGGCTATGAACTATCAAGCCTAGAAGTGCCAGGCTCAGCCCTGGCAAGTCCTGGCACAAATTAACCGCTGGAGATAAGATAGTGCTGAGGCCCAAGGCTAAGTTTCTTACCAAGATGGTGTCTGATTTTCATTTAAACCAAACCATCAACCTGTCCATTTTCTTCCCCAAACCCCACTCAAATCTGAGGGCCCACTTTGGCTCAAGACCCCTTCATTAGTGTTTAGGCAGGAAAAACCTATTCAGAAAATTTGTGTGTGGCATTGGGGAAGGCTATGAAAGTCAGTTTATCTCTTCCCAGAGGTTGTCCAAGACCTAGCATATATGTGAGTGTTCAGTGGAGAAGGGGTTGGACACTACAGAGGAACACTTCAAAGGGCTTGGGGGCTGGGGTACACCTACTGCTAACTTGCAAAGCAAAGGAAGAGTGGGCATTGCCCAGAGGAGAGTGTTTGGGTGGCTAACAGGCTGGTGATATCAGGGAGCTGACACCCAGTTAAACACAAGCAATTCTCCGTTTTGCTGGTGGCAGCGGGATAACAAGGTGTGTCTCAGTCCTGGGCTCCCTGAGACCCATCAGACACACACCCCATCTTTGCTTCTTTGGAATCCATGTCTCCTGGGATTCTGAATTGGTGAAGGAACAAGAATGTTTGTGCCTGCTCTGCCCTTTATGCCCTTGTGGGGCTAGGAGGACAAGTTGGCCACAGGCATGGCTCCAATGGACACTGCTATTTAAAAGACTCCAGTTCCAAATGTATGAAGCACATGCAGGGCCGGCTCCAGGCACCAGCATTCCAAGCTGGTGCTTGGGGCGGCATTCTGCAAGGGGCAGCAGTCCCTGTGTTTTCACCCCAAAGCAGCGCACCGAATTGCCGCCGCAGACAGCAGGGGCAGTCAGTGTGCCTTTAGGGTGGCAGGCGTGTTTCCACGGTGGCAGCAATTCGCCAGCAGCTTCTATGTTCAGCTGTCCACGGTAGCTTCAGTTAAACATAGAAGCTGCCACCGAATTGCCGCCGCCAGGGAAACACACCTGCCGCCCCAAGGGCACAGGGACTGCCCCCGCTGTCCGGCGGCAATTCGGCCACTGCTTGGGGCAATGAAAACTGTAGAGCCGGCCCTGAGCACATGCACACCGAGAGTGGGATCCATGCAGACACAAACCTCTCAAAGAGCCACAGTTACTCACTGGTAAGTAACAATTGTTTTTCCTTTGGCACAGATGCACATAGGTAATGGGTAAGGCTATGATTTGCTCATAGAGGTCATGGATTCCATTACTTTAACAGATGTCCGCAACTGCTTCGGCTTTGGCTTCTGCCCTGCTCAGGCTCCGGCTTCAGCCCCACTGTGACCATACCTGGATTTTGTACATTTTTACCATGACTGCTCCATGAATTTTGCCTAATTTTACTGTGACAAAATTGTATCCGTGGTAATGAGGAAAACTTCACTTCAGATAAAGGCCTATTTTCTCAGTGTATGTAACTCAGCATTTAACTTTCTCATGGTATTCAATCCCTCCCCTTCAAATCCATGGAGCCAGTGTTCCTGCCTCTGCCTATCTTTTCCTTGTTGAACTAAAATCACAGAGTAAAAAATATTTTAAACTGATGGGAAAAACAAAAAGTTTTAATTCAGGAAAGCATCCTTATTCAGGAAAGGTGCTTCAGCAGATGTTTAAATTTAAGAATACGCCTGATGGTTTTCCTGACTCTGGGCCTAAAAGTATAAATGTGCTTGGTATGCCTTCTGCTTAATAATGTATTGGTAATAAACATCCTTTTCCAACTCTTCCTGAGCCTACTCTCAGAAGATGAGTGTGTGGGGGAGGGGGAAACAAACAGATGTTGACACAGCAAATATTAGCTTTACTCCAAGACAAAATGAATGTTCATTAGAGTCCAGTTCCAGTAACTTTCACATTTCTTTTTAGGGAAGTACTGATTCCTAATGCAGAACTGTATGAGGATGAGACATTTTCTGCTCTCCATTAGTACCACACCTTTGCCACAAGATGGAGCAATTTACAACCTAATGAAACCAAGGATATTTCCAAAAGGGATGTTTAAGTATTCAGGAAGAAAATAATGATGAATTTTCCACTTACTGAAAGTCCATGAAAGATTAATGCAAATGTAAACATCTCTTGAAGATATTAATGGATTAATTCAGTTTTTGTTTCTAAGGTTTTTGGCAGGTAACCTTCCCTAATTGTTGAAATAATGTTGTGCAACAAGGCTAGTTTTCAGCAGACTCATTTCCATTTATAAATAATTTCTTTAAAGGTACCTGAACCCATGAAATCACTTTCTCTTCTGATATCAGAGGAGTAGCTGTGTTAGTCTGGATCTGTAAAAAGCAACAAAGATTCCTGTGGCACCTTATACACTAACAGATGTATTGGAGCATGAGCGTCTGATGAAGTGGGTATTCACCCATGAAAGCTTATGCTCCAATATGTCTGTTAGTCTATAAGGTGCCACAGGACTCTTTGTCACTTTTCTCTTCTGAGCAATATGTAGGTTGATGTTTGAAACCTGACGTTGGAGCAGTGGTGCTATAAGAACCACCACAAAGTTAAAAGAAGTAATCTCTTTTAAAATTGAAAGTAATATTAGCCTGCTGGTGAACAGACATGACCCCAATGCAGATCACTGGCCTGCAGAGGGCGCTCCTGAGTCAAAGAGCTAATTCCCAAGGACGACCAGCAGGAGGTGCTGCAGGGGTGAGTCTGCACTGTGCTACACCATTTAAGACAACAATGAACTTGAAGATGCCAATCCAAATCTGAGCCTTCCCATGAATGTGGCTTGACTAGTTAAAAACTGAGTCATGCATGGACATGTGGCTTGCCCACGTGACTCCAAAACTCCATCTTGGAGCTGGACCTTGCATAGGAGAGAGGAGGGGGTCTCCACCTACAAGAGAAAGTCTACTTAAACCCCTGGGACACCCCTCCATTTTGTCTTCAGCTGGCTAAAGAGGGAGCCTCTCCACCCCCAAGGATACCTGAAAGAAACTGGAACAAAGGACAGTAACTACAGGGGGTGTGAGTGATTGCTGAACCCAGAGTAGCAGGAGACTAGTCTGTAAAAGGAAGCATACTGGAACTGATAAGGGTTTTTTTTTTTAATCAGTTTCTTAGACATAGATTTGCATGTTCTATTTTATTTTACATGGTAATTCACTTTGTTCTGTCTGTCACTACTTGGAACCACTTAAATCCTCCTTTCTGTATTTAATAAAATCACTTTTTACTTATTAATTAACCCAGAGTGGGGTAGCAAACAGCTGTGCATATCTCTCTATCAGTGGTGTAGAGGGCAAACAATTTATGAGTTTACTTTGCATAAGCTTTATACAAGATAAAATGGATTTATTTGGGGTTTGGACCCCATTGGGAGTTGGACATCTGAGTGTTAAAGACAGGAACACTTCTCAAGTTGCTTTCAGTTAAGCCTACAGCTGTTAGGGGATGTGGTTCAGATCCTGGGTCTGAGTTTGCAGCAGGCTGGCGGGTCTGGCTCAAACCAGGCAAGGCCCTGAAGTCCTAAGCTGCCAGAGCAGGAAAGCAGGGGCAGAAGTAGTCTTGTCATATCAGGTGGCAGTTCTCAAGGGAGTTTCTGTGATCCAACCCATCACACCTAAGTCCGGGATCTAGCCTTTCAATCAGGCACCTAAGGTTCTGATCAATGGGAGTTCAGGGGATCTGAGCCTAATTCCCATCCCTTTCCTCTGCATTTCACTCCTGACTAGCTTAGAGCTCCATGCTCAGTTTTCTGGCCTCCGAGAATCCCTACATGCCTAACTCACTGTTGAGAATTCCACTGGACAGTAGGGTGTGCAAGTCCATTTGTGGTTCTAGCCCATATGTCTAATATGATAAAGAATGATTGAATCTGCTATATTTTTGTGGAATATTTTGATTTTTATATAAACAGATTTGCAAAGTTTGTTTTTTAAAAATGGCATAAACTTAATTCAGAATTTTGTGCTTCTATATCATGACAGACTTGCAAAATAAAGCTGAGTACTAATTTCTGGCAATTTAGCTAAGTAATAAGATGCATCAACTTTCTATCTCACTAGTGTAAGGCTTTTAATGTTGCCCTAGGATGTGGAAAATTCTGCACTTTTACCTGTACAGTTTATTTCTTTCATAAAATGCTCATTCATATTGAAATTAATCATTACTGAAAGTATTTATTTATATAAACACTTTTGGAGGCAGGGAAAGGAAGCAAGTGGGACAATCAGTTTTCTCAGCACAAAAAAAATGGTATTCAAATCAGAATGCAAGAATATAAGAACGGCCACATTGGGTCAGAGCAATGGTCCATCTAGCCCTGTGTCCTGTCTTCCGACAAAGGCAATATATAATATTTCAATGACTATATTTTTCAGATATCACCTTTTCATTGCATTCATGCTGACCTTCTAATCTATCACCAAAGTAGCTAGGTGCTATACATAAAAGAAAATTGCATTGATTCTACCTAAAAAAAAAGCTCCACAGATTGTGTGCAATCCTGAATGGGTTCAAGGTTTGGGGGTTGGCTGCTAAGAGGATGTTGCCAGTCATTCTGCAACTCTTTCACTGGGGTATCAGCCTGTGCAAAGAGGTGCAAAATGCACCGTGTCCATACATTGGCAAGCCTTGGCCACATCCTGATCTCCACTGGTCAGGAATGACACACCCAAGGCCCTCCATTCTTCCCACTGATGCCTACAAGTCTCACCCTTGAGGTTGTGGGCACAGTCGGTTGCTTGCAGCTGCTGTGATTTGTTATGGAGGGAAAGACCATCACAAAGAGAAGTCAGGCAGGGGTCAGCAACCTTTCAGAAGTGATGTGCCGAGTCTTCAGTTATTCACTCTAACTTAAAGTTTCACGTGCCAGTAATACCTTTTAACGTTTTTAGAAGGTTTTTTCTAAAAGTATATAATATGTAACTAAACTATTTTATGTAAAGTAAATAAGGTTTTTAAAATGTTTAAGAAGCTTCATTTAAAATTAAATTAAAATGCAGAGCCCCCTGGACTGGTGGCCATGACCTGGGCAGTGTGAGTGCCACTGAAATCAACTCATATGCTGCCTTTGGCACGCGTACCATAGGTTGCCTACCCCTGGTCTAAGGGCTTTGAAGCCAGAGCCAGCACTGTGAACTGAATCTGAAACTGATTAGAGATTCAGAGCAAAACCCAGAGTGTCTGGATCAACCTCTCTTGTTCATTCTCCTTAGTAGAAGACCAGTTGCAATTTCTATATTCCCTTCATGCCAGTTGCAGATAATGCTCATTGCTGTAATTTAGGCTGGGAGTTTCAGAAACACCTACGGCAATTAGGCTCATTGAAAGTCAGTGGGAGCTGGTCGCTTAAATTCCCTTCAGCTTGTCTACATAATGGAGTTATTCAGGAATAGCTATTCCACATTAAATTCATACCCTACCCTATTCTGTAACTACTTTCATTTGTAGACAAGTCACAAGGCTCCTTTGAAAATCTAGTCTTGAAATGACAAAAGCATGGATCCTTGTATCCAGATCTCTGTGTGTGAGGAAGGGGGGTGCGCTCTTTGGGTGGTTGAAGAGAGAAGCTGTTCCTAACCACCATAACTATTAGATATCAATGGAGAGAACTCCAATATAACCCTGCCACTGTACACTATCTTGACAATTAGGAGAAGATATCCTCAGCAGGTAACTGCAACCACTTCCTCAAAATACGTTCCCCTTCATAGTAGCACCATCTCCACCTTGTCTGGATTTAGCTTGACCCAACCACTTTTTTGTTCAGCCTCCTGTTCCCCTCCACTCACTGGGACAGCTGACAGCCAATATAGTCTGTACTTAAAGGACACTGCAAGTAAAGCTGTTAGAATAACTGGTTTTTTGGTTGGCTGGCAGCCCTAAAAAATCAGGAAGAAAAAAGGCATTTTGGGTTAACCTAAAATAAAAATATTGAATTTTTTTGCAAACTGAAAAGTTAAAAAAAAAAATCGGGTTGAGTAAAACATTTCATTTAATTTTTGAGCTTTTAAAAATATTTTTTAAATAAAATTCAATAAATTTCTAATGAAATGTAATTCAGAATGGAAACATTTCATTTAGAAAATATTGAAACAAAGTTCAGATTTTTTTGGAATCTTTTAGGGTTTGGGGTTTTTTTTACCCAAATAGTTTTGTCAAAATGAATGCGTGAAATGTTTTAATTGATCCAAATCTGCATTTTTCAATGAAAAAAGTTTCAGGCAAAAATTTTTGCCTAACTCTAATAGTGAATACTACTGACAACAAATAAATATGCAGTGTTGTTGTAGCCCTGTTGGTCCCAGGATATTGGAGAGATAGGGTGGGTAAGGTAATTTCTCTTATTGGAGAGAGACAAACTTTTGAGCATACACAGAGCTCTTCTCCAGGTGTAAGCTCGAAAGCTTGTCTCTCTCACCAGCAAAAGCTGGTCCAATAAAAGATATTACCTCACCCACCTTGCCTCTCTAACCAGGAGCAGCGTGAGGATTTTTGGCGCCCTAGGCGCAGCGCCGGCTCGCCGGTCCCACGGCTCCGGTGGACCTCCTGCAGGCGTTCCTGCGGATGGTCCTCTGGTTCCACGGCTCCGGGGGACCTGCCGCAGGCGTCCCTGCGGACGGTCCACCGGTCCCGCGGCTCTGGTGGACCTGCCGCAGGCATGCCTGCGGATGCTCCACTGGAGCCGCAGGACCAGCGGACCATCTGCAGGCACGCCTGCGGGAGGTCCACCGGAGCAGTCTGCCGCCCTCCCAAATCTTGACTCCCTAGGCAAGCGCCTAGGTCGCCTAAATGGAAGCGCCGGCCCTGTCTCTAACAGGTAAGCAGGAATGAATATAGATAGGGTGTGCATCACGGCAGAACTAATATTCCTGAGAAAACGTTAACTTTTTGAATTTCCTAACTTTCAGGTGCTTCATATTGTAATGTCTTATTATTGACTTAGACGTTGGCATAGAAAGTACGGTTATTAAGTTTGCAGATGATTCCAAACTGGGAGGGATTGCAAGTGCTTTGGAGGACAGGGTCATAATTCAAAATGATCTGGACAAATTGGAGAAATGGTCTGAGGTAAACCACATGAAGTTTAATAAAGACAAATGCAAAGTGCTTCACTTAGGAAGGAACAATCAGTTTCACACATACAGAATGGGAAGAAACTGTCTAGGAAGGAGTACAGCAGAAAGGGATCTAGGGGTTGTAGTGGACCACAAGCTAAATATGAGTCAATAGTGTGATGCTGTTGAAAAAAAAGCAAACGTGATTCTGGGATGAATTAACAAGTGTGTTGTGAGCAAGAAACGAGAAGTCATTCTTCCACTCTACTCTGCACTGGCTAGGCCTCAATGGACTATTGTGTCCAGTTCTGGGCACCGCATTTCAAGAAAGATGTGGAGAAATTGGAGAGGGTCCAGAGAAGAGCAACAAGAATGATTAAAGGTCTTGAGAACGTGACCTACGAAGGAAAGCTGAAAGAATTGGGTTTGTTTAGTTTGGAAAAGAGAAGACTGAGAGGGGAGATGATCGCAGTTTTCAGGTATCTAAAAGGGTGTCATCAGGAGAAGGGAGAAAACTTGTTCACCTTAGCCTCTAAGGATAGAACAAGAAGCAATGGGCTTAAACTGCAGCAAGGGAGTTTAGGTTGGACATTAGGCAAAAGTTTCTAACTGTAGGGTGGTTAAACACTGGAATAAATTGCCTAGGAAGGTTGTGGAATTTCCATCTCTGGAGATATTTAAGAATAGGTTAGATAAATGTCTATCAGGGATGGTCTAGACAGTATTTGGTCCTGCCATGAGGGCAGGGGACTGGACTCGATGACCTCTCGAGGTCTCTTCCAGTCCTAGAGTCTATTATTGTTCATTATTTATATTCTGGTACAACTGAGAGGCCCCCATTTGTGGCCCCATTTTAGCAGGTGTTTTACGAACACATAGAATGTCTCTGCCCACAAAAAAGGGTACAGTCCTCATAGGCAAAACAGATGAAGGATATGACAACATACAAACCAATGGTCAAGAGTGTTTTTGGCATTTGTCATGTTAAATACAAAGTGTTTCTGTTATTTTAGGGTCCTCGGCAAGAACTATATAATGAGATAGAAAAAAGGGGCTAGGGAAAGGGGTGGGCTTGAGAGCCTGGGCTCCAGCCCAAATCCATAACTTCAAAGAGCTGCCTACACAGCTATTGTTAGAGCACTATCACTAGCCTTGCTATCTGGAGTTTGTCGACCTGGACCGTGCAGACATAACCTTATTGGTCTCCTCAGAATCTCCCCTCTTGTTTGTCCAAGTTACCTGACATTATAGGGGGAGGGGGATGGTAAGCCACTGAGGTTTTGTATAATTTAATGTAGTCTGATTTTGGACAAATGCACTTTCCAAAGTGCCTTGAGTCTAAGTCCCATTTACTTACAGGCTCCTTAGTCACTTAGGCACTTCTGGAAATTTTAATTGAGATCTGTGGATTTGTACATTTGAAGTTAGGCATTGATCCCAAATTGTCTAGGATTGTATTTTTCTTAATAGCCTTACAACTTTCAGTAGATACAACTTTCACATTAGTGGGGAAGAAGTTTTTTTATGTTGCTTCACTAGCATCACAATGTCCAGATGGTAAATGGAGAAGTCTTCTTCAGTCATTTAAAAGCCTACTTAGACTATAAGCTCTTTGAGGCAAGAACTGTCTGTTTGCGCTGTGTTTGCATAGCGCCTAGCACAGTGGGTCCTGGTATATGACTAGTTGCTATGGTAATATAAATTATAATACCTTGGAATTTTTGGGTCCACTCAGTTACTCTTGGACTTTGCAAGGTAAAGCAGTAATATATGATTGATACTGAATAACTCAGTGACAGTGTTTCAAACTCCAAGTCAAAAGAGACATGACGTATACCAGGGTATCGCATTTCTATAGTCTTCTGTATTCTTGGTGCTTGACTACACTACCAAAAAAAGCATCACAACATTTACAAAACACTTCTGGTTGGCACTAAAGGTTGCACCAGCAATGCTAATACCTTTGCATTAACTTGAGTTGGTTTTGACAAAATTGCTTTTCCAATTAAACAAACATTTTTGTGGAAATTATTTTCTTGAAATGTTCCAGATTTTCAGTGAAAAACGTGGTCAAAATTACCATTTTTGGGAAGTTCCAAGAAGATAAATGTAAATACTTACCATGGCTCAGCGTTGGCATAACAGTTTGGGATGTGGCTGAGAACCATTTCACTCAACCCAGGTATCTGAGGGAGACAACGGACAGAGGAATAATACTAGTAAAACAACAGAAAACTCTCACATCCTGTCACTAGTCAAGCTAGTCCCACTCCTCACAAAATCTTAGATCTCAAACACAGGTTACAGTAACTTTCCCATTTGCCTCTAAAGTGGTGCACTTTTCTATCATAGTGCCTTTAGAGATCACCTCTCTCCTGGGCATCTTACTCCACGTGAAATCAGCTGAGGTTCCTCTCTCCTTGGAAAGTTACAAGTGAGATCAGCTGAGGTTCCCATAAGGTGATGTGTTGCCAACTCTCATGATTTGATCACGACTCTTACAATATTTGTTGCTTTTCTTAAGGCCCCTTGGAATCTGGAATATGAAAATCTCAACTTTTTTTTTAAGTATGTTTCTACCTTGGTTGCAGTGAAAAGCTTGAGAACATGAACCCTAAATGCTCAAAAACCCAAAGACAAATAAATTCACTCCCAATTTTATTATTATTTTTTAAATCTCATGATTTTTAAGCCAATCTTGTTATTTTTATAGGCTGATTTCAGAATGGTTGAGAGTGGTCATACTGAGAAGTCCCTAAACTTGCATGGCTAAGGGCAGGGTATTCCGTGCAGAGAGTCCTTGACTCTGGAATCGGCTTTTCCCCTTTGAGCTGACAAGCCCCCAGTTTGTTGACTTTCATGATGTGCTGCCTGGCCCATTTATTTATTCAGGGTTCCCTGAAGAGATGGGCCCAAGTGTATTTCCTTTGTACAGATGAGGGTGAGAGTTGTTTTTATTTTATTGCTTTTTTTAAAATGTGTGTATGGGTGTGTGTCCTAGAAATTGTGACAGGAAAGCTATGGAAATCAACAAGATAAATAAAGGCTTTCATTTATGTGAAACTCATGTTGAGAGCTTATGCAGCTTAGATTGGCTTGTTTAGCCACAAACCAGTCCAAAAAAGGGACAGTTGATCAGCGCCAGCTCCAAGTTTTTTGCCATCCCAAACAAAAAAAATTTTCCTGCACCCCCCTGACCCCGCCCCATTCCAACCCCTTCTCCAAATCCCTGGCCCCACCTCATCCCCTGGGCGCACCACATTTCCCCTCCTACCCCTCCCGCAAGCCTGGGAGGGAGAGAGTTGGGAGAAGCAGAGTGGTGGTGCACACGGGGGAGGAGGTGGAGGTGAGCTGGGAGGGAGTGATTCCTCTGCCCCCACCCCCGGTTATTTCCTGCAGCCCTCCCCGCACCCCGCACTGCTGCAGCTCACCTCCACTCTGCCTGCTCCCCTGAGTGCACTGACACCATTCTGCTTTTCCCCCTCCCTCCTTCCCAGGTTTGCAGTGCAAATCAGCTGTGTTGCAGCAAGCCTGGGAGGGAGGGGGGAGAAGCGGAGCAGCGGCGCGCTCGAGGGAGCAGGCTGCAGTGGAGCTGAGGGAAGCTGTGGGGGAGCAGTTCCTCTGCCCCTCCCCAGGTTACTTCTTGCGGCCCTCCCCGCGCCGCCCACTGCTGAAGCTCACCTCCGCTCAGGGCTGGCTTCTGGCTTTTTGTGCCCCAAGTGCAAAAAAAAAAAAAGAGGAGCCGCAGTGCCGCCCCTTGGAAACTGCCACCCCAAGCACATGCTTGGAACGCTGGTGCCTAGAGCCGGCCCTGCTTTTGATTCAGCCTTTCTGCTTATTTTTGGCAAACAAAGGACAAAGCCACATCACTCGATCAGGGAAATTGTTCCAAATTTAGAAAACCTGAGGACTGTGCCCAACAGCTAGGCAGGTGCTGAGCTGTGATCACTGCTCCTAATTGATTAATGTGTATATGCTATTATTGCTATTCCTTTGGCTCCCCTACCTTCACCCTAACCCCCTTCTCTCTTCTGCCTGTTTTTGTTATTATGACGTTATGAGCTTAAAGGGGAAGGGATTGTCATTTCCTGTGTTTGTGCAGTGTCCAGCACAAAAGGGTCCCCATCTGGCTGGCCCATAGGCAGTATTGCAATAAATACTTGGCACTTATGCAGATAGAGCTTTTCATCCATACATTTCAAAGTGCTTTATAAATAGATCGGTATCACTATTTCTATTTTACAGATGGGGAAACTGACGTTGAGAGCTGAAGTGATGCCCCCAAGATATCCAGCAGGTCAATGGCAGAACCATGAATTGAACCCAGGTTTTGAGTCTCAGCCCAATCCTCTGTTAATAATAATCAATGGCAAAAAAAAAAATCCTATGTTAATGCAGAGTTAAGGTTGCTTGGTGGTATGTTGTCCCCTTGCAGAACACTGAGCTGAGCAAATATCTGAACAATGGTAAATGCACAGTTAAGGTTACCCATGCAATCTTAACTCTGCCCTCTTTCAGCGATGCCCCATTATGTTCTGTTACCGCACATACCTTTAGTCTGGCAACTCCACAGTAGCTGAAATGCACCGGCTCTTCACTTTCACAAGTGCATTATTTAGTGTAAAATTATTTACACTTTTACAGTATATTATTTGTATTGTGGTAGTTTCATCAATGATCAGGGCTCTGTTGTGTCCCAAATAGCTTATCATCCAATACCAAAATACTTTATTTTAATATAAAGCTTATAGAACCAATAAAAAAGAAATAGGTCTATTGTACCGGGAAAAAAAAATGTTATATAAAGAACTCGCAAAAAATGAAAGCTCAATCTTATTGGATAGAAATCTGTATTTGCATTGAAGGCACCAGACTTTTTTTCTTTACATTTTCTACTTACCGGTATCATTAAAGAAACATGGCTGATATTTCACAAGATGAAACCCAGCTTATATTTATTATAATGCTGGCTCATCTCCTTAATCACTTGGGCATTCCATGTGTGTATATGTAAATGTCAGTTGTGCTGGATGTGGCTGCGAAATTTGTCATGCTGACATATTTTCAATTACGGTGAGTGGAAAAAACCAAGACCACCTCATGTGGGAACTTTTACCAAACATTTCTTTGGGATGTGTGTGTGTTCACTTTAATAGGAAGCAAAGTAAGTAAGCAGATATATAAAGCAAATAACTGTTTAGTTCAAAGCATTCAACTGAGAGGTTCCTAGTTGTGTCAGTATTTAAAGCATAATGTAGAATGTAAACTGAGAATTACATATTTCTAGTGACATGGAGCAAAGCATTCTGGAATAATGCTGACTCTATACCTATACATACAACCCAGTATTAGGATTAGGCCAGATAAGAAGAGTTGTATAGGTCCTTATAAGTTGCTTATGGTTTTAACATTTTAAAAAGACAGCTAGATGGAATTGGGCCAAATCTTGGGCCAAAAATGTAAGGATTAAAATATATTGTACTTTATAGGGGGTTTTTTTCTTGTTGCTTCTTGAATTAACATTGACTAGTTTATGCATTTAAGTGGATGAGTTTCATAGGTTTACTATGCAAACACTAATTACTTATCAAAAGGAATCCTGTTTTCAAAGACAGAGTTTCACTAAAAATTCAAAGAGAATGTATTGAGGTCTGAGCTAATGATTTTAAGAACACACATTCAGAACCCTAGCAGAGTTTATTTGGGTCTGACACAATAATTTTTTCAGCCTCTTGCTTCCCTATGATATTTTCTGTCTTCCCCTGCCAACATCCATTGTTTATTAACTGTTGGTAGATCAGATTCGGAATATTCACTTAGTAAGTTTTTCTTCTTGTCCTGCTTCTTTTCTCTCTCTACTCCTTATCCCTAGGTGACCTCATATGCTCAGATAGCCATCAGATCTATGCCAGTAACCTACTAATCTACCTTCCCTCATTGCACAGTCTGATTCTTTCTGACATAGTATATGTCCTGTTATCAGCTTAGGTTCAGCATGGCAAAAGGACCCCTTTCCTGTTCCTCCTTCACCCCAGTCATGCAGGCTCACTCTCCCTGTGTGATTGGTTTTTTTTTACTCCCTTCTCTCTGTTTACCTGAAAATCCAAGTTGCTAAGTCCTACTGGTTCTTTCTCCATACCATCTTGAAAATCTTGGAAATCTCTCTTGTTGCTGTGGCACTAGAAATGCTTGTTGACACCTTGGTTATCTCTCTCCTGGACTACTGCAACCTGCACCTCACAGAGCTCCCTGATTCCCATTTCACCTTCTATCCATTCCACTCAGAATGCAGTCGCTAAAATTACCTTCCTTGTCTCCTTCTGAAACTGTGGTTCCCTGCCTTTGCACCCCTCCATTGGCTTCTTCACAGGTCAAGCTGCTAGTCATCTTCAAGGCCCTGCACAAATCTGTCCCATCTGCTCGAATTTATTTCCACACTCCTACCATGCCTTCCCTCCACCAGTGAATCACTGCTCCCTTCATCTCCTATCTCTTTCATATTTATGCCTTCCTCCATACTTCCCCTTATAC
Source organism: Gopherus flavomarginatus (assembly GCF_025201925.1). NCBI lineage: Eukaryota > Metazoa > Chordata > Testudines > Testudinidae > Gopherus > Gopherus flavomarginatus. Next base: position 254,334,745 of record NC_066617.1, read on the forward strand.
CTGGAATTTCTTCCCTATCTCAGTGTGGCAGGAGCCCATTCATTCTTTCAAATGCCTTCTCAGGCCTCTATTTCAAGTCCTGGAGCTCTCCAGTATATTTGGAAGATGGGTAGCAAACAGGCTAGTAATGAGAACAGTGTCTAGCTAATCATAGAAAGGAGAGATTCTCCTTTTCAGAGCTACAGTTCTCCTTTGAGTGAAGGTCTCTGTGTGTATTCTACCCATGAGTACGCATGCACACCATGCGTCCCAGTCTGGAAATTCTTCAAAGCAATGTCTGTTGACCCACACATGCGCAGTAGCTTCTCTTGAGCTCCCAGATGAGGATGTAAGAGGCAGGGCAGGTTAATGCCTCTCCAGTTCCTTCTTACTGCCGCATGGCCTGAGTCGAAATTGTGTCCTCCTTCATTCCGTGCATAACCTGTAAAGTAAAATATTTGTAAATAGCTTTTATATCTTAGCATGGTAGTTGTAGTTATTGGATATAGTATAGAATACTTTCTCCTCTCTCTACTCCTTGCCTCCCTCCTCTCGCAGAAATCCTTCCCAGACCCAGAACTGTGCCCAGAGTCCCAGGAACGAAGAACTGCACATCCTGCCTTTGTTATACTCATACAAAGCACACGGGATCTTTATAGAGGAAGGTAAATACACAGCATTTATGGAGAATACAACAATTAGCATATGCTTTTCAGTCACACACACATACACACACACACACACAGAGTCCTGCCAGTGATGTTCATAGTTACCAGTCTGTTGTAGTTCAAGTCAATCTAATGACCAGTTAGACTGAGCACGAGTGAGGAGCTGGACTCTTATCGATCGCGATCCAATGCTTCTGGAGTGTGGCAAGACGAACCCAAGTTCCATGGCCAAGCACCCTGGTTCTTATAGGTTTTTTCCTTTGTTGAAGTCTATGGATTTTGCTGTGTCAGTTTGTGATCGGTTACTTCTTAATTGGTGTAAACATTCCAATATACCTCCGAGAGGGTCATCCTGTCCTTTGTTTTGATTTAATCAATTGTCCTCAGGGGTGCCAGCCTTTACCTCAGGGTCATTAATCTGCCCTTCATTATGGATGCGCGTTGATGATTATTTGATGTCTCTTTACTTCTTCTTCCTGGACTCTGGCTATAACAATGGCCTTTACAGCTTATCTTTTCCTGATGCATACATCCTCATTCACACAATCAGATTGAGACTACAAACAGTAGTATTGACACTGCAAATTAAACTTGCCTTCAATGTTTCTGTAATCTACTTAACATAGACACAATAGAGAATTCTGTCTCTTACTTACTAAACCTTAAAACAAAGAAAAGTATATTTAGCTAGAATGCCTAATTTGTAATACATATAGGAAACCATAGTAGACATTATAACTTATCCTAAAACAAAAGAGTGACCATAATCAGTCATAAGGATGGTTCTGGTCTGTCATTCCTTTCTGCTATTCAAAAAGGGTGGCTGACAGGATGAAATCAAATCATGCATTAATTCTCATAGTACATTATAAAATTCAGCTCCTACCCCCTCATTCCTTCTCTATCAGAGAGGATCATCAACATTGCCTGTACATCTGGGTGAGGCACATATCTCTGCAAAGTGCAGTATCTGCCAATCCTTCCCATCCAGCACTCGAGAGGCCCAAGAGCTGCAGTTGAAAAAGTTCCTAAAGGAGGCCCCTGTACCCCACATACATCAGTCTCAGCCAACCAGCAGTGCCCCTCCACGCACATGCCTAGGAGTGGAGCCTTTAACACTGAAGCCCAAGGACTCTGCTGATCGCACCCCCTCTGAGAGTAAGGGACACGCTCAGAGGCATACGGGCAGACCCCTGCAGAGAACTGTCTGAAGAGTTTCTCCAGGTTGGGGGAGATGTCACATGTGGGATCCATGGAATTGGCGCCACTGAAAACCCCCAGACTGGAGGGCAAGGGGCACAAAAACAGGGATCTGCCGGTACCAACAGTGACTGCTGTGCCAAAGTGGAAAGACAGACTTTCGCCAGCCTCATCTACGAGTGCGTGTCCAGGCTCATTGTCAGTACTGCCTCATTTACCCAAAGACCGTTTGGCTGTGACAGATGAACCAAGTCCTTTAAGCATCTCTGCTGGAACTCCCTGGTCTCCAGGCCACACAGAGACCTTTGTAGCACCAGAGGTCATACTCCTCCCCTACTCACAGCCACCACTCCTTTCTGACCCTACCCTCCTGAGGGATGTCCTCACTCCAGAGGATGAATTGTTGCCAATGTCTCAGGAGCAGTTCCATCTCCCACCGTTGGTCAGGAACGACCGCTGCTACTGATGGACCTGTCCTCGGCACTGGAGGAGTCAGAGGAGATAGCTGCACCAGTATCTCCAAGGAGGCATAGGAGCCCCGACGGACAGTCAAGAGGCTATGCTTACCATGCCTCCAGATACAATGCCCCCAGGGACTGTTGGTATCGAGTCCCATGGGGCCTACCGCAACTGATGGATCCCTCCTCTGACCTAATTGGGGCCCTTAGGATCCCTCTGACTAGGTGTCTGGACCCCTCTCAGGGGGTCATACCACTCCTCTCCTCTTATCAACTGGAACCATCAGTGCACGAGGAGGAAGAGCTGGAACCAGTTCTGCTGGTACTGACTGTCCCAACAGGGTCTCCCTCATCATCTCCAGATGACGGCATGACTCCTTAGTCTCCTTCTCCACCAGATGATTGCGGTCTGTACCAGCAGCTATTGCAAAAGATCACTAATGATCTGCAGAGCTCATTAGAGGAGATCCAGTTTTAGAACATGATTAAGAACAGTGCGCTGTGTGGGTTCCAGCCTGGTGGCAGATATGGTTATAGGGTCCTTTGTGGATGGGGGAAGCAGTCTCTATTAAACTTCTCTGTGAAGGTGGCTTGTTCTCCCGTTAGAGATATGTTAGAACAGTGACATGTTAGAGATCACTGACATATTCCTTAAACTAAGGAAAAGAATTATTTTCAGTGTTCACACTTAGGTTTTGATGCAGCTTGCATGCTGCATAAATCTGTTCTCCAGTCCCCCACATAAAGCCTGTTTAAGAATCTAATATTTATTCTAATAAACATGAAGGCAGCTCCCTTTATCCATCTCTGTAGATAATGCTCATCCCTTCACTGTGAAGACAGATGTCAAACATTAAAACTGCTATGAAGAAGCCTAAGAAAATGTGTGCTTCAAAATGTTTATTACACAACCACTTAAAGCATCTTCTGAATCATGTCATTGCCCTCATTTCATTTGTTCCTTTGATTCATTTTTCCCCTTGTGCTATTTTCCTCCTAAAACTGTTCTTGCTGCTTCCTTATTATTCAGATGTATAATTAGAAATCCATTATTATGTTTTATGGAGATGTAAAGTGTAGGAAGAAAGCAGCGTAACTACTTTTTATATACTGCATGCAAATTATCCACCTTGTGTATTTTGGCAGTGGCTCTGAATGTTCGGCAGATGTAGTTTTCATTTCCCTTGGAGCTCTGTTTACCCATTTTATTGCTAGTCATCAAGCAGAGCAGCAGAAAATATAAAGAAGAGGAGGAAAACTTTCTATACAAGGAGCTTAATATGTGTGGATTGTAGCTTTTTGGCTGGAATGTATATACATTAATGAGCTGCACCTACACAATGATTTTCATGGCTATTATACATAATTGATGGCCGTAAAATACACGGGTAAGAAATTTGCCGTACAAGAACTGTCACTCCAAAATTACAATTGTTAGACTAGCATTTTGTAAGATAAGATTTTAAATATTCTGTCCAAATAAAGTATGCGTGGAATAAAGGAGATGGAAGTACAGTGCAACTGTTTTCTTTGTACCTCAGCACTGAGAATTTAAAAAAAGCCTGTTTCCTGAACCTGCTTCCTCTAACTAAGCATATTTATGGCCTCATAAATGTCAGTAGTGCCCTGGTTACCTAGATGGTTTGATGTACTTAGAGTCTGATGATGTCTTTTTCTGTGCACAAATGTGGCACTATGATATCATTCAAATGTGCATACTGTATATCATGCCTTGTCTGCCTAAGTGATGTGATGTACACAGATGAACAAATTCTGGTCTCAGTTGTGTCTGTAGAACCTTGGCCCATTTTATGGATGTTCACTACAACTACCAAGTGCCTTGGCTGTGTAATGCAGATGTAAGCAGAGTCAGGATGAGCTCTACCCTGACATTTGGTGGTGAATTATGGGGAGTGTGGAAAGGATTTTTAGGTATTTGCATTGGCACACCCACCCCACCTAGCATAGCCCACGGCAGCTTGGGATGGTTATTTTGACAGTTCTGGGATTCCCAATTTCTTTGTTATTGGGGCAGGAGGAATAAAGTGTTGTCACCCTGACTATGTGAATGAGGAACTATGAGACTGCTTTATAACAAAGATGTCTCAATATCAATTAAGTAGCACTTGCTGGACAAGGGACATGGGTGCCAAAACCCATTGAAATGAGAGAGGTTGGGGACTGGTGTGTGTACCTGATGGTATGGGCCCCTTTTGAGGACCTGGAACACCAATTGCACATCCTCCTCTCTCCACTGTTGAAGAGTAGAGCTAATTTTGATTCCATTAGGAGTCCATCTAGAGGCTGCTGAGCTGAATTCACGTTGGGCCAATGGTGCACCAGCACCGGGGCTCCCCTAATAAGAGCTGAAATCACTGAAAAAGCTGAGCTGAGATCACTGAGTGCTGTGTTAACTAGTGGGGGAGCCTGAAGATCTATCGCTAAGTGGCTGGCAGAGTGAAGCAGTTTGCAGCATGTTGGAGCAGCCCATGGAACAGTGAGCGGAGTGGAGCGGTTTGCGGGGACAGCTGGAGTGGCTCACGGGTTGGCTGGAGAAGCCGCACAGCTAGTGTAATGGAGTTGGTTGTGGTGAAGGCTGCAGCAGAACTCCACGGAGAGGCAGAGCAGTTGGCCTTGGCACACGTAAGGTGCCCCTTAACGCCCTGTGTGTGTCCCTCCCCCCCATTTCCACCCAGGCTGGGGGGGTAAAACTCTGCAGATAAACTTTTGAACTCTGGGGTGGCACTGACCAGAGACTTTCGGGTTGTTGGACTTTGGGGTGATTGGGCTTAAGACCCTAAGGGGGAAAGGACATTGCGAAACGTACTTGGAGGTGGGTTTTTGCTTATGGTTTGTGTTATAATCCTGTTTGTGGTGTTTCTACAACGGGATGCCGCATTGTTTCCCTCCTGTATTAAAAGGATTTTGCTACACTCAGACTCCATGCTTGTGAGAGAGGAAGTATTGCCTCCTAGAGGCGCCCGGGGGGGGTGGTATGTAATTGTCCCAGGTCACTGGGTGGGGACTAGAGCCGGTTTTGCATTGTGTTATTGAAACGGAACCTCTGGATACTGAACCCGGTCCTTGTTGCTGCCAACTCAGAGGGGCAGAAGGGTTACACACATATTATTTTATACTGGTGTTGGCCACTGTATCTGGCACAACTGCATGGAAACAGCTTTTATGAGAGAACAAAAGAGCAACGTTTCTTCCAGAAACATATTCTTTTTCTTCTTTTCTTTAAGGTATTTGCAGAGGGGATGGCTTGAGGGGAAATAGGGTATTTGTTAATAGAGGTACTATGGAGCTATGGTATGTGAATGTATTATAAATGCACATAATGTATAGATGCACATAATCTGTGGTAGTGGATTTTAGCACTTCAAATATCAGAGGGGTAGCTGTGTTAGTCTGGATCTGTAAAAGCAGCAAAGAATCCTGTGGCACCTTATAGACTAACAGACGTTTTGGAGCATGAGCTTTCGTGGGTGAATACCCACTTTGTCAATGCATGTAGTGGAAATTTCCAGGGGCAGGTATATATATGCAGGCAAGCTAGAGATAATGAGGTAGTTCAATCAGGGAGGATGAGGCCCTGTTCTAGCAGTTGAGGTGTGAAAACCAAGGGAGGAGAAACTGGTTTTGTAATTGGCAAGCCATTCACAGTCTTTGTTTAATCCTGAGCTGACGGTGTCAAATTTGCAGATGAACTGAAGCTCAGCAGTTTCTCTTTGATGTCTGGTCCTGAAGTTTTTTATCTGCAGCATGGCCACCTTAAGGTCTGCTATAGTGTGGCCAGGGAGGTTGAAGTGTTCTCCTACAGGTTTTTGTATATTGCCATTCCTAATATCTGATTTGTGTCCATTTATCCTTTTCCGAAGAGACTGTCCAGTTTGGCCGAAGTACATAGCAGAGGGGCACTGCTGGCATATGATGGCATATATTACATTGGTGGACGTGCAGGTGAATGAAACGGTGATGATGTGGCTGATCTGGTTAGGTCCTGTGATGGTGTCGCTGATGTAGATATGTGGGCAGAGTTGGCATCGAGGTTTGTTGCATGGATTGTTTCCTGAGCTAGAGTTCCTATGGTGCGGTGTGCAGTTACTGGTGAGAATATGTTTCAGGTTGGCAGGTTGCCTGTGGGTGAGGACTGGCCTGCCACCCAAGGCCTGTGAAAGTGTGGGATCATTGTCCAGGATGGGTTGTAGATCCCTGATGATGCGTTGGAGAGGTTTTAGCTGGGGATTGTATGTGATGGCCAGTGGAGTCCTGTTGGTTTCTTCCTTGTGTTTGTCTTGCAGTAGGAGGTTTCTGGGTACACGTCTGGCTCTGTTGATCTGTTTCCTTATTTCCTCATGCAGGTATTGTAGTTTTGAGAATGCTTGGTGGAGATTTTGTAGGTGTTGGTCTCTGTCTGAGGGGTTAGAGCAGATGCGGTTATACCTCAGTGCTTGGCTGTAGACAATGGATCGTGTGATGTGCCCGGGATGGAAGCTGGAGGCATGAAGGTAGGCATAGTGGTCGGTAGGTTTTCGGTATGGGGTGGTGGTAATGTGACCATCACTTATTTGCACCGTGGTGTCTAGGAAGTGGACCTCCCATGTAGATTGGTCCAGGTTGAGGTTGATGGTGGAGTGGAAGCTGTTGAAATCATAGAGGAATTTTTCCAGAGTCTCCTTCCCATGGGTCCAGATGATGAAGATGTCATCAATATAGCATAGGTAGAGAAGGAGCGTGAGTGGACGAGAGCTGAGGAAGCATTGTTCCAGGTCGGCCATAAAAATATTGGCATATTGTGGGGCCATGCGGGTGCCCATAGCAGTACCACTGATCTGGAGATATATATTGTCATCAAATTTGAAATAGTTGTGTGTGAGGATAAAGGCACAGAGCTCAGCAGCCAGTTGTGCTGTGGCATCATCAGGGATACTGTTCCTGATCGCTTGTATTCCATCTGTGTGTGGGATATTCGTGTAGAGAGCCTCTACATTCATGGTGGCTATTTCAAATTTGATGACAATATACCCACGAAAGCTCATGCTCCAAAATGTCTGTTAGTCTATAAGGTGCCACAGGATTCTTTGCTGCTTTAGCACTTTAGTGTACATTTGATTCCTGTGTTCTAAATATTGGAAGTGCAATGGGTAAGTCCTCCTATGTATGGCTTAAAATGAAAATAAAGAAAGAATAATGGCAGAAAAATTTACTATCTGACTCTTTTTGTCAAAGGGGCATTCATGATAGCTGAATGCACCACAGATAACATAGTCTTTTGCCAAAATGAACAGTTCTTTTGGTTTTTTTCCTTCAGATGCATGAAATTATATCTTACCATAACAATGCAGTATTGCAGAGTATTAGGGCATGTCTATACTTAAGGCTAAATCAGCACTGAAGCGATCAATGCAGCAGTGTCGATTTAGCGGGTCTGGTGAAGACCCACTAAGTTGATAGCAGAGTGCTCTTCCATCAACTTCTGTACTCCAGCTCCCCGAGAAGCATAGTGTAAGTGAGTGGGAGAGTGTCTTCCATTGATGCAGTGCAGTGTAGACACTGCTTAAGTTGACCTAAGATATGTCAACTTCAGTTACATAAATTATTCACCTGCCATAATGTAAACATAAGAATTAAGGATGACTCTTCGTTTTTTCACTGGACTATTATATTTGTATTATCTAGTTTGCATTAGTAATGGCACATAATGAAAGCCTTTTGTTTGGAAATTGAAACTATGCTTTAGTTTTGAGGAAGGGAGTTGAATTGCTTGGATTGATTTGGAACCCGAAAATTATGTAAGAAAAGAAGGATGGTCCAATGATAGGTTTCTAATCTGCAACTTAAGAGACCAAGGTCCAATTCCTTGTTCCATCTGCAGACTCTCTGTGTGATCTGGGGCAAATCATGCTGATCCGGACTCTCAGCTGGAGTTAATAGAGCTCCTATCGGGGCGGCTCTAAATATTTCGCCGCCCCAAGCACAGCGTCATGCCACGGGGGTGGGGGGCTCTGCCGGTCGCCGGTCCAGAGGCTCCGGTGGACCTCCCGCAGACATGCCTGCAGAGGGTTGGTGGTTCACTGACCCTCCGTAGGCACGCCTGCGGGAGGTCCACCGAAGCCGCGATGCCAGTGGACCCTCCGCAGGCATGCCACTGAAGGCCACCTGCCTGCTGCCCCCTCGGTGGCCGGCAGAGTGCCCCCCGTGGCATGCCGCCCCAAGCACGTGCTTCGCGTGCTGGGGCCTGGAGCTGCCCCTGGTTCCAATGAAGTCAATAGATTTGCACCAGTTGAGGATCTGCCCCTTAGCCTTTCTGGCTTCAGTTCCTGATCTGTACAATGAAGATCAACTGAGTACTTCCCAACCTCATAGGACAATTGTGAGGATAAATGACTGATTGAAAGGTGGTCAGATACTGCAGGAATGGGGGTGATGGGTAGATATAGATATGTGATAAACAATGTCAGTGAGGTAGAACGAGCTTTCTTCTACTTGCAGATATGTGTCTTATACTTTCGCTTTTTTGCATAAAGGGGAACTATGATGCCTTCTTTTTATTAGAGAAATAAAGGCACCTCGAGGACCTTTACATGATTCCTATAAAGGAGTAGAAAATTAGGAGAGTAACGATGAAAATAGCAAGATCCATTATCCTCCTCCTTTCAAACCTACTTTTTCTTCTTTTTCTAAGAAGAAATGTGCACTGAGTGAAAGGTAATAAATTCACAGCCTTGGAGAGTAAAGTCTTTTATCCATGCACAGGACAGGCATAGCACAGATGGCACTGCAGGCTACCTCATACCACCCTGTTAATGTGCCTCATCTCTGGACTAGAGGGAGCATATCCCAGGGTAAAGCATTGTTAGATTTGCATGTCATTCCATTTGTTCTCTGCAGACTGACACTAATGATTGGTGAGCTTTAAAGATAAACATCTAAAAATGTATATGTCTGTCTGAATTAGTCTCACCCTTGGAAGACAGCATCTCTGTGGTGGGTGTTCACAGAAGTCCCACTTGTCTCTGATAACGGCAGCCTTTGAGAAGCCTCTCCCCAAAGCTAGGCTCTGAACAGCCTATCTTCAAAAGGAAGATGCCAGAGCAAGAAAAATATCCAAAGGGGTGGAAGGATGGACTCCAGAGGAAAAAGTAAAGTGATAAACATGAGTAACTTGGTGGGAGGTGGTACAGTCTGCAGATATTTGAAGGGCATGAACTCAAGAGTGGCTAAGCTCTGGGGAAGGAGAGAAATTATTTACGGTAACCAATGGGTGCAAACCTGGATGAAATTAAGAATAGGAAAGGTAAGCCTGAATATCATGACAGATTCCCTGAATGTTAGATCCATTGTGCGACAGTGACCCTCATAAGGCTTTATGGAAATGTGCTTATGAATGTATATATGACATAACTTGAATGTTTTATGCTATATATGCCATGTAACATATCTCTGTAAAGGTTTGGATTAATAGATTCAGTAGATCATATTTCTATGCATGTATCCTTGTATTCAAAGTTATGAATATTGGCTGTGTACTTGCTTGATTTTTAAGTAGCCTTTGTAAAGCATTTGGTCAGCTTCTTAAGAAAGGAATGTGCAAATTTAGTGCCCAATCAAGAAGCACTTAAGGGACAATGGATCTTGGAAGGCTCCAATCCGCATAAGAAGTCTACATGAGGATATTCAAAATAGCATGTGAGCAATGGCTACTGCCTGTAAAAACTGAGTCATGCATGGACATGTGACTTGCCCAGGTGACTCCAAAACTTCTTTGCATAGAAGAAAGGAGGGGGTCTCCACCCACAAGAGAGAGTCTATTTAAGCTCCTGGAGACCCCTCTATTTGGTCTTCAGCTGGCTAAAGAGAGAGCCTCTCCACCCCACAAGGATTCCTGAAAGAAACTGGAACAAAGGACAGTAACTACAGGGGGTGTGAGTGATTTCTGGACCCAGACTAAGAGGAGACTAGTCTGTAAAATTCCTCTAAGGGTGAAGTTTTTATCTGTACTCAGTTCTCTTACTGTATTAGACTCAGACTTGTGTATTTTATTTTATTTTATTTTACTTAGTAATTCATTTTGTTCTGTCTGTTACTACTTGGAACCACTTAAATCCTACTTTCTGTATTTAATAAAATCATTTTTACTTAATTAACCCAGAGTATGTATGAATGCCTGGTGGGAGGGGGGCAAACAGCTGTGTGTCTCTCTCTATCAGTGTTATAGAGGGCGAACAATTTATGAGTTTACCCTGTATAACCTTTATACAGGGTAAAATGAATTTATTTGGGGTTTGGACTTTGAGCATCTGAGTGTTAAGGACAGGAACACTTCTTAAGTAGCTTTCAGTTAAGTCTGCAACTTTGGGGCACATGGTTCAGACCCTGGGTCTGCGTTGGAGCAGACTGGTGAGTCTGGCTTAGCAAGACAGGGTGCTGGAGTCCCAATCTGGCAGGGAAAGCAGGGGCAAAAGTGGTCTTGGCACATCAGTTGGCAGCCCCAAGGGAGTTTCTGTGATCCAACCCGTCACACACTCGCTGTGGAATAATCTCCAAGGGAAATGATGGACATGTCATTGACTGGGACATTTTAAAATGGTAGTATGCAATGTTGCACTGGAAAGGAGATAGACTAGATGATTTACTAGGCCTAACTCACCTCTAAATTCTCTAAAGTGAGTGAAATATAACCATTGTGATAGACCCAGGCCAGCTGAGAAGAGCAGAGTAGTAGAAAGGAGATATACTGGCCACTGGATAAGCAGTTTTCTGTTCCCTGAGTGACCACAGCAGGAGCTGCTCCAGGCTAATGTGAACACCTGACTCCAATTAACCTGCTAAGAGTCAGGTGAGGCTGTTAAGCACCTGACTCTAATTAAGGCCCCTCTGATGCTATCAAAGGGCTCACTCCAGTCAAGCCAAAGGGAGCCAGAGGAGAGGAAGTGTGTGCGAAGAGCTGGGAGCAAGAGGTATGCAAGAAGCTGAAAGTGAGTAGGCATACTGCTGAAGGACTGAGAAGTACAAACATTAACAGACATCAGGAGGAAGGCCTGGTGGTGAGGACAAAGAAGGTGTTGGGAGGAGACCATGGGCAAGTAGCCCAGGGAGTTGTAGCTGTTGCACAACTGTACCAGGCTGCACTCTAGACAGCTGCAATCCACAGGGCCCTGGGCTGGAACCTGGAGTAGAGGGCGGGCCCAGGTTCCCCCTAAACCTCCCAACTCCTGATCCAACACAGGAGGAATTGACCTGGACTGTGACTTCTACCAGAGAGGAAGGTCTCTAGGCTGTTTCCTGACCCACAGGGTGAATCTGTGAGGTGAGCAAATCCGCCAATAAGCGCAGGACCCACCAAGGTAGAGGAGGAACTTTGTCACACCCATGTAAAGAAATTCTGGCGTGCTTTAATCAGACATGCTCACTGACTGGTGAAATCTCAGCTTTTGTTCTACAATATATTGTGATGGGGCAAGGCCAGATGGCTACAGTAAAGTACTGAGAAACAGGTATGTTAGCCCCAGGCTAAACAAATCCCTAGTACCCTGGTAACCAAATGGCAGTTGCTCCAGGTTAATCAAGGCACCTGGGGCCAATTAAGATCTTTCCAGAAGGCAGTGGAGATAGCTTCTTTAATTAGAACACCTGCAGCCAATCAAGGCAGGCTAATTAGGGCACCTGGGTTTAAAAAGGAGCTCACTCCAGTCAGGCAGGGAGGAGCCAGAGGAGAAGAAGCGTGTGTGAGGAGCTGGGAGCAAGAGGGCAAGGAGCTAAGAGTGAGAGAGCGTACTGCTGGAGGATTGAGGAGGACAAGCATTATCAGACACCAGGAGGAAGGCCCTGTGGTGAGGATAAAGAAGGTGTTCGGAGGAGGCCATGGGGAAGTAGCCCAGGGAGTTATAACTGTCATGCAGCTGTTACAAGAGGCACTATAGACAGCTGCGATCCACAGGGCCCTGGGCTGGGACCCGGAGTAGAGGGCGGGCCCGGGTTCCCCCCTAAACCTCCCAACTCCTGATCAGACACAGGAGGAGTTGACCCAGACTGTGGGTTCCACAAGTGAGGAAGATCACTGAGGTGAGCAAATCCGCCAATAAATGCAGGACCCACCAAGGTAGAGGAGGAACTTTGTCAGAATATATAGATAATGATTTGCGATAATAAACCACTGGAACATTGTGCAGGCCAAAGGTTGATCCAGGTGAGGTGAGAGATGCTGATGACAATGCAACATAAAAGCATGTAGCAGTGGACCTGTAGAAAAGGTGAGTGCTGTGATTTCTTTTTATCTTAGATGCTATTATCAGGCTAGTAGTGCACCTATCCTGAATCTATTGATTGTTGTTAAGCATCGTTTTGTATATGGCCTCCATGGTTAAAATGGCTTCTTCTGTTCCCCTACTGAATAATACTAACACCTTTCTGTCCTCCTATTTTAAGCCTCTTCACTTTGGTTTATTGAAGTAGCTGCACATCTCTCACTGCCAACAAGATCAAGCTGACATGTCTGAATTCCTTAGAATTCTATCTAGAGTGCAGAAGAACCACATGAGCATGGTTTGGGTGTTTTTTTCTCCTCTTCCTTGAGATGGTTTTCCCAGAAGGACAGAAGGAGATTTCTCAGAATGTATTGGTCTCATCCAGGGGAGTCTCTGTTTTTTGACGCCCCAAGCACAGTAGTCAGGCAGCCTTCAGCGGCGTTTCTGCGGGAGGTCCGCCCTGGTCCCACACTTTCAGCGTACCCGCCACTGAAATACCACCGAAACCATGGGACCAGCAAACCTCACAAACCTGAAGCAGAAACGCTGCCGAAGACAGTCTGACTGCTGCCCTCACAGCCACCGGCAGGCTTCCCCTCCTCACCCCCACACGGCTTGCTGCCCCAGGCACGCACTTGAAGTGCGGGTGCCTGGAGCCACCCCTGGTCACATCCTGTTTAGCCAAGCATATGTAGAGCTCAGTTGTTGCAAGGACTTGGAATTTTCCTTCTTCCCTTTGCAGGACTTGTTCTCTTAATGGCCTATTGATACAATTTGCTCAGCTAATAAGTTAAAAGATGTTGTTTTTAATGTAAACTATATGTAATGTAAACAAATGTAAACTGACTTTCAGATCCCAGTTTGTCTGGGTTCTATGCTGCCTATGGAGCATCACCACTAATAAGGAATCTTCAGGCCAAATTCTGCCCTCCTTTACATTTGTGCTACTCCAGTGTCTTCAAATTCTGCCCTCAGTTACACTTCTGCAACCCCATTGCCTTCAGCTGAAGCCTTGTCCCTCTAAGTGTAGGCCTCAAACCTGCAGACAGCCTCTACACTTGCACTTCTTGAAGTGAATAGCTCCATGTTCACCTTTGGGGACCAATTTGCAAGGCTAGGGTCTGAGGCCTTGTCTATGCTGGCTGTTTGCCATGATTGCAGCCATTAGTCACTAAGCAATGGTGTAGTTGAACTGATGAGAATCAGTAAACAAGGAAAACTGCTCTTTGCATTGGTGACGCTTACCCTTGCTTGAAAGAGAAGGCAGAATTTGAAGACAATGGAGGTGCAGATGGGTTGCATCAGTGCAGTTATACTGCAGGCGGCCACTCATGGCTGCAATTAGACAAATCCCCAGTGTGGACAAGTTCTGTTGGTGTGTAAACCAGAAAGAATCTGGCTCACTGTCCCATAACCATGTTGGCTCTGCAGTGCCAACAGCTGTAATACAAACTACAGTATTTTTAAATCACTAAAGTAAGTAGATACAACTCTGGATAGACAGAGGAAGCAGGTGTCATTTTTACATAGCACTTTTCAGAGCAAAATTGCGCTTTAATGATCATTTTTAATTTGAAGGCAGTACTGTGTAAAAAAAATTGAAGTGTTTTTAAAATTCATTTGATCCAGCTGGAGCTTGCACTTCCTCTTTAACTATTTCTTTTATTATTTAAAAATCTTAATTTTCTGAGACAAAATTGGTAAGGAAATCTGCAGAATCTGGGGATTCCACAGAGCTCTATCTGCAAACACTCATGCTATTCACTGGTGCCAAATAGAAATGTGCCAGCATTGAAATACCCACCCACTCCCTCCTGCTGCTGCAGCGAACTAATAAGCACATTTACTACATTCATGTAAAGAAAAATGCTGTTCTTTTAATCTTTACATTCTGCAGAGTTTAGATTTCTGATTGTGAGTAATGTCATGTTTATCACACATCAGATGGTGCAAAAGCTACTTGACACACCTCAGTGCATTAGGTATTTTAAAAAATGCTTTAAGGGTGCCAGCCAGTGACAGTAGCAGAATATCATCATTGCCTGCAAGTTGTCATATAACTTTTGTGTGCCACTAACAGAGCGAATGAATCAGAGGCCTCTGAAATCAGAACTGATCGTTTGTTTGTTTTGTGGGGGAAGAAGTGCTAGTCAGGTTCACCAGCCCACCTCGATAATCCTGAAGCCAGCTACTCCAATAATAGCAGACAAACTATTTCAACGTCTTCCACAATATTTCCACACTAAATCATTCTGACAAGGCTCACATTATATCTACACTGATGTATAAAATTATACCTTTAAAATAAGACTGCATGACTCTATGACAGAGGTGGGCAAACTACAACCCATGGGCCACATTCGGCCTGTAGAACTGTCCTGCCTGGCCCTTGAGCCCCTCCCCTGCTGTCAACTCCTCCGCTGCAGCCTCAGCTTGCCATGCCTCCAGTGCTCCGGGTGGCAGGATTGCGCGCTCTTGCTGGGCAGCGCAGTGGCGTGACTGGCTCCAGCCGGGTGGCACGGCTGCCAGTCCTGCTGCTCTGAGCAGCATGATAAGGGGGTGGGGAGTCGGGGAGTTAGATAAGGGGCAGCGGATCCCGGGAGGCAGCCAGGGGACAGGGAGCAGGGGCCAGTTGGATGGGGTAGAGGTTCTGGGGATGGGGAACAGGGCAGGTTGGATTAGGATGACCAGACAGCAAGTGTGAAAAATCGGGACAGGAGATGGGGGTAATAGGAGCCTATATAAGAAAAGACCCAAAAATCAGAATTGTCCCTATAAAATTGGGATATCTGGTCACCTTCGGTTGGATAGGCATGGGAATCCCAAGGGGTCTGTCAGGGGGCAGAGGTGTGGATAGGGGTTGGGGCAGTCAGGGGACAGAGAGCGGGGGAGTTGGATAGGGGGTGGGATCCTAGGTGGGAAGTTGGGATGGGGGTCCCAGGAGGGGGCAGTCAGGGGACAAGGAGCAGGGGGGTTGGATGGGTTGGGGATTCTGAGGGGGGCAGTCAGGGGGCAGGAAGTGGGAGGGGGTGGATATGGGGCGGATGGCGGGGCAGGCTGTTTGGGGAGATATAGCCTTCTCTATTTGGCCCTCCATACAGTTTTGGAACCCCGATGTGGCCCTCTGGCCAAAAAGTTTGCCCACCCTGCTCTATGAAGATATGTATATTCTAGTTCAAACACAAGCTGATGGTCTTGACTGGGTGAAATTCTTTGGTCTGTGTTATGGAGAAGATCACACTAGATCAGTGGTGTCAACAAGGGGTACGCATACCCATATGGAGGTATGCAGAGGTTTTCCAGGGGGTGCATCTACTCATACAGATATTTGCCTAGTTTTACAGCAAGCTGCATAAAAAGCACTAGCGAACTTAGTACAAACTACAATTTCATACAGACAAACGCTTGTTTCTACTGCTCTATATACAGTACACTGAAATGTAAGTACAATATTTATATTCCAACTGATTTATTTTATAATTATATGGTAGAAGAAGAATTTTTCAGTAAGTGTGTTTTGGGACACTTTTTTGTATTTTTATGTCCAATTTGTAAGCAAGTCGTTTGTAAGTGAGGTGAAAGTTGGTATGCAAGCGGGTACAGTAGTCTGGAAAGGCTGAGAGCCACTGGACTAAATGATCATAATGGCCCTTTCTGACCTTAAAATCTGTATCATGTGAATGTTCACATGTATATGAAAGCTGGAACTGGGCTGATTCAATATTTATGGTTGTTTGACTAGGGTGAATTTCAGGATGTATGAGGAGCATATTATTTGACTGATTTTAAGTTATTCATCAGGCTCGGGACTTGAAGCTCAGAGAGCCAGCTCCTTCCTAGGTGCCTGAATCGCAGCCTAGAAATCCTGTTCTTCTTTTGCTTCATGTTTCAACATACAGCTTATTTGGGGGGCAAGGAACAGGTGGGTTCCAAGACACACTCTGCTGCGGCTTGACAGGGTCCCTGGCATATAATGCACTTGCTGTAGCCCCACCTGAGGCAAGTCAGTGACTGTGCCAGGGGAAGACACATGCCCCTGAGCAGGGAGCTGTGACGAGTCATGACCTGCCTCTGGCTCTTCTCCCACCACCCCCGAAGATTGCCAATGCTACCCTTTCCCGGGCAGCTCCCGTGCTGTTCAGTGGGAGGCTGGGGAGCGCCTGGATGGGGCGATCTCCCCCTGCCCGGGCACTCGCTGGACCACTCCATGCTCAGGGGTTGCCAGCTAGTCCCAGGGTGGAAATAACCTCGCCAGTTGCAGCCCCTCCACCGCCTCTGGCCACTTCCCGGGTCCGCTGCCTCCATGCTGCACCTGGGTAAGTGGCCTTTGCCTGAGCCCCGCAAGTTGGCTTTTGAAGGGCTGCTGAGGTGGGAGGCTGCCCCCTGAAGAGTTTGGGCCAGGGGTGGAGCTGTTTGTATCACTACTCATGGATGAGTTTAATCTCCCTTCTCCCCAAAAGGAGGTTGAGCAGGCGGCCCTCCAGCGCTAGGGGCCAGCGTGGTGTGGGTCTGCCCCCTCTACTGCCTGGGGGAGGTGCTCAGAAGTGGCTGTGTGGCGGGTGGACTCAAGCTGCTACACACACAGACACTCCCTGAGTGATCCATCCACGAGGAGCCACGGATCTCCCCTGTCAGTACCCCTCTGTCCTTTTTCTTGATGGAATAGTGCAAGTGGTCCCGGGGCTGGGAAGGAAGGGAACCCCGACTTTTATCATGACACTGTTGTTTTTCTTCTGCTTCTAGTGTCAGCTCTTTAAAAAAATCCCATTTAACTCAATGATAAACTAGATAACTAGGGAGGGTGAAAACAAGGACAGGTGCTCTAGAACTTTTTCTGTCCTGTACATTTGTTTTCCTCCAGTCACTAATGTTGGACAGATCTAATGTTAATACTGATGAGAAGTTAGTAAAACTGGTCATCTGTTTACTGTGAATAACCAACCCTTCCATGTGTTGCAGTAATTGTCTTAAGTCTTCCATAGCTTCACGGTATAAGTTATGTCTTTAGGAGCCTAATCCAAAACCCCATCTCATGACCTAAATGAGCTTTGGATAGCTTATGCTGACAAGATCACATCTTATCTGAGTAATTTAATACGTCTCACTAAAAATGCACATTTGTTAATAATTTATACCCTAGTCCTGTAACTCTCACTCATAGGAACCTGAAGATGCAATGCCTTTGAAATTCCTACCAGGTGCATCTTCAGGTGTCTAAAAACCTTTAAAAGTCTGACCCTAACTCCACTAGTAGCAGGAACGGCAAACCGCAGCCACTGGGAACTGCAGAGGGCTGTGCCTGCGGATGGTCAAAGTCAGCAAAATGTCTCAAGGCCCACAATCAGATAACCCTGATGGGGTACAGGTTCCCCACCACTGCAACTAGAAGATTGTTCTAGAGTGTTTAGCAGAGTGAGGAGCCCAGGAACTCTGGAATCCTAGTCTTGGCTTTGCTATTGTTTTAAACTGTCTACTTTTTCCATCTGTAAAGTAGAGATAATACTCAAAATCTAACCCTTTAACAAAAATCCTAATCCCTTCCCCTCAAATGAAAAAGCAAACTGCCAGCATTTATAGAAGGTGGGACTTTTCCCCATTTTCTTCTTGCCCCAGCCCCAGTTGCAAACTGGCAACATGCTGGTGCATGATGAAAGCAGCACCACAGTATCATTAGTGACCTTGAATGGTCAGAAGCTGTCAGCCATTTCATCTGAAAGAACTGGCATTTATATTTGGTACTTCTGGCAGCAGGGCCAGGTCCAGACACCAGCTGAGGAAACAGGTGCTTGGGGTGGCCAATACAAAGGGGCAGTATGTCCAGGTCTTCGGCGGCATTTCGGTGGCAGGTCCCTCAGTCCCTCTCTTCCTCTTTGAGCTGTTGCCAAAGTGCCGCCGATCGACTTTTTTTTTTTCTTTTTTTTTCCGCTGCTTGGCTTGGCAGAAAACCTGGAGCTGGCCCTGTCTGACAAAGCTGTGCTGTCAAATCATATGGATGTTACTGGTACTTGTCCTAGGTGTACATGTTCCATAGAGCAGGGGTTTGCAACCTTTTTCTTTCTGAGCCCTGCCCAACATTCTCCAAAAACACTTCCCGGCCCATCTGTGCCACAACTGTTTTTCTGTGTATAAAAGTCAGGGCCAGTATTAGGGGCAAGCAAGCAAGGAAATTACCTGGGGCCTCATGCCACAGGGGGCTCTGCAAAGCTAAATTGCTCAGGCTTCGACTTCAGCCCCAGGTGGTGAGGCTCACAGCCCTGGGCTTCAGACCCACATACTAGGGCTTCGGCTTTCTGCACGGGGCACCAGCAAATCTAATGCCAACCCTGCTTGGTGGATTCCCTGAAACTTGCTCATGGCCCTCTAGGGAACCCTGGGCTGAGAACCGCTGCTATAGAGATCTCCCATCCAAGAATTGCAAAGCAGCCTCAGCTCGGCTTGCGAGATCTTGCTGGATCAGAGCAAAGAGACAGTGGGATAGCTGCAGACAGTAGTGCAGTTCTTTAAGTTGCTTCTTTGCTAAGGTATCTGCTGCCACTGAATTTTGTTCTCTCAAAAGAGCTCTACTCTTGTGTGCTCTATGGCAGTAGCTCTCAACCTTGTGTGCTCTATGGCAGTAGCTCTCAACCTTTCCAGACCACTGTATCCCATTCAGGAGTCTGATTTGTCTTGTGTACTCCCAAGTTTCACCTCACTTAAAAATTACTAGCTTACGAAATCAGACATAAAAACACAGAAGTGTCACAGCACATTACTGAAAAATTGCTTACTTTCTCACTTTTACCATATACTTAAAATAAATCAATTGGAATATAAATACTGTACTTATATTTCAGTGTATAGAGTATAAAGTCATCATATGAAATTTTAGTTTGTACTGACTGTGCTAGTGCATTTTATGTACCCTGTTGTAAAACAAGGCAAATATCTAGATGAGTTGATGTACCCCTGGAACACTTCTGCATACCCTTAGGGGTACACGTACCCCTCTTTGAAAGCCACTGCTCTGCGCTACAGTCAGGGAGTAGAGGTATCTAATGAATGGCTCGGGGGGGCATGGATCATCTTTCATGTCGCACTTCCCGTCAGTACCTGGCCCAGGCTGGGGAAGCTAATGATCCAACCAGTGGCCCAAATTCAGTGATGAATCCTGGTCATGTGCCACCTGAGGCATGTTGCACAGACGCTAAGAAGGAGATGAATGGCTGTGAGGGCAGTGGTATGGAATAGCAGTGATGTTGGTAAAAATAGCTTGTGAGAAGGAGATGGTGGGAGGTTTTAAGACTAATTTTGCCCTGTCCTTGACATAAATCTAACCTCAAAGGTTAAAGGTCTGCAGAGACCACCGTTACGTGTCCAATGCTTGAATTGGAGTGGATACAGGTAATACCCCACCTCACTCCCTCTTTTTTTCTACTGCTGGTGAAGTAAGCACAGAGTCCTCACAATTCTAGCTCTTCAGGCTTGTCAAGGTTTTTTTCCCCCACTTTGAACATTAGCGTCCAAAAAGTGGGGACCTGCATGATCACTTTTAAGCTTAATTACCAGCTTAAATTTGGTACGCTGCCACCAGCCAGAAGTCTGTGTCTGGCACACTTCTGTTCCCCCAAAACCTTCCCTGGGAAACCCAAGACCCAAACCCCTTGGGTCTTAAAACAAGGAAAAATTAACCATCCCCCTCTTCCCCCCCCCACAGATTCTCCCCTCTCTGGGTTGCCCTGGGAGGCTACGCAGATCCAAACTCCTTGGATCTTAAAACAAAGAGGAATTAACCCTCACCCTTCCTTTCCCCCCACCAATCCCTGGTGAGTTTAGACTCAATCCCTTGGATTCTAAAACAAGGAAAAAATCAATCAGGTTCTTAAAAAGAAAGCTTTTAATTAAAGAAAGAAAAGATAAAAATTATCTCTGTAAAATCAGGATGGAAAATGCTTTACAGGTTACTCAGATTCATATAGACTAGAGGGATTCCCCCCACCCCCAGCCTGAGATTCAAAGTTACAGCAAACAGAGGTAAAAATCCTTCCAGCAAAAAGACACATTTACCACTTGAGAAAACAAACATAAGACTAATCCACCTTGCCTGCTATTACTTACTATTTGGAAACATGAAAAACTGATTCAGAACCTGGAATGATGTCCTGTTCCTCTCAGTCCCGAGAGCGAAAAACGAACACCGAACAAAACAAAAAGCCCAAACAAAGACTTCCCTCCACCAAGATTTGAAAGTATCCTGTCCCCCCATTGGTCCTCTGGTCACGTGTCAGCCAGGTTCACTGAGCTTCTTAACCCTTTAAAGGTAAAAGAGACATTAACCCTTAACCATCTGTTTATGACAAGGCTGGTTCCTGTTAAACTATCAAGTGAATACATCCATAAGTATGGTAGCCAACAAGTTGAGTTCATTAACACAACTGTTTATTATTAGTCAAAAATACATATACAAAAACTCCTCTTTTTTCCCTTCATAGCTTTTGACATATAAATTACTGACAATCACATTTTCAATCAAATATTAAAGAGAGAGACTAGAATGAAGTTTTTCTTGACAATGTATGCAACTGTTCTATACAGCTGTCCTAATAGACTTTCGGTGGTGAAATTTGCAAAAAAATGTTCCTAATATTATTACTGTTAAACTCCTCTATCTCAGAATAGCTTTTCTGTAGGAACGTGGCAGATAAAGCATTATTATCGTCCCATAATACACAGTGACAAGGGAATGTTAGAACTATACTAGGGATAGCCGTCTGTATTTTAGCCATTTTTCTCTCTATCATCTTTGTTATTATAGCTGATAAGGATCACTTAGACTGCATAAGCAAACATATTAGGGTTTTCTAAAGACAATGTTGTGTACCCGGAGATCCAGAAAATTCAGTACAAAAGACAATATCAAATATTCTTGTGCCATTTCCTGTCTGTTTTTTAGTCTGAGTGTTTCTCTCAATGGTGGCTTCCAGTAATGGAATTTTAGCATCCTCCACTAGGTTGTTCTCGCATACTTGGCTCTACATGTAGGCAAGCTATTCAATTCCTGTCAAGGGCAGAGCTGATCTCCACTAGCTTTGAAATGTTTTCAGAGTCCAGTGACCCACTACAGGATAGTTAAAAGGCGGCATGGAAAATATAGTTTACCTTTGGAAATTGGGTTCTTTCATGGTCTGACTGTGTTATACTTAATTATCCCAATGTGATGGTCAGGGAACAAACATACTCTATTTACTGTAATCTCTGTATTTGCAAAATATAAATCCATAAAGTTGAGCAATGCTCAGAACAGTTATATGCTATTTGAAAGCACCTGAAGGGGCTTATTAGAAACTGTAAAACCACTTCTTCATGTCCAAAGAAGAGTGAAAATAGTCAGAAGTTTGCTTTTGTCACATTTTTGTCTCCCTCCTCCTCCCCCTCAAATGAGACATCTCACTGTACTGATGTTTACAGCCCAGACTCCCAAAAGGGTTGATATCTTTGCTTTCTTGTTACTTAAAAGTTTTTTCTCCTGACAGAACAAAATAAAACAGCTGACCATGTCCAAAATAATAGCATTAAGGTTACACAAAGAAGACAGTTGTATTATACTATGTGTTGGTCTGAATCTGTGTGAAGCTCCTTCTGAATTCTTGTGGAATAAGAAAATGGGATTTATTTGTTTTAAGAATTATAAACAAATGATGGGTTTCGTACTTGGTTAACTTCCAACTTACTGAATAAAAAGCATTAGTATTTTAATATCAATGTTAGAATAAGGGAAATCTGGAGCACTGCATGCCTTAAAACTCATTTTAAAATTAGCATTATTTTGATGTATTAAATTCAGTGACTATATGTTAGAATACTTTAAGAACTGTTAATTCTGGTTATTTGAGGAGAATGGCGAATTCATTCACCTTTGGGTTAGGAACATAGGACTGAGTGTGACCTCCTGGGTTATCAAGTCTAGTTCTGGCTATCACAAGCCTTTAAGGTCAAAGTTTGAGTAGTGCACAGAGTCCTACCTCCACCGGTTGCTGCCCATGAACCAGACACATAGGCTACATCTATCAGGTGTGATTCCCCTGCTCATGTACATGTAGTTGCACTGTGTCAGCTAGCATGAAGGTAAATAGCAATGTAGCCATGGTAGCGTGGATGGCAGCAGTGGGGGCATGGCTGACCCATGCCAAGTACAATCCTGTCTGAAACTGGTGAGTATGTACTCAGCATGGCTCAGCCATACACCTCTGTGGCCGCTACCCATGCTACTGTGGCTATGCTGCTCTTTATCCTGTCAATGAGAGCTAACACGAATGTGTGTGTACATGAGCAGGGGAATCTCACCCCTAGCTTGTAGCGTAGACATAACTGTAGACAAGACTGAGAGACAGAAAGTACCAAATACAATGGGCTGGTGTTAGCTGGCACAATCAATGGAAGTCAAAGGAGTTGTGCCTGCTTATCCCATTTGGCATTTGTCCCAGCAAGTTCTGTATCCCAAAGTGTTGTAGGAGAATCAACCACACATAGCCTTTTTTTGGCCTGTTGCTCCCATTGACAGTGCACAAGATGATCTGACTGGGAGAAAGGACACCAGGACCACTATAATCAAGGTGAGCTGAGGATAGTAATACTAGTCAGTGAGGAAGAGCACCCACCGCAATTACCCAGTGTGACTATGCTAAGAGAAAACAGAATGTCATTGTTGCTAGACTGGCAATAAATCTAGTTTACATCTTTCTTTTTCCCTTGGTCAGGAAGGAACCCCACTGTTTTTATATGTGGATTCCATGTACACAGCCTCTCTTTGTGCATGATTTTAATTGTGCAGGAATTTAAGTGTTCGTCTTCTAGTTCTCAGTCTGCTCCTGAGAGAGTTAATGCTCCAGTGACTTCACCAGGCTGTGCACCTATTTATAAAGGTTAAGTCATGCAGGGATTTAGGTGGCCAGGGAGAGACTGATCAGTGAATTCTAAATATCAGATGCATGAAGGATGTTGTATTGCAAATGGCTAATGAAAATCCATACACTGAAATAGGTTAATAAAAATGATTGACAGTGACAGACTGATCATGAGTTTTCTAAGTTAAGGAAAAAGATCCAAATCTGCTGCCCACATTGGTCAATTCAACTAGCTTCAGTAATATGATTTGCACCTTATGGAAGCCACATTGGCTTTTATCTTTGGGGAGTTCCTCTTACAGGTACCTGACTCTCTCAGCCACCATGAGGGGCGTGTCCATTTCTGAGGGACCCAGCAATGTTTAAAAAGTTCCTGCCTCCACACTGGCTGGCTGAAGATAATACTGGAGAAGGCACATTGTCTAACTGCTGATGATGGATCATGTTTAGGGCTAAGTTGTGAGCTAGTCACTGCTACACACTGATGCATAAAGGGGATATATGGTGCACAGAACTTTGTGCAGGCTACTCACATGATGGGCTCCTATTCCCCTTCCTCTGCACTTGCGTGGCACAGAGTGGGAGGAGGCTTGATTCCAGACCCCCCAGTGCACCAGCCAGGGCAGTATAGCTAGTACATGAAGAGAAAATATGCTTTGCCCAGAAAAGCACTGGCACAAATTACTTCCCTCACGGAGCAAAAGGGAGAAAGAGTCCCTTCTTTGTCCCTGGGATAACACAATCACATCCTGTCCCTTGCTCAGGGCCTACTGGAAGATGCCAATGTTTCTGCCTACGGTTTCTGTTTTCCACTTCAATAAGTCCTTATGGCATTGATTCTGGCTGGCTTGAAGGGACCTGCTGCAGTGACAGTGGCGCTGTATTAACCGTCCATTGTCTTAAACTGTTTCAGAATAAAATATCAAACTTTTAAGGACCCCTCAGCTCCTGGAAAGGCTGGCTTAGGTACACTGTCACTGCAGGGGTGCCTATAAGTCAGTCTGAACTCATATTGTTCCAAACTTTCTCCCTTGCATTCGATGTCACAGCCTTGAGCGTGATTGTACTGTAGATGTGCACAACTAATTGGATCAATTTGATAGAAGAATAATACAAGTAGTTTGATGCATGATGCTGTTAAATAATAACTTTTTCTGATTTCCCGTTCTGACTCTAAGCTGAATTTCCTCGTGCTGTCCCTTTAACCCTGCAGGGCTCAATTGTGAGCTGCCTTATATGCCTGTGCATGCCCTTGTGCAGTCTGCGTCTGATGGGGAACAGCAGCCTGGAGGGAGGCAGGCACTACTCTCTTTTCCATAAGGATGGGTAGGGAGTAGGCAGGCAGGGGCACTGAGTGGAGTCAGGACTCTACTTTCCCTTCCCTGTCCTCTTATGCGTTTGAACTGGCATGGAGTAGTGTTAGCCCTGGCTGGTATTTGACTGACTGGGTTTTTTTATGGATTTGCCAGTTGCCAGAAAAATAATTAAATCTACCTGGTTCTTTTTACATGGGTCTGAAGATGTGCATTATTATCACAATACACTGGGATAGCTAATGTTAAAAGTTTGTGTTCAGCTAAAGATGCTGCAGTGTTCCCACTTCCGCCATTTAAGTATTCTTATCTATATGTGTTCTCTCTCTCTAGATAGATAATTTATTGTTGAGGGAGGAGGGGTTGTGGAGTTCATAGAAGATTAGGGTTGGAAGAGACAACAGGAGGTCATCTAGTCCAACCCCCTGCTTGAAGCAGGACCAACCCCAATTAAATCATCCCAGCCAGAGCTTTGTCAAGCTGGGCCTTAAAAACCTCTAAGGATGGGGATTCCACCACCTCCCTAGGTAACCCATTCCAGTGCTTCACCACCCTCCTAGTGAAATGGGTTTTCCTAACTAGTTGCCTTGTGGTTGGGGTTGTGGTGGGCTTGCCTTGTGTGGGAGTAGGTTCTAGGTTTTTGGTTTTGTGTTGCATTTCAAAGGTGGTAGCCCTAGTGTGGAGGGGAAACTAATCTGCACTAGATAGAGAGCGAATGGATGTGGTGTAAGTTGTGAATGTGTAGAGCAGCTGAGCCTGGCAGAGAAAAGACCTGAAAAACCAGTGGCCAGAGGGACCTGCTGGAGTGAGTCCAAGGAGTGAGGATGAGACAGTAAGGAACACCGAAGCTAACAAAGTCATTTCTGAGCAAAGTCTGTTGCTTCTTTATGTGCTGACTTTGAAAGACTATGTTTTTGGATATCTCTAGTGTGACATTAGGATCAGTTTGGATTCCTTCTGACATTTGGCTGCTCCTCAGCCTACAACAAGGCTGTCTGTGATGAGTAAAGAACTTATCTCCCCCTAGCTACAGTGTTGGATTAGTTTGTAGAGGATTATTATAAAATCATTCACTGACTCACCCTTCTCTTGCTTATGTAAGTAAAATTGTGCCCGAAAAAAGAAAATCACATTGTGGCATGGCATGAAATACTTATCCCATTCTTCTTTAACAGTCTTGAACTGTTTCATCTGAGCAGCTGAGAGGCTTCTGGAAAAGAGCATGTGTCTGCTTCAGATCCAATTTTACAGAGCAGGGTATTAACTTGCTTCTTCTCTCTTTGCTGATCTAACCCTAAAACTTGATGAAACTATGGAATCTGCTTACCCAGACTGGCCATTCCTCCTGGTGCAGGAAATAGGCTGGGTCAGAGGTAGCCATCTCTGCTGTTTTACCAGACTGTTGATTGTTCCCTCCACCCCATAGGTGCTGGAACTAGGGATGCTGCTGCACCCCCTGGCTTGAAGTGGTTTCCATCATATATAGGGTTTACAGTTTGGTTCAATGGCACCCCCACTATCCAGATTGTTCCAGCACCCCTGCACCCCTCTTTTTTCGTGGTTGCCCCTACATGGAGTAAGGTAGCCGAATCATTAAAGGAACCAAACTGGTGCTGCTATGGTCCTACACTTTAGAAGCCATAGACACAGGGAGGAAAATACCTCAGGATGCCCAGAAACAATACCCACCTCAACCAGCATAAGCACAAAGGGATCCAGAGAGGGCTATGCTAACATGGAGTAAAGAAAAGAAATACAAGAGCATGAAAGAATGCCAGTGGTGTGGCGGATGACTTCACAGCACATGACATTCTCCAGCAAGGGATACCACATGCATAATGTCTTCTTTTTAGACATTTCCTGCAACAGTCTGCTGATCTAAATGTGTGGTGCCAGCTTTCTTTCAAGAAGACACAAAGACTGTTGGGGTTGTATACCTTGAAGCCATACAAGATAGTAAAAAGAACCACTGTGGAACCCCATAGGAAAACATAAAATGAACTTCAGAACAGACTTCAGAACAGCTGCTGATATAACTGATTCCATAATTACCTTAGAGGAGGATGAACGCACTAACTTTTCAAGAACCACAAAAGATGTTGAAAGAACCAGGACAGTCCCCATTAAACATGAAAGGAAAACATTTGGCCAGTCAAAGTACATCTGAAGAGGTCTATGTTGTAGATGGCCTATGCACGGTTTTACCCGCCAGCCCAGCAATCATAGCCTTAGGCCTGGTTATAAGGATAGAACCAGTCACCATGGACCTAGAGCCAGAAATTTCCTAAATTATTCCAAGGAGTAGGGAAATTAGAGGAGGAATAACACATTACGCTTGTACCAAATGCCAAGCCCTTGTTCTTTTGTTGCCTAGGAAAGTCTCTCTTCCTTTTTGCCCAGGGTGAAGGCATAACTCAGCCACATGGAGCAGATGGGTGCCATTTCCAGAAGAAGCACACCAGCTGAATGGTGTACAGGCCTAATGGTCCCAAAACCAAATGACAAGGTTCAGGTCTGTGTAGACCTTACCAGACTTAATGAGAGTCTGTTGAGAGTGACTTGTACTCTCATGCATTGAAAATGCCCATGAACAACTTAGTAAAGCAAAAGTCTTTTCAATATTGGATGCCCAGTCTGGTTTCTGGCAGATACCAGTTGCTACAGAATTTATTCTAATAACAATTTTCATCACACCTTTTGAAAGTTTTCATTTCAATTGGCTACTATTTTGGCATATCATCTGCTCTTGAACACCGAGGAAAATATCACAACTCCTCGGGGTCTGCCTGGAGGAGTTCTCTGACAAATGGATGATATCTATGAATCAACTCAAACTCAACTTGACCAGTGTCTTTGTAGTCCCGGAAAGACCAGAGAAAGCACTTAATGACAAATGCAAAGTCTTGAAAGACAGAGTCAAGTTTCTAGACCAGATCATTGATGGAGCAGAGGTCAGGCCAGATCCAGAGAGAGTGCAAGTGATTACCCAGATGAAGGTGCCTCAGAGTATCAGTATATTATGTCAATTCATGGGCATGGTGACATACCTGGTAAAATTCTTACATCTCCTGGGAGAGAAGTCAAAGCCCTTATGAGATTTCCTGAGGCCACACAACCCTGGTATTGGGGAACTAAACAGAGTCTGACATTGAGAAATAAAACAAGATCTGAGCACTCCACCAGTTTTGGCCTTTATATAAACCAAATACAACCACCACAGTTTTGGCTGATGCTTCATTCTATGGGATAGAGGCAGTTCTCCTTCAGGAACAATTGCTTTCCCTATGGCATCCAATAGCTTATTCCTGACAAGCACTAATCAGTACAAAGCAGCACTATACAGACTTAGCAAAAAGTCCTGGCCATTACATGGACTTGTTAACATTTTAGACACATTCTAGTGGGCATAAAATTTAATGTGGAAATTGACTACAAACTATACTTATCATATAGAACTGGAAGCAACCTTGAAAGGTCATCAAGTCCAGTCCCCTGCCTTCACTAGCAGAACAAAGTACTGTCCCTGACAGATTTTTGCCCCAGATTCCTAAATGGCCCCCTCAAGGACTGAAGTCACAACCCTGGGTTTAGCAGGCCAATGCTCAAATGCTCAAACCACTGACCTATCCCTTCAAACAACCTAGATGAGTTACCATGTGGGATTCAGAATTTTCAAATGAGTCTCATGAGGTTTCAGTTCTAGACTGCTCATATACTTTAGAAGAATCTTGTCATAGCTGATACTTTCCAGGGCACTGGTCCCAGACACACAACAGCAAGAGTGTAAACAGAACAAGTTGTTCATAGAAGGTTCTGTAGATATAGTCCTTACTACTTCGCCAGTCACAGAAAGATGTCTGCAAGAACAGAAAAAGACACAAGAGGCAGATGAATTACTGAGCCACGTTATGATTAACTGCAAAGAAGGCTGGACCAAAAGACAGTCAGAAACCTCTGTGAAACCATATTCGGTGGTTTCTGGTGATCTTACCATAAACCAAAGTCTGTTGTTGGCGGGGTCCAGATGGGTTATCCCTACATCTATGCAATAGGAAATCCTTGACAGACTTTATGAGGGACACCAACGCATTACAAAGTGCTGGGAGATAGTTAAACAGTCTGTTTGGTAGTCTGGGCTGAGCAAATCACTACAAAAGAGAGCTGAGAAATGTAATGCTGTGATCCTGTGAGAACAAATCCACTGGAACAGTTGCTACCATCTGCTATACAAGACAGGCAATGGCAGCAAGTTGGGACTGATCTTTTCTGTCTGGATAATACAACTTATCTTTTGATTTATCTCTTTATTCCTTGAAGTTTGCCTGGTTGCTTATCAAGTGCAGTTGTGGAGATTAAACCCCATCTTTCCCCATTTTGGGATTCCAGAGTATGTAATCTCTGACCAGTGGTTCACAGGTTTCCTCTGAAAACTTTGAGGTTTGCAAATACCTATGGTTTCACTCATGTCGCATCCAGCCCACAGTTCCCTCAAATCGATGGTGAAGCAGAATATGAAGTAAAGACAATAAAATAACTTCTTTCTAATTCCTCAGATCTTCATCTTGTCCTGTTGCATACTGGTCAACGCTCCTAGCAAACGGATTCAGCCCTGTGGAACTGTTGATGGGGAAGAAGTTGAGATCCACTATCTCAATCATCCCAAGACTACAGAATAAGGAAGGTCAATATACAGCCTGTCAGAAGAAGGACTTGAACAGGGGCCATAGTCTAATCCTTGAGGGTATTGAATCCAGGAGATTGCATTTGGGTGAAAATTTCTTAGGACAAGGGGACAGTGTAGGGATGGGCCAGAGCTCCTTGATCCTGCTTTGTTAGGATGCCAGAGGAAATCATCTGTTGGAACAGGAGACATCTTGTTCTGGAGGTTCACCTGATGATGCAACACCCTGATTGCTACCCCAAGACTGAACCTATGAACGACACCCTGCCTGTCCACATAGAACTGCCAGACATTTCTCCAGCTCCTTTCCCTGCAAGGAGATATCCAGTAAGAGAAACACTGCCTCCTGCATTCCTGAAGAATTATATAAAATCTTGAAGGTTCAAGGAAGTCAGAGAACTAGTAGTCAAATGCAATAAAAGGGCAGAATAAATCCCTGGTGCAAGGCTGAAGGTTCAGGCCGCCTACCCTGCTCTTCATATGACTTCTTCTTGTTTTGTATTGCTATTTCATTCTTGTTATATGCTTTAATGTGAAGTTTGGATAAAGGTCTTACCAACCATCCTGTTTCAGAAAGGAGGATGTGGTGTTAATCGTGAATCTTTAGAGTGGCCACTAGAGGGCATAGAGCAAGCAGTTAAGAGCCTGAACAGGAAATAAAGTCATTCTTGGGGTACGTCTACACTACAGGATTATTCCGATTTTACATAAACTGGTTTTGTAAAACAGATTGTATAAAGCTCTGTGCACACAGCCACACTAAGCACATTAATTCAGCTGTGTGCGTCCATGGTCCGAGGCTAGCATCGATTTCCGGAGCGTTGCACTGTAGGTAGCTATCCCATAGTTCTCATAGTCTCCCCCGCCCCTTGGAATTCTGGGTTGAGATCCCAGTGCCTGATGGGGCAAAAATCATTGTCACGGGTGGTTCTGGGTAAATGTCGTCACTCATTCCTTCCTCCTGGAAAACAACGGCAGACAATCATTTCGCGCGCTTTTTCCCTGGATTGCCCTGGCAGAGGCCATAGCACGGCAACCATGGAGCCCGTTCAGCTTTTTTTTTTACTGTCACTGTATGTGTACTGGATGCTACTAACAGAGGCGTTACTGCAGTGCTACACAGCAGCATTCGTTTGCTTTTGCATGATAGCAGAGATGGTTATCAGTTGTTCTGTACCACCTGCTGCCATTGTAAATTGGCAGTAAGATGACGGTTATCTGTCATTCTGTACTGTCTGCTGCTATCATGGGTGCCCCTGGCTGAGATCGGCCGGGGGTGCAAAGGCAAAACTGGGAATGACTCCCCGAGTCAATCCCTCCTTTATGGTTTCTAAAAATAGAGTCAGTCCTGCCTAGAATATGGGGCAAGTGTACTAGAGAACCAGTGTATCAGAGAGCACAGCTGCTCCATGTCAGATCCCGCAGAAATGATGAGCTACATGCCATTCACGGGGGTGCCCCTGCAACAACCTCACTCGTTGCTTCTCTCCTCCCCCAACCTTCCTGGGCTACCGTGGCAGTGTCCCCCCCCCATTTGTGTCATGAAGTAATAAAGAATGCAGGAATAAGAAACACTGACTTGTTAGTGAGATAAAATGAGGGGGAGGCAGCATCCCGGTGCTATGACAGTTCAGGCAGAACATTAAGCGGTGCGGGGGAGAGGAGCCCAGCATCTCGCTGCTATGATAGTCCAGGTAGTACAGAATCTTTTCTTTACACATGAAAGGGAGGGGGCTGATGAAGCTCAGCCCCCAGTTGCTATGATGAGGACGGTTACCAGCCGTTCTGTACCATCTACTGGGAATGACCAGGAATCATTCCTATTTTTACCCAGGTGCCCTCGGCCAGCCAGGAGCACTCACAGGCTCATGACAAGGACGGCTAGCAGTCCTATTGCACCATCTGCCACCAGGGAGGGGAGAGGAGCAGATACTGCTCTTCACTGCCGCAGCATCGCTTCTACCAGCAGCATTCAGTAGACATAGGGTGACATTCAAAGAAGTCAAGAAACGATTTCTTTCCCTTTTCTTTCACGTGGGGGCGGAGGGAGTGAATTGTCGAGCTATACCCTGAACCACGCCGCACAATATGTTTGAACCTACAGGCATTGGGAGCTCAGCCAAGAATGTAAATATTTGTCGGAGACTGCTGTGGACTGTGGGATAGCTGGAGTCCTCAGTACCCCCTCCCTCCCTCCATGAGTGTCCATTTGATTCTTTGGCTTTTCATTACACTTGTCACACAGCACTGTGTAGCCTGGAGATTTTTTTCAAATGCTTTGGCATTTCGTCTTCTGTAATGGAGCTCTGATAGAACAGATTTGTCTCCCCATAGAGCGATCAGATCCAGTATCTCCCGTACGGTCCATGCTGGAGCTCTTTTTGGATTTGGGACTGCATCGCCACTCTTGCTGATCAGAGCTCCACGCTGGGCAAACAGGAAATGTAATTCAAAAGTTTGCAGGACTTTTCCTGTTTACTTGGCCACTGCATCAGAGTTCAGATCGCTGTCCAGAGAGGTCACAGTGGTGCACTGTGGGATACCACCCGGAGGCCAATACCGTTCATTTGTGGCCACACTAACCCTAATCCGATATGGTAATACCAATTTTAGTGCTACTCCTCTCGTCGGGGAGGAGTACAGAAACCGATTTAAAGAGCCCTTTATATCGATATAAAGGGTCTAATAGTGTGGACAGGTGTGGCGTTAAATCAGTTTAACACTGCTAAAATCAGTTTAAATGCGTAGTGTAGACCAGGCCTTGCATTCACTTCAGCCCTGATATACTGGCTGGCTGTAATCTCTACCGTGGAGATTACTTCACCCCCAGAGGAAGGTGGGTGCAAGAGATCTGAGTCAATGTGACTCTAAAATATAGTCTACATGACATACTTACTTCAGTATAACTATGTTGCTCATGGGTGTGAAAAATCCACACACATGAGCCATATAGGTATACCAACTTCAACCCCCATGTAGATGGCTCTATGTTGGCAGGAGAGCTTCTCCCATTGACATAGCTACCGCCTTTCGTGGAGGTGGACTTATTAAGCTTAGATCGTCTTCACCAGATGCGCTACAGTGGAGCAGCTGCATCGGTACAGCTGCATTGATGTAAATTTGTAATGCAGACCTTGCCCTGAGATACAATTTGGTCCTTATTTCTTTCCTTGCTCAGTGGATGGGGGAGCAGGAAGACTGGAGGAATAATCTGAGTTACCTTGTGGGTCGGGGCTGCTCCCGAGGCAGTGTAACTATGCACTAGGCCCATTACTTAGGTTTTGTGGTAAAACCAAATCTAGTTCATGGATATTAGCTCACATCAGAGGCTTACTATAATTTGGGAGCACTCAAAATTCTTCACGGCCTGGAGACTGTATTTAACACAGATGGCTCTTATCGCTGGATATGTGTAAATATCTTATGTGAATGCACTCTCGGCTAATATTTAACCAAGCACATTTAGTGAATAACTGATGTTTCATTATAACAGGAAGCTTTTAGTACCAAAAGTTTAAGTGTTTCATTTAAATATTGCCCATATATCTTTGCCGTGTAAACTTTTTAAAAATTTTTGCCTCTCTTGTGGCCAAGTCTGACAGGCAGTGGATAAAAATAACAGTAAGTTACAGGAGTCTGCTGCCATGACACCATTTTACTGGCATTCAGCAGGTAGACATTTTTTTAACACTTCCTCTGTAGACTTTTGTAAGCATGGATCCTCATTCAGCCTAATCATAACCTGGTAATAGGTCATCCTACGATGGGAATTATTGATTGGTTAGATCTGAAGTATTTGCTCTTAGAAGCACTAAGGGGATTAAGGAGGAAGTGTTCCTGATATTCAGAGTGCATCAAAAGCAGCAGCTATAGCTAATGGAGATAGAAGAGGGTCAAATTCTCTGCAGCCATTTACCCCAACAGAGAGCTTGATTCAGAAGCCATTGGGGGGCGGGGGAGAGTAAATCAACCTGCTGAATGCCAATTAAATGATATGATGTAAACAGATTTCCGTAACCTGCCATTATTTTTACCCACTGCCTCTTAGCCTTGGTCACAACAATGGCAAATTAACTATAAAAAATGTTTCTTGGTTTACTCTAAACTTTGAGATTTTTGGATAAAGGTGCTATAAACAAATTATTATTATTTATTATTCAGTTTGGCATATTCCCCTGTTCTGCTTATTGGGAGGGGGGAAAATGCACCAGATATATTGACTGTGTACTGTTCTGCTTTGATGCTTTGCCAAATGAGGAGCTATTTCATGAACTTGCCTTCCAAGTCTTGCAATAATAGTCTGTTTGTTTCCATATACTAAAGCAGTAACAGTCTCCATAATAACCCCAGTGAGGTTGTCCCTCCAGTGACGTGCATAGTAAATGATTTGTTCCATCTGTCAGTGTTTTAGCAATATCAGTGTTGATTGTTTAACTGAGTACCAAGCCTACTTATGTCCTTTCATCTTTTAAATGGGGTTCTGATACTTTTCCATTGTATTTTTCATGTGAAATCCTTTATGCCAGTGACTAATGATGATCCCCTTGCAACTTTACACCTCTGGAAAACAGATGTTACTTATCAGTGATGCAATTGCAAGAGAAATGTGACTTTGATTTAGAGGTAGATGTGTGAGGGTCAATGGGGAGTTGAAGGGGAAAGGGGTCAAATCAAATTCTTTGGATGATGTTGAGTTTCTATTTAAAAGGCTGCATTTGTCTGTAAGCAAAGTATGGACTGGTTTACTTGCCTTGTAATTAAGCCTAAAATGTTAATCAGTTCAAATATTTTTTCCTGTTTAAGTATAAAATCGTTTTGTTTAATAGGTAAGATAGAGTGGGGGCTTCTTTAATTTCTTTCCATTTCTTATTTACACCAGTTTAGATTCTTAAATATTGATAGAGTGGCCTACGGGAGTCGGTCCAAGCATAACTGAATCTATATTAGGGTACGAGGATCTCGCTTACCCTTCCCCTCTGACTTTGACCCACGTGCAAACCTGAAGGTCTCTGAGACAGTGACTGTGGTTTATTATATGTTTGCACAGTAGGGCCCAACCTCACTGTGCCTGTGGGTGCTATTGCAATATAAATGTTTAACAATACAAATCCCTATTTCTTTTTTCCAGAGTGCATCACTATAATTTTAGAAGTGGGGGAGGAGTATCCAATCCATCCTTTCCTTAGAAACAGGTCTAATTTTTTTTTCATTTTCACCACTGTAAATCAGGAGTGACTCCACTGCAGATAAGGGAGTTATGCCAAAAAACGAAGGCAGAACTGGGCCCTGAATCTTTAAAGAATTCCTCAGAAGAATATCCTCCAGAGAGCATCATGAGGAGAACACCACTTTGTCTTCTAATGTTGGAATGAGTTGAGCTGGACTCTGTGCTCCAGGAATAAACACCAATGGCTCCTGTTTCAAAGACCTTTTTTCTCTCTCTCTCTCATTTTAGAAATTAAAACCCTTACATACCTTGGAATACTATCTCCATGTCCTAGTTAATGTCACTCGTATATGGGCTGCATCCAGCTAGGTCCTGAGTACATTTGCCCATATCCAGCCAACCACTTAAGCATGTTCACATGAAGCATGTGCTTAAGTGCTTTGCTGGGTCAGGGTCAGAGTGCCCAGCATCTTGCAGCATCCTGTTCCTGGACAGAGATCAGGATCTCCATATTATGAGTTTGTGCAGGGGAAGGATATTAAACATTTGAGAAATATCCTGGCATTTGTTGAATAAAGTATTCTGATTTTATTACATAAGATCTAACTTCAGCATCACACCAACTAATCTTGCTCTCTGTTGGAGCTTGTCCTCTCTGTTTCCCTTCATGTGTCACTTCTGCCTGTTCAATCAGCAGAATCTGGCTTTGTGCACTGGGTCAGTTTGATCTTTCAGCAAACTGCTTCAGAATTTCACTAAGGATCAGGCAACTAGGTAAAGCGCTTGATACCAGAAATGCAGTCAACGATTAGGCTTGGAAAAATACGAGGAGAGCACAAACTGAGATCAAACAGCATGTACAGAAACAGGAACTAAATGAACTGGGAACAATTTACAAGTGGTATTTGTTAGGAGTGTATATTTCCTGCAAGCAAACACAGCAGCCTCAAGAGGGAAAGAGCTGCATCTAACAGATTTTTTGCAAGCTCCGACTACAGGAAGGAGTGGTGGAAGAGTGCACAGTTGTTGATGCATCTTCTCTGCTCAGTGGTTTAACATCAAGTAGAGAACTTATAAAGCAGTCCATGTGTAACTGCAGTGTGTGAGAAGTTAAAGAAAATCTGCTGTCTTTGGACTGCTCTTCTGTTGAAACCAAAGGCATCAGAAATAAATTAACCAACTATCCAGGCATATTTCTTGGATATACGAACAAGAGTTGTATCCAGTGATGCATTTCAGTGCACTGCCATGCAGTTTCTTGGATAGAGGCCCAGGCCCAGGCAATTTGTAATGAAGACTCGCTGGTGGCATACGCTATCTCCTCGGAAGGTTATCCCTCAGAGGTGCAACAGTGCACATGTCATGAGCAGCAGCTGTCCTGGCGTGCAGGCAATGATATATGAGTCTCCTCTCCTGTGATCCTTACTCCGTATGCCATGTGGATGCAGACAATTGAAAAGCAAAGCATGAAGCAGGTTTTGGATTGGTTTGATTTTGGTGTTTGAAGTTAGTTTTATTGTGGAAAATGCTAAGTGCAAAATTGATTGGAGAATTTTTAATGTTTTGGCTATCTCAGAACCTGACCCTCTCCTCCACTACCACCACCATCCTCTCCTCACAGCTAATTGTGAAGTGTTGGGATTCTAAGATGTTGAAAGGCACAGTAATGTGAACACTCAATGTCATGCTGTTTATGGCATTCTATTATAATGCAAAGCAAAACCGGAAATATGGTAGATATCTAGTTTACAAGCTGTTTACACTCTAAATTGAGACGCCATGTTATCATCTGCACATATGCTTTTTTCTTGCATCTTCTAAGGCAAATACAGTATATTGTTTCTTGGCAATATCCATAAAGTATTACCAAAGCCAAGAAGTTTGCATATGATGCATTGTCATTTCTCTCAGCTAGTCAAGGTGATGTCCTGGTTGGGCTCAGAAAGCAAATAGGAACAGGTACACAGCAATGGCATCTCAAGGTCCAATCAGACCCTGCAGAATTACATATACTTGAATCATTAGTTAGCTGTATGTTCTGGAATGACAAACTGATCCAAATAAATTCAGCAAGCCCTATGCCACAGTTAAATAATCTTGTTTCTTAAACTGCCCACTTCAAAGCGTAAAGAGAGCTTTTCTCTCATAAAGGGCAGGGAAACTGTGACTCTATGAAACCACTGGGGTTTGTTTGTTTGATTTTACAGGAAGGCAATTGAAGAAGGCTCATTGCTCAGTAGAACTGCTGTGAAGTTAGGTTAGCAAGCAGCCCATTGTCCACACAGTTTTTTCAATGTCTTGCATGCATTTCAGTCTTCATGGGTAGACGGTCTAACAGTCATCCAGTGTAATCCACTTCTGAATTAGGTGACATTTTTATTCTTGCTGTAACCGTAGTAAAACTTGCTCTAAGGAACCACCTCCATAGGTATTTTAAGCAACTACTTTAAAGTACCCCCAAGATTTCCAGTACCATCTTCTCCAGCCTTTAGTTAAACCATCCAGGTTAGGCAACTATTTTTACTGGTCCTGGAAGTTGCTTATGATAGTTTCAACTTAATGCCTTCACTCCCCTGAAATCAAACCTATCTTTTTGTTGTTTAGCTTCCCACCTGCCTCACGGTGGCTTAGCATATGTGGATGATTCATTTATTCTTTGCGTTGAATTGTTTGATTACTTTTTTCTGTCTCTATCACCTTGTTTTCATTTTCACAAAAACTTATTTAAACTCTAAGATTCTGGGTGAATCATCTATAACCTTTCTGTTTGTTGGAGATCTAGTTATTATTAGATTGTTTACTTCTAATTCTGATGTTTAATTATGTTTTTCCTTCTGCCGTTGGTACAGGTGCAGCAATTAGATGGCATTAAGTCTGTCTCAAGTGCATTAAATGGGCTTGTTATTGCCCTCTGGTATATTTTAGGTGCTATAAATAAGTCCCTTTTTTTTCTTTTTTTTTTTTTTTAATGGATTGGATTGAAGTTGATGAATCTTTGGTGTTCTTCTGCTTTAGTACTACTGAGAAATTTCTTGCATTACATATCTCCAATATCATGGCTTATTAACCAGTTCAGTCCAAACCACCCTCTTCCACTGAGGTTGAAAAAGCCAGATCTGACCAGAGTTAAAAAAAGGTAGATGGTGCACATACACACGCATGTGCTCACTCTTTATTTTAATGTACATTTCAATGTATTTACTTGCATTTTGCAGCCCCTCCCATATAAAGGGAGCTTGGAGAAGTGGTTTAATAGTCAACTTAGATAAATGAACCTCAGCAAAGGGGAGAGGGGAGACAGTTCCAAGATTCCCAGGGCAAAACTGGTTATACGAAGTTGTTTGTGAATGTACTGATCTGGTTTCCTTGGCAACAACTGAGATGAAGGTTGAGAACAGCAGTTGCATTAAGGGAGCCAGTTCTATCTATGACAGCAAGGAAGACATCAGTTAATTCCTAGATTTAGCAAATGAGAACCCTCTTTTGAGTATGTTTGTATATAGGAGAGTGAGAGAGTAATCATTCCCCTAGGATTTACAGGAAAACAGTCTATTCCACATGTAGACCTCTTCTGGGCAAAAGGAAGTGTCAGCTGCTCTGCAGCACCATCTCCGGATCTGAAAAGAGCTTTCTGAAGATCTCTAGATCCCAATGTGGGGACAGCATGGACCAGGGCGGGGAACCAGGTAGGCTATGTTCAGTCCCTGTGGCAATGAGCTGAGGATCGACAGAGGAGTTAATGCAGTCTCAGACTACATTAACTCTCAGCTGCTTCGCTCTGTGCTACAGTATATGCGGTGTATGTCACTTGCAACTGCTTTTAGTGCATATTTAAATTTCTAGGAGTCTGGCTAGCTGCAAAGCTGCTGCCATTTTCTGGTGCAGCACATTGCAGAGGAAACATGCATCATGCACTCTCCTGGGGAATCTTATTTTTGTTTCTTTTTATTGTTTCTATTTAGAACTGTGGAATGAAGTCAATGGACATAAGTAAAAATTACTATAGAGTACATACTCCTTAGTGGAGTGAACCAGACTCTGGGGTAATGTTTCAGTGCTGGTCAGGTGTGGAACTCTGAGAAATAGAAATTAATTATGCAGCGTGAGTAGAGACCATTCATCTATGTTCTCTCTTGACATTCAGAAGACATAATGTATTTACTTGATTTAGTGCATGAAGCGTAACAAAGTAAATTTACCTAAGACTCCAAATTTCAGTGAGCGGTTCATTCAGTCCTACCTGAAATAACATTTGGTTTAGTAGTTAAACCTTGTTACAATGAATACTTCATTTTATAAAATATATATGAAAGTATGTTTTCTTTTCAACTCTCCTGTACTTAACCATTGTCAAACAGACATGTATTTTGGTCCAGTATTTGCAACAGAACTATTCACTGACCACCAGGGCAAGCTCTAGCGTTTTTGCCTCTCCAAGCACCAAAAAAAAAAAAAAAAAAAAAAAAAAAAAGTCACGATTGGCGGCAATTTGGTGGCAGGTCCTTCTCTCCGAGAGGAAGTGACAGCCCCACCGCTGAATTGCCGCCGAATGGCCAGATGTGCCGCCACCCTCTTCATTGGCTGCCCCAGGCACCTGCTTGCTACACTGGTGACCTGGGCCAGCCTGCTGACCACTGCAACATGAACGCATTAAGTACAGAAAGAGGGGCACAAAAGCATCTACAAATATTTGAGCAGTCAATGACCTTGGGGATGCAAAAGATGATGCATAATTAAGAGTAACAGAATGAAATTAAGAAAAGGGAACTTAGGCTGGATAACCAAAAAAATATTTCTTGGCAGTTAGATCTATCAGGGAAGAAAAAGTTCCAGCCATTGAGACAGAGAAAATTAAACTGAACAAAGAACTAGAAAATCAACTGTGAGTAAGACTCCTGCACTGGCAGATGACATAGGTGTCTTCTGTTACAGTGCTGGCTGGAAGCTCTGAGGTGCTGCAGTCCCCTGCCCATCATATCCCTTGCCCCTACCCCTATCACAACCCCACCATACTCCCTGCACCCAGGCTTGGGAACCGGTACACAGAAAGCTGCCTGTCTTCCATGCCTGTGCAGGGAAATCCTTGTATTGCTCCCTGGAAAATGGCTTTTAGGATCTCTTTTTGTGGCTCTGTGCCTTTTATGTGACATAAAGGGACCAAAGGGGAGGGGGGATCTCACCCTGGATTTTCATCACAAAAACAAGCCATTTTCAGTTGTGGAAAATCAGAAGTTGTTTTCTGATTAAATCCACCCAAATATCAATGAAAACTACTTGTTTTCTTGCAAAAAGTTCCATTTTTGTCAAAAAAAAAACACCATGATTTTTCATCAAAAAAAACTTCATTTGGCCATTGTGGACAACTTTCTTTTATTGCTCAGAGACTATCTCTAGCCAGGAAAGACATTCCCAGAACACAGCCTGGTATGGAGAGAGAGTTTCATGTTGTTACAGTGTGTCTGCGTGTGCTTGGTAGGAGGTGTGTGTGAGGGCGTGCACATATTTCTTTGAGCTTTTCTTTATTCCCTTTTTTTCCTTTCTTGTGCTTCTCTCTCTCCTTCCTTATTCTTTCTTCTGCTGTGGGGTGAGACTACCCTCCTTCACTCTTCATTAGTGCCATTTTCCTTTCTTCCACCTTACTCAATTTTTGTACTTTATTTCCTACAGTGACTCGGTGCTCCCACCTTCCATCTTGCTCTGTCAGCTCTCGCCCATGGATAGAGGAGGGCCTGGTTCAGGCATCCACCCTCATGCAGACCTGGGGGCCTCACAAAGGGGATCTTAACAGTATTGAACGTTAAAAAAGGACAATTTAAAATATGAAGACCAAGCAGATTATTAGTGGCTTTTCTAACAATAACTCAAGTGATTAGTGCAGTGGTAGCAGACTGACATTTTTGCTCTCTGTCTTTATAAAGCACTAGTAACTCAGGACTGAAATGTTGAATTCTTGGAAACAATGTAGATGAGGTAAAATACAGGAAATTCTGGCTGTGGCATTGAAATTAATCATATTAATTTTACAAAAGATAAATTAATGAGCCTATGGTGATATGTGTGCCTGTGCAGAGTGTTCACATACTTTGAAACACTGTTAATGGATTCATTTAATATAATGGACCTGAATGGGGAAGCCATTTCAGTCATTTACTTCTAGAGAGCAAATGCTCTTCCCAGACTGTAACCAAGGGTTTGGAAATTCATTTTTTTATTTAGTTATCAAAAGTTTTTCCATCATTTGGAAGGTGCACACAGGCTTATCTAATATTTAAAGCCTCTTTATGAACTAGCACAGCCACTAAAGCAGAGGGAAGGACCCTGAATAAATATTAACAGAATAATTTAGATGGGTACCGCAGTTAGAAGTAAAGCTACCACTGAAAGTCTTTCCAAATCCCAAGGAATCACTTAAACCTAGAGTCACAAAGGTACTTAGGTGCCTATAAAAATCACAGGAACACCTTGCCATTACAAAGCCTGAGTTAGGCATCTAACTCCTTAGATGGTGAAGGGGCAATTCACAAAAGCCAGCATACTAGGCAGCATGCCACTGCGAGGGGTGTGTACTAAGCCCCACCCCTGTCAGGGAGATAGGTGCTGAAGTCCGAAGCTTCACAGCTGAGACGAGTGCCTAAAGTGAATTGTTGCACACAGCAGGAGGAGAGGGAAGACCTCCCTTGTAACTTTTAGTCCTGTGCTCAGGGTACTCAGCTGCTGTTTCCTTCACAGAGAGATGCTGAATGCAGGTTTATTTGAACAAGTGGAACTTTATTAAACCCTCCAGGCAGCTCTAACCTTATTGCTTCCAGCCTAACTCCCTGCATTGCTATTGTCCAGTCAATAATAGTCCCTCCAGGAGACAGGGGACCTCTGATTGCAGTTCTACTGGTAAAGATACACCTGGTTCAAGTCCCCTCGCTTGGAAATTGAACTGGGATCTGCCACAGCACAGCTGAGTGCCCTAACCTGTGAGCTGTGAGCTAGTCTGTTGTGAGTGGCCTCAATTTCTCCTGTAGAAGCTGTTCTACTGGGGATAAATAAAGTGTTATCACAGAAGGGGAACTCAATCATGGCTCTTCCACATCCCAGGTGAGTGCAGTAACCATTAGGCAACAAGTATCGGGATATCCATGTTAGTCTGTATCCGCCAAAATAACGAGGCTAACAGATTTATTTGGGCATAAGCTTTTGTGGGTAAAAAACCCACTTCTTCAGATGCATGGAGTGAAAGTTACAGATGTAGGCATTATATAATGACACACGAAGAGAGGGGCTAACTAGGCAACAGTCAGCCTTGTGTGTACTCAGCCAGTAACTCTTATTTATTCACAGCGGAACAACTTCAACAGGAGAGATTGAAAGAGTCTCACAGCTGAGAGATGGCAAATCCCTGTTTAAATCCTCTCTCCTCCTCACAAGTAGGCAGAACCTGAAGCAAAGTCTCTTCCAATGTGAGTAACCACTGGACTAAAAGTTAGATGTGGGCTGTCCTTCTTCCTCCCCACACCATTTTGTGTAAGCATGCCTATAGAATCTGAATCACTAGGTGAATTTGAGCACACTTACCAGCTAGGGCCCAAGCAAGCTTGGTAGAGGAACGCCTGTCGTCCCCCAGTTCATGTACCACTCTAGGGCTCAGGCATCTGGACACTGAGCATGGAGTTGCAGTGAGCATGTGAAGATGTGGAAACATAGATGCCTAGGGAACTTCTAGTGCAACAATTTAGGTGCCAAGAGAGCTTAGGCACCTATAAAGTCTGGAGGTTTCTGAGCGGGGGGATTTTGAATCATAGTCAGGCCTGATTTGGAGATTTAGGCTCATAACTTGTATTTCTCAAAATACAGCCAAGTGATCTTGACTGCACTTGTGGTTCGATATTAAAAACGTTCACGAGACCAAATAACCAAGCTGCAGTCATTTATTGTCTAAAGACATGCCGTTCACTTTTCACAGGAGTGCTGCCACATCATGCATGTGAGACTACATAGATACAGTAACCTCTTTACAAGTTAGTGAGCATTCTGTGTCACCAGAGACTAAATTTAACCAACCAGCTTTTTGTTTTGTTCTTCTGGCACCATGGTGTATCTTTCCTTTGCTGTTTTGGGTACTGTATTCCAAACCAATGTTCCATGCAGGTACTGCCATACTTGTACCAGGACAAATGACAACCTGGTACAAGGTTGCCTTTAACAGGTTTCCTGTTTTCCAGTGCCAAAGCTGACTTTACCTTTGCAAAGTGTTGTAGGATACTGGGCATAGGCGAACAGAATTACAGGAAGAACATGATATATGTCAGGTAGCCTAACTACACAGCAGTCATATTTAATATCATGTAGACAGTATTAGTTGTGTATAACACTTATTAATGTGGTGCATGTGTGTATATATAATGTGTTGGTAAATAGAAGGCAGTTAGAGGCTTAAGTCCTTTTGTGAATCTAGCCCAGTGTAGTATTGCTATTAGCAGAATAGGGTTGTGTGCTGTTTTACACAAGTACATAAACAGGTAAAAGGCACCCAGCTATGAAGGGCAGGGAAGGCATAATTGTGGGATGAGAGAGGGAATAATAAGAAAATCTAGGGGAGAGCACTTCCCTCTCCTTTGTAATCAGGTGTCTTCTGGACATTTCAGGGGCTTATTTTTCTTGTTTCCATTTTTCATTTATTTTCTCCCTCAGCACTTCTATGGTGCTCAGTACCACAGAATGACTATGTGACCTCTCTAGCATTTCTAATCCTACCAACCCTCAGACACTGGAGTAGGCAGGGGAGTTTAGTAGTTGAATATTAACCCACACGGTGCTTTCAGGAAGGATTTGAAGACGTACACTAGACTTTCTATTTGATAAACAGATACAGTGGAGCTGACCACAGAAACTTGGAAATAAGACCTGCCAAGTGAAAACCTGAAAAATCATTCGAACATCCAGAAACTTCAGTCATTTGTTTTCTCTGTCCAGGTAATGTGAGGGTCTAAGCATATTTAACACATAAAACTGATCTTGTATCTAATGGTGGTCCTAATAGAAAATGTAAACCTTTTATTGAACACTGGAAGCATGTGCTATTAGGACATCTGACTATCTTTACATATAAAGATTAAAGGAATCTAATCATCATCATTGTATGTATCCCAGGGTTATTGAACAGATGCAGAGAATGACTTGTGATTCACCTTCCTATTTTCTCTAGGTCAGAGATTCACCAAGCAAATATACTTGAAGATGGATTCAACTCCAACTCCAATAAACCCTGAAGTTACTTGCTCTTTGCTAAATATTAGCTTTTGTTCAGCCCTCCTGATATCTGAAAAATATTTCCTCAAAGACAGACCTCTATTTTAACCATTGATCTACCACAGCCATCTGCAAATATCTGTCCATGGCCTTTTTCTTGCAGGCAAGATGAAATAATGACAACAATCAAAGAGTTAACAGGAAGACTTTTTGGCTCTTCCTTCTCCTACTTCAGGTTTGTCAGTGATGGCATGCAATGACACTCCCATAGACAGCGATGTTGCTCTCAATGAGAGTATCCCATCCATAAGCTCCGGTTACACAGCTCTGCCTGCCCCACTCAGGATATTGTTGGTAATAATAATGGTATTCATGATTGCCATTGGACTTTTTGGTAATGCCATTGTCTGCCTCATTGTCTACCAAAAGCCAGCCATGCGTTCAGCCATCAACCTGCTGCTAGCAACTTTGGCCTTTTCTGACATCATGCTGTCTTTGTTCTGCATGCCTTTTACTACAGTTACAATTATTACAGTGAACTGGAACTTCGGGGCTCACTTCTGTCGGATATCAGCTATGCTGTATTGGTTATTTGTCTTGGAAGGAGTCTCTATACTCTTGATCATTAGTGTGGACCGCTTCTTAATTATCGTTCAACGGCAAGACAAGCTGAACCCTTACCGTGCCAAAGTCATCATCGCCATGTCTTGGGCACTGTCCTTCTGCATTTCCTTTCCTTCAGTGATTGGATGGACATTTGTGGAAGTACCAGCCCGAGCTCCCCAATGTGTTCTGGGATACACTGAATTTCCTGCTGACAGAGCTTACGCCGTGATGCTAGTTGTGGCAATTTTCTTCATCCCTTTCAGTGTCATGCTGTATTCTTACCTTTGCATTCTAAATACTGTGCGGCGCAATGCCCTTCGGATCCACAACCATGCCGAGAGCCTTTGCTTGAGCCAGGTGAGCAAACTAGGCCTCACGGGACTACAGAAGCCTCAGCAGATGAATGTGGACATGAGCTTCAAAACCAGAGCCTTCACTACAATTCTCATTCTGTTCATTGGC
Organism: Gopherus flavomarginatus; assembly: GCF_025201925.1. Classification (NCBI taxonomy): domain Eukaryota; kingdom Metazoa; phylum Chordata; order Testudines; family Testudinidae; genus Gopherus; species Gopherus flavomarginatus. The sequence goes on from NC_066617.1 coordinate 254,379,649, forward strand.
TTTTCATTCTGCTGGCTTCCACACACCGTCTTCAGCTTGCTCTCTGTGTTTAGCAGACAGTTCTACTACAGCCCTTCTTTCTACATCACCAGCACCTACATCCTGTGGCTGAGTTACCTCAAGTCAGTGTTTAACCCTGTCGTCTACTGTTGGAGAATCAAGAAATTCCGTGAGGCCTGCATGGAATTCATGCCTAAAACATTCAAGATCCTTCCTAAAGTGCCTGGACGAACAAAGAGGAGAATACAGCCAAGTACAATATACATCTGTAGTGAGAGCCAGTCAGCTGTTTAGGAAGAAGCTGTGGGCCAGTGAGGGAAAAGTTATGAAAGGATTGGTTAAAGTAGGCAATAGTTCATTTCTACTATTTACTTTCTACAGTTGTCACAAATCTTTAAAAGGATGCTGTGCTCCATTGTTCCGTGTGTTAAGATTGCATTTCTAACTTCCCCCAAGCTTACAAATAACTCATTAGTACTGCTTGAATTAAAACCACTTGGTGCAATAATGTTGCAATACTAGGTGCCATGTAAAAATATCACTTGTGACCAAAAATATAGTCCTTCTAATAACAATACATTGGTAACAGCTGAAAGCCTATAGCCTCCTTTTTAAAAAAATATAACTATTGTTTTCGTCACACAGCTCAAGTGGAAAAAAATACAAGAAGAATAAAAATGTGGGAGAGTCGTAAGTCTAGAGTACCAAGCTCTAGAACATAAAAAACAAAAACAAATGTTTTTAATTCTGTTCATTGCCAAATCACGGCAGAATTTGAATCCTCATCTTCCTGTGCAATGAGACATGAAACAATTGTTTTGTATAGTGGTGTAACTGCAGTGTCAGATTGAGTCTGTTCATCTTTGATTGTCATGTGTTCACAGAACTGCGGCACAGAAAGGAGGTGACTGGCCTCAGGCACACCGTCACTCTATGGCAGAGCAGAAATAGAGTGCTGAAGTCGTGGCTTCCAATCTCACGCACTGACCTGTAGCCTGTCCATCTTTTATTTCTTCTTCAGCATTCTCTCCGCTCTTGGTTACACACACTCATTTCCTTGTGTGTTCATCACTCTTGCTTGACCTAGTCCTTTCTCCCCCTGCAGAGGCCTTTGTTTTCCAGTTCTACTTCCCAACATTTCCTCTGTCACCGCCCTGTCCTGGTCCTGTCCTACTTCCCCAGTTTGTCAAGCTGGATCCTGTATCTCACCAAGACTGGTCCCTTCCCACATGCCATGCACATTATCTCCCCGTGATCCTGTCCCTGGGGTAGGGAATGTGGTGGTGTTGCTGTTCAGGGCCAAGAGGCACATGTACCAAGAGGTAGATGTACAACAGAACCCATATGAAGCAGCCAGTGCTGGTTAGCTTTTCCTTCATGCTGACTGCTGCAGTATGCTGCTCTGGGGGATCGAGATAGCAGGAAGAGCAATGAGGAGGGAGACAAAGGAAAAAGTCTGGACTCCCTAGTGGTAGGAGGAGGAACAGCAAGGGAAACCTTATTTAGTCCACATGACCCTGTTTATGCATATCAGCTGGGGCGGCTATGTGATTGTCATGCCAGAAGTGACCTTTAAATTGCTCAGCCGTGGTGCATTCGTTAGTTTGCAGTAACCTGTTTTGTTAAAGATTCAAATACACAAACTAAACTGCTCTAAAGCAGTCTCAGTGCTGCTAGTCCATGCAGTCAAGACCAGCATCCTCTCATGATCAAAAGCTGCTGAGAGAGCAAACCATCTGTATGGAATGCTGCCTAGTATTCCTGTTTCTCACAACCTAAAGCCATCTCCCCTCATGTTAGGTACATAACTGGGATTGGCAGATAGTTTTTAAAAAATCCCATTTTCCCCCATCATCTCCCCCCCCCCCGAAAAGAACAATTTAAGCCTTGGTACAATAATTCAAGAAAACATCTGACATTGAGGGAAACTATTGATGAGTGATCAAACTTCAGTGGAAAACCATGTGGTACAAAATCTTAGTTATAGAAAGACTACAAAATTACTACTAACTAAAATCCGTCAGAGGCAGCCCAGCCTCAGGGTCTCTCAGCTCTAGTACAGAGGTGTCCTTTCCAGTATCCCCTCTCTTGGGGAAGGTTGCATAAGTACTGAGAAACAATTATATAGTTAAAATAAAATGGCTGCAATGTCTAATTTCAGGGCGGCTGTACAGTTAAAAAAAAATAAAAAAATTTCAATTACCATCCTGTTAGAGTGGAGGATACGTTTAAAATCTATACCCAATTAAAACTACAGGTTTGGGGAAAAGTAGGGTACTCCAAATTATCTGAACATCATTCTAACATAGGGGTTAATGTTAAGGTATAATAGCTGATGGCCTGAAAACCTCACATTTTTTGCAAGGTAGCACAGCCAAAGCTACTCTACAGTTGATGCAAATGCAAATTTTTCATGGCCAGACTAGTTCCAGCCGTCAAAAACAAGTTAAGGACCAATGCTAAGGTCTTTTGGAACCAGTGGACTTTTCCAAATGCACATCATATAAGTAGCAAACAACAATGTGAAACGACAATCACATTGACCCTATCAGCACACTGCACTGCAATGCTGTGCATAATGATGTGATTGAGCAAATTGTAGATTGGTAGCATGTATGACTCTGGCTCACAGGACAAGCTAGTAAAGGTGACATCCACAATTTTGAGGACATTTGGTTGACTGATTTGAAAATGCCAAGGCATGTGCGTACATAATGCAACTGCAGTTGCAGTGTCTTCCTGAAAAGTTACATGTGCTATGACTAGGAAGACAAAGCCACTTTCATGTGTCTGTAACAGTCTGTCCTCTCTAGGTCTGTGGGGTGATAGACATAGGACTTTCAACAGCAAAGCAAAGGCTGCCACCATCTGAGCTAAAGCAGTGACTAGCGGGAGCCTGCTCTCTCCTGACAATTGAGATAGGGACATGTTACAGCTAATGTCAGCCTAAAAACGAAACCTTTTTAAAGGGATGCATTGCAATGAGGGGCATTTTTAACAACCAGCTAGGTGTCCAAGCCACTGGCAATAATTGGGATAGACTATCAATTATTCCGCTTATTTCATTGAGCAGGTCTTTGCGGGAACTTTGCTTAACTAAGGCAAAGCTGGGCAGGAGGAGACAGCTATCACATGGAATGTGCTGAGTCTATGTCCTCACCGATGTGCTGGGGTAAGCATCCCTTGAAAAACAGGAAAGCTATCTATATTTGGCTTCTGGGTGTGTGTGTGGGGGGGGGGGGGGGAATGGGGGTGAGGCATGAGACTGAAGATTGCAAAAACAATAGTCTGTATAACTAATGGCTTAAAAAGTGCTTGCTTAATGGTTTTTCTTTGCTTGATATGTTGTTTACTAATAAAAATGGGGTCGACAGGTCTGAGGAATTTGGATTTGACCTTCTGGACATCTCTTGAAATCCCAGTGACAGGCGGATAGCTGGCCACTTGGACCTTGTTGTTTGACCACTCGCGACCCCTCCAAGCCATAGGTATCTAGTGTTTGCGGGTGCTGTATAACTGAGGATGCAAGTTTGTCACAGAAATCACAGATTCTGTGACTTTCTGGGACTTCTGCAGCAAATGGTGTGGCTGGCCCCACTGAGCAGTCTTGGGCCGCTGTGCTCCCTCTCCTTGCCAGCAGCAGCAGGAGAGTGGGTGTAGGAGGCGGGCCTCAGGGTTGGGGCTTGGGAGGGGGTGAGGTCTCTGGGAGGTGCTTACCTCAGTGTGGGGGGGTGCCCTGGAAGTGGCAAAGTCCCTCAGCATCTAGACAGAGGCGTGGCCAGGCAGCAGTGTGTGCTGCTTCTGCCTGCAGGCACCGCCCCCGCAGCTCCCATTGGCAGTGGTTCCCAGCCAATAGGAGCTGTGGAGCCGCGCTTGAGGTGGAGGCAGCACACAGAGCTGCCTGGTCACACCTCTGCCTAGAAGCTGAGGGATGTCACAACTTCCAGGGAGGCACAGAGCCAAGTAGGGAGCCTGGCAACCCTGCCAACTACACCCCCTCCAACACCAGCAGGAGTCCCAGGGCGCACACCACCACCTGCTCACCCATTACTCCCCCCCAGTCCACATGGGCCACCCATTCCAGGACCTGCAGTGCCCCTGGGCTGCCTTCCCCACCCCACGATTTAGTTAGGAGTATATAGTACAATCCTGGACTGGTCATGAACCATGAATTTTTGTTTACTGCCCATGACCTGTCCATGACTTTTACTAAAAAACCCTGTGACTAAAATGTAGCCTTATGTACAGCCTTGTGTTTGTATGTGCTTGAGACTAAATAAAGCAGAGACTTCGAGTAAAGGCAGTCTGGTGCGAGTGCTGGAGACTATTAATAAAGTGAAGGCTTTAAGTAAAAGCACTTGATTTTGTGTGATTTATGCCAGCCATATAGCAGAGGGAGGTACTGCATCTCCCTTGGTTTATTTTCTGCAACCATGTTGCAGAGAGTAAAGTTACTGAGCACTTTGGGTTTAGAGAGCCCCAGATAACACATCTAGAGGCCGCAGTGAGGACGGCGGCAAGGAAGGAGACGGTTGACATAAACAGTTTGTTTTGTTACAGTAGGAATTAGAGGACAGCAGGACAGGATCACTCCCTGCACTTCCTATGTTGTAGCTTGCATGTCAATTGCCAGAGCTCAGGTCAGTGACCTGGCTGACTGAGAACTTATGGCCAAACAAAAGGGAACTTCTGGAAAGATGGAGACATTTGGCATGGTGTTAGGGAACAGCTTGACTGATTTTGTACAGAAACATGGTAATTATTTTTGGACATTCAGAATCTTTACCTGCCCTGGAGCTCTGTAAGCAATGGGGAAGCTGGGTCCAGATGGGAATGTGGGTGGCAGTGACAGTATTAGACAAAGAGAGATTTTGGTAAGGAAAGGGTATGAGTTAGAAAAAGTAAAAGCCAGTGTGAAAGCCGAATCAGATCCCCTCAGAGCAACCACGTTGCCTCAGATAGCACAACAGCAAGCATGCGACAGTGAGAGAGAGAGAAAGACAGGTTGCAGCAGGAAGTATTTGAGTTGCAGAAGCAGACTGATAGTAGCGAGGTTAAAGCTTTACTGAAGAATCCCAGGATAAGAGCCAGGCAGATCATGGGGAAGGTAAAAGACACAGCTGTGCTCTCAGAGCCATGTGGGACGAGCAGAAGGGAATAGCGGCTGCGATTAGAGGAAGTCGTAGTCTGGGAAGGGTCAATGGGTTAGAAGAAAACCCCAACTTATATCCTCCTTATGATGACGACGACAGGGATGGTCCCATGAGCTTCCTTTTCCCTTGGGCTCTACTGGGTAGTCCCTGTATAGTCCCTTGTGTGAAACACTGGCAAAGTTGCAGAAGTCCCCACCCATAGCCTCCATAATAAACACCATAACAAGGAAAATTGGGCCCCAAGGGAGTAACCAAGGAAGGGCAGCAGGGAAATCAGTTGGCCTGTTAAAGTGGAGTACAGCTTTGGGATGGCTGGCTAGGGTAGCTGGCATCTCTGATCTCAATCTGGCGACTGTGGTGGCTTTGATCAGGGAATACATGATCCCAGAGGATTTTGCAGGGCTCTCATACTATTCCTGGCATCGAGAGGAGAGTGGGGTTGGCACCTGCTCTTGCAAATTAATATGCCTGGAGGATTGGCAACCCTAGAAGGTGTCCAAAGGCAAATTAATTTGCAAGAGCAGCTGACACCCCCGCCTCTCCTCTCAGTGCTATGATAGGGACAGGAGCCCTCATTGGCCTACAGCAGTGAACCGTGGCCAGGGGGAGATGCAAGCGGCCGGGGCAGGTAAACAAAGCAGCCCGACAGGGGCTTTCCCTACACAAGCAGCGATCCCAGTTTGAGAAACACTGCCCTAAGCGAATGAGGGCTGATGAATTTGCTGAGCTTCAGCTGGGTGCTCAAAGAACAGTTAAAAGTTCAAGAGGCCACTCGTGGGGAAAAAGAGAGGGGAGGGAAAAGATGCACTCAGACCAACATGGGTTTGAATAGAAGTTTATAGATTTAGCTTAAATATCTAGCACTACTCTCCCTATACAGGGAGGAGAGAGGTTTGTTTTGCTTTACATTTTAGAGTAGTAACCCTGTAAAAGTTGGAAGTCCTTCGAGACGATGCACTCCTGTGTGCTGTTTTTGCTGGCCTGGGTGTCGTGATCCTGCTCCTCTGGGGGTGTGAATTCGGAACCTGTGTTGGAGGAATGGGGAAACTTCCCGTGGATGACAGTCGTATACAAAGCAAATGACACAGTGAAAATTAATGTCAACCTTGATGACCAGAAAAGTTTGGAGCAATGCTGCCACTGCCACCTGAAAGTGTTTACATGTCCATGGGACAAAAGTGACTTCTCCCTCAACCCCCCTCCAGATGCCGCAATGTCCATCTGCTGCAGGAAGGGGGAAAAAAACCACCAATATGGATGGGTGACAAATGCTATTTTTTTTTAAGTTCTTTCCTCATCTGTAAATGGCTGTGCGTTCATTTATGGACTTACATCCCTAAGCAGACAGTACCAGGGGAAAAAACCAATTCACTCTAGGCTGAAATAATACCTTTCACCTCCAGACACTGGGCACCAAAGTCTAAGGAAGGCATGCTTACAGCTAGTGCCACCAGAAGGGGAATGGAAGGTTATCTTGCTCTGCATTTTGGAGGGCCCAGGTTCTCAAAACTCAGTGCTGGATTTGCAGTGCCAACAAGATCAGTGGCTGAGTGTCAGCTGAGAGTGCTGAACTTTTGCTGGATCACAGCTGTGGTGCAACCAGGACTCTTTATGGGGATGACCACAGCTACGTGAAGGACCCCTTTTTAAGAAAAAGGTGATGACCTTCGAAAAGGGTACTGACAATGGGCATTTTAAGCAAGCAGGCAGGTTTCCAAGCCCCTGCCAATTATTGGGATGAACTATCAATTATTACGCTTATTGCATTTAGTGCTATGTCTCATGGTTTATTTCCTAATACAGCCTTGCAGAGAGTAAAGTTACTAAGAGCTTTAGGTTTAGGGAACCCCGGGAAACACAGTGGATTGAAGATGTTCATTACTCTGCACAACAAAACTGCATTAATTTCAGATCCCCACTCTGCACAGAACAGAGTGGCCACCACTAACAGCCCTCACAGCAAACATTACCATAGGGGTAGGTAGAAAAAGCAGACCATGTGCCGTGAGTGAGCAGTACAGAGGATTTAAACTCCAAAAGCATCTTTACTTTGTTGCTAAAAAGTGAACCAGAACAGCATTTTTTAAATTTCAATTCAATGCACAAGCCTCTTTCCATAAGAGGAGATGTTTTAAAAACTGAACTGTGGGGAGATTGTGTGTGTGCGTGTGTATATATATATATAATATATAAAAATAAAATATACATACACACACACACACACACACACACACACACACACACACACACACACAGCAAATGGTTAAGGACCTAAAAGTCAGGCTGTGGAGAAAATCGTATCTTTCTTTTATTTCTTTGAGTTGAACAGAGAAATTAGCATCATGGTGTAGATACTGTAATGGCAGGAGACCAGGTCAAGGAAAGAAACTCTTGGAGGTGAACAGACCTGATTCTAATATTAGGAACAATTACACACTTAGGAAAACAAAACAAAAAAAACAGAGCTTATTTCTGACAGAACATAAAATGTGTCCACGCATATTCTGATTAATAGCTGCAGATTTCTGAAGGACTGACTGCTGAGAAAAAAAATGGAATGGACACAGCAATTTGCCCCAATTTCTCTTAGCCTGTCCCCTTCTTACCTCCTTTTCCTCTCTCCACTTTTGATATTGAGTTTAAGTTAATAAGCAAGTAATATGCATGAAGGACTGATTCTTTTGTTAAAAGTAACTCCCACTTTTCCTATATTTTTCTTCTTCCTACACTACAGATGCTGCCTTTTCCCTCTTATAAAGATAGGATTTGCTACATCAAAAACAGCTATATCTCATATTCAGTGGCAGGGGTAAGTATATCTAATGCTTCTGAGAGAGGTTAAAACGCACCTACCAAACTGTACAATGAATACCAGGGAGAACTCTCCTCCTTATGCAGTTAGTTTTAGGTCTTGAAGCACAAGATGCTACTACTATGGTCAAGATTGCCCTGTCCTTTTACATTTTCAGTTTATTATTTTAGTGGTAACATGTTATGTAAAGACACTTAGTTGTTCCTCAATGTATTGTGCTTTAATATTCTCCTAGTCAAGAGCAGAATAATGAGTGATGAGATTTCACAGCAAAGAATCCTGTGGCACCTTATAGACTAACAGACTTTTTGGAGTATGAGCTTTCATGAGTGAATACTCACTTTGTTGGATGCATGCCAAAGCGGCTCTTTACTGCTTTTACAGATCCAGACTAACATTGCTACCCCTCTGATACCTGAGTTTTCACAATTCCCTTTTATTGATAAGAGCCCAGCAGTTTTTTTTAAATAAGTTGTACCAGCTTTGTAATCTACTATGTAATTAATACCACTGCTGTATCTTTTTCAATTTCAGCTTTTTGCGTTAAGGAAGCAAAACTGGATAGTACTTTGGATATTACTTAATATAGTGTAATGTTCTATGTTGTTTTCCCTTTGAATAAAATGATCCTTGGTTGTATTTACAATGAGAAGTTTAAACTGTGTATTATATTTAAGGTGTCAGATGGCACACATATAGTGAAGCAATGAACTCTAGCATACAGTACAGTTAAAGGAGTAAGTCCTGATCCTTCAATGAGTACATATATAGTCAGTCTTATTGGGCTCCCTAGTCCAACATTCTCAAGATAAAATAAGCAAAGACCAATGATCATGAACATAGGCACTGCCATACCAGATCAGACAAGTGGTCCATCTAGTCTGGTATCTTGCCTCGGACAGCAGCCAGTAGCAGAAGCTGCAGAGGAAGAGGTAAAGGAACCATAAAATGGGACATAATTCTGAATAGCCTGTACATAATCTACACTTCTAACATGCTCTAATCCAACATAGGTTAGTTTAAATTCTGAAGTAGGAGCTCACACCCCTTCCTATTTTTATCCTAATGTAACCCTAGATGTTCCTATCCATTTAGATGTCCAATCCTTTCTGAATTCTAATAAGATTTTCAAAGATACCTTGAGGCAATGTTCAGTACACAAAAAGAAAATCCTTTTCTAAATTAGTTTTAGACTCGTTGCCGTGAGTGGGCCCTTGTTCTTTTGTTATGAGAAAGGGTAAAGAAGCCCCTGATTTAGCTCTCACCCTTCTAAGTTTTGTATTCCTCATTTTTCAATAAACAGAGTTCAGTCTCTTGAGAGAGTCTAAAATAGCCTCAAAATATATTTCACCGGTGATCATGATTTAACTTAGCTGCAGCTGTCAATTTTCCTGTACTTCTGTCTTTTTCTTGCTTTGCCCATAGAAAAGCCTTCAACATGGGATTTGCAACTTATGACAATTGTGTTGAATATTTAAGGCCTTGTCTACAGATCCTTTTAAAAGGATAGGCCTTGTCTACACTACAGAGTTCTGTCAACAAAAATCAGCTTTCATTGACAAAACAATGGAAGTGTACACACTACAATCCTCCTCCTGCTGACAAATCTCTCCTGCTTTGCCGACAAAATAAAACCACCTCGACAAGAGGCATAGAACTTTTTGCAGTAGTTATATCGACTACGTGTCAGTGTAGATACTATACTTGGTTGTGTCACCGTAAATAGCCTCCATGAAGTGTGCCACAATGCCCATCCTGACTGCTCTGGTCAGCCGTTCAAACTTTGCTGAGCCAAGGTACGCAGGCATCCACCTCTCACCCTTTAAAGGCTCAGGAATTTTTGAAATTCCACTTCCTGTTTGCTTGGTGTTACCAGCTCACTTCACACCTTCTCAGCTGTACCACTTGGAGCACACTAGAGTTGTTGGATCTGGTGGCACTGTGGGGAAAGAAGCTAGGCAGTCCCAGCTCCACTCCAGCTGTAGGAAAAGATGGTTACTCACCTTTGTAACTGTTGTTCTTCGAGATGTGTTGCTCATATCCATTCCAATTAGGTGTGCGCGCGCTGCGTGTACACTCGGAAGATTTTTTTCCCTAGCAACACTCAGTGGGTCAGCTAGGCGCCCCCTAGAGTGGCGCCATTATGGCGCTGGATATATACCCCTGCCAACCCAACGGCCCTTCAGTTCCTTCTTGCCGGCTACTCCGACAGAGGGGAAGGAGGGCAGGTTGGGAATGGATATGAGCAACATATCTCAAAGAACAACAGTTACAAAGGTGAGTAACCATCTTTTCTTCAAGTGCTTGCTCATATCGATTCCAATTAGGTGATTCCCAAGCCTTACCTAGGCGGTGGGGTCAGAGCGAGATGTTGCAGAGTGGAAAACTGCTGAGCCAAATGCTGCACCATCTCTGGACTGTTGAACCAATGCATAATGTGCGGCAAAGGTGTGAATCGATGACCAGGCAGCTGCCTGACATATTTCCTGGATGGGGACATCGGCCAGGAAGGCAGCAGATGAAGCTTGTGCCCAAGTAGAATGGGCGGGGAGGTGGCTAGCCAGAACGTGAGCCAATTCATAGCATGTGCGGATGCAGGATGTTACCCAAGATGAAATCCGTTGGGAAGAGACCGGTAGGCCTTTCATCTGGTTTTCGACAGCTACAAAGAGCTGAGGTGACCTTTGGAAGGGTTTGGTTCTCTTGATATAAAAGACGAGAGCCCTGCGGACGTCCAGGGTGTGGAGCTGTTGTTCCCGATGCGATAGGTGCAGCTTCGGGAAAAAGACTGGGAGGAAGATGTCTTGGTTGACATGAAAGACGGACACCACCTTAGGGAGGAAAGAGGGGTGTGGTCGCAGCTGTACCTTGTCCTTATGGAATACCGTGTACGGGGGGTCCGCTGTCAAAGCCTGAAGCTCAGATACTCATTTTGCCTAAGTAATAGCGACGAGGAAGACTGTCTTCCAGGAAAGGTACAGCAGTGAGCAGGTAGCCAGTGGCTCAAAAGGAGCACCCATAAGCTTGTCTAGCACCAGGTTTAGATCCCAGGTAGGAGTTGGGCATCTAACTTGAGGATACAAACATTAGAATCCTTTGAAGAACCTTGAAACTATAGGGTGAGAGAAGATTCATCGGTCATTTTCCCCTGGATGGAAGGCGGAAATGGCTACCAGAAGCACCTTTATGGAAGAGACGACTAGGACCTGCTCTTTTAGGGACCAGAGGTAGTCCAGGACAGTGGGAACGGACACCTGTCGGGGGACTAAGTTACGCTGAGTGCAACAATAGGAGAAATGCTTCCACTTGGTGAGATATGTCATCCTAGTGGAAGGCTTCCTACTGCCCAAGAGCACCTCCTGGACCGAGGCAGAGCAACGCAACTCAGACTGGCTCAACCATGCAGCAACCATGCTGTGAGATGAAGGGACTGCAGGTCCGGATGGTGAAGCCTGCCAAAGTCCTGTGTTATGAGGTCCGGCCAGAGTGGCAGGGGAATCAGGTCTGCCACTGAGAGGCCGAACAATGTGGTGTACCAGTGCTGCCTCGGCCACGCTGGAGCAATCAGGATCAGGTGGGCGCTGTCCTTGCGGAGCTTGAGGAGGACTCTGTGGACAAGTGGAAATGGTGGGAAGGCATAAAGTAGGTGCCTGTTCCACGGGATCAGAAATGCGTCTGAGAGGGAGCCCAGGGAGCGTCCCTGGAAGGAGCAGAACATCTGGCATTTCCTGTTCTCTCAGGAGGCAAAGAAGTCTATGTGGGGAAAGCCCCACTTCCGGAAAACAGAATGGATGACATCTTGACGAATCGACCACTCGTGAGACAGGAAGGATCTGCTGAGGTGATCCGCCAGAGTGTTCTGGACTCCTGGGAGAAAAGACGCTACCAATTCGATCAAGTGGGCTATGCAAAAGTTCCAAAGGTGGACAGCTTCTTGACAAAGGAGGAAGGAGCGTGCTCCGCCCTGCTTCTTTATGTAAAACATGGCTGTTGTGTTGTCCATGAACACTGATACGCAATGGCTTTGGAGATGGTCTCGAAACACTTGGCATGCTAGACGGACTGCTCTCAGCTCCCGCACACTGATGTGTAAGGCCAGTTCTCGGGGTGACCAGAGGCTTTGAGTGCGAAGGCTCCCGAGGTGGGCACCACAACCCAGAGATAACGTGTCTGTGGTTAGGGCCATCAAGGGTTGTGGTGGGTGGAATGGCATCCCTGAATAGACTAGAGTGGGGTCTAGCCACCAGGTTAGGGAGCCCAGAAACTTCCTGGGGATAGTGAGCACCGAGTCCAGGCTCTCTCTGTGTGGTTGGTATATTGAAGCAAGCCAGGCTTGGAAGGGACGGAGGCGTAGCCTGGCATGCTTGGTCACGAAGGTGCAGGCAGGTATGTGACCTACTAGGCTGAGGCAGGTGTGCACTGACATTGTCAGGAAGGTTTGAAGACTTTGGATTATTGAAGCCATTGCCTGAAAATGCGACTGTGGGAGGTAGGCTGTCAAGGTTCTTTCCCCACTCTGAACTTTAGGGTACAGATGAGGGGACCTGCATGGACACTTCTAAGCTTAATTACTAGCTTAGATCTGGTATTGCCGCCACCATCCAGAATTTCAGTGTCTGGAGCACTCCCTATCCCCCCAAAACTTTCCCCTCCCTGGGTAGCCTTGAGGGACTTCACCAATTCCCTGGGGAACACAGATCCAAACCCCTTGGATCTTAAAACAAGGAGAAATTAACCATCCCCCGCTCCTTTCCCCCCCCCCCCCCACAAATCCCTGGTGAGTCCAGATCCAATCCCTTTGGATCTAAAAAAACAAGGAAAAATCAATCAGGTATTAAGAAAAAAGGCTTTTAATTAAAGAAAAGAAAGGTAAAAGAAAACCCTCTGGGAGAGATTAGCATACCAGCTACTCTCACAGACAACAGATTCAAAACATAGAGGATGTTCTCTTGGGCACAAATTTAGTTACACAAAAAGAAAAAATACTCAAATATCCAATTTGATTCTATCTCAATTTGCATAAGACAGGTTACAAAGAAATGAACAAACCTATTTATTCCTTTCTAAAACTTACTACTCTGATAAGAGGCTGGTTCCTTGATCTTTTCACTCCGGCTGAAACTGAAACTCTAAACAAAGGAAAAACTTCCCTCTTCCTTTTGAAACAACTTGTTCCCCCATTGGTTCCTCTGGTCAGGTGTTAGCTAGGCTAGGTGAACTTTTAACCCTTTACAGGTAAAAGAGGCATTAATCCTTAACCATCTGTTTATGACACCCCCCCAAATCTCAGACCGTGTGGAACCACAGTGGCGGCGATTTCTTCCTAGAACTTTATGTAAAACTACAAGATTTTTCACATTCCAAGGACAATTTAACCAGTTAATTCTGGGAAGCTTTCATGGGAAAGTGCATCAGCTACTTTGTTAGAAGCTCCTGAAATGTGTTGAATTTTAAAATCAAAATCTTGGAGAGCTAAACTCCATCGAAGAAGTTTTTTGTTGTTTCCCTTGGCAGTATGAAGCCACTTTAGCGCAGCATGGTCAGTTTGTAGCTGGAAACGCCGCCCTAAACGTATGGGCGTAGCTTTTCCAGGGCATACACAATGGCGTAGCATTCTTTTTCACTGATTGACCGGTGGCTTTCCCTCTCAGACAGTTTCTTGCTGAGAAACACGACAGGATGAAATTCTTGATCCAGTCCTTCCTGCATTAAAACTGCTCCTACACCACGCTCAGAAGCATTTGTGGTTACTAGGAATGGTTTGTCAAAGTCTGGGGCCCTTAGCACAGGGTCAGACATGAGTGTTGCCTTAAGCTGGTTAAAGGCCTTCTGGCACTCATCAGTCCACTTAACTGCATTTGGCTGTGTCTTTCTGGTCAGGTCTGTTAGTGGGGAAGCGATTTGACTGTAGTGTGGTACAAATCGCCTCTAATATCCGGCTAAGCCTAAGAAGGACTGGACCTGTTTCTTTGACTTTGGGACAGGCCACTTTTGGATAGCATCTAACTTGGCCTGTAGGGGATTTATTGTTCCTTGACCCACCTAGTGTCCAAGGTAAGTCACTCTGTTTTGGCCTATTTGATACTTTTTAGCCTTAACAGTTAGTCCTGCCTGCCTGATGCGCTCGAAGACTTTTTCCAGGTGTTCCAGGTGCTCCAGGTGTTCTGCCCATGAATCAGAAAAAATGGCCACATCGAAGTAGGCAACTGCAGATTCTCCCAATCCTGCTAGGAGACCATCTACAAGCCTTTGGAAGGTGGTGGGTGCATTTCACAGCCCGAAGGGAAGCACATTAAATTCATACACCCCTGCATGGGTGATGAAGGCTGACCTTTCCTTGGGTTTATCTAGCGGTACTTGCCAGTACCCCTTGGTTAAGTCTAATGTAGAGATGAACTGGGCATGTCCCAATTTCTCCAATAGCTCATCGGTGCGTGGCATTGGATAGTTGTTGGGACGAGTTACAGCATTTAGCTTACGGTAGTCCACGCAAAAGCATATTTCCCCATCTGGTTTGGGAACTAGAACCATGGGAGATGCCCATGCAGTGTTAGAAGGGTGGATTATACCCATCTGTAGCATGTTTTGGATCTCCCATTCTATAGCAGCTTGGGCATGAGGAGACACCCGGTAGGGTGTGGTTCTAATTGGGTAAGCATTACCTGTGTCAGTGGAGTGGTATGCCCGTTCAGTCCGTCCTGGGGTGGCTGAGAACATTGGTGTGAAGCTAGTGCACAGCTCCTTGATCTGTTGCCACTGCAGACGTTCCATGGTTGTGGAGAGGTTCACCTCTTCCACGTCACCATCACTTTTTCCTTCGTAGTAGACACCTTCAGGCCACTCAGCGTCATCTCCTCCCTGAGCTGTAAACTGACAAACCTTTGATTCTCTGGAATAAAAGGGCTTTAGAGAATTAACATGGTACACTTTAGGGTTGAGGTGGGGAATGCTATGAGATAGTTAACAGCTCCTAAGTGCTCTTGGATCGTGAATGGCCCTTTGCTTCCATCTTATGGACCTGTTGCGCCTTCAAGACCATAACCTGGTCCCCTACTTTGAAGGAACGCTCTGGTATGTTTATCATACCAGGCCTTTTGCTCTTCCTGAGCATCCTTTAGGTTTTCTTTAGCAAGAGTGTCGGAGGGTGCTTTGTAGGTTGCTTACAAGGTCTAGAATGTTCCTGGAGAAGGCGTAAACCCCTCCCATTGCTGCTTCACCAACTGTAATGGCCCCTTAACCTCGTGGCCATACACAAGTTCAAATGGTGAAAACCCTAAACTGGGATGTGGCACAGCCCTGTAGACAAAAAGCAACTGCTGCAACACTAGGTCCCAATCATTGGAGTGTTCATTTATGAATTTACATATCATGGCCCCCAAAGTTCCATTAAACCTTTCCACCAGGCCATTGGTTTGATGGTGGGAAGGGGTGGCAACCAAGTGATTCACTCCATGAGCTTCCCACAGATTTTTTATGGTCCCTCCCAGGAAATTAGTTCCTGAATCTGTAAGGACCAACATACCCTGGCAAAAACGTCTGCTAAGGCCTGGCACACAGTTTTAGCCCTGGTGTTGCTTAGAGCTACTGCTTCCGGCCATCGGGTAGCAAAATCCATGAAAGTCAGTATGTACTGCTTTCCTCTGGGTGTCTTTTTTGGGAAAGGACCCAGAATATCCACAGCTACTTGCTGAAATGGGACGTCAATTATGGGGAGTGGCTGGAGAGGGGCTTTGACCTGGTCTTGGGGCTTTCCCACTCGTTGGCACACCTCACAAGATCGGACATAATTAGCAACATCCTTGCCCATTCCCTCCCAGTGGAAAGACTTCCCCAGCCAGTCCTTGATTCTGTTCACCTCGGAATGACCATGGGATAAGCTCAAGAGCTTTACCCGGTACTTAGTTGGAACTACCAATGGTCTTTGAGGATGCCAGTCTTCCTGATGTCCACCAGAAAGAGTCTCCTTGTATAAAAGTCCTTGTTCTACAACAAACCGGGATCTGTTAGAAGAGCTGAGAGGCAGTTGGGTGCTCCGTGCCACCATCCAAGCTTTCTGAAGGCTGTCATCTGCTTCCTGCTCAGCCTGGAACTGTTCCTTTGAGGCTGGAGACATCAGTTCCTCCTTACACTGTGGACTTGGGCTTGGTCCCTCTGGAAGTGATGTAGGTGATGGTTGTTTTAGTTGATTGTGAACCGCTTTCCGCTGGTGCACTATGTGATATTTCAGGCTCTGGCTGAGCCTCTTGGGTAGGGTTGTCCGCTGGTACTGCCAGTTCAGGCCTGCTGGTGCCCTCTGGTGTTGGAGTTGTAGATGGGTTTTCAAGCGCTGGAGTCAGTGCTGGCAATGGTTCTGGGACTGGATTCACTATGGCTGTAGCATTCATGGGTAGAAGATCCGGTTCCACCACCTCTGTCTGGGTCTCTGGTAACACAGATGGGGCCCTGGTGGACGGCTCAGGAACAAGGATGGGTGTGGAAGCTTGCTTGGCCTGGCTGCCTGTGACCATTCCCACCCTCTTGGCCAGCTTCACATGGTTGGCCAAATCTTCCCCCAGTAGCATGGGGATGGGATAATTGTCATAGACTGCAAAAGTCCACATTCCTGACCAGCCCTTGTACTGGACAGGCAACTCAGCTGTAGGCAAGTTTAAAGATATTGACGTGAATGGATGAATTGTCACCTGGGCTTCGGGGTTGATGAATTTGGGGTCCACTAAGGACTGGTGGATAGCTGACACTTGTGCCCCAGTGTCTCTCCATGTGATAACCTTTTTTCCGCCCACTCTCAAGGTTTCCCTTCGCTTTGAGGGTATTTGAGAAGCATCTGGGCCTGGGGATCTTTGGTGTGATTGTGGTGTAATGAACTGTAATCGGTTGGTATTTTTGGGGCAGTGGGCCTTTATATGTCCCAGTTCATTATATTTAAAACATCGCCCAGTTGATAGGTCACTGGGCCGAGGTGGATTGCTGGAGACTGGTGAGGTGGGACAATAAGGGGTCTGGGGTTTTCCTTGGGTTGTAGGTGGGGCCTTGGGTTGCCCTCGGTGATAGGGTTTAGTTTCGGTTTGCCACCTCTGATAATCGCTCCAACTGCTAGTAGTTTTTTTCTCTTCTGCCACTTCCACCCATTTGGCTCCAATCTCCCCTGCCTCGGTTACAGTTTTGGGCTTCCCATCTAGGATGTCCCTTTCTATTTCCTCAGGAACACCCTCTAAGAACTGCTCAATTTGAAATTAGGAAGGATAGCTCTTCCAGAGAGTTAGCACTTGCTCCTGATATCCAGGCATCCCAATTCTTTCCAATGTGGTAGGCACGTTGGGTAAATGACACATCTGGTTTCCACCTTAGGGCTCTGAACTGCCGATGGGCATGCTCAAGTGTTAGTCCCATTCTGATTCTGGCCTTGGTTTGAAAAAGTTTATAATCGTTCGTGTGTTCCTTAGGCATTTCAGCCGCCACCTCTGCTAAAGGTCCACTGAGCTGTGGCTTCAGCTCTATCATGTACTAGTCTGTAGGGATGCTGTACCCATGGCAGGCCCTTTTGAAATTTTCTAAGAAGGCCTCAGTATCATCACCTGCCTTGTAGGTGGGGAATTTTCTGGGATGGGAAACAATACCTGGAGAAGGGTTGTTAGAGTTGGCTGGTAACTCCTGCTTAGCCCTTGCTAATTCCAGGGCATGCTTGGGGGCCTCCCTCTGGATCTCCATAGCCCTCTGGTGTTCAGCCTCTTTGGCTTTCTCTTCTCTTTCTCTTGCCTCCATCTCTTTCTGTTTCTCCTCCATAGCTCTTTTGTGGGCAGCCTCAGCTCTGGTCATCTGTCTGTCATGTTCCTTTTGGCTCTCCTCAGCCTAGAGTTTGGCTAACTCTAGTTGTTGTTGTATGTTTTTTTTCCTCTTTGCCTGACATTTTTCCCTGCTCTGCCTGAGCTATCTTGGTTTGCGAGGCAAAAAAAACCCCCACAGCTTTTAACTGGACTTCTCAGAATGAGAAGAAACCAGAAAAACTGGTTTGTAACTTGTCTTTTGCAAATTGTTAATCACCCTCCAACTAAGCCCAGCTGGAAATCCTTTCTAACAAAGCCTTGTTAGAAAAACCTTTTATCTGTTTGCCTTCAGGGTCTCTCTCCTTTACTGCTTCCCCAGCATCTCAAAGGAGGAAAAAAAAATCTGGATTTTAGTTCCTAAAAAATTCCTCACCACTGCTCACCATATCAAGGTTCCTTCCCCACTCTGAACTTTAGGGTACAAATGAGGGGACCTGCATGGACACTTCTAAACTTAATTACTAGCTTAGATCTGGTATCGCCGCCACCATCCAGAATTTCAGTGTCTGGAGCACTCCCTATCCCCCTAAAACTTTCCCCTCCCTGGGTAGCCTTGAGGGACTTCACCAATTCCCTGGGGAACACAGATCCAAACCCCTTGGATCTTAAAACAAGGAGAAATTAACCATCCCCCGCTCCTTCCCCCCCCCAAATCCCTGATGAGTCCAGATCCAATCCCTTTGGATCTAAAAAAACAAGGAAAAATCAATCAGGTATTAAGAAAAAAGGCTTTTAATTAAAGAAAAGATAGGTAAAAGAAAACCCTCTGGGAGAGATTAGCATACCAGCTACTCTCACAGACAACAGATTCAAAACACAGAGGATGTTCCCTTGGGCACAAATTTAGTTACACAAAAAAAAGAAAACTCAAATATCCAATTTGATTCTAGCTCAATTTGCATAAGACAGGTTACAAAGAAATAAACAAAAACCTATTTATTCCTTTCTAAAACTTACTAGTCTGATAACACTGCTCTACAGCCAAAATGCTTCTGAAATAAATGTAGTCCAATTTTACTAATTCTGGGTCACTGAGAACGAAAATGATGCTTAAAATTGTTGATTGGCTCTAGTTTTCAAGATATGCTATTGGGTTAGTATATACGACCCTTGACTTGGGAATGGCGGAGGATAAGTGAGTTATAAAAGGAAGGGATCTCAATTTAAACCAGAAATGACTAAAATACATCTTTGACTAGATCTATGAATAAATCTATGACTGGGTTTGGACAGTACTTGCTTTTTAGGCAAAACAATGAATGATGCAATCTGAAGCTGGTATTGCGTCATACATGATATGAATTGCATCATGTTATTCCTAGAAGTCATGGCTGATGCAATCATAACGAAGCTTACATCACTCTGCTGAACAAATTGCCCTATATCAGCTCTAGAAATCATACAGTGTCGAGCTCTCTTATTTGTCAGTGTTTGATTTTGCAAAGGGACACATTTCTGTTTAGCCAAAGTGAGCAGAGATGCCTCGTACTTGTGTGAACAGTGCAGATAACTGCTGCTATGTTTGTGGTGAAGTGACTTTTGCATCACAAAAGCGCAGTATAACCACTCTGGTTAAGAAAGACTATCACCTTTATTTTGGCTGCAAAATTGGAGATCAGGACAAGAGGTGGGCCCCACACATATGCTGCAACACTTGTGCAACAAATCTTCGCCAGTGGTTGAACAAGAAAAGGAAATCTATGCCTTTTGCACTGCCAATGATTTGGAGATAGCCAACAAATCATACCAGCAATTGTTACTTCTGCACGGTGCCTCCAGTTGGGAAAGGTGTGTCAAAGAAGAAAAAGTGGACTGTGCATTATCCAAACATTCCATCAGCTATACGCCCAGTACCCCACGGAGAAGGACTGCTGGTTCCTGATGCACCAGAATCATTCTCACTTGAGTCAGACGAGGAAGAGGATGAAACATCTGGTCCTGAACCATCACTGTCACAGGACCCACATTTTCTCCCATCCTCCTCCTCTGAACCACACCTCATAACACAAGGTGAACTGAATCACCTTGTCAGGGATTTGGAACTACCCAAGAGTAAGGCAGAGCTGTTGGGCTCCAGACTACAGCAGTGGAATCTCCTGGCAGGCTATCAGGGCAAATGGAGCCCATCAATGCTTGCAGACTACTGCTGGACAGTGACAAGAGATGCTCCATTTAATGAATACAAGAGACAAGCCAAGAAGCGCCGAGTAGACACTGAATAGGACTAAACTATGTACATAATAGTTTTTTGCCTTTTGTTTCCTAATAAATTTTATTTATATAACCCTTTTGCTGATTTTTAAAGTGTTACATAAACAGGACAGGTGAAATATTATCATGTAAAGCAACCATAAACACATGAAAAGACCTAGTTTTACAATTTATGATTAAAACTCTACTATCTACACAATATAAATAGACATAAAATGTAAAAACTTAAATATCTTAGAAACAGTAACCAGTTGTTTTAATTGTCATATTTTAATTCAGCACATCAAAATACATAATAAATAGCACATTTTATCTCTGAAGCAGACGACTTCTCAAAAATTGTAGACCAGTGTAAGAGGCTGATTCCTTGATCTTTTCACTCCAGCTGAAACTGAAACTCTAAACAAAGGAAAAACTTTCCTCCTTTCTTTTGAAACATTTTGTTCCCCCATTGGTTCCTCTGGTCAGGTGGTAGCTAGGCTAGGTGAACTTTTTAACCCTTTACAGGTAAAAGAGGCATTAACTTTTAAACATCTGTTTATGACACAGGCTCTGGCCAGATTGGAGTCCAGAACTGCTCCAAAGAAGTCTATTTTCTGTGTGAGTGAGACAGTAAACTTTTCTGTGTTGATCATGAGGCCTAAGCTCCTGAAGAGGTCTCTGACGATGCGCAGGTGCTGTGATACTTGCCACTGGGAAGTCCCTCAAATGAGCCAGTCATCGAGATACGGGTAGACGTGTACTCGACAACGACGGAGGGAAGCGGTGACTATAGCCATGCATTTTGTGAAGACACGCAAAGCTGTAGAAAGGCCAAACGAAAGTACAGTGAACTGAAAGTGTTGGTGGTTGACCACAAAACGGAGGTACCGTCTGTGTAGTGGATAAATTGCGATGTGGAAATACGCGTCCTTCATATCGAGGGCGGAATACCAATCTCCTGGATCCAGGGACAGGATAATGGTCCCCAGGGATACTATGCGTAACTTCAGCTTTATCATGAATTTGTTGAGTTCTCGCAGGCCTAGGATCGGTCGTAGACCTCCCTTTGCCTTGGGGATTAAGAAGTTGCGGGAATAAAACCCCTTGCCTCACATCCTTTGGCATCTCCTCTATGGCTCCCATGGCTAGGAGCGACTGGACCTCTTGTAAGAGGAATTGCTCATGAGAGGGGTCCCTGAAGAGGGATGGGTAGGGAGGGTGGGAAGGCAGGGTTGAAGCAAACTGGAGGTGGTATCCCCCTTCCACCGTGTGCAGGACCCAACGATCTGAAGTTAGCTGGGACCAGGCAGGGAGGAATTGGGAGAGGTGGCTGAAAAACGGAGGAGAAGGATCCAGTAGGGTAACTGGTGGGCCGTTCTCAGGCGTCCCATCAAAAAGTTTTGCTTGGGCCCCGCTGGTGGTTTAGGGGGCACCTGATTTTGAGCTCGAGGGCCAGACTGTCTCAGACGATTCCCCCTGCCACGCTTTCTGGTAAAGTCCTGACACAGCCTAGGCTGGGAATAAGGACAATTAGCTGGGGCTGGAAGGTCCTGCATTGGGTCACTGGTGTGTGCATGCCCAGCAAGCGCATTATAATGCGATTGTCCTTCAGACTTTGCAACCTGGGGTCAGTCTTGTCTGAGAAAAGACCCTGGCCTTCAAAGGGTAAATCCTGAATAGTTGGTTGCAATTCAGGGGGAAGGCCCGATACTTGGAGCCAGGAGATACGCCTCATCGTCACTCCTGACGCCAGAGTTCTGGCTGCAGAGTCCGCTGCATCCAGAGAGGCCTGGAGGGGAGGTTCTCGCTACCTTTTTACCCTCCTCAAGTAGGGCCGTGAATTCTTGATGGGACTCCTGGGGAAGAAGCTCCGTAAACTTCCCCAAGGACACCCAAGTGTTAAAGTTATACCTACTTAGGAGGGCTTGTTGGTTCGCCACCTTAAGTAGGAGGCCCCGCAGAGTATATTTTGCGGCCAAGGAGGTCCATACGCCTAACCCTCCTTTGACTTAGGAGCCGGGGCTTGTTGGCCATGACGCTCCCGTTCGTTCACCGATTGGACAACTAGAGAGCAAGGAGGTGGGTGAGTGTAGAGATATTCATTCTCCTTTGAGGGGACCATATATTTTCTCTCTACTCCCCTTGCTGTAGGTGGAATTGAAGCTGGGGATTGCCAATTGGTGTCCACATTAGCCTGTATGGTGCGGATGAACGGAAGAGCGGCTCTAGTAAGTGCATCAGCCAACAGGATGTCCACGACCGGGTCCTCTATTTCAGGGACCTCCTCCACCTGCAAGTTCATATTCTAAGCCACTCGTCTCAAAAGGTCCTGATGGGCCCTGAGGTCGATTGGTGAAGGGCCTGAGGAGGATGTCCCCGCCACCACCTCATCAGGTGAGGAAGAGGAGAGGCCCGGGACCAAAGGGTCCTGTGGTGGCTCCTGTACTTGAGGGGCGTCATCTGCATCCAGTGGAACCTCGGTGACTGCAGATGGAATTGGAGCCTCATCCGTGCCCGTAGGGTGGGGGCGGCTTACTGTTGCCTCTGGTACCCGGTGTTCTGACGGGGCCGACCGTTGAGCCACTGATGATGCACCTTGGCTTTGGTGGTATGTCCATGGTGTCCAGAAGGACCAGTGATGAGGCCCTTGCTCGTGGCTCTGTCTTTCTGGGAATATATGGCTGGGAACGTCAGAGTCACGCTCCTGTTGATAGGATGCGCCACCAGCCTGGGATGACACCAATGTGCGTCTGGAAGGCCACAGCAGTGCCGACAGACCCTGGAAGGGTGCCACTGTTCTTGATGCTCGGGCCCGGGGTGGTGCCGAGAACTATAACGGCATTGTGAACGAGACCAGGACCTTCTACTGTATCGAGGCCGGGAGGTCGACCGAGATCACGAGTCCCTTCGTCTGGAGTGACTGCGGGATACATGGTGCCGAGATCGGTGCCATGAGCTGGATCAGTACCAGGAGCATCTGTCCGGCGAACGAGATGTAGAATGGTGCCACAAGCGCGACCGGTACCGTGATGGAGAGCGGTGCCAGGACTGAGAGCGGTGCCGGGAGCGGGAACGGCGTGATCGAGAGCATCTGCGAGACCAGGATCTTGAACGACGTCTCTCTGGTGAACCAACGGAAGGAGGCCTTACCATGGCCGGCTTACCGATGGATTGTATAAGCCACACCGGCGGTGCCGGGGGTTGAGGCCGTGTTGACTCCGTCATTGCGATGAGCTCCCTTGCTGTGGAGAACGTCTCCGGTGTAGAAGGGAGGGCAAGCTCAACCACAGCATGAGCCGGGGAGCTGTCAGGCACCAGACTCGATGACCCTTGTGGGACCGGAATTGACGTTGCCGAGCTTGGCGGAGGCGCAATCTGCAGTGCCACAGTAGATGACGGTGCCAGACGAACCGTCTTGGAAGAGCGCTCCTTCCGTGGAGCAGAAGCTGAAGCACTATGTTGCTTCTTGGGTCTTGGGGACAGGGAGCGGTGCCGAGCAGATGTCTGTACCGGTAAGGGTCCGTGCCGGGACTTCTTCTCGGTACTGGAGCGGTCCGGGGCCGAAGGGGCGCTCCTTACAGAAAGAGTCTGTTGGGCGCTCGATGCAGACGCTGCAGGACTAAGTGCCGACTCCATGAGGAGCTGTTTCAACCAAAAGTCCCACTCCTCCTTCATCCTTGGTTTAAACGACTTGCAGATGCAGCACTTATCGGCAAGGTGGGATTCCCCATGGCACTTGAGGCAGGAGTCGTGGGGATGCCCTATTGGCATCAGCTTTTGGCATGCCGAGAACGGTTTGAATCCCGGTGCCTTGGGCATGGGCCCGCACCGCGGTGGAGGAAAGGGGCTAATCCCCGATCCCCCCTTAAACTATATACACTAATTATAAAGACAACAACTAATATTAACTATAACTACAAGAACTTGAACTATACACACAACAACAGCAAAGAACTATGAGTAGCTAGGGATGTGGAGATCAGCAAAGCCACACTCCACAGTTCCAATGACCGTCACGGGCGGTAAGAAGGAACTGAAGGGCCGTTGAGTCGGCAGGGGTATATATCCAGCGCCATAACGGCGCCACTCCAGGGGGCGCCCAGCTGACCGAGTGTTGCTGGGGTAAAAATCTTCCGATGAGTGTGCACGCAGCGCACACACACCTAATTGGAATCGATATGAGCATGCACTCAAAGAACGTTGATACCTATGGTCAGATTTCTCGTGGCAGGCTGGATAAGGGCTATGAATGGGACACACATCAGTGCCGTGCGAAGATAAATGAGTGAGGCAGGCATACCAGAAGGCAAGGGAATCAAACCGTCACTCTGATGCTCCACTGAAGACCTGCCGCTTCTATAAGGAACTGGATGCCATCTTCAGTGGCACCCCCACCTCCACCACCAAGAGCCCCACAGATACTTTGGCAAGACTGGAGACAGGGGACATCGGAATTAACTCCGAGGACAAAATCATGGACAAGGAGGTCAAGTTGGAGGACAATGTGGAGCAGACAGCAGGTTCTCCAGTGGCACGAGTCAGCAACCTTTCTCCCCTCCGGAGAGGTCTGGCTAGCCCCACCAGTTGGTGCTGCTCAGTTATGAGGCAGAGCTGTCCTTTGCTTTGTATATTCTACAAGTGGGTGAAGGGATAGAAACGTACAAGACTAATTTTGTTTGCCTGTGCTTCACATTCCCCTGTGCAGCTAAGCAGTGCAGAGGAACAATGTGGTAATGCACAGTGAGATTTCACGGGAATTCTCCAAAGGAAACTTTACCGGAGGTACTCGCCAATACTCTGCCAAAGGTTCCTTGGCAGAGCTGCTTTGTTCCTTACCCCATTGTAAGAAGCTTTCCCGTGTGTGCAGGGACCAACGCGGCACACAGGCGAGCAGCCCAGGGACCCCGTCTGAAGCTGCACGCATGCAGGAGATGCACCCTTGCTTACTCTCAGCAGTGAGAGACCAGCTTCAATGACCCTTGGCGGTGGAAAATGGTGGCAGTTTACAATATTGTCCCCAGCCACCTTCAGTGAGCCTCTTAAAACACCACCTACACCTTTCCCCCACACACACTTTTTGCCTGCACTGTTAGGCTAACATATTTCAGGTTGCTCCACCAAGCTCATCTCCGTTGTAGATCTATTTAACTAGTCAAACCAGGGATAATATGGCCAGTCAGTCATATAGCACCAGAAGGCAGCCATTAGAATTGCCAAATCTGGAATGCTCAACGACTACTTCTATTGAATCCCGATAAACACAGTCAGGGGATAGGAAGGGAGGAGGCATAGTAAATGACACAAACTCCCTTCCCCCGGCCACAAAACCCAAGCAAACCAATTTATCCAGGACTTAGTAAACATTTGGAACATTTCATTTGACCACCTCCCTTAGAGGCACAACTGAGCTATCAATAAGGCAACACTTCACTCATGCGTCTATTCCCTTCATTTAGCAGTCGCATACCAGGGCGCACATCCCTCTAAAAAGTAAGTTACAGAAAGTAATTAAAATAATTTATTAAAATCAACATGTTTACATTTGTACATTCCACATACTGCTGGATATGTTCACTGACATACCGAGCAAGAAGTCAAGAGAGCAGAAGGGTAAGTGTGAAAGTTGCCATAGCAGCAAGCTTAATCCAGGGATACTGTTAGTTGTGTAACTGGCCATTAACCTAGGCTAGCTATCTGCTGCATTCTCCCTTTGCAAGTAGCAGCACATTTCATAATCTGTATTCAGAGGACAAAGCTATTAGCTTACAGTTCAGACAACGTTCTACACCAATGAAACCGTCGTCATTAGTAATTCATAGGTAATAGTAGAACAGGTGACATGAATTCATTCATTATTGCCAATGTACTTTTAATGTAAAAAATTATGATGTAACTGAAAATTTAGATCATGCTGATATAGAATGATCAGACTAAAGCTAACTGGGAAAGAATGAGTCATATTATTGTAGAAAACAAAACTACCAGAGTTACAGCTTTTTAAAAAAATTACTCATGGTAAGACGTACAGAAAGACTGATCAAACATTTTGTTGCAAAGTCTGAGCCTTGGTTCAGAGTTAAGCCTTCATATAAGAATGTATAATGAAGGCATTAAACTGCTTTTATGCACATATTCCCACTGCAGTAGGATAAAAGATACCAGTCACATAATAATGATTCATAATGAAAACTAATATTTTAATGAACCCAAGAAAGACATGGCTGAGGATGCATTTAAAGCTCTTAAGGCTACAATCCAGAACTTCCAGTGTGCTGTAGCAGTGACCACATGGGATGTGAACACATGGGCTGCAGCATCACATTTTGAGGCCTTGTCTACACTAACAGTGTTCAGCGAAGATGCTACCTACACCAATGGGAAAGCTTCTCCCGGCAATGTACGTACTCCACTTCCCCAAGAAGTGGTAGCTATACTGACAGGAGAAGCCCTCCTGTTGACATAGGACTGTCTTCACCAGGAGTTCGGTTGGTATAACTGTGTCGCTCAAGGTTGTGGATTTCCACACCCCTGAGCAATACTGTTATATCAATGTAAATTTGTAGCGTAGACCAGGGCTGACTTGCACAGCAGTAACTTGCTGTATGAACAAGTCTTTAGTGAAATGTGACATGACCCCCCTCTACAAAATAAAGTTTGAGAGAGAGAGAGAGAGAGAGAGAGAGACACTTCAATGAGCATCAAAGAGTCCTGTGGCACCTTACAGACTAACAGACATATTGGAGCATGAGCTTTCATAGGTGAATATCCACTTCGTCAGATGCATGTAGTGGAAATCTGGTAATTTCCACTACATGCATCCGGCGAAGTGGTATTCACCCACGAAAGCTCATGCTCCAATACGCCTGTTAGTCTATAAGGTACCACAGGACTCTCTGCTGCTTTTACAGATCCGGACTAATACGGCTATACCTCTGATACTTCAAAGAGCATAAAAATCTCATCTCATAAACTTTGTTATGTACAGTACATAAAAAGTAACTGTCTCAAACACATGGGTATGGAATTTATCAAGAATATTCTTGTAGTACAGTCAAATTGCGTGACAATTTATTGACAGATTAAGGACAATGGATTGAAATCCTTTACAGGCATAATTTGGACTGTTCACTGCTGTTTCTAGCCTCTAATTTGAGCAGAACACTGGATTCTGAAGTGCAGTTTTTGTTATATCAATTATTTTCCACCTCCTTTTTGCTTCAGATAAGGAGGAAAGCAGACAGTAAATCAGGACAAGACAACGGTCAGGTTTTTGGTTTTTTTTTCGGGGTGGGGAGGGAGCAGAGAAAAGTTGTTATCCTTTCCAACCAGGACAAATGTGCACACACTAGCCTAAGCAGGTGACTAAAGAAGAGCCTCCCTAATTGTGAGTTACCTGAAATTCTAGGTCAACATTCAGGGCAGGTTTACACTACAGGGAAAAGTCTATCTAAGCCATGCAATTTGAGTTACGTTAGTAGCGTAACTCAAGTCGACATAGCTTAGGTCTACTTACTGCGGGGGCCACACCACACTGGATTGATGAGAGAAACTCCCTCATCGACTCCCCTTACTCTTCTCCTTCTGGTGGAGTACCGGAGTCGATTGGAGAATGATCAGCAGTCAATTTAGCGGGTCTTCACTAGACCCACTAAATCAACCCTGTGGATCGATTGCCGCAGCACCGTTCCCACCAGTAGTGGAGTCAAGACCTCAGTGAGATTTCATTATGTGCTAGTAGCAGGCAGTACAGAAAGCTCCGAGCTGGGTGCTGAAGCAAAAAGGAAACTCAACCGGAGAAGTTTGTTTCATGTTGATAACAGCTATCATATGAATCTGAAATTGTAGGGACAACACAAGATGGGAAGAAGATTCAACTCCTGCAGTAGTGCTGAACAGTATCATTGTTACAATGCTGTGTTTTATATTCCATGCTGAAATTTTTATTGGGAAGCTTACCAAAGATGTAAATTACTAGAGAGGACGACAGGAGCATTTTGACGACAGGAGCATTTTGAATTGACTCCAGAACCAGCAATGATTGAATAAATTGCTAGAACAAGAAAAGCGGCAGAGATTGCAAGACAGCTGATGTGAAAGCATACACACTGAGGGAATAGCGTCTCAAAGGCAAAAATAAACCAGAAAAATGGGACTTCCAAGTCATAGCTGGTGTCATTTCTTATCTAACTTGTCAGCAGGGCTGCTGACACCAACCATCTCTAATGAATCCCTCTCAGAGGCAGTAAACAAAGACTCAACATGTTCTTTATGATAGAAAGCGTTACTAGCTAAAACAGAGAAGTTCCAACCCGCCCTGAATTTAGATGGTTAGCAGGAGGCACTCCATGCTGAAATCAGTGCTGCTGCTATTGATATTAGACAGGGTTAAAAACAGAGGTAAAAGGCACAAACAATGAGAGAAAGGTTAGTCATGGAGAGGCACACACATAAGTGGGGTCAGCATCTTTCCGCAGCTTTGAATCCAATCTTGCTACTTTCTGACATTTTGCTTCAAAGATCTTAAAAGGGTGGCCAGCGAGGCAGACATTAGTCAATCATAAAGCATTTTCAACCTTCCCAGATTACTCCAAAACTTTTTCAGGGAAAGTAGCTCTTTAAGCAGAGTCACTAAAGATCTTAGTCAGCCGTGTTCTTTCACTGTCCTCTGTGGAACCTGGATTTATCTTTGGATCACTTTCATTTGGAAATTTTAGCAAGTTTCCAAACATGGGTTATACACAGTTTAGTGGTGCTGCATTAATGTACTGATTTCTACAAAATGTGGATTTAATTGGAGATAAAGTTTCAAAGTGGATGACGACAGCAGATATGGAAAAGTTGCAGAATATGATGCTGTAACTGAAGAGGTTTTGAAACAAATGCCTTGCAAATTGCTCTAGAGTTAGAAGTTTAATTATGGTCTTTGTGCCAGAAGCAGTAGTCCCACAAACCTGCTATTTTATTTTTTGCACATAACTGAGTTGTTTTGAGACAAAATTAATTTATACTGCTTAATTTTGCCAACAGGCTTCCGGTCAAATAAAGGTGTTTCTCTAAATTTTAGAATTGTATTAAACATGTGCATAACTGTAGTTAATACACTGAAAGCAGTAAATCATATAGAAGTTGAAATTCCAGCAGCAATATATTGTCTTTCTTCCCCCTTCCTCCCCTCTTCACAACCTCCTCAAGATTACACTTGAGTTAAAAACTTAAGCCTCTTTTTTGCCCATTATCCTTCCAGTTCAGGTTAGATTATGTTATTCTACGTTATCCATTTTTGTATACCTTTTACCATTTGCCTTGCATGTGTGCTATAGCTGGATTTGAATTTGTTTTAGATGAATTACAAGTTATGTTTAGATGACATTAAATATGTTAACAGAAAAACTAATATTTGGTCTTATTCACATGTAAACTTAGTTAAGGTGTTCTACCACGAATTTGCCCTTATTTTAAGTCCCCAGGGCACCACTTCTTGAAACGGAGTGTGAAACATCTGGATTTGACATTCTGTCTGGACAGTAACCTTACTTTAAAAAAAAAAAGAAATAATATATTTCCTTTTATTAGTGAGACATCTTTATGAAAACAAAATTAGTGTACTGCAGCGGATATTTTTATATAATGCCTGTTTCCCAATAGGATATATAAATCATTTCTTACAAACTCCATGCTATTGTCCACATCAAAAAAATCTATATTCAAATCTTTATAGAAGATAATACTGTTTGTGATTTCCTCACGTCAGTACTCCTTGAGTTACATGATTTTGGTTTTATTATTTTTTTCAACAATATTTTGTCTACATTACCAACCTCTGAACTTATTTTATTAACTTATCTGTGTTTTGGACCATATTGACTTTGATACGCCATTCAAAAAGGAGTTATGTCTGGGTTGCGGTACTGCTACCCTTACTTCTGCACTGCTGCTGCCGGCGGCAATGCCTTCAGAGGTGGGTAGCTGGAGAGCAGCGGCTGCTGGCCAGGAGCCCAGCTCTGAAGAAAGAGCCACTGCCAGTACCAACACAGAGTAAGGACAGCATGATATGGTATTGACACCATTACTTCTGAGCTGCTGACTGCAGAGCTGGGCCCTCAGTCTGCAGCCGCCATTCTCCGGCCACCCAGCTCTGAAGGCAGAAGCGCAGAAGTGAGGGTGTCATGATATGGTATTGTCTCCCTTACGTCTGCGCTGCTGCTGGTGGGGTACTGCCTTCAGAGCTGGGCGCCCGGCCAACAGCCACCACTCTCCAGTCACCCAGCTCTGAAGGCAGCACAGACGTAAGCGTGGCAATACCGCAACCCCCTTAAAATAACCTTGTGACCCCCCCCCCCGCAACTCTCTTTTGGGTCAGGACCCCCCGTTTGAGAAACAACAATCTCCTCCATACAATCTGTATAGTATAGGGTGAAAGCACACAAAAAGACCAAATTTTATGGCAGGAGACTAGATTTCATGGTCAGTGACATTTTCATGGCTGTGAATTTGGTACGGCCCTAGATATTGTGCAGATACACTTTGTACTGAAAATCTCAACTGACTCAATCTGAAAAATTTAGATGAGTCATACCAACTATTTCAATCATGTATCATTCAAGAATCTATTATTACAGCTTGATTTCTTCTTTGGCTTAAAGAATTGAAGTTTTAAAAATATGTTTATACATAATCCTCTTATGTAGAGCGAAGTTGCCTCCTTCAACTCTCAGGCTCCTTACAAAATTTGGTTAAACAGTATCTCGAAGAGTTCACAGGATCAGTAAATGTTATTTTTTCCATTATAGAAAAAGCGTTACCTGAAGAAGAGCTCTATGGAAGCTTGAATGCTCGTCTCTCATTGACAGAAATTAGTCCAATAAAAGATGTTGCCTCACCCATCTTGTCTCTTAAATAGAACACTTCAGAATTTAGAGAGCATTTACTAGATCATACCAAATTCACTAAGCACCTGGGGGTGTCATTACTGACTTCTTCACGACCTCTCCTCCCCTTTCCATCTAGATCCTAGATCTCACACAGGGATCCCAAAACACTGACCCTTACTATTGCAAGGAGTCCCAGTGTAGTCTCTGCTTGCTGTCCAAGTTATATTACAGCAGACATTTATAATGTAACCCATACTCTTGACATCATTGTTTACATGTTTATCCTCCAAGGACATTCAATAATAAAACCAATTTATTCAACTGTATTTACAGCATATTTGCATATTAATAAGTAGGTCCATATTAAAAATTATTAAAGCCTCTTTCCCCAACAAAAATGTGACTAGGGTCTAACTAGACTGTATCAGACAGCTTCATTACGACTGGGTTTTCTCAAATACAGATGTGTAACTGTATGAGGCCATCAGTTTCCACTGAGTTTATTACTTTAGACACAGCAAAACAATAGAAACTAGCAACAGGTCAGTACTTAAATTGGTTTTATGACAACAATACAGCAGAACATGGCGGCGGGATGGGCCAGGGGAGACAAAAAGTGCATCAAAAGCCAACAATTTGTAGCGCACAGAACAAGTTAATAATGTGATCTGTGGAACAGATTTCAGAAGAAATGAGGACATGCTGCAGCAGACAATTGATATGCACTTTTTTTCTTGAGAATAAGCTGCATCATGCCAGTCTCTTCACTACATGGCTACAACACTGTATAGTCTCTTCATCAGGGGCGGCTCTAGACATTTCGCAGACCCAAGCATGGCGTCATGCCGTCGGGGGCGCTCTGCCGCTCGCTGGTCCTGCGGCTCCGGTGGACCTCCTGCAGGTGTGCCTGCGGAGGGTCCGCTGGTCCCAGTGGAGCCGCAGGACCAGCGGACCCTCCGCAGGCACGCCTGCGGGAGGTCCACTGAAGCTGTGAGACCAGCGGACCCTCTGCAGGCAGGCCGCCGAAGGCAACCTGCCTGCCGCCCTCCCAGCAACCAGCAGAGTGCCCCCTGCGACATGCCGCCCCAAGCACACGCTTGGCGCGCTGGGGCCTGGAGCCGCCCCTGCTCTTCATCAAACATTCTAGAGACAGACAATATCCAACTCCTGAATAAAAGGGTCTCTCCCCGCCACACCATGTTTATAAGCAACACATTCAGTGCAAATTTAAGTTTCCTTAAAAAACATTAGTCTGCCCCGTATTCATCCTTTCTGTGAAGAAAAGGCTTATTTTCTTTCAGAAGGTAGATTTTTTTTCTTATTATACACAGAAGAGCATACTCTTGCGTGTCTCTATTTCTGATAGTTAATATTTTCTTTGCTGTCTACATTCATAAAGATCAGCAAATGAGTGGCCACATTTCACATTTATTGAAATCTTCCCATTAGCCCCAGGATAATCTCTTCATCTTGATTTATTGTTAAAGTAGCTGCACTTGGCTCTTCATCCACCACGTTTTCCAAGGAGTAAGTCATGGAAACTAGTGCAACCTGGAACATATTTCAAGTTTGACTGTGATGGGTCATGTTAGGATTCATGAGTCTCTTTGTGGCGCAGTGGGTGTGAACCATACCACCATTTGGATATCTCACGAATGCAGGCTCACAGAAAGGACGTTGGCACACCTGGCAGAGCTTTTTGTCCGAAAGAATAATTGGGCTTCCTTTTAGTTTAACCTATAAATAGGGGGAAAAAATATGAATCCAATATCACTGCAAATCAGGAAGGGAACTAAAAACAAACAAACATAACAAATCAGATTGTTTATAAGACAACAGTGTCCATTAAAGCTTTTCACATTATAGCTACATTAGCTGAACTGTACTGAGTGGAAAGATCTGGGTCACTTGACTGGAATTTATGAAGCCCAATTACATGGATTATTTAAATTAACTTGGACTAATTTTGCATATTAACAGCAGTTTGTTGTAACTATTTCATGTTTCTTCCTAATTAATACTTTTTTTTAAAAAGGCACTTGATTCAAATCCTGATGCTTCTCAAGTAACTTTGTGGAATGTATAGCAAGTTTTGCAAGTGTATGTTACTCAGTTTCCCCGGAGGTGTATTAGCCCATGGATTCTTGTCTCAATCAGATTCTGCAAGTCAATTTGTTAACTCTCTCAATTAAATGGACATAAGAGCAAATTGGAAGCGTTAAGTAATATAACTCTAAGCAGGGATGGAAGGTAGTTTCTCAAGTGAACATTGTGCTTACAGAAGTGATCCAGTAGGCTTGAGTTGGGATGAGTGCCATGCAAATATTACCACACAACTCTATCCAATACATCTCAACCCTGATTAGAGTTCTGAGTTTCTCAAGGAGAGCATGCTAATCATGAAAAAAAAACTAAACACAAAAAGGTGGTAAGATGTGCACAACACATGCATTAGTTTGGGAACACCAAATTCTTTCACTTGCAACCTAAACAAAGCACACTAAGCTAGCCATTACTCTACCCAGGCCCAACACCATCCTCTTTTAAAGGGAAAATGAAATTGTTTTTGTCACAATGTTTTGAAATTTAACCCTGGGTAGAGCTGGGCAGTTATCAGAACTGTCCTGAGAACTGGAGGTACAACCAGAGAAAAAAATAATTTTGGATAACTGAAGAAAACTAAGGGAAAGGTTTCTTCTCTCAGGAATCAACTACTTTAATTTATAGAAAATTTTTAAAAATCCATGTATCTGAATTATAACAAAGAAAGCAAAACACCCACCTTGTCATGTTTATAGATTAAGTTTTCAGCTTTTGCTAACCCAAGTGTAATTTGAGTCATTCTTTTCGTATGAATGCTTTCCCTCATTGCTCCTGTCAGGAATGGGGAGAGGAGCTGTACTGACCAGCTCTCGGGCACAAGCTGTAAGACACGAGCTGCATCAAATTCAGCAGCATGATTATTCAAGAGATCTACAGCAGCCATGACCAGTTCACAGTCCAAAGAGTCTGGATTTAGATAAACCAAGAGCAACATATGGAAAAGCCTCCGCCGGTATGGTAGATCTTTACTCTCAGAGCTCCACATGCAGTAATCTTCAGCAGCAGAAAAGTCCTTTAATTCATGGACTAGGATATGCAAAGCTTTGTCATGTTCTTCCAATTTCCCATATAGTATTGCTCTTTCCATATGTAGATCTGTCTCCTTGATTTTATCTGTCAAATGAGAATCAATTTAAGACAGTGCTCTGTTCAATAAAGGGCATTATTTGCTCTCCCGGAAGGAATCAAAACTTAAGGGAAAAAACAAACAACAAAATACTGCTATCTAGGTGACAAAAAGGCAGTGTCATTCTATATACTTTATCAGAAAATAAGTATATTTTCTATAAATCTGCCTTGTGGGATCAGTGCACCTTAGTCCATATTGTGAACTGTGAAAAGCACAAGTCAGTACATTTCTCAGCCTCCCTTGAAATTCTGGAATCTTTGAAGTCCAAAAAGAAAAACAGTATGTTGAGCAAATGTCCCTTTTCTGAAAGAGAGACCATACAAATACTAATCCCAGAACTGTGTTCCAGCTGCCAAAACATTAAGTGTTAACATCTGGCAGAGAAGAGGGATAATATAATCCATCTATAAATCTCCTCTTAAGGAGGGAAACCTTAATTTTCGGAAAATGTATTTTTACAGTAAGTAGGTGCAGCACAACTACAGAAATTTAATGGAAACAAATAATTACCTTCCAAAATATGCTGCTTTATTTTCAGTTGGGAAAACACTAGTGTGCATTTTGAACCACCACATATGATTAAGCCAAAAGCTGGTTAAGCCTACCTTTAGTTCACTACCAATTTATTCCATGTTCATGTAAAATTCCAAAATAGCAATTCAGTGTTTCCAAATTTAGGTATTGCAAAAGTTAGCAGCTCTTTGCTCTGAAATGTAAGATTTTAAAGGGGATCGTTTATACATTACTACCTTTATCATTGGTTAGGCTTTAACCTACACATTAACATCTTTAATGACTGGCATGGTCATATTTGTCTGCTAAATGCCAGGTGCACGTGTGGAGCAACATAAAAAGAGATCGCTCAGGTTGATAAGGAGTGACTAGGGCAAGGGTCGGCAACCTCTGGCACACAGGTCGCCAGGGTAAGCACCCTTGCAGGCCGGGCCAGTTTGTTTACCTGCCATGTTGGCAGGTTCGGCCAAATCGTGGCTCCCACTGGCCGCGGTTCGCCGTCCCAGGCCAATGGGGGCGGTGGGAAGCCGCGGCCAGAATATCCCTCGCCCACGCCTCTTCCAGCCACCCCCATTGGCCTGGGACAGTGAACCGTGGCCAGTGGGACCCGCGATCGGCCGAACCTGCCCATGTGGCAGTTAAACAAACTGGCCCGGCCCGCAAGGGTGCTTACTCTCGTGAGCCGCATGGCAGAAGTTGCCGACCCCTGGACTAGGGTATGTAATTTCAGTTACTATTAAAACAGTAACAGCCAGTTCAGTGTATTGGTAAGCAGACTAAGTTCAGATATTCTATTTTTGTTTTAGGTTTATGAGCAAACTCAGTTTGGTGGCACTGGAAACCACAATGTTTTCTCCATGTAACAGGTATAGCAGAGATAAAGGCAATAAAAGTGTCCCTCCCCTCACTGGGCCTCAAACCTGTTCCATCTCCATACCTACCCAGGTCTCAGCAGAAGCTGTCAAAAGAGAATATTGTCTTTCATTTATAACAGGGTAAAAATACTTATCTTACCTAAAATAAAATGAATTCTATAAAAGTCAGATTTCTGAAGAAGACTGTGTAGCTTAGTCTGTGTTTCAGTGAATTCCGCACAATTGTCTGTGGTCACAGATTTTAGTTGCAGCACTGCCTCTAAATATAACACAGCTAAGTGGGTATGATACCTTTCCTTCTGCAGGCATAAAGGACAAGACAAAAATGCAATTACAAGACAAAGACAACCCACCCACCCCAAATTAAACAGCAATTAGTCTTTACAGGATATTTAGTGTAAGTACACGGACGTATGCAGCAAATATTGCCCAATACATTGAACAATTTTTTAATCTTATAGACTGCTCTGCAGAATATTTTAGTAAGTTCGGAAGCCATTTGTCCCTTCAATCAATCACTCTTCTAGTCCTGTATACTATCTGATGGTTGATAGACTCTGGTCCATTAGAGTAGAAACTATATCCCTTATATGTATCCTAATATTAAGCAGGTATTCCAGTTATATAAAATCAAATCCTTATTTTACTCCTATTGAGGTCTTGGCCTCAATGGTTTCTTGCAACAGTGAGCTCCACAGGTGAGTTGTGTTGTATAAAAAAAATTCCCTTTATCAGTTTTATTTTTGCTGCCTTCCAATTTCATTGGGCAACCCTTGGTCTAGTACTTTGAGAGTATGAAAAAAGAGCATCTGACCGTCTTGATAATAGTTTTAACATATCCTTCTGTCACATCCTTTTATATCTCCCTCCTCTGTAATTGAATAGTTTTAATCTAATTAGTTTCTCTTAATTTTTAAGTCTGTTCACTGGACGTTTTCTATTTCTATGATATAGTTTTGGAGGTAAGGCCACCAGAATCAGATAAAGTACTTAATCTGAGGGTATGCCAAAGTTTATATAATAGCATAACGTTTTCAGCATTACTCACTATACCCTACATAGTAAAACTTAAATCTGATAATTTATGAACCACCATTACTGAGGAAAGGTTTTCACTGAAATGGTCCATAATGACTCTTAGGACTGAGTGGCAATAATTAATTTAGAACCCAGAGTATATAAGTAGTTCAAATGGTTTCTTCTCACGTGCATACCTGTGCATTATCTCAAACTATGTAATAACAGAGTCAGTAATCTGGTGACAGTGGTTTACCGAGAAATATTCAGGACATCAGTTGAATGCCAGTGCTTCATGGAAACAAGTATGCTCATTAGCATGAGCAGGGCTGCCTCCACTGCAGGATTTTAGTGAATGATGGGAAGAGGAAACCATGCACTTATCCCAAGAATGCAAAAGTTTTGTTAACAGTTCAAGTTGGGGAATTGGGTACCAGAAGTCCTGGTCCCCGTGGCACCCCTCCGCCTGCATCATTGCTTTGCTATTTGGGTCAAATCAAATCACTTTCCCTTTATGTCTCAGTGTAACACCATTTACCAGCCTCAAGAGGTTATGCTTCACTTGTGAGATCTGTGGTATAGTGCTGCTATGTTCTGATAAAAGGCTACTGTGTTCCAATCTGAGGGCTGTTGGATGTCAGTGCTGGGTAAACGATTCCTGTATATGCAATTTCTAAAGTGCTTTGTGATCTTACAAGGGGGCTAAATGACTTAAGTTGTGTTCCTCTAGCTCTTTACATAAGGATTGAAGAACCATGCCTGCCTCTGAAATATTGAAACTGTGAAGTTAAAAGAAACACCATCCAAGTGTAACAAGATTAGCAATTATTGCTCGACCATTTTTTTTATGATCTTGCTTATAGTAGAACTTTTTAGATCTTTAATTCCCTCTGGTTGCAAGTCTACAGGTGGAAGCACACACAAGCTCAGGCCAGTATAGCACCATGATGTTTAACTCTTGTGGTAAAAGCACTTACACCTGTCCACAATACAGCTTCCACTGGTGCAGGTGTACCAATTGGAATTAAGAGTTTAAAAAAAAAATATCTTAGTAGACAACTTTGCCTCCAATCTGGTCTGTATGTTGCTTATTAAAGTAATTAACTCCTTGCAACAGGAAACGTATCTGTTTATTCACCATTCTTCATGTCTACTGCACTATGCACATGATTAGCATCATATAAATAATAAATGAAGCTACAACTTTGTCACAGAGGATGCAGAAGTCATGGAATCTGTGAGTTACCAAGATCGCTGTGAGCTCAGCCCACATGTGGCTGGAAGCTGCAGGGTCTGGCTGCCGCCCGCAGTAGAGGGACCCCGGAGCTCCCCGCCACCATGGGTGGTAGGGGGGACCCCAGAGCTCCCAGCTGCTGCAGGCACCAAAGGGCTCCTTGCTGTGGGTGGGGGACCCTTTAGCTCTTGGCCGGGCCCCCGCAGCTCCGAGCCATAGGGGGAGGTGGAATCTGGAGCTCCGAGGCCCCACAAGTGCTGGGGGGGGCCCGAAGTTCCCAGAGGCTCCCCATTTTGTCATGGATATTTTTAGTAAAAGTCAGGGACAGGTCACAGACAAAGAAAATTCACGAAGCCCATGACCTGTCCCTGACTTTTACTAAAAATATCCATGACAAAGTCTTAGCCTTAGTAATAGATGGCACTTCCATAGCTTCTTCCATCTGAAGATTTCAAAGTACTTCCCATAAATGATTTACGCCTCACTGATTTACCTTGTCCAGAGATGGTGAAAGAGTCAGAGAGGTTAAGTAACTTGTACAATATTACAGAAGCACAATGTTGCAGAACTGGGAATGGAAGCCAGATCTCCTTATTCCCATGGTTACACTCTAGCCATAAGATCATCCTCTCTTTCTCTGCCTTCTGGGTAAACTTAAAACCCACTGTACAAAATATTCAAATTTGCCAAGAAACACTTTATGAAGCCTAATTGTACTTCAGGCTCTCCATTTGAGGTATCCCAGTTTGGGCACTAAATCAGCTTTTTCTGTGGTATTTCTGAAGAGCTTACCTCTATTTTTCTATCCAAGACTAGGTACTCCAGATATTTAACAAGTGACTTGGGGTATTTGTTAAGGCAGTTCATGACGTTATCTGGATTAAAGCTGACTTTGTCTTCCAAAGGCCTTTTCGTAAAAATCTGTACTCCAACCTATAACAAGTTAGTTGCATTGAGGAAGTCAGACATCTTTATTTTTTGTTTTAAGCACTCACTTTGTTAATGATTAAATTAAGAAATCAAATACAAAATATTCAGAACACACACTACGCAAAAATAATGGATTAACAAAACATACTGAACTGGGCTGCTCAGTCACTGTTTCTTGATGCATCACATACCCACTGCCCCAATTTAGAAAGGATACATTGCCCAATTTGTAAGCCTTTTGTGGTAGGGACCTTTTCAAACAAATATTTTTTATTCTAGGACATGAATGTGAGAGAAGCATAACAAAATATTAAATACTACAAAGGACAAGGCAAAAAAGAAAAAGAGTCAAAGGTCAGAATGTCAGCTCAGATTTTCAACCTTATCTCTGGATTCCTTTAAGAAATCTAATTAATAAGCTTTTATAATGGTTAAAATCAACAAGATTTACTAATTGTGGCATTAAATACCATGCTTCTCATACTGTGACAGTACAGATCCATGAGGCTGGTTTCAGTATCAGTTAAGTCTACATGCTAAATAGTAGATGGAATATACAGTGCCTGAATTTAGAAATAACTAGAACCTATTTAGGTGGTAAATTCCATGGGACAAAGACTACTACTTGTGCATTTTCTAGCACAAGCACACAGTTGGCACTTAGACTGGAGTACTAAATACTCGTGGATATTACAGAAATGATACACTTGAATTTTGGTAGGTAAAGAGCATAAGCCATCTAACTCCTGAAGCAGCATTGGTGTTGCCAAGAGAAAAAGGTTGCTTACCCCACTTTCCCACACATGACCACTTCCACAGCCCTTTAGAGCAATGTAATACTACCAGTACTGAATTACTAACATGGGCCATCAGCTTGTGTTTTAATCTTCATATACCAAAAAAATCCTTATTAACACGAAGCAAAACTCCAATATAAACCTCCTTTAGCATACAAAATGTCATTTCTTCCATTGTTTAAGACGACAGCTTAATATTGTTTTAAAATCTATTGTTCACAGTAGACATCTGCAAATTCTAAAATGAAGCACTTTCATCAAACAAATTAGATAGGTGATAGTTAAGACTGAAAGATTTAGAGGGGTAGGACACATGAAAGGGAAGTGATGAATCATTACATTTTACCAAGATTTTTTTTATATAACTATTTGTTTTTAGAAGGGATACAATTACAAACCTCCTCACTTTTCTGTAAAACCCATTCAGCATACTTCCACACTAGTTTTTGGTCTGAGCAGAAAGTAAGGAAGTCTACTATATACTCATAGAGGTCCGAACGTGTACAATCTTGAACGTCTCCATTAACTATTTTCACCCATAACTGAAACAGAAAAAGTGTGTGAGAATTAAACTTTAGGAGTTTACCTTTAATATACTTAAAATCTTATACTAAGTCTACTGCTCAATTAAAAAATTACAGCATTATTACAATTGTACATCTTTCTCTGGTTGTTGGTTCCTACAGAGTTCAGTGCATGCACATGTGCACATACTCTCTCTCTCTCTCCCCCTTATCCTAGTCCCTAATGGTTAGAGATTAGCTTAAATCCTGAAGCACGGAAGTTTAATATCCCTTTAAAATGTGTTAGCACTAACTCTGGATATCCCTTTTGGATTGCTGCTAAAGTTCTTGGCCTCAATGACTTGCACAGTCTAATTATATGCAAGGAAATATTTTTTCATAGCATCAGTTTGGAATTTGCTCTCTTTGCTCTAAAGTTACATTCAGATTCTGGTTTCTACTTGAATCCTGCTCTTAATATTCTAGCACAGGTTCAAAATAACTTAATCAGACAGCAATTTAGCAAAAAAGCAACCGTATTTTCTTTCATGCTCATTTTGTTCCTAAATGCAGAATTGGATTAGTTTGCCTAGCAGCTGCAATCAACTTACCACATTTACAGGTGTTCATACAATTTTTTCAGAACCAGGCTAAGTAGCTGGCAGACACTATTTCAAGGGAATCAGGGGTGCTGGAATAATTTTTATAGTGAGGGTGCTAAGAGCCATTGAACCAAACTGGAAACCATGTGTATAATGGCAATCACTTCAAGCCATGGGTGTGGCAGCACCTCCAGTTCCAGCACCTATCTGATGCATTACTGGGTTAAGAAGTTATATGCTGAATGATTTTGCTCACACTACACCTCATTTCTGCACCAAGGACCTGACCAATCTTACCATTAACTTTAATGGCCACTGACTGGGACTCTGAAGAGGGATTAAACCCTTATAGGAAATACTAGAACATAGGAAAAAACTTCTTAAATGAATAAATATGCCTGTGAAATATTGGAACAGTTTTTGTTGATGCACAATTAAACATTACAACATATCCAGAGGCTGCTTTTCTGCCCAGGATCACTCAGGTGACTACCTGCCTCATTTACTTAGTCAAATATATGTAAGAAACTTTATTGAAATCTAGGAAACAACCATATCCCAAGAAAACAGAAAAACACAAGCTACTGAAGGGACTATCTTCTAAAGAAATTACCAAGATAGTTCTTCAGTATGAGAGGTTCCTGTCAGAGACTGAGAACATTTTAGGGCTTCTAGCTGAAGATGCACAGATATGATCACAATAGTAACTAGGGTACATACACACACTTGTGATTTTTATGTCCAATAAAACCCATCATAATTCTGGCAACGAATTATTAAGGTATAAACGTTTATCTTGAAAATACAGCTTTTTTTAATCATCATTTATGTGGCTTTGTATTTCTCTAACATTTTAACTAGCCTGAGGAATTAGGTTTTAAGAGAAAGTTCATCCTGCTGTGGATATATGCCAATTTTGAAATTAGAAGTTACCTAGACACATTTTCAGGGTGGTTTATGAACGAACA
The DNA here is from genome assembly GCF_025201925.1 of Gopherus flavomarginatus. NCBI lineage: Eukaryota > Metazoa > Chordata > Testudines > Testudinidae > Gopherus > Gopherus flavomarginatus. The sequence goes on from NC_066617.1 coordinate 254,421,173, forward strand.
AGTTTTATTATACCATCTTGATTAAATACTAATTTGTCATTCTAACCTGAAGTGCTGCAGCATCTTGACCATTGTAGTGATACAGGAGTCCAAGTGCAAAATACCTGTATTTTAAAAAATGTATGAACATTTAAGTTCTTAGATTCTCTTTATCAGTTTAAATATGGTAACAAATTGTAAAGGATAAAGAGCAGTGGTTTACTGTCTTCATACATTTCATGCTTTCCTTCATTTTAGAATTCACCTATCCACAAAGTTCTATACTAAGTATCAGTGGAGCAATTCTAATTCATTAACAGCTGTCCTTCAACCAAAACCTCTTTTTTACACTATAGTATTAATAAAACTCTACCTCCTCTTTAAAAAAAAAATCTGATTTTCTTTACTGCAATGTAGACTAGTGTCAAGACATTGCAATACGCAGTTCTGACCAAGAGTCTCCCATGTTCTAAAATTTGTTCTATTACAGTATGGCTTCCCATTGTTTCCATTATAATGCCTCTCTATTTCCATGGGTTTAAAATTCTACTTTTCATATTTATTCCAACTAAAGTTAGTCATGTAAAGTCTTTGTCATTAAGTGGATTTGTCGGACTTCTTAAATCCAATGAAAATCACAACTGAAACTCCCAATCCAGCCTACCCTATGTTATACTATTGTGTAATATAATTTTGGAGGTCTGAGAGGGAAAAAATAGAAAAAGGTGCAGATACATTGCTTAAAGTTAATTTTCACACTTTTTCTGTGTACATTTAACGTATACAGTTTTCTGAACACTGCTGAATGTCAAGCACTTGATTCTCTACATTTTTATTCTCTTCTGGGTCCTCCCCCCTTCTAAGGTATTCCAAAATAAACCTCTTTGAGGCTCTCATAACTGTTCTTCCTTTCTCAATTCAGTGGAAGCACAAGCAAGAAAACAAATATCAGATTTCAGAATTCAAACGTTAAGTTTCTGACCAGTGAATAAACTAGAAGTTTTAAAGTTAACTACTAAATAATTTAACTACAGGTTTAATTAGAATTCAACTTAAAAGTAGTTCTGTTCATGTACTAAGTAGGTCTGCTCATGTACTTTTCTCCCAGCGCAGACATCTCAACAAAGAAACATTTTATTCTTATTGTTCCACTTTTAATTTTCACACTGTCTCTCAGATCACATGGGGTCAAACCAGTCACCCTATCGTTTGTTCAATACTTTACAAGTCATTTAGTTTTAACTACTACTTAGGGTTGCCAGGTGTCCGGTTTTCGACTGGAACGCCTGTTCGAAAAGGGGCACTGCTGACCCAGCCATTAAAAGTCCGGTCGGTGGCGCAGTGGGGATCCGGGGCTAAGGCAGGCTTCCTAGTTCCGTGCGGCCCTTGGAAGCGGCCACCAGGTCCCTAGACGCCGCAGAGATCGGGCATCCGCTTCCTAAGAAGCTCGGTAAGCGCTGCTGGGACCCCGCACCTCCCCATGCACCCTAACCCCCTGGCCCAGCCTGGAGCCCACTCCTGCACCCCAACCCCCTACCCCAGTCTGGTGAAAGTGAGTGAGGGTGGGGAAGAGTGAGCGATGGAAGGAGGGTGGAATGGCTGAGCAGGGGCAGGGCCTTGAAGAAGGGGAAGGGGTGTTCGCTTCTGTGTGATTATAAAGTTGGCAACCCTACTACTACTACAAAGTATCAAATGACAGCTGAGGTCCTTTAAGCCTAGAAACACCTAGGGACCATGCAATCAAACAGTTTCCTAACCTCAAGGGGAATTTTCCCCCCCAAAGTTTTCTTTTCATAATTAACAGGTTTGAAAATGAAGTTCAAATTGTACTTGCCTGAACCAGCATAAAATTGCTGGCTTGCAAGCTCCTTACACACAGCTCTGCCAATGCACCTCAAGTTTGAGCTTCAACTCCACCCAGACATTCCAGTCCATCTCTTAAAACAAATAGTCAAATATGCTGTTTTGCCATTTGTGCACACACCACCACCACAAACTAAAGTAAGCCTCATCTGATTGGGACATCTAGAGAAATGGATTCAAATCCTTAAGTGACTGGTAAATGTACAGACCAAAAATAAAACATTTCTCCCACTCCCACCCCAGAGTAGGTGATCTATTTAATGAAATGTCTCACTTTTTGTGTTTCTCCAGCCAGGCAGCACTGTCTGTTAGAAGACAGAAATTCTCCGAAACCAGTAGATCCAGAAGGCTTTCATGATTAGCCTCTGCATACAGCTTAAGCAAAGCTGTATCAATGTCTTCCTTGTAGCCATTAGCAACTTCAGTGCTGCGGACTTCATTCAAATAACTCATGAGGAATCGTTTGCACTTCGTCATCTTCTCCTGGTCCCCTTGGGTCAGCTGGTTTAAATCAGCATACTCATGAAGAGGCGGATGAGACCGTATGAATGAAGAGGAAGTAGGCAACAGGAAGGGGTAGAGAGAGATCAGCTCCCGGACATCCAGCTGGCCGCTTCTGCAATTACAGTGTCAAACTAAATGAAGCAAAAAAGAAAGAAAAAGTATACATAGGCACACAAAAAAAGCCATACTGAGGTTGTCTGCACACATGCTTTTCAGTACAAAGAAACCGTTTAAACTGTCAATTTTTGAAAGTTATTTTTTATTAAACTTACTATCAGAGACATTTCCCCCAGAACAAGTCTGGGGATTTTTCTAGTTCTACAGGAGAACTCGTGTCATTCCACATAGGTGTCCCAGGGCATGAGAACTTCATGATTCAGGGGGACTAGTCAGGGGACGATCAGCTTTTCACTTCTTGGTAACTGGTATGAATCCATATCAGGTAAGTACTGACAAATTAACATCTGACAGCTGTGGCCAATGTGAAATTAGTTGCTGGCCCCAGTCCAGCTCTTAGGGGATACTACTTTATATTATTTGTGCTGGTCTCTGGATGCATTCAACTATCCTCTCACACAGGGCCCAGGCACAATGAAATCACCAGTACAGTATGTGTTCTGTAGATAAAAGTGACCTGTCCTATAGATAGCCTACCTGGCACCTTTCACCAGCAACTAAATTTGCTCTTCTTAAAAAAGACAGAGAACCTCAGGTAGATCTCTATGCTTTAAAAGAAATTTTGTATGTAGAATGGAGAGGATAGTTGCCAACATATGGTAAAGAGTCAAGCAAACAAAAGACTGATTAAATGAATGGCTATTTATAGATACACAACTATCTGTTGTGTATGGCAGATTAAGTACAGACCTCTAGAGTGTTAAAACCCACCTGCGTTACAATGAATGCATTACCAATGTTGAAAGAGTGTTGCCTGTGCTAACTGAAGCCTTGTTTTCCTTTGAGATGCTCCTTCAGCCAGGGTTGAAAATATTCCTGAAGGATATTTTGAGAGTAAAATGTCTGGCTAGGAGAAGAAGTTACTGCATATGCTCAGATTTGTAGAGCACCTCAGGATGTCTAAAACATCTGTCTGACTTATATGGTTAAGGTTTCAATGCCTGGGAAAGCAGTCTGATTTGGACACAAAGTTTAAACAAAGCTAATATTCACAGAGCAGATCCAGAAAGTGTAGAAAAGTCTCTCAGAAGACTGCACTAAGTTTTGAGGACCCAACCGAAGTAAATTAGAGTTGCAACCGTTACTCATGGGATGACGGGACTTTTTCTGTTTTGGTTTCCACACTTGCAGACACTCTACTGGACAGAACAGAAATACTGTAAACCTTTAGAGATGGAAGCAGAATGCTCCGAGAGAACAGGGGCTGCTAAGTCTCATCATAAATTACCTTTCCCATCTTTTATCTTGAGAAGCAATGGAAGAAGTGTATTGATGTCTGAAGTACAGCAATCATACACAGTTTCTGAAAACCCCAGCCATAATCTCATCCCCACCTCGGCCCCTTTTACTCCAGGGGAATTATGCACCAAAAAAATTAAAGATTCTGCAAAATTCTGCATATTTTGTCAAAATAATACAATATAATCACACCAGTTTCAATTATTTTGGCTATTTATTTCAAAATACCTGTCAGCAACTATGCCTGTAACAATGCAGACAACAAAAAAGATTCAGGAAATATTTTTTTGACAAATAGATTCCTTACTAAGCATATTAACAAAGAACTCTGAGGAGTAATAATTCATTTAAACTAGGGCTGTTGATTAATCACAACTAACCCACACGATTAACTCAATTTAATTGTAATAAAAAAATTAATTGCAATTTTAATCACACTGTTAAATAGAATACCTATTGAAATTAGATATTTTTGGATGTCTGTATTATCAAATATATTGATTTCAATTGCAACAAAATACAAAGTGCACAGTGCTCACTATTTATTACAAATATTTGCACTGTAAAATGATAAAAGAAATAGTATTTTTCAGTTCACCTCATACAAGTACTGTAGTGCAATCTCTTTATTGTTGAAGTGCAACTTACAATTTTAGATTTTTTTTTTGTGGTTACAAAACTGCACTCAAACAAAACAATGTCAAACTTTAGAGCCTACAAGTCCACTCAGTCCTACTTCTTGTTCAGCCAATCGCTAAAATGAACACGTTTATTTACATTTATGAGAGAATGCTGCCCACTTATTTATAACGTCACCTGAAAGCGAGAACAGGTGTTTGCATGGCATTGTTGTAGCTGGCACTGCAAGATATTTACATGTCAGACATGCTAAACATTTATATGCCCCTTCATGTTTCAGCCACCATTCCAGAGGACATGCTTCCATGCTGATGACCCTCATTAAAAATTAATGCATTAATTAATTTTGTGATTGAACTCATTGGGGGAGAACTGTATGTCTCTGGCTCTGTCTACCCACATTCTGTCATATATTTCACGTTCTAGCAATTCCAGATGATGACCCAACACACATTTGCTTTAAGAACACTTTCACAGCAGATTTGACAAATGCAAAGAAGGTACTAATGTGAGATTTCTCAAAATAGCTAAAGCACTTGACCCAAGGTTTAAGAATCTGAAATGCTGTCCAAAATCTGAGAGAGACGCGGTGTGGAGCATGCTTTCAGAAGTCTTAAAAGAGCAACACTCAGATACAGAAACTACAGAACCTGAACCACCAAAAGAGAAAATCAACCTTCTGCTGGTTGCATTTGACTCAGATGATGAGTGAACATGCATCGGTCCACTCTGCTTTGGATTGTTATTGAGTCAAACCAGTCATCAGCATGGATGCATATCCTCTGGAATGGTGGTAAATTAAATTACTTGTATTAGGTGAATTAAACATTTTTTTTTTGCAGTGCAAATATTTGTAATAAAAAATATACAGTGAGCACTGTATCCTCGTATTCTGTGTAGTAACTGAAATTAATATATTTGAAAATGTAGAGAATAGCCAAAAATATTTAAATACTGTAAATGGTATTCTATTAAGAACAGCTTGACTAATCACAATTTTTTTAACAGTGCGATTAATCACAATTTACTTTTTTAATCTCGATTGCCCTAATAAAAATAGATAATATGCAGATCTAGCTTTTCCCGAAGGCCTACCATTTGCTAGATCTGCAAAGACCTTACTACTTTAGATTCCCTCTTCAGAGTCTCTGGGTACGTCTACACGACGGGATTATTCCGATTTTACATAAACCGGCTTTGTAAAACAGATTGTATAAAGTCGAGTGCACGCGGCCACACTAAGCACATTAATTCGGCGGTGTGCGTCCATGGTCCGAGGCTAGCGTCGATTTCCGGAGCGTTGCAGTGTGGGTAGCTATCTCATAGTTCCCGCAGTCTCCTCCGCCCCTTGGAATTCTGGGTTGAGATCCCAGTGCCTGATGGGGCAAAAATCATTGTCGCGGGTGGTTCTGGGTAAATGTTGTCACTCATTCCTTTCTCCAGGAAAACAACGGCAGACAATCATTTCGTACCCTTTTTCCCTGGATTGTCCTGGCAGATGCCATAGCACGGCAACCATGGAACCCGTTCAGCTTTTTTTTTTTTTTTTTTTAAACTGTCACCGTATGTGTACTGGATGCCGCTAACAGAGACGTTACTGCAGCGCTACACAGCAGCATTCATTTGCTTTTGCATGATAGCAGAGACGGTTATCAGTCGTTCTGTACCATCTGCTACCATTGTAAATTGGCAGTAAGATGATGGTTATCTGTTGTTCTGTACTGTCTGCTGCTATCATGGGTGCCCCGGCTGAGGTCGGCCGGGGGCGCAAAGACAAAACTGGGAATGACTCCCCGAGTCAATCCCTCCTTTATGGTTTCTAAAAATAGAGTCAGTCCTGCCTAGAATATGGGGCAAGTGTACTAGAGAACCAGTGTATCAGAGAGCACAGCTGCTCCGTGTCCGATCCCGCAGAAATGATGAGTTACACGCCATTCACGGGGGGTGACCCTGCAACAACCCCATCCGTTGCTTCCCTCCTCCCCCAACCTTCCTCAGCTACCGTGGCAGTGTCCCATTTGTGTCATGAAGTTATAAAGAATGCAGGAATAAGAAACACTGACTTGTTAGTGAGATAAAATGAGGGGGAGGCAGCCTCTCAGTGCTATGACAGTCCAGGCAGGACATTAAGCGGTGCGGAGGAGAGGAGCCCAGCATCCCGCTGCTATGATAGTCCAGGCAGTACAGAATCTTTTCTTTACACAGGAAAGAGAGGGGGCCGATGGAGCTCAGCCCCCAGTTGCTACGATGAGGACGGTTACCAGCCGTTCTGTACCATCTACTGGGAATGACCAGGAATCTGTCGTATTTTTACCCAGGTGCCCCCGGCCAGCCTCACTCTGAGGCCAGCCAGGAGCACTCACGGGCTGATGGTGACGATGGATAGCAGTCATATTGTACAGTCTGCCACTAGGGAGGGGAGAGGAGTGGATACTGCTCTTCACTGCTGCAGCATCGCGTCTACCACCAGCATTCAGTAGACATAGGGTGACATTGAAAAAAGTCAAGAAATGATTTCTTTCCCTTTTCTTTCACGTGGTGGGGGGAGGGAGTAAATTGACGAGCTATACCCTGACCCACGCTGGACAATGTGTTTGAACCTACAGGCACTGGAGCTCAGCCAAGAATGCAAATACTTTTCGGAGACTGCTGGGGACTGTGGGATAGCTGGAGTCCTCAGTACCCTCTCCCTCCCTCCATGAACGTCCATTTGATTCTTTGGCTTTCCGTTACGATTGTCACGCAGCACTGTGTAGCCTGGAGATTTTTTTTTCCCAAACGCTTTGGCATTTCGTCTTCTGTAACGGAGCTCTGATAGAACAGATCTGTCTCCCCATACAGCGATCAGATCCAGTATCTCCTGTATGGTCCATGCTGGAGCTCTTTTTGGATTTGGGACTGCATCGCCACCCGTGCTGATCAGAGCTCCACGCTAGGCAAACAGGAAATGAAATTCAAAAGTTCGCGGGGCTTTTCCTGTTTACCTGGCCACTGCATCTGAGTTCAGATTGCTGTCCAGAGCGGTCACAGTGGTGCACTGTGGGATACCGCCCGGAGGCCAATACCATCGATTTGTGCCATACTAACCCTAATCCGATATGGTAATACCAATTTTAGCGCTACTCCTCTCGGTGGGGAGGAGTACAGAAACCGATTTAAAGAGCCCTTTATATCGATATAAAGGGCCTCGTAGTGTGTACGGGCATGGTATTAAATCGGTTTAACGCTGCTAAAATCGGTTTAAACGCGTAGTGTAGACCAGGCCTCTCTCTCTCACTCACCCTAGCTCTCTAGACTGTTTCTGACAATCAATCTCATTCTCGCTCTGAGAGTCTAACTCGAGTGTTTGATTTCTAGCTTCCCAGCTTTGGCAAAATAAGGTTTGCAAGCAATGAGAGACTGGACATTGCATTCTTGAAGGGAACAGCTTGAACCTTTTACTGTCTTTCAAGTGCAGATGTCAGATCTATTGGGTAACTGTCTTGTTTGGTCTTCCCACAATCCCCTATTAAATTAGATCAGTACATTTACACTGGAAATTCTAAGAATTCTATAATTACACAGTGTTTTGACCTCACTAAGTCACTTACAATATTATGCATAGATTAATACACAGCAGCTCTAAAATCACCACAGTGGAATGCATAAAGCAAGCCGTTCAACCACCAGCGTCTATCCCCAGTCACTTGGAATCTGCTTCCGTAAAGAAGTACTTTGATGGCTTTCCATTTTTGTGACTGGCAAACAGATCCACTGCTGGGAAGCCATACTTCCATGAGATCAGTTTGAAGATGTCCAGATTCAGACATGATGGAGTTGTTGATGGTGGATCTGCCGAGTCAGTCTACCTTCTCGTTTAGTTCTCACTTTCTATGATTCTTATGGAACTAGTTTCTCCTCAGCCCATTCCATTACTTCCAACACTTCCAAGCATAAGATCCACCTTTGAGTTCTCCCTTGGTTGTTGAGGTTTGCTAGCATGCCGCTGCTCTCTGACTGGACCAGAACAGAACATGATTCATGAGGTGGCTCTGGAACCTTCACAGGACAAGCTTCACCACTCACTTCCACAAGGCTGACGCTCTCATTGCTATCAATGGAGCTCCATGTGCCTTGCACTGTTCTGGGACCCAGATGTGCTCTTCACCCCAATAGGCTGGTATCTTTTATGAGTACTTGAGGGACTACAGAGCAGACAGAAAGACCACTGACAGTGGACCCTCCCTAGGACTGTCCAACATCTGAAACTCCAGTAGCTGTACTGGAACCAGCATCCACTCTTGCATGTATAATGGTGTGCTGTTCCAAACCTTCAACAGAAATTTCTGGTAACTTGATGTGGAATTATGACCATTGCATAAGAAACCAGAAGGCCCCACTCCATCCCTATTTCATCCAATCACCCAATCTGGCATTCCTATTAAACACTAGATGGGGATGATTGAAATCATGCCTTTTGGATATAAAAGCAATACAGTCCTTCTTCTAAGGGAACCAGTTCTTAGGGGTATTGTTGAGAGAGACAAACCTTCTGAGGAGTGGGATATTCTGTCTCCTAGATTCAAATCAGGACAGATGCACAGTCTTTTGGTACCATAGCAAAATCCATACATTGCAATCACTTCTGCTTTGCTTTTGATCCATGATACATGGTTTTCCCATGACTTACCTGCCATCTTCCTTTTGGTACTTCTGTGATGTGGATGAACAAAAGGAGCTTTTCTCCCTGTTGTTGGGCTTGTAGTGCCTTTGAGGTACTGTATGGAGATGGGAGGGTCTGCTTTGGTTTGGATGCTCCTTTTGCCACTATCTTATCCCATTTTTTTTTTCCAGAGGGGAAAGCCTTTGAATTTGGATGAGCACAGGGTTTGTCTGGTGTGAGCAACAGCAGTCCACGACCAGATGTGGACCTAGCTGAGAATCATAATGTCCACTGAGGTGTCTGAAATGAAAGGTGTTGCTAGGGATATTTTCGTAAGGGCAGAACTGAAGTCAGGATGGACCTTGTCATCCGAAACTTGTAGGTCATCTAGTCAAGAGACCATACCTCTCATAAAACAGATAGTGGCTAGGAATTCTCAGAGCACCCAACTAAGACTCAAAGTCCTTACTAAAGGTGACCTCCATCTTCCAGGTGTCTCTTTGGGAGAGAAACCCCTTTCAATGTGACCATCATATCCCTTGCTATGATACCATCAGAGCATCTACTTTTGGTATTTCTTAATGGCATTTTTTGGCTCTTGTACCTTATAGTACTTAAGTGCACGCCTGCTCATATGCTTGCCCTTGTCAGGGCATTCCCATTCATCCCTGATTATGTCTTCAAAAGAAGACGGAAGCGAATTCCTGTCTCAGGATGGGATTTGGCAGGTATTTGAACTTAGTCTTCTCATCTACTGCCACATGGGGTTAGATCTGTATGGAAGATGTCATTTTCCTGTAGTATCAAATTTATCAGGGAATAACGTTTTCCTCCTCTTGCCCTGCTGAGATACCAAATCAGAAAGCTTCCCCTCCTCCTGAGTAGTGGAGATGGGGTCTGAGTAAGAATAGGAGACTTTTAGATATTTTATACTCATTCTCTTTTGTGCTTCCTGGAGGGAGGGGGCTCTTTCCCCCTCATTTTGCACTCCATGCCTGTGACCAAGGTGAGGTATCTCTGGAGCCCTTTTTATCAAGACACCTGATAAGAGGTTGAGCCCTTTAGATACATAGAATCATAGACTATTAGGCTTGGAAGAGACCTCAGGAGGTCATCTACTACAATCCCCTGCTCAAAGAAGGACCAAAACCAACTAAATCATCCCAGCCAGGGCTTTGTCAAGCCAGGTCTTAAAAACTGCTAAGGATGGAGATTCCACCACCTCCCTAGGTAACACATTCTACTGCTTCACCACTCTCCTAATGAAATAGTGTTTCCTAATATCCAACCTAGACCTCCCCCACTGCAACTTGAGACCATTGCTTCTTTTTCTGTCATCTGCCACCACTGAGAACAGCCGAGCTCCATCCTCTTTGGAATCCCCCTTCAGGTAGTTGAAGGCTGCTATCAAATCCCCCCTCATTCTTCTTTTCTGCAGACTAAATAACCCCAGTCCCCTCAGCCTGTCCTTGTAAGTCTTGTGCCCCCACGCCCTAAATCATTTTCGTTGCCCTCTGCTGGACTCTCTCCAATTTGTCCACATCCCTTCTGTAATGGGGGGACCAAAACTGGACAAAATACTCCAGGTGTGGCCTCACTGGTGCCAAATAGAGGGGAATAATCACGTCCCTCGATTTGCTGGCAACGCTCCTATTGATGCAGCCTAATATGCTGTTGGCCTTCTTGGCAACAAGGGCACAATGCTGACTCATATCCAGCTTCTCATCCATTGTAACCCCCAGGTCTTTTTCTGGGGAACTGCTGCTTAGCCAGTTGGTCCCCAGCCTATAGTGGTGCACGGGATTCTTCCTTCTTAAGTGCAGGACTCTGCACTTGTCCTTGTTGAACCTCATCAGATCTCTTTTGGCCTAATCCTCCAATTTGTCTAGGAAACACTATATCCTATCCCTACCCTCCAGTGTATCTACCTCTCCCCCCAGCGTAGTGTCATCTGCTAACTTCTTGAGGGTGCAATTCATCCCATCATCCAGATAATTAATAAAGATGTTGAACAAAACTGGCCCCAGGACTGACCCCTGGGGCACTCAGCTTGATACCAGCTGCCAACTAGACATCAAGCCGTTAATCTCTACCCGCTGAGCCTGACAATCTAGCCAGCTTTCTATTCACTTTATAGTCCATTCATCCAATCCATACTCTTTAACTTGCTGGTAAGAATACTGTTGGAGACTGTATCAAAAGCTCTGCTACAGTCAAGCTATATCACATCCACCACTTTCTCCATATCCCCTTATCTCATCGTAGAAGACAATCAGGTTGGTCAGGCATGATTTGCCCTTTGTGAATCCATGCCGACTGTTCCTGATCACCTTCCTCTCCTCCAAGTGCTTCAAAAATGGATTATTTGAGGACCTGCTACATGATTTTGCCAGGGACTGACCTGAGGCTGACCGATCTGTAGTTCCTCGGGTTCTCTTTCTTCCCTTTTTTAAATATGGACACTGTATTTGCCTTTTTCCAGTGTCCTCTCCTTCTGGGTGCTAGTCTCACTGTTTATGGGAGTCTCCTCGCAAGAAGCCTTCAATTAATCTTGGGGAGAAAAGAACTATTTAGCAGCCCTGCTTTCTTTCCTCACAAGGGGCTGACAACACTCTTCATATTGGGAGTGTTCTGCATCTCTTCTGGCCAGGGACTTACATATGAGTTGGCCTGATGGAGTCCTCCTTGTCCTTAGATTCTCTCCCTGAAGTGCTCAGCAACTCCTAGTTGAGCTTTTCTGCATAGCTGGGGAAAGGGTGTCCCAACATGCTGCTCTAAGTCTGAACTCCGAGCCCAGCACAGCAAAGATAGGGAGATTGAACAGTCAGGATAGAATTTGCACTCTGCAGAGCCTATAAATGCCACTTCACGTACAGAGCACTGCTCTGATTCAGGAGCTAAGTAAGCCATCTGTTTAGGCATTTATTTTCCTCAGGAGACTTCTCTTTTTCACTCTTTCTTTATCCTTCCCTGCTAAATGTTCACTATTCCCCACACATCACAAAACTCTATGAACATTTGTTGCACGTTGGGAAATTTCTTTCCCATTTATTTCCTTTTTTGTAATAGCATTTCTCACAAGTCTATTCTCCTTGGCATGGGTTCATTAGCCAAAGGACAACATTTAATTTTTTATTTTATTTTATTTTTACTACAGTTGTAGGGCAGTTAGCATTCTATACACAACTCACTGGTTGGTATTAAGGTTTTACAATTATTATTTCAGGAGTTTCTACACAGCTTTTGAATGATTTCTGGTGCGAAGCCAAAGAAGGGGTGGGGACAGCCAGGACTTCATTGCAACAGTGAATAGTCTCCAGGATTACAAAAAGAGGGGAACAGCCTATGCGTCACAGAAATGTAGGAGACACTGACAGCAGAAACAACAAAACAAAAATAGCCAACAGGCTGAGCAGCATCATTTTTAACCACACTTATAGAATGAGAACAGAGCAACAAGACTGTCAGCAGCCATTTTGTTTCAAAGTCACAGTAAAGTCAGGAAGATTTGTAGCGATTTTTAAAAATGGCAAGCAGATCTTGTGGAAGAGACCAAACACTGTTTAAGAAGGCAAATCTGAATATAAAGAAGAGCTTAATAGAAAAATTTGACAGTGCAGTTATGTATCGTCAGTATAACCTACAACTGATTTTACCTTAATGCAGAAATGTTACTGCTTCCTAATTACTCAATTGAAGAGCACTAACACATCTCCCCTTCCACTCCCTCCTGCCCAACAATTTAAGTATTTTAAGTGGACACTGTGCCATATTTTGCAGTTTTAATAGATTTAAGAAAGTAGAACAAACACTACATCAGACCCTGATCTTGGAAGCTGATCTGCATGGGCATGAAATTAGTGGGTCTCCACATGGGCACAGTGGAGATTAGATTACAGGATCAGGGCCCTAGCACTTAATGTCAATTATAGTTATGGTACAAAAATATGAAGTTAACACATTATGGGTTACCCTTCATCCAGTCATTAAGCTGTTCCAAAATTATTTTGGTCCTCTTCAACTATAGCCATTTCTACCACAGCAGTATTACACTTGCATCATAAAATATTCCTACGAAATGCCTTTAAATTCAAGCATGCAACCTTGTTTAAAGATGATTAACATGAGTGTTTTTCATTTTGTGAACACACAGAATTACCTGAAGAGTTCTTTTGCTTCTAGGAACTGAAGCTGTGCAAAGTGTATAAAACCTGCTTGCTGCAAGATTCGTTTGTACATTATCTGAAAGATGGGGAAAAAGGTTTGTTAGTGTAAATGACTCTTCAAAAACTATAATTACTGCAATAGTTAACTTCACACAGCATTCAATGCACGATATAGAACTGTGCTTCTGAATTATTGCACATGATACAAAACCCTCAGCTTATGCATTTTAAATCAGGTTTACTCAATAACAAAGATAATTTTGAAAATACTTCCTACATGAAATTTCTGAATATTTTAGTCAAGACTCCTGAACACAAATCCAGATTGACAAATTTAACTGCTCACTACACCATTTGGCATCAGACTCTTAAGATATCATATACCCTGACTTGTCCTGAAAATTTAAAATAGGTCTGTCTAGCGATTAAAAAAATTAATTGTGATTAATCATGGTGTTAAACAATATAGCATTTAAATATTTTCTACAGTTTCAAATATATTTATTTCAATTACAACACAGAATACAAAGTGTAGTGTTCACTTTATTTTTTATTACAAATATTTGCACTGTAAAAATAAATAAGTAGTATTTTTCAATTTACAGTACTTGTATTAGGTGGTGCAATCTCTATTATAAAAGTTGAACTTATAAACGTAGAATTATGAACAAAAATAACTGTGTTAAAAAACAAATCAATGTAAAACTTTAGCGCCTACAAGTCCACTCAGTCCTACTTCAACCTATTGCTCAGATAAACAAGTTTGGTTACAATTTGCAGGAGATAATACTGCCTGCTTCTTGTTTACAATGTCATCAGAAAGTGAGAACAGGTGTTAATATTACTGTAGCCAGCACTGCAGGATATTTATGTGCCACACGCGCTAAAGATTCATGTCCCTTCATGCTTCAACCACCATTTCAAAGGACATGCATCCATAGTGGTGACTGGTTCTGCTCGATAATGATCCAAAGCAGAGTGGATCAACCCATGTTCACTTTAATCATCTGAGTCAAATGTCACCAGCAGGTTGATTTTCCGTTTGATGGTTTGAGTCCTGTAGTTTCCGCATCTGAGTGTTGCTCTTTTAAGACTTCTGAAAGCATGTGCCACACCTCGTCCCTCTCAGATTTTGGACGGCACTTCAGATTCTTAAACCTTGCGTTGAGTGCTATATCTATTTTTAGAAATCTCACATTGGTACCTTCTATGCTTTGTTAAATCTGATGTGAAAGCATTCTTAAAACCAACATGTGCTGGGTCATCATCTGAAAATGGAACAATATGAAATATACGGCAGAACGCGGGTAAACAGAACAGGAGACATGCAAATCTCCCCCAAGGAGTTCAGTCACAAAATCAATGCATTTTTTTTTTTTTTTAACAAGCATCATTAGCATGGAAGCATGTCCTCTGAAATGGTGGTCAAACCATGAAGAGGTATATGAATGTTTAGCATATCTGGCACTTTAATAGCTTGCAGTGCTGGCTACAGAAGTGCCATGTGAACACCTGTTCTCACTTTCAGGTGACATTGCAACTAAGAAGCAGGCAGCATTATCTCCCATAAATGTAAACAAACTAGTTTGTTTTAGGATTGGCTGAACAAGAAGTAGGACTGAGTTGACTTGCAGGCTCTAAAATTTGACACTTTTGTTTTTGAGTGCAGCTAAGTAAACAATAAAAAACCTACATTTGTATATTACACTTTCACGAAATTGCACACTTGTATGAGGTGAATTGAAAAATATTTCTTTTATCATTTTTACAGTGAAAATTTGTAATAAAAAATACAAAGTGAGCACTGTACACTTTGTATTCTGTGTTGTAATAGAAATCAATATACTTGAAAATGTAGAAAAACATCCAAAAATATTTAATAAATTTCAATTAGTATTCTATTGTTTAACAGTGAGGTTAATTGTGATTAATTTCTTTTGAGTTAATAGCCGTTAACTCATGCGATTAATCAACAGCCCTACTTAAAAGGGGGAAGAAAAAAAAAAGGAAGAGTGCATGCAGACAGGTAGGAAGAGTCAGACCTTATAACTAGAAGGTGTTAAAAAACTAAGGGTCTTCTAGTGTTTCTATTTTAACTTTCCTTCTGAAGTTTTATTTTCAAGATTTTTACATATTTGGCATACACTTTCAAACAGAGAAAAAGCATTTATTTAAATTAACCCATCCCCACCTATAAAAGCAGAGGTGAAACTGACCAGTATATTTTAAGGTAAATGTTGAGTTAGTGGTCACTAGATAAATGTATATGCAATGTTTTAGGTACCCCTGTATTAACAGAAGTATCTGTATTACTGACAATACAGAGACAAATATACTTCTCAAATTGCAGTCTGCAGCACACCTGCTGGTGGTCACATGATGCTGGTTCCTCTTGTTTCCAGGAGCATCTACAATTATGATAATCTGCCAGCTTCATTGATATAAATTGATTTTTTACACACAAAGCTCTAAACAGTGTTATGAAAGCTGTCAACACACACAGTGCTAACAGCTCCAATTTTCAACTGAAGTAGCTAGGAAAATTGTGGTATTCCTCAACAATCTATTGCATGCAGAAAGATACTGCACAAGAATCGGAGGCCTACGGCAGGGTGGATTGATTTACAAAGTGATTTTAAGTAACCGACTTTAATCATGATCTAAATCAGCAAACAAGAAACTTTGATTTACATTGATATAAATTGTATTTTGTATATGCAACTTCTCAGTTATTTTCCTAAAGCAAGATTCATTCTCACTGGTTGATATAACTATTAAAAGTTGATTTACAACCAAATTCGGTATTTTTTGCTAACTGAGAGGGTATACTATCCCTATACATTTAAACAGTTATATCCTTAACACACATATATTCAAAGTCTTAATTTTTATATTTTTTATGATAGACAATGGTGGATGATGCATTTCTTATTTACTAGGTAAAAATTTTTTTTTTTACTCTCAATTTGTGTCAAGCGATATTTGAACAGAAACTGGAATTCAGTTAAAATATATTAAAAACATTTTAAAATTAGGTGTACTAGATACATAAAGTATCAAATTTCAATTTAACACTGGTTTATTAAGCAAAGGCTGTAAATAGTGAATTGATAGCTTGTTTCTGGTCACCGTGGGCATGATTTTTCAAAGGTATTCAAGTGCCTAAAGATGCAGACCAGAGCCTAATGGGATTCTCAAAGGTGCCCAAGCAAGGCAAGGTACCCAACTGCCATTGAAATCAATGGTAGTTAAACATCTATCCTGCTAAGGGGGTTTGAAAATCCCACTGGAGACCTGCCTGCATCTGTAGATGCTTAAACCCTTTGAAAATCTGGCCCCATGTCCTCTGAGAACTAGCAGATCCATTTTCTCCCCAACCTGTTTTTTATTCTTAGATTGGGAGTTGAAAAAGCAAGAAAACTTGTTTTCTTCTTCCAATCTGTGTCTCAACTTCAAGCTAACTAGTTCAAAATTTTTTTTTCTCTATACACTTGCTAGAAAAAGTTAAAGCAAAAGTTATGTATATACTCATTCATAAGACAATTTTTTTTTAGTAAAAAAGGGAAGCACCAGAGGAGGTTGGCTTATGAACAGGTATAGAGAGGGAGAGGTGGGACACAGCCCCTCTCCCAAACAGAGTTAGCAACGAGAGGCAGCACAGCCAAAAGGGAAGAGGAGGGGCCAGAGTATCTTCGCTTCTGGCCACGCTGCTCTCCCCCAGCCTCCAAAGCAGTTGCAGCACTGGGGCTGGCAGGCTGTGGCCACGACGCCTGGTCTGGAGCCACTGGAGCTGCTCCAGCCAGGTCAGAGACATCCTCCCTATGCCCTCCCCAGATAAGGTGGGAAGGGAAGAGTGCGGGGGTCCCGGACTGGGGTCATGTGAAGGGTGGTCACAGGGATTATTTCCCTGACTCCCAGCTTCTCCCTCACAAAAAATTTCCCCACCAGTTGCTGTCCCAGCCCATCAGGGTAAGTACCTGGGCTGGGACACTTTCTTTATTTAGGTTTACCTCTGTGCCTGCAGATGCTTAAAGTAAACAAACCATCTCAGCCCGCCAGCAGCTTATCCTAATGACCTGGGAGCCAAAGTTTGCTGACCCCTAAATTATAGGGCAGGCTTATGAATGGGTTATAAAAACTTTTTCCATTTTTACTTATCCATCTTGGGGGGAGGGTCCGCTTATACATTAACCGGCTTATGATCGCGTATATACAGTAATTTAGGTCAAAAGCTTTTCTGCACAACAGAAAGTTCCTATACCTGCAAAAAGACAGCATTTACTCCATTGCCAAGACAGTAAATATATACTTAATGGAATACAAGACATTGTGACATATATAAAGCTTGAGTCGACCTAAGAACTTAAAGAAATTTCCCCCCCAGATTCTGTATAACTAAAAAAGCAGCAGCCTTTAATTCATTAAAATTTGAAGGCTCATTTATGCAGCATATTTTTATTTAAATTATTTTAAATAGCTTATAGTAAATTTAGGCCTTAACACAGGCTAACAATTTCAAGTTCAATTTTAAACATGTTTATTATAAAGAAAAATGTATTTAATTTATATTAGAAAACTTTTAAGAACAATTTTTATCTACTTTGGTTATAATGGAATATTTGACTGACTTGCCAAGGCTCATGCACTCAGTGAACCCAGTAAAGGGGAGAGTTTATTCATTCTGGAAGACCATTTAGAACACAAAGGTTTGTAAATTAACAGTGACTAACAAAGGCAAGAAGACTCAGTTTCAGAAGTCATTTTTCCACCATGCCATTGAGCCTCTCCATAGCGCTGTATTTCAGGTATCCCTAGAACTGAGGGCATGTATGAACCAGAATATAAATCTTGGAATACCAAGGCACAATGAAGATTATCAACTGACTAGTGATACCAGTGAAGATCAACACCAACAAAAAGTGTACTCATGTCACTCAAAAAACCCATCGTAATATAAATGTTAATTTCACAGCAATTTTATTTATTTAGCTAGCTATTTTAACACTATTGGCTCTACATTTATTTCTGGAAAAATACAAAAAGCAAGCAGCTGCTCTCTCTCTATCATCAAGCCTTTTTCCAGCTGCTGAAAACTGCATATTATAGTACCTGTTATTTTTTTTAAAGAGGCATCAAAATACAACCTGCTACAGAATAAGTTACCCCACATGCTTCTTTTCTCCTACCTTCTTTGTTTTGTGGATGTATTTTGTAAGGACCTTATAAGAATATTCCACATTACTTTTCCTTATGTGAACCTAAAGGAACAGACACTCTTGCTCTTTGCAACTACAACAGACAAGGACAAATTTACTAAGACTAAATAAAAATGAGGTGAAAAACTGGATATTTAAAATAGACTGCTATACTTTAAATAGGTCAAACAAAATAGCCAGAGGACAGCACAGAATAGTAAGAGAACAGGCTGCTGTACTTGCAATTGTTTGAATAACAATTCACCTGTCCTACGGAATCAAAATACTGTAACCATTACAGAGAAGAATGTGTTTCCCAACCTTTGCTAAGTCTGTATATTTTCAAAGAAGTTACTAACTTCCAGGAAAATGACCATTTAAGCTACATTTCATATTTATATGTCTACAGGTGATTTTAATATTTGGTAAAATTATATTGTACAAAGAATAAAGAATTATTCAGGCAAAGGAATGTGCACCGGAAACATTCCTAAAACAAAGCTTACATTTGAGTGGTCCAGCAAAACATGTTCATAGTCATGTATAAAGTGCAATGCATTTGATTTTTTTTTTGAAACTGGGTGACACATTTATGTCAGGGGACAGAGCCTGTTCTCAGCAATGGTAGAAACAGTCACTTTTTGTCCCAAGACTTGTTTAGACATGGTCTTTGGGCAATATGGCTATCATCATTGATAAATCAACACAGAAAAAAGAATGACCACAAAGAAGAAATGCATTTTAAACAGAGGGTACCAGCTCCTAGTGTGTAGGAACAAGTGGCCTTGTCTGCCTCTTCTCTGTCCAACCACAATGGCAAGTAGGAGATGCTACTAACAGATTCCCTTGATGTCTGCCATCATAAAATGACCAACATTAAATTAGCCTCTTTCTTAAGATAGCAAGGTGGAAATGGACAGCAAGGCTAAAACAAGAAGTTGGAAAAAACACTTTTGAAAGAAAAAAGAATTTGCAGTTTGTATGCTTAAAGTTCAAAGAATGGAAAGGAAGATCAAAATGCTGGAAAAAAAAAAATCAAACATGCCAAGAAAGCGAGTGCTGGGTATTCTAGAGGGAGAAGAGAAAATATACTTGGTGCAAAATTTGGTAATATTGCTAGTAAAAAGTTTTATAAAGGGATGAGGAAAATACTCCTTTTAAACTGAATTTTCCTACGAATTTCTTTCCCAGCAGGGCCTCTTGTGCAAAACTAAACAGGTACTTTGACTGTGGCAATGACAGATAATCAAAGAGTGGAAAGGTTGCTGCTGCTTCCAAACGTCAGCTCTTTGATAAAATTTTCAAAAGGCTACACTGTAGAAGAAGCCAGTTGTTCCAAGATGACTTACCTTCCATTTAAACTTTATTTTGATGTTACTGAATGAGGAGGGTGGAAACTTTACAGACTGACTTCTTGTTTCCTTATCAGTGTTTTCAACTAATTTTTAAAATTCATCTATAGACTTTGTTTGGACGTGTTCTTCCTGGGAAAAGTGGATGCTTGTATCTATTTAGAATGAGGCCATTTGAGAGAGTCCCTTTCTTCTAAACTTTCCTCATCATACTTTGCTTGTTTATACTATTTTTTTTAAATAAAATTATGATGCTAATTAACCTTGCAAATAGGTGAGAAATCAGCACTTCGGTTATCCCAGCCTCATCTCACCATGAACGTCTTACTGAGGAATCAGTTCTGGAAAGAAGTTTTTCCTTGTGGATAGTTGGCTTTATTCATATTAAAAGCATTAAAACAATGTATCAAGTTTGTTTTCAGACTTGTTAAACACAGAAGCCCTTTTAATCTTTTCAGAAGACTAAGAACTATAAAGATAATGAGCCTAAAAAATGAAATGGAAGTTTGGAGAAACATTCAAATAAAGGAAAAAACATTTGAAATTAGAATTTAGGAGTAACACTAAAGCTAGAAATCTAAATTTGTGGATTAAAGGAGTGGTTGATTAGTACAATCAGATTAGTGAGTAGGCAAAAATTTACTTTTCTTGAAGTCATTCTTGAGGCAAAATTCTATATGCTGTTACAGAATGGAAGTGGATATTGGTTCTGGTCATTGCTATGCAGAGACTGGGTCCATATCAACTGTCAAGTCAACTTTCCCCCCCCACAAAAAAAATGAGAAACACATTCCTTATAAAATCGAAGGAGAAACCTCTCAGCATAGTACACACATCAACCCAAATTCATCATCATCATCTTGGCTCCTTAGTCAAGTAGAAGTTTCCAAAGTTAGAGAGAGAACACAGCAGCTTGTTCTATTTTAAGGTCTTAAACAGTAGCTATCACACAATAATCCAGCATTGGGTGATTTGACAGCTGTATTATCTAAGTAGGATGAAGCCAAAAGATATGTGGTTGGTTATTTTGAGGGAAGGGATTGTGTGGAAAAATTATGTCTCAAATGCCCAAACGAAAAATCTACTGATGATTTACCTCTTATCTTACTACATCTGGTGGGCTAAACTTGGAATAATTTCTCCTTTTTGGCTTCAGTAAAGTTATTCCAATTGGTAAGACTCCCTATTGGAAAATGACACTAATTCCTATTAGACTATATGTTAAGATTTTTAAAGAATTTAGAAAAAAATGCAATTGCAATCTTTCATACATTTGCTTGCTTCCTTTTCCTTTTTCATAAAAACTGGTCCACAATGACCTGAGACAAAATTTTACGTAAATATAGTTAAGCTTTTATATTAGGATATTGTTCTGTCATCATGGAAACATCTAACATTTTAATGAACATTTAAATTATATAAACAGTAAAAAAAAAAAAAAGGACAAGGTCTTTAAGAGCAGTTACAAAAAATGTTCTGCATAGGAAGGAAAATCTTGATTTCTTGACCTGATGCCCTTACTCAGAACTGAAAGGAAAAGCAACAGATTAGGAAAGCATTTCTTAATGAGGGGAAGGATGCAGCCTTCTTTATACACTAAACACCACATGTCAGCTATACATGACAAGACTAACCCATTTATTTGGGGATTCTACTTCAGCTGTAGAATTGGAATCCCATTTGTGAACATAGCATAAATAAATTTCTTTATTTTCTTTGTGATGTTAATCTTTCAAATGGTTTTGGGAAAACAGGTTTGTGATCCCTTTGAAAAGCTGGAGTCTGATCTTTAAATAACCCATGGCCAGAAGCCAAGGCTGAGAGCGCTAGCCTGAGTCTGAAGGAATTTTTGGAAGACAATTCTGTTAAAATGGAAGGGTACAACACATGTGAGCAATGTTGCAATAAAAAAAGCCCAAAACCCAGGGTCCAGAATATGAAGAAAGAATTAACTATAAAAGTTCTTCTCACCCTGAAAAAACTAAAGGGATACAGGTCAAGTCTGGGCAAGGATATCAGTTGTTTTCATACATGCACACCGTGTTGATACCTTATGGTAACAGTTATTCTACGTAGCGTACTCGAGATTTAAGCAACAACTTCAAGGTAATTGGCTGTCTCCATGCTAACAATTAGGGGAAATAGAAATGGTTTCTTGAGCGTCTGATTTTACCCATATTTAATGTACTTTCATTGCAATTTTGGGACAATTTTTAAAATTTGAACTGAACTGTATTAGACAAAGCAGTGGATAAATTCCAACACTTTCTTCAGATGTCTGGACAACTGTGAAAGTCACATTTGCTTGCATGTACTGAAGTGTTTGAGATGCCTACGTGGAATAATTTGGTAAATCTTGGAGAAGATTGCTGTTATCTTACATAAAGTACGGAGGAACAGAAGATTTATTCTAAAAAACTGTAAAAATGTACAACTTGAGAAAAACTTTCAGCTGCAGAAGTCTTGAATCATCTTTATTTTTAAATAATGGATTGCAGTTAAATATGTGGCATGAACAGAGTGTGATATGGTCTTTCCCATACTTCATCCATATAACTTAAATGAAAGTAGTACAGGGGAAGTTATCTAGCCTCATGGCATGGAAAAGTGTTAAATATAACGTGACATTGTCCTCGGGGTACCAGTCTTGGTTTGCTTCTTTATGATTTGAAGAAGAGCTTGATTTTTTTTCCTGCCTATTTTGTACCTCCGATATATTGGGAATTAGAAGTCTGGTCTTCCCTGTAATACTTCTCAGCCATCTCAAATATTTGTAGACTGTTGATCTAAGACATCTTTCTCCCACCTATTCATTGGGTACTAGACTTATCAAAGCCATGTATAAAGCCATGATTAAAATTCCCTTTCAGTTTGTCAAACTTCATTTGTTTGTGAAGTTATTACATAAGTTCTCCGTATGCCACATAATTTTCTAGAAAATACCTAAATGTTTTAAAGTAAAAATAAAAAGGGAGGTAGACAAAAGCCATCCAGGATTTCTTATGCATCATTAAAATGAGATTATGATCTTTTCATTTTTTAAAAATTTCACAAGTCACCTTCAAAGCTTAACACTGACATAGCACTTAAGTTGTAGTTTGGGAACTTAATGTATTACAATCTTATTCCCTGGGCAAGTTAGTAACAGAAAGGCAAGGAAGATGTCACTGGACTCACAAAAATCAACAGAATCATAATTTCAGTGGTTTTACCCTCTATAGCATAGCAGCAGGAGGAGAGGAGAATCGCTGCCTTTTCCTGCCCACCAGCTCCCTGTCCTCCTGTTGGTGGAAATTCTGACAAAACAATTTGTCAGAAATGGGTCAAGTGGGTATCGTTAGAAAGGGCTTTCTCCCACAAACATAACTGTTCCAAACATCAAATCTATAATTTTTATTTTATATATATATATATATATTATTTGAGAGTTTATATTTTAACACAGGGATGTATTGCTTACATAAAAAGAATGGTCTTTGGTAGTCCTAGGGAAGTTAACTTTGATGAATAAATGTTTTCAGTCCTACCATATCAAGGCTATCATTCTAGGGCAACATTACTAGACATGCTGTCACCCTAATCCTCGTTCATGCCATATTCGCATATCTCCGCACAAGGCAGGCTGCTGGCCAAACATTTGAAAGGTGGTGAGCATCTGGTCTTTGCACACGGGTATTTGATCATCAGAAGGATTGATTTGGGAGTGCCTGGTAATTCACACAACTGCTGTGATCAATCCAACTTCCAAGACCTATCCAGGCCTGAAGGGAAGGTAGTTTGGGATGTGCTTAATTATCTTGGAGCCATCGCACTGATTGAAAATTTACCCTTTTAATAGCAGGTAAATACACCCCTCATTGGTGACAAGTTCTCTCTATTTGTCTGCTTCTTGGAAAGTATCCACCAACGTAGATCTGCCAGTGTCATGTTTGTCTTCAAACAGTAAACTCCACACATGAATGCCTCCAATGCATTTGACCTCACCAGTGACTGTCTCAGTCATTCAGAGCTAGGAGAGATACTTTCGAGGTTGAATTAAATGCTTTCCAGTAAGATAAAATTATCTTTTCAGCTCATGTTACAGTAATGTCACATCCTGAAAGGGTGTGGAAACATGGTAGCGCAGTGACTTTTAATAGTTTGTGATAGAAACATTTAGGGATATACAGCGATTCTATTCTCCAGTAGTAGGCACAAAAACAATCTTGTGAAAGTCTTCTGCAGCATCCCACAGAGAGCACTAGAACATCTGTGTCTTGTGCAAAAATTGAGTTTAGTAGCACTTCTCTTTGTGACACTGATGGCATGCAAGAAAATTCTAATGGCAGCCTACTCATGGGAACTACTAAGAAACTCCACTGAACAGCATGAGGCAGCAGCTTCATTATTCTATGCGACAATAAAAACCCTCGTGCAATTCTTTACATGCTGGAGCATTTTTCCTGCAAGATCCTTTGTGCGAGTATGAGACAGTAGCTTCTTCATTGCAACATTGGGGATGTTTGTGGAATCAACAATTTTGTATTAGACAGGTGCAATGCTATGGAGTCTTCTTTTTGGTAAGATTTTAAATTGATTCTTCTGCATACATGTCAAACATGAGGTGGACTTCAACGTGGGTCCAGTATTTTCTCTGTAGCCTCATAATTCAGCGTTCAACCAAATTCAGGCAGGTGTTACAAGTTTCTGGTTTGCTGAGAGCTTGTCCCTCAGCCATTCCAACTATGATTTCTATGCTAAAAGGCCTCTTCTGGCATAAGGCACTGGGTCGCATTGTCAGGAGATGCTGGCTTGGGAA
Organism: Gopherus flavomarginatus; assembly: GCF_025201925.1. Lineage (NCBI taxonomy): Eukaryota > Metazoa > Chordata > Testudines > Testudinidae > Gopherus > Gopherus flavomarginatus. The sequence goes on from NC_066617.1 coordinate 254,445,727, forward strand.
TACCATGCCCCGCATGCACTGGATTGCCTTTTGTCTTGCACATATGCTCGTTATCATGCTGCCTGGTAGGTGACACAGCTAAGAGTGCCAGTCCTAGGTCAGGATGCCAGAAAGTAGGGCATGTACCCCAACCTGGTGGTATATTCTATCATAAGATTTCACCAAGTCAAAATACTATACTAGTTATTATGAAGCCAAAGACAATCCCTTTCAGGGACTCTAGCCCCTCATGCAACACCCAGTCAAACTAGACTTCTGCAATAAATTATTAGAACCCCAAAATCACATATATTAGGTTCTTCCAGATCCAAAAACCACACAGACATCCCTGGTCAGAATATATTTCAGATCTTACCTAAAAAGCATACTGGCAGCCAAACCTTTAGTAATTAAAAACTAAAGCTTTATTAAAGAAAAAGGAAGAGTTATTCAGAGGTTAAAATGAATCGTATACAATACAGTTGATTTCAGAGTTTGTCGATCAAGAAAATAGTAGTGATGTTAAATCTGCCAGTTTTTAATAAGTCTCTCTGGTTCATCCCAAACATTAGGGTCTTCTGTCATTGCTCTAAGCTCTTCTTTGTTAGACATCATAATTGAAAAATGTGTAGCAGGAAAGAGACAAACGAGTGTCACAGTCTGCAATTTATACTCTTGGTCCAGGTACATGAGAAGTTTAATGGCAAAACATGGAGTCCTGGGTCACATGTGCCTTGCTGAGACATGAGGTAAGCATTGCCTATGCGCTGCCTGAAGAGGCCACAGGAGGAGCCCCTGGAAGAGCTGATTGTTCTTAATAGGCCAAGCAGGCTGGTTAGCCTTGATATAAATCTGTTTTGGGGGTGTTACCCAAAAACACAACAGGTTTGAGATACAAATACATAGCAAAGTTTCATAACTTCATATACAATGACATGCATATAAGCAGGATAATATTCTTAGAAAACTATAACTTTTCCAATGATACCTTACCTGATTTATCACAACTGTGCAACAGTGGTGATATATCAATGATGATACACTACTGGAAACACGGTCACCTCTCTTTTATACAGCGTCATGCCTTGTTCCATCACATTAGAACATATATTGTGGTACCATGAAGAACTTGTACTTCCCCAAAGTCTCATACAGATCAGCACCACACTGAGATTAGGACGCAACTAGGACATGAGCAAAACAGTGATCTGTCTGCATTTAGCTCTGACCAACTTCGCTCTGACTTTGATCTTTGCATTTAAGCACAGCTTTAGCCTGTTCTTACCTGGAGCCTATAGACATATGAAGTCCTCAAAACCCAAAGAATTACCAAGGCTCCAGCAAAGTCATGACCTAAAGTAGCCATTCATCTCACTATTGAAGACGTCTTCCATCTCGACATTAATGAGCTCCAATCAATTATATGCGAATAGGTTGCCAGTAAGAGTAAGTACATCTTGTACCTTTAAAATTGCCCCTTCCTGGCATTTATCAGCGGTGGGCAACCTGCGGCCTGCCCACCACTGGTTTAAATGGTGAATGGTTACTTCTGCTATGCTTAAAGTTTTGTTCAAAATTCAGTTGAGTTTTGGGGGGGAGGAAGGGAAAAAAGAGCATATGGATGCTGTGTCATACTCCACCAATCTCTCAACAGCTTTCATCACTCTGTTTTCATGTTCTGGGGCTTCATCTAAACCAAGTGCACAAAAGGGAACTGGCAACCTTTTAAAAACCCAATTTCCTTTTCAAAATTCCTCCCAAATATATAATCAATACCACTGAATTGCTTCTTTTTTTGCCAGTGAAGACAAATCAACTTGAAGCACTCCTTCCATTTACAACAATCTGTAACATAAAAAAAAATTAATCAGGTATCACATTCTGAGCATTAACTTATAACAGTACCGTTAGTTGAAAGCCGAAAATTAACTTTGTGAGGGCTGCATATTTGACATGTCTGTGTTAAAGTACACTGGAAAAAAAAAGTTGATTTTCAACATTTTCTTGACTACATTTACATAATTGTTTGAGATTTGCCATGTTCGTTACCATTACGTTCCTGGGAGAAAGGGCTTTCAAAATGCTACCAAACTCAACCCATTTCCAATAACACTGTATTATCAGTTTCCACCAACTGGACGACCTAGAAGAACAGTAATTCCCCCACTGCCTTGCTGCAGAGGGTGACATCATTAAAATTATAATTCTGCATTTTTTTTAAAACAAAAAACAAACAAAAAAGACACCTCCCTTGACTTTCTGTCATTAACCTGCCCACTGAATTACAGATGCTCCCACACTATTGAGAAAAACTCATTGTTAAATGTCATTATACTGACCAAAGAAGGCCTCAAAGAGAAGGAAGTCAGAGAAAGATGATTAATGATGCTTTGGAACAATGATATATTTCTACAAGTTTAAAAATGTCATTTACTTGGATAAAAATACATCTTATTTCAATCAGATTCATTTATTGGGTCAATGTTTTATTATATTTTAATTTCTTGAGCACGTTAAGCTTATTTTGTAAGAACTATGTTCTTTTAACACATTTGTGGTGACTTCATGCTATTTCTCTGTATATTTGGGCTTCCACTAAAACAGTGTTTATTACTATATTTACTCCACTTTGTCATCTAGGACAGATCTACACTATGAACTACACACCCCTGAGCAAGTTATACTGAGCTAATCCCCGGTGGAGATAGCACTGTATCAATAGGAAGTCTTCTCCCATCAACAACTACTGATTTTCATGGAAGTAGATTAACTGCATCGACAGAAGCAGCTCTCCCATTGGCATAGTAGTGTCTTCAACAAAGCCTGCAGCTCAGAATTTTAAGTGTAGACCTGCTCTTAGAAGCCCATGCACATGTAGAAGGAAGGGAACAGATACACTCATCTCGATGGCTCAACAAAGGCAGTTTCCAACTGAGATTCGGCCTCATGAATGCTTGTGATGATAACCAACAGTCATAACAGAATCACAGGACTGGAAGGGATCTTGAGAGCTCATCTAATCCAGTCCCCTGAACTCATGGCAGGACTAAGTATTGTCTTAAGTCAGCACTGAATTTCACTTTTTAAAACGCATCCATATACAACTAAACCACACATATACATATGTGTAACTACGATTGTATTTGTCAGGAGTTACAACAGGTGCCTGAGTCAAGTCCCATGGGTTCTATTCCTGACTGCCATCACCTCACTTGGTTAGGTCACCTTTGCTTTAGTTTTCCATCCGCCCTTGTTTGTAAGGCATTAGTATTCATAAAGAACTGAGACCCTTCGAGGTCTCAGACTAGAAAAAAAGTGCAATTTTTGTTTATTTTTAATAGGGAGTGTAGTTAACAATGGAACTTATCAAGGGTTGTGGTGAATTCTCTGTCATTGGAATCTCTTTTTTTAATCTAGAAAGGATGTTCTTCTAAAGAGTTATATTCTAGTCCAATCACAATTATTAGATTTGAAGCAGACCATAATCCAGGCAAATTCTATGGCCTCTGTTATGTAGCAGTCAGGCTAGATCACCACAATGGTCCATTCTGGCTGCCTTAAAAAAAAAAAAAAAAAAATCTAGAAAATGTTACCCAAGTGATAGATTTCATAAACTAAATAATAAATATTGCAAAAGAAACTGATCCACATCCAAGCAAACGATTGTTTTTTCTCCTTAAAACCAAAATGTCTTGTTCTATAATCTTAATGTGTTAAATAGTTGGACAGATACTTTACAAAAAAGTATGCCCATGTGGCTCTTCACTTATTCTCAGATTTGGGGTTTGTTTGATTGGTTTTTTAATTATATGCTCTATAGACCATGATTTCAAAGAAATCACAACACTGAAAAAGTGGGATGATTTCACCATGAGGAGGCAAGGAGAACCTATGTAAAAAGCACAACCCATCATTCACTTTTTTATCCATTCTCTCACCATCTCACCTTTATATCACACGATCTCTTTATCAGCATGGTAGAACATGCACCATCTTTTAATGATGCCATTAACACCTTTGAGAAACAACTGTAGAGAGAAGACAACCAGGCAGCAGTACTCAATACTGCTGACTCATTATCACTCCAACCCAGAGTCAACACAGCAGCATACCTAACTCCTCAGACCCAATGAATAGGAGATATTGGATTTCTCTCTGGAGAGCTCTCACTCTTCAGTTACTTCTTTACCACTGGACCAACTTCCACATATTCTCACATATGTTCAAGGTAGGACAAACCTGAAATTTCTCTTTTGGAATGTTCCTTCGGGCTGCCTTTGCTAAGACTAGGGCTTCTTCCACTCTGTGGCTGGTTAGAAGATCCTGAATTTGTCTTTCTAAAGGTAATGGCACCAAGATGTACACACCTTTACTGGTGGCTACAATTACCTTTCCTGAGTAGAGAAGACAAAAAAAAAATTGGCAATTGGCATTTTGAACAGTACGAACTGATTTCTAGAGACTTCATTAAACGTTACCATTGCTATAGAATAACAATGATATAAAAATGTAGTTGTCTTTGTTTTCAAGTTCTGAAGCTCATCTTTGTAATTAATATATTTAACAAATTTTATACTATACCAGGGATCGGCAACCTTTGGCACGTGGCCTGTCAGGGTAAGCCCCTGGCAGGCCGGGCCAGTTTGTTTACCTGCTGTGTCCGCAGAATCAGGATTGCGGCTCCCACTGGCCGCGGTTCGCTGTTCCAGACAATGGGGGCTGTGGGAAGGGCAGCCAGCACATCCCTCAGCCTGCACCGCTTCCCGCAGCCCCCACTGGCCTGGAGTGGCGAACCGCGGCCAGTGGGAGCTGTGATCGACCGAACCTGTGGACATGGCAGATAAACTGGCCCAGGCCGCCAAGGATCTTACCCTGATGGGCCGTGCGTCAAAGGTTGCCAATCCCTGTACTGTACCTTTAAGTTTGTCCTTAAACTACAAAACTAAATTTTAAGTCCACTCAAACTAGTAATTTTTGTTTATTTTCACAGACATAAGTGTGTGTTCTAGTGCAGAAAGTTTTCTGTACATCTTAACGTACCACAAACCAGGGGAAAAAAGGTGCATCCCAGCCTGCAAACCTGTATTTGCATATTTGTCAGGGAAGAGTATTTTTCATGGTCATTTTAACAGTCATCACAAAAGGGTGTGAGAGTACATTGTGCAGAAGTGGTAAAAATTAATAATACAAGGCTGGGATACCCTGTGATTACACAGATACACGGGCTCTCTCACATACACCCCTCACTAAACTGGAAACATTCCAATTTACAATTGCCAGAGACAAAACCAGAAACAACATACTCTTAACACAAGTGCCACCTTGTTCTGTGACCAAGCTCTTAAACCAGACATAGAGCAACATACAGCTGATTGTTGGTGTATTATGAGTTCTGAGGGTTGGTCAGAGTGTTTTGCATTCCATTGGCTCACAGGGAGAGCAACATTACCTATATTTATATTGCTTAGATGATTCATGCTTTAGTGAACTGTAGGCTTGAAAACAGGTTCCAGTGCAACTTAGCAAGGTTCTACCATAATATACAAAGCTATATTATATTCAATGTAGATATGAAACTGAAATCCATAGCGAAAGGAAAGCTAACTTGAAATCACTTCTAAAGTTTTTTTGGCATTGTTTTTATGGATACCACCTATGCTTACTAAACAAAAAAATTGGTATTTTCATTTTTTTTTTACTATCTGCATTTGTCAGCTTTTTCAAATCGCTTGTTTACCTGGTTTCTGATCATCTTACAGAGCAACCAGAGACAGAAAGTGTTATAAAAAGTGTGATTCCACACCTACAAAAGGGTTTGGCAGGAGGAGGCGGAGTCATCTGCAGATGTATTACACAAACAACTCAACTCACTTACAAAAATTTTAAGTTGACAGTGTTCCTTTGAAGGAAAAAATTGTGTAAAATTACAAGTGAGGGCTCCAGTGGCAGACACACGTGCTCCACTTTATGCACAATGGTATCAGTCAGACGACTCGTGCATAAAGTTTGCCAGTGCTTTGCTTTACTCAGTTCAAAACCAATCTCATAACTGGAGGTTCTTCGAGATGTGTGGTCCCTATCTGTATTGCACTGGAGGTTACACATGCGTACCATGAGCCAGTAGCTGGAAAATTTGAAAGCAGCGTCCATTGGTCCACGTACATGTGCTCTGGCTCACCTCGTGCCTCCGACCGAGGGCATAAATAGCAGAGCAGACCGACTGCCTCTCCAGTTCCTTCTCCATCGTGAATCAGAGGAGAAGATGGCAGGTGGTGGAATACAGATAGGGATCACATTCCTCATGCAAGGGCTTGGCTACACTTGAGAGTTACAGCGCTGGTGGTGGCTTTACAGCGCTGTAACTTACTCCCCGTCCACACTGGCAAGGCACATACAGCGCTGTATCTCCCTGGCTAGAGAGCTGGCTGTACTCCACCTCAGCGAGAGGAATAAAGAGAACAGCACTGCTCTTGCAGCACTGGGGTGCCAGTGTAAACAGTGATTAATCTTACTATGCTGTAACTGACCTCTGGAACCTTCCCATAATGCGTTTTAAGTCAAGATAACACTCTTTGTTTTGTTGTGATGCCTTTCTTTGTTTTGTTGTGAACTCGGGGCTCCCAGAGCTGCTTATCTAAAAAACAAACCCAATTACTGTTTGCTCAAGCAGAGGGATGAATGTCCACAGCCAGTGTTTGCTTGAGGAGAGAAGCAGCCTGGGGGGGGGGGGGGTCCGTTTTGGAGCAGCTGCTTATCTGGTCTGAATGAGGGAGGGGTGGGGGAAGGGGTCGAAACTTTTAAAATGATTGAAGGTTGGTGCTGTGTATCTTCCAGTCCTTAGAACTTGCAAGGCAGGGAGCTGACACAGTGTTAGCTCCAAAAATCCACTCTGTCTCCCCCACGCTCCCTGTCACACTCCACCCCACCCCCCTTTTGAAAAGCACGTTGCAGCCACTTGAACGCTGGGATAGCTGCCCATAATGCACCACTCCCAACACCGCTGCAAATGTGGCCACACTCCAGCGCTGGTAGCTGTCAGTATGACCACACTGCAGCGCTTTCCCTACACAGCTGTACGAAGACAGCTTTAACTCCCAGCGCTGTACAGCTGTAAGTATAGCCAAACTCTAAGTAACCTACTCTTCTTCTTCCAGTGATGGTCCCTATTGTATTCCACTGAAGATGATTAACGAGCAGTACTTAAGTAGGAGGAGGATACAAAGATGTAAACAGTAGGCTGAGCAAAGGACAGCCCTTCTAAACAAGGCATCAGTAGGAGTCCTGGACTAGAGTACAGTGTCTCGCAAAGGTGTGAACAGAGCCCCATGTGGCTGCTTTACAGATATCAAGAAGGGATACCTTCTGAAGAGATGCCTTAGTCATTGCTTGTGCTCTCGTGGAATGAGCTCTTATCCATGGTGAGGGGTCGGAGGGAAGGTTTGATAGTGTAGAATTCAGCCAGAGACCCATTTGGAGATCCTCTGAGTAGAGATCACTTGTCCCCCAAGTCTGTTACAGTGATGAATAGTCTCTGGGACTTCCTAATTGGTCTTTTACCTACCAAGACCATCACCAAGGACTGCTGGACATCGAAGGTGTGGACTCTGTTCCTCTGAGGAAGTGTGCAGTTTAAGAAAGAACACAGCTAAATGGATTGATTGGGTCAAGTGGCTCAAGTGAAATTTCAAAACAATCTTGGGGGGTGAATTTGGGGTATAAACAGAGTGGAACTTTATCTTCATGGAATACAGCACAAGGAGGATCCGCCATCATTGCTCCAAGCTTGCCAATCCTTCTGGCTGAGGGGATGGCTACAAGGAATACAACTTTTGTGGAGAGAAGGAAAATGGAGCAGGAAGCTAGGGCTTTAAAGGATGGCATTGTGAGTGCTGACAGAACAAGGTTCAAGTCCCACAGAAGGGTAAACTTATGAATAGGTGGAAAGGTTCTGATCAGGCCTTCCCAAAATCTAATGGTCAGTGGGTGAGTGAAGACTGAATAATCTTCAGAAGGAGGATGGGAGGCACTAAATCGCTACCAAGTGGACTTGTAAGGAGCTGATGGATAGCCCTGATGCCTTTATGAAAAGGATATAGTCTAAAATGAGAGGGATACCCGCACCTTCTGGAAGAACGTTCCTTTGATGTGTCTGAGAAGAAAAACATCTCTACTTAGCCAGGTAGCATTGCCTAGTGGAATCCTTCCTAATGTTAGAGAGTATGTCTCATACGACTGCGGAACAGGAGCGTTCTAACGATGATGCCCATCCAAAAAGCAACCCCTGAGGTAAAACGAATACGGATTGGGGTGCTTGATCTTGCCATTTCACAAGGCCAGCAGCTCAGGGAATGTTGGGAAGATGACTGCTACTCAAGATTACATGCACAGAAGATTTAGGAACCCAAATTGTTTAAGCCAGTAGGGGGCAATCAGGATAACTCATGCCCTGCCAGCTTTTGCACAAAACTCGTGACAAGGGTTGTAGCAGAAGGCATGCATAGTTCAGGCAATCTGACCAAGGAAGAAGTAATCTCTCACCTTGGGAGTGGTGACCTGGGCCTCCCCTGCAGCAGTGTGTTGCATTTTCTGTTCGCTATGAAGGTGAACTAATCTCTGATTAGGGTGCCCCATAGATCAAAGATTGTGCAGCACCAAGTTGTGAAGCTCCCACTTGTAGTCAATTGAAAAATGTCAGCTGAAGGAGTCGGAGCATATTTTGTTTTCTGGGAAGGTAGGCTGATGATGGGGTGATTTGGTTGCCGATGCACTAGTTCCACAAGATAACTGCTTTTGTGCACAGGGAGACGGATCTTGCGTCTCCCTGTTTATTGATGTAGAAGACTGTCATAACATTGCTTGACAGCATAAGGATGCAGTGAGTGCGGATGAACAGGAAAAGAAAAAAAAAAAAAAAGGCCTCGGTATGCTTTCCGGACTGCTCATATCTTCAGAATATGGATGCGCGTCCTAGACTCTTGTGACGTCAAGGTGCCTTGTGCTGTGTGGCTGTCCAAGTGAGCTCCTCAACCAAAAAGGGATGCATCTGTAGTAATGGTCCTGGTCTGGAGAAGTGAGAAGAAAGGGGACATCGACTCTCATCTGTGAAGGATTTGTCCACCACAGTAGGAAAGAAAGCTACCATGCAGTTCACAGGATGGCGGTTTGGAGAGTATATCAACTGGAGCCATATTTGAAGGCAACGAAGATGGAGTCTTGCGAACAGAGTGACGTGAGTGTATGATGCCATATGATCTAAAAGAGACAGGCATGTTTTGACCAGTATTGGAGGGCTGATTGCCATTGGGGCTATAATACTATTCATGGTCTGAAACCTGTCCCTTGGCAAGTATGCCCTTGCAATAATCGAATCCAGAGTGGCCCCAATGATGTCCAGAGACTGTGCAGGGGTGAGAATAGATTTTTCTGCATTTACACTGACCCCCAGGAAAGAAAGGAGGTGTAGCATGGGCCTTCTGGCATGACTTGGCAACAAGGAACAAGTCATCAAGGCAGGGGAAGACAATGAGACCGAGGTATCTAGTGTGAGCTGCCATTACTGCAAATACTTTAGGAAGCATCTGTGAGCGGGATGAATATCTACATGAGAGTAAACATCCTTCATATAGAGAGCTGTAAACCACATCCTTTTCTAGTGATAGTATTACAGGAGCCAGCATAACCGTATGAAACTTGAGTTTGCAAATGAAGTGGTCAGGGTGGTGGTGGTGGAGAATTCGTCTCCATGCACCCTTCTTTTGGAGTATAAGAAAATAAGTCCAATAAAAGCTGCCTCCTTGGTATTCAGGGGACACATTCTATTGCTCCTCAGTCTAATAGGGAATCCACCTCTTGCTTGAGAACAGTCTTGAGAGCAGTCCCCTAAAGTTAAAGGGGAAGGTGACTGTGGAGGAGGTAGGGAGGCCAACTCATTCATATAGCCTGAATGGATGATGTTCAGCATCCACTGGTCTATTGTTACTGCACTCCACGTGTTGACAGAGTGCACTAGACTCCGAAGATCCTAGCTGCAGTGGGTGCTGGACTCCCCTCCTCTACAGCAGAGCTAGGGCTCAGCCCCATTTTATCACTGTTATTTTTAGTAAAAGTCATGAAGGGTTGTGGGCAATAAACAAAAATTCACTGAAGTCTGTGATCTCTCTCTGACTTTTACTAAAAAAAACAGTGACAAATCTTAACCTTATTCCTGGGGCAGAGGGTAGCCCTATAGTCCTTCTAGGTAGAGATAGAGGGATGTCAGTCTTCTGACTGAATAACTGATTAATTGAAGGTGAGGTCCTCCACACTATTCCGAACCTTTCTAGGGAACCGTGACACACAGAACCATGACTCTCTAACAATGCCAGTAGACATGGCTCTACAGGATGTGTCAGCAGCTTCAATGGTAAATTTGAGGTCGGCCTTTGCTATTAATTTGCCTTCATCTATCACCACTTGGAAACAAGCTCTGTCCTGTTGTGGAAGACTGTCAGTCAACTCTGAAAACCTGGAGTAGTTCAGAAAGCTGTACTTGACCATTAGTACCTTGAATATTAGTATCCTGAACTGAAGGCTAAATGATAAGAACACCTTTCTCCCAATAGATCTAGGCATTTAACCTCTTTGCCCACAGAAGTAGACCAGGGATGTTGCTATCTAGCCCTTTTGGAAGGTGCTTTGACCACCAAAGAGTTGGGAGAGGGGTGAAAAACAAAGATTAGCCCTTTACCAATCTGAGTAGAGGACGTCAAGGAGTTTGTTCTCAGATTCCTGAATCTCTTCAAGAGGAATCTGTAGTTCACTAGCAACTCTATGAAGACACTCCTGAATTCATTTGGGGGAGTAGGGGAGGAGAGGCGAAGGAGACAAAGGGGTTACTGGTTTGTCTGGAGATGAAGGTGGAAGTCTTGCTGGTTCCAGCAGAACTGCTGGATCCAGTGCATAATGCTCTTCCTTCTCTGAGGGGAGGCAAGGAGTAACTCCTTAGCAGATCTGATCAACTCTGCAGGGGCGTATTGGTCCAAGGGGCCCCAATACGGCCAGTAGGAAGAGTTGAAAGGGGATGTGGAAGTCTCCTGGCAAGGGGTGACAGCAGCTCAGAGCTAAATGTGGAGGCTGGTCCCAAGGTGTTTTAAGTCTTTCGGGCAGCAGAGGATACGTAGGGTAAGGAAACGGAGAGACAAAGAGTTCCCTGGCCTGCTCTGATTGAGGTGTTTTTGAAGCTGGAGTTCCTCCTCTTCTCCAGTACGGCTGGGGAACAAGAAGCAGATATTGTACCTCACTGTGATGGTCAACTTCCCTGAGGCAGTACAAGTAGCATTGGTAGTTGTCGCTGATCAAGAAGTATCGCTGGCAAGAAGCGCAGAGTTTGAAGCATGGAGTCGCGGGCACAGTCGAGTACCCACATAAGGTACAAGGGGTGGAGAGGAGGAGAAGTGTTCCCCAAAGATTAATCTAGCATTAAACTATGAAAACACTAGAGGGGTAGCCGTGTTAGTCTGTAGCCACAAAAACAAACAACGAGGAGTCTGGTGGCACCTTAAAGACTAACAGATTTATTTGGGCATACATTTTTGTAAGTAAAAACCCCACTTCTTACCCAAATAAATCTGTTAGTCTTTAAGGTGCCACCAGACTCCTCGTTTTTATGAAAACACTAAAACAGTACAAGATACTAAAAACTATTTACAAAGCAAAATCTTATCATAAGGGACAAAGTTGAAGCTACAGAGGTTGTGACCTAGATCATGTGGCAGTGAGAAGGAACTGGAGAGGAAGTCAGTCTGCCCCATGCTTTATCGCCTCAGTTGGAGGCATGAGGTGAACCAGGGTGCATGCGCAGACCAACAAAAAACACTTTCAAATTTTCCAGCTCTGGACACAGGATGAGCATGCATAACCCACAGTGGAATATAGTAAGGACTATTACTTAAACAAGAACAAGAAATTACATTTGCAATGTTTTGTTGGAATACAGGACATAATATTCTTTAGCAAAAATACTATTAACAGCAGGATAAAGTGTTACATTTAAGGATGTTCTATTATTGTGTGTTTCAGGAGAGGTAGCTTGTTCTTCAAAGGAGCCAGTTTTTTGTTTTTTTACTTCATACTATGTCAGCATAAGCTTGATTTTTTTGTGTCCCAAGAAATTCATGCAAAGAAATAGGTGTACTAGCTAATACCTTCGAAATCTTGTAGGATGTGGCCTTCCTTAAAAGGTAGGGTCTGTTTCAGTTGTTGATCCAGCATGCTATGCACTGTAATAAACTCATCATCAAGAGCAACTACATAAGGAAAACATAGGGCTGCTCCAATCACATTCTCTGACCAGTGCACAGGAGCACACTGCGAAATGCCATCCACAGTTGCAAACATACCTGCAAAGAAAGAGAAGAAAGTCTGAAGCTTAAGCCAAAGCTTGCAGTTTTCCAGGAGTCAAACACTGGAACCTTGCTTGCCATGAACCCAGGATGATGAGTAATTTACAAATGTACACAATGAAGGACTTTTAACAATGAAAGGGCATTTCTGTTAAACTTTTTACAAAACACTGAATCTCCAAGGATCCTGTTGCAATTAGACATTTGTTGATTATGTTCAAATCAGTACACAAAACATTATTTTCTTGTGCACAGGAAAGTAATGCAAGCTTCATTTCAATGCTTATTCCTCCTAGATGTAAATAATTCAAGTCCAAGAAACTTAGTGAACTATTTCTTTTAAAAACATGGTGTATGCCCTTTAACCCACCAAACCCAAGCCAGCATTCCATGAGCCTGTCCCTATCTTAGTAAAAAAAAAAATATATAGAAATATTCCTACAGGTTGCCTGACCACTCTTCCTCTTGCAATTTGGCCTGTCTGCTCCCTTTAACATCTCAAATGCCAGCAGAACATTTCAGTATCCAAGTTAATTCAATTCACCCACATTTCCTGAGCTAATTGCTATAGTAGAGTGAGGTCCCCAATTCTTTCAGAAGAGAGGGTTTTTTCCCCCCTTACAAGACATGTGTCTACAAAAATTTGAAAAAACATCCAGAAAGAAAGATAGAAATTCTTGCAAAGCAAATTGCCACACAAGGCAAAAAAATACACTGAAGAGTTAAAAAAAACACATTAAAAATGAAGATAGTCTCCAAAGCCTTACTGAATTTTTAGTAAGGCTCTTTTCCACTTAATTTGCGGTTATTTTCTCTGCTAGACTATGTATTTTGTATTTTTTCAGTCACTTGGACTCATCTCTCTCTTCTGGATCATTTGCCACTAATCATACTATAGACTTTAAGGATCTATATCTCTCTCCCCACTTTCCCTCAGAGATTTATGCAGTACTTCTGTTTTGAGAGAAAAATCTATTAGCACTTCCAAAAATTGTACAATAAATTCCTAATGGCAAATCAAGCCACAGGTTTTTTTTTTTATACAGAATACTCAATATCTAGAGATCATAAAAATCACTTAAATTAGGCTTCATAATATAATTCAATATGCAAAGTTCAGAATGGAATATAGTACTGGTACATTTTGGTTTTAGTGATTTTAATGATAATCTACAGGTACCCTAGACATTTAAGTCCTCTAGAACAGGTAAAGCCTGGGCAGCAACAATATAATACTTTCTCAAGCCAATTTCTGCCTGTTTACCTCAACCCTGAATCTGAAAGTTCTAAGTATCAAGATTGTACGTTTGTCTCCATCCTCATCTGAGATGGCCAATAACACTGCCAATTATTGCAAACTGTGGTTTTGGTAGTTTTTGTGATGTGAACATGTGGCTACTGGGAACTAGAATGAAATCAACTCATTTCACATAAGAAACTGAATAACTATGTAATGGTAACAAATGTTAGCCACTACTGAACTATGCTAATTTCAAAACTGGAAATGCAGAGATTTTTCCAATTATCAATCTTCAGCCATCCAGACACCAGCATTTTTCTTTTGAAGCATGCTGCTGAGCACGCACATAAACAAGTCGGGCAAACTAAGCCTCATTTTTCTTCTTATCCCATTTTGACAAACAAAGGCAAAAGCAGACATGTCCATTTAGGTAAAGTGATAGAACTTTTGCCTACCACAAAAGCTGAAGGTATTAGGAGCTTTCCAAGTGGGTGAGAAGAAGGAAGAAAACTGTATTGGTAACTGATGACTACATAGCGTGAGCAACTGTTGAGGAAATGCACCACATAAGCTTCCTATTCCTCTGTCCAGAAAGTATACGTGGAAATGATAGCCAGTATGAATAAAAACAACCCTCATCAACATTTGCTCTAGTCCTGTCTACAATAGGCTCAAATATTAGTTGGAACCATGTTTGAAATAGTTATTGTTAGAAGAGTGGTAACACTTAAATGCCAAGATATACAGAACCTAACTATGTTACAAAGCGGTTGTAAAACCACATATAACATACCAGGAAAAGTACTGGCAAACTATGGCCCATGGGCCACATCCAGATTGCAGAACCCTCCTGCCTGGTCCCTGAGCTCCTGGCCCAGGATGCTAGCCCGCGGCCCCTCCCCTGCAGCCTGAGCTCACTGTGCCACCTGCACAATGCTCTGGGTGGTGGGGCTGCGAGCTCTTGCCAGGCAGCACAGCTGCAGAACTCAGTACAGATCATTTCAGGAGCCCACTATTTACCTCTCCCCTTTCTGAAAGCTGACCATTTATTCCTATCCTTTGTTTTCTATCATAATCAGTTACTGAACCATGAGAAGACCTTCCCTCTTACCTCATGATTTGCTTAAGAGCCTCTGGTGAAGGACCATGCCATCAAAGGCTTTCTGAAAGTCCAAGTTCACTATATCCACTGGACTACCCTTGTCAACATTTGACGACACATGCAAAGAATTCTAATTCCCTTTACAAAAGCCCTGTTGATGCTTCCCCAACATCTGTGTCTGATAATTCTGTTCCTTATTATAGTTTCAACCAATTTGCCAGGTACTGAAGACAGGCTTACTAGCCTGTAATTGCCAGGATCACCTCTGGAGCCATTTTTTTTAAAAATCAACCTCACATTAGCTGCTATCTGCCAGTGATACAGTGGTTGATTAAGTGATCGGTTATATACCACAGTCAGTAGTCCTAAATTTCATATTTGAGTTCCTTCAGAACACTTGGGTGGATACCATCTGGTCCCAATGATTTATTATTCCCCCCTCACCCCGTACCGATAAGTGTCCTGAGTTACTTTCACTCCTGCGTAGTAGTAATGTTTTTATTACATCACACATTTGAATTTATATTCTTGCAAAGCACCGTTAACAGATAGGCCTGCAGTGTTTGGGCCACTGAATATATATGTAAGCTTAGATAATTATACAAGTATATACAGTATAGATATCTTAAGATATTTCAGCATGGCCCTCTTAACCCGCAGTCCATTAACACACGGCCTTGACAGCTTGACTCCCGACATCCGCAAGTAAACGGGTCTGCACTATATTTAAATAAAATGCCGTTTGTTTGTGTTTTTTGCTAGCTGCTCTTTGAAATCTTTTTTGGCCTGCCTAATTATACTTTTACATTAATATGTGTTTGAACACACAAAAAGATACTGACTAATAAATAGCCTTTAAACATAACGTATTTTCCCAGTCTAGACTTGGGTCCTAGGTATTATGCTAGGTGAGACAGGAAGAGGGCCTAATCTGCCACTGTCTCTAGAACTTTCACGTAGGAACAGAAACTAAAAACAGAACAGCATTTAGCTAGTTGAGGAAGGCAGGGAAGAAAAGGCAAGAAAATTAAAAAGAATGATCCAGTGAAGAAGTAGTTGAAGTGGATGACAGGAAGTCTTTGGTGTGGAGTTTCTTTTACACTAAAAGTAAATAAAATAAAATGAAAAATAAAAAAAGGGAAAGTAAGAATGAAATTCTTTAGAGAGACTCATTCAGAAGCAGGTGTTAAAGAACAGACTGATTAAATAAAACAAAATATATGAATGCCATCTTGATTTTCACTGCAGCATATCAAATCTATAAGTGCCAGTCTACATTTAGACCTAGAGCAGGGTACGGCAAACTATGGCCTGCAGGCAGATTTGGCCCATCAAGGTTTTCAATTCGGCCCGCGGGATTGCCAGCCCTGTGACGCAGCAGGACTAAGGCAGGCTCCCCGCCTGCCCTGGCCCCGTGCCGCTCCCAGAAGTGGCCTGCACCACGTCCCTGAAGCTCCAGGGCCTGCCCCTGCCTGCAGGTACCGCCCTCTGCATCTCCGATTGGCCAGGGATGGGGAACCACAGCCTATGGGAGCTTCAGGGGTGATACTCACAGGTGAAGGCAGCATACAGTGAAGCAGCCTGCCCCACCCCACCCCCAGGAACCGCTGTCAGACATGCTGGTCATTCTCAGGAGTAGCACAGAGCCAGGGCAGGCAGGGAGCCTGCCTGAGCCCCACTGCCACCCTCCTGGAGCCACTTGAAGTAAGTGGTACCAGGCTGGAGCCCACCCCCCAAATCCCTCCTGCACTCAACCTTCTGCCCTGAGCCCCCTTCTGAACTCCGCATCCCCTCCTGCCCTATCCCCCTAACCTCCTGCCTTGAGCCCCCCTCTGCACCCTTCCTGCACCCCAACACCCTGCCCTGAGTTCCCTGCTGTACCCCAGCCCTCTGCCCTGGGCCCCTTCCTGCACTCTGAACCCCCTCCTGCACCCCAACCCCAAACCCTGAGCCCACAACCCCCTGCCTCACCCCTCCTGCACCCCAAACCCCTGTACCGGCACCCTTTGCCCCTGAGCCCCTTCCTACACACCACACCCCAGACCCCCTCCCCAGCCCTATATTTACAGCCCTGCATACAATTTCCCCATCCGGATGTTGCCCTTGGGCCAATAAGTTTGCCCACTCCTGAACTAGAGTGATAAATCACAATAACTTTTTGCCATACTATTTTGAGGTTACTCATGCAACGATAATCTAGATATTAAGCATAGTTGTCCAACATGGGTATAAAGGTTCATCCTGCAAGTGACAACAGCAGGATATGACCATTGATTCTCAACCTGATAACTCAATTGATATACTGATGCATCACTTCACTCCTTTCAGAGCCAACGGTGGTCTGGTCTGTTCTGGTCTAAATAGGTTTTTATACCATGCTTATCATCGTAGTATCTGAGTGTCTCCCAGTAGTGCATTAAGCAACAAGACTAGGTATGTCAAATGTTTGTTCTCTCATCCTCTCTTCAGAGGAAGAAGCAGATCCACTGGAGTGTCTTATAT